>NC_133976.1:81786030-83071030 GCF_047716275.1 Strix uralensis
CCACCCCTCCCAACACAGCCCTGCACTGTTCCCAGCTCACTGCTCATCTCTCAGTTTTACTCAGGGTGAGGGTATCTCCATCACACAGTTACTGCAGCAGCCTCACATATTCGATTATGATTATCGCATCTGA
Source organism: Strix uralensis (assembly GCF_047716275.1). Lineage (NCBI taxonomy): Eukaryota > Metazoa > Chordata > Aves > Strigiformes > Strigidae > Strix > Strix uralensis. The sequence goes on from NC_133976.1 coordinate 81,786,164, forward strand.
CATCATTCCAGTTGTTGAGTGTTGTTTCAGGCCTATGGATTACAACGCACTTCTCAGCACTCGTATCACTTGGTTCGCCTTTCCTCCAGAACCTGAGATAGAGACAGACGTGTAACTCGCCAGTGTACTCTGTAAAGCACTGCTGGGGAAGGCCACAGCGGGATGCAAGGCTTGGAGAGGAGACAGAAAAATTCCAGATGCCCAATCATGGACAGTAGTTCTACCACCTTCCTCCCACTCTGATATTCCACTGGAACCACTCTTACATGGAAACCTGCCTTCTTCCTACGGGCAACACCACAGGGCCCTGCTCAGTGCATATACGCGCACATAGGCATGGTGGGGGCCCTATGGAGGTCAGGCAAGGCTGGTCATCTCTGAAGGGTTCTTCCTGCTGGTGAGATGCAGCTTCTTCTGTGCCTACAGCATTGATGGCCACGTCACAGGTAGTTAATTAATAACAGGGATAGGGCCATGTGACCCTGGTGTCCCACACAGCCCTCTCCTGCTCCATCATTGACCTCTCACAAGGGTTTGTCTCACCTCCCTCTCATGCACTAACAGACACCCTCACATCTCCCCTACTTTCTCACACTACCAGCAGCCGCAGCAAACATTCTCCATCCAGGGATACTCACGCTGCTGACACATTAAATGGAGTCTGGTCCACCCATTGCCACTGGCCCACCTTCTCTGCACTCAGACCAATGTAGAAATTCGGTCCTCTTGAAGGTTGTACCTCCTTAGAGAGGAATGCCTGGAAATCAGGGAGAGTGCAATGCCCATGAGGTACAGGACTGAGCAGAGAGACGACACAGAAAGGACATTCTCCTCCCTTGCAGGACAAGGAGGGCTCTGAGTCCCCTCCAGGGCCTGGCACTGTGTCTCTGGCCGCTGTGCCCCACTCTCGGCCATGCACCTACCTGCTCTGCTTTGCTGTTGATCACCACCAGATGGGAGCCCATCCCAGTGCAGTTCTGCACACTCTCAGCCCAGGACATTGTATCATCTGAGATATAATAGCATTTTTTTTGAAAGCGTTTCCAGCCCTTCGGGCAGCACATCCAGCCTCGCTCTGTGCAGGGAGAGACCGCAGAGGTGAATGCTAATAACAAGAGACATGGTGATTGCAAGGACCCTTGTGCTCCAGGGATGATGCTCATGTTCTCCTTAGATCACTTTTCCTGACAGAAAGCACTTGAAAAAACAAGGATAGTACAGATATTGTACCATCCCACTGCTTTGCAATATGACCAGTGAGCTTTGTGTACACAAGTCCATGGTAATCCTTGTAACATGATCTCAGGTCTTGACAAAGTTATTCTGGTGATCTGGTTTGACTTCTCCTTGTACAGTCTCCTTTAGGCCCTTAGCCCCAGGGAACAGGGGATATTGCCCCTTTTCCTGACTAGAGCTGCACTTCACAGCCACCCTGCCCTCCAGCACACCATTAACAGGGCCCTCTCCTCCCCCTAAGCTGATAGCAGGAAATCCTTTCTCCCCCCACCTCTCTCCTCTGCACTCTGCCTCTCCAGAGTCTGCTCCCACTGCTGCTGGCTGTCACAGCAGACCCCAGCATTCACTGTCCCCATCCCAAAGACCTCCTGCACCCCTGCCAGCACTACTGACCTTTGCCTTGTGGCTCCGCTGAGCTGCACCGCCACTCCGTGAATGCCTGCTGCAGGGCTGTGGGCTGGTCACCCTTCCGGGAGAAGGGAGCAACTGGAAAGGGAGAGGAAAGGCGACAGGATTACCCCTTCCTCCCAGCTCCTCACACACCATCTCTGGGCTTCACTCTTGTTTCCCCAGGTCCCAACCAAGCACTGTCCCAGCATCGCCTCTCCTGGGGCTGTCTCTTTCCATTTCACAACTGGTAACTGCCATCCTCTCAGCGAAGGGAACGGGCATTTCTGCTCCCAGCAGCCCACAGCTGCCCACAAGGACTCCTCTGCCCACTGACTGACAAGATCTAGACAGGATGACATGGCCAACAAAGCTAGAGAAGCCTGTGACCCACCCAAACAGTGCCTGGTGGCCATAGCTGGCCTCTGGTTTGTCAACAGAGTCTGTCCCAGCACCGAGCAGCTGACATCAGGCCCCCTTGGGTGCTGTGGAGCTGAAGGGGTGGGCTTGGTGGATCCCCGGTCCACGGCTCTGAGAAAATTGCCCTGAATAAGTGGTGTGGCTGCCTTCCAGCCAGAAAGAGACAATCTTCCATGTCAGAGAGCAGAAGGACCAGTGGAAGGGCATCACACCGAGGACATGCCAGAAGGGCTGGGATTGATGCCACCCAACCATAGGCTTTTGCCATGGAGATACCTACAGCCAAGCTGCCTGTCTAAATCTCTTTACAGTCAGTGAATAAAAAGCAGCACTTCAGTGGCACTGATAATCTCTAAATGATGTCTTGTTTTATCAAACGTTGCATTTAGAAAAATCATTCTAGTGAGAATGGCAGAGTAATCACAGTGGCCTCTGTGCCTGATGAGTGAACTCCTATAATGGAGGAGGAGATGGGCAAGGCTGATGCGTGACTGGCCACACCTGTTGCAAAGAAAGGTGACCTCTTCTCAACACAAAGGAGACCAGATGGATGGACTTTGATCTATCTAGTTCTGTTGACTGAATCAACCAGTTGCATCAGCTGAGTGAATTGACCAGCTGTGTACCTGTTCATCCCTCTAAAGATCAAAGAGAGGGCAGTGTCTTCCTAAGTTAGCCAGAGGAGCATGGACCGAGTGTATATGTGGCTTAGCCCAAAATAGTGTAAAAACCTGAATTACTAACAAAACCATCTCTCAAGATAGCAATGGGCCTGAGCTGGCTTTAACCCACATATTCCTCCTTGGTCACTGGGGACACGCAGTGTCTTGATGTTGAGCATATTGCAGAGACTGACAGTGAGAACCACATTTGTATTGTGATTCAACTCTGCATTGTGATTGCTACGCTCTGCTGTGTTTTCATTTAAATATATTGCTGTATCACTCTGCTAAATCAAAATCCTACACAACACCAATTAACTTAGATAAGAAAATTTACCATTAAATATGTTACCATTTTACACATGGCAGAGTGTGTGAAATTCACTTGGAAGGTGTGAAACATCTAAAAAAACCTGGCCAGACTGTATCAGACTCTGACAGCCCAACCTAAACCTTCTCAACCATTTGACAAGAGTACTGTGAAAAGTTATACATTTGGGAAGAAAGCAATACAAACTTCCGGCACTCGGGAACTAATGACAGCAAAAGAAAGGGCAGCAATTTATCCTGACAACACGCCTCCTCCAGAATCCATCATCTTTATTGACATTTTGTGCAAACATTCCATGAATGATCTTTAGCAGTGAATGAGAAAAAAACAGTGATCACAGTCACCACAAACATTGTGTGCAAGAATAACTTTTTATGAATTATTCTAGTATACTGCAATTAACACTAAAAAGGTGTGAGAGTTTGCACCACACAGTTAATCCTGGAGATGACAGGACTGTGAAAAGCCATTTTTTCCATTAGGACACAAATTGTGTCCAAGCACCTTAGAGAGCCCAAGTGCAGATGCATCTGCCTTCATAGACACTTGTGCTCCCATTTCCAGTTTTTTTTCCCCCCTCTGTAATTAATTCTGTTTCTTTTTTTGTGTGGTATGAAGATAGAGAACTGTTCCACAGTTCCAAAGAGACGGTGTAATCTGGGAACACTGAAAAGGCCTCAGGGTAAACAGTGGAATATTTGGGGGATGTATGTACACATATACAAAGCCAGGGCAGAAAAGAAAGTCCAAACAACCCTGAAATTCTGAAGATGGTCATGCTTCAAGTAGGGCATTAGACTAGAGACCTCCAGAAACCACTTCCCACCTAACTCTTTCCATCATTCTAAGGAAGAAAATGGGTATAACAGAACCATCTGCCATAATGCTGTGGTAGTCCTAGCTCCCACATACCAGTTGGCCAAAACATCTGCTACCCTGCAAGAGAGAAGTTTGTGCCATGTCGCAACTGTACCCTAAAATCCCCAATGCTTAAGTAGTCAGGAAAGATTCTGCTCCTAAATATACCTTTCAAAGATTCAACATTCAGGTTTTCTGAGCCAAAATGTTTGTGCTTGCATCCTTTCTCATGACAAAACTGTTCCTGAGGAAAAACTCCCTCCTGGTTGGAAGATATTCCCCTCTGGGCTCTGATTTCTCTGCTTTTCTCCCAGCACTTCCCCCAGACCTCTCTCCTGTAGCCATCCTGCACATACTCACCAAGGAGAGCAGTAACAAGGGCAATGCACACCAAGAAGAGCAGCAGCGAGATCAGCCACGGGACCCACTGCGGGTATTTCTGGGGACGGGGCTCATGCTTCTTTGTCTCAGGAGGTACTAAAAGTGAAGGAACACAGCAAATACAACACAGCAGTCAACTATGCTTCAGTCAGTCCACACACTGAGGACGTACAACTCAAGGGAGAGCTGCTCCAGAAAAATGCAATTTCAGTTCTGATGTGGAAGTTACACAGTTTGGGAGAAGGGAAGATTGGGACAGAGCAGGGGACCTCTGTGGTTTCTGGAGAAGGTCAGGTTCAGCAACAGTGTTCACAGCCCCAGCCCAGCTGGCAGTGCTAATTACTGGTGTTTGGGATGAGGCCTTCACATGGCCCCAAAATCTGGAGTGAAAGCATGTCTTTCTAGATGGGGCCCAAAGCTGCCAAGTACAACATTGCTCTATCTGTGATACTTGAGGCATTCATATGAAGATTTCATGCTGACTTCTCCCCAGAAAACCTTTTTCGCCCGCTTCAGTTCCTCTTTAGTTTTTGGATTTTCTGTGTAGAAGAAGGTTGGTGTAAGCCAAATGAGGACAGGAGGCAAAAAATGTACAAAGCTATGATGGCACAGAATCATTGGAAGATAAAAAAAAAAAAAATATTCCCTTCCATCTCTGCTTTCCAAGCCAGGGTTTAGAGATATGCTGTAGTAAAACTAGGTTGTGCAAGGCTGGATGGCTGGGGAGAACAGAGGGCTGGGTCCAGCAGCCTGAGTAAAGTATCCCACTCAGATTCAGACTTACCAGGGCCTGACTTTTGTCTAGAGGAATACTGCCAGTACTGAGGAAGTCTGGGAGCAGGCAGGAGAATGGGTCACAGGGAAGCAGAAGCAAACACTTGTTAAAGACTATTCTAGGTTGTGGCAGGTATGCAAGATGGGGCAAACAGGAGGGTAAAGAAACACCAGCACATGACTGCAGGACAGGAGTAAAGAAGTTTTGGGAGAGACTGATATTAATGAAAAGCTTTAGAGAGACCTCGTTCATTGTTCAGCATGAGATTCCCAAGTGTGCCTGCCAGTCATGCCTAGTAAGCAAGACTTCCAGTAAGTGCTGTTTGGGGAAGCCCTCTGACTACTTCCCAAAGACTTGTAGGAGGTTGTTACAGCAGGGCAAAAAGCATCACCTTTCATTATCAGAAGAGAAAACATTCATAGACAGACAAGACCCAGATTTCCCTGGCCAAATCATGTTTTTCTAGTCAGAGCTTTTGTCTGCAGTGAAAACAAGGACCCAGATCATGGTCTGTGGTCCAGACACCTACTTCAGACAACAGATCTGCCCAGTCCAAATGATTTTTTGATGTGCTGCATGTCCACAGATTGACTGTTCATCCTGTGCCCAGTCAGACCTGTGCGTTCCACACTCACACCCAGGTGGCACAGAGAGCACTGCCAGCATGCATGCACCTCACCAACACAACTGAAGTGCAGTAGATCTTGTGCAAACTCAGTGAGTTAATCTCCCTGCAACATGCTTCCTACAGTTAGTCTGCAAGATGTCCAGCATGATCACAACACAACAGACCTGATGAGAATATGCTGGTTATTCAGCATGTAAATCCATCATCTCCTAGGCACATGCAACAAGTGTGGTACAGCACAGATGCCTATGTTTCTACCTGGGAAATCCTGTTTGGAAATGCAGGAACCCTAACGGCACTGTGGTGTGAAACCCACGCTGGCACTCTCTGCCATCTCCTGCCACAGATTATATGCTGTTTGATTAGCTGCTGCCTTCTCCTCTCTATCTTCCAATGACTGTCAGTTTTGGTATCTCTAGAGTCCAACTGGAAGAGGCTACAAAATGGGAAAACCCAGCTGTGCTTGGCCATTACCAACATGGAGTCCACATGGCCAGAGTAACCACTCAGAAGGCCAACAGAGCAGCAAGACTCCCTCAATTTTTCAATAATTTTCAATCATAACTCTCATACTATGAGCATACCATGAGTCTGTGAGAGACATTAGCACTGTGTGCAGTAGTACTAGTGGACACTTCTCTGAATTCAAAGTATAAGCTACAGCCAGTGTGTGATCACTTGGACAGGTGCACCTAAAGACAGACCCTGAGCACATACTCAAAACTTATAACATGAGCCTGGCATCAGCAGCTCAAGCAAACACAGCTGGATCAGGTGTCCTTGGAATAGGTCACTGGGAACACAATGGGGGACTTCCACCACCCACACCTCACCATGATGGAAATGCTAGCCATAACCAGAACCAGCTAACCCTGGTGCGTTGAAAACAGTGAGATTTCAAGTCAGTGAGGAGTATGTACAGTCTTTATTTGCATGATTCATGCCTCAGAGCGGGCAAGGAATAACCTGGAGATGATGCCTGCTCTGTTTGGGATCATAGAACTGACGTAAAGCTGTAAATAGGCAAGTTAATATCTCTAGCAGCAATATTTATTTATTTATTCACTCATTCTTTTACACACACATACTTTCACCCCTCACCTGCTGGTGTGTAAGGTCCTGTGTCTAAGGGTGGAAGCAATGAGCCATACATAGGACATCTCTATGTGTTCTTACTTGCAGCATAATGACTACAGAATACATACTGATCAGAACATGCCTTAAATTTGCACAAACTCTAGTAGAGACACCATTTTACAACCGTGATTTTTAACAGCAATACAAATTTGTGTGTTTGGTGTGTTAATTATTTTTCAGGAGTGGTAAACATCAATCACAGAATGGGATCCTTCCTCTGTGTATTTTACAGTGTTTTCTTCAAGCCCATTCTTACTTTTAACTTTTGGGTCTCTCTTCTCCAAGGACCATTTCTCAATCAACCAAGGACAATGGGGCTGTAAGTTTCTGCAGCCAGTGTCACCTCTCACAAAACTGTAGAGGGCAACTCACGGCTCTACTGTAAGGAGGCATGTTTGTTCTCTACTGCTGCTCTCTCCGTAAGCAGGAACCTGCAGCATCACTCTGAGAGGCAAGAGCAGGAGCAGCCAGGGCTTGGGCTTATTTGCTGCCATTTGTTGCCCTGGTAGCCCCTACACCTTTGTAACAGATCAAATGGTTTGTAATAAACCATAGTCTCTATTGTTCATACTCAGTATTTGTCCAAAAATTATTCTCTCAACCAAGACTACATAACATGTAAGGAGGCAGCTACTACCTGCATTGTGCCAGAGCTAAGCACTATTACTGTACAGCACCCATCCTGGACCCTCTACCATTTGCCACTGTTGGTGTTGCAACCAGGGGACTAAGGGAGCCCAGATAGGTTCCTTGCTGAATGCTCATTTGAAACCGACTGTTTGTGGCCCCGGTAGTCATCCTCGTTCATGTTGCAACCCCCACCACCTAAAGATTCCCACCTCTCCTCTTGTAGACATTCCTTGACCCTCTTACTTCAGAAGTCCTCCAGTCTCCTGCTCATGTAGTAGTAGACAACTCCTTTTTCTCACCAATTTGTCAAGACCAGGTAGGAAACAGTCACAGAAGGAAAAGTCACCATTCCCTGTTCTTCAGCCCTCCTCCCTCCAGGTCCCCTTCCCCTGGATAACCCATCCATTCCTTACCTTCAATCACTGCAGCCGGTGATGCATTCTTGAACTTCACCTCAGCGTAGGTGATTTCTGATGCCATTTAAGCACAGTGTGAACACTGGCCCTGTCCCCTTGTCCTTAGTTTTGCCACATAGAAGGTCAGCCTTTGAGGTCCCTGGTTTTTGAGGGAGACACCGATAAGTTACTGTGCTTTTCCCATCTGCTCGTTCACCCTCTGTCTGCAAAGAAGGTTGTGCTGGACACTGGAAGCACTGGTGGTAACCTGAGAATTCCTGGGAGCTCAGAAATGCTCTGAACAGATCTTCAGTTTCTTAGCCCAGGAAATCAGTCCCAGCACTATGGAAACTTCTGAGAGAGAAAATTAAAACGAGAACTTAACTGAAAAGGAAGTTGCACTCCTCCTTCCCCATGTCAGATTCTCAGCTGGTAGGCTTCCTTTTTAATATCTCTTGGTTGTTTCTTTTTTCACACTTCTTTTTTAACTCTCTGTCCTTCCCTTATCTTCATGCCTTTCTTTGTCTGTTAGTAATTCTACCATTGCTCTTAGGTTTGGAGCTATCACTGGTTTTAGCCCAGTTTAACCTGCAGCACAGCCCAATACAAAATGCATTCTGCCCTCACTTGTCTCTTGTGGTTAAGCTGCATTTGCTACATCAAATATCCCATGCTATAACTCATCCTGGGAAGTCAGCCCCAGTTGGCAGCTAACACTAGAACAAATCTCAAACAAGGAACTGTCTCTATAGAAGTGAGACTGAGGAGTTGCAGCCTCAGGCAGAGGACTATAAATAATCAAAAGTCTGATATATCCAAGGAGAAGTAGAGAAGGATGAAGCCAGGGTCGGGGAGGAGAACAAGCAAAGTGGAATGAAAAAAATGGGGTTGATAGTTTGATAGGTTATTGGAAAGAGCACACACAGAGACCTTTCTATCACAACCTGATTTACAGCCTGTGGAAGTTCAAAGAAGTGCTTGCTTCAGGGAGTCAGGCTGCATTTCTGAGGCTGAAAGGGCTGGTTTCTATTTTTTGCTCCAACACTTTCATTTATCTCCCTTTCCTGCTTTCTAGTAAAGGCCTATGATATTACCTTGGGGAAAATGTCAGACTAATGTTTAGTCTGATTTCAAGCTGGGGCAGATGTTGAAAGGAGACAATTAAGGGAAATGGCGGCTGAGATACATGCTGAATCAGAAAGACTTCTTCGAAGAAATGCCAATGAGTCAGGATACCCGGGAGAAAAAGGGTGAGAAGCGTTCAGTCAGCAGATAGAATGGTTTGGGTTGGAAGAGACCTTAAAGGTCATCTAGTTCTGATGCCCCTGCCATGGCAGGGACATCTTCCACTGCTTCAAGTTGCTCAGAGTCCCATCCAACCTGGCCTTGAACACTTCCAGGGAAGGGGCAGCCACAGCTTCTCTGGGCAACCTGTGCCAGTGCCTCACCACCCTCACAGCAAAGAATTTCTTCCTTACATCTAATCTAAACCTACCCTCTTTCAGTTTAAACCTTTGTCCTTTGTCCTATTGCTACAGGCCCTGGTAAAAGGTCTTTCTCCATCTTTCTTTAAAAGCTCCCTTTATATGTTGAAAGGCTGCAATAAGGTGTCCCTGGAGTCTTCTCTTCTCCAGGCAGAACATCTCTCTCAGCCTCTCTTCATAGGAGAGGTCTTCCAGCCTTCTGATCATTTTCAGTAAGGTCTCCAAAACAACCAGAATGAAGAAGGAGGAAGGTTTGCTTGGTTGTTTTGCTAGCTGAAATTTCCTCAAGGCAGACCAGAATGAGACACTCACAGGACATCCAGGGAGCTAGCATGGAGGGTACACAGGGCAGAGCTGGAGGTGAGACAGGACAGTTGCAAGGAAGAATACGCATCAGACAACAGAGGAGAACAATGTGGCAGAAGGTGGAGGACAAGGGAGGGATGTAGTGGACATATGCACACAGATTATGGAGAACTGCCCCTAAACAGAATGGGGCATATATAGCTGGATTTCTTTACCAAGGAGCCTCCTCATGTCTCCTGTGCACTGAGCTGGCTTCACTTGTCCTTTTTGTATTGTGTGCAAAGAGGGTGACTTTTATACAAGAGGAGCAGCTGCAGGCCAGAAGTCTGGTTCCTTGAGAAGATGTATGCTGCCTGCTTTTCTTTCCAACATCCTTCCAGCACTTTCCTTTGCCTTCAGGCTTCACCTTCTCACTAGAATTAAGCCTCCCTAAGTATTTGCTGAAACCTAGTTATGCCTTCAAACTTCATGCTGAGATTTTAGCCAGAGTAATCCTCTGTGTGCTTCCCCTCTGCCACAGCCAACCAAACCACAACAGACTCAGTCTCAGGGGGAAAAGGCTTGCTTCCTGGCAGGGTTTCAAACTTTCCACTGTGAAGAAACAGGAAATACAATCAGCAGACAGAGAGGAAGTCACAGTGCAGCTTCATGAGGTTTTTGCCATTGAAACACATCTCCAAACACAGCTGAGGCATTTCAAATGTAAATTCAGAATCTAGCTGCTGATTTTATTAGAATACACCAGATTGCACTCAAACACCAGGAGACAGCTCAATTCTTCCTTTTCAGCCATAAGAGTTGTTATTTGCTGTCAAAATTCAACCCTGAATCATACTTCCATAGGACACAACGATGGGCTCTTGTGCAACAACAGTGAGGTGATATTTCTGAGGGTAAAATTTGTACTTCCAATTTCATATGCATTGATGGCATGAAAATGGGTGGGAGATAGGGAGAATTGAGCCCAGCAGTTAGTTGTGGGGCTGAAAATAGAAAAAAAATAGGACCTTGCTTAAAAAAAACCCCAAAACTCGCACTTTGTTTCCTTGCATTTCCACTGCTGTTCCTCAGTTCCTCCCTTCCCCTTCTACCTGTGTTCTGCCCACCCCATGCAGCACACCCTCATCCACCCACAATACCACAGACATCTTTCATCTCAACCCCACTCAGCACTGCCAGGTACCTCCCACACACCTTGCAAGCCCCAGCTTCTTTCTAGGACTCGTGTGTTTGCTCACCACAACAGTCCTGCTTTCCCTCCTTACTCATGCTCCAGCTGCTGCCTTTAGGTGGTTGCCTAGCTGACACAATCAGAAAGAGGTACTAATGCTCTTTCTTCCCTACCTGTCAATGAATTTTGAGTAAGGTAGTATCTGCAAGGCTTTCACCTCACAGCCAATTTCACCTAATTTTGCAAGCAGGCCCATGTAACAGCAGAGGAGACAGCACCATCACATGTGCCTTACTTCTTTTGAAAATCAAGCTGAAGCAGTTGAGTTAAAATTGAATTCATAAGCAAAGAGAAGGACTTGAATCCTAGAGCTGTGACCCCACACATTCCAAAAAAATCCCCTTTTGAAGTTGAGCACAGCTGTGGCGGAGGCTGCAGGGAAGTGAGACACTTGTTACAAGCCAGTCAGAATGGAGAGGGGCAGCTGAGGGCATTCAGTCATCACAAATAGCATGGAGGTTACACAGGGACATCAAAATTGGCAGCCCAAAGCCAATACCTAGTACCTCTTTAGAAGATTTGACAAAAGGCAAAAGGAAGTTGACACAGCTAAAACGTTGAGGGTTATTAGTATGTGTTCTTCAACAAGTTGACCTTCCATTTGAATGAGGAAAATTGAAATGATCATGACCTCCAGTAAGTATAAAATCACAACAAAGCAAAGGTAAAAAAGAGTCTGAAAAACAACTAGCAGAAGCCATCAGAACTAGCAATAATTTCTTTCCTAAGGCTACTGAAAAGCAGAAACCTTTTCACAAGTTTTGAGGACAACTGAAGAGCAGGGTATAAAAGAAGCAGTCAGAGAGAACAAGGACATCAAAACAAAGCTAAATTAATTATTTGTGACAGTGGAAGAAATTCCCACAAGAACTGTGTTTTGTGGGGCACTAAACTAAAAGACCTGTCGAAAATAAAAGTGTGCGAAAGGTACGGAATTAGTAGGTCTGGGCAAGATGGTCCCAGAGGTTCCCAAGAAACTCAGGGGTGACACAGTTGCTAATAGCAGTGGGTGGCCTCTTGCCTTAAACTGCCTTTTAATCAGCAAATGGCAGGATGGCAAGGAATATATAAAAGGGAGGGGAGGGGAGAAATCTAGGGAGATTTAGGAAGTTAAAGGTTTGACATCTGTAGTGGCCAAGTTAATAGAAATTGTATCAAAAGAATGAAACTAATGGAATGTGTGTAAGTATGATGTACTTTGGGAAGAGTCAATATAACTCCTGTAAGGAAATCCTGCCTCTTGTAGTTCTTTGGGGGGTCAGTAATCACATGCATGAGAATAATCTAGCTCCCCATGAAATTCCTCAGCAAAAACGTCTAAGGAAAGTGGGCAGCCATGGGATAACAAGGCAGATCTTTTCATAGTAAGCAGACAGAAAAGTGAGTAGGAATTAATAGACAGTTCCTCAATGGAGGGAGAACACCTACAGAACTCTGCCAGGTCTGTAATAGGACACACACTAACATTTCCTTCATCAACATGGCGAAGAGGAATTGATATGATAAAATCTGCTAATGATACCAAATTATTCAGGGCAGTTATTCAAGAGCCAGTTGCAAAGAACTGGAGAAGGATAAGACTGAGTAGCAGGGTGACAAAAGGACAGAGTCCTGTGTAGGTAAGCAATGCTCTTTAGGGAAGTGGGTAACGAAGCAATGCACTTTAGGAAAATCAGCCCTGACTTCACACATAAAATAACGGGCTCTGAGGTAACTATTGTCACATGCAAAGAAAAATGTCAGATTTTAACAGATGTATGAGAAAATCTGTTCAGAGGCAGAAAGAACAGCAAATCAAACATAGGAATAGCAGAAAAAAGGCACAAAGAACAGTACAGAAAATATTGTTACAGCACTGTATCATTATGTCCTCATAACTCAAATCATCTCAAGAAGGATACAGTGGGTCCAGAAAAGGCTCAGAGAAAGACAAGGGTGAAAAAAAGTATAGCATGACTGCCACATAAAGAACAACAAATTGAGATAGGACATTTGCACCCTGAAGATGGGAAGAGAGAGAGGCTTACAAAAATCATCTAGGAAAGGCTGAGTGATGACTGAGTCATTTCTGGTTTTTTTAATACAAGAACTACAGGGCATTAAAAGAAGAGAAGGGGGGTCACTTAATGAAGGAAGGTGGTTCTTCACAAAACTGAGTTGGGCAATGGACTCCTTAACCCAGGATGCTGGGCATCTGAAAGCTTACTTGGCTTAAAGGTGGAAACTGGAAAAAAATAATGGGAGAGAAATGCACTGAGGGTTTGCTTAATGCAAAGTAACTATACCCTGCTTGGCAAGTTCCTGTTCTGATAACATTTGGAATGGGGCAAAACATTAAAAGAGAACACGTTGTATGCTTGCCCTGTTTTTATTCTTTAGGCACTAACATCAGTATGATCTTTCTAGATTATTTGTCCAGAGCCCCTACCAGGTGGAGGTTGGTCAGGAGACAGTCAGGTGCTAAGAGCACAGCTTGAGGTTCTGTATCCAACAGCATGAAGGGTGTTACTGATGTGGCTCTCATCCTCTGAGTGGGCTTCAGCTCCTCCAGACAGCTGGGCTGCCAGTGGGGCAACCTTGGGTAGAAGAGCGGTCTTTCAGGGAGAACACCTCTGCTGTTCCACCAGTTGTGGAGTCTCCCCCTGAGCACAGACACAGGGAAGGCAGCTTGCTGCATCCTGGAAAGCAAAGCAGAAAGCAAGAAAGGCAGAAAGACAGAAATGAGGTGGGGGAGGAATTTCCTCTAGCCAAACTGGATTCTATCCATCTACTGTCATTCGTGTAACTAAGTATTTATCACCACTCAGCCTTATGCATAGTTTTGTTCAGCTTCTTGAATAGAGCACAAGACCGTCTCACAAGACCTTATTCAAGCACAGCCCACACCCAGTCCTTTCATAAAACTGCCTGCACTGGTCTTACCTGGACCCTAGCTGCCCGCTGATAGGACAGTCCTACCATCATCTGCTCTTATGGCACCTCTGGCTAGCGCAGTCCTCCAGGTCACACAGATAAAGACAGCCTAGACCCAATCCTGGCTTTTTGTCCCTGCACTTGGATGAGAAGAGCATCAGAAATGCATGCCACCCTCTTGGGCTTCCCCCTCCACATCACCTTGCTCCCCTCCTAGGGGTTAAGGCCATGGAGGTAATAAAGGGAGAGCAGAGCCCTTGCAGCCAAGGGAAGAGCATAAAAAGGCACTGAAGCATGAAGAATGGGGCCCCAAGGCACGACATTAGTAAGGGATGGCAGATATCTAATCAAAAGGATTCAGGCAGTGGAGAGCTCCTTGAGAACGTCTGAGGGATTTGGCTGGTTAGAGGGAATCTAGCAATAAATGATCCCACTGCATATCCTGCTGCAAGGAACTGGTTAGGGCAGGATGCTGCAGATCTCACTGCAGGAGCTGAGCTCCCCCAGCTGCAGGGGACAGTGTGGGAGCACAGCAGCCTGCTGAGACCTGAGAGAAAGGCATCCTATGCCCTTCTTGCCTATGGCTGACAGCACTGGCCAGAGCTGCAGGGAGAAGAAACCTCTTCTGGAAGGCAGCCACCCCTGCTGATGCCAGAAGGTGAAGTGGAGTGCCATACAGATATACTAGGAGACTTTAGGAATAAATGGGTTATATGGAGCTGTGAAAGCTCAGAGGAAAGGACATTTGAACATCTAGGGGTGAAGAGGAAACAGAGAAAAACTCAATGGAGAGTGAGAAAGGGAGGCGAGAGCAGAGAGTGAGATAGATAAAACAGAAGGTAGCACTGCAAAGCCACACGAATTTCTGGCAGGTGGCAGCACTTCACCACAGGCAGGCCTGAGTCAGCAGCAACACTTTGTGTCCTCAGCAAAAACACCTAGAATGACACTCTAGCACTTTCACAGAGACCAGCAGCTCCCCAAAATGCTACAGTTACAGTACCATGCCAAGCATGGCGGAAGGAAATAAAAGTAGGAGAGATGAGAAAGAAATGTTCTTCCCCGTCCACATCTTTGCCAAGCTTTAGCAAGAGCTAAGGGTTTCAAGCAGAACAGACCATGTCCCAAAGCTATCTGAGCCGAGGGAGCTCAAACTCAGTCAGCTTTGGAAAGTGAAAGTCATGTGCTCACCTGTGGTGATAGGTTTCCCAAATCCCTCAAGTATAAGGGAAAGAATAAGAGAAGCAAGAACAGTATCCAGGGAACCTTCAAAAAGACAAGAAGCCCCAGCCCACCTCTTTACATACACCATTAACCCAGGATTGTTTCTTTAGAAAAGATACATATCATTTATTTCCCCTAATTAACAAATTATCCAACCAAAGCCAACAGAGGACACATACAGATGCATTAGCCCACAGCTTTGTTTTATGCCATTACTGGGAACATCACACCTTCACCCCCCTCTTCTTTTGGATCTGAGCCACAAGTCTCAAGGCTAGAAGTTGTGGGAGATCAGATGCAGGTACTGCAGTTGCTTGCCACAGCTGCACATCTGACTCCAAACCTGGGCCAGATGCAAGTCCTGGTCAGACCCAGGGGCCTGTTTCAGAGGCAGGGCTGTGAAGTTTAGCTTCTCGGAGTGGCCACATGGGATTTCCATGGACAAACTGCAGCCATGTAACACCCCCCCACAGAAGCAATCCTTCATGCTTCATTGTCGGTTCTGTCCAACGATCGCACCGATCTTGATGTCCTTGAATTCAGTGTGGCTACACCTCTGCCCAGTGAGGTGAATGCACCTAATCTCCCTCTTTTGAAGCAGGAGTGGGGGGAGCGGAAAGAAAAGCACAAAAATGGAAAACAACCACAGTCACTGAGCAAGCATGGGGGCTATCAGGTAAGGTCATCCAGACCCATGCTGTAACCTTAGGGCTACTTATTTGATCTCAAGCTGGTTCCCTCCACATCCTCACATCCTCTCCGTGCACATGAAGAGAATGCAGCAAAGCCTTCCCAGAGGGAGGTTTTGGGGAGAGCTGCACTGGCTAGGCTGTCCCACCAGATGGCACTGGAATAGCAGCACAAACCTCAGGCCCTGCAGAGCTTGCCTCAGCATGGACATCGTGTGGCTCCCTCACGCTGCTCCTATCCTCAAGAGTAGGTCTATCAGGAAGATTGTAAATGGCCTGTGCTGACCCTTACCCTGCACCCTATAGCCAAGAAGTCCCTGCACGCCATTTGGAGCCTCTGCGCCCATTGCACGCTACGCTCTTGCTGGCCAGCAGCGGGGCGAGGGACACCATCGGCCTCCAGAGCAGCGCAGCCGTCCTAGGCATCCAGTCAGGAGGGGACAAGTCAAAAGCCATCTGGAAACACCTGCAGAAAGCTGAATTAAACCCAGGGAGTACAGTCAACTCAGCTGGATGCTCCCTGGCACCTCATCACCGAAGTAGGCTGAGTAAGTTTTAATGCCAGGCAGCAAGGGCTCTAGCTTTGGGGTTCAAACTGCACGCAGGACACAAATGTCAGCACAGTTGGGTGGGGAAGAGCACTTTGTATTTGAAGGGCACACTCTCCAGATGCCCGCGTCACCCACTTTTACCACGCTAGGACGCTGAAGTCAGCACCGGCACAGTAAAGCGAAGGGCGGGCAAACTGCGCTCCCAGGTGCCAGCCTCCAGCACAGAGCCAGGACTGACTCAGAGGGCGAAGGGCCCCTGCTGCCAGCTCCTCGCAGGCCCCGGAGCTGCAGCCGGCACTGACACAGAAGGCAAAGTGCTCCTTGCTGACTCACGCTGGCCTGCAGCACCGTGGCCTGTCTCCTAGACTCTGTCTCCAGTCCACGCTTATTTTCATATTTAGCACTTTTAAGACTGGGCAGGCACAGCACACCATGCTGGTCCTTGCACAGCCTCTGCTCTTCCTGAGCTGAAGGATCACCGTCAGACCTCGTCGTTCCCCACCACCCACCAATCCCCCACATCAGATGTCTCACCGGACACTGCTGGCCCACTGCGGGACCCACCTCACCACAGCCTAGCACAAAAGTTGTGCTAGGAAATAGTTCAGGCTGGAGGTATCTCATTCAGACCTTGCTCAAAGCAGGGCTACTTCTGCAGCTAGATCAGGCTACCCAGAGCAGGTTCTCGGCTTACAGTAACCCTATTTTGGTATGGAATGTATTGCTTAAGGACTTTTCCTGTTCTTCTACCCAAAAAGTATGCAGTGGTCATTTCCAAGCATGCTTTGTACATGTACCCATGGTATTGACTTCAGCTTTAGGGATTAGTGACACCAGCCCCTAACTCTGGGCCAGACATGCTGCCTATGCTGCTGTATCTATAGCCTCTTAGCACATATTCTTCAAAGGAAATGCTCTCCTACTGCTCTCCTCTTGGTCCTGTTGCTCATTAGGATCCAGTTCCTTGTCCCCGCCAGCTAACCAAAGCGACAGTTTGTGTAGCACTACTGATGTAGCACCTCCCCACATCTTTGAACAGTTTGCTTCACACCGTAATCAGTGCTTATGGACAAGTGCTTAGACTTCACTTTAAAAAAGACTAGGAGGGCTTCAGTTCCTATGGGCCAAACTTTAAAGACAACATACACACACATGTGTATCCACAAGAGGAGGTATGTGCCTGCCCTGGGACATCTCAATTCCAGCCCTACACCGCGCTGTCTGTGCACAAGGGCACTGAGGCACAGAGGGCATTCAGATAGCAGAATATGGCTACATTTGGAAGCACCAATTCCATTACTGGCAAACTGTCAAGAGAGATGAAGAAAAAAACCAAAAATCTTTAAGCCGTGCTTCTGTAAACTTGACCAGGGGTCAGTTTTAAGTCATTCAGGAAAGCATCTGAATGACAAATCATGATACTGGTGGACATGAAGGCAAAGCTGCTATTGGACTGAGGGAAGCATTCAATAAAAGCCAATACAAACTCTGCTGTCACTCAAAGCTCTTCTGGTCTGTTTTAAACCAGACCCACCGAAGTTCTTGATCCGGCATCCTATGGTTGCCTACCTCCTACTCCTTTGTGCCTCCTGTATGCTAAAGTCAAGACACCTCTTCCTTTCCCTCCCATCTCAGATGCTTTTGGGAACACCTGCAGATGCGTCCAGCCCTTGCTCACATCCCTCCCAGGCACACCTCTCCCCTACCCAGGGGAAGTCACTTCAGGCAGCCAACCCAGGGAGTCAGCACGCTCTTGCTGACAGATGCCAGCTGCGATTTTCCAGAGAGCACTTCACCAGTACTAGCTAGCTCCTGGGTGATGTTTGCCTGCATCCCCCTCTCCCAGAAGCTGGGGGCTTCTGGCAATCCCTGGAGATGGTGGCTGAGCCCGAGGGTTGCCAGAAGCCCTGCAACAAGGCGATTCAGCAGAAGATGGCAGCACACGGTCATGGGTGAGGCTGAATTTGCAAGCCCTTGGTCGCAGGTGTCACCAACCCAGCCAGACTTGCAGGCCAGGCTAGGAGGGCAGGGGAGCACCACACCTCTTTACATCTAAACATAAGACTCAACACAAAGGCTGCAAGTTACAGGCAGCTCCCTCCTTCAGGGAATGTCTCTTCAAACTGCCTCAAGGATTAAAAAGCTGGTCACCTCAGCAATCCAGCTGCCTCTGCCCCACCACGGAGGAGTTGTCCTCCTACAACAGCCGGGAAAGAAAAGGGAAAGGAGGCCATTGCAAGTTACCTGGCTGGCCTGCCCTAAACATTAAGTGATGCAAGAAGTTCACCACAGCCTCCCAGCAGTGACAGCTGGCAAGACGTGGCTGTGGTTGGGAGCCACAACGTGCACCAGCTGCTGCTGGCTGATCTTCCCATGCTCAGAGACAGTCACAGTGAATGTCTGTCAGAGCCCCAGCTCTGGATGAGGACACACAGCTACAGCTAACAGCAGCTGGCAAAATTAAGCTATCAAACTAGAAGGGTACTACATCCTGCAATGTGCTTTTCCTGACTATTAACATAGACAAAGCTATTAACTTGGAAGAAAGAGACCTAAAATGGTCTCTAGACTGAGAATCTATTGTTCACATAATGTAATGAGCACTCAATGGATTGCCTAGACCTTGAGGCGTTACAATGTGTGTTAACTACATAGGCCCCAGTGCTCTGGTTTTATGCATTAACAGCACAGTTGGGCTCCCTCCCAGAGCTGGGCAGGTTTATGGCGATTTAACAGGATGAGTTCAGATTCGGATCCTGTTCCCCCCTCAAAGCTCAGGAAGACTTCAGGGTTTTGGTTTCTTGTTTGGTTTTTATTTTGTTTGATTTCCTCCAATGGACACCTTTTCCTCTCCATTTCTTCAGGAGTCCAGACACATCACCAAGGCTTTGTTAAAGCTAGGGAGTTTGTGCCTGCAATCCATACTGTGTGGCTGTAGTAAGGAACAGTTACTGCACAGCTGTGAGACAGGAGTTTTAAGTCACAGAATGTAGAACTGAATTAATGGGGGAAGGGGAGGGAATGTTCACATCCCAGCTCAACTACAGCTCTTGCAAAAGAAATAACCACCAGACAAAACTGGGATCTTCCCTTTGACACTTGTTTCTTGACTCTTTCTACATGCTACAGTCTGTCTCCCATTTGGCATGAACTTTTCTCCCCCTTTGGCCATTGTCCCTCTCAGACTGAGGACAGCTCTTCCCAGCCGCCTAAGGAAATCAGTTGATCTATTAAGTGGAACATAATAAATGTTCAGGAGATAATGAGTTTGAGCTGCTGATCCACATTAAAGGCCTGGCCTTAATCCTTTACCTAGAGAACGCTATTTTCTGCGACATAAGAGACTGTAGGTCTCAAGCAGTCTGCACACTGGCTTCTGCAATGTTAGAAAAGCCACTGGCAACAAAAAGTGCAGGAAGAGGTGGAAGGATTCAGCCAGTCCAGCTGCAGGCCAAGTCATTTCACCAGTAACTTACCATCACAGCCAACTTCTCCCACTAGGGATGGAAATACCGTTCCTGACAGTCACCAAGGAGAAGGGAGAGAGGATTTATACAAGACACATCAAGCTGCTGTGTTCTAGCAGGTCTCACTGCAAGGAAAGACACGGGGACCTGAAAGATCTCCAGAAAGATCTCCAGAAAGAACTAAGCTCTCCCTCCTGAACTGCTTTGCAGTCCCCTGTGCTTCTCTGTGCACCAACAGGAGCACATCCCAGCACCTCCCTTAGCTACACCTCACCTGAAAATCCTCCTAGTCTGGAGAAATACCCTCTTAAGACTATTCAACCCTTTTGCTGCAAGTACCTACTGAAAAGTCAGAGAAACTTCACC
Source organism: Strix uralensis (assembly GCF_047716275.1). Taxonomy (NCBI): domain Eukaryota; kingdom Metazoa; phylum Chordata; class Aves; order Strigiformes; family Strigidae; genus Strix; species Strix uralensis. The sequence goes on from NC_133976.1 coordinate 81,806,235, forward strand.
ATAGCTCAAGGACAAGACCCTTCATCTTCTGCCTGGCCAGGACCTACACAATACACCCACCCTATTCACCAAAACAGGGCAACATCTTTGCTTCCAGATCTGAAGAAAGATAGAATTCTTTTTTGGCCACCACAGCTGCTAGAATGTTTGACAATGACACCAGCGTTTACTGGTGCCATTCAAACAGCTGACTTAAAAGGTTAAGACTTCTCATCTTTACCCAGATCACAAGACCTCCATTGTACTTTCAACACAACAGATATAGAGCTTTGCTGTCTGGCAGAGGAACACTGAGCAAGTGTGACTGTGCAAGAGATGGCTGTGAGCAGGCTTGATAGTAGAACATCAGGGCCCTGAGCATATTCTCCATCTTCTGGGGGAGTGTCTGCCTGGACTCAGGTCCAGCTTAAATAACACAGGTGGTGTCTGGCTTTGAGAAACCTCGGCAAGGTTTGCCTTTGAGTTCATCTCAGCTAAGGTTCTCACCCTTGATCCCTGCCTGAGCTAGTGCAGCCATGCCCACGCCTGGCCACGTACCCTGCTGATCTAAACCCTCAGCCTGAGCTGCTCCAATCTTCCTGCTCAGGTACTGTGGGGCTGTGCCTTTGCCAGCAGGGCCACTGTCCCTGCCTGCCTTGCTGTGACTCAGCTTCCAGCCTGCTCTCCCTTTCCGAGCAGCCTGTCCCTGCTGCTCCCAGACACAGGGCCCACTCAGCTCACCTTGCTCATCTCTGCAGTCAGCAGAGAGGCTGCTTCCCATTTGCAAGCGTGGCAAGAATCAATTCTTCAAACATCTGCAGGGTGTAGAAGCCTTTAACATCTGAAATGCTAAATGGCAGGGCAACTAAGTTTTCTCACTTGCTAGTTTTATCCATATTCTTACCAAGCATCACATACACCCCTACAGCCAGGCCTGTTTCCATGTTGTAGATTTTGGGGGTTGGGTTTTTACCCATTTGGAAGTGCCATAGGTCATATTCGTGTCCCTCTTCCATGCTCCTGCTTCTTCGCCCAGACAGAGCCTGAACCTGTTCACTCCCAAAGTTGTTCTTGTCCAATCTGGAGGCCATAACACACTTGCAGAAGGTTAAGTAGGCTACCAGGATCTTGCTGGAGATAAAAAGACCTTCAAACTGCAGGGCTTCCAAAGCAACAATCTGGCAACTTAAAAGACTCATGACATTCTTTTCCCCGATATTACTTGTTTAATTACCATTTGCACCAGTACATCTTATGCTTTATATACATATATCTTTAATTTTTGCTTCTTCAGCTTTTCAAATACATAATATATTATCTCCAGAATACTAACTAAGACAATACAGAAGAGGCTCCTAGTTAGTTGTTAATTGGTGCCATGAACTTCCTTGGTTTGGGGAACTGATACATAGTTGAAATGACAGGACCTCACAATGATTTGAGAAAAAAAAAAAAATAACAAAAAGCCAACCAGCAGAGTCCATGACTTCGCTAGCAGATTATAGCCACCCACAAAGTTAGAGGAGGCAGGGAGTTTAAGTACAACAAGACTGCAGGAGTGACTCTGACAGCGGGGAAGGGGCAGCAGGGGGAACACTAAGAGAGCCAGGGGATCAGGATTAAATGACTACTTAAAATACATCCAAGAGCAGTCTGGTCCCCACTTCCACAAGTGGAACTGCAGCAGCTTTAGAGCTATTTTCAAGCATTTTGCTTCCCAGAAGGATGGTCTAAGTGAAACTCTGTCTCCAAAATGCCCTCAGTGTAATAAGAAGACAGAAAGGACAAGAGACCTTTGCAAGTACAAGGTGCATACAGCTAACTATTCCCTTTTAAAAGCCTCACCAGGAAATCTTTGCCCAAAGGGAAAAATTTACTTGAGCAGGTGTGCTAGCAGAGTGCATCCCAGTTACAAAAGTGTTGCTGCCGGCTGAATGTTCAAAACAGGAAGAAGCCTTCCAAGGAAGCACCAGAACCATAGTGTTCTAGTAACCGGGTACAGCTGTAGAAGAACCACTGAGCCCCCGCTTTGCCAGTTAGTGGTTTGGCTTATCAGCTAGCACAGAGGGTAGCCAGCATTGTGAGGTTTACAGTCTGCCCACGGGCTTTGCCCAGAGTAATCAGCAGACTTACACCCCAGATCACACCCATAGCTGCTGAAGATGGATTAGTGTCCAGATCAAAGGGCCTGAGGAAACTCTCCCAAAGAGAACAGCAGAGAGTAAGGGCCTTTTACCTCTAACATCCTAAACCACACAGGAATTAGAGGGGGTTTGGGGCACATTAAAAATTAAAAAAAAAAAAATCTAAGTTACAATAACCAGCTCACATCCCTAGAAAGTCAGCCTTAGAAGAAAAGCCACAAGAAGGAACACAGGTGGGAGAATTTCACTGCCACAGTTCTCAAGTTTGGGCCTACTGTAATTTTCTTGCCCACACAAAGTGTGAGATGAAAAGAGGAAGGAGACTGTCCCTTCACCAGAGAATAATCCACTGTCCCACCATAGTTCTTACTGTGGTATGGATATGCAATACTTGTAACACAGTGCCAAGTCACAACACAAGGCCAGGGCTCAGGATAGTGATGCAGGAACATGAAATGCTGAGTGGTGGGATTACCTGGTTGTCATCTAGTGCAAGTAACTACCAAATTATAAAAACAAGTTAGTTTGTTTGGTTTTTTTAAAGCTATTTCCAGTTAAAACAGCTCAATGACAAATGAGGCCTTTGCATGGGGCGGGAAGGAGAAAGGAGTGAAAAATGATAGAAGTTCCTCCAGTGAACCTGCAAGCCAAACAAGGAGCCTCAAGATGGGGTGCCCACCCAGAGCTACAGCGCAGTGGCAGCAGGTCTACTCAAGGACTTGCATGACTCCTCCCACAAGAGCACAGGAACATCCAGCACTATCAAGAATTGCACCAAAGAGAGGAAGAGTAGTGCGTGCATGGGGAGGTTCACTCCTCACCACAGACGTTAATTAATCAAGGAGGGTTTTGTGTTGAGACAAGACCTGTCTCCTTACAGCTTCCGTTTACAAGCTGCAGCCAACTGCAGCTGTCCTCAGCACTGCAGGCCAAGCTACAGGCTTGAGTCACTACTGAAAGCAGCCACAAAACGCAACAGTCTAACCAGAGAAAATTTAAAGGACAAGGAACCCAGAGGCACCTACCCAGCCTTTCCCTGTACCCACCTTCTTCAGGATTCTTGATTTCTCTGTATGGAAAGACAGGGAAAAAGAGCTAGGATGTACCATGTAATGGCCAAGTGGGTGGAAGAGATGAGGCTACCTCTCTCCTCCTTGCCCATCTTGCAAGGAGTCTTTAGGTTCAGTGGTTTCACTGTGGGATAAAAAATAGTAAGTTTTGACTGAAGTGAAGATCTGGTTTAAAAATGAGGATTGTCCCGATTTGTTTTTGATTGAAGACTAGAGAGGTTTGTGTCCCCTCTGATCCCATTTGGTGCCTCTAGAGCCTCTTGGTCATCAGTTTGTCCCATTCCACTGCTTTGACCATTCAGAACTGGACCCAGTTGGACTGCTGAGGAGCCTGATTGGGAACAGCACTGAAATAAAGAAAGGAGAAACAAAGGAGCAGATCTAGCAAGACTTCTTAACTTATGGCTCTTCCAGTGCCCATCAGAACACCAGCCTTCTTGTGTGCAGTTCCCTTCACCACAGCTTACCTGGATGCAGTGCTGAAGTCTCCCCAGAGGTCTGTGGTAGCTGATGCTGGTGCCTTGGATGCAGATGGAGGAGCATCTAAGTCTAATAGAATATCTAAGGCAGAAGGAAAAAAAAAAAAAAAAAAAAATCAAGCTAATCAAGAAGAAAACCCCACAGGCATTTAAACTGTCACCTTACACAAACTGCTGGATGCAGGGGCAGAGAATCTTTGAAGAGATTCAGCTCTTCCTCCAGAAGAAGGAAGTCAGACTTTTTAAGGATTTTGTTATAACAGCAGCTCCTTTTGCTGAATGTGCATGGAGCATGCTGCAGGGGTACACTGTCTTCAAGAACTATACGGTCTCCACCTAGCATAAAAACTGACAGATTTGTGACATATTACCTCTCCCAGTAGACATAAGACTCAGACTCAGCCCAAGCTCAGCAATCATGCAGTTGCCAAACAGGCATCACCTTAACAGTACAATTCTGTGTGGTTTCTTCTCACTCTGATCTGAGTACTGCACTGCTAAAGTCTCTGCCTTCACAAGAGTATCATCAGCTCTCCAGACACCTCTGTATGGTCACACTTTTAGTACAGCATCCAGAAGACTGCAGCAGACTCTCTGTTATAGAATCACAGCATGGTTTGGGTTGGAAGGGACCTTAAAGATCACCTAGTTCCAACCCCCTGCCATGGGCAGGGACACCTTCCACTAGCCCAGGTTGCTCAAAGCCCCGTCCAACCTGGCCTTGAACACTGCCAGGGAGGGGGCAGCCACAGCTTCTCTGGGCAACCTGTGCCAGTGTCTCAACACACTCACAGTAAAGAATTTCTTCCTTATATCTAATCTAAATCTCACCTCTTTCAGTTTAAAACCGTTATCTCTTGTCCTATCCCTACACTCCCTGATAGAGTCCCTCCCCAGCTTTCCTGTAGACCCTTTAAGTACTGGAAGGCTGCTATAAGGTCTCCGTGGAGCCTTCTCTTCTCCAGGCTGAACAACCCCAACTCTCTTGGCCTGTCCTCACAGGGGAGGTGCTCCAGCCCCCTGGTCATCTTCATGGCTTCTGCTGGACCCCACTTGAGCAGGTCCATGTCTTTCTTGTACTGGGGACCCCAGAGCTGGACACAGCACTGCAGGTGGGGTCTCACGAGAGTGGAGTAGAGGGGGAGAATCACCTCCCCTGGCCTGCTGGCCACACTGCTCTTGATGCAGCCCAGGACACAGCTGGCTTTCTGGGCTGCGAGCACACGTTGCTGGCTCATATCCAATTTCTCATCCACCAGTATCCCTAAATCCTTGTCTGCAGGGCTGCTCATAATCCATTCATCCCCTTGTGTACACTGATACAGGTGATTACCCCACCACAGGTGCAGAACCTTGAACTTTGCCATGTTGAACTTCATACACGTGTATATATAATGTGTGTATGAAGTTCAACATATTTTTATGTATTATATAAAATATACATTTTTAAAACAACCCACTATACCCACAATCCCACTATACTTTGCACCTCCTTCTGCTGCTCATACTAAAGGTTCCTCTCTCCCTATTCAAAGCCACTCAAGAAGTGCTTTTCCTGCATCTTTCAACAACAGCCACAAGTTTATCTGTATTTTTTCTGCAGAAAGCAAGTAACTGTGCAGTACTTTTCTGGACACCCTACACAGCACCACCAGTGCACCTAAACCACATACATGTTCAGAAAAACCTATTTAAATTTCATACCCACCCCCGCCAAGATTGTTTTGACCAAGCCACTTGGTTTCTCGTTTTGCAAGGACAGGAGCTACAACACTGTCCTCCTTGCAAGGAGAACAAGCAGGCATTATTAAACAAGCATGGAGATCCTCAGGTCAAAGAGAACAAAGCCCTCAGGACACATCATGTCTCACAGGGGACTGCTGGCACTACACTGAACACTGGTTCCCTGAAGTCCCCTCAGTCCTCTCCACGCATCTGCAAGTGTCTGACAGACTGTTTGCTCTGCACTAATGTTTACCTGCACTGCTCACATTACTGGATTTCAGCACGGGTGGTGGTGTGACATGGTTGGCAATGGCTGTGGAGGAAGGGGGAGGTATAGGAGGGACTGCAATTTTGCCTCCTGGTGGGGGTGGCAGCAGGCTTAGGCCCCCCGATCCAGGCACACGGGGCTTGGCTGCTCCTCCTTTCTTTGTCGTCATGTTCTATATAAAAAGAAAAGATAAGTGAGGAAGAGTCTCCTTTGGTGTATGCAGAGAAAGAAGAAGGGTAAACTGGGCTGCTTACCCCAATGTTCAGTTTGATGGTCTGCCCTTCCTTAAACCCTAAGTCTAATTTGGGACGTGTGTCAGCTTCCTGGGACTCCTTGGAGATCTCAGTCTCCTGCTTCACCCACCTAAAAAGAAAAGAGGAAGACATAAGGCCCTGTGGCAAAACGGAACAGGGTTTTAGAAAAATGCATGGTTCCTCTCCCCATCCCTCCAGAGAACTACCTTGCCTTGTCAAACCAGCTACCTCCCTACTCCCAACATAATACAGCAAAAAGCTGGGACCACCACAAACCCAAGAGACTGTCTAACACTGCACCTGTAGCATCACAGGACCTAAGTTTAAGACTTACAGATCTAACCCTGCAGGACTCTCAGCTTGCATGACAGTTGGCAGCACACTCAAGCATCCCTGATGGAGCCAGAGTAGGGTTTCATGACCATCCCAAGGAAGCCTGTGCTAAACGAACATGCACCACCACCCGCCATGTTCTACAGGCCAGAGGAAAAACAGCATTCCAGAAAAGCACCACTCACTTGAAGTGATCCTGCAAAGAGACGTTGAAGTCAAAGGCATCACCACGATCCGTGAAGCCAATGCCTATAAAAGCACTTCGTCCTAGCAAGGAGACAGGAGGAGTCATTGGAGGTGCCCTGCAAATGGGCCCTTGTGTTCATTTACTCCAAAATCCTTCTGCTTCTCCTAAACCACTATGTGCTACCTCCCTCAGACACACTTGCAGCTGGACACCAGCAGCTCATTGTTCCTAGCTTTCAGGACGCACCCTTCTTTCCATGCAGCACTCTCATAAACTGAATGTTCCTTCCCAGTCCCTGGACTCTGTGCAATGTAGAGAATCCTCCTCTGTTAACCTTGCCTTCCTACCCCTCCAGGCACCCTATCCAGCCTTTTTGGCACTCCCAACACCCTTTCAATCCACCCAGCATGCACCCAGCTGCATCAGGCTAAGTCTCCTCCACCCCTAGCACTTGGCACGTACATGATCCCTCAACTCACCAGTTCCATCCTGAATTCGAATGACAAAATAGCGGCTGGAATCTGCCACAGTCTCTACTGCAATGCCAGGGTATTGATCTATAGGAGCCTGGGCGAAGAGTTCTCCTGAAGACAGAGAATCGGGTGTTAACGAGAACAACCTCTTACTAAAGTGTGGCCAAGGTTGCATGCACAGCTGTGAGCAGGCTTAGAAGCACGGCTCATAAGCAGCAATCACAGTCACAGCCTTGCCAAGCCACAGCCTTTCCCTTACCTGAAACCTTATCCTCCAGTTTTATGTATGCAGTTTTGCCTTTAGAGGTGACACGAAGCCGCCCTGTCCAGTCCGGATGGTCCAGTTTCCAGTCAGAGGCCCTGAAAAGAAAAGCAACTGTTCACTGACCGTACATCAACACCTCCACTTCTGCCTGACCATCTCAACAAAAATCTCTGCTCCCAAACCTTCAACACCTGCAGCTGCCTTATTCCATTTCTCTCCACAAACAATATATGAGGTCTCAGCTCCTATCCGTGGCTGCCAATGGACACACACAGCTCTGAGTGACCTCTTTCCTCTGGGTAAAGAGAAATAGATACAGAGCAGAGAACATCAACTCTTGTTTTTACCTGTATAAGCGTGCAGAAAAGGGGAGACTGAAACACAGAAACTCACCTGGAACAATAAACCCCAAAGCAACTAAGTGACTTGTGAGCATCAGGCAGACCTCAAAAATTAGTTAAGAGCATGCTGAAAAGCCTCTCCATTATTCTACCCTATTGTTGCAGTATCAAGTACCTCTGAACCTAGAGGCAACTAGCTTACGCTAGGTAAAACATCACACACAGCCATCCTGACTAGCCCATCAAACTCTTTGCTGCATACCGCTGTGAAGGAAAAAAAGAAAAGAGAGAAAAACCCCAACCTACAGGATTTTACAACTGGAAACAAACACATCCTGTGGCCCCGCACAACATCCAGGGCAGGAACAGTTTACTAAGTTCAGCGAGTACCACCAACACCCATCAGCACTTCAGAGCACAAACCCCCTTCTCCTGCAAGTCTGTGGGCACAGGTTATAAAGTGACACTCCACTGGTTTCAGCTAAAGAGAGGGAAAGCATTTCTAACTCCTGGTCCTCCAACCTCTTCCTAAAAATCATGCTGAACCCCTGCTGGCTTTCTCCCCGCTACTGCAAGAGCCAACAGGCCGAATTCAACATGCCGTTACACCACATCAGGCTCACATCCCAGGGAACCGGGCAAACTGGGAGCAGTGGGCAGCTCTGCCGGGAAGCGCAGGTTGCTCAGGTGCCCTCACCTCCCACACACAATTAACAGAGCAGCCCCAGCATGGAGCAAAGGCTCCCGCTTTTAGGCGCAGACCACGTATGAGAGCCGGTACAACCCCCCAGAGCTGCAGCCGGTGGGGTGAAAGGCCTCAGGGAACAGGCCTGACCCGCCTGCGGCCGCAGGCCATGGCTTCCCAAGGCCCCGCTCGGGGCGAGAACGCCCCTTCCCGGGCCCAGCTCCTGGCTGCCCTGCCGCGGGCCAGGGCCATCCCGGGCGCCGCACGCTCCCTCACCTGTACCCGCGGTTGGAAGTGCGTGGCGGGATGCGGTAGACGTTGACATCAGGCTTCACACACAGAACGGACTCGTACTCCAGCTCAGCCGCCGCCATCTCGGCCGCGAACCCCCACAACCCGGCGAGAGCGAGGGGTGGGACCCTAAGAACCAGGAGCGCTTCCGACCGCCATCTTTGATGAGGGCAGCCACCGCCTAGGGGCGCGGGGGCGGCTGGGCAGGGAACAAGCCACGTCGAAGGCGTGGAAGAAGACATCTTAGATCCTGGCAGCAAAGCGCGGGAGCGGGGAGGTGGCCATCTCGGAGCCGGTTCTGACACAGCAGCGGGGGCTGGCGCCATCTTGGGCCCTGGCAGTTTCCCCCAGAGTGCCTGGCGCGGCCATCTCTGGTTTGGGCTGATGAAGTGGTGCCGGGCGCCATCCTGGAGCTGGGCACAGCCATGTCGGGAGCTGGCAGAGCCGGGCGGAGGCCAGGTTCCCGTCCTGGGTGGTGGGGAGGCCCGGAGCTGCCGGGGCACAGCGGCGGGCAGGAGGGGCGCTGGGCCTGGGGAGGCCCTGAGCTGCCGCTTCCCGCCAGCCCGGTGCGCGGCGGGGGAGGCGCCGGCCGCGGGCTCCAGACCACGGTGGCACCGAGCAGGAGGCGCCGGTGTCACGCCGAGATGGTTTCCCCTGAACCTTCTGTGCACAGAAGGAAAGTTCCAAAGGTTGGGTCTGTCCGTTAAGTACATTCCTGGACAGTGCCTTTTTTTTTTTTTTTCCTTAAATAAGCAAAAAGCAAAGCAAAAGCCCAAAAGATTCTTCTGCATGGCTTATTATGAGGCTACCCGCAGATTGGCATGAACTGTGCATTTTACCCTACTTGTGTAGCCCTTTTTATTTGCACACTGTGGAGTTCCATTCAAGATTTCTGCTATTTCTTGGTTTTCATTCATTGAAGATTTCTGTGTGGGGAGAATATGGATCCTCCATTGCTTTCATAGTCTGATTTTAAATACGTTTTTCAAGAACGTATTTAATTCACTGCTTAATCCTTTAAAAAACAAAACACTTCAGCTGTTATTGGCGGTGCTTTGTATTTTCTTGGTCCAGAGATGCTTGTTTGAAAAAGACAGAAGGATGTTACGTTCTCTGCTGGTTAAGTCTCAATGGAATTGAATGGGAGATGTATTCCTGGTGTCCTGGTGCTGCTTCTGCATCTTTCCTCACATGCCTTATAAAAGTTGGCTCTTTGCCACGCTCTTGTCTTAGATGCTCTCCTTCTAGAAGAACTGTAGGAGGATTGTGGCACACTGAATGGCAGCACAATAAAGAGCCAGGTGAAATTTAATATTGCTAATTGTGAATTACTGAGTCTGGAAAAGCAACCATAACTATACATACAGAGCAATGTACTCTAGATAAGTTATTACCATTCAAACGTAGCAGTCACTGCAGAAAGTTCTGTGAAAAACCGTGTCAATGTGCAATGCTATTCAAAAGGTAAATAGAAGTGTTCAGTTGCTTCTTGAATACTGAATGCTGTAGTGGTCCTCAATCTTAATTATAGAATCAGAAATTATGTAGAAAATGATGACTAGACAGCCATGGCTGAAAATGGCTTCTTTTGGTGGACAAGCTGAGTAGACGGCAATGCTTCACCTTGGGAAGAGACATCTAAGTGGTAGTATGAGAGACACATGGAGGACATGACATGAATTCTTATAGCAAAAGAACTAGGAGGTATCAAATGAAATGATCAGGTAGAAGTTTGAAAACAAAAATTACACTTTTTTATATTGCACAATTAGATTCATGGCTCCAGGGATGGTACGGGTAACCAAAAGTATAAATAACTTTTAAAAAAGCAATTAGATGAATCCATAGAAGGGAAGTCTGTAAAATATTGCTAACAAATGCACACCAAACCCCTGGCCCACAAAGCACTTACACTACAGATTGCTTGGCTAGTATCCTAGGAAAGTGTAAATCTGCACTGTTTCATAGGCTTTCTTTAAGCAGGTCTGTTTTTCTCAAAGGTTTGCCTCTCATTATCCTTTTTGCCTTAACTCCAGCAGTCTGGCAAGCAATGTAACACTGGCATTCTTTTACACCGTGCTGAAACACAGGGCTGGGTTTTGTGCTGCCACATGAATATCTGGGGTGGGGGGGGTGTGTGGATCCCTGCGTGCCCTCGGCAGTGAGCCTGGGCACTTCTCCCCAGCATGGTTTTCTTCTCTGCAGCCTTGGGCCAATGCTTGGGTTTTAAGTGAAAATGGAATTTTGTGTGGCCTGTGGTTCTGGGATCAGAAGGCCTTTGGTAGAACAGCAAACCAAAGGTAAAACACAGCACAAACCATTACAGGAAGTAACAGGTAGAAGTGTTGAAAGTGCCTGCTATGTAAAGGTTAATTTTGGGAGTGTGATTTCACAGAAATATGTCCAAAATAAGTGTATAGATACTAGTTTATTTATCAAATATGACAAGACTAGTAACATTTAAACTGCTATTTTTTTTAAATAGTGACTTTTCAGTAAAGACTAGTGTTGAAGTTTACTGCTATGCAGTAGCCAGTGTCTGAGTCTCTAAAAGTACTAAATGTTTACTCTGAAAAAATGCACAGTTCATGCCAATCTGTAGGTAGCTTCATAATAAACCATGCAGAAGAATCATTTGGGCTTTTGCTTTGCTTATTTAAGAAAATAAATAAGGCATTTCCCAGGAATGTACTTAATGGATGGACCCAACATTTGGAATTTTCCTTCTCTGCACAGAAGGAACAGGGGGAACCAGTCTCAAAAAACAACTCATTATATAACTTAAAGATTAATCCCAAAATGAACATTTTTACAAAACAGTCCAAATACTATTTCAAATGGTGTTTCATTCATTGAAAATGCCCTGGCAAAACATCTGACCCAAAAACTCACCCAGTACTGAGAACCTGTTATTGTGAAGAGCCACTTTTTAATTATATACGATCTATGTATGTACCAGTTTTGCCAAGCTGTGTTCCCTGCGTGGTGTCCAAAGCTTGTGCTGAGCTGAGCTTATTCAGCGATGCACAAAAATGCCTTGGGGTCATTCAGTGGATTTTCTGAAGAGGAGAGTCTGAGGAGTACCAGTGCAGGGCAACCCTGCAGACACTTGATGTTCCTGGGGAGTCCCTATGAAACCGAGTGCACAGTTGTGACGATGAAAACAAGCGCATGGCAAAGACCAGCCAGCAGACCACTGCAGTATGCTTCCTAGAGAAACAGCTGGGCTAGTTATGGCTAAGGTTTATGGGGAGTGTTCTGGACAGGTTTTTTTAAGGAAGATGGGTTTGCCATCTGCACAAGGAACATTTGGGGTCTGCGAAAGATCATAGCTAGCTAGTCACACCGCGGGCAGAGAAACAAATGGGAGGTGTGAGAGGGGACGCAAAGCTCTGCAGAAGAAGTAGAAATATGAAATACAAGTGGAATTCTTAGTCCTTGCTAAAGTGTTTTGGAGACAACCTGGGTACTCTTGCATGAGGGAGGCTTTTATAAATATACTGATCACATTTTTAGAATTGTACATGGGTGTAACTAATAACTGATAGACTGGTGCAGTTTTGTAATAACAAACCTGAAACGGCACTATAAATGGTAACTTGCATTAAGATTTTAGCCAACTTGTCGTGGTGGCCAGTTGAGTCAGTACATCAAGATAAACATCAATGTGAACATCCTCAGAGACAAGCTGATGGAGTATGGGCCAGACAGGTGGACAGCGAGGTGGAGTTCAGTGAGCAGCTGAACTGCTGGGCTCAGAGGGTGGTGATCAGGGGAACTAAATCCAGCTGGAGACCAGTCACTGGTGGTGTCCGGCTGTGGTTAACACTGGTTCCAGTACTGTTTAACTCTTTGTTAAGGATCTGGATGATGAAGGATTGTACACCCTCAACAAGTTTGCAGATGATACAAAACTGGTAGGAGTGGCTTATGCACCAGGTGTCTGTGCTACCATCCAGAGGAACCTGGACAGACGTGCTGGAGAACTGGGCAGACAGGAACCTCATGAAGTTCAAGAAGTGTGAAGTCCTGCACCTGGGGAGGAACAACCCCAGGCACTAATACCAAAAGCAGCTTGGCAGAAAATTATGATGTTGTGGTCCTAGTGGACAAAAAGCCGAACATAAACCAGCAATGCGCCTTTGCAGCAAAGAAATGGCTGCCAGGGCTAGATTAGGAGGCCTGTTGCCAGCAGGTCAAGGGAGATGATCCTTCCCCTCAGCACTGGTGAGGCCACATCTAGAATGCTGGGTCCAGTTCTGGGCTCCCCAGTACTAGAGAGACATGGACATAGTGGAGTGAAACTTGTGGAGAGCCACGAGGGTAATTAAGGGACTGGTACATCTGTCATGCAAAGAGAGGCTAAGGGAGCTGGAACTGTTGGGCCTGGAGAAGAGAAGGCTCAGAGGGAGTTTCTCATCTACCCGATGGGAGTATTTAATGGAGATAGAGCCAGACTCTTCTCAGTGGAGCCTAGTGACAGGACAAGAGGCAGTGAGCACACACTGAAACACGGGAAGTTCCATCTGAACACAATAAAACAGTTTTTTACTGTGAGGGTGGTTGAACACTGGAGCAGGTTGCCCAGAGAGTTTGTGGAGTCTCCTTCTGAGGAGATACTCAAATCCGACTGGACACAGTCCTGGACAATCTAGCTGACCCTGCTTTGAGCAGTGGGGTTGGGCTAGAGTCTCCAGACAGTTGTCCAACTTCAACTATTCTGTGATGCTGTGAATTAGAGTCTTTCTAAGCTAACTCAGTCTGTTTATCATGAGGGGAAGGGAGAGATCCAGAAGAGAAGAAAAGAATGCAGTGTGGTAATTTGGGATTACCGTCAAAACTGCAAGTCAAAGCTCTGGTCTGATCTAAGTAACCTTTTTATGAAAGCAACAAAAATGCCTTTTTTTCCACCTCGCACCATCTCCTTTGAGTGTCTACATCATTAGGCCCTTTTTGCTGAGGTGCAAAACGCTTCACTAGTCAAACTGTTTAAAAGGTTCCTTGATCTGCAAACCTATACAGAGAGGTACCACGTCATCTCGTCCTTGTCCAGGGTGAGACTAAAGACAAAGTGATTGCTGTGTCAAGGTTGGCTTCAGGGGAGAGGTTTGAACTGTGAGGATCACAGCTGTCCAACTGGTGGAGAAGGACCTTCTTGCAAAGGAGAGTTTGACTAGAGCTAGTCACAAGGTGGTGAAAAGGTGGCACATCCCTTGGCCAACAAGAGCCAATAGGAGTATCAACACTTCCTGTCTGGGTCTGAGGAGTCCCCCAGGAAAGGGGATAGCTGAGGATAAGATGCAGCTAGAGGAATTTTCCTGGTAGGCTGCTGACAGCCCATCCATCTTTGGGAGTACAGCCCAGCCCTGGCCTGCCTTCCTGTTTCTGGTTTCACTAGTTTTGTGTTGGAGGCAGCATATGTGTGTTTCACAAAGACAAGCTCAGGAGCAGAACTCTGCTCCACCCCAGTTCATTTTCGAAACCAAATCCAAAATACCAAGGCTGATTCTTGTATGTCTGGGCTTTGTCATTTCTGCTAGCAGTCTTCATTTCCCAAACTGGGAGGAGTGAGGGGGAGCCCCGTTGTTGCACATTTGAAATGCCTCACCCTAGATGTCTTTTCTTTTTATAGTCTTGCCACATTTCGTGCTATCAGCATTCCAGTTAACCACTTCAAACTTTTCATCAGTTAAGTTCCGTCTTTCTTTAAAAAAAAAAATACCCTGAAAGGCCAAAAATCCCTTTGACATGACCAGTTATGGTTTGCTGAGTACAATGTTCTGGTGTACAGTGTATTTGGTGAACTAAACTGTCTCAAGCTGGGACAGAAGCTTATCTGGATGGATAAGAATCCCTGAAATGGGATTAGCTAGGTGAATGTGCTGATCTGGTAAAACATGGAGGTGGCTACAAGACACCTGATGGTGGCATGGCAGGGTTTGGAATTATGAATTACATCAAGCAAAGGTCAGCATTATGCCAACAGACAAGACATCTGATTCAGTTGTCTTATGGAAACTATAGTGAAGTATATGTCTGTGCCTGTCATTGCCTTGCTTTCTATCATTCTTTGACTCAGGGCACTATTTTATTTTGTCGTTGTTGGGACAGCTTCTTGTGGTTTTCCTTTTTGTTTATTTTGTCAACCGGTCATATCTAAAACTTCCAATATGAATCTTTCTAAGATTTCTGTCAGGGTGGAAGAACATACTTTGCACACACACGCACATACAGGAAAAAAGCAGTTCCTAAAATGTCATGTGAGTTTCTTTTTTCAGTCACTCTAGAGACGGGACTGATGATGGTACTTGCTCCCTGAGACACCGACATATCTGGTAGGTATAATAAGCTGCAGAATTCTGCTTTCCTCTTCAACTTGCAATTTCTTATTCTTCACTCCTGAAAACCTCTCTCTCCCCTCCAGTTCCCCCTTCCATTTTCATAACCACATAGCAGCCCTTTTAGCACTCTCGAAAACATTGCGTGGGCAGTATCTTCTTATTGATTCATCCCTCAGTTTGCTTTGGAGTAGTATTTGTATTACTATCTTTACAGCATTCCTTGACTCCCTATCCCCTTCATACCATCTTCTGTAGCTATATGAGAAGGCAGCAAGATTCAGCTTTTGCAGCACTGTTCTCCGGTTGTGCCTGTAAAAGTCACTTCTGCATGTATCAGTAAGACCGCAGGAAATGGAACGAACTTCTTAGAATTTTAAATTAAGCCCCCAGTGGCCTTCCAGTGACTTCTTTCTTAGCTTTCCTTGCAGATCACTCTCACCTAAAAGCCTCTTAGCAGTTGTTACCAAAAAGTGGTAAATTACAATGTCTGTTACAACTGCTTATCTAATTTCCTTCGTGGTGAAGAAGTTCTAACGCTTCTGCATTGCTCCACATTTAGACTGTGTGTTATGCAAGAAATATTTCTTTTTTTAAATAATATTGATATTTAGTCCTGCACACAGCAGTCCCTGACTGCCATTTAAATACTGGCATAACAGAGGTTAAAATAGAATCAGTTGGGTTTGTCTTATTCATGTCTCCTCAGTTGCTTCTGCAGGCTGTATTCAGCTCTTACCTATGCAGCTTCCCTGCATCCTGGTAATGCTTTTATGGACCTTTCAGCAACACAACTGTACTCATTGATTCGACAAGGGTTTAGTTAACAGGGATTTTATAAACAATTTTAATAATGCCTGAAGGATGATCAGGCTCTTTTTCTCAGTTCTGTATTGACTTCGCTAGAGTTCCTTTACTTTCCTTTCTAAATTTACTAATATCTAAGTCCAAGGATAATTGAGCAATTAAAGTTTTTCCACTACTATTCTCATAGTTTTAAAATGTCACTTAAGTATTCTGTGTCTCAGCTTCATTGTCTTGCAGTAAGACACCTTTTCTTATATCTAAAATGGCTCAAGAACATTACTGCTATTACTCTGTATTTTAATTTTTCTTTCTACAACTAAATTTCTGTCTTTCCAAGGAACCAGCAGAGAGCTTAGAAAAAAGCAGGGAGAAGGAAATGCTTACTGAGACTTTCCTAAATATATCTCTTAGCAAACGGAGTTGCTGTCCTGTCTGGTCTATTTATAATGTCCAGAAAGTGGAGCAGGGTTATTTCATTAAGACAAGCATTGCTTTCTTAACCTAAACCTATTTCACTGGTTACGCCAGAAGAAATCACTAATTTTAAAGGGGAAAGTAACTAAAATGCTGACTGACTTACCTTTCTGGAGAAAAGTGTGTACAAAGCCAGAAGTCAATGAGGAAAGACACCTGGTGACAGTGTGGGCTTGTGAATAGAGTCTCCACTTTAGAGTGGAGACTAAAAAAGAACCAGACTGAAATCAAAGGGGGTGGTAGAGATAGGAGAATTTAAGTGTCTACACCCCCCTGTTTGAATAGTGGGGCTTATGTAGTTTAGCCACCATGAGAATGATGAAGGTGATAAAGGTCAGACAAGTAAAGCCTTTAGCATAAATTTGTGTAGTCCGATGCCTTTGTACCCTGACAGATCTGTACTGTCAGAGGTGCTTCAGTACAGATAAAGAGAAGAATTTGGGGAGGAGGGTGTGAATTCCCTACTAATTTGTTTTCTGTTTTATAGCTACAGAATGCCTCAACTCCTGGGTAATAGCAGTTCACATGAACAGGCTGCTGCACATTACGCTTCAGAGTCCATTGTCTCCATTGCTGTCTTCATCATCATTTTCATCATAGGTGTCCCAGGCAATGGACTGGTGATCTGGGTAGCTGGTCTGAAAATGAAAAGGTCTGTGAACATTGTCTGGTTCCTAAACCTTGCCGTGGCTGACTTCATGTGCTGCTTGTCCTTGCCATTTTCCATTGTTCACCTGATCCTCCATGAGCACTGGCCATATGGTTGGTTCCTCTGCAAAGTCATTCCATCAATCATAATCTTCACTATGTTTGCTAGCATCTTCCTACTCGTGGCCATCAGCATTGACCGGTGCCTCCTTGTGATGAAACCGGTCTGGTGTCAAAATCATCGAACAGTGAAATTTATATCACTAATATGCAGTGGCATTTGGATCCTGGCCTTCATTTTCTGCTGTCCTGTCTTCCACTACCGTGAGACTAGCACTTATGATGGCAAAACGGAGTGTGGGTACAGTTTTGGAGATGATGAGGTTTATATGGATTATAATGACGAGAGTTATATGAATGATTCTGTAAATGTGTCATGGGAAGAATACTCACCTTTAGCCTACAATGGTAATGACTCTTGGGGAAATTTCTATGAAGGTTATCCTGTATCCCTTGCCTTACGGGTAATAAACATCACTAGGGCTGTTTTTGGCTTTGTACTCCCCTTTGGCATAATGGCAGTTTGCTATGCCCTTATTGCTTTCAGAACGCGTGCAAATCAGTTTCACAAGCCACGCAACAGGATGCTGCGAACAATTGTACTTGTGGTAGCTGCATTCTTCATCTGCTGGGCTCCATACCATGTAGTTGGGATTCTGCCCCTTGTACCTACTCTTGGAACGAGACTGAAGGAGTCATTAGTCCTCTGGGATCACCTCTCTACAGCACTTGCGTACGCCAACAGCTGCATCAACCCCCTGCTCTATGTTTTTGTGGGGCGGGACTTCAGGGCAAAGGCTCGACAAACAGTGCAAGGAATCTTGGAAGGTGCCTTTACTGAGGAACCAACACGTTCAAACCCTTACTCCCTTGACAGAAGCAAGACTTCGACAGAGAAGGACATTAGCAGCACAGTGTAATGCAGGACTTCTGATCACCACTGTAGAGTGAGCGAGCTATGGCCCTGTGCATCAATCACTCGCCACTTAAAAGATTTTTTGCTCTGACACATTTGATTAATCTGGAGATCTGCACACAGGGCACTGAGATGGTTCGGATCAGAACAGCTAACCGCCTTCATATCCTACTTTAGAGAGATGGGAAGTTGGAAGTACCAAGAATAATAATCTGAGAGAAGACTCGTGAAGCAGAAGACACAGACTACTTAAACCTTTAAAGAAGAAAGCAGGCTTGCAGAATGATTTGTGGTGGGATTATGTAGTTTAACCTCTGACTTGCTAGATGAGAATGTCATTAGAGTCATTTGCATATGTCTATGTTCTACATTTCCTGTCTCTGATAAACTGCAATGAAACTAACTTTGATGTCTGTCCTTGGAATCTGTCATTCCGTCTTTCCTCTCCTTTAACTATACTCGGGGTCTGAGGGGTTTTTTTTCTGAAGATTTCCTTAGAGGTTAGTGCTAGATTTTCCTACAGCAGTGCATTAGAACAGCACTTGCCCCAGTCAGCTGTGCTTAACTGACTTTCATGCCCTGGTAGATGCCCAAGATATTTCTTTGTCCCGACAAATCCATCACTGTACAGTAGTAACTGGCCCAAAGCACCTGTTTGTCAGCATGCACTCAGTCACTGCCTCCCCAACACTCCCTCCACCACCAGAGTCCCAAATCCTCCTTTTAGGAAGTAGTCTGAGATTATCCAAATGTACCTACTACATTTTAAGATGGCGCACCAGCAGAATTTGAGCAACTGCAGTCCAGGTGGCTGCTGGACTATCAGCTATTTGGTAAAACCTTGGAATCGAGAAGTGAAAACCTCCAGTCTGACCTCAAGAAGGTGGGGAACAAGCCTGTGGCAGCGGTCATGTCCAGCTCTCTATAACAGAGATGTGCTTCTCATTGTCTTTCTGGTGGAGGAAGATAAAAATTTTGTCCAGTCAGGTTATTATGGGGGTGTTTCCCAAGCCTGAACGTTCCCTGCTCCTGAAATGCAGAAGTATATTTACTAGGTACTCTAAGGAAGTGGTTTACAATCTGCTTATGTTAGTCCTTCCTTAACAGAGTAGGGTCAACAACTGGTATGACAAACAGCCACTAAACATTGGTATAGTTTTCACTTTGTCTTACTGGTGAGCACAAGTTGAAAGATTCATGGATCTCAGTGTCCTGAGAACAGCAGCTGTGAGAACTTTTGGCTCTTTCTCTTGACATCCTAAAAAGTCTCAGTTCTGAAGTACATATAGGTGTGTGTACTGGGTTTGCGTGGCAAGGTTTTGGTAGCAGCAGGGCTACAGGGGTGGCTTCTGTGAGAAGCTGCTAGAAGCTTCCCCTGTGTCCGATAGAGCCAGTGGCAGCCGGCTCCAAGACAGACTGGCTGCTGGCCAAGGCTGAGCCCGTCAGCAACAGTGGCAGCACCTCTGGGATAACATATTTGAGAAGGGAGGAAAAGAAAAACCAAACATGTGCAATTGCAGCAGGAGAGAGGAGTGAGAATATGTGAGAAAAACAGCCCTGCAGACACCAAGGTCAGTGCAGAAGGAGGGGGAGGAGGTGCTCCAGGTGCTGGAGCAGAGATTCCCCCACAGCCTGTGGTGAAGCCCATGGTGAGGCAGCTGTGCCCCTGCACCCATGGAAGTTAACAGTGGAGCAGGTATCATAGAATCACAGCATGGTTTGGGTTGGAAGGGACCTTAAAGCCCATCCAGTCCAAACCCTCCTGCCATGGGCAGGGACACCTTCCACTAGCCCAGGTTGCTCAAAGCCCCGTCCAACCTGGCCTTGAACACTGCCAGGGAGGGGGCAGCCACAGCTTCTCTGGGCAACCTGTGCCAGTGTCTCACCACCCTCACAGTGAGAAATTTCTTCCTTCTACCTAGTCTAAATCTACCCTCTTTCAGTTTAAAACTGTTACCCCTCATCCTATCCCTACACCCCCTGATGCAGAGTCCCTCCCCAGCTCTCCTGTAGCCCCTTTAAGTACTGGAAGGCCGCTATAAGGTCTCCACAGAGCCTTCTCCAGAGCTGGACACAGCACTGCAGGTGGGGTCTCACAACAGCAGAGTAAATGGGGAGAATCCCCTCCCTCGACCTGCTGGCCACACTTCCCTTGATGCAGCCCAGGACACAGTTGGCTTTCTGGGCTATGAGCGCACATTGCTGGCTCACAGTCAGTTTTCCATCCACTAATACCCCCAAGTCCTTCTCCGCAGGGCTGCTCTCAATCCACTCATCACCCAGCCTGTATTTGTGCTTGGGATTGCCCCGACCCATGTGCAGGACCTTGCACTTGGCCTTGTTGAACTTCATGAGGTTGGCACGGTCCTACCCCTCCAGCCTGTCCAGGTCCCTCTGGATGGCACATCCCTTCCCTCCAGCGTGTCAACCGCACCACACAGCTTGGTGGCATCGGCAAACTTGCTGAGGGTGCACTCGATCCCACCTGCAGCCCGTGGGAGACCCCACGCCAGGGCAGGTGGATGCCCAAAGGAGGCTGTGACCTCATGAAGAGAGGAGTCCGTGCTGGAGCAGGCTCCTGGCAGGACTTGTGACCACGAACTGCTCTAGCGTGGGTCCCCCACAGGAAGAACTACAGTTTGGGGGAAGGATTCACATTGGAAAAGTTCATGGAGGACTGTCTCCTGTGGGAGGGACCACACGCTGCAGTAGAGGAAGAGGAGTTCTCCCCTTGAGGGGGAAGGAGCGGCAGAGACAGTAGGTGATGCACTGACCGCAACCCCCATTCCCCATCCCCCTGTGCCACTGGAGGGGAGGAGGGAAGAAATCGTGAGCAAAACCGAGCCCAGGAAGAAGGGAGGGGTGCGGAGAAGGTGTTTTAAGATTTGGTTTTATTTCTTATTATCCTACTCTCATTTGATTGGTAATAAATTAAACTAATTTCCCTGAGTCTATTTTGCCCGTGACGGTAATTGCTGGGTGATCTCCCTCCCTTATTTCGACCCATGAGCCTTCCATTGTATTTTCTCCCCACTGTCCAGCTGAGGAGGGGAGTGATAGAGTGGCTTTGGGGAGCACCTGGTGTCCAGCCAGGGTCAACCCACCACAGTGTGAGCTGTTAATTTAGGAATATTCACACCCAAATTCTGTTTCTAAGGTCGAACCAAGCTCACCTGACAGGCGCCGCTGCGAAAAAATTCAATACTGGCACCAAAAGAGTTAAACCATAAACATTCACTTTTTCTTTTTATTAAGAAAGCATGCACAAAAATAAACTCGTGAGACCACGCCCCTCTCTCCCTGACCACTGACACAAAGCGCGGGGGCCACACCACGCTGGGGGGGGCCTGCAAGAGCCCCCCTCGGGGACAGGCCGGCGTCCCCCCTCCCTGCAGGCCGGTGCCCGCGCACCCTGCAGAGCTCCACGCCGCCCACCCGATGCCTTCCCACGCACTAACAACGCACATTTATTTCAGGGGCAGAGGAACGAGGATAATTTGCACACTGACCGGCATGTATTTACATATGCAAATGAGGCGCAACTTAATACGCAAATGAGGCAAATATGCAAATGAGGAGCACTTGGATACGCAGAAGGAGCCATCTTGGTTTGGTTTTCTTCTGGTGGTGTTTTCAGACTTCCACAGGGCCTGCTCTCAGTAACATCCTCTGCAAAGCACTAACTGGCACCTACCAGAAGTTGTCTCTCGTGGTTGTCTCTGGTGCCACTTTCCACAGAAACCCATCACACACGCTTCCAAGCTGTATCAGTCCCATCCAGAGGCAGCAGAGATAACAGCTGACTCCATGCTGAAGTTGTCTGGGATTCCTCATTTCTCTTGGAAACACTCAATGATGAACTCCCCCCAAAACACACACTTAAAAAAGAAAAAAAAAAAAAAAAAGAAACAAACAAAAATGCCCCCCCCCCCAATACAACGAGACTCTGTCCACTTCCCTGACAAAGATCCAATTGGTTTATCCCTACAGCAAATTTAAAAAGCAATGCTAGTTCCCCACCTTCCTGCAGTCAGAGTAGGCGTTATTACTCCCCTGTCCCAGGTCTGTCAAGCGGCCAATGATGTTTTATTTCCATCTTGGTTCCCTTCACTGGTAAATGGGGAGTAAGTGCTGAGGGGAGGCTTTACACAATATTAAGAGGAAACAAGAGGTCTGACAGAACAGAGTCATACCAGAAAAAAGGGGAACACAGGACACAGCTTTGGGGAGGAGGCATCTCAACACTCACTCCTGCTCCTGCACCTTTCCACCTTCCTGATTTGCAAGTGCTGACAAAACTCATCCTTCAGGATGTACCCTAAATTCCATCATCTCCCCAGCTGAACTGCAAGGGGTCTGACCCACCCTCCTCCCTTTTATACTACACTCTTTGGCTGTTCAGTTTAAAAATCTGCCCCACTTCATCCTCTCTCTTCTAATGCACCTCTTAGAAAAACCACTTTGTGAGGGCCTCCCGGTTGTGTGACCAGAGGGTCCAGAAGTCCCCTAATGCACCTCCACACCGAGAAGCAGCTTCCTCTTCCCACCATTAGCCCATTCCCAAAGTGGGAACCACTGACAGAGAACTCGCACCGACGCAACAAGGCTCCTGTTGCTGGCACTCTCAAACTGCAGGCAAGGACAGTCTCCAACGAAATACGAGGGGTGGAAGGCCAAATAACAACTGAACAAATACTGATGGGAGAAAACTTCCAAATTTGCATATGCAAGAGCCTCACTACATATTTTGAACAAGGGCTGGAAGGGGTGGGGGGTGAAATGAAAAGCTCTGGGGAATAGAATTTGCTGAATCACATGTGACACCCCTGACTGCTTCTTTTGCCTGATGGGTATGTAGGCTTCACCTGGAGACTGCAAAAGGCAGTGTAGAAAATAGGTCAGGATTCCCTCAAAATCCCTCTCAGTCCTCACAGATGGCACTGCATTCCAAAACCTCTGCTGAAATACCATCTCTGCCACATTCTCCTTTCTCCAAACTCAGGTCTGCCCTCACAGCTCAGCTCTCCCTACCTCAGGGATTACCCTCTCTTTGTACTTGGGAACTTCTTTTCTTGCTTTTCCTGCCGGTGCGAGAAAGTTCACAGAGCTAAGATCACCCCTCCAGTGTCCCTTCAGCCCCCTGACCTTTACAACATTTACGGAACAACATAACTACAGGCTCCCAGGGTCCGTTAGGCTCTCTCACTCCAGTAGCCAATACGACAGATTCACCGGCCACCTTGAAGGGAAAGAGGGATTGTTAAACGCAAAAATTGACGGAGGCAGAGAAAGATGCACTCGAGGATTCAGCCTTCCGAGGTCTTTTCATGGCACCAAGGACCCATCTTTCCGCCCTCCACAGGGCGCTACGCAACACGAAAGAGCCAATCTGATGCGTCTGAGGCCACCAGAGGAGGGGGAGGGCTGTGCTCAATTATTGGTAATAATAATAATAATAATAACAATAATAATAATAAACAAAAGAAGAAAAAGAAGATAAAACAGGACGCAAGGAAGGATTATCTTCGGCAGCATCTTGCGGTGGCTTCTCTGGCGGAGATAGAGAATATATATCTATATACAGGCAAGGCAGGGAGGCTGGGGAGGGTGGTGCTGGCACCATTGACCCCATGTCCCCCTCCCCTCCCGCGTCCTTCACAAAGGACGGGCTATCAAGTCTGTAACTCGCTAGGTGATCAAGTCCCAGTCGAAATCATCGGGGATTTCCTCATTGGCGCCTGGAGGCGGCCCTGGAGGCCGAGGGACCAGATGGTGAGCTGAGCCAAAAACAAGAAAAAAAGAAGAGAAAGGAAAGAGAACAGTTAGAATAAAAAATGCCACGCTTTTTTACAGCGGGCCCTTGTGCAAAAGAAAGCATAAGCGATTTGGGCCTTCTCCATTCCAACAGTTTACCAAGCATGGATTTCTCCGTCAGACAGCACCTACCAATGACTGTAGGTGGTCTGCTGTGAAATTCGCCACAGCAGCTTCTACAGAGGTTAAGTTTCAGTCTCCTTAACTTTCCTTACAGCTGACTGCTGATAGAGCACAAAGGACTTCATCATCAGAAGCTTCTCAAGTAAAGTTGCCTTCAAGCAACCAACTGAGGGGGAGGCTGAGCTAGAAGACTATTTATGTGAAGTGAAAGAAATCAGGCCGCTGAAATACTAAACATTGCCAGAGCTATGGCAGGTCCCTTGCAATCCAGGCTCCCTCTCTACCCTCAGTGCTCCGTTTGATTAGTAAGTGCATTGGGAGAAATGCACAAAGGGCTTGGGAACCAGTTCTTTAACATTCATTGGTATAGTATGTCTTAATGTCACCCCTTACCTGGGCGATTATATCCTGGAGAGTCCTGGGTGGAAATCTGGTACATAGGAGATGGCCCGGAGAAGAGATGGGGAGGCTGGGGCTGACCATAGGAGTTCACTGTGAAAGGAATAAAAAGAGCCCCATTAACGTTCTGGTCAGCTGTCTTGGCCCTGACTGGGTGGCAGCTCAGCCACAGAGCAACTCACTCAGACCCACGGGATACTGAGGAGATGTGCAGCTGTTGGGTCCTAACTATAGCTTGGTCAGGGATCCTGTTCTTGGAACCAGCAGAAGTTTCTCTATCATTGTAAAAGAAGAAAATTTTCATCCAGAAACACCACAGGCTGGCTCAATATAATTCATTTAGTTCAGTACTAGATGACAGACACCATCACAGTTCTGTCAAGACCATGATATCCTCTGTGCTCTCCGCAGAGTGCATCCTCCTACTCTTTGTCCAGTCAGTATTTCTCCAACATGGGTGTAAGAGCTTCCATCTTTACAGCCCCTACAGTCCCTGCCATCTGGAACAGCAGTCTCTCTACCTTGCAATTCCTTTCTGTTGGTCACCTACAAACACACCACCCCCTTCTCCTTTTATGGGTTTACCTCTTAAATGTATTTCTGCCTGGAGAGGTTGCCTGTCCATGGTATGCATCACATAATAACGGTCTGTCTAGGCCACAGACATAGGACATCCTAATTCTTTAAAGCCAGAGGAAGGGGAATTGTATGAACAGCTCTGACAGCCTAGCCCTGAGTTGCTCAGTGCTACATTGCCTGGCAAGGCTGCAAGTAGTTTAGGATATTCACAGAACTGGGCCTTCATTTACACATCATTTTAGTCTCCCTCCTCATTACCTTGGTTCATGGACTGCTCCTGCTTGCCACTGTTCAGGGCACAAGAATCAGAGATTCGGGGGGGCTGCTGTGGGCCAACCAGATGAGGGAGCTGACCAGTCTGGGTAAGAAAGTGATTAAGGGAGTCACAGAGGTTGGCAATATGGTGTTGATCCAGCGTCCAGTTCTTCCGCTCAGCCTGGCGCAGACTCTCCATCAACTCTGCAGGGGACAGAGGACAATGTCAAAGCCAGCACTCACACTGTGGTCCTCCCTGCAAAGGGATTTCTGTCTTCTACCCCTAAATCCTACCTTCTCCCCACAAACCCAACTTCAACGCTTCAAATCTGTCACCAAACTCCTGGAGAGTTCCATATCTAGGATACTGTCTCACTGACTCAGGTAGGGGAGGGAAAAATCTCAGTTAGCTTTCTGACATACTTTTATGAATTCAGCCCCGCTGCCCAAATTCCTGCAGCATTCAAGTGCTTCAGGGACTTTAGCAGAACCCATTTTACATGAGGTAGGACACCTCATTTTACAAATAGAGGAGTTGAGTCACTAAGAAAGCCATGGACTTGACACGGTTACATTGAAAAAAAGATCTGGGCACAGCACTCACATATTCTAGACTACAGCCCTAGTCACTGAGTCACTAGGCCTGGTCACTAGGCCAACACTGACCTGAGAATTGGGAGTGCTCAATGCTAGACCAGTTCAGCCGGTTTACCATCTTGAAGCTTTCCTTCAGGGAATCAATGTTGGAGCACCAATCAGGGGGAAATGCTGGAATGAAATAGGGAGAAGATTATTCCAATACAGGCCCCCCTTTCCCTCCAGCCCTTAATATAAAATGATTGGCCCCTCTTCACCAAAGAGCCTGATGCTACAGTGGCCAGAAATCTGTTCTGTCTCGGAAGACTGGGCACGGTGCCTCCTTTTTCTTTTAGCCCCTGACTTTATCCTGCATCCCTAAACAGAATCCCAAACCGAGTGTGAATGTATCCTCTTTTCCTTCAGTAAGGAAGCAATTTTCCTTTCAGATTTCAATCATAACTGGCTTTCACCCTTTTTCCACAAAACACAGGAAAAACTCTCGTGACATTTCTGCCTGGGGGCTCCTCACTGCTCCCTCTTCCCCCACTGTTCTTTCCATCGCTCCTGACTCACCAAAGCCAGCATTGTTGATTGAAGCCTGTGACTGCTGCTGCTGCTGGTGCTGATGTGGCTGCTGCTGTGGGTGGGAGTGTGGGTGATGTTGTTGATGCTGGTGGTAGCCTCCATGCTGCATTGGGGGTGGGTGCATGGACATCACTGGTGGAGGGCCATAACCTTCACCACCCTGCTGCTTTCCCCCTTGGGATGGGCAACCCTCCGGGGTTGGAGTGTGAAGTGGGGGAGCAGCACCCACTGAGGAGGGGCCTTGCTGCTGCTGCTGCTGGTACATGTAGTAGTTGTGGTTGGAGGGCTGCATGTCACCAAGGAGAGAAGAGAAACCTGCCGAGTGAAAGAAAGAGGAGGGAGCTTTAAGAGCTGCCTGGACCAGACCTCCACTTAAATTATCCATCTCTAATTTCACACTGCTCATCCTGCTATTTATGAAGCTTTCAGAGTGCCCTCTACAGGCTGCCAACAACTATCACCTGCCCGGTTATGCCCTCACTGCGCTCCAAATTCTGTTCAAAACAAAAGGCTCTACGACAAAGCCCCATCAGGATTTAAACTTCTGGTACAGAATTAGGCTCTTAAACTCCTCCGTGGATTTTTTCTATACTTTCCAAAGTAACCCATGCTCTCCTGAAATGTCATGCACATGTTGTTTTCCTAGAAATGACCATTAAACAAACTTAAACAACAAAACATTTAGAAAACAGATAACTTGATAAATCTGACTTTTTGTTTCCAAAAGCTCCCTTCAGTTCCCATCTTACAAGCAGCTTGGTTGGGAACCTTCACAATTTTTCTCACACAGATCATCACAGGTCACACATTCTACTGCTTTTGTACACAGAACACATTGCACACATGAGGGCTCCTTTATTGCTTTCATTCCTCCTGACTCATTGGGTGTGTCATTTCTATCCTCTTGTATTTCAGGCGTCCCCTACAGGCAAAAGTATCAGGTGTTCTCCGTTCTTCCCCACATCAGGAGCTCAGCATATCTGTCTGCTCCCCCAGCTCATTCTCCCCTCATGCTGTGGAATCTCCAGGAAAAATCACAGAGAAGGGCATTACCCACCACTAACCTGAGCTACCCATTTCTTACTTTGAGTACCTTTACGTGACCATCTGCAAGCAAGCCTCAGTTTTTTACTAGATCCAAAATCAACCCTCAGAATATCCTACTACTGCGATGAGGCTAAAGGATGAATACTGCCATCCTGACTCAAAAGTTGCCCACAAAATTTCCTCAAAACCTGCAAGTTTTCCTAGACTAGCTTACAGCTGAAGACTTGGAGGAAAAAAACCAGGCTGCTGCTAAGCTTTTACAGAGACACACACTGAGTCAAGGTTCTTCTCTACATTTTTGTAGCTTGCTCATTCTACACCACCTCACACAACAGGCTCCTACTAGGAATCTCAAGTGCCAGCATGACGAAAGCAGTAAAAGTAATAAATTTTTATTTCACTGAAGCTACAAGTTCAGGAGGCTCCTCCTAGGGTAGCAAACTTTGTCTGCATAGATGAGAGGCTCATCTAATAATTGACAGCATAGGTGAGAGACTCATCTAATAATATATTCCTTTTTACACCAGACTAGTATTTAGAAGAGTGTTTAAGGGAGGGAACAACTGAAGAGTTTTCTGAAGTGTTTTTTCCGTGGACACCTCATCCCATCTCATCCCTACAGCCACTGTGCCCTCTGCTGGCTGCTTCCTCAGCCCCAGAAATTCAAGCTATGAATGGAGCTGTCGGCTCCCTCTTGCACGCTCTCAATCCACAAAAACCCAATTCTCAAAGGCCTTGTACAATCCTAGTTTTAACAGATCTGAGCGATGACGACTTTCCACTCTCCATTTGGAGAAACTCCACATGCAGCAATCCCCTCCCTCTTATGGTTTCTAGCCTGACAGTGTGAACACTTCTCCGACATGCTTTTCTTCAGGACTTCATTTCCCTAAGCTTCTGCCATTTTAGTATTTGCTTTTGTGTCAACACAAGGTATTTTTAAATCATTATCCTCTTTATTCTGAGAGAACTAGGGGGAGCAATAGATAAAGGACATGCAGATTTCTTATCTGCTCCTGGCAGAACTAATTACAGCATGCCAAAGAAGGAAAGTCTGTTTGCACAGGCTCCTAAACGAGGAAGGATCTGAGAGATACCAAGGATAGATCAGTGGACAAGACTGTGTGGGCAGATACCTGCCCACCCCACATGACGCATACGGTTACTCACCGTGCTGAGAAGAAGATGATTTCTCCAGCATGGATTTGTAGAGATTTCGGAAGGACCAGCTAAGATCCTGGAAGTTGATCTCAGAGTAGGAGAACTTGAAGTCATGGTTGGCACTGTACAGCGGGGGTGGCACATCAGCCCCTTCACGGCCCTGCCCCCCTGCTACAGTAGAGGCAACATCCACAGGCCCTGCACCCTGCTAAGGAAGGCAGAAGTAAGGCCTTTAGCTTGTACTAAGTTTTGTAACTTGAGACAGGGATCCAGAGACTAGATACAGGTAGAACATGCACTGATATCCCATATTGCTTAGCTCATCTCCCAGCAAATCTCCCCAAATGCCATTTTCCTTGAGGAAAATCAACCACCACATTCCCTCTGCAGCACACTGGCTCCAGCCTTTTCTTCAGCTACCTAATACCATTATATACCTTTACCCTTATCCCCAGCCAGCCCTTGGTTAAAATTCGCTTCATCCTTATTTTCTTGCTTTTCCATTCATGCACTCCTGCCCCTCTCCTTTTCTCCTCTTCCCCCACCATAAGGCTTCTATCCTTTCCCCCACTGCTCACCTGGCTGTAGTTGGCAATAGGGGTGGTGCTCTGGAGTGACAGCTGAGGGGTGGCCTCAGGTGGCAAAGAGGCTTCTGTGCTGACTGGAACAGCCCCTCGGGGGCTTTTACTTGCCTCTTGCTCTGGGGAGTCTTGTGGTATCTGTGGATGGGGAAGAAAGAGAAAAGGAAAGGAGCAGAAATCAAAAACAGATGGAGAAGTGAAACTGCAGATGGGAAGCCAGCTCCCCCGCTGTAGAAGTTCACGGCTTAGAAAAGAGGAGGACTGGGCCTTAGTCACTGAAGAGTCAGGATAAAGGACTTTAAACAAGATTAACTTTGCTACTGAACAGCAGCAACAACAGCCAATCAGCAGGACATACATGCTAGTTCGTTCAGTCCTAGCCTTTGTCTCCCCATCTGTATACCCTGCCCCCAAAACAATACCATGGTCTGGTGCTGGAAGGACTCCTTGAAACAAGAAGGGCATTCCCCCTCCTGCTCCATGCTGTCTGGAAAGAACAACACTCACGTCATCATCTGGAGGATGCCGCCTCTTGCGAGATATATCTGGACACGTATCTATTGTCCAATAAGAGCCCTGGAAAGAAGACCCATTGGTGAATGCATGATTAAAACAGAGAGCTTCCTGAAGCAGGGGGTTACTGACTCAAAGGACGCAGCACCAACTAAACATTAGGACCACAAGGACCACCCTCCGGAACATCAGACAACTTGGGTGTTGGAAAGAGATTCCTCTCTTGCATTGGGCTGTATTGAACAATGAGGTACGATGCTACTGGTGGAAGGCAGAATGCTCTACATTTCCCTCACTCCAAGACAGGACACCAAGAAGAGCAAAGGATGTTTTGATCCAAGCTAGGCCAACTCTTCTGGGCCTGCACACCCCCTTCAGTACCTTCCTCACAACCTGAATTCGTTATTGACTGATGAGAACCAATTCAATGTTCAGATTGGGCAGAGACAGCGAGAAGGATCGCTCTCTTTCCATGCTTGTGAGACTGCACTTTGAGTACTGTGCCCATTTGGGGGGTTCCCAGTGCAAGACTGACACTGCCATGCTAGAATGCATCCAAAGAGGGGCCACCATGATGGTTAAGAACTAAAACACATGATGTACAAGCAGTACACACAGAGGGATCTGTTTAGCCTGGACAAGAGAAGGCTAAGGGGATCTAACCACTGTCCTAAACTGTGTAAGGAGACTATAAATAAGACAGAATCAAACTCTTCTCAAAAATGAACAAGAGGCAAACAAACATAAGTTAGAGCAAGGGAAATTACAATCAGATATACAGAAAAAATTCTTTATAATGATGGTCGTACCAGTTGAATATCTCCAAAGATGGAGATACCACAAAACTCAACAAAGAGCTCAACAACCCAATCTAATTGTCCCTGTCTGTGAGGAGGATGGGGGTGCATGTTAACCTCCAGAGGTCCCTTTCAACATAAAGCAGTCTATAATTGTGTCTGTTGTTTTCTGAATAAGTAGAAAGAGAACTCTAGAGTGTGATTTAGCTCATTTCAACCTCCAATTGAAATCTGGATTATCAGTGACAAGCACAGGACAGGCTTTCATTATAAGCCCAGCCCAACGTGCCAGTGAACACCTGCAAACATATACACTGAAGTCAGTTAGGATTTCCTGGAATGAGCCATATAATCAATGGTATTTTTGAGCAGTGATCTTCAAAGATATACTACTTCCATTTATAGACACCAACCGAGCACCACTTAGTCCTTTAAATATAACCTGAAAATCAAACGGCCTGAGCAAGTGGCCCTTTCTGGTAACTTTAGGATGGAGGGGAAGAGACAATCTTTCTGTGAAAATACACAGCTTCTTGTCCCCACCATTTCCCTCTGCTCGTTTGGTTGGGTTTTTTTAACAGAAATAATATCTGCATGCCAAGATGCCAGGTCTTGGTTTTGCCAGCAATTCGCCTTTACAATCGATATATACTAACAGAGCTTTATTAGCCCTTACTTAGCCAACAAATTTGTAAATTCTTGAGTTTTACTTGTAAATTATTTCTATAGATTTGAACTATCTGATGGTGATATCTTTTTCCCAGCACCAAATGTTTTGCAGTCTAAATAGGCAGTAGTTCTGCTCTCACTTCCATGGGTCTTGCCTCCACGAAACCCATGATGTCACAACATAGTCCTGCTGTTCACCAGTAGCCAGTATGGGCTTTCATAATAGAACAGGATGGACTAGACCCACATTTTACACATAAAGATCAAGAAAAAGAAACAAAACTAAGAAAGTACATTCAAACCCTTTTTTTTCTTCTTCCATTATCTTTAAAGTCAACTGAAGATCACAGATAAGAAAAGTAATTGCTAAAACCATTAAGGCCCCTTTACAGGTTCCCTTTAAGTGAATGCTTCTGTAGCCAAAGCACTGCAGTAAATCTTACTACTGCTTCCATTTTTGCCTACACTTTAGGTTTCAAATTCCAACCATGAGTTAGAAAGGGCAACCCCAGCTTATTCCCTTCAGTTTTAAATTGCTTGACCAGGAGCATGCAGATTTCTTACCTTCCCAGGATCATCTCTTGGTCGAGGCACCTTCCGAAAACATTTATTCAGAGAGAGGTTATGACGAATAGAGTTCTGGTGAGAGAGTAAGAGATACAGGTAAGTGCTAAAACAAAAACAATACAGCCTTCTGAGTATGCCCAGGAGCAGGTAGAGAAAAATAGAAGGATGGTGCATACTCAAAAGCCAAAGCTCACTACATATACTTGGAACAGAGCAGAACAGAAGCTGCGGAAAAGAGAGAGATGAATTAGGACTAATAATATGGGGCTGATCCACCTATACATGTACAGAAGGTGCAATGAAAACAGTATCAGTGTGATGCAGAGGTTGGTAGTGATGTGGGTTTTGTGGGGGTTTTTGTTTTGTTTCTCTTGGTTGTTGGTGGTTTTTTTGCACACTCCTCCTTAAGGGGCCACCACATGCATACAAAAAAATTCTCAGAGAAAACGGGACTTCTGGCTCTGTATTTTCTCCAGTTGGTCAACTTAGTTTCACATCTGTCTTTTTATTTTGCTCAATGAGGGCACTTTGCACAGAATTAAGAAAACAAGTCTTGTAATTAGACAAAAAAGGTACTTTAGCGATGCAAGTCCTCACCTTCCAACCAATACCAGCATTTTTGTAGTAGGGAAAGTTGTCACAGATCCAACGGTAGATCTCACTAAGTGTCATCTTCTTGGCAGGTGATGAGTTGATGGCATATGTGATCAAAGTGGCATAGCTGTAACGTGGCTTCCCATCTTGGTGCACTGCAGCCTCATCCTTGCTCAGGGTGGCATTGGGATCTGTCGGTGAGCCTGGGGGACACTTTCGGGCAGCTCCTGGAGGTCCTGCTTGTGAGGAACCCCCTAATTTTTCAATAGTAGCCCTTAAAGTAAGCTGTGGGAGCCAGTCTATGGAAGTGAGGCTGCTTTCCAGGTCAGAGGCCATGATGCTGAAAGCAGGAGTATCTGTGAGGAGACAGGAGCAGAAAGGGAACTCCTGAGACATAAACAAGGTGAACCCTAAGAACAGAAACATCCATTTGCATTCCTCCCTCCATTTGCTTCTCCCCCTATCACAAATACCTCTGTGAAGATCACCCTACTTCACATACCGTACTCACAGCTAGTCAGAATCACCCAAAAAGGCCTATGACTGTGTCTCTGGGAGGATCATCCTTGCTGACAGTAGCTGGGACAGTGCTGATGGTAACATTGCTAGAACAGTCTCACCCAGAGCATCCCAGCTGCTCCCAGGTAAAGAGCTAAGATCTATCCAAAGAAGTGGAGCCTTTTCAGCAGCTGTACCACATTCACTCCTTTACTACGTAAGCATTAAAACCTTGGGACCCTTCCTGCAATCCAGTAGGTTTACTGTGTCAGGTAAGAGGAAAATCATAGCTAAAAGGGAATACTCCTTCATGCCATATACAAACCACAGTTTAATTAGATCATCTGGAAAAGTCAGGACGGTGACTGTCTTAATTTGGGGAAAATTCATTTCTAAGGCCTAGCCTCTCTTTTTGTATCAGGTGACATTATAATGAATCCTATTCCTTAGAGCTAGGATTACATATCTCATTTTAAAACACCAAGATCATGCATAATACTATATATAGATAATTACATCTACCATGTCGAGGTGGAACAGACTATATTAAGCTCATAATAGTTAAAGCTTTGCCTACCATAACCCGTTTTTCATAAATATACATATAATTTTATTGAATTAAATCTTGCTTAATTCACAATGTAACAGGCAAGTATTTTCCCCAAATCTGAGACACAAGACAAACTTACTTGTCCAAAGTCACACAACAAGTTTGCCACAGGGTGGAAACAGACTCAGGATCTTTCCTCTCATAAATATTATCTATTTCCTCTCATGAAAATAAAACACACCTGTCCAACATGACTAGCACTTGTACCCAGGGTTTTCTACTTAACAATTATATCAAGAAAATATTTAGCAGCGTGAACTTGTATGAACTTATACACTTAGCACCCAAACTTGCATGCTGTCTTTTGTAGCAGTCAAGGCAGCAGAAAGATCATCATTCTTACTCATAATTGGCTGCATCACTACACTAGGAGCAATCCCTTGAAGTCTGGACTGAGGTGGCTAAGTTTCCATGGCCACAACCTGCACTGCTCTGCACTTCTTCTTTGCATAATGAGAAGAATCATATCTTGAAGGGCTACAAGTTCTGTGTCTTTCATTTTTGAAATTAATTTTTTAGAGGATTAGACGATACTATCTTTGAGCACGCTAGCGCATGCAAAAGGTAAACGCGCAAACACACATGTACATACTTACGTACACACTCATGTAACAAATTAAACACATGCATACATGTAAGAGAACAAACCAACATGAACACACTGCTCAGGAAAGATTCATCAGCAGACACCTCCCACCGAGTGCATCACTCAGATGAGTGGATCAGATGAGACAGGGAGACACCCATCTGCATGAATACCAATTAGATACTCATTCTAAAAATAGGTATTTGACAATAACACAGTGTGGATGCACAGATCCAGAGACAGATGCACCCAGCATTTTGACACAGAAGCTCCCCATTCTTCCCCCACAACCATATGCATTATACCGTGCACTTCTGCACTGAAGTGCTCTCACAGCACAAAAGCACTTAAGAGCCTACACTCCAACACGTTTGTATGCACTAAACCTTTCATTTTCATGCATGTGCTCATCACACCTCTTAAGGCTCAAACACCTACACAATACCCCCACAAAATCCGTCCCTCAACCACCACAAGCAGTGGTCCAAAGCCCTGCGCTCAGAAAACACCTCCAAATTGCACAGCTAACATACCACTCACGCTCATTGCACGCACTGACTGAAAAGTAAAATTGCAGCACTACAGCATCTGTAGCAAGTGGAAACATTTTTCTGTCTGGGGAGGAAAGGAAAAGCCCAACTGCTACTAACTTATCTATCTACACATCTGCCACACTATCACATATGATAGCGATGACTGCTCGCTACACAGCTAACTAGACGATCAGAGCTGCAAAAGGCTTTCCATTATCCACCCTCCTCAAGTCGTTGTTTATTGAATATAGAGCTTTTTGGCCGAATTGATCTAATCTCAAACATTTTAAATTTAAAAAAAAAAAAAAGCAGCACTATTCCTTCCTGAATTATACAAGGAAAAAGCAACAACATATTTTTATCCAGTGGGGATAGACAGACGGCTGAGGTATCCACGTAACTGAAACACAGCTATATTTGCATGGCAACTTTACAGGTTCAGCCCTCACTAAAAGTAGCATTCCACCTGGGTGAAAACAAACATGAACTAAGTATCAGTTGAACGCTTAATTTTGTAAGTGTCCCTCCTATAAATTTTAATTTCCACAGTGCATGTTAAACCATTTTGAAATATCAGTTGTGCTAACAATACAAACCCAAAGTAAAATAAATACAAATTTCCCAGCCACCCTTTTATTTTTTTTCTTTTAAGACAAGCACAGAAATCAAGAAAATTAGGTTATAAAAGCCTATGGCAGATTAAGATACCAATCTGAAACACCAGAAATTCAAGAAGCAGAAGAAAACACTGCAGTTTTCACATAGCTTCAGATTTGCCCAGGTTATGTCAGTAGAGCATTTGGGATGATTGGCTATGCAGTAAAATGTAAGGTTGATATGCAACACACCCATCATCAAATACACAAGCTTTTATGTATTTGTGTAAAATACACTTGTCAGGGAGACAAGCAAGGTTAGAATTGGGTCACATTACACCCACGCTAAGAGTCTGAATATTTTCATTCCCTGGATAATAAAAATCTTTGATAAAAAAAAAAATCCCAAAATCTTAAATAAAAGAATTCTGTGTAAACATATGCACTAATCACCCAGTACTGGAACAACTACCTTTCAGTAAAATATAGCAGATCTTTAAGAACATATAGGCTAGACAGTAATTTAGGACACAAAGTGAAGACTCAGACCCAACAGTAATCACATAGGAAGTTTCAAAGCAGTGGAATATGAATTTTTTTCCAAGTTTAAACTTGATCATGTTACTGGATTTATAAGTCTGCATCCTGGTGATATGGGATCTGTAATAATCAGGCAGTCAAACCTTAGGTAAGGTAGCAATTCCAGAACACTGTCAGTGCAAAAATAATTTGGTGTATTTGGCTACTAAATTATTTGAAAGAATACTTACTATAACAGTAATACTTGCTATAATTTATGCTGTGTATCTCATTCACCTGATCCAAGCAGTACACCAGCTTGATACTACTTAATGGTACGATAAAACAAGTCTGCAGCCAAACCAGAGCAGCTGATGATGCTTCCAACTTTCCCTTCCCAGTTTACTGCCTGGCAAATCTTTCGAACTCTTCTCTTATGATCCCACTCAAACAGAGAAAAAAAAGATACTAATGACTAACAAACACATTGAACTGAAATCAAGGGTGTTTAAAAAAAAATCCTACCATATTAGCAAGCCAGAATTAACGTCGAAGAAGTAAAAAGAAAGTCGAAGACCGGAATTCATAATCTCCCACTTTACAGGGTAAATGGTATCTGTTTATGTATTTGGCTGACTTTAAAAACCAAGGGTAAGGTAGCCAAGTCATAACCACCATCAACAGCTGGAAATTGACTGCAGAGTCTTAATTTCTCAAGCACTAACTAGTTCCAGTACAACCCCAAGTCAAGACAGGTCAGCGAGATGCAGAAATGGCAGCCAAGCTCTGATCCAAAACTACAATTAAACAGAAGAGAATCTGTCGGATTCCTACGAAAAAATCATTAAAGAAAATCCTAGCACTGAATACCTTTTAATAACCACTAATTCACTTGGGACTAGTAATACTTCACTACAGCCTTCCAGGAAAGCTACTGCCTTACTTTGAATATTTGCAACTAGCAAATCAGACCTCAGGCTGAAAATGCAAGCCAGCCTTCTGTCTATCAGACAGTACTATCCCTGCCGCTGGACTGAAGAAATCTGTATTTTGCCTGCCCTGCTATTTTGCAAATGCTTGCTCTAAGCCAGTCAGACCTTATCCAAGATCACTGCTACTTATATATCAGGACTGAAAAATGTATGAAATGTGGGGAGCAGCACTCTAAGCATCATACTGAAGGTAGTTAATAAACATCTGTAGCCTAAAACATCCTCAAAGGCTGGCCAGTCAGAACCAGTAAGGACTGAAGCAGGGAGTCATACAATGAATGAAACTATGCTGTGCACAGCCTACAGAAGATGCATGTTCTAGAATAATTATCTACATTTACTTTATTATATTTACTTTCACTGTTGCTTTATTTGCTGCTATTCCAATCCAATGAAACACTACTGGCAAAACATTCAAAGGAAACTCAACTTAGGTTTCTCAACATAAACTTTGAGAAGGAAGAAATGCACAACTGACTACCAAGCAGTGAGAGACATTGCTGTAGAACACCTATAAAAATAAGACCACTTCTATTTAGGTGCCTGAAACACAGATCCAGTGATCTAACTAACAATATCCATCTAATATCCTCAGAGATACACCTAGCTTCTAAGGTATTTAACCAACAAAAAACCTCAAACCCAACAAACTGGCAAAAAAGAACCATTTGACTGCAACCCTTCTGAAACAGAAAGAGGAGTGCAATGCCAATTAGAGGAAACCGCCTCAAAAAGTAAGGAAGAAAACTAACACATAAGAATACCACATGCATGGAGAAATGGACTCATTCTATCTACTTTGATGGGAAAAGGCAATTTTGATATACTTGTGTCAATTATACGTGCAAGAAACCTGTATTCTTATGCCAATACAGAAAGGGAAAAAGAATCTATTTTGTTAACTCTGGCAGGAAGAGAAATTTGCTGTTTTAAGACATGTGCTTTCCCTCAAAAATAAGGAGGTGTGAACTAAGAGGGCAGGAACAAAACACTTAAAAATCTTATCTTCTCTAAGCAAACATTCTCACTGAGAGATATGTGTTTCATGTAAGAAATTGGAAGAAAGAATACTGATTACCTGCATAGTCTGAAATTGTTATCCACCATTTTGGTAATTACTTGTGAGAAGCCTTCAGGAAATGTTTATGTTTCTGGAATCAAATCCAAAACGAAGAGAGAGGCTGCTGGGTATTGTTCATAAAATGAAACTTAACCTGGAAGGAGGGGTAGGTGTCATATCAGTGTATCAGCAAACCAAAAGAAAAGCACTGCAGTTTGGAAGTACACTTCTGTCTGCAGTGCCATATGAAAGGAGGAAAACTGCTCCCTGGGGCAAAAAGGTAAGAGAAATTGTCATACCCTAAAACCATGTTTCCCTTCTTTGTGAGCAGCAGAACAAGCCAAAAAAACATTTTCCCAATAAACTATAGGCTTGCAGACGTGGTAATAGGGGGCACACAGTTCTTACTAGTCATGAACCAAAAGGAAAAAAGAATTAAACCAAAGGAAGTTACTGCCACCTAAGAGCACACAGCGTGGCATCACCTATACAAATACGAACTGTCACAGTCTGCGCCTGTCCACTGCACAGGGGTCTGACTCTGTACCACTGCTCAAAACTACTTAGTGTGCAAGACAGAATGGCTTTGAATGCTCAATGCTATTTTATGTAAAAGAACACAGGTGGTACAGTAATTACGGCATACTGAACTGGAAATTTGCTAAAAGTTACAACACAACACGCTAAGATGGTACTGAAAAATCAGAGTTAGAAGATGAAAACTTTTAGACCGTGTATGGCTTAATATAAATCGCTGGACTAATCGTTTTATTAGAATTAAATTGTCGTACAGATACGGTCTTCCTAACAAACAGAAATCTCAACAAGATAAGGTTCATATTGTCTTGAGGTAAAATCAAAAGAAAACAAATTTGTTTTCATAAGTTACTAAATATATCAATATCATAATAGCACATTTTAACATAGGACCTTTTGATTCCCTCCATTTTGTGAAAAGTGCACGAGCAGAGTATAATTTTGTATTTTGTGAATGAACAGCCCTGACTGTACATGCATTCTTGGTACTAATGAAGCATGAACTCTTGTGGGAACTATAAAGACACCAAAACCCCCATGTTGGAAGTGCATCAGGATCCAATTCCAAAAGCAATTATGTACTAGTTTTGTACAAAACTGACAAAATGGTATAGTTTACAAAACCTGACCTGCTTACTTAAACTTATCAACAGACGGCATTATAGCCAAAGTCTAAAATATTCTCATGTCAAGGGATACAATATCTTTACAGGCATAAAAGGCTAAGATCAAGGATAGCTAGTGCCTTGCCAGATTTTAATAAGACCAACTAATCAAGTATTTTTGTTGTCTGCTATATAAACATGCAGCAAAAATGCACTGAGAAATACTATACAAACATTGCAGAGACCCCTCAGACAGTCTGAAAATATGTGTTCAAAGTAAAGATTAGTTTGCTTATTTATGGTGCTGCGTAAATGAAAGTGAGGAATACGTAACACCTGTCAAAAGAAACAACAAATGATACCGAGAATACTGGTATGCCTAAAATACTTTTGAGCCGAAAATTATTTTCTTTGTAATAAGACTACTATAAAAGATTTATTCTAATAATAAGCCAAATGTCCTATGACAACCCTCCCAAGAACAGATTTGAAGTAAAAAGTAAACCAAGCACTTTGAAGAAGCACAATGAAAATACATCACCACAGCAGAAATGTCTCCACAGCATCCCTCCACCCTCAGTACCACTACACAATATTTTACCATGGGAAGTAGGAGCTGTAATTCTAAACATATGCCAAGGCAGGCAAGAGAAATCTTTGGCATTTGCTTTAAGAATATTAACAGAACAATTACTCTTACATTGAGAAAGGTACTGGGTATTGTTTTTGGAATAATTCAAATTTATGAACACGTACCTGAAATGAAATATTCCCTTGGAAACCAGGAAGTCTGTGGTAGAGAAACTGTATCTAAGAGAAGGTATTTTCCCCAGCCTTGTGGGAGCACCCAGGTTGAAGAGAGGGATTTCAATTTTAGCTGCCTATGAGAATCCCATGCACTAGTAAACCTTCAGTGCAGAATATGCAAACACTGATATGATACCCAGATTGTCTCTGAAATTAGAGACATATCAGAAGTAGATCAGCATGCAGAATATCTTGCTTAGAAGATCTTCACATCATTGCAAAGATAGGTACTGAAACCCAGGTTAAAAGAATGCAACATGCACTTATAAATGAAAACTGTATTCTTATTTCCATTGAAAAATGGGTCTATCGGTGAAAAATGACTGTTAACCTTGTAGTTTAATAATAGTAATACTAGAAAGCTTCTATGTAAGAGAGCTCCCAGGGCTAAATGAATGCCAGCCAGGCACAGTGAAAATGAAAATCTGACTGCAAGTGGTCAGAACTTCTTCACCAAAGGCTGAACCACTGAAAATAGATTAGTCAATATGAACTCTGCAATAGTTGCTGAAACAAGCCACAACCCATTCCGTCCCACTTGTGGAAATGGGTATCAAGCACTAGCAAGAACTATGTACTGAATTCATAGAAAATAAGGAAATAGATATAAAGTGCAGATTAGTTGTATACCACGTGGCCAAAATGTACATACAGCAGATGCTCCCAGAGTTAAGTTTACCAAAGCACTGCAGAAAAGCCTGTTAAAGAGGAGTTTGGAAGCAAAGCGCAGCTGAAATTGAAGTTGGAGAATGATCAGAAGAATCAAGTAACACTGTGTGAAGCTCAAAAATTAGGTCTCAACCACTGCTTTAACATAATTCTTTTTCACTATTCTGTTAGCTGTTAAGCTGAACTAAACTGACTGAACTGTCTTCCAGGAGACAAAACACCTGACAATCCCTAACCAGGCTCACAACTTGTAAAGATTTGTACCAAGCTTGAAGGTCAAGAGGATTCAGAACCACCCTAGCAAGGAACACAAACCCATTAACAATTTCTTCTGGTTTAAAACACTAGTATTGTACATGGCTTTCTGCATCCTACTCATAAAATGCTCCATTTTGTGTATCATCCTCAAATTAAATCTGTTCATTTCCTTACAGACACTGAGAGAAGCCCCTCTTCCACACATTACTTGCCACAGTTGCCACCTTGCAACTGCAAGTAAATATTCTGCTCCAGCCCTGACCTTTCCAGTCTCTGAGATGTTGTGTCTTTGCTTAAGATGATCTTTTTTTACTTCTGTGATCATCCTTCATTACAAAAGAAGCCAGGGAGAGGAGGGTGCATATAACAAGAAAACTATCTCCGAGTATCAGTTAGACCTTTTGAATAATTTTCAAATATGCAAATAAGTAGTTTCCAGTATGTCTGGCCTCTAGTGGCTGGCAATTTTCCTATATGTATCAAGGTATGAGTCAGCTGAGGAAGAATGTGAAGAGATGCTCATGCAAGAAGTGGAAAAGCACAATGTCATGCTTGTGTTGCTGGCAGAGCAAAGGACAATACAGTAAGAGACGGTGACAGATAGGGGAGAAACATAAATGTGAAGGCCCCTTAGAGTGAGTGTAAGAAGTTGGAACCTTATGTGGTGGATGATAGCCAAAGAACAGGCTTGTCAAGGAGGAGATGGCAACATGTTGAGAAAACACGCCAGGAGGATAGCTTCAGTAATCGTGTTTTTAACAAGACAAGAAGGTAACACAGTTGTCAGCAGCCAGCAAGAACAGCGAGACCAAGATGGTAAATGAAGGAGAAAGCATAAGGGTTACCCAAAGAGACTAAGAAGAAGCGGGAGATTCAGGCCATGAAACCAGAAAATGAGTCCTTATCCTGTATGTGCAGAGCAAGAAGAGCGTGAGAAAACCCATGTTATGGGTCCCACTGTGGAGGCTTGCAACAGTGGAAAGCGTGAAACAAAAGGAAATCTCAAAGGAGCTTTCTGGACTTCCATCTTGGCCCCAGCAGTCTTAAACTCGCAGCAAACCATTCAAAAAAGATGTTAAGGTAGTACGCCAAGTTGCATAATTTAGTATCACTGGCATGACGGAAGTAAAGAAAAGCAAAGAGAGTATGCCAGGGGTGGGTCTTTGTGTCTAACTTATGAAAAAAATAAACGGAGGAAGGTAAATAGCTTAGTGCAGAAGCTACTGAATGAATGACTAGAACAGTAGGAGGGAAACCAGGAAAATACTGATACAAAAGTCAAGAGAGGACAAGATTTCAAGACTGGGCATGATCAAGTGTCAGAAACAGCAGGGAAGCCAAGAAGGATGAAGATGGAATAGAGACCCTGAGACCTGGCCAAGAAAAGGTCATTAGAGATCTTAGAAGCTTCATGGGAGTCACAATATCTATACTTGAGTCAACTTAAAAAAACAGTTTCAGGCTGCAGACATGGTACAGGATCCTTCAGTTTTGGAGTCACGGGTCCTTCCATGAAACAAAAATTAATTGGGGCATCGTGCTTTCACTGTTTCTTAATGTCACAAAAGGCAGCATATAGAGGTTTTGGGTTCAGCATCACATTGTAATTAAGGTAATCAGCAGCAAGAAGAACAGCCAGCCTTTCTAAAGTGTTTTTCATCCTTATACTTTGGAACCCTTACAAAGGATCAATAACCTATTCCAGGATAAATGGGAAGCCATGCATGGAGAAGTACGCAGCCCAAGGTCAGCTAGCAGAAGAGTAGCAGAACCACGCAGAGAACACAGGTCTCCCAAAACCCAGTTCTCTACATTCAACGCTTGTCTGCTTGGTTCAGGAAGAGATAAAGGGAATTTCAGAGGTAACTATTTTAGCAGCTTGTTTATTTTTCTCTGCAAGTTCCTGATGGGGAGGGAGAATTGTTTTGGTTTTACCTAACAATAGTTTTTTGGGGGAAACTGAAAATTCAGAAGCTTTGCTCCTTTAATTTGTGACCACAAAGAGTTCAGATTCCTTCCCAATTATTCAGATTTGAACTTTTAACAGTAATTACATATTTCTGCTATAATCAGCCACAGTCTTTATACAGCAGAGAGCATAAACAAAATTTGAATTGCTAATTGTAAAAAACAAAAAAGCAAATATATTTTCCTTGAGGTATAAAAACTCTCACCCGTCATCTCCCCCTCTCCCTCATTACTCAGTCTCTCTTATACATAAAAAAGGGCCAGAAAGGAACACAGAAAGGAACAATTTCTTCAATTCACATTAAGTAAACTGACCAGCTTCAAAAGATGAGGAATAAGGTACTGGGCCTTGCACAAAATGTTCACCCTAATTCTCAGAACCCAGATCCTGGAGTGCTGGAAGGAACCAGAGAACGTAACACAAGGGCTTTTCATTCTAACCAACTAAAATCCACCTATTCCTGGGGATGGGAAGGAGGCAGGGGAGAAGGGAGGGTGGGAGAATGAATGAGTCAGATGGATCATGGAGACAAAGCACCATTCCTCAGCCTAGCAGAACCGGCTATTTTCGGAGGAACAAAATTCTATTTATTGTGGAGTGGTAAAAAAGAACAGGTTTCTTGACATAACCTCAGACAAAAACCACTGTGTGTCCACAAGCATATAATCTAATGAAAGCCAAACCAAGAACAGGTCAAAATGCAGGTGTGGAAGTAAGAGCAGGGACTGTGAGCTGTAGTAAGAAAGGATTCCTGCCAGTGAAGAATCCTAGAGAGGAGATGAGGGATGCTTCCCTGATGAAGAGAGAAGCAGCATTTTAGGCCTATAGGACCACAGGACAGATGCCAAAGGGACAGCATGGAAAATGAGATGCAAAGAGCAGTACAGAGAGAACTGGGAGGAGGAGTGGGGTGTAGGAGGAAATGAGAGTAAAGAAGTAGGCGGGGTGGAAACATGCTGGGCCTTAAAGGTGCAGGAGAGGAGCCTGACTGTGACACGACCGTAGGAAGCCCAGGCCAGGATGCAGGAAAGGGTTCACAAGGGTCAGGAACTAGCAAAATCTGTGCGCTGTCTACCTTTAAGACACCAACTCCAAGGTTCATAATAGGATGTGGTAGAGGATGGGGCAGGTCAAAGACAGAGGATGAAACAACAGTCTAGTCCAAATCTTGGCAAAGCACCACAGGACACAACATTAAATCAATCCTAAACTCTGTTGCAAGGTCTCCGAATTTTGAAACATTCCCAAACTTAAAATGAAAATTTGCAATTAATTAGTTGTGAAAACATACTGCAGCATGCTTGCTCTCTCTAATACACATACACAGACTGCCTTGAAAAAGTGAAAACATGAGTACAGGGCAGAAATATGTTATAGATTTTTAAGTTCATCAAAGATCCCTCAGAAGGAAGACGGAAACAAAACCAGCAGAATAGATAGCAAGTAGCAATAGTGACTCCTACCAAGATGATAAGCACTTGGCAGTTCAACTGGATATTCTTTCTAAAATAACACAATGCGTAACAGCCAGCAATACAGAGAGTTAAATGTTTTTCCTTAGGCTTCAGAGTTAACACAACTGGAGAGTTGAAACATTTTGGAGATACTATTTCAGGCTGGTCCATTAAACTAGGCACTACTCATCTTCTCAAAGTTGTCTTTCAGACCGAAAATGCTAGAAACACTATTTTTTTCAAGTTTCAATTCTGAAGCATCACTCAGCAAGAGATCCTGCAAATGGAGCACTACAAAACACAGAGGGCTCTCTGCGGTTACAATTTTACCCAAGGTTGGGAGAAGCAAATGGAAAAATGAGTCCAAAAGCATTTCATCTTTTGGTTGCTAATGACCGAGATGTAATTCCTGGTGGACAGCTGTGTAAAATGAGATAATCAGCTCAGTCCTGCTCTTGAGGGACAGCTGTCCGTATCACAGTTGCCACTGACCATACCTCCTTTATGATACTTGACGTAAAGGGCCGAAGATCCAAACTGTGATGCAGACTGAATCTCCCACTATATGAAGGTCGGCTGAAGTTTAGGGGACGAGGCAGTAAGCAAAGATACCTGTACCTCTGCGGTAAGAAAAAACTTCTCCAGAGACACCAGCATTCAGCTGTATTTTTATAGGAAGACAAAAAAAAAAAGTACTACAGTAGTCACAACCCCGTCTTAGACTGGAAAATTATATCCAAACTCCTCAAACTGTTTATTGTATT
The DNA here is from genome assembly GCF_047716275.1 of Strix uralensis. NCBI lineage: Eukaryota > Metazoa > Chordata > Aves > Strigiformes > Strigidae > Strix > Strix uralensis. Next base: position 81,850,692 of record NC_133976.1, read on the forward strand.
TCATTCCAACTTTTCTGACTCCTTATTCTATCCTAGAAACTTGCCTACAGAACCAGATTTCAAGATAAAACCCAAGAACTTACAGAACACATACTTAAACATTAATATAACCTCATGATCTTTCAGTAATGTAATCCTTTTCCCATAACTCTCTAGACCTTCTCATTTCATTTTACTTAAGGGCTTGACCTGAGAAATGCTACACACTCAGTTCTCAGATAGGAGTGGAGCGCCCATAGGATAGGATCAGTCTGCTTCAACTTAAAAAGTCAACTTTTGGAAGCAAGAATGTCCAAATTTAAATTTACAAACCCATACACATATAACTAGGTGTCTCTTTACTCAAATGTTGAAGACTTCATTGTTCTGTTGAAGTCAGCTCCTCATTCCTGGGCATTTACAAGAATTAGGCTATTTACTTAGGTACCTAAATGTGGGTTTTAAAGTCTAATTTTAGGTGTTCAGGTTTAACATTCTTAATGTAAACTCTTAAAAGACATAGCACTTTCATTTAAATGTGTCTATAAAGTACCTTACACTTTTATGAAGATAAATAATAATCTCCCTTTTTCTTTTATGGATACTTTTGTATAAAATAAATGGTGCAGAACAGCTGCAGTATTCCACCTCAGAGGAAGCTGCATTTTCACCTGTGATAAACATTTCATGTAAATGCCATGATCACACTGAAGAGCTATGCTCTCTAAAAATTATTCCCTTCCTTAAATTTATCAGTATGTCCTATCTTTTGTATAGCTGTGTTTTAGACTACAAGATCTTCAGAGCACAGATTGTCTTAATTTTGTGTGTCCAAGTCAGCACCGAATGCCCTGTCAGCAATTAACAAATAAATAACAATTACTCTACAGCACACGACTTTCAGCCTTGTATGTCTGTCATGAATATTTAAAGCTCAGGCAGCAAATACAAAATCTGAATCTTTATCATAAAATAATGAAGAAAAAACCGTTTTATATACAGAAAGATAATTGTTGTTGGAGAGCAGAATTTTGTAAGGCTGGCATATATATTCTGTAAAGTGCCCAGGCATCCGTCAGAGCCAAAAGCACTTGAAAAATGTCAAGTCATTACTGTGAGGAAGGGGGCAGCGCAAGGTAAATTAACCTCAAGAGCATGAAAAGTCAGTTACCTCCTTGAATGTACAAAGGCCAAAATGCCTCAGTTATCTCTTCCCTTGTGCTAGATAACACACAGCTGTACTCAAAACAGGCTGATTGCATAACTATAGGGCAACAGGTAGGAGGGCATCTAACAGTACCCCCAGAACATATGTACGCTTCACGGTTCAGCCTTCCCTCAGAAAGAGGCACCTTGTGAAGCTATGGATAACTGTCAAAATCCTCTGCCAAAATGGGGAATCACTTTGGAGGGACCTGGCATCTTTTGTCTGATCTTGCTAGCAAATTACACCGAAGAGTTCCTTCCTCAGGGACTCCCTTGTTAACCATTGTGCTCCCAAATGGATTCCAGAAGAGTTCCTGTCCTGGCCAAGGACCCTTTGATCTTGGATTTCCTCACTGCTACCTCCCTGGAGAACAGAAACAGGAATATCTCAGGTGAGATATCCTTAGCCATGATTCTTCTGCTATGGGTATCTGCTTTGGCTTCGAGATCAAGGTCTCCCTTAGACTTGATTTCTCAGGAAATCACAACATTAGTGTCAGAATACTCATTTGTGACTGCCTCATTTACAAAAAGCAGCCAGCTTGGCTCACTCACCACGGCACTAGCATTAGGATTCACATTCCTAGCCCCTGAACACAGCATAAAACACAGATGAAGACTGGTGGCAATGGTATGGCTTCTTTTGGCTTTCAGAGCAGGTTCCACCAGCACTGTCACGATTTTCATTCCCAGGCCCCTGAGCACCACAGAACCCACTCTCAAGGGCACTCTTTCCAGAATTCATCCCGCAGCCCCTAGGTACATTAGGACACATATCTCGGAGTACGAGCACCGGGATCTGTACGTTCAGCTCCCAAGCACAGCGAGGTCTGCATCGCACAATGATTTTATTCCCACCGTTACAAGCATAGTAGGACCCACACGGAGAACAACTGACACTCCAACCCCATGGGTGCATCCTTGGACACCAGCACTACAAATCACTGATCCTGTCTCCTCAAAGCTTTTTTGGCCAGTATTACCCTTTTCAGTGACCCCTAAATGACAGAAATTAATTTCATACCGGTGATGATAAAGGCTGAGCCTAAGATTAATACACCAGTGAAAGAAAGTAGAAGGGAAAGGGCAGGGAGGTTTCTTACAATTAAACAGGGCTAAGGTCTCCCATAAGCTAAATAGTAAGAGAAACAATCAGGTCAATTCCATATAGCATATAAGGGATCTAAATGAGAGAGATGGATAAAGACACGCAGAAAAAAAAGCCTGGGGAGAGGTTCAGAAACAGAGAGTAAAGATTAAAAGGAAAGCAGATACGGTGAGAGAAGAGACATGGAAAACAAGGACAGAAGGCAAAAGAGGAGGACAGCTAGGAATAGAGAGGTGATATAATGTGGTCACTCACTCTTGTCTGGAAGATTTTCTGGAGGGAGGTGGATTATCTTCAGTGCTGGTTTCTGGGGTGCTGCCCTTCACACTCCTTCTCTGAGACCCATCCTCAGAGCGTTGCTGTCAGCTAATCCAAGAGCTTCTTCAAGAAATATTTTGGGGGGCGAAGGGATTGTAGATGAAATCAGGATCTTGAGTACTGAAACAATCTGCTTGGGATTGTCAGTCCCCTAAAGCTGCTGGTTTTATCCCAGGATGGAGATCCTCTCTCCCTTTTGGCAGCTAACTGCTAAAGGGGTGTTCCCCTGGGAGACAGCCTTTCCACTGATTGTCAGATTATTTCAGAGATCAATTTCCCCAATCTCCCTACCTGTAAATCTCTCTTCTTTCCCCTAGATGCACCTTGTCTTTAAGGGTGGGCAAATTTCTTTCTCTGAAAAAATTCTTGCTATCTCTGCGGATATTATCAGCGAAATCTGCCTTTTCTTTTCCCTGTAACTGGGAGGTGTGTCTTCTCTCCTTGCACAGGATATCTGAAGAAAACCGTCTTGGAATTAGGGGATGAGGGATCTTCCTTGGGATGAAGGATGAGGTCAGTATTGGAAATTACCTTTATCTCCAGTGGTTAACAGCAACTGAAAAAGGGAAGAATATCTAAATTCTGTCTCCACTTTCTCTCCCTTGTTTTGCTTTCTCTGCTGCCTGCTAAGCAGACGTAAAAAAATAAAATTACTAGGTAAGTATCTGTAGCTCCTGCTTATTTCTGTCTTGGGGACTGCCTCTCTTGGGCATATGGGGTTTCTTTTGTGAAGGCTCCCCTGTTACTATCTGGTCTGGGGAAGAGCTGTCTCCTCTGCTCGGGGGAGGAATTTCCTCTGTAGCAGGGGGGGAGTAGGTGGTAAGGGTTATTCTCACAACCCTCAGAAACCGGGGTCTGAGGATACCTCTCCCCTAAACAGGTATGGAGGGAGCTCCAGGAGGCTCTATTCCACAGCGAGGAAGAGCAGACCTGCTTCTAGATAGTTACCAGAGCTGGCTGCCGGGGGCCTCTGCCCACCCTTGGCTCGTCACCCGCGACGGGGGCAAGTGCTAAGCTCCCCCACCAGTTGCAGGGAAGGGGGGTGGCAGGCGGGTGCGCCCCGGCCTGCCAGCGAGGCGGGGGCGGCGAGGGGCCGCCGGGGTGTCCCCCCCGCCGGGAGCGGGGCTGCCTAATGGGGTGTCCCCTCACGGCTGCGGATGGGGCGGGGGGCGGCGGGCAGGGTCTCTCCCCCACCCCGGCAGGCTACGGGGGTGTCCCCCCACCCCGGCTGCCCGGAGGCTGTCCCTGGCTTCCCCCCAGGCCCCAGCTCCTCTTGCCCGGGCCCGGCTACCACGGGAGGCCGCGGCGGCTCACGGGCCTGCGCGGGGCTGAGCGGCCGCCTCCACCGCCTTCCGCCGGGCCTCGGCTTCGTCCCCGGGGGGCTCCCCGGGCTCCGGTGCGGGGGGCCCCGGCCGGGCGGCGCTGAGTCTCTCCAGGCCCCGCCGCTCCCGCGGCTGCTGCTCCGGCTGCTCCGGGCTGCGGCTCCACTGCAGGCCCCGGCTCCTCCCCGGCCTCCGCTCCGCCCCCCCCCGCTCCCCCCGGCCGCGGCCGCCCCCGCCTCCCCGGGTTAAGGAGGCGCCGGGCTGGGGGAGCTGCGGCTGCCCAGCGGGGACCGCGCCCGTTCTAGCCGGTGGGGGGAGAGCCCGGTTCCCTGGCCGCCCGTCGGGACCAGCCGCGGCCGCGGCCTTGCCGGCGCCCCCGCCCGGGCGCGGGGGCTCGATTCACGCCGGAGATGGCCGCCGGCCGGGGCGCCTTCACCCCTCGGGCCGTTGCCAGCGGCAGCCTCTTGCCGCCCCGCGGCCGGTAACGGCAGCAGCTGTTGGGCCACTCGTGCAACAGCCGCTCGCCCACCCGCCGGTCATCTCCCCCAGCCCCAGCGCGCTCCCCGGCCCTCCCGCGGGACCCCGCTGCCAAATGGCCGCCCGGGCCTGGCAGCCCCGCCGCGGGTCGGGCTCGCCGCCCTGGGCAACCTGCGCTGCTCCCACCAGCCACGCCGTGGTGGTGCCCTGCTCCAGCCCAGGACGCTCAGAGTCTTCTCCCACCCCCGAAAAATTCACCTCTCCGTCCCTGGTAATCTTCTCTCACGCCTTGTATTTGTCAATAACCTATTGCAGTAACATCCCCAAATCTGAAGAGGTGTTTCTGCCACAACCCTGTTAAAAGTCTCGTCGCTCTCTCTCCGATGTGTTACAACCAGTTAAAACCATATCGAAAACCCCATGAGTTACATACATATAGCGTTGTCCCGCTTTCACCCAGCCGGCTGAAAACTGGGAGTCTCCTCTCGGTGTGTTGCAAGGCTGGTCTTAGGGACCCAGACCAAGGCAACTGTCCATTATTTTATAGCATTAAAGGGGAATGTGCAGTGAACTAAATAGGTCAAACACTCCAAAATGTGTGTATAGGAAGGAACAGGCACTGCCTGGGATCCCTCTGCATCTGAGGCCAGTGTCATAGGCAGGCCACTTCTACACGGAAATCCAAAATGCACGATCCTCAGGGTCCCTACCCCAGTTATCTCAAAGACGCCCTGTATTTCAGAATCTCTTCTTTCTGTGGGTAGTTTCACCTTTGCATCCCTCCAAATGGTAACACTGCTGTAAGGCTTGAAGTAGAGGATAGGACACATGCTGGGAGAAAATGGCATTTTCTGAGTAAATTTCTTTTTTTTCCTTCTGGAAACTGTAATATGGAAATTGTTCTAATAGTAGAGGGGGTGTTGTAAGACTTGCTGCTTTTGCAGGGCCTCCTTTACCGCTGTACCTGCAATGACTCCTCTCATTCCTTCAACAAGTCAAAAGCCGTGCCAAAATCCCATGCCTTCATTTCAGGAAGTCACAAGAACGAACGCTCCACCTCCATCCTCTCAGGATGCTCTGTGTCCTCTTCTCCCACACCAAACCTTTTTTTGGCTCCTATGCCAGCAGCTCTGGCCGTAGCTCTTCTCCCTATGCTACTACCTGTTCTCCTCTCTGTCAAGGAGGATTTCCTGCCCCTTTTCCTATATTACTCGTATTATCTCATTACAAATCCCATTACAGTGCTCCTAATCATCACCAACCATCATTAACAACCATGTCTCCCTGCCACCTCCACAGCAGAGCTCTGTCCTTTCCCCCAGCCTTACTCCAGTCCTAGGTAAACGTCTTAGCTCCAGTTCCCTCGGCCTTCTGCCTCTCCTTGGACTTCTCTTTGGGCTAGGTGATCTTTGGGTCTCCCTGCTATTCCCACACCAAGTTCTCCAGTTCCCTGTGGCCAGGATTTGTGTCCATACTGTACACAGGCTTCTCTTTACTCTACTGAAAGACAAGGCAGAAGCATCACCGTGCTGGGAGGCACTGACGGGTGGTATCTGCGAGCTGTTTGATCTATAGCCAACTGCAGAGGTGTTAGAAGACTGCGGTTGGACTCGACACGTGCCAGGCATCCAATGTGCGTTCCCCATTTATTCTTCCTTCTGGTTTTCAGGATCCTCTCTCCCAGATGAATGTCTGAAATACTGCCTGCTTTTTATAGGAAAAAAAAAAAAAAAAAGTAACTAACTTATTCCACTACTTGAAAGACAAAAATGTCCAACACAAATTGGCAGGCAGGCCAAAGAATCGGTGTTGCAGAAAAACACAAAAGTGAATGTATGGTGATTCATTATCATATTTAGCATTCAGAGAACAAACAGATCCATCCCAAAGCCTCTGCAAGCTAAGTAGAAGATAAGAGGATAGCAGGTAGAGACATGGGGGAAGAAGTAAACTAGTCACTACATAACTTATTTTTACACTACATTTGTTGTGGTTTACCCTTCTCCCAACTTGTCAAGATGCCACTGGCTTTGTGCATGACTGAATTATTAATATTTGTCTAGGGAAAGTGATGAATTTTGACAGATGGGTAGCAGGCAGTTGGGGCTTCTGGTTCCCAGGAAGGTGTAGGAGGTGGCTTTGTGTTTTGGCAGTTAGGACATTGAAACTTACAGTATTTGGGAAGGAATTCTCTTCCACATCCTGGCTGAAGGACTGTTCCTTCCATTTGCAACTAGTAGTAAACAGGCATCTCAGCAATCCCATGTAAACACACAGTTATCCTAACATATTTTTTTCCCCAAATAGGGTTTGGTGATTGGTTTTTTTTTTCCAAAACCTCTTCTTACCCAGGAAATTTTTTCTTTTACATATTTGTGTGTAAAGATCTACTTGAGTTGCTCATGCTACGTCCCCTGAATCATTTCTCAGAGTACTATATGGAAGTGATGTATCTGCTCCCTTTTCAGGGTAGCCCCATGTAATGGTGTGTCTTACAAGAGGCTAAAACTGGTGGTTTCAAACTGGGCACTTTACATACGTGTTTAGGACTTTGACTACAAGAAAGGCGACGTGCCCTACGTCTCCACCAGTGCCAACCAGACCTGCCGGGAGCTCGGGAGTTTGAACGGTTGGGCAAGCGCCGAGGGAGGCGTTTGCTGGCCCAGCCTCGGGCCCGGTGAAGGCAGACACCTCGTCCCCAGCTGCGGTTCCCTCGGTGGGACAGCTCCCCGTCACACCGCAGGAAGGCTCACGGGACAGGCTCTTATCTCCCGGTACACGAAGCCAGCAGCAGCCGCCTCCTCCTCCTCCTCCTCTCGCCCCGAGGGAAAAGCGGGCCCACACTCCCGCCGCCGGGCACCCCCGCACGCCGCCCTCGCCCCAGGCAGCTCCCGCCTGACGCGATGTCGGCCGCCGTTACCGCGCGCGTCCGCCGCGCCGCCCCCGGCCGGGCAGGGCCGGGCAGGGCGGAGGGCCCACACCACCCGCCGCGCCGGGCCACCTTAAGAGCGCCAGGAGCCCCCGCACGCAGCGGCCCGGGCGGCTCCTCCCCGCCCCGTGTCGCATCCAGCCTGGGAACGTGTGGCGGGGAGTGGAGCCGCCGCGGGGACGCGCCGCCGGGGCTGCCCCGGCCCGGGGGCGGCGAGAGGACCCCACGGCGGAGGGGGGGGGGAGGGAGGGAGGGAGGGAGGGCGGCTCCCCCGGGCACAGGCGCGCGGCGGGTCCGTTGGGGCGGGGACGGCTGGCGCGGCCCTCCCTTCCCCCCCCCTCCCCGGTCCCGCTAGCGCCTTCATTCCACAGCGCCCATTGGTCGGAGACGGAGGCAGGGCTAGCCCGCAGCGCACTGCCCGGTTGGCTGCTGCATCCATCCATCAAAGGGCGACGGCGACGGAGAAGAGTTTGCCCTTCCGATTGGCTGTGGCCCGAGAGAAGGCGGGCCAGACGGGAAGCGAGACGTAGCTCCCATTGGTCCCCCGCCGCGTGTCAGTCAAATGAGTCACAAAGGGCCGGGCGGCCGGCCGGAGCGGGGCGCGGGCAGCGGGCCCCAGCGGCGGGGCAGCTGGTCACAGTGCGCGGGGGTCACTTCCGGGCCGCGCAGGGGTCACTTCCGGTTAACCCGCGGCCTGAGGCGGGTGTCGTCGTCCCTCGGCCGATGGCCGGCGCATGCGCGGCGGCACTGGTCCCCGCTCCTGCCGCTGCGCACGGCACGGCACGTCACGTCACGTCACGTCGCGAGCGGTGGCCGGGCGGCGCGGGGCCCGCGGCGCGGCTGGCGACTGTGGGCGGCCCGGGGGAGGCCGCGCTCCGCCCCGGCCCCGCCCCTCCCGCGGGAAGCTGCAGCCCTGTCGCCGTGCAGTGACACCCGGGCTGCGGCCGCGCTGTCCCCTCCGCAGCCTCCCCGCGGCTGGCGCCGGGAATCCCTCCCCCCCGCCTCCGCGTGGGGAGCGGCGCCGTAAAATGGCAGCAAGGGGCTCCATGTTGTCTCTCGCAGCAGCACCCACGCTGGGGCTGTTACGTTTGCGAGTGGACGCACGCCGGGCTCCTCAGGCTCCGTGGGCGCTCGGGCGGGTAACGGTGGGGAGACAGCGGGGAGCGGCGGATCCCCCTTGCTCTCATAGTTGTGTTCATGCCGCCGTAGATGGGAGTAAAAGAAGCCGTTAAATTTAATCTACTCGCTTGCTCGGCAGGTATGACAATTCACAGGGTGAAGTGTATCCTTTTCCTACTTAAACTCCACTCAGCACTTATTTAATCTGCCTGCTGAAGAACTGCCAGCGTAACCCTGCCAGGTTACATAAAACATCAAATAAATCCTGCTCCAGAGGTTTTAGTCACTGGGAAAGATAATGGAATATTTTGGGTGGACAGAAGCCCTGCTGTCTCTCACCACCCACAGAAGTACAGTTTCTACATGGACTACCCTGTCTCCACCATGGGCTTACCCCCTGCTTTCAAACAGGACCTGCAACTAGGTGAGCCCTTCCCTGAACCCCTCGGAAGTCCAAGACAGGGCCATTGGCTGTGCTTTCAATGCAGAAAGCCTTTTTCAAAAGAAAGTCCCAGCCTTCATTTCCTAGTGACTGATGGTTTGCTCTTTATTTTCCTCCAGGCCAGACTCTGTGCAGGCTCCATGCCATCACACATGGTTGTGATAGTCATTTTTCAGGCTACAGCTGCACTTTAATGTGCTTTGAAGAAGGCAGTTCTGTGAATTGCAGAACTAACAAAGCCTGGTTTCTTATCAGTTTTGGTCTCATAATTGGATTCTTTGACATCCAATAAGGCACAAATTCTAACTGAAGCTTTTCCCCTAATTGGTGCGTCTGTAATGTTTCTTTTCATTCTGGTTCTCTTATGCCTTTTAAATCTTTAGTTCGTATCGTGACCTTTCCCTCTGCAAGGACAAAAATAAAGCATTTCTCCTGTATTTGGTCTCTTATTGTCATGAATCCTACAGGAGTTCTTGGTTTTTTAGATCTCTGCAAGGGGTTTTCATTCTTCTCAAAGCTTTTTAGCAAAGGTTTAAACTTGGGTCACCTGCTTTTCCCTCAATCTTTCAGACAGGCATAGTGACTGTAGGTAGGTAACCGAGCAGAGCAGGGTTCATTCCCAAGAATCATGAGCAGAAGGAGACGACTTCTGTGTCTGCCTGAGGTCAAACGCCCTGTTTGAAAGAGACATGTACCAGCAAATCTTAGGTAAAGGCTCTTATTACCCAGCTTTGGGTAATTGGAGTTGGTTGCCTTTTTAAACGCTTTTTCTCTTGAAGCTCTTCCCCTCTGTGTGAATGATTAAATATTCACGGAGACAAAAATAGATGTATTACAAACCCTAGTCTTCAGGACATTCAGTCAGTATATGGAAGATACCAGAGACATCATACAAAATGACAAATACTTACTGCAAAATACTTAATTGTGTGTTCAGACTGTGATACCTCTGACAGAAAGCAACGCGGGGAGGCAGGAGTTGAGATCCAGATCTCCCGCAAGCGGGGAAAAATGTTTTAACAGTGATGTGCTTGGTCTGCCCCAGCCCTTCCTTACGGGTTCCCTGTGGCTGAGATGTGCTCTGAATGGGCCTCTAGGAGTGCCATCTTCTAGAGAGATCGGCAGGGGGAAATCGTACATAGGAGTCGTTCTGGAGCTTCCACTCAACCTGAAAAGCTTGGAGGGTGAAGTCAGAGCTGACAGAGTCAGCAAGTGCTTACATGAGAATAAGTAATACTTAAATGCAGACTCCCGCACAATTTCGGCTAGAGAGTAGGGAACTGCTGGAGATGAGATTCCTCATTGTCACGGCCTGGCAGACCAGGGTGTTGGGGTCTTCTGAAGTGCTTTTAGTGGCCTAGGGTCTGCTGTGCTCTGTTCTAGCCAACTTGCGTGAGACAAAGGAGCTTTCCCAGGAAGAGAAGGGGTTGTCAGTGAATGCAGTGAATTTGTTTGACGTACATTTTCAATTCATGTTGTTTTTCCTTCGGTGTAAAACATCTTAAAAGCTTTCCATGAGAAAATATTTCCGTGATAATTGCACTTTCCCGGCTCAGAAGGTTTACGTAGTGTTACTACGTTAAAGATTATGAAATACTCACAAGTGAGACATTTCAGTAGTTAGACAGACAGACATATTGATAATGAGTAAGATTCTAGGGCGCAAAAGCTCACAGAGGTGCTGTTACACATGTTATGTTACTATAGGCTCAGTGAATACAAAGGAAAATGCAGCAAAGTTATAAAGTGATTCTCTGCTAAGAAGCTGTACATGAAAAGGTACTTTCTTACTCAGCAGTTAGGGTGCTTAGGTGTGTTCTGACTAATCTTCTGACTTGACCGATTGAAATAATTTTTACTGTTTTTCTTGCTTGTTAGCCCTGCAGAATTAAAATAGCTCCGAGAGAAGAAGCTGGATACTGCTCCTTCCTGTACTGAACTGACAAAATAGTATTCTAAGTTTCAGGTAGCTATAGTGAGCAAACCAAAAGATCAATTAGTAGCTGTCCATAAAATCCTCTTTTGTGCCTCAAAGTTTGGGTCTTCATCTTAGGCAATGGTGCCAGGGCCTTCACATCCCAGGACTGTCATCTAGGAAAGCTCTGTCTGCCTGTAAGTGCGGACAGAAGTTGCTGTGAAACAGTAAATGTAGAACCACCTCAAGTCACATTTCAAAGAGCCACTACACTTCACAGACACTGAAGCAGAGTAAGTCTGATTAACAGTCTGTCTACCACTTCAAAAGCAGATGGTGTGAAAATGCAGACAGGATATAAAGTTTGATCGCAATAGCTCAAACTAATGAGCAGTTCATGCCGTTGCGATCTGACTGAGAAGCAGCCATCAGAGTTAATAGTCAAAGATTAAAATCCTTAGAAGTGCTGCGGATACCTATGATATCAGCAATAATAATAGTCTCGGATGACAAGCATCCCTGTGGATCAAAAGGAAAATAGGATACCTGTGTGACTTAAGTTATAATTTCTGAGAAACTGGGAGTCATGCAAGAGGTTCTTCAAAATTTACAGCAGGGAGAAGCTTGAATTTGCAGCATGTCATAATTAGGAGGGAAGCTAGAACAGGGAGTTGCAGAGCAAACAATGAAATGAATGAAAAGTATAAACGAGAGTCTTCCAGGGTGTGAGAACCAGGAAGCCTGTGAAAGAATTAGTGGATGTGTTGGATCAAGGGAGGTTAAAGAGAACAATCAAGAAAAACTTTGCTTTTTCATATCCACCTTCAGTTTTGAGGATGCAGGAGGCTTTTATATACTTGTCGTCCATCCATTCTATTTTTTACAATGAAGCAACTTCAGGAGATTAGGATCTCATAAGAAGAAATGGTAGACCCAACTAATAATTTTAAAACATAATATGGCATACCTCCAAGAATTTCAGAGAACTTCAAGTGAGAAGTAGTTGGGCACATTGACTTCTTGGGTAAGGAGAATATGTGGTCTCTCATAGAAAGCTGCCATGGTACCAGAGCATCAGGGGAGACAATACAGACTGTACCCACAATTTAAAAAAAAAAGGTGCTAGGGATGAAGCAGGGAAGTAGAATAGTGAAACTTTTATCTGTTTCTTGAAAGCTGGTCGGAATGGTAATTAAAAATACGTCAAAGCACCTGGAGGACTATGATAACCAAGATGAATTCTTTAAGCAAAGAATATCTCATAAATCCCCTTCTCAGTTTTCTGCATGTGTCAATAAAGAAGTTAATAAAAGAGAAACATTTAATCTGATATATTTAGATTTTTAAAAGGCCTTTGAGACTGCGCCACAAAGACAAATCTTGATAGGGAAAAGGGATTACTAATGTAGGTCACTTTGGGGCCTTATCTTTTTTCATATTTGAATTCATGGCCTTGGCATAAATCAAAAAGAGCATTTGGATGAAATTTGCTGATGGCACAAGGACAGAATGATCAGGATGTTATATATGAATACTGAAAGACCTCTGAGATTTGGATGAAATGAAATCTTGGATGAGATTCAGGTATACAAAATTTAGTGCCATGAATATAGGGACTAATAACTTTTTTTTTTTTTTTCTTGGGAACTCACCAACTGGAAATGAGAGAGAAGGAGGAAAAGGATCTTTGAGTATTAGCTGGTCACACACCATGAACTGCTAAAAGGTAAATGGGATCCAGGAAAGTATCAAGAGAATTTTCTATTAAAAAAATCTCATATAGAATATTGTGAATAATTCTGATCAGTCATTCTCAATAAATATTAATTCAAACTAAAGCAGGTGCAAGAATGGGTTCTAGGATTCTCTGGAGAATGAAGATCCTATCACCAGAGGTTTGGGGGCTTAAAAACCTTGCCTAGTAAAATTGAGACTGGGAAGGGATCTGATGGCTGGCCAGAAACATACCTGACAGTAAGCAACAGGTAGGGAAAGGAGCTTTTAATTGGAAGAATATTGCTAGTTTAGTACAAATAGGTATAGAGTGGACAAAGTTAGGCTGACCAGTAGGAAGAAAAAATTCCAGAATTAAGTAGGGACTTTCCAAAATGGCCTTCCCTAAATTGCGCAAACAAAAACTGTTAAAAAATTTTAAGCATTACAGTGTTAGACGCGACTAATTGTCGTTGAATAAGAACTGTCCTATAAGCAGCAAGCAAAGGGTGGAGTTGAACAATTAATTTTCATCATGGCAAAAGGCTAAAAGCAAAATGTTATGGATTTATCCTGTGCCCTGTCTTGTGTTTATTTATTGTTCATCTGGAAAGAGGAGGGAAAAGAGTACAGTGAAGCAACAACCTCTGCAGAAGACAAAGTAATTTAGAATAGCTGTATTAGAGAGGTCTCTGGAAGACTTCAGTCAGACCTAAACAAGGAAGGTGACTGGGCAGCGCAACAGTAATTGAAATTCAGTGTCAACAGTGCAATGGCAAGGGAAACATTTAGGCTGATGTTACCCGTTCTGGGATTTAAATTATAATAATCACAGGCATGAGATTCCAGCACCAGTGTGGACAATCTTGTCTGGGTGGTCTGGGGAGGACACAGAAGTCTGCCCTTAAAGAGGAGATTTCAGGAAATGGTGACATGTAACAACTCTGATATTAGAAAAATTGAGGTCGCTATTTTAGGAGGGATATAAAAGTGGATGAATATAAAATAATTACTAGAGTAGGAAAAGTAGACTTGAGAGCTTCTGTTCTTCCTGTATCATAATATGAGAACAGAGGGACCATTCAATGAAGCTGGGGAGTGAAGATGGGGAAACACTTTTCCATGTCATGAGATCACACTGGTGAATTCATTGCCAAAGGAAGTAGTTGAGCCAAATATTTCACTAGCTTTCAGAAAGAACTGGACATTTCTGTAGCTCTCATGAGTGTCTAGCGCTATCAATGACAACACACTTAGGATGGGTTTATTTGTTAGGGTGATGTCCCCATGAGCTGTTGAGAGGTTGTGAGGGGGAACATCCTGGCCGAGGATGCTGAATTATCTGGTAGGTAACTGATGCCCAGGAGAGACTGTAGTGAGGGATGTCCCAAAGGTCTATGAGTCACACTGAAACTTGACTGAATTTTAAATGAAGACACAGAGCTCGAGAAGGGGGGTGACTAACGTTTCCTTTTGTGGACAGGCATCTGCTGTCCTACTCTTCCACTCAGCCTGAGGTGTTAGAGTGGAAACAGCCATTTAACTTGATCTTAATTCAGTTTCTTCTCTGAACTATTAAAGCTTTCTGATCAGTCCACATTTGAAAGCACAATATACTTCTTCAAGTGGTGTTACCATTGGCCAGACATGGTCCTAATTACTTGCAGGATTTTTTGACAATATTGCTAATTATGTTCTGAAGTTGTTGGTTTAGAGGAATAGTCAGCATCAGATGCCCTTCTGGCCAAGGAATGAGGAACAGGGATAACTGTGTTCATGTGCATAATCAGATGATTTTTGTCTCAAACATTTGAGGAGACACAGGGTAAATAGGAGGAAGAAGTATTTACAAAGGCTTGTGTACGGTTTTCAAAGGATTTTTGAATGGCTGCTGTCCCCAAAATACTGCCGTCTGCTTAAGGAGTCTGTGTCAGGGAGAGAGATTACTTGATAACTTAGTAACAAATCGGTAGTAAACATTTGCAGAGTCCCTAAACACCAGTTAGGCTTGGTTCAACCTCTGAGCTTTGAAATCTTAACATGAATCGTCCCTAGCCCTTAAGAATTGCTATGAGCCAGCAGTTCTGCTCTGGATTGCTTAAAATGGCATTGCTGAAGTTATGACATGCACTCAGAGATGACATAAAATATTCAGAGCTAAGTTAGCCTGCAGCCTCTGGAAGAATTACTGTCAGCAAGATAAGTAACCATATACTCGAAATGACCAGTTCTGGCCTGGAAGACTTATTTACCAATTGTTTCCTATTAGATTTAGAACTTCTGTGCTTCCGCAGCTCTAGTTTTAATAGTGGTTTTTGCCACGTGCAAGCTAGTAGCTCAGGGATGCAATTAAAGAGGTACTTGTATTTCCCAGTACTCTTCTTCAGTGCTTGATAGGGAGCACAAGGTTCAAGGAAGCTCTTCTTTCCAGCTCAGAAAGAACGTGGAGATCTGTAGACAAAGCTCTGGGAACACATGAACCCTATGTTGAGTATTTAGAGTAACCTGGCTTTGTTTCAAAGCAGCATTGGCTTTGGCTCTGATAGGGAGTCTTGGTGTCTGGGATCAAATCAATGGGAGTCATGTGGTAGAGCACGACTCTGTGGTAGAGAATGCACCTGACCCATTAACCAGTGTTTCCAGTAACCTGAAAACCAGCAACAAGCTCTAATTTTCTAAAGGCAATGCAGCTTAAAAAAAAAAAACCAGCAACAAACAAACAATAAACTTGGCTCTGTCATCATAGTGAATCAAGCATTCTGTGTAGAGACAGGCTATTGAAAGATGACTTTGGACCTAAACTGCATTAGTCCCTTGCCCCAAATGATTTTGGCACCATGCAGAAAGCCTAGAGTAATTGGGAAATATGAACAGTGAACAAAGTGTCTATAAATTGGCTCAGTGCCCACTCAGAAAGAAAGGCTGACTCTGTGGTAGTAAATTAAACAAGACTTCTCTGGCTCTGAGGCTAATGGACATGGAGTGGCCATACTGTTAGACTCTCTTACCCTCCCTAACAGGTTTGCTGCATACAGACTTCCTTCTGGACCATTCCTTGCCATGTGCTGGCTCCTAAACCATGAACAGAACCGTTTGGAAGATTGCTAGTTGGCTGCTACCAAAAGTTTAAACATAAAATTTTAGTGCTGGGGAACACCCCCAGCCACCGTTTCATTTACTAGTGTGGCTGTATAACCAAATAATCTCTGTCACAAAATAGTTTGGAGTGAATGAAGATCCACTCCAGGCCTAAGTTGTAAAAAAACATTAATATTCTTAATAAAATCCTGTGTCTATGAAGTTTCTAGAGAGGCCTGTGCCTTTCAGACCTGTGTGACCCATTGCCATCGTATTGTGGTGGGCTGAGGTTACCTCATTTTGGAGCAGAGCAGTGGGCTGACAGGTCGGCAGGGTGCCTTGGACTGCCTCGGTTTGTGATGTCTATGGAATCAGGTGTTTAACTCAAAACGGCTGAGAACTGCCATCTGTCCCCCCCCACCTTCCAGCAGCGTGGTGGCAAGCAACTCTTTAGTGCCTGTCTCTCTCTGCTCTGTGGCCTGAGGGAACAGTTGTGAATGCAACATGGACTGAGCCTGAAGCTGAAACATGAAGCTGTGGAGAGCTGGGTGAGAGAACCACTGCCAGTTATGAGCCCCTCAAACACTCAGCCTTCCTGTCTTGCCAGTGGATGTCAGTACTGATGTAGAGAATAAAAAATAAATTACCTAAAGCAAAGGATGTTTACAGTGGCACCAGGACTTTTCCAGTTGGCCCATTGGAAGTGAGGGTGCTGCATTGCAGGGCTCCTTCCTGGGACCACGCTGAGCATCCCAGTACTGCCAAACATTCCCACTCAGTCCCGCTGCCTTTGCTTTAATGTTGTGAATGCAGCTTCTGCTGATTGCCCTCTCCTGGGGTCTACATAAACCATGAAAAGAAATGCCTAACCTTCTGCAGTGGAGGGCTTGTTTGGGCCCTCATGAAAACCATCTACAGCACACACAGGAGACTGGGGCAAAAACAACCGATGACATAGGTGAACAGTACAAAAACCAGCATTAGTTTTGTGTGGCAAGGGAAGGTTCAGCTCTGAGATAGGGCTAGTGAAGGAGCTGCTGCCTTTCCACAGATAGTGTCACATGGGGCAGAAGCTGGTGCAGGGAATGGACTGGCTGCTCCTGGGATTTCATCAGCTGAGTTACTGGGGGTGACAAGATGTCATGAGTCATTCCTGCCTCTGGGAACACCGGAGTGGGAAATTCACAGGGGGACTCTGTGCCTGAATGGTAAAGTCAGTTTGTTGGAGTTTAGGCAAGATGGTCACAAATGAGATTGGGTGGTTCCAGCAGGCAGACATGGCTGGGCTGGAGCAGGGAACAGCTGCAAGAACACGGCTGGCACAGGCGGAGGTACAAAGGCAGGGCTCCAACAAGGAGCTAAGCATAGGTGGGAGCAAAAACCAAAGGACGACTACAATCAAATGTCATCAGTGTGCCCTGCTTCTGAGTTGTTCATGCAGTCTTCAGGTTTGGCACCCTCCTTAAATGGGAAGGGGATTATTCTCCACCAGGAAATAATGAGATGACAAGAGGGTGAATATGTGGCTACCTGCAGCAACTCTTGTGCTGCAGTTTAAGCCAGGCTCCGGCAGAAGCTGGAACAGCGCCCACAGCCCACAGAAGGAACGTGTCAAGGCAAACCACCTGATGTGAGATCTCTGCCTTCCATGAGGCCTCTGCCCCTAAGCCAGCAGTGGGGCCCTGGGCTAGATAGAGAGGGAGTCTGAGGCTGGCTGGTGGTTTGTATGTTCCTTGCTAAGCAGGGGTGCAGTCCTATAAAGAGATTTCTGCACCAGGCAGATGGGGTTGGCAATTTTACGTTCATTAACTGACCCACTGTGGATGACTCATTCAGCAACTCTCAGGCTAGAGTAAAGATTTCTAATTTAGGCTGAGCTAAACCACACGCTTCAGAGGTTAGGAGAGAGTCCTGACTACAGCACGTGGAGTAGTCTAGAAAATTGCTAGTGTTGAATTGAGAACTGTGGGGAAGGCTTGCAACGATGGGTATAACCTGGATTCTAATAACATTAGATTAAATAATAAATAAATAATAGCATTAACATTCTCTCCGCCTCCTCTCTAGACTGAGGAAGTTGTGATGTGGCTGGAGTAAAGGCCTGTGGAATAAATGGAGGAGAACAAGTCTCGCTCAGAGAATGGGGGGGGGGGGGGGGGGGGGGGGCGGTGTGGGGGTGGATCTTGGTATTTATTCTACATTTCCAGGTGCCCTTCAGTTGCCACCAGATGGCAACAGACATCCGTTTCAGCGCAGCAGGATTCTGCAGCGACTGCTCACTTCCAGCTGCCTTCCTGGCTGAAAGGTTTGCAGGAGGGCTGCAAAGGCTGCCAGCCTACCAAAAAAAAAAAAAAAAAAAAAAGGAAAAAGAAACTAGCCGACGTGATTTTATCGTCACTAGGCACGTGTACGTTGGCTTTCGATGAAGCCGGGTACTTGAGGACAGCGAAGGAGCGGTGACTGGCAAGCTGAGCCTTCCCTGAGAGCCGGCCGTGGGCTGGCCGCCGTGGGCAGCCCTGGTGACTGAGAGGAGCGTGGATGTGCCAGCCCGCACTGCAATCAACCGCTGCCGGCTGTGCAGATGTGTTCTGGGTGACCCAGAAACCAAAATAGCTAGGGGTGAATTCAGGACAGTCATTGAGATAGATGATCAGGCTTTGGGAGAGCCCCGAGGAGCACCGTAGCAGGGAGCAATGCAATCCAGTCTGGGGGGCGAGGGGGCATAGGGGTACAGGGCTGCTCAGGCACCCAGAGCTGGCAGACTGAGCCACGCAGTCACTGCTGTGGGATTTATCCTCACATCAAAATTCGTTTTCTCTGGCAGCCTCAGTCATCATTTTGACCTCAGATGACTTGAGCACAGTTGCCATGGGGACCGGTTTGCTCTTCCCTCCATCCCATCCACTTACTGTCTCTGGCAAGCAACTAGCTGTCGGTCAAACATCACAATAAATCAGCCATCCCTTCTGTGGCCTCTGCCGCTAAGTGGCAGGTGGTCCTGCCTGTCCCTGCCCTCCTGTTTTGCAACAGGTCACTCCTAAGAGAAGCACTGCCAGATCTTAGCCCTGCTTCCCCCTACCCCCAAGCACAAGCGCATTGCTTAGCAAC
The DNA here is from genome assembly GCF_047716275.1 of Strix uralensis. Taxonomy (NCBI): domain Eukaryota; kingdom Metazoa; phylum Chordata; class Aves; order Strigiformes; family Strigidae; genus Strix; species Strix uralensis. The sequence goes on from NC_133976.1 coordinate 81,869,406, forward strand.
CCCTGCCTGAGATGAGCTGGAGAGCCGGTTTCCAGGGGCAACGGGCACATTTTGACATCATAAATAACTGTTTGGGTACATCACCCCACACTTCACCGCGTGCCCTGGCTAGGCGCCTGGGCTCGGTTCAGAAGCAACCAGCATCAAACAGCTGAATCACCGCAGGATACTGAATCCCTAAAAATGCCGCTCTCTTGTCTGGGATTGGCAGAGGTGAGCTTGTGAAAGAGGGTTTCCCTGTATCACACACAACTAATGTAGCTAATATAGCTAATTTAGCTAATTCGGAGATGGGGGTGTCTCATCTGCCAAGTCCTGGCAGCGTTACAGTCATTCAGAGAAAGCAGAAAGGAAGAGAAGGGGAGGAAGGAAGGAGAGGAGAGACTGGTGAGGGAAACAGGGAAAGAAAAAGAGAGTGGGTGGGAGAGCTGAGGTGAGAAGAAGCAGCGGGGTGGAATGACTGGGAGTGCAGACGGGAAGCTGCGTGATGGGCGCCAGAGAGGAGAGTGGGACGCAACCACGGGTGGGAGGTTTGGGGAGTGAGCGTGTATTGAAATGAATGCTTACCAAGATTTAAATACCCCAGAAAACCTGTCTAAAACCTGTAGCTAAAAGCAAGATAAAGGAAATTTTAAGTTGCAAAAAGATCTAGAGCTGGGAACCTTAGGAAAAATGGGTCTTGGCTGTAAGTCTGCAGTCCGACGGCACAGGAAGGAAATCCGGAAACTCTCTTCATTACACATGCAACAGACATGATGTACATTGCAGATCCCCTGCAACAAAACAGCAAGAGCTCTGCTGTAGCCAAATAATAGTGCCTTCTATATGCACTGTCAACAGAAAAGCTCTAGGAAATTTTACAGATCTGTGCACATCTGGGGAGCAGGCCAAGAAGCTCTTTATGCCTGTTAAACCAAGATCATACATCAGTATTTCTTTACGTATAAAAGCAAAACAAATAACTCTTTTTCATGCTATTTAGCACTATCCACAATACATTATGGATTTATGCGCCTACGTGCTCTTTTGTAAATGATCTGGCCTTTTAGGGCTTCCTGTTTATCATTTTCTTGTAGCTTCTACCCTCTTGTAACAGCAGCAAGGAAAGAAAATCCAGGCCACTGGGGGAAAGAGTTATGTGCTGTAAGGACAAGAGTGTTGCAGTATATTAGTGTGCATTTAAAAACATAGAAGACCTACTAATTGACCTTAAAGTTGAATGAGTAACACAAAATAAATAAATATCGAGTATTTAAAGTTCCCCCAATAATTCAGCCATCCTCAGCCAAGAACGCTGTGGTTCAGCTAACAGAGACGGTTTTGGCACTCATCGGGGTCCCGTTGGCTCGCAGGGCAGAGGGGAGCAATCCGGAGCACCCAGTCCCCCGCAGACCTCGCCCTGTCCCGTGGCCCCGGGCACAGGCCAGCAGAGGGGAGTGCTGGAACGGGTTGGCTCCTGTTATACAATCCGGTTTTTGCTACCACCTGCCCTCTCCTGGGTACCAAAGGCACCGCTGGGAAGGTGGAATCAGGCCTCCTCCGTTGTTCTTGATGTTAGCTGTTAGTCAGCCCTATCGGTAACCTTTTGTCTTGATGCTTTCACTCCAGCCTTATTTTCTAGACTCTCTTTTGTTCCCTCTCTGCCTCCCTGTATGATTAGCAACAGTCCTCCCGGATCCTGACCTCACCTTATCCGTATCTAAGATGGAAAAGAAGTTCTTTGTTCTAAAAAAAAATCATCTTTGACTTTGAGGCAGGAGCGATAAACTTGGAATGAGAAGCTGGCACATATTAACATAAACACATGCAAAGAGCAAGCAGCTAAATGAAAAAAGCCATGTGATTCACCTGAGAGTGGGTTAAAAACCACCTTGTGGGTAGCTGAGTCTGAAGGGGAAAACCAAGACTTGAGTCCTGTTTAATCCTGTGATGAAGAAGTTGTGTAAAGGAGCCTCTTTGGGGCAGAAAGGGAGGAAAAAGGGACAAATGATGACCAGAAAAAAAAATGAGGAGAGACTCTTGGAAAGGATGTCAGAAACTGATAAAAACTGAGAGATATGCAAAGAAACACTGATTTCTTGACTCAATTAGGATTTAAAGTACATGTCTTAGATTCTAACTTGATCTAGTTAACATGACTGCCAGTCTGCTGTGTCCATATTAGACTGGTTAAATGACCAGATTATCCTTTGTGGCTAACACCACACCTTAACCTCAGTCTAGATTAAGCCTGAGAAAGAGAGGAGGAGATAGATGTTAGAAAAAAGGAGGCTGGGGAGAAGAAAGATGATGGAGAAGAGATACTGCAGAAGATAACTGTTGCAAAGGCAAGGGGGGCGTGTAATGTGCAAGAGAGGGGATGCAGGAGATGGGCAGTGCTGGGTACAGGGCACAGCACAGAAGCTTGGGGGTGAGAGGGGACCTGCTACAGGAGAGTGAGCACGGGGCAGATGCATGAGCAGGAGGTGAGAAGGGGAGGCTTGGGGATACAGTTGCACATTCTCATCACATTACCCGTCTTGGAGCTTTGGCTGCAGAGGTGCCAAGGTGGAAGAGAGCAGAAGGGCCAGGAATTCCAGTTGCTGTGGAGGTGGGGAACAGGGAATAATGGAATTACAAAATTAGAAGTCTTGAAGTCTATTTCTAGGTCTGGCATGACTGACCCTTGTCATATGGCAAGGGCATTAAATAACTCTGACCTTTGTAAACTACTGGGAATATTAGTTGCTGCTGTTGTGGTAGTTTCTTCTCTGTGCAGTCCTTAGCACGATGTTCTGAGTAAAGGACTTAATGACAAATCAAGGCTGACTTTGTCTGGAGAGATATTAATATGCCCAAGAAGATCCCCTTGTTCTAAGGCCTTACTGGCTACCGTGGCTCATGTTGTCATTGAATCTAGCCATACTTACTTATGGGGGTAATAAACTGGTGTTCATCTCAGTGGGATAATTATTCTGCTATGGCTATCCCTACATCTGTTTTTATAGAAAATAAAAATTACCTCAATCAGTAATAAGTACCTTGCTTCCAAAGCCATTTCTAGTCTGGAAAAAAGCATAGAACTTTGAAACAACATGCACATCAGAAACAGATCATGTAACTATCAAAATAACCATTCATTGTGAAACAGGCTGATAAGAGATTTTTATAACAGATCTAAGACAAAATGACTCACACAAAGAACTACAAGAGGAATTTGTTTACACTTCTCAAAAGCTGCCCATTTGTGACCTACACTTTAACAAATGCAGATAAAAAGCCTCAAATGATCCAATGCACAACAGAAGAATCGTAAACATGTCAGTGCTTATTTTGTTACCATAAAAGCTGGCAGAGGAGCTCTGTAAGACTCATTTTGGAGCTTTTGGCACATGATGGTGTAGAAGGAAGCATCGCTGGGAGAACTCAGAATGTGTTAGCATGGTCACAAATACTGGCACTCCTTGTCTGAAAGAAGGAAAGATGTCAGACTTTTACAAAATTCATGAGCCAGAGTAACTCTGAAGTAGTCATAATTGTTGTAGACCTAAAGGCAGAGTCTTTGTCCCAGGTGGAACAAGCGAGGCCACCCGATTGCTGCAGCTGTGAATGGAAGACAACTGGCAAGCTTTAAAGGGGAGGAAGTGGCTTGTGGTGCTTCTAGGTTTTCCTGGTGGAGGTGAGACAGATTGTACCATGTCCTCTGGCAGGCCCAGAGGCACCAGGGAGCTGCTGCATGCCTGGCAGCCTGCTTGCCCCTCAGGAAACAGCCTGGCCCTGCAGGGTCTGTGTCTTTGTCCCTCCCGCCCCTCTGTGGGAGCGGGGAAGGGACAGCAGAGCCAAGGGACCTTGTGGACCCTGCGTCTGTCTGGGATCGCTGGTCTGGGGTCAGCACTGGCATGATGGCTGTGTCGCTGTGACAGGGAGATCCCCTCTGCAACATCTCTACCCCAGACTTTTGGCGATGAGAGTGGGAGGAGAACATAGGTGAGGGGAAAGGAAATAAGGAGCAAGTGAAAGGGCTAAAGGAGAGGAGGTCCTAAAGACCTGATCGTGGATCGAGTCTGAGACCCAGCAGTGCTGGAATCTGGTTTATTGTCTCCAGTGCAGCCGTATCCTGGTTCCCTTGGCCTTTTATTCACCAGGACAAGCAGTCCTGTTTGGTCAGTGCTTGTGGCTGGGCAGCAAACAGTGGCTTTCTTAGGGGACAAGTATAAAGACATCAGCCCCTCTGTTCTTCAGAATGGGAGAAGATCTCCTGGAAGCAGAGAGCTGTGAAGTCTTGCAGATGGCACAACTAACACGGTGACCCAGATGTAGCTCCTCCTTCTGCTGTGCTGCCTTTCACCTTCTTGTTTTCCTGGGTGAAGGCAGGTGAGGCTGGCAGGCTGTGCGGAGGCTGGAGATCAAGCCAGGTCAGCTAAGGCTGGAAGCCTGGGGGGACACGAGTATCACAGTCTCCAGAGCAGGTCAGGAGGTGTTGCCCTGAGGAAAGTGCTTAGAAAGTGGGAGAGTTATTGCAGGTCAGGGAGTTAGGAAAGCAGCTGAAGAAAATGTCATAGGGCAGGGAGGAGGGCAAAGATTTCAAGCAGTAACAGAGCTCCTCCACGAGGATTACCTGGGTGCATAACAGAGGGATGCTGCAGGCAGAGGGGCCCCAAGGAAAAGAGGCTTGTGGGAGAGCTGTTGTAAGGTAGAAATGGCAGAGGTGGTGTCTGAGGTGAGCAGATGCAGGCTTGTCTGTGTTGGATTGCTGTGTTCAGACTCCATCCAGTTTTTCAGGTTGTAATAACTTGTGTTCACATGATTTGTGCAGTGGGTGGGATAGGTGACATACATTTTCTTGTTCCCTTTTAAAGGGAGTTAAATTTATTGTCACTTAAACTGCTGTGGGTCCATCTTAATTTCCCACTGGTGCAGGCTGACAGATTCCCAGTGGTGGGTCACAAAGTGGGGCAGCTCTTGTGGGGCTCCAAAGCTGCAGGCAAGGTGGGGATACAGGGAACACAGAGCGGGGGGAACACTATACTTGAATGCCATTGATTGCTGCCAGATGTTGCAGCGTCTTTCCAGCTGGTGCAGAGCCAGAGTGAAGTCGGGGCAATTGTACGATCCTCCCTGCCATGGACAAAATCCGTATCTGCAAAATGTGTCCTACTCCCACTGCTTAACGTGCCCCCAACTCTTGTGTACATAAGCACTTGCTCCTATTCTGATTGTGCCTCACTGCTTAAAGGATGGCAGAAAGGGGTACAGAGGCAACAGAAGAGGAGGGTAAGCTGTTTCATTATGAAAACTTGCAGTGCAGCTAGGAACTTATCCGCCTTACAAACCAACCTCAAATGGGAATTTGGAAGAGAAGATGTCCCCATTTCAGGGATTTTGACTGTAGAGTTATCCCCCTGAGGTATATCGGACACCTTCATTGCTTTGGTGGGAGCTGAGACATGAGTGCCCACCAGCTGAGCCTGTGACAGGGGAAGAAAAACAGAGTAGAACTGGAAAGGCTGGTATCTGCTGGGGAATGTGGGCATGGTTTATTGCCTGAGAGCCATGCATGCTTGTCAGCCAGATCTCTCTCTAGATCTCTGTAGCCTTTTTTGCACTAGAAAACACAGGACCCAGGCTGACCTCCCTGCTGACTTCTGGGCACCTTGAAAATGGACCGACAGAAGGAGCTGGGCAGGTTCAATGTCCACACGTGCTGCCTGGCAGGAGGACACAGCTGATCTCCGCAGAACATGCTGAACTTGCAGAAACCTGCTTCAGCACAGCAGTTTACATCAGGTCCAGATATTAGGTGATTAAGGAGCCAAAATTAGAGACAGAAAAAGATGTACGGTATTTGAGCATGTCATGTCGATTCTCTGTGACTGGGGTCAAGGCAGGTCTGTCACTGGTTTAGTTAGGTTTGGTTTAGCCTTTTGAAGGTCCCAGTGGGGAGAACAGGCCATAGGGCTGCAAGAGTAGGTTGCATTTTTTAGTATGTATTCTTCAGTGTTACTTTGGTCCTCTCTTTGACCAGATTGTCTCCTGCCAACAACAGTTTAGGAACAATGTCACAGTACCGAGCAGCTCTTATTCCTCTCAGTAGAAAGTAAGAATATGCTTGAGCTCATATAGGGGGTCATGACAATACTTTCATGTTCTGGGCAGCAATATCCCAAGAGCTGTACTCCAGCTTCTTTTGGTGCATAACACCAACCAGGGAGTGGCTTTAGTTTTCTTCCTAGTTTAGGAAGAGTGTCCTACTGGAACATCAGTTTCCCAGCCATCTAAGCACAGAAATTTGGAGTGCAACTCTAAAGGTCATTTTCTTGTTTCTGGTCTGGGCTAGATGGACAGAATCTGACATGTGTAGGTTCCCCGATAGCATCGGCTGTGCACATTCCCAGCAGGCAAGGGAGGGTTTATGATCCATAACTACACTTTCTTGCTTCCCGGCAAATTATTATTTGGTGCCGGAGGCTTCAAGTAAGTAAAGGAGCATGAAATCTAGAATGAACATGAACCACACACTGAAAATACAGCATTTGTAGTGGCTCTGTTTAGCGGACCTAGCAGCCACCTGTGTCGTGGTGTCTGCTTTTCGTCCAGAGGAAGATCATGGATTGTGTAGCTGGTGAAACACTGGTCTGGGTCTCTGGATATTGGAGTTTGATTTACGGCTCCATCACAGATTTTTCTCTTGGGCCAAACCATATAATCACTACATGCCTGGTTCCCATATCAGCAAAATGGAGTTAATACTAATTTTTTTCCCTTATGTATGTAGGTCTTGAGATAGATCTTGAGGACACAGCTATCTCTTACTGTTTGTATACATACAGTGTTTTCTACAGTGTCATCTTGATTTAAGCTGAACCCTTTAGGAGGACTAACTAAATCCTATTAATAATCCATCCCTAGCAGGCTCCAGGCTCTGAAGATCATGTCATCAGTAGTTTCATTTGTTCGTTTCTGCAATATTCTGAGCTCTGTGGGGTAAACTCTGGAACAATCTGGGGAGTGGCTGCCATGGGGAAGTAATTCCAGACCTTACACTGAGCCTGGCACAGAATGGGATGGGATTCAGGGAGGCTTGGGTCTGCTGCACAAACATCTGTTTGTCTCAGATAATGGTAACAGTGGTCAGACATGTATTTTACTACTACATTCACCCCATAGTTTCGGGTGTTCCCATAAATCTTGCATCAACATTTGATTAGGAATCAGTTGCAGATAAATATGTTATTTATGCAGTTTTGAGCTTCACTGCATTTTTAGGTCAGTTCAGGATTTAGGGTCTCATGTGACTGGCACATTGTCCTCTCTGTCTCTGATCCAGTGATTCTTCTGAAAGGCTGAAGAATGTGTTATCTGATAAGTCTTTGGACCTGTTAAAGGTGGTTTGGCTCAGGGTCCCAAATTCCCAGGGGAACCTGAACTCTTGGCATAGGTTAGGCTGAATGGTTGCAGTGCCCTGCACCTTTATGACACAAAGAGCTGCACAGACCCTGCACCTAACATCAGGGAGAGTGCAGGGGATATTTCTTGACCAAGAGAAACTTTGAAGACCTGAAAATTATTGAGTCACTGAAGTACTGGGCTTTCAACTGAGAAAGAATATCCTTCTGCAGGCCATGGGGGAATCCTGCACGTGTTCTGTCCCCACTGCTCAGTGCTGCACTAATTGCTTCACTTCACATAAAAATGCTACAAGAACCTCCTTCCCTTACACTGTCATGCAACTTGTACCCAGTAACTTTCTGAAATTCAGAAGGATATCATCTACTAGAAAGAGATATGTTTCTATATCAGCTGTCTGTTTCTCTGTCTCCTTGTCTTAATTTTTTTTACATTGTCCTTTCACAAATATTTCTTTTGCACAGCTGTTCCTTTCTTACATTGTTTTAACCTGCATCTTGTTTTTATCTCTTTTTTTCCCTTCCTTCCTTCATTTTCTGTAAGACATATTTCCTTCCCTTATTTTTTGTTTCAATAATTCTTCATCCCTTTTTCCATTTCTCTTTCTCAGTCACTGTCTGTGCTACCATGAGAAGATCTAGAAAAACAGATGAGAGTTAAAATTGGAGGAGTGCTACAGTGGCTGTAGTGCCAGGACAGTGGCTGGAGTTAAGGAGTAGGTCTAAACAGGCTGTACCCCACCACCACCTATGCACACAACCTCCTCCCTTGAGAGAGGTTCCCAGGCCCACATCAATGTCTGTTGTAGTTCACCCACCCTTTGTTCAGCTGCTTGTTCTACAAACAGGTAGTGCAGTGCTTGTTATTTAAGATAGACTTCAACACAGGGTCTTATGAATCCGAAGGGGGATATAGGCAGCATTTAGGCGACTACACCTAAAAAACATGTTCCCAAAAAACCCACGCTCGGTGGGTGTCACATAGAGGCAAATTTCTGAAAATACTATATGCATCCCTCCTAGATCAGACATGACATGAAATGCAGTGGTGATTAGGGTGTTTTTGTCAAAAAGCCTCCTTGGAAAGCCCTTCTCACCACTGGAAGCAACTGGAGTGGTGGAGGCCCTAAGAAGTTACCAACTGCAAATTCTGGCTCAGGCAGTGGGACACATCCCCATAAAAGGAATAATTAAGGATGTATTGGGTATGAGGCATGCAGCAGCCTGATTCCTACCCTACCTGGCATAGGTATGGAGAATCTTGGCTTCTAGTCTTTGCTCCAGTCATTTTTTCACCATAAGCATGTTTGAATTTATTAGGCAGAGCATATGTATATTTTAAGGACTACCACAAGTAGCTATGAGACCTAATCAGGCATTCAGAGCAGCATGGTGAGTGGGTTTGTCCTCCAACAGCAACTTGTGGATCCATGAACACCATGTCTAGGAATGTAGAAAAAGGGTCCCTTAATGCAGAAGATGAACATGGGTCTCATCTTCTGGGGTATTGCACTAACCGTAGAGATACTCTGTTGATGGAGAGAAACAGCCGATTCTTTAGTAGTAGATGCTTTTTTAGAAGTAGAGGCGTGAGTGCAGGTTCAGAAAGGCAGAGGCTGCAAGGGAGGGAGACACCTCCCAGCAGTGCTGAGTACAGCAACATAGCCTGGAGAATGCTGGGCTTTACTGTTTTCCTCTGTGCCATTTTGTATTACAGCTCCCCGAGTGCTGGCTTTTTGGATCCATAGTAGCAATATTCATCTCTCCTTCCGGGCTTTGGTTTCCATTTAAGGGACTGAGAAAGTGCTTACACTGCAGTGCTCAGCATTGTGGCGTCTCAGTCTGGGATCTACTTTTAGTCTTTCTTTGTCTCAGTTCTGCATCTGAAAAAGGCTCTTTCCTCCTTTCAGTGGGGTGCTGTGAAAAATCAAAACTGTGACGTGTCCAGATCCTGCAGTGCTGCAGACATGGTGTATCTGCATACATGCCTCATGGATGGGGGGTGTGTGTGTGTGTGTGCAATTACTGACATATTTTGAAGCATCTGACATATTGTTCTGCGATCCCCTGAAGACTGAGGATCTGGCAAGATACTGCTCTATTCTATGTCAGGTTCCAACTGGCTGTACCAGAAGCAGGAATAACCCAACAGTCCTTCAGCTGGGGACATTTGGCTGAAAGGCACAGTACCTGACATCACACCTAAATTCCTGTGCTCAGTCTTACTCAGCCAGGTCCTATTCGATTTTGGCATTTCTTTTATTTCTACCCACGAAATTCTCCTACTGTATTTCTGAGTGGAGGGTGTGTGGATGTCTCAACAGGAGATGTCTGCTCCTTGCTCTTCTGAAAAATCTCATTCTGTTCCGTCTGTCCCTTCACTCTCTCCATTGCCAAGGAGATTCAGTCTTCCAGGGAGGATGTCTGTCAGACTGACTGCTGCGAGGTATTCACTTCTTTAGAAATTCAACTGCTTGGGGATTGCAGGGCTGAGAAATGCACATATGTATGTGTGAGTAGGTGGGTCAGAAGGGAGGATTACCAAGAGGGACTCTGTGGTATGCTGTGGGAAGGCAAAGACAAGGAGCCCCACTGCAGCCTAGAGGAACCCATGAGCAGCGTGCGGGACCGAGGGACCTCTGCAGAGCGACTGAGCACAAGGACAATGACACTGAATATGTTCCATCTGTCTAAAAAAGCAGCAGTCACTCACCATATCAATCCCCTTCAATCCTCATGTTTCTGAGGCTTCCACATGTTGGTACTGGCTGTGTCTGCCAAAAAGCCTGCTTTACCTGGCCTCCCTCCCTCCCTCCCTCCCTCCTGCCTGGCACTGGTGCAGCTGGTAGCAGGGCTGCTGTGCTCAGCCTGTGGGCTGAGGACGTGAGAGACCCCACGGATGCAGTCCAGCTCCCTCCAGCCACCTTCTGTCTCCCAAAAGACTGATGGCATTAATCAAGGGCAGAGAAGGGCAGCTCCCCACCCCCACTCATGCTTTTAACCCTGTGGTGACCATAGCATCCTTTCCAAAGGGATTCCGGGACAGAAGTGAGGGAAGTACAGCTGCAGAGAGGCTGGGAGAGGAATGGGGAGGCACAGGCAGTGAAAAATTATGAGGGAAGGAGTGATGAGAGGAAGTGCGGATGCGGAAAGGAGGAGCCACTGATGAGTAGCGGAGTGAAAAAGCAACACATGTCAAGGCAGGGAGCGTACAGAAAGATGTACACTGGTCAGAAGCAGATACAGCAGTAGGTAAAAGGACAGACAGAGAAACTACAAAGGGATGGAAGGACACCTGAAGAAAGAAAGAAGGGAAAAAGAAGAGAGATGGCCTGACCGGGAGAAGGTACTAATGCAGGAGGTGGCAAGAGATGACTGGAGGAAAGTTATGGACATGCAGAAAGCGAGTCATCGAGCCAACGGGTACAAACATGGCATCTGGCCCCGCCTGGGGAGAGTTTTGTAGAAGGGGAACTACTGATGTTTAAAAATGTTGCTTAGTGAGGAGAAGACCACTAGCTGGAGACCAGGTTTAAAGACTGGATGGATTCCTCAGTCTTTCCCTGTGGGTGGTTTCCCTTCTGTATGTCCCCTTGTAGCACTCTTGAGCTCTGTCAGTAGGCTCCCCCAGCCAGCATGTAGTCCCTGCACTATGGCTCCTTGCTATCCTAGATCTGCCATCTCGTTTCTTTAGTTTCTGAGCTGGGGAATGGCCAGCTCTACTTATCTGTGTCATCAACTGAGGAATCTACGCTCTTCCTCATGCATCCAGTCTCTGCTTTCCCAGGTCCATTTCCCCATACTCACATTGTTTGCAGAGCGATAACAGACTTGGCAGGAGAGCTAATTCAGGAGTATAATCTCTTTCAAACAAAGTGCACCCTGTTCCCACCTGGTCAATTAAACTGGAACAAATCTGTGCAGAAGCACTGACCTGAGGCCAAGCACTTTCCCTCCTGGAAAGATGTGAGATGGCTTCCCCTGTGAACACCACCTCAGCCCTACCTGGAGCTGCGGGATGGAGAGCTCATCCCCACTGTCCACTGCCTGTCTGCTCAGGCAGACCACAGCAGAGTTGGAGCCAGCCGTGATGATGGTGTCTGTGCGATACACACCTGTACAATCCACCCCAATCCCTTGAAGGAATGACTCCAAGAGAGAAGCCCCTGTTGGAACAAGTGATGTAGATGCTTTATGAAGCTGTTGCTATCATAGACCAAAAGCCACAGAGCTGTGCTGAGGCTGTTTCCTCCCAGCTGTCCCACAATGCATGTTATCTCTGGGGAACTCAGAGCTGAAGCTTCTCAGTACTGAAAATATTTAAACCATCTCTGCCTCTAAGCCTATTCTTGAAGGAATCCCTGACCTCTCAGCAGCTGGCCTGTTCCATACTGAGAAGCAGGGACACAGTCAGAGCTGTTTCAGAGCAAACAAAATATTTTGTATTACTCTCGTGCTGGAGTAATATGGATAGGAAGGAGGGAGCCGTGCAGCCAGGTCTCTGACCTCTCCAGTTTCCAAAGCTTTCCCTAGGAGAGGCCTTGGCCAGAGCAACCATGGGCGATTCCCACAGCAACCTCTGCTGGGAGTTGCCACTGGGAAGTACCAAGGTCCTCTCCTTACACTTAAGTGCAAGACAAAGAGTAGCTGTGCAGAACAGCAGTTGTGGCCTACCCTGTGGCAAATGGTGATGTATAATATTAAAAGTGTTGCCCTTCACATCTTGTTGGAAAAGTACAGATTTCTTTTGAGGATTTGGTCGGTAGTGTTAAGTTTCTTAATGCTTTCATCAAAACTCTTATCTCTACTGCTCAAGCTCTCTCTTTTTCCGGGTTTTGAAACCTTACCACTGTAAAGAGCAATATTTTTCGCACAACAAAATACTAAGAAAAAAACCTCCTTCATTACCTACAAAAGTTTCCGTGTAGGATTTTATTTTACTTTTATTTTTGTTAATGTGAATGCTAATGTGAATGTGAAAGTTAATGTTTGGTTTTGGACAAACTGTGTTCAGTAGGAATAAACAATAAAAATATAGGCTTTCAGATAGGGAACAGGTGAATACTGGTACACAGAAATGCGTACGTATAAAGAAATGTAGTAGATACATGAATGCAAGCAAGCACAGATATGCAAACACAAGCAAAAATACAGCTATATATTATGTAACATTTGTATGAACAAGTGCATATGTACATACCTTTGTATGTATGAAGTAGCACGTGTGCAAATATCTTTAGATGTTAAATGTATGCTCAAATAAAAGCATGTGCATACATATATGGACATAAAGTAATACACATGTAGACATTTTAATATTATGAATTCATGCACTGGTAATCTCAGACATGCTAGTATTTGTACAGGCATGCAATAGCACACATTACTTATCTGTTTATGTAGCAGAACATAAAGTTACTCAGATATGAACATTTTATATAGAAATGCAAGCGTAATACGGGCCCCAGAGTATCCTCCACCTGCCCATAGAAGCACCCCTGATCATTTGTGTACACAGCACCCTTGCACAACTAGGCTAGCTGAATGTAACCACGCTAGTTTTCATAAAGATGAGGAGGGCAACAGGCAAGCAGATACACGTGTGTGTAGGAGTGGGAGTGAGCCGCGACAGGGTGCAGGAATGATGCTGGGGGAGGACGAAGGGTGTGTGGAGCACCCAGAGGGAGCAATGCAAGAGCCAGATGGGTTTGCATAAGCGGAGTGGCATCACTGGAGGGTGAGGAAGGAGGCTTGGAGGGTGAGGAGGGAGGCTGGGGAAGAGACAGAGAGCATGAATCAGGAAATGTGTGGTCTTCCTCTGGAAAGTGTCTGTATAAAACGAGGAGGCAGATTAGGGGAGATGCCCACCCTGGCTTGCTGGCACTCCATTTCCAAGGGGGAGTGGGGCAGGACTGCCGGGATGGGATGATGAGGCTTGCATGTGGGGATCCCTCCTGCCCCTTTCTGGTGGCTGACCCTGCTGGCAATGTAGAGCGTGACTGGTTGCATAAGGCAGCTCTTCCTAAAGATGGGTTTAATCTCGTCTTTTCTCATCTGCTCTGCCTGGATCTCAGCACGGGAGTGGTGCGTGGTGCTTTAGAGCACTCTTCACATAACCCTCTTTCTTGTTCTACAGCGGCAGCTCCTTGTGCTCCTGGCTACTAAGCAGCAAGTGTGGGGTGCTGTGCTTGTGGGGATGAGGGAAGCACTGCCACAGGGCAGATCAGAGCATCTCCTGCTGGGAGAGGAGTGATAAACCCCTGTGCGCTAGACTGGCTTAGCCATTGTTAGCCCACGAGGTGAAACAAGCCCACACAGGGAGAGGGGGAGGCTCAGATCGTGATGCCTGAGTGTTTCCAGCTCAACAGGAGCTATTTTTAGATTACAACAGCAAGGAGAACGGAGATGGGTCAGCCAGGGGCTTTGTTTCTTTCCTGTGAATCCTGCTGCTGTAATCACATGTGATCTCAGTGAGCCATCTTCACAGCCTCTGTTCCCCCCCACCCCCCAGGCTACAACCCTTCATGCCATTGCTGGAAAATATAGTGTGATTCGGGCCAGGTACCTGGGAGCAGAACGTGGCTCGATGAGAAATGCCTCCAGAAGTGGTGTTTGTGAATCCGGAGCTCCGCTTGTGCCTAGTTGTGTGTCTGCCAGCGTGTTTCTGTGTCTGAGCTGCTGTGTCAACATACATGTGTATTTGCTGGGGAGTGTGTATGTATAGTGGGTGGTTTTGACTGCATGCTGTATGTGTATGTGCTGGCTGTGTGCGTAGTTCTCTCTTACTAATGCTGGGGTGTGAGAAGTATGCCTAAGTGGGGACAGGAGATAAGGTAGCCTCCGCTGCTGAAATGCCTCCACCCCATGCCATGGTGTGCAGGCCCAAACTGGCTCCATGTGCCAGCAGGCAGCATGCCCTAGCACCTATTGCACTGGTGCTGGATTGACCAGGCTAGGCTTAAAATGCTGCTGTGAGGAAGCCTATGCTTTCTGATCGGTATCTGTGTGACTGAAACACTGCAGCTGGTTAAGCAGCTAGAGAACATTGTCTAGCTGAATTCGTCAAACTTCCCATCATCCTTTCATCGGGCTGGCGTGGTGCCCTGCACGTACCAGAGAGGATTCTTTTTATGTCTTCCAGAAAAAAATTGTTTCCGCTCCTTAAGAAGTAACATTTTTCCACCTGAATGTAGTATTTTCTTGAGAAATATGAAGTAAAGATTAGTTTTGTGAAGATTCATCAAAAACAACCTACTCATATATGTGCTGTTCGGCCTTTGGGAAAAGGAGAGAAGGGTCATCTGAGGTCTCAGCTGAATGGAAACCCTAATTCTCTCTATCCCATACCTTCTGTTCCTCTGCAGGCCTCTTCATGAACCGATTCCCAGCCCAACCACTCTCCTGAACTGGGTGTATTTTCCTATTGCTATGCTGCTGCTCAGGACTTTCCTAGGAAATTCTCTTTGTAATTCTATTCCTCAGTACAATTTTTTTTATTTCCTTATGATGATGGTTTTTAAGTGAACTTCATTAGGTTGTTTTCTTACGTTGCCCTTCAAATTCAGTTTCTTGCTTAGGGTGGAGGAAACCATGGTGAGATGCAGTGGCTCATATATTAAAAAAACCCTCACCACAGATATTTTGGCCAAAGCCTCTTGCTCCTCCCCTGCAGCCTCCAGCTAGCTCACCCCTGAGCTCCCCACAGCTCTGCTGCTGCCCCCACCACCCCAGCTGCTGCAGCATCCCACTCCAGGACGGGGAGGTGGGCTTTGGGGCAATTTCGGATGTAGTTGACCTGTTGCCAGTACATTCCAGAGAAAAGGAGGCGGAAACTGAGAGAGACTGTAAGAAGAGCAGTTGCTTATGGAAACAATATATTTACAGCATTCTCTGTGAGTCACATGCACATACTTCATTATTACTATTCTTAGATGTGGACCAATGTTAGAATAAAACAAGATAAATAGACAGCACAAGAAAAAGGCAAATGCACAGATCTATAGCTCCTCTCTTTGCTAGAAAGCCTGGTTGCCCAGGCAATATCAATCAGAAAAAAAGTAGGCTTGTGGCCTAGATGCTGGGCAGGAGTCTTTTACCAATCAGAGCAAAAGAGGAAAAGGCCTGAAGTGTTATAGGAAGTAGGACTAGGAAACCATAGACGACTTTCTGGGGGATGTCACGTCTCTCGCGTAGCACTGAGGTACAGGAAACAGAATTTTCAATATGATGCTACTGCTCGTGGTTTACTCGCCGGTGTGTTGGTTTCTACAGAACTATTTACTTTCTTTACAAAGCTTACTTCCCCTTTGCAAACGATTGCTAAAGTATTAAAAACTTTTGACTACAGTGATTTGATTAATCAACTAGGTTAATTAGGAAAGTTTTCAGAGACATTAGCTCCAGCCTACGTTTCACCATGGTAGAGAGGGCAGAAGTTAAAGGAGACTTTGGTTTAATGCCATGATCTCTCCAGTGCTGTGTCTGTGCTCTCCTGGTTGAGAAATTCTGCAATTTCCTCCTGTACCTCTCTCTGTCTGTGTCCATCTTTTTCATGTACTCACCTGTTCTCTTTTCCTCTGGTACTTTGCTGCTGCTTTTTCCTTCCTTTTCTCTTTTATTCCTCTGCCCTGCCTTTCTAATGTGTTTTAGTGCTTTCTTTCTTCACCTCGTTATGCCTTTTCCTTTCTTTTTGTTTTTGCCTTCTGTCTCTCCATTGGCTCTCTTCTCACTCTCTTAACATCCTGTTGTCTACAGGCCAGCCTACTCCCCACCCATCCTCTTGTTTCTCTTTTTCCCCACTCCTTCTCAGCTTCTCTCAACAATAAGAGTTGCTCATGGCTTGTGGGGGAAGCATCTGGCCCATGCTGGCTCTCATTGTCTCTCCTTTGTTCTGAATGCTCTTTTGTTGTAAACACAACAAACAGAAAAGCACAAAATCATCTCTCAGGGCAAACACTGCATAATAATCCTCCTTGTCCCTGCTCTCCTCTTATCTCTGAAGAATTTGTTCTCCAGGCAAAATAATAAGAAGCACGAGAAAGGATTCACTAAACTTGGAGGGGAGAGTCTGGAAAGAGCTTCATCATATGGGGCAGTACTGCTGAACTGAAAGTTAGGCAGATATGACCAAGCAGCCAGTGTAAGGTGAAATACAGCTTGCCAGGAGCTTGGATAGCAGAGTGATGACCCTGTTGACCAGTCTCTGTTCCCATTAGGTTGTGGAGGCATGGACAAGATAAAAAATTATTTTTTTTTTGTTAACACACAATTTCCTGTGCTGTCTCCACATCTGTCCCTTGAGCCAAGACCTTGTGTATATGAAATGAGTTTGCCAGAGAACTGTACCTGTTGGAGCTCCACTGATGTTCTCAAAAAGCCACAGCAAGGTGCTTCTGTGGGGTCACTTGCCAGCTCCAGTCTCTGAGATAAATTAAGAACAGGCTTGCTCATTGTTTGGGCTCTTGCTTAATGCTAAATAGACATTCTCTGACTAAAACAGCTTTCCTCAGACAATGTGAGTTCCCTGGAAATGAAACGTTAGTTGGCATCACTAGTTTGGACATACTCAAAGCTAAAAAGAAAAAAGATTGTTAAGCAGGAGATGATCTTTTCCCAATCCCCATACCTCCATGGTTAGGATACTGTTTTTTAATGTGGGGCAGCCAGCATCAAGTTCTACCTGCGGCCGGTTCTGCCTGGCCCTTCCCTTAGAAATCTTGTGTCTGGCTGGCCACTGGCAACCTGCAGTGGGCCTCCATGCTAGTGCAGTTAATGCACATTGCATAATACACGTCTATTATATTCACAAACAGACTAGGTGGATGGTTTTACTTGGTGCAGTATCAAATTGCTCTGCTAATAAGGTACTTCCCCCAACAGCTGATCTTCAGAAGAATTATCTGTGATATGGGGAGTAGGTGTGTGTCCTAGGACAGAAACAAACCTGATATTTAGGAGGAACAGGCTGTGATGCAAACTTCAAATCTAAATATTTGAGCATCAGCAGATGAATTCAGACTGGGGCAAAATTCACTGAAATGGGAGGGTGGAGTATTTTTCCCACATTCCATAGGGAAATTTGGGTTTTGGTGATGCATTTTGAGCTTGTGTCTCTTTCTTTCTGCTGTTTACTCCATCAGCTCCGTAGATAAAGAAGTGCCACCCACTGTGTTCTGCATCATGTGTTAGAGATTTAATTTTCAGCTAAACTCTTATTGCTTCTAAGTTGGACTGGTAGTTAACGTATGTATTTAATCTACTGTTGAAGTTTCGATTGTGCCGCACTTGCAGTGCGGGTCGAGAATAAACAAGGAATGAGGCCATTTCAGAAGAATGCTTTGCGCGGTCTGAAGATTGCCTCTGAAATTTGGATATGCTTAAGAGCCTCCCCAAATATGGCAAGTTCCCACACTAACCAGTAAATGAGTATTTCCAGAGCTAATGCCAGAGACAGCTGGGTGATCAGATTCAAGGTGGAGTTTGCTATGCTTGCAAACAAATGGAAAGTAAGCTAGGAAAAAGAAAAATGTGAGCCAAGATAAGTCAAACACAAAGTGTTAGGGAGTTAGGGCAGGATCTGGCAGCCTGATAGAAGGAGCAAGGCTGCCACAGCTTCTTGCTCCCAGGTACAACCAGTAGCAAGGCTGAGCATGTATTTCCTGTAGGCATATGCATAAAAACACACATACACACCACATATGTACACATGGCTGCCACACAGATCTACACAGAGCATGTACACAAACAGCACCAATGGCCTCATCCTGTTCCCCTCCCAGACTGAGCAGGATGGAGGTCCAATAGCAGGAAATATATCTCTCTATATACACATATATACACGTGTGGATCCTTCCAGGAGCTGGGCTCAGACACGCGGCTTGCTCCCAGATCCCAGTCTCCCCAGTTGCTGGCACCTGGGTATATGAGACCCCAAGGCTGCAGCCCGACTCCTGTGGCCGGTGCAGACCCCATCACTCACAGACATACACAAGTGCGTGCACGTGCACAGCTGGCCAGGGCTCACCCTGGTCCCTCCAGTAGCCAACTGCCATGGCCTCACCCTTAGAGACACAGACACCAGTGGGTCTCACCCCTGGTGAGAGACCCCCAGACCCCACGGTCTCTCTGGCTGCTGGCTGGGACTGCCCTGTCGCTGGGATGGGCAGCTGCTCCCTTACAGGCACTCCCCGGCTCTGAGACCACTTCACCTGCTTGCCAGCTGGTCCAGCTGGATCTTTAGTAGCACTCCCACCCTCACCTGCACGCCCACACTGGCTGCACCACGGGCACATGGGGCCCTGTGACCTGGCACTCAGACTCCCATACACACCACATCACCCCACCCCAATAGAGAGTACCTCACCCAGGAAAAGAGTTAGAAATAGAATTTAATAACGAGATAGGGCAAACTGTGCTAATCAAGTGCAGGGCAAGGCTGAACACGTGCGCTAGCCAGCCAACAGTTTACGTGCAACTGGTTTTCCCCTCATCCCTCCCTTTCCCCTCTTTGATTCCTCCCCTAAACATCCCATAGTAAGTCCTGTGCAATCCCAAAATGCTTTTCCCCGGCAACCTGTGTCGTGTCCGGTGCCCCTGTGGGCAGCACCCCCCCTCTCAAAGGTGCCCCCACCCTTGGCTCCTCGTGATGGGTTTTCACACTTGGACAATGGGGCTGATGGCTTTTCTGGGCCAGCTCTGGGAGGGGCGGGCCCAGGCGGGGGGTCCCTTCCTCTGAGTCTTTAATTTGGGTTGCCACCTGGCATTGTGCCCCTGTGCTCCTCTGGGCGTGTGAAAATGGGGCCTTTGATGTGCTGATGGCTCCTGTGATGGGCCAGGGTGTTATTTGGGGTCCTCCTCCTGCCATTGTCTCTCTGTGCTCCTTTGTGAGAGTGCGGACGAGCTTTTATCACGTAGCCTAAAAAAGGGGACTCTGCAGGCTGCCCCTGCCCTTTTACACAACTCTTTTTCTGCTGGGAATAATATTTTAACAACATAGAAATACGCATGAAGGGAGTGAGGGAAAGTGTCACCCCGTTGACCACACCAAATCAACAGAAGTTAAAATATGATCGTTCTAGTTCTCCAGAATCTGGTGATAAAAGTGATGGTTGGTCATTTTCCTAAAAACGGCGTAAAAAACGGCTCCTCCCCGCCCCCCCCCGCTCTTGCCCTCAGTCCCAGCTCTCAGCTATTGCCGTTTTCTGGACTCAAAAAAAGCTTGGCAGATTCTGCATTCGGTGGAGACTTTGTTTGACAGGGTTTTGCCTGAGCTTCACTCCTCCCCTGAAGTTCGGCAGCTGTTTGACCTGAAGGACGGACAATTTGTGCCCGTCACTGCCGGCCTTGCCGTTTTAACCACAGATTGCCAACCGCTTTACGTCGCGCTGCTCCTCTCACACAAACCACCGCTCATCTAACCGTTAGCTAACATCTGCGTGGCCTCGAAAACGGGGCAAAACTTCTCCTACGGGCTTGGGGCTTTTCTGTCGGGAGCTGGGCCGGGGCTGCCCTTGCCCGGGCCCTGCCCGCCGCGGCCCGGCGCACCATGGCGGCCCGGCGGCCCGGCACGCACGCTGGCGGAAGGCCGGTGCTGATGTCACTCCTAAGTCAGAAAGCGGTGTGAGCTCAGAGGACTGGTGGTTTTCTGGTTTGGTTTTTTTTTTTTTTTTTGTAATTACGGGATGCGGGGGAGCTCCTCCCCGGCCCCTCCCCTCACAGAGGCCATAAAAGCGCGGGCAGCGGCGCGAGGGGGTGTGGGTTCGCGTGGGGCTTGTGCGGTCGGGGCGCGTGGGCGGGGCCGCCGCCTCCTCGCGGGTTCCGTTAGGTGGGGGCGCGGCAGCCGTTGGCCGGGAGCCGTTCGCCGGGAGCCGTTGGCCGCCGGTCAGTCGTGTGCCGCTCACCGACCAGGATGGATGACAAAAAGGTACGGAGAGACCCCGGATTTATTCCTTATCCCCCACCATGCTCCCCCGGCAGCGCCGCGGCCGGTGCGAGGTGGTTACCGGCCGGCGGCCGCCGCTCGGGTCCCCGCGGGGCGGGGGGATGTCGCGACTGGCGGGTGGTCGGGGTTTATCGCCGCCTCGTCGTCGGTCGGAGGGAAGATGGATGCGGTGGAGGTGCCGGCAGGCCGCCGCCGCCGTCCGTTAGTGGGAAAAGCCCCGTCTGCGGCGGGGGGGGGGGGGACACACGGGGGCAGCGCGGTGTTTGGGAGGGGTTGTGGCGGATCGCAGGATTGATTTGTTTTCGTGCGTGTGGCCTGATGATCCGCATGATGCTATTGGTATTTTTATTGATCGCGAGGCTTATTTTGCTGGCAGGGCAGCACTCGTTTGTCCCGGGGTTCGTGGTGCTAAAAGGGGGATTATTCCTAAATGATTTTTCTTTTCTTTTTGTTGTATGGCTTATAATAAAGCTATTTTAAAATTTCAAGAAGGCAAAGCCCCTTGCTCCTTTGGAGAGCGGGGCCCGAGCGTTTGTCGGCATCATAATTCATCCGCAGCTACGAGCGAGGCGTGCGGCGGTGGCGTGAGCTAATGACTGCGTGTGTGGGGAGTGCATCGAGGGAGAGGAGCGGGCAGGCGTGAGGGGGAGAGGCAGCAAGTCCCCACCGAACCCGCTGCAGGATGCCGGGGGATTACGGTTACACGGGAACAGCAGAATCGGGGAAGCCCGGGACCCTCCCCGCCATGTTGATGGGAGATGGGGGTAGTGGGAGATGAGGCAGAGGAGGAAAGCATCTGGTCAAGGTCGGTCGGAGGAGGGCTGGGAGGCCGCCTTAGCTGGGTTGAACGAGTCGTACGGCTCTGAGGTTCCAGTCGGTGAAGGAGAGAAGCATCTCCCGGCTGATGAACGCTGCTGATGCCTGTGGTTGGAGGGAGGGGTAGTGATTTGAATTCCTTGCTGGTGTATAGACCTCAGCCTTGAGCCTTTGGATAGGGCGGGTGTAGCTGTACTATTTCTGAGCTCCCTGGTGGCCTTTTGGGAAGTGAGGCCCTTCCAGCAGTAACAAGTGATCCATACATTAGATCACGGTCTGGCTCGCTGGAGGGGATGGGTCAGGCCATGTGATGTCTAGGTGGTAGGAGATGAATAGCTGGCAAGAGCCAGGAGGAGGGAGTATGAAAGAGGGTAGAAGAACTAAGCTCGTTATAGCTTATGTATGTAGCATGTCGGTAAGAGGTTACCCACCATGCAGGTACTCTAGGGTCCCTGTGCACCCAGAAGAAATAGGCCAGCTGTGACCACTGCAAGCCATGACAAAGCAGAGGCCTGGGGGGAGAGATGCTCTTGTGTTGAGTCACCGTGTTGAAAATGTGGAGAACTGGGTTTTGTCCCCAGCTTTGCTATACCTGCTAACTAGGGATGACCTGGCCTGGAGTCCTGTAAGTGCTCAGATGTCTTAATGCCATTTCACAGGCATCCAGGTGCTTTGAAAGAGATGTGTC
The DNA here is from genome assembly GCF_047716275.1 of Strix uralensis. Taxonomy (NCBI): domain Eukaryota; kingdom Metazoa; phylum Chordata; class Aves; order Strigiformes; family Strigidae; genus Strix; species Strix uralensis. The sequence goes on from NC_133976.1 coordinate 81,891,235, forward strand.
CTTGTGGTTCTGTGATAAATTTTGTTGCGACAAAGATCAGGGGGAGCGGTCACAGTGGCAGGGAGAAGGCCTAGACCGCTTAGGGTGTGTTCAGGTGTGAATGCTACCTTGGGAATCATCTGCCCCCTGCAAGAAAAGGACCTTGTCCCCTTTGTCTCCATCACTAACCTCATCAGGAAGAGAGCTCAGCCTGAGACACTTAAATGATGTAGGTGGGGGAAACCACGCTTGAGAGTAATTTCCCCAGTTTCTGTTTACTGGGGCCTAACTGATAGCGCTGTGAGGATTGTGCAGGACAGAAGCACCTACATACTTGGCTTGAAAGATTGGTAAAGGTGTCATGAGCACTGACAGAAGGTTATTGGCAAAAATTTTGGGCAGTCTTGGGAGTCACTTCTCCTGGAGCTGAGCTGAAAAGTGAGAGGCTGGAAGAGCTGTGACAGTAGGCCCCACAGAGTACTTTTCTCTCCTCTGCCAGCCTTAGGACAATAATTGGAAAGCCTTGGAAAAGGGACTGTTAATATTTTTGGAAAATCTTTCAGTCCCGCCTGAGACAGAAACATGATCTTTCCAAATTGTGCCAACTCAAGCACTGGCAGTCTAACTGCCAACTCCTGAGTCACCTGCTCCCCCACGCCTCCCTAACACAGAGCTGGCTTAAATGCCACAAGCTTTAAAAACAAAGAAAATGTCAGATGCTTTTCACTGCCACTTAAATTTCTCAGTCTGTGGAACTTCTGAGGTTGGACCTTCAAGCTTCCTCTGTGCTTCCGAGGGCTCAACAGTTTGTTATTTTATTGTAATAGAGATTCACATATACTCAAATTCCAGGGACTATGCTTCATTTAAAATACCAAGTATTGCCACAGCTTCAAGAAAAATAAACGGGAAGGTTGGCAGCACTGCTGCCGCCTCTGTGAGGTAGGCAGCCCTGCCAGGTGCCCTGGGGCAGGGTTGGAAAGCTCTAGCCTGGGAAAAGTGGGCCTGTTGCTGAAGAGTGCATGTTTTAACTGTTAGGAGTGACTGCCAGTATAGCAGAGCTGAGACTCAATTTATGGGAACTTGTCAGTTGGCTCGGGGAAGAATTAGACCCTTGTTTCATGACATGCCAGAGATCAGCAAAAGCTTTTCTGTAAAGCAGATCAACCCAAAATAACAGCCACTAATGCAGCCAGTGTATTCATCACTAATGAGCTGAGAATATTTGATGATGAAGGTCAGGAGATAATAAAGGGGAGGTCCTGGTAGACCCTCCTAATCACAGAACTTTTCCTGTTCTGCAACTACATCTCCCTTTCCAGGGTCTCCGTTACTGGTACCCACCCTTGCTGGATAAAAGCCCATCCCCTGTCCTTGGCGCACTTGCACATGGCGCCTATGAGCTTCAGTTGCTGTTTATGCCAAAGAGAAACTTGTGTAGAAAGCATGACTAAAAAATTAACTAAATAGTTGTTTTTTTCTCTTTTTCCACAGAAAATCACAGCACCCCTTATCTATGCTGTTTCCATTGCTGCCATTGGATCTCTTCAGTTTGGGTACAACACTGGTGTCATCAATGCTCCTGAGAAGGTGAGAGAGAGAATGAGTTGGGGAGATAGTATGAGTGAGAGGCTGATGGGAAAATGAAGGTGTAGAAAGGAGAGGACCTGTCTCACAAGCAGCTAATAATTTGGTTCTGGTTTATGAAGTCAAGAAGATGTTGAAACCCCCTTTCGACTACAACAATGAACAGGAAGGGCAAAGTTTTGGGGAGGGGAGAGAGCAAGCAAAGAGGTTAATTCTCTTAGTTAGGAGTGCAGGGGGGACAGGAGGGCTACATCTGCCATGTCCTGATAGGTCTATATTTGGTGTGTGGAGGAATGTGACCCACTTCAGTTTTGAGTCAGAATAAACCAGCCATAGCAGAAGGAATGTAGAAAGCAGCGTACAGAAAACAGTTGAGGGTTGATAGGTATTACAGTTGCTTAAGTTTAGTTTATCTCAGGGACCATCTCAGTTTCTTTATTTTATTTGTTTATTCATTCCTTATGTTAAGTGTAGATTGAGTGCTTGTAAAAGGGTTGTGACTGGGGTGCTCTGATCAAATCATCTCATGACTGTCGCCTAAGAAAGAAGAGATGAACGTGAGAAATGTGGTGTTGTTTTTTTTTTTTTCTTCTTCTAACTATAAGATGGTTCCTCTCTCTCAGGAACTGAGTCACCAATACCACATCCACCCTGTCTCCGGAAATAGATGTCACATTGCTGGTGGTGGGAGGCGGGGTGGGGGGGTGTGTGGTTCTCCCTAGCTAATGTCCTGCTGCCATCTGCTGGGGCAGACACTGAGGCCATGTCCCCCTCAGCCCTTGCAGAATTGTCCTCATTATCAAAGAGGATGCCTTGGAAATCAGCAAGACAGCCCTGTCACATCCCCATGGGGCAGCAAAGGATTGTTTTACATAATGCAGTTTTTCAGGCTTACCTCAGTGAAACTTTCTGTGTCTCTTAAACTGTTTCCATCTCAGAAAGTCTGTCCCTGCTACCAGAGTTCTGGTATTGCCACAAATGTTCCCTTGCATTCTCTGGTCATGTTTTATTGCGCGCGCTCTCTCACTCTCAACTGTCTCGCACCCCCTCCCAAGCACCACCAGTGACTCACATCATCCAGAAACATTCAGAAGATAAGCCTGTTTTCCTTAATAAGCACTGTCCCACCCCCCAACATTCGGTGATCTACCCCTTATCATCCTGCTACCCGTCTACTGAACTTCTCGAAAGTTCCTCTTTCTGCACCCTCATCTTCCCCTTGTGTGACTTGTTGCTGCTTACTGAATTTTTAGGGTCTATCCTTGCTTCTTGACTCTATGAAAACAGAAGGCAGACCTCAGAAGTGATCTCCCCTCTTCCCAGTGCAGAATGCCTCCTGCTGGATTGTAACTCTGTCCCCACCTGGTTTCTCTTGCAGATCATCAAGAGGTTCTTCAACAAAACCCTGTCAGAACGGACTGGGGAGGCTGTCTCCCCAGAGCTCCTCACCTCTCTCTGGTCCCTTTCTGTAGCCATCTTCTCAGTGGGAGGGATGATCGGCTCCTTCTCAGTCAGCTTGTTTGTCAACAGATTTGGCAGGTAAGTTGGGAAGAGGGATCCAAGCCATTAGGAAATTTTCCCTTTCTACAGTGAATGTTGGGAGGAAGAGGGCACAGGTGAGAGGAGGGGAGGAGGAGGAAGCAAAAAGAAAGAAAGGTTTGTAGGCTAAGGCAGGAGCTGAACGGAATTCCTCTGTCCCCCTGAGGTGGGGGGTCATGGGTAGGTTTATCCTTCTCCCAATGATTTTCCCACTGTATTGCCAGTTTAAGCTCAGTCTTGACATCTTTATCCTGGCAGGAGGAACTCCATGCTACTGGTGAACATCTTGGCCTTTGCTGGTGGCACTCTCATGGGCTTCTCTAAGATGGCAAAGGCAGTAGAGATGCTGATTATTGGCCGCTTCATTATTGGTCTTTTCTGCGGTCTCTGCACTGGTTTTGTGCCCATGTACATCAGTGAGGTCTCGCCCACCAGCGTCCGTGGAGCCTTTGGCACCCTCAACCAGCTGGGCATTGTTGTGGGCATCCTGGTGGCCCAGGTAAGCTTGACACAACCCGATCCTGCCCTCGGGGCGAGAAGGGAGGGCTGGGGGAGGGTGAGCTAATCTGCACTTTCCATCAGGTGTGGTATGTCATCCTGTCATACCCACTGGTGTGGGGTATTGGAGTATTTAAATCACTCACTTCTAAATCACTCTATTTCTTTCTATTTCTAGATCTTTGGCCTAGAGGGAATCATGGGGACTGAAACACTTTGGCCACTGCTTTTGGGCTTCACAGTCCTCCCAGCAATCTTGCAGTGCGTGGCTCTTCTTTTCTGCCCTGAGAGCCCCCGTTTCCTATTGATCAACAAGATGGAGGAAGAGAAAGCACAAGCAGGTAAGAACTTATCTCTGAAAGGGCAGGGCTGTATTCTGGCTCACAGCTTGTACTGAACTTGAGTGGGAGGTCAGGACTGACTCTGGAGCCTGTGGGTGGATCAGGGTGTGACTCCCGGAGGGCACCAGGCCTACCCTCCCATCCTTAGATTGCACCAGTGCCAGGAACTGTGAGAAACCTGGCATCCTAACAGAGAATCCAGGTGGGATTAAGATGTGAGAAGTGGCACCTGGCCTGGTGGGATGTAGCAGGGCCAGCTGCTGTAGCTCTTTCGGCTCCTCCTGGAAGGCAGGAAATAAGCTGACATTTAACAAGGAGCTTGGAGGGTGTTTCCCTCTCCTATTGCAGAGAGCTGGAGACAGCTCTGACAAGCATGTGAATAGGATTAGGGATGAAATGTAAGTTTGGAGCTCAAGCAACAGGACCAGAACCTGGGCTTGTTCGCAGCACCCCAACCTCTGGGTTTAAAAGATGAGCAAGGTTGCATGTGGAGGCTCTCTTTCCCATGTAGCAGACCTGAACACCAACTGGCAGATGGTCCAGTCTTCCCAGTGTGCCTCCCTGAAATATCAGGGCCAGGGTGGGGGGAGCCTACTGGCTGTGGGTATATTATACCTGGCATTTTTTTGGATTCCTCCCTCCAGTTCTCCAGAAACTTCGTGGTACACAAGATGTGTCTCAAGACATCCTGGAGATGAAAGAAGAGAGTGCTAAAATGTCCCAGGAAAAGAAAGCAACTGTGCCAGAGCTCTTCCGTTCTCCAAACTACCGTCAAGCCATTATCATTGCCATCATGCTGCAGCTTTCCCAACAGCTCTCGGGCATCAATGCTGTGAGTTATCTTCCTGTCCCAACTGCTGGGCCTCCCTTATCTCTGGTTACACTTGCACTTGCCACTAACGTTGAGAACTGTGCTTCCAAAAAACCTCTTTGTGCCTTGTCTGGCCATTGCTGTTTTGTGATACCGCAGAGATTGCTAAAATGGAAGGTGGAGATTATATTGGCTTTCACTTCCCCCACCCTCCCACCCCACCGTGGCAAGGCACTGCAGCCTTGCACCAAGTGAATGAACCTTGACTGGAAGGACGCTGTTTTATACTGTTGAGTGCTTCTTAAAACCTCTCCGTTGGGCCTGCAAGCCATTAGGCAGAGAATGAGGGACATGCTCTCAAACACTGAAATCATGATGGTGTCTAATTTTTGTTTCCCAGGTATTCTATTATTCTACGGGGATTTTTGAAAGAGCTGGTATCACACAGCCTGTGTATGCCACTATTGGAGCTGGCGTGGTAAACACCGTCTTCACTGTTGTGTCGGTAAGTGGAATGGGGCCTTATGGTGAGAAGTAACTTGTCTGTCTGGGCTTTTTTGAGAGGTTTGACTGAAGACAAGTAGCCAGGCTGTAGCACAGCATCGAGAGAGGGAATGTCCGATGAAAGCAAAGAATGCATTAATAAAAGCATTATGGGAGGAGAGGAGGGGAGAAAGGGTTATTGTAATCCTTTCAGAAGAAAGGGAGAGTGACAAGGAGTGCATGGGGGAAAATAATGATGAGAAGGCAGTAGCAAGAACCAGAGAGGAAAACTTGTGCCAAGGATGGAGCAGCCTGGTGACCTGCACTGAGATCACCACTGGCACTGAGGACTACAGGCAGATAAGAGGTGCAGGGCACACCGAGCAAGGGAGTCTCTTCTGCGCTTGCTACCAAAGTCACTGATTTTTTTTTTTTCTTCTCCTTCCATTTTCCAGCTGTTCCTGGTGGAGCGTGCTGGACGCAGGACCCTCCATTTAGTTGGTTTGGGTGGCATGGCTGTGTGTGCTGTTCTTATGACAGTTGCTTTAGCTCTGAAGGTGAGTAATTAGTGTTCTTGTCGAGGCTGACCCCAGCAGGGAACCTATAATACTGTGCATGTGCCTTGTCCTGCAGTTCTGCCCTTCAGGCAGTTACAGCTGGGGCTAGAGCTGAGTGCAGCTTCCAAACTGTGGAAACTGCCACAGTGTTCACAGTGCAGCTGAGAAAGTTGTGACACTGGAGATGGTATTTGTGCTGTGCCATGTTTGCCTCAAATTGCAGCTGATCATGTTTTGTTTTCCTTGCAGGATGTTGTGGAGTGGATCAAATACATCAGCATTGTTGCCACTTTTGGCTTTGTGGCGCTTTTTGAGATTGGCCCTGGCCCTATTCCATGGTTCATTGTGGCAGAACTCTTCAGCCAGGGCCCACGGCCGGCAGCCATGGCAGTGGCTGGCTGTTCCAATTGGACCTCAAATTTCTTGGTTGGAATGCTCTTCCCGTATGCAGAGGTAAGGACCCAGTTTGCAAAGTACTGTGGGAGTGCTTCAGCATTGAAATGGGTGTCTCCATCTTGGAGACTTCAAAACATGACTGTATGACGCTTCACAAACTGATCTGTCCTTGAAGTTGTCCCTGCTTTGAGCAGAGGGCTGGTCAGTCTTCCAGAGGTCCCTGATCCTGTGTTCTGATTGTTACTGAAGGTTAAGAGTGTTGTGGCTCAGCTTATATTCTGGTGTCTGAAGTGCTTGTAGCTCACAGATAGTTGGAAGAGCCATCTTAAATAGCACATCAAGGCTTTCCATTTAAAAGCCACAATTTTGGTCACCTCCAGGAATATTAAAGCATTTCAGAAGCCCACAGCAACCTGATTTCATCTTAAAATGCTGTGTTGAGAAAGTCAGTAAGGGCATTGTTGGAGAAAGGTGTTAGGATTTTGACCTGTCAACTGCAAATGACCTTGCATTTAGGTTTATGAGCTTGTCAAACTAAAACCTCTTGCTCTTTTTCCTCCCTGCAGAAACTGTGTGGCTCCTATGTCTTCCTGATATTCCTTGTTTTCCTGGTCATCTTCTTTGTCTTCACGTTCTTCAAAGTGCCAGAGACCAAGGGCAGGACTTTTGAAGACATCTCCAGGGGCTTTGAAGGACGAGCGGAAGCCAGCCCCACATCACCTGTAGAGAAGAACCCCATGGTGGAGCTGAACAGCATACAACCTGACAAAGAAGTTGCCTAAGATTCGTGACACGCCCCTTCTTCGACTCTTAAATGCTTAAAGAGTCATTAAAGGAATGAGCAAAGAAAACCATGAGAACTGGGACATTTTTTCCCCCCTTCAATTGCTGCTATTTTCTTCTTTGCACCCACATAACCATTCTGCCAGGCTTACCAGTGTTAAGCAAATCTGATATGGGTGATCCCATTTTCAAATACTGGAAGGCACCTGGCACTTGCAAAAATAGTCTCATCTTCCCTGTCACAAACATCAGGAGAACAGAGAAGAGCTGGCAATATTTTTGCTTTTCTCACCTATAATTGCTATTTGGGGTTAACATACTTATGCACGCAACGACCATTACACATTTGAATCTAATTACTATTTTTGTAGTGAGTTGAAGTGACCCACTAAACAAGTCCCCGGCCCTTTGAGTCGAGTCTGTGTGCGTGTGTGCAGTGTTACACTGGAATTTAACGAGCCTACCAAAAAGCCATCTCCTTGCTTTTTCCCATCCAGTGTACACTTTTTTCAGCCTCAGGAAAAAGGGGACCAAGTTACATGCATATTTTTTCCTGCTCTTTTATTTTTTGTATAGACAGACTGAAAGCATAATTTTACTTGAGTTTATTTATTTGTATGTCACTTTGTAAATATTTATTTTTTTAATGGTGTACAAAAATGTACAGATAATGAAATTGAAGTTGTTTAAGAGAAATAGCTATTCTAACAAAAGATGCTGTAGACTTGAGGTGCAATAAGACTGTAAAGGAGAAATGTGGTACTAAGCAGGAGATTGGGCATTTTGGACGGTACGTACAACAGAGCCAATTATGCACATCACCTTTAAGTTATTTGTACCCTCTGGAAAGAAATTCAAAGAATTGTGTACTAGTGAGAAGTATGTTTGTCCACCAAAATCTCTGTTGTTTGGGGATTTTTTGGGTGGCAATTTTAAGTATTGTTCCCAAGTGTTGATTGGAAGGTGGTATTGCAGCAAATGGGTGTTGTTGGTTTGTATTTTCAGTCATGGTTAAGTATTGTATGGGATGATTGAGTGTGGTGATGGCAAACCAGAAGGTAACTTCCTGCCTTCTCTTCATTTTACTTTTTGGCTTCTCTGAGGTATTCTAGTAGGTCAGAAAGTCTGAAATTTGCAATTGTTACTTAAGGGTGTGCGAGGATATAAATTATTTTCCAAAGCTGTATTTTCTTAGAAATTGCTCTTATAAATATTAAACAGAGGCATGTAGCATGACCCTTCTGGACACAGGCATGGTTTGTTATGGCATGTGTAAGTTCATAAAGGTGTAGAGATGCTGGAGTAGAGACCAGAGCTACTGGAACTTGCTGGCTTAGCAGTGTGAAAGGTCTGTAGGGCTCAGTCCACTGGTTGGTTGGAGGCCAGATGTCTTTGCCCTGTGTGTCCTCTCTGGAAGATCTGCATGACGTTGTGATGCTCACCAGTGTGCAGCATGCTGTGTAGATGTGTACAGCTCTGTAATAGTGCCTCTGTTAAAAAGGATATGGCAGACAGCAATTGTACATCAGTAAATATCAGTCTCCCCGCTTGTCAATTGAGAGTATGTATGCACCTACCCTTGCTGCCAAGCTAGTGCAGTTCAGTTCAGGAAGGCAAAAAAGTAGCACATATGGTATCCTTGCAATTAAGGGGGGGTGGGGACTTTGCTTCACTGACCCTGTTGAGAGACTCCAGGCCTGTGTTTGTCCAGACCCGCACAAGCTGTCTAAAGGTAGCATAGAGGTAGGTCCAGTTTAAAATCCCTGTTAAGATCATCTGTGGTTTTGGACTCAATCAAACTTGAGTCTACCTGTAAACTCATGCTGGAGTTCATCGCTGGAGAGCCTAGAGGAGAGGCAGGCCCTCAGCTTCCAAGGTGGGTAAAAAGAAGAAAGCCTCAGAAAGGTCGGAATGACAGCAAATTTGTCATAGTGTGGATAGCTCAAGCTTTCTTGACAACATACTGCTTCAGAGCAGGTCAGAAGTTCTCAATAGATGTATATTCTGGGGGCATGTATCTGGTACTTAGAGTAACTAGAGTGATGACATTTCTACCTTCCCTAACGAGAAACAGTTGCAAAGATTAGTAAAATCTGCTGCTGTGAAATACTTCCTGTGACTTCACTTGAAATACTCCGGCTTTGCACAACGCAGTCCTACTACATCCAGTTTTCCCTAGCTCTCTATCAGGCTTCCATGCCAAATATGTATTCTTCCAACTTTAATATTTTGGCTCAGTTACAGAGATTCCTGTGCCTGCCCTTTGACCCTCCGGCACTTGCAGACATTATATTTCTCTATGGGCACCTATATGTTAGGAAATTCCCCCTACAGCTGTGCATAAGAGCATTCCATACTTTGCATCAGAGATGTGTGTTGGCTTGGACCGAAATGTGTAGGTCTTTCTCACATGGTATCTCTTTGTTATTTTCTTTTTCTGTAACAGCATTGTGAATATTTCGGATGGGTTTTATATGCTTATTAATGTGGTTGTTTCCCGTTTTTAAAATAAAAACTATAGAACCAAGTATCTATTTTGGATTTTACCTTTATCCTGTAGGTCTTCTGTTTCTTACTCCTTTATCACATCCTGGAATGTCCTCAACTTCTGTGCTGCAACCTTTCTGACTAGCCCAGCACCCTAGATATACTGTTTTATTACAGTGGAAATTACTATTTCTCTCAGCCTCCATGAATATTACCTTAATAAATTCCCTTACTACTATTCCTTAGCAGTTTTTAAACTAAAAATGTGCTTCTCTGGCTCTTGTTTGCCCAAATCCTTTTGTAGTATTTCTCAGTAACAGAAGGGAAGCAGCAGGAGGTTAGGAGTTCTGCCCAGGGCTAAAATGCCTGAGACTTCTGCTCCTGCCTCCTTCTGAGCATGGTCCTCAACTTCTCTGCCACAGGGGTGAAGAGGGAGCCCTTCCCCCTGTAAATGATGCTTTGCTCCCTCTGTCTGGCAGGTGACCTTACTGCCCTCCCTGGAAATCTTGCCTGTGTCCTCTCAGTACTAGCTGCCTGAAAGGAGCAGGTTGGTGAAGAAGAAACCCCACTGCCTGGAGAGAGGTCAGTGCCTGTGAGCTGCTCCCTTACCCAGGGGCTGTGGGCTGCTCTCACCCACCCGTGGATCTCCTGCCTAGGGAGTGCTGAGCACCCACCTATTGCCATGAGGCAACAAGCTCTTGTTCCAGTGCACTCTTTTCCTTCCCTGTCCTACAGCCATCTTACAAGCCCAAGGAGTCTGTGTTTCACAGGCAGAAACTATGAGAACAGTTCATCAAAAAGTAAGGAGATAAAATATCCTTCAGAGGAAGAGGATGGATGGAAGTGAGAGGAAGGAAGAGATGACAGAACCCAAAGTACCCTAGAGGAAGACTCAGGTGGATACACCTCCAGAGTCAGCAGACTGCACAAAGCAACCAGGAAACAGTAGGGTATAATGTAAAGTCTGAAAAAGCTCAGCTTAACAGAGCCCGTACAGAAACCTTTCGAAAACCTGACGTTACTGACCGCTATGTGTTTCTAGCTCCTAGCTCATGCCCGTATTTTTCAGGGTTTGCTATGCAACAGCCTCAGAGCTGGGGCCTGCTCTGGGCTAAGCTGTGCATGATTGTTTTTCAGCTCTGTGGCTGAGCTGAAAAAAAAAAAAAACCACCCAAACCAAACCACCCATCCAAACTTACAAGCATATATATCTACGTCAAACTTAACTCTAACATCTCCCTTTTCTTCTCAGAAGGGGAAAGAGAGAGCAAAATCACTCAGGGCCAAAACACATGATTCGCTGAGCCCTAAATTAATGCTTTATGTCATTTTTGTGATAAGCTTTTTGTTGGGGAATGAGTCTTTGTTTTAGATGTGGTTATTTTATTTCTGAAAGTTGTAAGGAAGCTTCAAAACAAAAAGCTGTTTTCAATTACATGATTTGAATGCTTGAAGATGGGTTGTTGAAACAGTTCACATTAAAGTGAGTGTGTAGGGAGTTCTCACAGCCACCACAATCCCCCCCAAAAATGTCATTCAACTCTGACAGGAGTGGCGGAGTTACCTTGGACAGGTGTGTCTTTGAGACTATCCACAGAACTTTGTTCTGGGTTGTTGGGTGCAAGTGCCACTGCAGAAACCTTCAAATCATTGCATAGGCCTCTGAAAATCAAGCTAGTCCCCAGAGCTGTGTGTGAGATCAAGGTTTAGCTGCAGCAGGCTTTTTTCCTGCTAATATCCCCACGTTACCTCTTGGGTGTACTCAGAACTGGTGAAGTATCACCTCTGATAGGAAGCAGAATACTCCAAGTCTCTGCACCCCACTCCCTAACTGGACCTGCAATGGAAGGGAGGAAGGAAGGAAGCAACGAAAGAAGAATGTGATAATGTAATCAGAGAATAAGTCTTGGAGGAAACCTCCTCCCTTTGTCACTTCCCTTCTCTTTGCCCAACAGCCCACATTACAAAACCGTGAGATTCTCAGATGCCACACTGTTGGCAGAGATGGAGTTCATGCCAGGTCAGGACCGTTCTGAATTCTCTCTGTTCCAGTGCATTCCCCATCTGAGCAGCGGTTGGTAGAGGTGTTACGACTAGGAAAATCCCAAATGACATGGAAAGTTTTGATATGTCTGTGGAACCAGAAGGCCCTAAGATGTGTATGAGTAACTGGATCACTGGAGAATCCTTCTAGGAGAGGAACCACTGCTGAGTGGACAAGAGGAGATCCCCAAGGGTCACAAGTGACATCAGCCACATCAAAGGTTTCAGTACCATTTTACAGGCTGAAGCATGATAAAGAGTGTCACAGCATCACTGCCAACATTTGTTGATTTTTTCATGTGTTATTTCTAATGAACATGTTTGTGTACCAGACAAGAAAAGCGGTTAATTTCTGTGAGAAGAAACGTGAAAAAACATTTTATTGAAGGTAGATTTTTCTGCTGCATGCCCTGTGCACAAATCTTTGTATCTGATTTTGTGCTCTTTTAAAGTTCCAGGCATCTCAGTAGCTGGGGAGACCATGGGGATGCTTCTCCTTTGGGAAGAGCCCAAACAGTGCTGCAGTCTTACCTCCCAGCAGAGCTGCTAAGCCCTTCTTTGAGGGCTACTCAAAAAAAGGACATTTGCTGGTTTGGTGGGGGACTGTGTCATCATCTGTTTCATTTGAGAGGAAGGAAGGTGTGGACACTCTGCTAATGCCATTGTGGTGGGGCCACCATGGAGCAGCAGCAGGAGGTGACTCACTACAACCTTTTCTCCTGCTCTACACATAATGAGAAAGGTCCTGCCAGCAGGTAGATCAAACACATACTGAGTTGCACAGAATATTTACACCTCTCTGGGTTTTTTCAGGCTTTCTGCAGACCAGACTAAGGACACAGTTGCAAGGTTTTCTTCACTTTGAGAAGGACTCTCTGAAGATGTGTGAGATGCTTACTGGAAAACCTTGGGTTTTCAAGTAAGCTCTGGTGGCTCTGGTCTGTCATGTTTACACTTTAACCTGGCTCTGTCTTTACAATGTGAGTTAGCAGGCAAGAGACAGTTGTCTTCATAGTATGCTGCTGGGAAGAGACAGCACTGAGGGAAATAAGGCTTCTTAGACGAGGAAAGAAAACTGTTTTGTTTCCTAATATATATATATTGATAAGACAATTTAATTGGTGCTCCTTAAAAGTATGCAGTATCTAGTGGAGGCAGGCTGTGTAACTTTTAAAACAATTCACTTGCTGTGCTAATCCTTGTTTCTATGCTATACTCCACTAAAATACACAGTGTTTACAAGAACTGTCTTTTCCTTCTCTGTAAGACACAGCTTCAGCATGCCTGATAGACACATGACTGACCTGGAAAGTCTGTTTACTTCTTGCATTGCACAACCATTTTCTGCTTTGCAAATGGTCACATGGGTTTGTGTGAGGCAGTCACATTGGCACACCAGTCACTGTGGCATGAAGTGTGGGACCGTTGCAGATCATGTACTGAACAAGGTCATCCATGCAATGATCAACCTCATCAAACATCACCCAATCTTTCACCTCTGCTCTGGTCTCTGTTTCATCCTGTTTTATTCTTTTCTCCATCATGAACAAATTTGCCTTCCATCAACAAATTTGCTTCTCCATCATGAACAAACTCAGATGTTTATTTCTTCCTTTATATTCTTGTCGCCAACTGCTATTGTCACCCAGACTGCACATTATCTTGTTTTAAACTTATATTCATACATTAAATACTTTAGGATCTGGACTATTTTTGTTTCCCTTTGCTTTGCTTATTTCTTTGAAAGTGTTCTCTCTGACACGGATCAAAGCTCTCAGTGACATGTCTTAACCTCATAGCTCTGCTTTGAGTCTAGCCTATGACACAAGTCTATGACCTAAAGAGTCCACAAGGTTTAGGACAGAGTCACCAGAATACTCTTCCACTGAGGAAGGCATAGGGATGCACAACCAGGAGAAGATGAAGGCTGGGAGCGGTGGTGAAGGTGTGGAGGAATATGGATGCAGCAGTGTGAGGTTTACAATGCATGGAAGAGCCCGTAGGAGGCTGAACAGAGAAGGGAAATGGTGAAGATTATGAATATGTACTGAAGCAATCAGTAAGAAGAGAATGGTGGGTTGCTGACCTCTGAGGAAAGGAGGAAGCGGATGCAAACTAAACATCCCTGAGATCTGGAAGGAAGGTGAGGCATTCATAAGTGTGAGAAGGTGGAAGAGGGCCTGCGAGAGAGGAGTATGAACTTTGACAGAAGCAGGTGAGAGAGTGAGGAAGAGAAAGACAGAAGGCCATGTGCAGTAGAAAGCCAACAGCCACAGCACCAAAGTACAGGCCCTTGAGCTGCATGCAAAATAACATGAAGCCTCATAGGATTCTGGTAGCTTATGACTCACTTTGCTAATGTCAGCAAAGCCCGGTTCGGACAGATACCACCACTGCACTGAAACCTGCAGTGGCTCATCCAGCTCAGAGAAACTGCCAATGCAGAAGCATTGGAAAAAATGCTTCCAGCTTCCTTATTTCATGCCACAAACAAAACTTTTTGTGAGTGATGGAGCAGCATCACACTGCCTTTACTGTCTGACTTCTTTCTCATGCTGATGCAAGAATAATACTCACACTAATCATGTGTAGCTCACAGGTAATTGTGTATGTTGTAATGCTTTGGACACATGCAGAAAAACATTAAAAGCATTGTATTAGTGGAAGGCTTCAGTATTTCCAAACACATCGTCTAGGGCAACTTCGCTGCGTGAGCAAATATGATTTCTTTTTCCAAGTGTAACTGAAACAAAAAACCCACAACAACAAAAAAAAAAGAAAAAAAAAAAAAAAGAAAAAATAAGTAGAAGTAAAGAGAGAGATACATTTTTCCTTGGTTATGGGAAGTCTACCTCCTGACTGACTGACTGGCTGTGTGTGTGAGGACAGAGCAGCCAAAGCACAGATGCTAGGGCTGGTTAGAAATAAAGCTCCAGCAAAGATTTAGTGCACAGTGGTGGCTCATGAAAAGATAGTTTTGGTTTTTTTCCTTGGCTGGGACTTAATCTTTTGTTAACTAAACTGAGCTGAGAGAGCATGTTTTCTCCTGCTGACGGAAGGGTCCAGATGAGTTAGTAACACTTCAAAAGTAGAGACTGAGAAAATATAAATCTGTGGGAAGCCTTGAAGGAGTGAACTGTGCTGAGAGGAGTGGGAGGGAGGGAAAGGTGGAATTCATGCCTGAAAATGCTGATAGCTCTTGGGATCCAGAAGCAGTCACTGCAACCTCAGCTGGGGCAGGAGAGCAGGCAGGACACACCTCAGTTTCCTGGAAGCCCTCGTTGGACTGGAGGCCAAAAGGGACACAGGAATGGTCACACCCAAATGCACCCACTTTGCACTGGATGTGTGGATGCCGGGTGTATTTGCTTGTGCAGCGCCCCGACACGAAGGAGATGCAGAGGCATAGTATGGCATGTGGTTTGACATCTTCTCAATGTTGCCTGGCATAGGAGGGCAAGGTGATGAAAGAGGGGCACAAAGGAAGGGGGTTGTACTGTCCCACGTGCCAGTACAAAGGGCTGCAGGAGGTGCTGGGTAACTGTGAAGATCTGGGAGCCAAAGCTGCTCCCAGGCTCTCAGAACTGGGTGCTCCCAGGCAGGTTTTGGAGCACAGCCATGAAAACCATGTTTGAAGTGGCTTTGCACCAACACTGCAAAACCCAGCTAAGACTCATATTAGAGGCCAGTTCTTCTGAGATAAAAAAATATCTGATGTGTGGTTTGTGGGTGTGAACACTTTGGTTGCACACATACAGTGTGCTTGATTACTTGATCAAGGCAGGGCATTAAAAGTGCAGGTCAATGGAGTTGAGATAGAAGATGTTTCTGTGTTTAAACCAGACTTCCTCTCTCCCAGTTTTTGAAATAGCATCCTCTGAAATGATGTCCCCCTGTCTGCCCCCTTGGTTCACATTGAAACCTTGACAGATGGGTATGAAACCCTCAGAATGGTTTTTATCTCTTTTCTTACAGAACTCCGGAGACTGAGAGCTGCCGATGTTCTCTTGGAGGAGGTAAATGCAACAACAGAAGAATCAATCACACTGAAAGACATAAAGACAAGCTGTATGTAGCCCGTTACCATCCCTCTCAGCCTTAGTGCCAACACTGCACTGTTAGGGTTCAATGCTGTAGGTGGCTGTGGTGTGACCAGTTGTTCATGGGCAGAGAGGGAGCAGTGTCTCAGGGGGTGAGGAGGGACTGGACATGAGTTCTTATCAGCTAGGTCTGTGCTGATCGTGGAGGAAAATGGCGTCTCTGAAAGTGAAGCTTAAGAGGGTCATGTGGTGCGTTTTTATGGGTAAATTGTGGGGAGGTATTGACACTGGAGAAGACTTTCTCATCACCGTGCTCTGTCTCCTTCTCCTGATTTGTCTTTTAAAATTAAGTGTTCTTCCAAAATAGTCCTGCTACCTGGGGTTTTCCATTCTACCTTGATCACCCTAGAACTGGGAACCATAAGCTTCCGCCTCTCCATATTTCCTGTCTGTGCCTTTAATGCCAGCTCCTCATTCTCAGTGGACTGAACATAAAGCTGCTTTGCTGTAAGGAGACAAGAATGTCTTATTCTCTGAAGCACCCTGTCACATGGGTCAAAAAATGGACCAGTAGCTACTATGGGGTCCCACCTCCAACCATTCCAGATCCATACCAACCTGCAGATATTGGCATGCTGCACTTTGCCCTTGGCACAGTGTCCGACCCACCTCTTCTAGTATTGCTCTAGCCTATTTCACACCCCAGTACACAGAAAAATGATAGTCAACCTGCGTGGCCTGCTATCTTAGTTCCTGCCTTCAACATCGAAGCATTCTGCTGGCTGTCCCACCATGGCCATCACTGTACCAGAACAGGTTAGTGGCCCAGCAGCTTGCATCTGTTGGATTTTTCTTAAGGAATAGCCCATGACCATTATGTGTGAGGTGAAGCTAGTGTGAAGCCTTTCTTCTTCACACTGTCTCCCTGGTTATGAGTTCTCCACTGACATATCCTTTGGCCTCATGGAGCTGCCAAATGTTTCGTGGACAAATGCATCTCTACCAATTACATGCTCAAGAAAAACAACATTTAGTGAATGTACATCAGCAGAACATCAGAAGTATGTGATGACAATAGATGTGGCTGCTTCTTCCTTTTCCAGTTATTGCTCATGAAAAGGTTGGGGGAAATCTGCTAATATTTGGTCAGTTGGTTATGGCTTTGTACAGTCTATCTAGCTTTTCCTCTGCCTCCAGTTCAACCTTCAGTGCTACAGAAGATTTTAATGCACAATCAGCTGGTGTAGGTGCTATGCTTAGTGTTTCTGATATATTCTACCCTGTGTCAGGGTGTTCAAGAGTGTGATGGGTTGCCCAGGGCACTCTTTGGCAATGTCACGTTGCCAGGACACCAGCATGGAATTAGGAAGAGCTAGTCTACTGGTGGTGTCATTCACCTCCACTGGGATATTTTACATCTTCCAATTTCCCAGTATGCTGAGTAATGGTTTGCTGTCATCTCTCCCCCTCCTTCCACAGGAGTATGCTGTGCGAGACAGTACCTACCATATAACTCATGCCAAAGTATATTATATCAGCCACTCTCCCCTAATCCATATAGTCAGTCCTCTCATATTAAAAGGCAGTCAGTTTGCCCTTAATAGACCAGTATCAACCTTTCCTGATTACATTCTTGTCCTTTGCACATTTGGCGCTGGGTGCCTGCAGCGTGTACTACTGAGGCAAGGATGGCTGGTCTGGAGTTCCCTGAGTCATCCTGCTTGCTTTCCATACAGTTGAGCACACTGTTACCCTTTTTCCAGCTGTCAGGGATGACAGATGAAAGACTGAAGGCTCATAATCACATCAGGCAACTCTTTCAGCAGCTTTGGATGTATCCCAGCACCCTTGAAGTGCCAGTCCCATGCATTGTGATATATCCAGCCTCTCTAAGTAATATCAAGACTATTGCTGTCCCCCTCCTGGCTGTCCCTCAACTTTCCAAACCATTGTGATACGTCTGGACATCTGGGAGCAGGCTTTGCTTCTATGGACTGTTGCAAGGAAGGCTTTCAGTACTTCAGCTTCTTCTAAGGCTGAGACATCCATCACTAGTTTGTTCCCATTCCTTAGCAGACTTGTATTTTCCCTGGACTGGCTACTGGGATAATTACAGGATCCCTCCTATCCCATACAAGTTTTTTTTCCACCTGGGCTCTGAGAGGCCTTTCTGATTTTGTCCTTCAGTATACAAACAGTGTTTCTGTCCTCCTTCTCCATAACCTATTCCTCTTTTCCACCTCTTGCATACATGCTTTTTGCATTTGAATTAATTGTGAAATCCTTCCTTAGCCTGGAGAGCTTTTGTCCAAAATTCCCAGACTCCCCGCACAACAAAATAATTTGAAGATGCTCTTTCAATCCTCATCTTGTACCCACCAAGATGTTAGGCCAGGGCAAACAGTCGCTCATGTTATGTCACTGTCTTTTTACAACTCTCTGATGTTGCAAAGCAGTGCAATGATGGCACAACTGGAACTACGGATTTCTGGGACACAAACAGTTGCCTACCTTCCTTCCCTAGTGTTACGTGAATGCAGACAAAAGGGAGGCTGTCCGTGCTGAAGGACAGTGCATTCCCAAAGTCCAGTGAACACTTCCCACTGTCTCAAAGCAGTCAAAAGAATATGTCAGGCTTAGAGAGGCAGCACGGAGCGGGTGGAGCAGGGGCAAGGTTGAACTGAAATTGAAGGTGATGTTTAGGGAACAGAACAAGAGGAAGCCAAGGAAGGATGGGATGGAGTGAAATGCTGAGAGATGATGCAGCAGAAGGCCTGGCAGAGTCAGTGAGTGACTCCAGAAGGGTGTCCTAGAGCAGGCAGGAGGTGGTCACTCTAGTGAACTAGCCAGGAGGATTATCATACACCCAGAGCATGTCACTTGCTGGTAGTGTGTCTAGCAGTTAAACCAGGAGGCAGGAGGAAGCTGTGTGTGATAAGGGGATGGAACAAGTATGCAGTGAAGAGTGGTCACGGCTCTGAAGGCAAAAGTGATCGAAAACACCTTGTATGGGACAAACCTTGAAAGCAGTGTGGCTGTGAGGGAAGCTGAAGTGCAGTGGAGTGGCTACCAGGTAGCGTTAGCTAGCTGTTAGGTGTCTCAGTAGGAGACCCCAATTTCTAGTCATGGGATCATGACTCCAAGGTGGTGGGACCAGGCAGCTGCGAGGCAGAGGAGATAAATAAACTCGAGCTTATATCCTCCAAGAATGTGTAGCTCAGGAGTCGCTGTTGCTCAGCAGTCTTTGTCTTTTTGTGACCATGTTCCATCCAAACCAGTTCTTTCATGCCCATCCAACAGTGCTTTGTGGGTACAAAGAGATGGCTGCCAAGCATACTGGGGTCATGGGAATGAACAAAAAAATGCAGCCAGCTTTGGAGTGAGGGGTATACTGAAGGCTTATCTTGTTTCAGCAGCTAGAAACAGGACTTGGTGTGCTCTGGGCCTCTTTATCCTGTGGATAAAGCAAAGCTTGACAGCATTTGATGAGAGGGTAGGGAAAACATCAGTGTGATTACAAATATGTTGGATATGCAAGTGCAGTGCTGAGCCTGCTGGTTACAAGCAGACAGCAATACTACATGACACAGCATTTGTCTGGAGCGTCTACGCACGTCTGACAGGTCTGAGATGAGAGGCAGGGGAAAACAGGGACAGGGAGGGGGCTGATGTAGATAGGGAGAGGAGTGCTGGCTGGGTATTTTGGGTGCAGCAAAACGTTGTGCCAATGTGCGATTTCTTCTGTGGGCTTTCGGCCTGAGCAACTTCATTGGAAGAAAGGACAATCAGGGTGAAAGTTTAGCAAACAGAACAAGGCAGATCAACCAGGTCTTATCATGGGGTGGTGCTTGGCATGCAGGGGTCGAACTGGAACTGCTGGCCGCGCTGTGTGGTTGCGCAAAAAAACTCACCAGCTTCAGGCAGAAAAGCTGGCAGTGCCATCTCCTGGTCAGAGCAGGGGCTTTGGGTCGAGAAGCTCAATTTTGTCCTCCTGTTGACCGGCTGAGTGATCTTGAGCAAAACACCTCCCTTCCTTGCACTTGGATATTTTCATGAACAAAGTGATGGCCCTAGGGAGGCCAGTGAGCAAAGTTCATGCTCATCTAAATGAATTCTTGACATCATCAAATAAAAGGGCAGAGCTACACTTGGGTTGACAGTCGCTGCTGGAGGGAGAGGAAGGAGGACAGATACTCTCTGGGTCTTTCCACATCTTTCTCACTGAGTTTCTGCACACCGGCATGACATACTTCTTGGCTGTGGTTCTTTTTAACCGGAGACTTCCTAAAGGACCTGTCCTGATCCTATCTCCAGCTACACCACAGCAGTTTTTCAGCCATGTAGTTGCATCATGTTCCCACAAAAATTGTACTTGATTTGATAAATTCAGCACTGCCAAGTTTTAACAGCCACCACCAATAAGGGAGCTGACGGGTGGCCTTTGAAAATTTCCCCTAAGCACACAATAGCTATATTTTCACTGGGTTATGAAAACAACACCTTCAGGACTGTATCTTACCATCCATGGAAGCTAGATTACAACTGCCCCACAGGATATGAGCAATCAGCCTCTGCAGAACGTTACTCATATCCTGCAGGCTAGAAATTAGGATGCCCAGTTATCTGCAGAATGAGATTTTTCACATGAGCCCAAAGAGAAGCATCACCAAAACACACACTTTCTACAGAGCATCAACTGCTGGAATTTATTGTCAGCTGCCATTCAGAGCTACCTGCATAAGGGCTCAGGGCAAACTGATAAATGCTTAGGACCTTTTGAGTGCCACAGCCAGGAAGAACTGATGGGCATGCAAAATACAGTTGGCTCAGCTAGACTAAAGTCAGCAGACTGGCATATCAGAAGCAGCCTTTCCATGAACACGAAGAAAGGGTGTATTCCTAACTGTGTTAGGTAATGCAAGACAATGTCTTGACAAACAGAACTGGTCAAGACCAAGGTCAGCAAAGCTCGGTTCGGACAGATACCACCACTGCACTGAAACCTGCAGTGGCTCATCCAGCTCAGAGAAACTGCCAATGCAGAAGCGTTGGAAAAAATGCTTCCAGCTTCCTTATTTCATGCCACAGACAAAACTTTTTGTGAGTGATGGAGCAGCATCACACTGCCTTTACTGTCTGACTTCTTTCTCATACTTTTTTCTCATTCTGAGGCAAGAATACTCACACTGATCATACATAGCTCACAGGTAATTGTGTATGTCGTAATGCTTTGGTCACACACACACAAACATTAAAAGCATTGTATTAGTGGAAGGCTTCAGTGTTTCCAAACACATCGTCTAGGGCAATTTTGCTGTGTGAGCAAGTCTGATTTCTTTTTCCAAGTGTGATTGAAACCAAAAATAAAAAGGAAAAAAAAAGGGAAAAAAAAAAAAAGAAGTAAAGAGAGAGATACATTTTTCCTTGGGTATGGGAAGTCTACCTCCTGACTGGCTGTGTGTGTGAGGACAGAGCAGCCAAAGCACAGATGCTAGGGCTGGTTAGAAATAAAGCTCCAGCAAAGATTTAGTGCACAGTGGTGGCTCATGAAAAGATAGATTTTTTTTTCCCTTGGCTGGGACTTAACGTTTTGTTAACTAAACTGAGCTGAGAGAGCATGTTTTCTCCTGCTGACGGAAGGGTCCAGATGAGTTAGTAACACTTCAAAAGTAGAGACTGAGAAAATACAAAGCTCGTGGGAAGTCTTGATGGAGTGATGTGCACCAGATGTGCAGACACTGGCTGTGTTTGCTTGTGTGGTGCCCTGACATGAAGGACACTGTGGAGGCAAACCATGGCTTGTGGTTCATTATCCCCTTCTGGCATGGGAGGGCAAGGTGATGAAAGAGGGGCACTAAGGAAGGGGGTTGTACTGTCCCAGGTGCCAGTGCAAAGGGCTGCAGGTGGTGCTGGGTGACTGGGAAGATCTGGGACCCAAAGGTGATGTGTCCCCTGCTCCCAGGCTCTCAGAACTGGGTGCTTACAGGCAGATTTTAGAGTGTAGCCATGATGACCGTGTATCTGCTGTGTGGTCTGTGGGTGTGAACACTTTGGTTGCACAGATACAGTATGCTTGATTCTCCCCAGCAGTGTAATGAAAAGGTATGAAGTGGCCCCACACCAGCCAGCTCTAGGGAGGCCTTCTGAGAGCCTTGAAAACAGCTTGCAGATCTGCATCCTCCTTGCTCCCACAGAGGAAAGTAAGGCAAAGCCTCAATCACTGCAATCATACAGCCACATACATATGCCCAGCTTTGCAGCAGAAAGAATCAAGGCTTTTGCCCAGCTCCAGTGATGACCTAGGCCCCCACACCACACCTTGGGGGGGGTCTCTGTGGCAAGGGGACCACAAAATTGCTGCTGAGCCTGCAGTTCACCTCTGACATACATGGTGGCTTTCAGGAAGAATTCAATGCAGTGCCAAGCTCTCTTCCAGCAGCAGCCAGAGACCTGAGATTGTGTCTTTCCATGTGGAAGCCTCTATTACTAGAGTTGAAAAGACCACGTGTTCCTTGCTAACACTGTCTTAAGTGATTTGTCTCCATCAGGGGCCCAGCTACTGCGAAAAAGGGGGTGAAATGGCACAGGGAGGATGGTGGAGGCTCTCCTTCCATTCAGCGGAGCAGGGTCTTTTCTCCAACCCCACAAGCACCACCAGAGTCACTATAAGATGAGCATGATGCATTCTTCCTGGCACCAACAGAGCCCTTCCTCTTCTTTCCATTATCTCCCAGGGCCTTGGAAGTAGCTAAAATTTCACTGAACTCACAGAATCATTTAGGTTGGAAAAGACCTTGAAGATTTTCTAGTCCAACCATTAAACTCCTCTCCTCTTTCCATCTCATAGTAGCCTTTGCTCCTCACAGGCTCTCTAATATAGCTGTCTCTGAACCTACTTGTGCATGCCCAGAACTAAGGACCAATACACCTTTGGGGTGATCACTGCCCACTTTCACCAGGCTGACATCTCCTCTCAGCCTTAGGAAGGGCAGAGATGGGCAGACTGACAGTGTGAATGAAGACAGGCTTGCATCAATCTGGCCAACTCTGGGCTCTCTCTCATACCTCACTGCCTTTCTTGTGCCCCCAAACCTCTCTGGGTCCTTTCTTCTACAACATGACATTTTCCCACTGCTTTCTGATGGCCACATTTCTCCTGCAGCCCCTTCTGCCTCATGTTGGGTGTTGCAGGGTCTGCTTGTATACAGAGCTGGGGGTGACCTGGCGTGTTCCTCACACTTTTGGGATTCTCTCTGCATTTTCTCTGATGTTTCAATGCATTCCTCCTGCTCTTCCCCACTTCTCTGCTTCCCCTTTCCTCTTCCCCATCTCCCATTAAAAAGCCAATATTTAAGCCCCATTTCATACTGCTATCCTTCCCCCGCCTCAGGTTTTCTTCAAGACTTACAGCGCTGTGGACAAAACTTTGGGGGAGGGTGTGGAGGTTTGAGGCACGTTATCCTGGGCAGTGACTAAACTTGCATTAATCCCATACCAAACTCTGCATGACACAGGGGACCTGCTGAGCTTAAATTCAAGCCAAAACCTTGTCTCACAGGGACCGTGGCCCAGTGGATGTTCCTACAGCCATCCTTGCATACTTCAAGTCCTGCCCTAGTGCAAGGTCACCTTATGATGGCTTCTGCTGTGCTGGAGAGGGAAATGCCCAGCAGGGATGCGGCTGCAGGTGAAGGTTTGTGCTGTGGTGGCCTCACAGCTCATTGCGTGGCTGTGCCACCCCAGTGGCTCTGCAGCCTGCAGCTCCTCGGGCACCGATCCAGTAAAACCTCCAAGCCTGGGGCTGGGAGTCACCAGGGGGCTCTGCTTTCTGTGGTGAGCCCAGGGAACTTTCACTACACATCTCCTCTGCTGAGAGCAAAAGATATTTCTTCACCTGGGTTCTAAAAATATATTACAACCTTTTAAAAACGCTCTCCTACTTTTTTTCATGCTCAGAGTTCCACAGGCCACCAGCCTCCCACTCTCTCTGTTGTCTTCCCAATGAGTTAACATTACCTCCCCAAAACTGATTACCTTTGGGCCATGAACTGCTTCCTTGCTCCTGAGGTCTCCCATAGAGCCCAGCGCCCAGAGGGGAACACAAAACACCAAGTGCAGCTTCACTGGAGGGTGCTGACTCTGTGTTACCCTGTCTGTAGCGTGGAGACATGCCTGGTTATGTGGCAGCACACTAGCAGCATGTCTGTTTTCCAGGCGCCTCACCCTTAGCAAATAGTCCATATAGATGGTTGTCACCCTCTCCCACCCCCCAATTCACCTTGCAAAGCTGAGATTCATCTGCAATGTCATTATAAGTAACAATTTCATAAAGCAACTGATAGCTCATAGAGGTAAATCCTGACATGCTAAAGCACAGGCCTATTCTGAAACATGAATGTCATGCCACCACCCCAGAAAACATGCAATCCCTTCCCTCCCGCCTCCCCCCCAAACCCACAAACTCCAAACCACAACCCCAACTCCAAACCACAATCCAACCACACACCCAGTGTGGGGGGCTAGGTCATCTCTGGAGCTGGACAAAAACCTTGATTTTTTTCTGCTGTTCATTAAGATCCAGCAATGATGTGACTGATGCCACCATAAAGCCTGCAGGAGGATCACCCAACATAGCTGTTATTGATGGTGATGACGCAGAGGACCAGACTGGCTTGGCCCTCTGGCTCGTCTTTGTTCCAGAGTGGGCTGGTACACAGGTGAGATGACTGTGAAGAACTAGCAGAGCTAAAGTGACACACAACTTTATTTTCTTTCATCCAAGCCCTGTCTCTGGCCCCTTTACACCTGTCCTCACTTGCTTTGTGGGAAGGGCAACCTGAGTGAGGCTGGCACTGGGAATGCCTTCAGACAAGACAGATATCCCCCTGTGTGTAAACAGAGATTAGGTCCACAGATTGCTGAGAAGCAGAGGATGAGATGCTGCAATTCTGGTTTCATACTCAGTTGGCAGAGAGAAACTGTTTTATAACACTTCTGTGCTTGCTGCTCTTCCCTGGGGCCTCCCTCTCCTCCTCGTCCCCCTCGTTTTGCAGGGCACACAAACCAGAATGTAACCTTCTTTGCATAATCTCACCATAACTGTGCATAATACTGCCCTTTAGCTCTAAGACAAAAGTTTTCTGCATTGACAACCTGGTGTTTCTGTCTAGCCAAGATTTGGCTGCACAATAGCAGGCCCTTTACTGAACCCACGTGGTGCCTCAGTTTCCCCGTCCATGAAAATGAGATTATATGGATCTCTGTCAAACGCTTTCATGACTACAAAATAGTATTGCTGTTGCTTGAATTTGATACACCTCAGCTGACAAACATGCATCTCTTCATCTCTTTTGTTTTTCCCTTTTTTTTTTTTTTTTTTTCATGCTGTGCTTTCTAGACATCTCCCTTTGATTACTTACCTTTGGGATACTTTCTCCCCAGGTGCATGACTGCATGACTAGCCCCCATCTTTCCTTCTTCCTCCCTGCCCAAGCAAGATAGGTTTCTTTTGCATTACTTCTTTGTTCTCTGTGGTATTTTCAGCACCCTCCCAGCCTTGTATCACCTGTGAATTCCATTCCTCTGGTTGTGTTTTCCCTGTCTTTGCAGCACCTAGAATGACGAAGCCTTTTGTGCTGCTGTTGCTGCAATTGAACCTGATACTTGAAAGGAGGAGAAAAGGTTGGAATAAACTGCTCTGATGATTCATCCCCGGGGCTGAGAGATTTGGTCCTTTGATATCAGTCCCTTGATCAGAGCTCTGCTATGTTATCTCTGTTTGTCTGGGGAGACTTAATTCCTGGCACATTTGGGCTGGTGGAATCCCAGATACCAGAGTCAGTGACTGGAAAAGGAGCACACTGCATTCTTCTCCCAGTTTGAGATGTCAAAGAGTCTGTAAGGTTTGATGCTCCAGGGCCTACAAGCCCCTTAAGACAGCCTCTGTCTGCATTTAATGCAACTGAGAAACCTCTAACTTTCTTCCACCTGAAAAAATACATCACCTGCTCTCTCTGTATCTTATACCCCCGCAGAGGTGTCCCAACACAGCTTCCTCTTCCTCTTGCCTTGTTCTGTGGGCAGATTTCCCTACCAGCTCATCCTCTCCTTGTGTGCCACATGCTCACAAGATATTGAGGACCCTTTCACCATTCCCTTGTGAGGCTGGGCACTGATCATGAAGCAGGGTGGTCATAAATGAGTGAAAACCAAGAAAAGCAAGCATGAAAACCAAGCATGGAAAGCCTAGCTTGAACCTAGCCTACCTCAAATGTCTTGGTCAAAAGCCTAATATCAAAGTGCTGGATGAGTGGGATGGATTCCCAAATATTGACAGCTGAGCTGGGAGAGGGGCCATGGAGACCCACAGTTTTGCAAACTGGGCTTAAGTAGGAATTCTTTGGAAGATTTACCTAGGAACAAGTTGGGGTGGGTTCACCCAGGGACCACATCACTGTAGGACCAAGTGGGTTTTCCAGTGGTGGGGGAGTGTTTTCTCTAGGTATATGTGTTGATTAAAATGTTCTGTATCACACAAAAAAGTTAAACATGATTTGAGATTTCAAGATCTCAGACAGCTTGGTGCCATGGCAATAACCACCATTAAAAATCTTCATAGCTTTTGTTAAAGAGGGGGGAAGATGTTCAAGTACAGAAAAAATGTAAGCATTAGAAAATGGCTCATCCCCTTTCTTTTTAGGGAGAAAATATACTACAGATAAGATTAACAACAGTTAAGATCCATTATTCTAGGGGAGTTAGTCATGACGGACCTGGAGCATAGCCTTGCTGTTACTTTATATACAAACTTCTTTTTTCAAAGACAAAACATGCATTGAGTAGGGAAAGGAAGACCAATGAAGGAGGAAAGTGCACCTTCCATTTCTGATGCTGGACTCTCACACTACTTTCTGCTGGTGGCACACATATGGTACAGACAGGAACTTTGGGAAGTGGGAAACACACAGCAGCATCAGGCTGGCCAAAAACTTGCTGTACTTGCACACAGCCCATCAGCTTGTAGCCATACAGCCAGAGAAAGTGCTTTGGCCAGTAACCGCAGATGCCTTTTAAACATGAGGTCAAGAGACAGAAGGTGGACTGAAAAAGCTTTGTGAGGGATGGGTGAGAGCAGAGGAATCATCCACTCACTACATTTCAAGAAGAGAAGCTAAAAGTGGTAGATGTGGAGACACTGTTCAGGGACTTCTCCTCTGCCTACTCTGATCACATTTTTTTTAGCAGATCAGGGAAGTAAAATCCTGAAGGTGAGACCCAGGAGACTGGGAGTGATGGCAACACTGTCAGAGCTCTTTTCTTCCAGTTTCATCTTCTTGGCATCAGGGCCAAATTACGTTTCTCTTAGAGGCCTCACTGTATGCAGGACTTCAGGAAGGATTTATGAGCAGAAAAATCCATCTCATGATAATGATCGACAGCTTGTCCTAAACTGCTTTGTTGGAAATTAAGTCCATTCATTTCTTGGCCCTTACATTTTTTGCATTGGGCAGATTAAACAAAAAAAAAAAAAAAAAAAGAGAGAGAGAGAAGGAGAGGATTTAAATATATATGTATGTATTTAAATATCCGATATATTTAAACATCAGATATATTTAAATATCTGCGGGTGTGGCACAGATTTTCACTTTTACCTTTTGCTGATTTTACTGAGAAATTTTGCACAGCAAAATAAGTTGGGCTTTTGTTACTCCGAATAATTTAAGAGAAAGGGCCTCTGCAGACTGTTCCCTTCCTTCATGAACCAAACCCACTTAACATGGGAAGTTGACTCCTAAATTACATTTACAGAAGGAGAAATGGAAGGCAGTTAGGAAATAGTGATGAATGTTATTTAAAGTTTGCAGACTTCCTAGCCCCTCCCCCTGGCTTTTTTAGGTAGGTGTTACCATAGCTCTCCTTACATCTTCCAGCCCTGAGAGGTCTTAACTTACTGTTTTGTGGCTCTGGATGGCTGCTATGTACAGTGAAGTACCAGCTCTGACTTTATTTAACTTTAGGCACAGAATAGCCTAAGAAGAAAAAGGAAATCCTTTTCCTTTTTCTTTTTGATCACCCAACAGAAACTTGGTTGTATTACCTCACCGGGAATATATTTTAGCCCTTTCAGAATTTTTCAGCCCATCATGACACACCTAAAAAAACAAAAAAAGCAGCAGAATGTTAATGATTTTTTGGGATAAATTTTCCTTTCCACTGCTTATCCTCAGTACAGCAAGACTGTATATGTTAGAGGGAAAAAAACCTCCCTTCCTGGTACAGACTCATTAACAGTATTTGCAAGGAGGACAAGGCCATTGTGAGAACAGGCAAACAAATGGATCTGACTAGATTACAGTGCAGTCTCACACAAAGCAAAGAAAAAATGTAGAAGGTGATCAATCACCAAAAAAAGAAAAGTCTTCGGAGAAAAATATGGTGCTTTAAGAGAAGTAAGTTTAAGTTCAAGTTACAATTAAAGAATTAAGACGCTGAACTAAGTGGTTAAAAGGGGAGCAGAGTGGGAATGTTGCAATGTTGAAATGTTTTAGCTACTTACTTCTTCACTTTTTTCTTTTAAAAATGTCTTTAGATTAAGCCATTACTATCAATGTCAATCACAAAACCCCTGCAAATGTTTAAACAAAGCAGGGCATTTGTTTAAGGCTTTAAAGAAAGGAGAAATACTGACAAAGCCTTTTTTTAAAAACAACTGCATTTACTATCTTTGAATACTTAACCAAAACTACACTCAGCAGGTTCAAGGACTGAAAAGCATACTTTTTTTAAAAGCCAGCTTGGACAAAAAAAATGTTTGTTTGCCAATATTTGTAATCTCAGAAGGAGACTGTATGGCCCAGAAAGCCTCTGGAGGGTTGCAGGTGCTCTCCTGCTGCTAGCAGCACGTGAGTCTGCAGCTCCCCACACACCTCCAGAGAGGGGTCTGGTGAGGCCAAGCCTCGGAGAAACTTGGTGTTTTCCTGCTATAGGGGTACCAATAAGGAATTCTAGACTGTTGCAGCCCAAACTCCCAGAGTTTTGCCAGCCAAGCAGGAATGCAGATGCAGCGATATTCCTGTTGACAGCATCAGCTACACCTTCACTGAAGAGTCTGTTGGGCAGAGCTACACCAAGAAGGGCTGAGCCACAAGGGCTCAAGCTGTGACTGAACATCTAAGTCTATACAGGATGCTGTCAGCTTTAACTTTCAGTTCTTGCTCTGTTATGTCCATTCTGTACACATCAAGCCTCGTTTGCGTGTTAGCTGTCATGGGACCCTTTGCCAGAACACAGACATCTCAGAGTCAGGTCCATCCAGTGTCTTTATCCACATATGATCTTTCCCATTTGACCCTGACTGATTCCTCTTAGGAGAAAAGAGCAGCAACTGACAAATTAAGAGGTCTGAAAGGTAATTTATTACCTAAAACCCCAGTGAAAAGCAGAAGAAAAAACCCCATCCAAACAAATCAAAATCTGCTGCCTGTAAGGATCATTTTGCTGAGGTCACCTGTGAAAGGTGTAGAAGGCACTAGTGCAGCGACCAAACACGGCTAGGCAGGGATGGTTATAAGAAAATCAGGTTGTACAACCATACAGCCTGTGTCAGTGAAAGGACCTAGTTACAGAAAACGTCTCCATGAGCATGTTCTCCACCTTCTGCTCTGCTTGAGCATCTTCTGAATGATCTCCATAATCCCAGACCAGTTTTCAAGGTTGTTTTTTCTGCCTCTTCTGTTCTTCCATGTCATTGGAGTTACCCTGTCAGTAGCACCTGCATTCACTACTTTGTGGCTATCTTGGCCAAGTCAGCATGAGCTACAACCACATTGTGGAGGGCACGGGGATGGAGAATGAGGACTTCTCCTCTTTCTTCCTGGTCTTTCTAACTACTAGTCTTTCTACCTCACTGCTTTTATGGAAGAAACCTGGTCGTTCTGTTGCGGAGTTCAGTGCCACCTAGGGAAAGCAAGAGACTTAGCTGTTGATGAAAGATCATGTTACTAACATGCCTGTGAAAAATTTACCCGCTTTTTATGGGAGTGTGCTTTCAGCTTCATGGTACAGAAGAGCAGATAAAGGTTGTTTAAGATACTAGAAAGCCCTCTGAGCCAAGAGCATGAGCCTGGGAAGGCTTTCGTGGAGATCATTGTGAGAAATAGTGAGTATCTGGGCCCAGCATGGAATAACACAGTACCAGAGTCTGGTTCTGATGCCAGGCCACATCTGTCAGCTGCCTGCAGTACAGGTTTGAGGGAGCTGCTGTCTGCGCCACAGGCTGTGTCACATGCTGTGCAGGGGAGATAAGCTGCTCCTTGAGAGGTGGTGCTGCTCTGAAACCACGGAGGTGTGGGAGACTGTGGGTGTGTGTAAGGCCCTAAGGTTCCTTCAGCTCCTCCGCCTCTGGGTCCCCCTCCCACGCCTGGGGAGGTGACTCTCTCTGTGCTGCCCCACTCACTGATCCAGTCGGGCAGGTGGCTCTGCTCCCAGGGGCAGCACCATCCTCCTCCCTTGCTTCTGCCCAGCGGGAATTTGTAGTGCAGGTGACTATGCTAGTTTATTATGCCTCTGGGCACTTTGCAAGAAAGATCCCAGACACCTTCAGAAGTAGCTGAAATCAAGGAGATCAAGTGTGAAGTGCTCAACCAGTGATACTCCCAGTAAGTACAGAGATACCCACTGCCACCCATGTCAGCACCCCATGCCGTGTTTTCTGCCAGGTCTTCAGATTAAAGAGTTTTAGAAGATGCATTGATATCCTTCAGGTCTGCTTCCTTGTTTTCATTTTCTAACTGCACCTCAGGCCATGAAAACTCAAACATCAACATACAGTAACAGGCCAGACATTGAATATGAAGGAGCACATGGCATTCTCCTTGACCTGTGGCACTGGAGCTGCCCAGCAGGGTCCTGAGCTCTGTGCAGCTCATCTCATTGGTGTCTCTCCCTTTGCTTAATCAGCTAAAGCCTGAGGGCAGATATGAGGGACAGTGACCTAAGCTCTGGTGGCACTGTAGCTCTGAAATGTGGAATGATTTAGAAACGAGGCATGAGCCAAAACCACCATGTAGAAGCTGTTGCAGAGTAATTGCCATATTCAGGATGTTCTTGTGATTCTATCAGGACAGATGTGCTCAAAAGCCCTTTTTTGCTGTAACTTTTTCAAGTTAATTTCATATTTAAAACTGCATTTCTTGTGCAGAGAGATGTCAGTCCCTGAAGTTTGTAGTCATAGAAAAGAGTTTCATGCAAACAGAAAACATAATACTGAGTGCCAAGTTAAGGAGACCCTAACCAGGCCCTCATTTCCCTCCGGTCTGCACCTCATGGGAAAGTGGATGGTCCCAAGGCAGCAGAATCATGCTGTGATGTGGCAAGGGAGATGAATGATCTGCCCCTCATGGCTCAAGAGCAGCTGCACTGATTTTCAGGTTCACTTACAGGCCAGTCCTGCAGTTCCTTGTGGTTTCCCATGCAGGGATCTCAGAAGGCTCCAACTTGCCCCTGCTCTACAGACAGGGAAGCCGGGACTAGTAACCTGCCATGGGACACAGAGCAGCAGCAGAAGTGCTGGTAGAAGTGGTGTTCTACATCCTTTTAAACTGATCTAAATCTCATTTCCCATGGTTTTGCTCACCCCCACTTGTGTGTTTCTTCTCCCTGCTGATATTAGAAAGCTTTCACAGCAAGCAGGTTCCCCTTTCTGGTCTGTTGAGAAGGTATTGGGTGCTAGCACAGGCTTGGGAAGAAGTCAGTGACAAGCACCTGTGGAGCAATGAGGCGCAGAGGGATGCAGGGACAGTCCAGGTTAAATAATTTTACACTTCTGTGGATCTGCACCCTCAGCTCTGAGCTGCTGACATGAGGCATGCGCATGTCCTGGTGCCAAAGTAGGGCTGGTTCTAGCAAGAAATAGTTGAATTAACTCTGGGACTTCTGTCTGCATTGAGAAATACAGACATTAGCTAGAAACTCACAATGTCTTTGGAGATGAAGCTAATAAAATCTTCCTAAACACAGGCAGAGCAAAACCTCCTGAGGGGAAGGGACTGGCGTAAGCCCATAGAGCAGACCAACCTGCAGGCCCATAGCTGAATCCTGTGGCTCACTCGCTCACCTCTAGTTATTTAATGAACAGCTCTGCAGGTGCCTGTCCCCCTTGGGGGGGCCATATGTCAGCAAACATCAGCTAACCCTGCATTAAAGGAAACTTCATCTTTATTCCAACCAGCCTGTGAAGGCCTGGCAAAGGCCACAGCCAAGTCTACGCAAATGAAAGGATGTGCCTTTGAAAGGCCATGGGGGAGCAAATCTGTTAGCTGTGGACCTTACCTGCACTAAATCTTTTCCTACCTCCATAGTGAAAATGTCTCTGCTGATTGTCCCTCTGTAGACCAGACAGCTGAGATTTCTGAGTCTGCTCTGCAAAATGAGATCTGGTGTTGGATGTGACTTGTCCAGTGTTTCTGACTTTGCTCTGGAACAGACATGTGGAAGATGGGCCAGACACATTCTCAGCTGGCTCCCTCAAATGACTGTGTAAAGGAAATTCCTCCTCAGTTAAAAAAAAAAAAAAAAGTAGGTTCTAGCCCCCAGGTCTGATCCTTTATTGTTTTTCCCTCTTGCTCCATCTCACCAAGTGTGGGAAGTGCTGCCAGATCGGAAGGGTGTGTGCATGTGTGAGTGGGTGTTGTGGGGATGTCAATGTGACACAAACCACAAAGCAAAGGTCTCAGAACCCTCCCCGTAACCTGGAGCCAGGGTTTGGGTTTGCCCAGCATGGTACTGAGCAGCTCAGCACCAGATCTACCTCCTGCCCACTCCCATGTGGTGGACATTGGTTGGGATTTGTTCTCCCAACGCAGTATACATCTGTCTTCTACAGGACATCTGCACTCATGGGATTATTTTGTGACAGGACAATTTGAGCTGAGCCCAAAGAAGCAGGCGGGAGAAGGTTTCCTGGGGGTCTGGATGAGATCCTGCTCAGGTGTGACTGAGGAACCTGCAGAATGGGAAGAATTCAGAGGGGACATATTTTAGCCCTGATGCCATGTGTGGCTTTCTACCCCCACCCCACCACCTCACCACTCCCCCCCCCCCCCCCCCACCTCCGCTCTGTCCCCACCCCACCAATCATCCTCTTTAACATGACAAAGAGCCTCGAGGATGGTGAATATTGCAGTCCCAGGCAGGGGACAGCCAGCTATAAAGGTAACTGCCTGTCTACCTCAGCTTGCTGGTGAGACCTACCCCCCAGGTGCAGATAGCATCTATTAGAAGGTGGGGGACCCCCCCCCCTTCATCAGCCCGCCATGTGTGCACACTTGGCTCTGCCCCCCTACCAGGCTTACCCCAGCGGGGCTGGCATGGGGTACCTGGAGTTTTACTGGAACTCGGCGGGGGAGGCAGGACATCCCCCCGCTTCGGCTGGGCCAGGGGGAGCCGGTCAGTCTCCGGAGGCAGGAGGGAAGAGGCGGATGGCAGGTAAGGCATTTCAGCTAAGTCCTAGAGCTAGTCCTCAGGATACCTGTGGTCCCAGGCCAGCCAGTCGGCTTAATGACCTTGAGCAAATTTTTCTCTCTCCCTACCTTGGTTTCCTAATGTGTGATCTGGGCAAAGTGTGATGTGGTAGGCAAGGAGGATGGGTGACCTTGGGCAGTCAGTCACACCACCCTTCCATGCTACTTTTCTTTGGTGACTGTGAACCGGTTTCCTAAACCCCAACACAGCCTGCGAGAGTCCAGGCACTGGCAAGTCTGTGATCCAGGCTGAAGGGCAGTGTGACAACATGGTCTCATGGAAGTTCATAGCTCTTGGGGCAGAAATGTCTGGGCCTCCTTTTAGTCAAATGCTGCCATGTGTGCTACGGAGAGAAACAAATCCTGAAGGTAATTCTGCTCATGGCATCGCTTATCCCCTTACAAACCCCTCGCGCCCTTCATGTGCTCATTTAAACTTGAGCCGAGGCATGCTCTGAATCACTGTGCTGGGAAATCTGCTCCCTTTAGATCTCTGCTTCTTTTAGTTTGCCATTTTCCTCTATTTCCCTCTCCTTTCCGTGCTCTTGTTGCCTTGCCTTTCCCTCTTTGCAAAAAAAAGTCCAAGGCCCCACCGTGGTGGCATTTTCTGTCCCTGCCATTCCTCTCCCACTCCAGTGAGTGGCAATAGAATAG
Source organism: Strix uralensis (assembly GCF_047716275.1). NCBI lineage: Eukaryota > Metazoa > Chordata > Aves > Strigiformes > Strigidae > Strix > Strix uralensis. Next base: position 81,924,952 of record NC_133976.1, read on the forward strand.
CTGATGAAAGCAGGTTTTTGCCCAGCCCCATTTTATGGTCAGCAAGGCTACACGCTTGATCTTTTGGAGTGCAGGTTCCAAGCTGTCAGATGCTGTAGAGAGCTACAGGCTTGGGCAGAGGGACCAGTGGGTAGTTTGGAGAAAGGCTTAAGTTCTCTGCATGCTGCTTGCTCCACAAAGCCAGCGGGCAGATTGACTCATTCATGCCCCCAGTAGGCTTGGCATATAGACTTAAAACCCATCTTCAAACGCTCTCCTCTGGTGCATTTCTCTACAGAGAGAGCCCGGCCATGGAAGCAAAGGCCTACAGGTGTCAAGGGCTTGTGGGAGCAGGTCTGTCGTAGGTTTTCGTGTTTATGTCTGTTGGACTGCTGTTTGTGTTTCTTGCTTTGAGGAACTGCTTAGTAGCCTCTCAGCATAGGACAGAAGGAGGGGTTTGGTAGAGTGGACGGGGAGCCCATTCCTCAGGAGGGCATCAGTACTTTGCGTTGGAAGTACATTCGGGAGGTTGAGGAGGGTGACTCAGTGGGCTGCAGAGTCACAGCTCTCAGGGTGACTAGGAAGGAGATCAGGAGCTACCCCATTCACTGCACACTCTCTCCCCTGAAATGTCCAGAGGAGAGGGGATGGCCGATGCAGAAAGGTTTGCAGAGGAGTAGCTGGAGGAAGGAGGGATGAACAGATTTATCATTGCAGTTACGGGGAAGGGGGCAGGCTGGCATCGCAGTCCTTAAGTCAGGGCTGGCCTGAGAAGATCTCAGACTTTCACAGATCCCAGCAGCCAGGCACCTGACAAAAGGGACTGGGGTAATCTCTCTTGTTAGCATTTTCCTATTCAGGCAGCCTGAATGACTTTGCATCTTGGCGGCTTTTGTCTGGACTAGCAGCCCAGATTGTTTAGGAAGCTTTTCATTTAGATCTTTGTCCTCAACAGAAACCCCTTAAGACATGTACCTCAGGACAAATGAGAAGGGGCTTGGACACCTTCTGCACTTTTGAATTTTGTCCCCCATGTCCCTGGTACAGGATTACTGTCTCTTCTCACCTGTCCCACACATCCACCTTTCCTCTATTCCTCCTCATTTCCACATCAAATTTCTCTTCATTCTTCTCTCACCAGAAGACCCCTCAGCCAAATAGGTCCCTCCATCTATACCAGTGTTTCCAGCAGTGGGATGGTCTGTGGTGGGAGCCACAGGCAAACAGGAGTGAGCCAATATCCAAGGCCTGACTGATGCTCTCCACCTGCCGCCCCATCCTTGTGAGCACTGACTGCTCTGCCTCACCATACACCCTGGTCAGAGGTTGCTTTGCCATTGTCTTGAGATTGCTTGGCAGGCAGTTTTGGGCAGCTCAGTCACCAACCTAAAGCTATGCTTGCAGTCATGACTAGGCCTTTTTACACCTCACTGAGACCAAAATATTACTGGGTCCTTTTTGAGGAGGATACTAACACTGTGAGCCAGCATTCTTCCCTCTCTGCCCTGACTTTTCCACCTGGTGAAAGGGAGCCACAGGCAATCCCAGAGGGGTGAGCTGGGACGCTGCTCACTGTCAGTGGGCTTGTCTGTGCTCACAGATCCATGAAGGAAGAATGGTGACACAAGCCTTTACTTCAAGAGAACTCCTGTCTGATGGGCAAGGAGCTCTGCAACAGGCAAGGAATATGCTCATACCCCTATAGCTGTGCGTGATGTCTCGTATACCTTTTCCCACTGTCTTATCATTTCTAGAAGTATCCCCAGCTTCATCCAGTTCTGGGAATTTCAGCCAATTCACACCAGATTCAGCCACCAGTCCACATTCGGCATCCTCATCCCCACAGCGTGCAGCTAAATCTCAGAAGGGTGGAGGAGATGTCATGGAGGGGGTGAGGAAGGCCAAGAGCCGCACAGCTTTCTCCAAGGAGCAGCTGCAAATCCTGCACCAGCGGTTCCAGAGCCAGAAGTATCTCAGCCCCCAGCAGATCCGGGACCTGGCTGTTTTCCTGGGGCTCACCTACAAGCAGGTAAACATGGAGACTTTGACCTATGGTGTATATGTCACACAGCAGCTGAATGGTCACATAAGGCAGTGACAGGATGGAAGGATGAGTCCCCAGCAGAGAGTAGAGGCAAAGGTGCCAGCTAGCAGTTGCTCCCCTGCCTATTCACACCCGGAGATCAGAGGCACTTCTGGGGGAGAGGAGAGCCAGTGGCACCTCACTGGGGCCTCCCCAGTGAGGGGTCAGTTAAGGGTACTGTTGCCAACACTCTTAGTAGAATGTAGTAGAATGCCAACACTTTGTAGTAGAAACACAGTGATGAATATGTTGTTTGCCTCAAACAGCCTCTACCTCTGTGCTGGTGAACTTAACAGAAACCCTGGCATGCTTCTGTTCTCTGAATCCCAGGGCTGCAACATGCTGAAAGCTATTGCTCATGTTTCCTAGGGCTGATCTTGTCCAATATCTAATAACATCCCCCACTCAGCACTGCCCGACTGCTTGACATGTGCTCCCCTCTCCATGTGGGTGCTGCGAGGTCCATCCATCGCAGCTCTTCAGGGCCTCTGCTGGTCTCCAGGCAGGTTGTGTGTAGTGAACTGGTGATGGCTCAAATGATGCCTTCGGAAAGCAGAGGGGGCTGGGCAATGGAGCACAAGCACTTGCAGTTACAAGTCCAAAATCTGCCTGGAATTTGGATCTCAGAGCTGGGCACAGTGGGCTGGATGCCCCAGGACTAAAAAAAGTTATAAATGCATTTTAGGTACACACATATGCTTGCACACATTGAACTGATTCTGTCAGGAACAAAGCAGGTGGGACAATCTGCCCTTTCCTTCAGTCCACATCTCTGAAAAGGCTGCTGTCATAGGGCAGACACAGCCCTGGGGGCAAACAGCTCTGGAATTCATCCTAGCAAGGAGCTTTGAATTTGGGAACTGCTGGGTTCAAAGAGCAAGCCTCTCCCTTCTCTGCTCATGAGCATGCAGAAGCAGTGTCTTAGAGGTTTGCCTGTAGCGCAGGGGGCTTGTAGAGAGCTGGGTGGGTCTGATTTGCACCACTCATTCATCTCCGTGATTGAAATGAGTCAATTTGTCACATCTATAACTGTCCCGTGGACATAATGCCGCCCCCTCCCCCTACCATGCAGATGCACTAGCCACCTGCTGAGGCTGCTAGACAGACATCCCTTGGCAACAACCCCAGGGAGCTCTTAAGGGCCTTTATCTGCTGCTGCCCAATATATCTATGCCATCTGGTGACTCTCCCCCTGCTTCTTCCTGCTTGCGATTCTGATAACATTTGCTCTTCCCTCTCCTTTGCTGATGTTTTCTCTGCTCTCCCTTCCCCAACCAGGTGAAGACTTGGTTCCAGAACCGGAGGATGAAGCTGAAAAGGTGCCAGAAGCATAGCCTGTGGACTGAACGGGCTCAGTGCCTCATGCAAGTAAGAACACAGCACATAGCTCAGCATGGGCCTTCTGTCTGGGCAGATAAGTCCTGTAATGTATTTCCTCCATGGGGACAACTTAAGCATACAGGTATCAGAGTACCCTGCCTTCTGGTTTGTTCAGCACAGAGGCACAGACTTAGCATGACTCTCCATGTTCTGTAGGTAGCCTGGCAATGTGCTGATGATAGCACTGAAATCACAGAATCACAGAATCATTCAGGTTGGAAAAGACCCTTGGGATCATGGAGTCCAACCATCAGCCCTACTCTACAAAGTTCTCCCCTACACCACATCCCCCAACATCTCATCTAAATGACCCTTAAACACATCCAGGGATGGGGACTCCACCCCCTCCCTGGGCAGCCTATTCCACTGTCTGACCACTCTTTCTGAAAAATTTTTTCCTAATGTCCAGTGTGAACCTCCCCTGTTGCAGTTTAAAGCCATTCCCTCTTGTTCTGTCACTAATCACCTGTGAGAAGAGACCAGCACCAACCTCCTACCATGTCCTTTCAGGTAGGTGTAGAGAGTGATGAGGTCTCCCCTCAGCCTTCTCCTCCTCACACTAAAAGTCCCAGATTCTTCAATCTCTCCTCACAGGATTTATTCTCCAGGCCCTTCACCAGCTTCATTGCCCTCCTCTGCAATGCTTTTTTTCCTCCCCTGGAAATGCTTCCAGGGAAAAGCTGTTTTCCTCATATATATACATACACAACTGTGTATCCATCCCTGAGCTATGGGGATGGATATGGTTCTTCTTGTCCTCCCATGCTACTGCTGCTGATCAAGAGACAACATGAAATGTGAAGGGACAGAAGAGCCCCAGTACATGTCAGGCCTGCGGACACACGTGGAGAAGCTTTTGTGTTCTGACTCTCTTGTCTCTCCCTTTCAGAGTGGCTTCCAGCCAAGTACTTACCTGGATGTGCACCCCAAATTCCACCAGGGTTACCCGATCACTGCAGCCAGCAACATCCAAACTGTGCCTCCCCCCCGTCAGCACTACGGAGCCGGGCAGAACGCTTACACAATCATGACCAGCGAGGATGGAGGAGTCTTTGGCAAAGGCGGGGGCACCTGCAGCGTCCAGCAGACAGTGGGCTTCATTGCCCAGCACAAAGTAGACTTTTACCACAGCTGTCCCGGCAGTGTGGAATACCCAGGCACAAAGACAGGTGATGGCTGTAACTTTCACCACTCGACCACCGTGGGGGCTCCTTGCCCCACCACTGCTGGTCACCATCTCTATCACTCCTAAGCACTGTGGATGTGGGGTACTGGGGCAGCCGGGAATCAAATCTTATTCTCATCTTTCCCTTTGTTATTCATGTGCTCTTCAACTCAGGGGCATCATGTAGCTAGAAACTGTTTTGTCATCCAAATATATGCCTACAAACATGCACAGACATGCAGATACCTGTCTGCTCATATATCTACATACAGTCCTTCATACGTATGCCCTTACACGTGCACACCTCTCCCCTCCTTTGTTGGCACAGACAACCAAGTTTCCTTATAGCAAGACCCAAGATCTGATTACCTAGATTATCCCCTGGATCTTCTAAATTATGGATCTTGTAACTTGTCTCGGAGGAGGCACAGATTCCTTTGGGGCTTTCATTTACACATATCACTTTACAGTTGCGTGTACATAACCCATGAAGCCATGAGCTGTGTGGAGAGCTGCTGGTCACATACCTTCCACTGAAGTTGGAGAAGTTACTGTCACACGCCAGGCATCCATCTGATGGTTAGAGCACCAGTTCTGTAGGTCAGCCACAAGTACAGAATTGATGAAGTGTCTTATGAAGAGAGATGTGACAAGTGGCTTACAGAAAGGCTGGCAAGGTGATCTTATAACCATCAAAATTATAAACAAGCCCTTCGTTCTAATCTGTATCTTTCTGTGCTTCCTCTCAAGAAAACCAAACAGTGCATTCAATTTGGCAAATAATAAAATATTTTGTAAGATGGATTATGTATTTTTTCTGTAGCTTTTTTCCACTGTAATAGAGCACTGCAATATAAAATCCAGATGGAGCATAAATAGTCATAGCAACTGTATGCCATTGTTATTACTGATTTGACTCTGAAACTATAAACAGAGATTTTTCTGTGTTGTAGGGGATGAGCTTCATGACCCTTGGCAATGCCAGATATCTAGAGTCAAAGGACAAGGTAACTACCACGCACCTTAAGAATTTCCCCTACCCAGCAATATTTAATACTGGGACTGGCTAAAACACAGAGGTACCATCATTTCTAAACTTAATACAATATAAGTGTCTAAGTACCTAAAACCACATGTGTGTATCAAGGTATATTTAATAACAGAGTCCCAGTTCCCTGAGTCACAGGTTTTCTATCACTCTTTGATGATGACAATGACTTTATCTTAATGCAATGCAGTAACTGTCATGGTTAAAAAAAAAAAAAAAGAAAGCATAAAATGAAGGCAATTGATACCTGTGACTGGAGTAATACGAGGCATGGTCTTCTGTTGGCAAAGCTGGTTTATGTCCCTGTGCCTCACAGCTGTTTGTTCCCACCCCCATTCCTTCATGCAGCCACTCTTTGACCTTTTGGTTGTTCAGCTACACTTTATAAAACTGTACTGTAAATGGTATGGCCAGCATGATTTGGGGAAAAATAAGGCCTTCTGGAGAGCAAATTTCTAAGTCATACAATTTTGGATATCCATTTTAAAAGCACAGCCCCACAAACATCCATCCTACAGCCAGCAAGTGCCTAAGCTGGGGAAAGACACGTTCTTGCAGCCACTGCACCATCAGAGGGGTGGGCACCAGTTGAGTTAGCTTAGCCGAAAAGGTGCTGGGTAACATCTGAAGGTGGCCTGCAACAGCAGCAATTATCAGGGCTCTCACGTGAGTGCCGGGAGCTTTTTCAGCCCCTTTGGAACCAACAGTGCTGATACTAAGCTGAATATCGTCTGAAACCTTTCCATACCTCCCCATCAAAGGCTGCTGTAGGTGAAAATGTTGAGCTTGTGACGAATAGTTCTCTGGAACAGGAGTCACCTGTCATGCCCTGTTCCTTCAGGAATGCTTTAGGACAAGCAGGATCTTGCTGTGAAGCCCTTGGGACTGGCTTGCAGAAGGATGCTAGCTATAAGAGCAACAGTTGTCAGTTGTGATCTCCCCACCACTGACCTTCCCAGCAAAACTGGGCTAACAAACACTACCAAATCTTGCAGTTTCCTCAAGACACCCCTAAAATTTTTCAGAGGCCATCATTCAAAGACAGAGCTTATCGCCACAGGTGGTTCTGGAAACTGAAAGCCTGCAGCAATTCCAACAGGCAAGTAAGCAACTTCCAGGAAGGGAGTTCACTGATGTCATCTGCATCAGGGGCTGCATTCCCAACGCCCTGTGTAACAACAGCAGGAATGCAGCTCCTGTTACAGGCAGTCCCTCAGCCACCGCCAGACAGAGAGGGACACTGGGGACTTGCTTTCTCTTCTGGTCTTTCCCTTGTATTTAAGCAATGACTTGGATGGATCTCGGGGCTCACCCAAGGCAGCAGTCCTGATGTTGTAATTTGTAAAAGATAGAGTGATTCAGACACAGCCCAGCTGCTACAGACACACCCTGTCTGTGAGCAGATGGGCTTCCATTAAACATGAGAAATTAATTCTAGCCTGGTTACAAAAAAGATTCACTTTGGACAGCATGAAGACAACATGGCCCTCACAGGAAAGGAAAAACCTTTTTTTTTTTTTTTGGTCTAAAATCAGTTCCATGAATTTGCGTTCTTCATGCCTCTTGACTGCTCAGTATCAGCCAAGGTGCTGTTGGCCTCTGATGATGGGCTGAGCAAAAGATATGTGGCAATGCTTTACTGAAAATTTCCAAAACCCTGTTAGATCAGCATTTGAGTCATGCAGTGTAGTTAGATAACTAAATACAGTGTTTACACATGCCTGTAGGGAAGAACCTATTAAAGCAAAGATCATGCCTTTTATTTGCACTGGAGAGACAACTGGAGCTGTGAGCCCTTGCTCACGGGCCCCTCAGAAGAAACATGTAGCTTGTAAAACATTGTCATGGGCCATGTTGACACAGAGAGCGAAGAATGAGGTCGCTTGCACCACTGTACTTGCTTGGTATTTTGCCTATGGGACAGTAAAGGCTGGGATCCAGTTAACTAGAGAATAAAGCGTGGTCTACATAGTCTGTACTAGATCTGATTTCTCCTGTTTGGGTGGGATTCTCCACATCACTGGAGCAGTATCTGCAGTGTTGACAAACTGGAGTGTTGACCCTGCAGAGATACCGTGAAAGTGCAGTGTATTCCCACAAGCTATAATACATATAAAGAGCTCCATATGGGCTTACAGCTTGATCCTAAAAAGATTTGCTGGCAAGGCAAATCATGTTTGCAGTGTGCAGCAATCACTGTTACACAGCACAGTCACAAGAAGCAGCAGTCCTGACAGAGATGTAACATACCCCAACAGAAAGGGCTTTTACTGACATGCACTTACTTCCTCTGAAGAACTGATATAAGCCCTTTTGGAAGTATGAGCCTGGAGGGATTAGTTGCACCCGTTTTGGTAGTAGTGCTGCAATCACCTGTGCATCTGTTTCACATGGTTATGCGACTCAGGTATGTCAAGGTAACAGAGATCTCCAGCACTGCGGAAGGACAGAGTCCTGCTTAATACCACAGCTTGTAGAAACTCTTCCTGGGCCACTAACTAGCAGTCCGTTCCAGCCCACCTGCCAAAATTCCAGCAGCCACTCTGCATGTTCCCTCCAGCCCTACAACTAGGTGTGCTTGCCAAACCTGCGTGCAACCCAGCCTGAGCAACCAGGGGAATAACACACCCGTAAAGGAATGTCCATTTCTGCAGAATGCTCCTATGGTAAACGCAGGAACAAAATCTGAGCATGCAGAGCCCAGCCCCAGGGCTATTTTAGCAACAATATCTGTTTCCACAGGAGGAGATAGGCCAACAGAGCTCTGGCTACCTCCTTACCTTTGTAGCAGAAACATGGAAGGGAAACACACCCAAGCAATACAGGTAATCTGTAGCAAGCATCCTCTGCAATCATTCTGCAAAGACCTGTGCACCTTGTGTATTTCTTTAGAGCTTAAGTTTGCGTCTCAAAAATTTAAAATGGAAGGAGCTAATTTAAAAGCTGAAAGGCAAGGCTTTAGTATCTATGACTTTTATAGGTATATGGTTCAGCTCCCCCCCCCCCCCCCCCCCCAAGAGAATTGTTGAAATTAACACTACTGCTAGAGCATTACCTAGAATTCATCCAAACTGATGTTGGGACATGAGTCTTAGGTCAGGATGAGAAAGGATCTCTGTTCTGTAATATAGGAAGTCACATGAACCTGGAGTTTCCCCCTCTTCCAGGCCAGATTTGCCTTTTTTCTACTATTGAAGGTTGGCAGCACACACTCAGCCTTTCTGCCTCCCCTACAGGCTCAAACCTCCACTCCCTTACCTTCCTGCCCATATTCCACCTTGCCCTTGGAAGCAAAGCAGTACAGTATTGCAAAAGGAAAGCAGACATGCTTTGGCACCCACACAAGCAGGTTCTGGTCAAAGGACCCATGGCAGTTTGAGCCTGAGCAGTCAGCTGCCAGTTTAGCTAATTGTGCTCAGTGGGAATACCTACTGAACCATCCCTTTCAAACAGATGAAAAGCTTTGGTTTGTGTACTGTAGTTTATGGAATCTGGGATTAAACCCAAACAGATCATTTTTGCTAGTTTAAACTATGGCTACTAATAGAAGCTTGATTCTGCTGACAGTGCAGTAGCATCAGCTGCCTTATTCCATCAGTGCTGCTGCCCATGGACACTGCAGCCCTTGGCTGCACAGGTGTCCAAACTATGAGGTATATAAGGAAAGCAAGGCTCTGACAAACCAAAGCTCACTGGGCAGGAAAAGGTTCATAGTCTTTAAATTTGTGGGTGCTGATGCACTGCTTCAGTCTCAATGTGCCTGTCTCATGTGTTTCAGTACCTTTTAAATGTTGTTCCCAGCTGCTAAGAGGAGATAAATGCAGTCTTGGGGCAAAGTAGAGAAAGTAGTAAGTTTTTGTTTCAGTGCTAGAGGCAGGATTCAGTGACCTACACACAAACTTCTGCTGCCATTTGAGGTTAGCACAAGAACCCCAAGAGATCTGCAGCCTCAGTGAGGCAGGACTCCCAGACCTCTAACTGTGAACTTCTGGAGCAACAGCAGGTGGCCACACAGTCTCAAAAGACACTTTCTTTGCTCCTACCCTCATACGTGATTAGTTATTCTGAAGCACAGCAGTTTAAGGGCTAATACAAGCATGTTACAGGGCTGCACATTACTGCAAGCCAGTAGCTAGCAGTCCAGTTGCCTACTCCTGGAGCCCCACCATGTGCTCAGCAACACACCTGCATGACAAAAACCAGGCCAATGGACTTCTGTGACCTAATCCTTTTAAACAGTTGCTTGATCCTACCTCTGGGAGAAATGCAGTAGGAGTTACTTTTTTTCCTCTTTTCCTCAGCTGGACTAACCTGTGCAGAATAACCATTCTGGTAGCAGGCTGTTTGGATGTAAGCTGGTGACAGTTTCAACATTAAAATAAAAGTAATTTATTTCAATTCAAACAGTTTCTAAGAACATTAAACAGAAACAGTCATAAAACACAACATGCACACAGTAAAAAACATGCTTGAGATCACTGCAAGAAAATATGCTTTAAGAAAAATTATTCTGGAACAATAATTTTCCTCCTTTGCAGTGAAGTTTAACTACAACATACAACCCTTCTGCAGACATTTCAAGACAGGGTTGCAGTAAAAATTGTGGATTAACCACAAAAAACCTCTACCATAGAAATATTTATGGTTTTACTGTCTCATTTCCTCCTGCCAGCTCATGCCATTTTGTATTCTTGGGCAGTGAGTGGCAGACACTGACTCTGCAATTCCATATCTTGTAAAAAAGGTCAGTTTTGCATAGGTTAGAGCTGACTTCCAGTTTCTCCATACTGGAAAGAATGATTCAGTTATTCCCAAAAAAAGGAACTGAAAATTTCAATTAGCATTTTCATCATTTTGTCAAACTAGGTTTCTCTAAACTTTTCACCTCCCCCAGAGCCTGGGTACTTTAGTCAGATGAGGCAGCCAGTGCCCTTTTCAGCAGAATAATACAGAAAAGATCCAACTAAGCCCTGGGGAAGGGACAAAAATCCTACTAGCTTACACTCTTAAAACTGTGATTAGACAAGAGCTTGGGGAAGCATCCCGCTCTAGCCCCTTGGATGACAACTCCACCAGGACCCAACAGGAGTCCCCATCCTCAACATCCAGGTTCCAGGATAAGTGACATCAAACATCACCTGTAAAATAACAAGAGTCCTTTAAAACATAGTTGCGTGCTTCTACCCCAGAGAAAGCTGCACTGTAGTGGTGCTGTGTTTGTGAAGTGCTAGGGGACCATCATGTACAGATAAGCAGACTGTTCTCACCACTCCAAAGATGACTACACACAGCCCCTCCTCGCTCTTCAACAATGGCACTTTGGGCTACCCTCTGCTGCAATCTGCAGGTTGGGACAAGCCAACAGTCTCTCAGCAGATAGATGCAGAAAGGCAAGATCTAAAGTGGGTGGGGAGAGTCCCAGAGACACCATCCTGAATAAGCTGACAGGCACAAGTAGGTTAGCAGCTTTGAAAACCAAAGTTTCCATGTGAGATATGGGCAATACTCTACTGCACCTTCTCTCCTCTGAACTGCCCCATGTACACAGGAGGGCAGCAATGGGGTAGGCAGGTGCTGACCCCTCCAGGAGGAGCTGCTGAAAGTAACTGGACCAAATCATCTGAAATCAGATGATCGCATGTAGCTTTTTGGTGAGGGAGGAGAGGATGCAGATGAAGAATCTATTAGCAGTTAGCTGACTGAGGTAGCAATAGGCAAGACAGCAGGAAAGATTCTGGGCTACAACAAGGTAGTTCTAGCAGAAATATGCTGAAGTACAGCGTTTTCTTCTCCAGCAAAGCTCTGCTGCAAGACACACAGGGCAAGAATCAGAGATCACCTCCTAATAGAGGCAGCAGAGGAAGGTGAGACCTGGACAGCAAACATAGACCTTTACTGCCTCTGCTGCTTCTGGCTGTGGCATTGCACATTCCCCTCCATGAATGAAGTTTCATCTATCCGCACACAAAACACCCTTGCCAAGGGTTAGCTACGAACTGACAGGTGCCTTTAAACAGAAAACTAGCCCAAGGCAGCAGGGTGCTGAGCCCCACCAATGGTTAAAACAGGAGATGGGGAGGAAGGGCAAGAGAAAGGAATAGAAACTGGATCCCTGAGTCAAGACCCCAGAAGCCTCATGAGAGAAAACAGAAGGGAGAAAAAAAATAGACCTAAGACTCATAACCACTCTGGGTCCCCAGGTGATGCCAAGGGGCCTGGCATTGATGCCGTACAGAAGAGCTTGAGAACAGTGTGGCACTGTCAGAGGTGCTCTGAAAGCTGTAGGTGTCTTCTGACTCCAGGCTGATGTAATCCACATCGCCAGAGCAGCTGTGATAGAAGTTCATCTGCTGGTTTAATAAATCCATGGCTTGATGAGTATTGCAGCTTGTCCCACCTTTTCCAAAGAGCCCCTCATCCTCCACAGCCACGATCGAGTACAGGCTCTGCCCATTCCCATAAGTCTGGCCGTTGGTGTAAGCCTGGTGCACGTTGGTCACAGCCTGGAGGTTTCTGCTGGCACTGGCAGGGAAGCTCTGGTGAAGTGTGGGGGTTATATCCAGGTATGCAGCCTGATGAAACCCATTCTAGGAGAGACAGAGAAGGCTGTTCAGTAACGCAGAGTGCCACAGCAACTGTGCCCATTCTTTTGGATGGGTCCTCCTTTCTTCCCATCCCATCCCCCAAGCCAAACAATAGCGTCTTTTTCACACTCACTGTCCTCACTATAGACTAATAATACCAGAGATGATGATCTTAACTGTTGACTTGGAGATGACTAACTTATCTCCATCATGTCTAGGAGCACCATGCTGGGGAGTAAACCAGCACGAGTAGCTTTGCTGGCCCTCTTTGGCTATTTTGTTTTCTATCTAGTCTCAAGTGGGAGATAAGCGGACTGGAAACAAAGCTCTTTCAGTGCAAGGGCAGGCTTAAAATAGATGCCCCTGTAGGCCTTATTACAAGAAATACAACTGGCTTGATAATTGTGCATGATTCGAATTAGCAGGTTAGACATGGTGCACTTCTGCCCACAGACTGGAGGAACAGTGACTGGTGGTTGTGGGGCAAGGGGGAATTCTCTCACCTGTGGTAGATACACTCTTTTTTCCACCCACTGGCTCTCCTTCTGGCAACGTTTAAATTTCATCCGTTGATTCTGAAACCATGTTTTCACCTAGAAGCGATGGGGAAAAGACATAGGGCATTATCCAGTTTCTGCTTGGCTTCTAATACTGGACATAATTTCAGCAGTTTAGCAACATGCAGCAGACCCGGGTAGCCACAGAATCACAGAGCTGAGACATGAAAACACTCTCACTCCTCAGATCACCGTGGGATCTCTCACGGCATCAAAAACCCTATCTGAAAGGCAGGCCAAGACCACTGCAGAAACGCAGCTTGTACAGCAGCAGCATCTCACTGCTGTGCCAAGATCAGTGCTCGACTCAGGAGCGAGTCACTCCTTCGGTCAGACACCAGTAGCTGGTGGGACAAGGACCTTCTCTCTAGGGACAGACCCAGGTGCCACTCTGACTAAGAAATCCAACTTGCAGAGCGGTGCAAGTATCTGACTTTTCACGTTCAGAGACAACACGTGTCCACACAGAACAGTAACCTGACTCTGCACAACCCTGCTCTGTACGTGCTTTCAAACACCTGCACGGAGTGGGTGGGTAATGCTGGAACCAAATGTAAGAGGAAGACTGAGTCATAAGTTTTCACACCCTCTGCTCTCTCACATAACCAATGACATTAACAAGACCACGAAAGAAACTCATCTCTGGGGTCTAAGAAAAAAGAAAAAACACCCCCAAAAACCAAAAACCCCCAAAAACCCTGCTTGCCAGATCACTTCACCCCAGGGATGCGACTCAGCTGCTCAGAGCAAGATGTTCACCTGCTTGTAGGTGAGCCCCAGGGCAGCAGCCAGCTCCCGGATCTGCTGGGGGCTGAGGTACTTCTGGCACTGGAACCGCTGGTGCAGGATTTGCAGCTGCTCCTGGGAGAAGGCCGTGCGGCTCTTGGCCTTCCTCACCACACCCTCGACTTGTTCCTTGACCTTCTGGAAAGAGGGATGGGGAGATGGGCGCTCGGCGGTGGGGCTAGTGGCAGAGTCGGGGGTGTACTGGATGAGTGTCCCAGAGCTGGAGGAAGCCGGAGAGACATCTGAGGAGAAAAAAAGGGGAGAACTGGGGTGAGCGGGGTCAGCTGGAGAAGACTCGAAGACCTAAGTCCGGCTTCTCGGGAGAATTTACGGTTGCGGGTGCCCTGGGGACTTGCAGCGGCTCCGCAGCGCGGAGAAGGGGGCGCCGGCACCCCGGGGGCAGCGGAACCCGGAGCCCTCCGTGCCCGCCCGGACGGCGGCACCGCGCCCGGCTCCACCGCCGCTTCCAGTGGGACAGCCCCGGTCGCGCCCCCCGCGCCCCCCCCGGGGCAGGAGGGACACAAGGGACACAGCCACCACCCCCCCAGCCGAGGGCAGCCCGATGGGTCCCCCGGGGGCGCGTACCTGGGTGGCCGGGCGTCTTCTCCGCCGCGGGGAAGGGGAGGCCGTCCGCCGCCGGGGCCTCCTCGGCGGGCACGCTGTCCATGCTCCCTGGGGAGAGCCAGTAGTAGTCGCCATAGCGAACCGCGCCGGAGTAGGGCAGGTAGGGCGACATGGCCAGGTGGGCGCTCATGGCCGGGCCCCCCAGCCCCGAGCAGGCGGCGAGCTGGCGGCGGGCAGGGACCCCATTAGGCGGAGGTGGGGGGATGCTTTATGTCCTCCCCAGCCTGGCCTCGGCTAGAAGGGATTGCCATGGCCATTGTCATGTTAAAAGTCAGTTGATTGGAGGGGAGGGGCTTTGGGGGGGGGATTCAGGGAGTGGGGGAGGGCTGGGACACCAGGCCTCGCTTTTTGGCTCCTCAGTGCCGCGGCGGGAGTCGGGTCGTCGCTGCCAGCTCACCCTTCCCTGGTGGGGGGTGTTGTGTGTGGGGGGGGAAGAGCCTTGATTCCCCCTCGGGGCCAGAGGGCCGGCGCAGAGCCGCCTGGTGAGTCGGCGGGGGCTTGGCAGACACCCCCCACCCCCACGTTTAACACTCTTTCTCCCCCCCTCCGCCTCCTCACCGGTCCCCACCCAAATACAAAGAATGGACGGGGGGGGGGGGGGGGGGGGAACCCGGAGCCTGCCCCGGGGCATGCGGGGCGCTGCGTGTCTGCATTGCAGATCGCAACCACCACGGCAAACAGATAAGCTCCCCGAAAGTGAGCACAGACGGGGCGGGGGGGGCCGCGCTGCAGAGCGGTGTCTGTAGTGCAGGGCAGAGGGCTCAGAGAACGACAAGCTGCTTCTCCAGCAGCAAGCCCAAGGCTGGGACCGGCAGCCCTGCTCTGCAGGGGCACAGAGACATGGCATTTCAGCTTTTTGAAGCTTCTCTCCTCGGCCATTTGACACTTCTTTTTTTTTTTTCTTTGATAGCTTAAAAAAAAAAGTTTAGTTTTGCTACACGCCGGGGCGGGGGTTGGGAGTCACCCAGTCAGATTCCAAAGGGAATGAGAGCAGTGCAGCTCTAAAACAGCCTTATAGGTCTTAAGGATTTGAAGCCAGGGGCTACAATCTGTTTGGGGAAGATCAACCCCTCCTCCACCTCCCATCTATTGCCACTTCCTTTAAGGAAATTAAAAACTTACTGGGAGGATCTCACAGCCCGGGAGTTACAAAATCTGGAAAACCACCTGGAAGAAGTAGAAATGAGGGCATGTGACACATCAAGCAAATTCCTCACCTCCCCCAGTGCAAGGAAACAGGACATAGGCACCTACCTGTATGCAAAGGCAGAGGAATAGCTACTAACCTGGTACACTGGTAAAAATCTTTGTTGGAGATGATGGAGAGGGTCCTCCCCTGACTTCCATATATATCCTCCTCCCCTCTTGAGTCATGATGAGAAACGAGCCCCAGCTGGTGCCCCCGGGCCCACCGCTGCAGGGTAACACTAGGGTGCTTCTCCCCCGGAGGGCTCCTTGGCGGGCCCACCTTTGATCACCTCCTAATTAACAGTGATTTCGTTTCTCAGTTAGAATCCGGGCAGGATCCAGATGGAGGGGTGGTTTGGAACACGGCAGGAAAGTGATTATAATCGGGTGAGAGGGATAAAATACAGAGCTACAGCCCACTTCTCACCCCAAAGCAAGCGGTGCCACCCTGGGGTGCTGCCCACCACCCTGGGGTGCTCCCCCTGCCCTCACAGCCCCAGGCTGTGGGTTTCAGGCAGGTGGCTTGCTTGTTGCCATCAGCCCTGCTGATGCACACGTAGAAAGTGGTTCCCCCTCGGATGCAAAGCCACTGTGCTGTCTGTTTTGGGGGTGAGAGCTGCTGGTCCCCACAGTTCCCTGCGGACAGGGCTGCCCCGGGACACACGTGCTCCCTGTGGGGACTCTTCAAGGTCACCAAAGACCTCGAAGTTGCAAAGACAGAGGAAAAGTTGGAAAGACCAGCTTGTTGCAAAGACAGAGGAAAAAGCAGTGTTGCAGGGTTCGGGGGCAGGGGGGGTGCTGTGTCTACAAACCAAAGCCCTTGCATTTGGTCATCTCTCGGCATGACAGCTTAAGGGGTGCCCTGTGTCTGCCGCTGCAGTGTGCAGCTGGCAAAATAATTTTCTGTACTCATACCATACCATAGGCAAGGGCACCCGGCTGGAAGCCCTGCTGCCTGGTGCTGGGGGCTCCGGGGGGCTCTGCTGGCCCTCTCCCAGCCTGCAGGAACGCCTGTCATCAGAGGGGACACAGCGTCGTGGGACACCCGCGGCAGAGGGATTTGCATTTTACAGCTGGAGTAACACCACCTCCGCCAGCAAATCCTCCCTCGGGGAGTTTTGTGTGTGTGGAAACGCAGCAGAACTGCTCATAGTTTGCAATTTTCATATATGGATCAGTTTTCACATATAGATCAGATTGCCTCTCAAAGACAGACCTGCTTTGTAGTGTGCATGAAACTGATTTCATTTCCCCTCGCTTCTTTTTTTATTTTGTTCATATTTTGATTTTCTCATCCCACTCGTCTTCCATTCCCTTTGTTTTTATGCTTTAACCACCAAATCTCTTCTTTTCCATATATCCCCTTCCAGTGAGGATACTTTGCTCCCTCTCCCCAACCATACCTCTGATCAGATGACCAAACATATATTTTTTAATGCTTCTGTGAGAGAAACAAGACTTGTGTGAGTGTATAAAACCATACCATCTAAAGCCAGAATTTATTTAAGAAAAGAAATCCAGTTATTTCACCCCCAAATAAATTATATAAAAATATCTTGGGAAGGTAAATCCAGAAGTCATATAGGCACAGAGAATGCTATGGGAAGCAAGATGTAGATGTTGGAGAACCTCCCCAGGGTGCTAGGAGTGGGACATCTGCCCTGTGGTACCATCAGACTGAAAACTGGAACCTGTGAATGTTCAGAGATGATGTTATTTTTAAAAAATACGTGTTGGGAGTGACTCATGGAGCAGATGCAAGTATCCACCCATGTTTCTTTTGAAGCCATTTTCAGCTGGAACAGCAACGCAGTTCAGATCTAGTCAAGTCCTGTTCTTCTCAACAGGGCCAAACAGCAGCTACAATTTGGTTTTTTGGCCCAAGCTTGTGTCCCACTCTCCCTTCATGCTGTGGCCACCCTCACTTTTGCAGTGCCTAATAGTGTGGAGCATTAGTCAGGTGAGTAAGCATAAGCTTGCTCATGAAGTGTATGGAAGTGAACGTCACCACTCACTGGGCTGAAGCACGCCTTAAGCCTTTTCTGCAGTCCTTCAACAGCAGAGATAGAGCTCAGGTCTAAAAGCAGTCTTGGCCTCTTGGCCTAAGCACAGGTAAGACAGGGCCATGCCTGGAAGATATTTTCATTCAGCAAGTTCCCCCTGCAAGGGATCCCACAGGAGTGTCAGGAGGGTCACTACCTTCAGAGGGCTGGAGTTCAGCCTTGTGCTGAAGTGATGTGAACACACCAGTTTACATAGACTGGAGCTGGGGAAGCAGCAGCTAGCTTATGCTGTAAATCCAGCTCTGCAGCCCATAGCACTGGGTCAGCAATGCTATGGGTTCCTACCTCAGAGTGTTCTTCATACTGTCAACAATAATTAGTGATACAGAGAAATGATTACTTGTTTTAAGACTTATTTACTTATAGTAAGTATAGTATTTACTTATATATTTACTTATTTACTTATACTACTCTATTCAAGTTGTAGAGTCCGTTTTTCCTCAAATCATTAGTAAGGAACTTCTAATCAGGAGCTACTGTCCTTGAAGAAGAGAAACATCCTGGTGCATGGAAGCTTGTTAAAATAGTTGTATGTAAATTAGTTTAACTGGAGATTAGAGTGTCCTTTGGAAGAACTACCCTCATTGTAATAGTAAAAATCACACACTGTTTCGAAGACCCCTACTCAAATAAAGACCCTCACCCTCTAAGTGTGCACAGAAAATTAAAAACTCATTGTAACTTTAGATCGAAGTGAGCGTGTTACTAACCAGTGAGGGATAGAAGTGATACATAACTAACCAATAATCATCTTAGTAAATACGTAATCATGTAGTTTGGAGTGTATAAATATTTTGCAGTTCTTTTGTGTGGTGTGCTAGCTTTGTGGAATTACTACCTAGCACCCATCTTTGTGAAAATATGGAATAAACTGGTATCTCGGCTCTGTGGGTGAGATTGGCTTTTGCACACCAGGTAATGAACCCTGTTTGAGGCACAATAAGAGCACTGCTAAACTCTTTAATCAGCAGGTTAAAGTTACACCGCTGGAGGTTTTCTCAATTTTTATGTAGATTGAAGTGCTCTCCTGCCCTCCCGTAGCCGGCTCAAACCTGGGTCGTCTGTGTTGTGGTGAATACTGTGAAGTGTCACTGAGTGTCGCTGTGTCACTCTGCTTATGTGCATGGGGCTCAGCAAGGCGGCAGGGTACAGGCTTGGTATTAGTGAACAGAGAACCATGGACTGAGCCCCACTGACCATCAGAGGTTTCCCTGGGAGCCATCATCCTCTGTCAGGGAAGGCAGGTAGGAATTAAAAAAAAAAAAAAAAAGTTATTTTTTCGCCCAGCACTTGGCTCCAGACAGCCTGTCCCCTGCAGCGCCGTCACAGCTCACAGTCTGGACCCAAGATGCCATGTTTGTGGAAGGAAGGGGGTCAAGAAAGAATAACAAAAATTAGACCCTCATTCATATTAAAATACAGTTTTCCTTTCTCTTGACTCTTTAGGGGAGCAGGTCGAGGAAAGGCCAGAGCTCCTCCCTCCCATTAACACCCCAGTCTCTCAATCACCTGAGAATTACTGGGTGATGTGGCCCTTTGTTAGAAGCGGAGAGGCAGACAGGGACAGAAGAGCCATGGCACATAACCAAGAGACTCCCTGAAAAGGCAGGAAAGCTGTGGCAAAAAACACAGGTGGGAGTGACCCAACCCAAATTTCTCGGGTTTGATGGGTCTGTTCTTTCTTTACCAACCTTTCATCCGTGCGTGCCACTCACATGATGCTGGAGTGCTATAGCTGTAAGCACTCATCCCAGGAAGCATCCCCTACCAGTGCCCATCAGCTGGAATATGGAATAGTCTCCCCAAGGGAAGACTTGGGAGCAGCACGGCTTGGAGCCAGGGTTGTGCAAAATCCTGGGGAACACGGAGAGATCGTGTCTATTGGGCAAAAACCTTCCAAGCGTCCTCTCTGCTCGAATTTTTCCTTATTCCCTTTAGCCATATTGTGGTTCCTACAGGCTCCGTTAGCCGTCCTCTTATTAAAAGCAAACGGCACGGAGGTAGCTGTGTTCAGATGTTTTCTGCCGTGTCCATCACCAGGGGGGAATAGCAAGTCCTGTGTTTCTCTGCGTACCTCCCACACTCTCCTCCGACAGTTTGCTTTGTATCAGGCAGTTTGCCTTTTGTTCCCCAAACGCACACCGCTTATGAAACAGAAACTCTTTTTTTCCCCGAGGCTTCTTTGCTCGCCTTCCCCATTCCGATGGGGACAGCTTCCTACAACTCACCCAGTGGGAAAAGTCTCTGCAAAATCCAGCGCTGCCAGAACCTTCGGTTTGTAGCTCGATTCCATGTGTGTTGAAGGCTTTCTCGAGTTCACTGTGTGTTGTGGCACCTGCTTTCTTCCACGTTTCTCATCTGAGGCTGATCCCATGTATTTCACTATTGATAACGCATATCAGAACAGAACTAATGAGGATTATGTGCTAAGTGGATGGCTGTAATTACATTTGTGCAGGTCATAAGTGGGCACACAGTCTGCAAATGCTGCTAATACATCCCACTAACCAGCATCTTCCAAATTAGCACATAGTTTTCAGGCAGGTCACTGTGCCCATTCTGTGCCATCTGGATTTTTTAAGGCGCAGAAAGTCCCCCACAGAATCAGATCACCTGTGAGGAGAGTGTCTAATTACGGGGAAGGCTGGGATTAGGGAAAAGGGTGCTCATTTTTCAACTCTGTCAGGGGTTGAGACAGGGATCCCCACACTGCCTGGCCCTTACCCCCACCTATACACCCTCTCCTTTTCTCTAAGACCGACTCTTGCACATGCATTCATGAGCGATTAGCAAGTGTTAGAGTTTGAGGCTCCCTGGCTGGCACCTGCTCTACATCTGAATGGTGGGGCCGGTGAAGCCCAGGGCTGTGGAATGGGATCTGCAAGGGGATGTTGCCTGGGACTGACGGAAGAAAAAGATTTACCTGCTTTTGTCTAACAATATTTAGATGGCCGACTTGGCTGAGACAGAAAGAAAAAGAGACAAAGAAAAACAGTGAGAGGCTGTAGCTTTTTTAACTGGGTATCATTGTGTAGGAATTGAACCCAGTGAAGGGTGGAAGCTGGGGAAGGGAATACAGTATTGATATCAGCTAGTGACATGAAGGTAAAAATTATCTGTACTTCATCTTCTTTAGATTGTCTATGGAGAACCAGCTCATATTAGTCTGCGAAAGCACATCTCTTGGGGCAGCAAATTAAAACCCAAAAGAGTCTGTATTAACTGCATCTCTTCCCAGTCTGCAAGGTGAGAAAAAGCCACAGAATCACACAGTGAAAGAACTCCAGACCCCCAGACTCTGCTGTGTAAAAATAAAAATTCTTGCCCAACACAGCTTAGTCATGAAGGAGGAGGAGAAGCCATGACTGCGTTGGGAACAACATCTTGCTAAAAATTCCTGGTCTAACCCCAGTTGTGTCCTCCATGCAAACTCTGGGGCTAAGACAGGCCTGAGAACACCTTCTCTTAAGGCCACTCACGACTAAGTTGCTTTACTCTAGTTGTAAACAGCCTAATAATAGTGTGAAAGTGCCTGCAGATGCAAAGTAACCTTGCAGTGTTGCATGGCTTTGGTGCAAAGATGCAGGTGTTGACTCGTGATCAAGCAGGGCCCTCTGACACGGTAACCCCTCTGCTGTCTCTCTTCACTTACTGCACCCACCAGACTTCCCCACCTCTGCGACAGAAATGGTCAAGCTGGACGTAGTTCATCTCTCCTCAGCCACTGCAGGTCACAGACAGCACGTTGACACAAACCGCGGAGGATTTCGGTTTCTGTCAGTACCCATCTGCTCTGCGAAGCCATGTGCTGGCCCCAGCTGGAGGTCTGATCTCTGATCTGTCCACCTGCTGCACCCAGTACGGGGACAAGGCAGCAGCATGGCCCTGCAGCCAGAGCGTGTTCCCCAGCACAGCTCAGTGGTGAAGGCCAGCCCGTTGCACTCCTCTTCTGTGATTTGATCCCCAGAAAATAGGTGTACACCATCATGAGTTTCAATGCCTGTGTGTGTCCTTCATGTACTGACATTCCAGGGGCTTGAGAGAGCCACCTGGGGCACCTGGACCTGCCCCACGCAGTGCTGAATGATGCAGTCATGGAAGTGCCAAGGGCTGCTGGCAGCCTGCTTAACAGCAATCTGCTATAGCACCAGGAAACAGGAGGAGAAGAAAATGCTCAGAATCAGGCTGTTCTACGTAACATCCTCTTCCTAGCTTTAAAACCTCCCCTATGGTGAAACACATGAACATCTGGTTTCAATCTCCTGAAGTTAAGGCCAAAAGAGAGGGAATTAGTCCAGTGGGCTGGGTGCTGATTTCTGTTCCCTCTGTGTAACTGGGAGAATTCCTCAGCAGGGATGCATTCTGGTCCCACGACAAAGACAGTTTCACATTGGCCTGGGTGGCACTGAGGATTGAAATTTTTCTGTGCTTGTAAGAGTGTACTTGAGTGCATATTTAAAGACCCTTTATTTAAACGTGGCGATACGTGCATTCCTGGACAAATAAATGAAGTTAAACACAGTGAGAAAAAGGTGGGCCACATTAAGTAGAGGGGAGGAAAGAGAAAAAGAGAACAGAAAACCAGTCTATTCCGTCTAGGTTCCTAGATTGCCTTCATCGTTATGGTGTCTGAGCATTTTCCGGCGGAGTATTCGGTGCCCTGACTCAGATCTGCCACATGTGGTTCTTTGTCTCTTTCTCATCCTCTCCGCAGGATGCACGTGTTGTGGAGGATTTCACTTTGGGTTAGCTGGCTTGGTTTAGGGCTTGTTCATAACATGCTTGCAGCTGTTTGTATTTGAGGTGTATGTTGGAGAAGTGCACCTTTTACTTGGAAAGCAAAGTGGTGAGATTGGGGTATGTTGTAGCACAGCTTTGCTGTGACCCCAGAGACTGCTCTGCCTCCTGCTTAGACTAGATTTTCAGAGGGTTAAAGAGCTTCCCTGTACCAGTAAAGTGGAACTGCTGACACCAGTAGATGCCAGCTGTTGGCTTCAGAGCCTTAAAGGAATCTCTGTATGCTGGTCTGAGGCCACTGGGTACATCGAGGAGACCGTGCGCTGGGCAGTTTGATAAGTAGAGGGCAGTTTCAGTTAGAAAACATGGGTCAGGTACAGAGAAAAGCAGGTCATTGGGAGTGGGGGAAACACTCCCCAGCCCTGTCCTTGTGCTATAGTCGATTCACTTTGGAGGCTGCCAACACTGCTAACTGATGTTGGGAGGCCAGGGGAGTTCCTCTTTGTAGGAGTTGTCAGAGGGATAACTGGCCAGCTGGTCTGATCCAGTATTTTAGGAAGTGGTCTACTTAGAATACAGTAAATGTCCAGGCTGACTGAAGGATCTCTACAATCCCGCTGTGCTAGGTCCATCACAAACCCATGTTCATCAGCAGACTCAGCTCCAAGCAGCTTTTCGTATCAGGGAAAGACCTGACCTTACCACAGGGACCGCTGTTCTAGGGTACATCTCCAAGCCAACACTTAACTCCGTGGCTTGGTTATGGCTAGTGATGGAGTTTGTTTTCCCCACATGCCAGGAAACTGAGGCACAAGGCTTTGTGGGGACCTGCTGTCCTGCCAGGCTTGGAGCAAGCACCAGGTGGTTCACGTGCCTTTGACACCTTGCATTCTTGGGCTGAGATCCGGCCTGCAGATCACATGCTGGCTACACCTCCTGCCCAGATTGCTGTTTGTAATTAGGGAAAGAGTATACAGGCTGTGACACTGCTATTTCTGTGCCCCAGCCATAGGCACCATGCAGAGTGGGGCAGGAGGCTGTTTGGGTTTGTCACATACCTCTTAAGACAGCTTCTCCCACAGACCTTAGCTGGGTTGCTGGGATGGATGCCCCCTGCCAGGAGGGCAGTGTGGAAGCTGGCTGCTCCCTATGCCAAAACAGAGCTGCAGGGAGCTGTGGCCCTTCCCTTGGGTGCTCCTGCCTTGTGCGCTGCGACCCAGGGAGAGGGGCAGCCCGGCCTTCCCTGGGAGAGGGGCACTGCTGTGCCCGAATCCCTTCAAACCTCCAAGGGAGGCAAAGAGTGAGTCACTTAACGTTAGTCTAAATAACTGCATCGACCCGAGTAAGCTGCTCCTTAGGGGGTTCTGCTGTATGCAGTCAGCTCCATCTCACACCTGAAAAGAAGAAGGTGCAACTCTGTCCGCAGACCAGCCCCACGACTGGGAGCCCACCCCAACATGGTGACTGTGGCCCGAAAGTGAGGGAGAGCAGGTTCTGGGACACAGGGATGGGGAACAGGTGGAGAATCACAGAATCATTCAGGTTGGAAAAGACCCTTGGGATCATCGAGTCCAACCATCAGCCCGACTCTACAAAGTTCTCCCCTACACCACATCCCCCAACATCTCATCTAAATGACCCTTAAACACATCCAGGGGTGGTGACTCCACCACCTCCCTGGGCAGCCTATTCCACTCTCTGACCACTCTTTCTGTGAAAAGTTTTTTCCTAATGTCCAGTGTGAACCTCCCCTGTTGCAGTTTCAAGCCATTCCCTCTTGTTCTATCGCTAATTACCTGTGAGAAGAGACCAGCACCAGCCTCTCTACCACGTCCTTTCAGGAAGGTCCCCCCAAGATCAGCACTTTACAGACAGGTCGCTTCTGGGAAGCCAAAGCATCCTCCGGCCCGGGACGGCAGATTTCTGGGACAGGTCACGGGGAGGCTGAACTCGGGGGGCCGGGACATGGGGAGGTCCCCCCGGTTCTCTCTCCCCTGCTTCACCCTCCGCGGCCACCGAGGGGCAGCAGCCAGCCGCGGGAGCGGAGGGGGAGGCTCCGGACCTCGGCCCCCTTCTTCTGCTCCCCCCAAGGCGGAGACCCGGCGGGCAGCGAGGTGTGATAGGGTAGACTTCGCCTTTGCTAGTAGCCATGGTTAAAAATTGCGCTAGTAGCTATAATTCCCGCACATATGGCGACAATTACGAGGTTTTGAAGCTGGGTCGAGTGAGACTTTGAAGCGTGGTCAAGATGACCTTGATTAGCGATAAGAAATTCATAAAGGATAGACTTTGATCTCCAAACCCTAGAGAATAAGCAGAACATCCTGGACCATCAAGAGACTGTCCGGGATTGTGTTGAGGATGAGTTATTTGACAACCTGGCAAACTGACTATTCAATTAATTAACTTGGCAAGGAAACTAACTTTTGAGTGTCCTGAAAGTGAACTACTCAAAACACACCCACAGGTCAGAGACCCCTGCCCAGGTTAAGGTCCTTCCCCTAAGCATGTGTAGTAGTAGAAACATTATGTAAACCATATTATAATTGTATGTTAATCACTAACCAATCAGTATCTAATAGGCGTGTTCAGAAAAGTACTAACCTCTGATTCTTGTGTATAAAAGCAGCAGGAAAACCAGCTGTTGGTGTGTTTGATTTGTGGAAAAGTCCACCAAGCACCCAGGCCTGAATAAATACAATATCTCCCCTGAGCATGTTGAGATTAGTTTATTGCACACTGGGCACGAATCCACTTTTCGGATAACGGAGAGGGGGATGTCGACCCGCCGGGCTGCCCCGGCACCCCCAGAGCCTCCAAGGTGGTGAGGGCCTCTGTAGTGCCGTCGCTGTCACCCTCGTCCTCGCTGAATAGATGGCAAGTGGGGTGGGCTGGAAGCAAAACCAGTGAGGGGGCTGGGAGCTGGAGGTCTCCCGTGGGGGGAGCAGGATGGGGTAAGACAGAGGCAGTGAGCTGGGATGGGGTAGGTTACCCCAAACTACTGCCCTTCCTGGGCAGGTCAAGGTGGTACTGGGTGGGAGTGGGTGCAGAGAGCAACAGTGGGCTCGTCCTGGCTGCCCCAGGGCCTTTTGAGACACAGGGCTGAGATACCCAGGGAGCACTTTCCTGCCTCCCTTCTTCCCATCTCTCAGTGACAGCCTCCAGGAGATCTCCAGCTGGCAGCTTCATGAAGGAAAACTACTCCCTGCCTCAGAGACTGAGAAATTCCTCCTGGTCACCAGCTTGGTATGAACACCTCAACAAGGCACCACTGATGCAGATCTGCACAATGGCTGCTCCATACATAGGGTGAGACAGGTTTGAATACAGAGGTCTTTTACAAACTCGGGCCTATCTTCCCCCACACAAACAACTGTTTCCAGGCCTCCAAACAAGAGTTGAGCTGCAGCTGAGGGACCCAACAAATGGGGAAACATCATCCAGATGAAGAAGTCCCTCTGGTTGGAAGGGGGAATGCTGTGCATTTTCTCTCATAGCATTGTCTACTGCTATCACATGAGGAAAATCTTGGGGAATTTAGTGGCATGAGCTTTTTTCCTCTATTTTCCTCTTGTTTTGCCTATTCATTTATAACAGGATTGGCTTCTGAAGTCTATTCCTTCAGGACGATTTCAGGTACCTTCACAAGACATCCAGAGAGAGTTGTGAACCTGAATAAGATATGGAGCGATATCAGCTGTGACAGCACATAAATCCATGAAATTCTATTTACTCTTTTTGCATCCAAAATAAAAGCTTGAAAACATAGCTTCCCCCTGTGTACAACTGTTCTTGTGCCTTTCTGCTTTTCCCCTGCTTGACTTCTCCGGGCTCACAGCACTCACCTGCACCTGTGTTTTGGACATGATTTCTGTTGCTGGCAGCAAGTCCCAGACACAACCTCTATAAACTGGCATTTGCATTGGCATGAACTTAACTGGCTGCAAGCTGGGCCTTGCTTAATTGGTGCAAAATGCACATCTTTGCTTGTTTGCACAGAGAGGGGGACTAGCATCCTTTCTAGGTGACATGCCAGACTGCAACTGTCTTTTTGCAAAGCAAAGACTGAACGTGCCACTAGAAGTCTTGCAGAGGTGCTGACTCAGCTGTTCTGTTCTCAGTGGCAGTTGAGACTCACTACTCCTGGGTTTCTTTCATCATGACACAGTTGCCAGCTCCTGGCTTTGCTGCAGGCCATTCAAATTTTCTGTGGGTGCTGTTTTTGCTACCTGTGCTTCAGGTAAGTGACTCATGCACTAGAGTTCCCACTCGACAGATACCTGTATGATAAAAGCCACACCTGGTGGAAGTTTTCTGTGCAAATAAACCCTTCAGCTAAAATGGGTTCTGAAGATCTTAATCTGTAGGTTATAAACTGCAAGGGTATGTCAGGCTCTATGTAATGAGGCTGAACTGCCCCTGCATTAGGATGATGTTATTGCTAGCAGTTCCTGGCAGGCTGGGGCTTATGTCAGAAGCCAGGCTGGCAGAGATTAAAGGCTCAGCTGAGCTAGGAGAAGGATTTCCTTCCCCTCCACCACCTGTCATGCTCTTCTGGTCTGTATTCTCTGTGCATGGGATGAATGAGCCTCATTGCATGGGGTATCCAGCATTTTCTTCCCCTTGCACAGACAGGATGGAAACGTGGCATTCCAGGGGACCCTCCTGTGCCTGGCCCATCTCTGATCTCCCCTCAGGTTTTTCTGCTTATTCTTGTTCTCTCTCTTACTTGCTTTTATTTTTCTGATGCATTTTTCTTTCTGTTCATTTTGTTCTCCAGATGGCCTGCCGTTTTAAATTCTCATCTGCCTATATTTTTTTGCTTCATGACTCTGTATCTCCTAGTTCTGATTCCTTACTTCTCTGTGACATGCAGCGGTCTCTGGCCAGTAACCAAAGCAAACTTCATTTGAAGACAACATAGCTGCTGGTAGAGTTGATTTTGATGTACCTGTTGCTTGTACCGATACGACTGCAACAGTAGCTGCCATCAACTACAACAATGCAGTCACCATACCAGTGTAGACCAGACCTTTGCTTTGCCCCTTTCTGTTTTCTTTTAATTAATGCTTTTTTTAAAAAATATTTTTTTCATAGAGAGGGAGAATTCTCTTGTTGTTTTATCATCCTCCTTCATTATTGTCCATTTCTATTGTGGGGATAGTTAGGTGCTCTCAGCATTCATAGTATTGGAACCACTGAGGGCACTGTCAAGGACATCAGTGCTGAGAACTGTCCACCAACCATGCTGCCGTGACAGCCTCTTTGGCATGATGACAGTCTCTCCAAGCAAACCAGGGGATGATAGCAACCTGGCAGCTCCATCTGTTTTTCAACTGCCTCCTAAATCACAGTCAGATTGCATCAGGCTTCTTTTCATGCTCAGAGGAGCCAAAGTAACAATAGTTTTTTTAATCTCCAACTTCCAGCTGTTTTAATGTTTGCATGTGTGCAGATGGTCTTTTTTTGTTTCAAAATATGTCGTCTCTTAGAAGAAAGCCCTATCCACTTATCTAGTGTGCTGCTGCACAGCCTCACAGGCACTCATTTCCTGCCTGATGGTGAGGATGACAGGGTCCCAGACTGGAGGAGATAAGAGTATCTATTAGCACCAACAAAGCAAAGGTTGTGTGGCTGTAGCACAGTGAGGTTTAAGAGTTCGTGGCCATTCACTGTTGAGGGCAGGATGACTTTCCCACGCTATCATGTTGAATATCCATACTATTTTCAGTGTGCCATGGACACTAACCAGCTGGGCAGGCCCTTTGGCTTTGACGGTGCTCACCCCTCCTTTAAAACTCAGAGACTCACTTCAGGGAGCTGTGCCATCCTGCCCCAGTAGCAGCAACAGACAGTAAGGGTGGGGGACAGCAGGAGAAAGAGTGGGAGCTGTACTTGCTACAGCAGCAGAGTCCAATACTATGTTTAAGAAAAGCCTCAGCCTTCTGAGGATGAAGCTGTCAATACATAAATCCTGTCCATATGTGTTTAGTCGTAGCTTTTATTCTCCTCAATTAAGGACAGTCTGTTTCTGCAGCCATTTGAGTTGGTTTCTCTCTTGGGACACAAGCAGGAATAGAGCTGAGCTGGTCGGGATTGTTTGGCTTTCATAGGGAAAGGTTGCTTGGACAGAACCAGAAGGATTCTGTGGAAAGTTCTGGGTTTCAAATTTTTGTTTGTTTGGTTAGTTGTTTTTTTGGTGGGGGGAAGGGTTCTCCAGGCTGAAAAGAAGGAGATTAATTGGGTAGCCACTCCCGGGTGAGACTCAAGTCCATACCCCTTTTTAAACCTGGCTCTGTGGCATCCCAGCTGCATGCCACAGGCTATCAGCTGTTTCAGAGGACAACACAGAATGTGAGTGAGAAGTCAGTGAGACTGGGAGGGAAGGAAAGGAGGGACCCTGTTTGTGTGTGAGTCAGAATAAAAACATCTCATCAGGGTGATGCTTTTCAGGAAACAGAACTGCTGATTTCTGGCCAGCTGTCTTCAAGCTTGGCTGAAGTCAGTCAGGAAAGGTATTTCTGGGAAAATGGAATTTCCCAAGTTTGTGATACCTTGTTTCATATCACACTGTGGCTTTCCATTTTGGCTTGCTTGCCTGCCTGGTTATTTTCAGCCAAAATACGTCTGTTCCTTTGCAGAGCTGCTCTCCATGCTCTCTTACTACGTCTTGCAGATCTGACCAGATTAGAATTAAACATTAAAAAATCTACGGAGGAGACCGTTCATCCTGGCCTTCCCAATAACAGAACTGCAAGGGTGGTAACTGACAGCAGAAAGCAATAACAAACAGCCAGGGATAGTTCTGCTGCAGCCCTATGAACAATTTGTGCTGTAGTAAGTGGAGCTATCCTGCTTGAAACCATCTGCAAAGATATGATGCAAGCCCAATAAAGCAACTTTGTTGTTTTGGGATTTGGACTTGAGCCCATTTCACAGCTCACCCTGCTCCTTCTTTAGGCATGACTACAAAATCCTAGTATAGACACAGTCTGTTACTTGAAGTCAAGATAAAGCTGTCCTGGCTCATATTGTATCTTTCTAAGACTAAAGACATAGGACAAACTGGGGGCAGAGAGAAGAAAATGAAGTTTTCCTCATTCCCTGTCTTGCAGTAGATTTCACCTGAATTGGTATTTTTTCCCTTGCTTTTGCCAAAACCCTTGGCCCTACCACCCCCTAAGGGCACAGCTACCATGCCCTTAGAGAACCTTGGTCCCCATCTCTCCTTTTACTCATTCACTACCCACTGCTGCAGCTTGAATTTTTCTTCTGAAGATACACAGATTCAAGAGAGGAGGTGGACACACGGGCTGACGTGGGGACAGAGATCAGAGACAAATTCCACTGCCTTAGCTACACTGCCTCTGCGATGTGCGTGTGTTTGTGTCTGAAAAGAAGCCTGCAGACATTAGGGTTGAACCACAAGGCAGTCAGGGTTTCCCCAGAGCTATTTGTGCTGGTGCAGGGTTGTACGTGTGAGATGGGGCATTTGCAGGCTGGGGATAGGAGCAGTGATGGCCCCAGCACGTAGAGACAGATTCCCCGCTGGCCATGCTTAGTGCAGGCTATCCTACAGGCAATAACAGGGGCCAATCCTGCTCGTGTCCACTCAGCTTTGCTGGGTCATCCCTCGTGCCATGGATATGTAGGTAGAGGCCTGCTGCCTCTGGGGTGGCATGAAGGACGCTGCGTAGTGCTGAGGAGTGGACTGGCTTCTGTTACCAAAAATACCTCCAAGAACTTCCTCTGGTAATGGAAGGGCCTTGCAAATGGACAACTGGAGCTGAACAGAGATGTGTTGTACCCCAGCCTGGCTTTCTTTGCCTCTGTCTGACTCATGTTCTCACTTTATGGGAAGAATTTCCTTGACCAGCTAATTGAGATGGAGTAACCAAAGGACAGTGTCACTGTTCAGGGCAGTCTCTTGGCAGTAAGGAGAGAAGCATCCGGATGGCACATGGATGATGCAGAAGAGAGAAATCTCCTTTAAAGAGTGAGGGGAATCCTTTATGCTATTGCACTGCTCAGACAGACTTTTCCCATTCCCTTTTCATTTCTTCAAACACCAGCTTTCAAAACAGAAGCTATTTCACTGTCTGCCCCCGTTATCATCCAATTCAAACTCTTTGAAAATCATTAGAACAGCATGTGCCTTATAAAACAAAGAAACAAGCTTAATAACAGGGATCAGTAATTTTTCTGGGGTATCTATTTGCCTCATTTTTTGAGTTCTGAACTGTCCCCCCTGTTCTTTGTCCCAGGGGCCTGGACAAATATATAACATCAAATGAGTGGCTGTGATGCACATCTGAGGCTAGAGGGACTGAGGTGTAAGGAAAGACTTCAGAACCTGACAGCAAAGGTCAACAACATCCAAGAGGCTACAGAGAGATGTGCTGGGGAGCGCTGTAGTTTTGTGATACACTGGATTTGGTGACAATTGTTTCCTATACAGCTCCTGGTTTGTACAGATTCTCCTGTCCTATTCAACTCTGGGATAAAGGCTCCTTAACAAGATCCCAAATAGAGGTGGGGGACAGAAAGGCTCATCTGTTGGGGGTCCAACATCCAATATGTGCATGGAAAATATTCCCTGATACCCTGCAAGCTTTTAAAAGAGGAAAATGAATCACAAAAAATACAGTTATGTTATGGCTTCTATTTCATTGAGTAATAAAGAGCAGCATATTGAATGAGATAAATTGAACTAAAACATTATGACTCATATGTTCCATGACTGAGCTGTCAGAGCAAGATGTTTTCTATTCATGGTTGAGTTACCTACCTGCTGATGATCTCACATCATGTTTTTCATCGTGGTATCCAATCTTTCACTGAAATAACAAATATGGCCAGAGTGCTCAAAAGGCAAAATGACTGTCGACACATCAGTCAAAGTCATCGGTTTTCTTCTTCTCTTCACTGGGTGTCTACCAATCTAGTTACCTAACCTGCTTTCTCTACAATGCTGTCAGGCCCCTGTAGTTAATAATACTTATTAATTACCTGGTGGACCCTGACCATTAATGCCAGCCCCAGGCAGTGCTGTTGGTCATTGGTAGGTGCCACAGCTTTGTTCTAGCTCAGGTGTGGGCCCACAGCCACATTCTGACAGGACTCTGCTGACTCCCCCCAGCTGTGATTTTGTGCCAGCATATGCCCTGCATCTGTGAAACTTGTGCTTCAGGTGGTATTGAGCATGGCTTGTGCTGTGCATTGCAAGGATGCGCTCCCGTTGCACAGAGCAGATGTTTGGGCAGCTTCCCAGGAAGGGACTGGCTGTTTCTGAGGGCAACCACCATCCCATGACATGACCTTAAGTAAAGACATCCCATGCTGTGGAGGGATGGCTAACATGTTATCTCAGCAGTGCAGCATGACATTTTCATCCAGTCCTAGGACACTGCAGCAGCAGGAGGAGGCAGGTCAAGCCCTGGGTGTTTGGAAACTGGAAGCCCTCAACATCCAGCCTTTTGTTGCCAGCTCACTCAGAGAAGGTTAACCCATGACTTGACACTATCATATGAAGCTGTTACAGCACAGCCAAAGCATCTCTGTCCCCAAGCTGTGGGGATCAGATGCCAACCCAAATCAGCATGCAATGTTGCTGTTGCAGTACACAGGAGATGATGAAGCCTGGAAGAGAACCTGACCTAGGAAGTGTTCTCGTATCACAAACTGTGTTAGTTTTATACCCCTGTGTCATTCACTAACGTTGGTTACATGATGGGGAGTATGTGAGTGAGAATCACAGGTAAATTTACTAATCCTAAGAAATTATAGCTGTTGCAATGAGTGTGTGTCCATCCACTAAGGGCTTTCAGGGGTCACGGATACAAGCAATATGGTTTGTGGAGCTAGAGGAGAAATAATATATAAAATGGGAAATGGCTTCTGGAGAAGAGATATAGGCATTGCTTAGTGTCAGCCTGTCACATGCTGCTTACATCTTTGGAGGAAGTTGTTGACAGGCACATTCTGGGGAACAGAGCTGCTGCAGTTTAGGAAAGCACCATCCCAGCTCTTGACTTCATCTCATGTGATGTTTATTACTGTCAGAGCAGGGTCACTGGAATGGATCATGTAAACAAATGCACATTGCACATTATCCTGCAGGAAACTTTCCCATCAAATCTCCACTCAGTCCATTACAGGCTGAGTGTCACCATCTTATCTTAAAAGTGTTCTGTGTCTCAGGCTGAAACCTCCAAAGGCCCATTCCTTAGTGATGTAAGGTTTTTAGTCAAAGGTAGGTGAGTTTATCACAACCTTGAGCTCCATGGATTTCCACCACAAACATCCATTTGTACTTTTTTTATGACAGATGTAGCACATTTAATACCTCACATGTATGCATTCATAGCAGACCTTTCCTGGTAGTATCTGTGATCTTTTTCAGCTTTCAGAAAGTTGCACTGTTGCCACAGATACAATGCATGCACAAACAATCATGTCAAATGGACACATTGGTCATTGGCTTTACATCCCCTTCCAAGCCACACAGAGAGCTTGCCCATCAGGTTAGCATGGCGTACACTGGTTAGCCAACAGCCCACAGTGCTCACTTTGTCCCTCATGGAGAGAGGCTGTTTTCTGAGGCAGCCAGCACTCAAGCCAAGAGAGTTTGACAAGCTGGTGTCAACACCTGGCACTGACTCCAGCATCAGCCCTGAAATCACTGAATCTTCTTGTCCCTCAGAAGAGACTGGGCTTAGCAATTTTCTTCAGGTACTCCATAAAAAGAGAAATGGAAACCGAAATCCTCATACTGTCAACTCATGCAGTTTTGGGATATCCCAGGTAATGGAAAAAACTCCAGGCCAGTTCCTGGAGTGCCAAATAGCTCTGGCACTGTACTAGGCCAAAGCTGGCTCTGTGCACCCAAACAGTGTTGATCCTGAGGTAACCTGCCCTCCTGGACCACAGAGTGCTGCCAGCACGCAGCGTGTGGCATAGCTCACCGTGAGGCAGAGCTGGTCCCTTCATGGGTCTGTGAGGAGTCACTTGGGTGTCATTGCCCCCTGCTCCCCTGGGCTCCTAGTCTCAGGAATATGTCTGCAGAGTCTCTGCAGCACTCTCTAGACACATCTGGTCCTTGTTAGGTTAGGCTTGGTGTCCTGGGAAAGTATTTGTAATGTCTCCAGACCTGAGCAGGCAGCGCTGTGCCTCAGCTGATGAACCCAGCCAGACTCTGCGTGGAGCCAGCTAAGCTCCCTGTGTCCACGGTGCAGTTAACCTGCAAGCAGAATATGAGCTCCCGACTGACTGGTAATTGTAGCTGCTCCTCAGTGTCACCCTAGGATCGACAGTCTCACTAGTTTTGCCTTGGCTGCGTTTTCAGAAGGGGGCTGGCAAAGTTGCTGAGCTGCACTGTGTTCTAGCTTAGTGGTTAGGTGAATGGTAATAACTCTGTGGGAGTTGGGAGCTACTATCTTTCCTAAATGTCTCCATAGGAAATTAGTATAACAAAACTCAAAAAGACCTTAAGGAAGGGGAATGTGATTTTATTTTACAGATCTCAAAATAAATAGATTCTCCCCCTTGCACTCTTATCCACATACTCATGAGCACCAAGATGTGTGCATCGCAGTGGCCTGGCCAAGATCACTTATGTACAAGACAGATGGTGCTTACTGAATCTCAGTAAGAAAGGCCTGGCAACAAATGGCTTAATAAAACAGCTGTTTTAATAAGAGAGAATAAGAAGAGGAATACAGACAGCAAGCAAATCTAGCATCCCTTCAGACGCTGGGCACCCCGTGTTCGCAGTGTCGGGCAGACCCCGGATGGGTTTCCCTGCAGCACACTGCAGATTCTGTCCATGAAGGGAAGCACCCCCTTTTTGGTCATCTGAGCTATTATATGTTTTTATTATATGAACAGAACACAGTTCTGTTCCCAAAGGATGTTCAAACTTCCTGCTGCACTGGAGGGCAGGGCCAGGCCAGTGGTGTGACCATTGGTGCCGGGAGGGAGCTGCCTGCAGGCCCCTCTGTTACAATCTACCAGTGAAGTTTGTCCTGTGGCCAGGGGGTTTGTGCAGCACGGCACAGCGCAGACCTGTGTGTATAAATTACAGATTACGTTAGTAACACATGGGCTTCTCAGTTCTAAGCACAAGGTCCAAGAGATCAGACCCAGCGTGTGAGATCACCAGCTCCTCAAACGCCACATCTTCTGCAAGACTCCCAATATACAGCCCCCTCTATTCCTCCATAGGGGGAACTCTCGACCTTCTGGGTTTGGCAGGGAAGGCGAGTAAGCTTTGCTGATACCTTGTGAGTCAAGTGTCTCATCACAGGTATTTGTGAGCACTTTGTCCTTGACAAAGCTCTGACAGCATGGAAAGATCTCACGATGGGTGAAGCCGAACCACCGTGTTTTCCACAGAACCAAGCTTCAGGTGCTTTGGAGGAAAGGCCTTCGTGCCACACAGAACAGCTGCACTACTGGGAGGAGTTTCCTGCACAGAAGAATAAATCTAATTTTTCTGCCAATGAAGCATTATCATCCCTTTCAAACTTACAAGCAGGCTTCGAAAAGATTGTTTAGTTATCACTTTTTTAACCAGGAACATGTATCAGCCCTCGTTCCCCAGCTAAGGCATGAGGAAAGAGCACTGCTAAGGGCAGGCTTGTAAAGACGTGTCATTATGTGGTAGCAACCGCGGTCAAACCATTTTTTTCCCTTTCCTCTTACATCACCCTGTGCCAGCAGAGCCTGGGGGTGTGCTCTCTCATCAGCCCGCCGAGCCCAGTCTTCAGGAACAGAAACAGAAAGGAGGACAGCACCAAAGGAAGGTTCACGGGGAGAGGAGAAGCCATGTTCAAGACAAAGCTGAGAGGGTAAAAAAAATTCCTGACCCAAAAAAACCCCACCCCAGCTTCAGCTCTGTGTTGTCGTTGCTCCAACCCAAGGGGACCCCTCGCTTCGTCGCCCCAGGGGTGTGCTTTCTGTCTGTGCAAAGTCTCTGCCTTGCTTGGGGAAGGGCGAGGGTGAGAACTGGTGCCCACGTACCTGAGTGGGAGCCCTGGTCCGCGGTGTAACCGCAGTGGGCGAGGGGCTGCTCCGAAGTCTGAGCCTGTTGGGGAAGTTCCTGCCAGCATAAAACTGTCACGGGAGCCATAAAACAGCGGGGAACAAAAGGTGCCGATAAAAAGGAATGAAAGATGGGGGTGGGTTGGGGAAGGGCTAAAGCAGGAGCTGGCTCACCCCAATGCTGGGCAGCAAGAGAATCCAAAAGTGCCTCTTCCCTACTTGATTGTTTCGAGGTCTTGAAACGGCTGTTGTGCCACAAAATAAACAGGAAGTGTCAGACCAGACATTTTCTGTCCAATAGAGGGGGTAAAAAAAGTTTTAATGCAAAGTTTAGTAAAGAAGTGCATTGGTTGTGCAAAGCATTAACGATGGAGGAAAAATATGGATTAAAGAGATTTTGACACATCTATACTCGTACATTTCTAGTTATTATCATTATCACTACTATTATCTTGCAATGAGCAGAATTTTAAATAGTTTCTAATAAAAAGTGTTAGAGGAAGGAAGGAAAATTATTAAATATCTATAATGGTCCAGTTTATTACACAAAGTTTTAATAAGAGATATTATTTTTAGGAGCTGTTTTCATAAAATTAGTGCATTTTAAAACAAACTCATTGCATTTCTGTTCAAGTTATGGATGATGGGACAATAGAAAAGATCTACATAACACATTTTAAAAGATATTTGTAATCAGTCAATACATTTTCAAGGTTTAATGCACATTTACATAGCAGCTGCATATTAATGAAAAAGAAAAAAAAGCCTAGGAGACAGTTATGTTGGCTGTCATCTCTCTGCCATTTTCTCCTCTAACTCCTCTAAATATTTTTGGGTACAATTCACCTTTCAAATACTCAGTCAGTCTTTACAGTTGGTGTATTTGTTTCCAGCTCTTAAATTCTGAAAGGGTTACAAATTCACCTCCATGAGACTGATGAAACAAATTTAGAAAGAAAACTGAAAATGTTTTAGGATTTTTTTTTGATTTGCTGACTCTTTGTCTAATATTTGTATCAAGGAACAGCTATTAAGTGCTTCATTTTTTTGAGTTAGGCTCCATGTGTATATGCGTACCAGACATAACAATGCTGAACAGCAAGGACTCTTGTGATAGCTATAAAAATAAAAAATTAAAGTGATTGCATGGCTTTAGGCAATTTATCTGTAAACTCACAACTTATTTTAAGTATTTCCTTATCTGGTTTGGGGAGAAAAGGGAATGGGTGCTGGAATTCTATATATATTCTATAGTGTGAGAATGTTTTACGATGTTTTTTAAATTTTTTGTCTACCCTTCTGTTAGAGCTGTTTAAATTTACATTAATTCATTATTTTAAAAATAGCAAGTTATATCTGTAGCTGATATTTATAAGAATGCAGACTTTTGTTTATATTGCATTAAGTTGATTACACAATAAATTTCATTTGGCATAACACATCTTTAAAGTGGCTATATCTTGATGATTAGTGTATTGCAGGATTGTTTTAAAGAAGTGGCTTTATGGCCCTGAAAATATGCACAGGACACCCACTGCAATAGCTTATCCGAAGTGCAATATTTTATGGTCAAGACACATGCAAGAGAGTGCTTAAGACCAGTTTAAGTAAGACCTGGAAATTTTAACTTGCCTGTATGTTATAATGAGATGGCAGCAACTACAGATACCTTTGAACAAATCAGATCTCTGTAATCTATTGTAATGCTGCTTTCCAAAACCTTAAAGATACCTTCTGTAAGAATTAGATGAACTGACTGCGCTTGAGTATTGGGAGTTCAATGTGTTTTCTATGGTTAACTTAAACCACTGTCGCTATATTCCCTGTATATATGTATACACACACACACACAGAGAATATATATATTTTATACATATTATATACTTATTTTATATATAGTATGTTCCCTAATCGTCAACTTTTAAATAAATTTAAGCTAATAGGCACTTCCAAATAACATGATAGAAATAGAAAAATTACATCTCTTTTACTACCTCAAATGAGAAAAAAATTAAGCCTGTGCTTCAGTTTTGTCTCTCTCTGTTGTTTTTTTTAAAGACGTACTAAAGGAATCAAGTATAATAAAAAAAAGTTACTCCTGTACCAGAATTAAACATTTGGTGACATTTGCTTTTGCTACATTTACATAAATTCAATATGAAGTCTGATAAAGAAATCTTGCATGCATAGTTTCTGTGGTTTATATACACATGGAGTTTACATGGAGAACATAAACAGAGATACACTCTGTGGTTTATAAACTGATTTATGTACATATGTATTTTAATGTGTGGGAGGCTGGGATGAGAAAGGAGTCAGGGTAAGAAGACAAAGACTTCTGACTGACTCAGATAAATGAGATGCTTTTTTATGTAGGTGATGAGTCCTGCAGCTAGAGAATATGTGACAATTGCTTGATGTGCAAGATTTCATTTGTCCTTAGTTCAGATAATGGGGGTTTTTTGTTACTTGTGTGTGCTAATCTATAAAACAATCTACAGGCTTATTGCTCCTCTGTTAAGAGTCTGTCCAGTTGTCTACCAGATATATTCTGAATTATTCTAATGTGGAAAAATATATATCTGAAGTGCATTCTCATATAAATCTCTCTATAAAGCAATTGTACAAAGGCTACAAAGTGCCAATGGTGACTTCATATATTATTTATGTGTCATGGATAATTACTGATTTAAAGGATACTTTCACACCAACACTGGCAGTCTTTGCAGAGTTACTTAATTGACAATATTTAGTGGTCTGTTCTGAACTGAATAGATCTGGATCTAAGAGATGGACTATCTGTCAGAAAATGCCATTCTTGGGAGCTGCATCTTTTTGTATAGAGTGCTTCTTTTTCCGTCCCTCATGTGGGATTGTGCTGACTGTGCTAATCCTTATGAAAATACAAACAGCAAGAGAATCCAATAAAGACAAATACTCAGCTTCCTAATTTATCAGTGGTTTTATTTTCTTTTATTTTTTTTAGTTTTTACAAAATTCACAATGGTTCTCTACATTGAAAAGGGCTACATAGGAGCCCTGGAAAAATGTTTGACACATGAAAAGATATAGAACACTTTTAAAAATACTCACGCTGATGAGGAAGAGGACGGCCATAGGGAGGGATGAGGAAGTGAAAGCTCTGCATGCAGTTGCAGACAGAGGGAGGATTAGGTGGCTCAGGATTTGGTTCCTTTATCCTGCCATGGTGCCTATCTCTCCATTTTCCCTGCATTGCTCTCATGTTTTGCCCTTCTCAGTTCTCCTCTCATTTCCTCCAACCTCTGCCTTTTTTGTGTACTGGAGAACTACTGAAAAAACAGTTGTAACCAGTGATTCCTTGAACTTTCTCTTCTGTTTCAGCATGTATGTATCTAAGAAGGTGTTAAAGTATCATTTTGACCCCCGTCAGGCTCCACGTGACACATACCTACTATGCAGACTGCAGTGGGGTGAGACCGGCACGCCTTGGATACACTGGGTCAAAAATGACCGATGCCATGCTGAAGCCTACTTCCTGGAGGAGATCTTTAAGATGAAAGGATCCAATAATTATGTCACCTGTTCCATCACCTGGTACTTGTCCTGGAGCCCCTGTGCGAACTGCTGCCGTAAAATAATGTATTTCTTAATGAAGCACTCAAATGTGAACATAAAGATATATGTAGCACGACTTTATTATGCGCAAAAGGAGAGAAACTGGCAAGGTCTGTGGAACCTTATGACCTTGGCGGGAGTAACTGTTGCTGTCATGAAAATGGAAGGCAAGGTTTCTCGTGCTTTGTGGGAGTGGGAAAGGGTGAACTGGTGAACTTTGTGCATGGGTGAATCTGGTATGGGCTGGCTTCTGTGCCCAGTGTCCTGCCCAGCTTCTCTGGGGGCACATCCATCACCGTTCAGTGACTGAGTGTCACATCCAAAACCAGATGTTCAGATATTGCAGGAGAAGGGGGACAGGACTCTTAGCAACCAGACCTGTATGAAAATTCTCCCTTGTTTAGAGACACTTTCTTTCTGTTGCTCCTGTGGGAATGGGGGATAGGGTGCTTCTCCCTTGTCCTAGGGGACTAAATGCAGCTGCTAGGATAAGGCTGGCTGAAGGGGCCCTCTGCTAAGAGAGAGGGAAAAAAATTGCCCAGAGAGAATGGTATTGGTTCCAAAAATGGAGTGGACAACATCCATCAGCCGGCCTGTCCACAGCCAAGCTGTCTCTGTGTCATGGGCACAAAGAAGAGGTTAAAAAGTCTTGTTCCCTGAACTTGTCGGGTATCTGAATAAACTCAGGTTAGTCATTTTGCTTCCATTTCTCCAGACTATATTTACTGTTGGAAAACCTTTATCCAAGGAGATGCTGATGATGGTTCCTGGACTATGGACTTTCAGTCACAGATTACTAGGATTCGTTTGAAGTTCAAGAACATCTTTGAGGTTAGTAGACTCTGAGGGAGAGGGGGAACCACACTAAATGATTTGCAGTCTGGGTTCACTGAGCTGTAAAGAGCAGGAAAGAAGCTGTTCATATCTATCTGGATTTTAAAGAGTGCTGCAGCATGCTTTTGGAAAAAGTAATACAGTAAAATCATGGGAAATATCCTGTCCCGTTGGGAGAGAAGCACTGTGGATTTTCTCCCATCGTATTACGAAGCAAAGGCTGAGTGTGGCTTTTCTCCTTTGAGTGGGAAATCCCTTGATTATCAGCTGAAACTCCAGTCTCATCCCAGAAATCCTCCACCAGATTCCTTTCTAATCTGGATCTGAGCATGGGCTTCTGTTCACCAAGTGATGCTACTCAGCTGCTTTCTGTCAATATCTGCAGTGGTCATGCCCTCCCAGTCACTGGGCCCCTATATACTTCATTAAAGTCCCTTCCAGATTTGATTCAGCAGCTTCCCTGACTGGTCCAAAGGGTACAGTTTCTGCAAAGTGAGAAAGGCTGTTCAAAAGAGAATGTCTGTCCCCTGGGAAAATCCAAACTTTGTTTTTGTTTTGTGCCAGACCTCCTGAAAGGCAGGAGAGAGAAGAGAGAATGTGTTCACCAATGGTGCTGAAAGTTTGTGCCCCTGGAGACAAGAGACTCTATTTGAATGAATAGGTCCATATCCTTGGCCTGGAAGGACTGTGTACAAAAAAAACCTAGCAACACTAATATAAGTTCAGCAGCATTTTGATTTCAGTGTATTAGAGTTTTCTGACAAATGCTATTTTTAGTGAAACAGGGTGAAAGAAATCTATAGCTAAGTAGGTCATCGAACATCTGCGAAATCCATTTTATATGGCATCTGTGGAAAAGAAATATTCTAGGCTATTACAAGTAATAGACTTCTCCTGCTATGTTCATTTCAAATCACAGCAAGCCTGAAGTGCAATTGTTAAAAGATCTAAATGTCATATTTTTATTTTCATTTCAGGATCTTCCATTCATAGAATCATAGAAGTATAGAATATCTCAAGTTGGAAGGGACCCATAAGGATCATCGAGTCCAACTCCCTGCTCCTTGCAGGACTACTTAAAACTGAACCATATGATTAAAAGCATTTTCCAGATGCTTCTTGAACTCTGACAGGCTTGGTGCCATGACCACTTCCCTGGGGAGCCTGTTCCAGTGACAGTCACCCTCTCAGTGAAGAACCTTTTCTTAATGTCTAAGCTGAACTTTCCTTGATGCAGCTTCATTCCATTTCCTCTTGTTGTGCTATTTGGTATCCTACTTACTTATAGAGAACTCGTTTAGCATATCTTGCTTAACACTAGTGGTCAAATTTGCTGAAGCATTAGGCCACAAGATGTGAACTTTCACCTAGACATGTTGAACTTTTAGCTACTCAAGTAAAAGAAGGCCCCAGAGCCGGTTCAAGACAGAAGATAAGGAAGCTACATTCATTAACAGAACCTGCAACCTTAGAGATAAGAAATGGCTTGCCTAGAGACAATGAAGGGACCCAATGAAGAACGGGAAGACCCCAGACCCTAATATTACTACTGGACCAAACTGTCTCATGAGGGGTGGGGAATTTAGATTGTAAGGGATTTCTTTGTTCTAGGTCCCTCTTCAGAGACATCAAGCTCAAACTGTAGCGCTACTAATAAAAAATACTTTTATAGAAGAATCTATCTTTTGACTTACCCATTCAGCAGAAACCTGAAATCGAACCCTGTTATGGTGGCTGACATATATAATTTCTATAACACTTCTGTCCTATTGCTGGTCACCAGAGAGA
This sequence comes from Strix uralensis, assembly GCF_047716275.1. NCBI lineage: Eukaryota > Metazoa > Chordata > Aves > Strigiformes > Strigidae > Strix > Strix uralensis. The sequence continues at coordinate 81,966,406 of NC_133976.1, forward strand.
GGAGATCAGTACCAGGATTACCCCATCCCAGGTGGAGAATGTGGCGCTTGCTTTTGTTAAATTTCATACCATCGGTGATTGCTCAGCTCTCTCGTCTATCCAGATCTCTGTACAAGGCCTCTCTACCCTTGAGGGAGTCCACAACTCCTCCTAGTTTAGTATCATCAGCAAACTTACTTAATGTACCCTGAATTCCTCTGTCCAGATCATTTATAAAAACATTAAAGAGCAGTGTTCCCTGGGGAACCCCACTGGTGACTGACCTCCAGCCTGATGTAACCCCATGTACTATAACCCTTTGAGCCCAACCCATCAGCCCATTGGTCACCAAATGTCTAATGGACTTGTCTAGGTGTGTGCTGGACAGTTTAACCAGGACACTGTGAGAGACAGTATCAAAAGCTTTGATAAAATCCAAACCCACCACATCTACTGGTTTCCCTTGGTCAACTCGATGAGTGATCTTGTCATAAAAAGAAATTAAGTTGGTTAAGCAGGACCTTCCACTTGTGAACCCGTGCTGGCTATGACCAATGACTGCATTGTCTCTCAAGTGTTTTTCAATAACTCTTAGAATAACCTTTTCTATAATTTTACCAGGCATTGAAGTGAGACTGACAGGTCTGTAAATACCAGGGTCTTCCTTTTTACTTTTCTTGAAAACCGGGACAACATTTGCCAGATCCCAGTCAACTGGGACCTCTCCAGAGTCCCAAGACCATTGAAAAATAATGGAGAGAGGTCCCACGATAACATCAGCCAGCTCTTTCAGTACTCTAGGGCAAATCCCATCAGGCTCCATAGATTTATCCAGCTGGAGCAGGAAGTCTTGAAAAAGTTCAGGGTTGGCTGGGAGTTTATGATCCCCCATTTATGGTCTTCCAACACAGGGCTCCAGGGGTCCCAGGGTCCATCACTGGTGTTAAAGACAGAGGTGAAGAAGGTATTAAATATCTCTGTTTTGTCTACATCCCTATTTGTGAGGTGACCAACCTCATCAAGTAACAGACTGATATTATCTCTGATCCTCTACTAAGAGATTTCACCCAGAGAAGATGGCCAGTTGCCTCACTGCTTGTATGTGGAAGATAATGATCATAAAATGTGGCTAACATTCCCCAGTTTCTAAAAGCTACCAATATCTTGGACAGACAGCTTGTCACTGGGAGTCCTGAGTATATTGGACAGTGCTAAATATCCCCGATGAGAAACTTCTGGATGTGGAAATGAAGTCAGGTAGCAGCCAGAATGGGGAACAGTGCCCCCCAGGCCCAATACACTGCTAACATTGTTCTTCCTCTGATGTGGCCCAGTGGTGCACAGGCTGATGGGAAAAGCGTACTTAAAGAGGACTGCAAAATTAGCACCCGAACAGTTGATTAATTCACTGTAACTTGCTTCAACTGAGGCATTTTGATGAAAACAGGCTATTTCCTTGACTCTTGAAAAATGAATCTCTGGCAAGAGAAGGTCAGGATGCCAAAAGGAACATCTCTGGAGACTTGCTGTCCTCTCAGCTAGCTTTGTCTCCTACCTCATGCTGCAAGAGGAACAAAAGTGAACCTAAAAACCACAAAAAATGCCCCATCAGGGCAGAGAGCACAGTCCAGGCACTGTATCTAGTAGTGGCAGGAGGAGATACTTTTTAGTGAGAGCAGACAAGCCTGGCCGCTATCTGTGGTTCATTATGATCAAGTCACACTACCTCAATACCCACAATGACTGTGGTTGGGAACACTGCATCTTCTCTTTAGTGTCTGTTTTTGGACTCGTTACCATGAATTTCTCAGATCTCTTTTGACCCTCTCTTGCCATTTGTGTCCACAGTTTACTAGGGCAGCAGATTCCAGAAGTTCACAGGTTGCCATGTAGATAAGTACTTGTCTCTGCTTTAAACTGATCAACTAATCACAATAAGTGCCATTCTTGCTATACTAATATCTCATCATTAACCACTGAAACACTTGTCTGCATTTGAAAGACTGCACTAGCCTAGAGAATTTTCCACTGGCTCAGTGGGAGCTATAACATGTAACTGACAGCAGCACTTGATCTTAAAAGAGCAACTTAAAAAATCCACAGATGCTCCATTGAACAGAAGCAAATCCTCCATCCACCAAATGGTGTGACTGTGGAATGAGAATTGCAGTACCCATGGTCATTGCATTTCAGCAGCTCCACTCAGCTGGCTAAAAGAAGTGAGATAGTATTTTTATCTGCCAGTTCGTCCTGGAACTGGACCACTAGATGTATTCACTGGAAACTCCTTGAAAAGCAAGGCACATTAGGCTGCACAAAGAACTGTAGGAATGCAGCTGTATTCTTTGCAGTAGTCAAGCTGAGTTGTTTGCTCCTCTGTTCAGTTGTTTGCTCCTCTGTACTGTGCAAAAGTACAAGCCCAGCTGTTGGTACCAACTGCTTGGGAATAGAACCTCTCTCCATCCCCATTCCTGACGTTAGATTACTTTTGCAAGACTAGGATATACCCATTTTAGTCATTAAACTCTAAAGCTATGACTGGGACTGATTCTTCTCTCATTTGTATTGCTAATGTTTTAACACAGTAGAATTACTCGGAGTTTTGGGCCAGTCTAGCCTAAAGAGAATCTGGCTTGTGGAAACTAAGAGATGACAACCTGTAACTCACAAAATGGCAGCACTCCTAATTAAGTAATGCCACTTTGGTAGATGTGTCCTCTTGTTTAGATATGAGTCTTTACATCTTACCAGTTCAGGAGCTGATGCTTTCAAGCTGGTCTTAAAGAGGCAGAGAAAATTGGTCACACAAGTTTTTGAGGGGAAGAGAAACACGGACAATGTGAAACCGCTAAGCTCAATTTATGAAGTGAACCAAGTGTTCTCCCTCAATCTCTACTGCTGAAGGTCTTTGTAGCTAGTTGTTGGCACAGGCTGCCAGTCAAATGAGACTATAGTGTATCTTCCCAGCAGCTCTGGGGATGGTTCTGTCGCCTGTTGATCCACCATCCATGCCAAGGATCATTATGCTTCATTCTTCTTTACACTGTCATGTTGGCCTTGTCTTACCACACTCAACCCCTGTTTGCATTGTAACCAGCTCTTGGCCAAAGCAAGGCTGTGACATTCCTGTCACAAGCAAGCAAGAACCCCAAATTGTTTTCACAATGAAAACTGAAGGCAATTCTTATGGTCTGTGTCTCTCAGGGCTCTGAGGGCAGTAAAAAAAACTTAGTTGCCTTGACCACCCTCACGTGGGGTTTCCACTGACACACTAGCCATAGATAGCCCAGGAGCTCCATTTAAGCTCAGGTCTGTGCTATTAGTCCCAGACTGAGCTATGGCGTAGGTGTGCTTGTCTCCATCTCTCACACCCATGCCTATGTCCATGCCTACCCATGCCTATGTCCATGCCCATGTCCAGGTATGAATCCTGTTGATCTGTTTCCTGACCTGTTAACTGATTTTCTGTGTTGACCCCAGACCTGTCTCATCTCTGTGGACCAGCCTGGTGATCAATGTGTCTGTATGTGACCTTGGCTGCCATCACAGGACCCGATCCTGACCTGAGGGTTGACTACCCAGCTTGACCTAGGACCTACAACCTGCCTTATCAGCATGAACCCACTTAAAAATCTGGACTCTTGGTTGATCCTGGCTGCTAGCCCTGGGTCTGCCCTGCTCTCCTTTTCTGGGTACACTGAGATAGGCCCTGGCTAGCAAGTCTCCTTCCTTGCTGTCTGCTTTATCTTGCTTGACTCTACTCATCCCTTAGGGAGCAGCTGGCCCTTGCTGTGCCCTGGCAGTGTCTGGCAAGAGCTGCTGTGACTTCATCACAGAAAACAGTGGCTCTGGACACCTGGTCAGTTGTCTAGATTCTGCTTATTTATAACACTATGACGAAATTTTTGTTCCAAGCCATTCATTTTGGGTCACATTTGCCTAGCAAATCAACCTGTGGTCAAACAGTAAGCAAGAAGAGACCTCACATTCAGCTCAGTTCTCCCCGGGGTGTGTTAGGGGAGAAAAAGGAAATGAAATACAGAATGCTGTATCTAATATAATAGTAAAAATAAACATACCAAATGAGACCTGATAGGCCAAATAGCAATGATGCAGCTGAGCAATATTTCTCAGTAGTAACTTAGAAATCAGAAGCCACCTCTCTTGAACTGGCAGAGACAAAAACCAAGTCATGAAACAGGAGAATACTCTTGTTGCTGCCACAGCTGGCTGGAGTGCTGCCATTAACAATGTGGCACATGTGTATGAGGCTGGGAAAAAGATCTGGGAGCTGAGGAGTGATGTTATGTACTTGGATGTCTTGTAGTTCTCATGTACAGAGAAACAGAAGGGCCTCAATCCAGTCCCAAGTGGCACCTCTATGGTCACTGCTAGTCCCTCATGTACTGTGGCCTTTCTGTTCCCTGCTTGAGGCATGTGATATTTTAGTCTCCTATGGACTGAAATTTGTGCTTAAACTCAGTCATTTAGAGGTTATGGATGATATGTGGAGGAAGACCTCCTCCAGCACTCCATTCTGGCTATGTGGTCTGTTCACATCTCCTCCATCTCCGGCCCAAGACTGTGTCCTGCCACACAGTGTCATGACTGCTCTCCTCACAGTCTGTTTCCTGACGGGACAAAGGTGCTGTTAGCTGTTATCTCTCTCCCTGCAGCATCCCTGCTGAGGCTCAGATCTCTCAGGCATTGAAGGGCTTGGAGCTCTGTCACTGTTTTGTCCTGGACTTTTCCTTCAGCAGATCAGAGCTCCTATGCCAGCATGCTCTGTATGTGCCACCCTACCTGAGGTGGATGGTCACTTGGTGGCATCCCAGAGTTCTGAACAGACCCAGGGAGCAGCCAGAGCTTTATGTCCCCAAAGTAGCTTTGAGAGCCTGGCTCAGCTCTGCAGCACCAGAGATGTGATGCAGAGCCACAGTGCTTTGCACTGGCATTGCCTTGTTTGCACTGCTACCATGGATCTGGTTAAACCAATAGCAGTTTTCCTGCCAAATGAAGTCTCTGTTCAGCCCTGAAGCTTAGACATGGTGGCGGGAGGCAGAGTGTCTCAGTTTCAGTGTCTCTGATGACAGTGGATTGTGGAGTGGGCAGTAGGCTGTGGCAAAGGAGGTGCAAATGGATATGTTCCCCATCCTGCAGCCCTGCCTGTCTTACAAGAAATGCAGTAACTGTGTTATCCTCCAAATCTGCAATCTGTGTTAACTATGGTAGTGAGATCTGGCAGGGCTTCCCTGTCAGCATCATGCATGACTTCTCTAAGACAGGAAAATTGTGACAAGGCAGATTGCTGAGACGTGTTATCATAATTCCCACTGCTTCCAGTTACCATCTGGATTATTGGTCTAGCCCATAGTGAGGTCTTTCTATAGCAGCATCCTGATCAGCAAATGCGTAATCCATAGCACCAGGGCCAAGACTGTTTGGGTAGTTGGAGATGATTTTCAGGCTGCTTCCATAGCTGGATCTGATGAGCTATGTTGACCTCAATGAGTGTACTCATCTGAGTGAACTGTGACAGCTCAGCTGGATTTTTGGATATACGGTCTGTCCTTCCACCCTCACAGTTCCCTGCTACATCTTGGTTTCCATCTCATTTGTTTTCCACTTCTGCCATCTGCTGCTCACAAACACTGCTTAGCCCCATATCCACCTTTTAATCCCTCACTTCTCTTAACATCTACTCAGATGCAATGAACACAATCCATAACCATCACTGTGGCAGGTGTGGCTCCTCCTTGTACTGCTGAGTGGCCTAAGCAACACGGCTTCAACCTTGGAAAAGGTAGCGGGGACCCACCTTTTCAGCTGCATTCCCTAAATCTCTTCAATGGAAGGGTTATCTCACAGCTGTACCAGATGTCCCCTGGACCTGCCCCACATGCCATGACTGTTCAAGTTCAAAGCTATCAAGACTACTGATAGATGGTCCCCTGAAAATTGCCCTGCCTCTGCTATGAGGAATATCATAAAGCACTTACTGTTGCTTAAACACATGGGTTCCTGTCTCACAGTCCCACTCCATGCCAGTGATAGGAGGAGTGTTAGCTGTGATGTTTACATAGTAACATAGGGCCTGAATCATGAGATCCTGGCAGAGGAACCCCCTATCTCTGGAGTCTTCTGAAGATTTCTTACAAGACCTTTTTAGCAGTTTACCTGTGGATACCCAAGTAGGGTGGATTTCTAGCCTGCCTGTGGACATGAGATGGTAAAGTGGGTTAACCCTGGCAGACAGCTAAGCACCACACAGCTGTTTGCCTTCTCCTCTCACCACCCCATGGGATGGGGAAGAGAATCGGAAGGGCAAAAGCAAGAAAACTCATGCATCAAGATAAAGACAGTTTACAAAGTGAATGGGAAAAAAAGAAAAGACACCCCAAATGATGCAGAGGCAATCATGCACCACCAGCAGACTGATGACCAGCCAGTCCCCAAGCAACAGCTTCAGAAAAAGTCCCCCCACCACGTTTTAGTGTTGAGCATCAGAAAGACCCCTGTGGTCAGTTCGGGTCAGTTGTCCCAGCTGTCTTCCCTCGCAGAATCTTACCCACCTGCAGCCTACTCACTTGGGGGCAGTCAGAAACAGAGAAGGCCTTGACACTGTGCAAGCATTGTTCAGTGATAGATAAAATGTTGCTGTGTTATCAAAGCTGTTTTGGTCACCAGGCTAAACCACAGCACTATACAGGTTGCTATGAAGAAAATGAACTCCATCCTTGATGGTGCCAAATGGTTGTAATGCCTGGTTCTGGCAGATGTTTTCTGCTTCTGATGGAGGTTTTACCTCCCATGGGAGCTCCAGCTTACAGGTGAATTTTGGGGAGAGTTTAACCATATAGTCACCATTGAGCAATCTGTGAGTGCTTGGAGGAGAAAAAGCTCAGCGTGGAAAGTTCCTAGAGCTGCTCTGAACACTGTCTCTGGTATGACTGATAGGAAAGGAACAGATGAATCATTGCTTTCTCTCCAGTGAAGTCCACCTGGTTTTGTTGTCCCCCTCGCTATTTAAAACCCTGCCAGTTGTGTGATGACTGTATGCCAGACTCAGTCTCTCAAAGGGAGTACGGACATGCTGATATCCACTGGGTTTGGAGTACTTATTGTTCTGCCAAGTGCTTTGACACAGCACATGCCTTGAAACGAAGAGGTAGAAATGAGGCAAAATCAGAAAGGTAAATATATAGAACTTCTGTGATGCAAAGTAGTGTGAGAGGGCTGTAGAACAACTGCTTAGAGTAGAGAATCATAGTCCAAAATACAGGTATGCTCACTTGAAGCTTTTCTTTTTTCACACTAACTCCTCATGAAATATATTCGATCCACTACTCTGATTTCTATAGTCTCACCAGTTAATGTGAAAGAATTATATTACAAGGATATTGAGATGTTTTGTTTACATAAGAAAAATCAATACTGAAGTAAGCACACAGGTAAGTCCTTCCCCCCTAACCACCTGTTCGCCATCTTGCCTGGGTCAGGGCTCTGCCCACAGACCCTTAGGGCTGGTTGCCATTCCACTTTGTTGTTTGGAGTCAGACTCATAAAGCTCAGCCAGTAGTAGCAGGGCATGTGTAAGAGTCGGTCAGAAGATCAGCATTGTCTCAACATTGTCATCAGGGACATGGACAGTGAGGTACCCGACAACGGCCTGTTTGGAGCGCAGTTGCCGACCCCTGGAATGGAATGTGGTGCAAAGGCTCCTGAATGCAGAACTGTGTGGCACAGCCAGTGCTGTGCTGTTCTCCTGAGTACTGACCCATGTGGTGCAGGCAGTGCAGTGCTGTTCTTTGGTGCCTGAGCTGTGTAGTACAAAGAGTGTTGTGCTATTGTTCGGTACCTGGGTCTAGCCAGAGCTGTTAGTGATAATTGCATAGCCACTGTCAAAAAAGATGGATCGCGACTGTTGCCATAACACCGATGAAGAAATCATGAACCTCAGATGAACTTTGCTTCATTATAATACCAAAACACACCTCCTGGTTGAAGGTTACCCGCCTTCGAGATTGACCACACCTCGGACACTCCCCCCTGCGCACGCGTGATGGCCTTGCTCGAGAAGGGCGGAGACCACTGAGGCAGAGGTGGAGCAAGGTGTGTTACTAAGCATAAAAGATGACTTCTGGACAACGAAAATGGGAAGCTTCCCCACCAAGGACCACGACGATCAACGACGCAGCGTCAGCTGGACCCGGGACTGTTAGGACGTCGTGAGATCAGCGGTGGTAGCTATAACCTCTCTCCCTCCTCTCTCTAAACTTAACTTTACTTTTCTCCTTTCTTTCACCCATCTCTAACTATTGCATCCATCTCTAACTATTGCGTGCCTCTTCACGGGCAAAACAATAAAGTTTCACTGTTTGATTACTGCTATCCCCTTTGGTGTTGGTCACCTTAATTTTGCACTTTCGAGATCGTAGCAAACGAACCATCACGAGTCCACCGAGTGGACCGTGACATTAAACTGGTGTCACGGACAGGATCCTGAGAGACAGGGGGGTGCAGGTTGTGTGTGGTCTGTAACAGGGGAAGAACTTTTCGCTCCAGCCACACCTGGCCCTACACCCGAAAGGGTGAGAGGTGTCCAGAAAGCAAGGGGGGTGATTCGAGATTCCCACACACCACACACACCTCGGTGTATTGCACCCCAAACTCGAATTGAGGGCTCTGTCTATCAGGATCAAGTGCAAGGATCTCTTAGTGCAAAAAGGGGGAACTGCCCTCAATAAATGAGGTCGACTACCTGGCGAAGTGAAAGGGACAAGCCGAGAAAGTCTGCAACTAAGTTTAACCTCCCCATGGTAGATTTTGGTCCCTTCAGCCACTCGGGGAAGAGAAGGGCGACGCAGCAGCTGTTGCGTCTGTGGTGTAACTAAGTTTTCCTCTCTGAAGTGAGTTCAGCCCCTTCGTAATAAGAATGACTGAAAAAGATGTTTATCAAAACCCTCCATTAGTAAAAAATCTTGACTCGTTCTATGCACTCTTGGCAAAGTATGGAGCTCGACCCTCCCCGCCTGGGGAAGAGTGGGCTCGAGACAATTGGGCAAATTTACAGAGTGTAACAGACCGAGTGATTTCCATACATAATGAGGCTAGATTACGGTCAGGTAAAGGCAGAGCGATAATCTGCGCAGTCCTTGGAGCCAGCCTGGTCGCAGCAACTGAAGACCGCTCTAAGCGGCGTAGCCATGAAAAACAAATCATAGAATCCCTTGAAAATTTGGCACAACTTTTGCAGAAAACAATCTCCAACCTGGAAGAGCAATTAGCAGAGAAAGAAGAGCAGTTAGCAGAAAAGGAGAAAGTAATTTGCTTGTTAAAACAGCAGATAGAAGAAAAGGAAGAGATAGAGGAAGAAAATCACTTGTTAAAAGATGCCCTTAAAGAAAAGGGATGGAAGGGTTCAGAAGCATTGTTGTGGACTCTCGGGACACCGCAGCTGAATATCAGGCTACCTCAAACTGCAGCCCCTCTTCTGCTTAGCAAAGTAACTAATGTCAAACAATATCCCCTCCCCCTGGAAACAAAGGAAGGTATCAAACCAGTTATGCAGGAAATTCAGGAGCAAGGAGTGGTGATAAATACTCATTCTCCTTTCAAATCGCCGGTGTGGCCAGTGAAGAAACCTAAGGAGAAGTGGAAGCTTACAGTAGATTTTAGGAGACTGAATGCTGACACAGACCCTCTAACTGCCACAGTCCCTAACAAGGCTGAACTGGTAATAACAATTCAGGAGAAAGCTCATCCAATCATGGCAATCATAGATGTTAAAGATATGTTTTTCATGATACCTTTGCGACCAGAAGACAGAGATCGTTTGCTTTTACGTGGGAGGGTCAACAATTTACCTTTATCCATCTGCCTCAGGGATACAAACATTCCCCTACACTATCTCACCACGCTTTGGCCCAAAAACTGGAGAAAATGCCAAAAGCTGAAGGCATAGCAACACAACAGAACATAATCTCTCATTTGGAGAACTTGGGTTTGCAAACTCCCCTAGAAAAGATCCAAAAGCCCTCACAAGAAGTGGAGATGATCACACGTCAACAACCAATCGTGCTAAGAGGCCCATTCAAAGTTATTAAAGCAGTCACTAGCAGGACCCCCCCTCCTGACGGGGTGGCCCAGAGAGCCTCAGTATGAAAGTGGTATGCCCAGATTGAACACTATTGTAACCTTTTCCCAGTGACTGAAGGAGCTTTAAAAAACTTAGCTGTCCAAGAAACAGAGAGCCTGGACAGCAGCCAAGACAAACCTATCTCAGTTATTCGGGTGGCCCCTCCTTTCTTTCACGATCAGTCAGTGAATGTTTGGTTTACCGATGCTTCTGCAAAGCGAGAAGGAAAAGTGTGGCAATACCGGACAGTAGCTCTCCACACTGCTACTGATGAACAGATAATAACAGAGGGAGAAGGGAGTGCCCAGAGAGGAGAATTAATTGCAGTATGGAGTGTTTTCCAGTACGAAGCACAAACCACTCCCCCTCTCCACATATACACTGATTCCTATGCAGTGTTTAAGGGATGTATTGAATGGCTCCCTTTCTGGGAGCAAAATGAGTGGGAGGTTAGCCTCCAATGCCCTAGGGAAGGAGCATTGGATAAATACTCACTGGATAATTCCATCATTCTAATTTTCTGTCTGGTTTTAATTTTTGCCTCAGAGAGGCAAGTTCTGTTTTATTCTTGCAGAAGAACTCCGAGGGACACCAAGAATAACATGAATCACTTAACTGGATTGGTAGTACTTTTCTGCATCTTACCACTAACCTGTAACCAAAAGAATACAGAATGGCCATGGTCCCAAGCTACCATCAAGCATACTAGCACTCTAGGACACTATCCCAAAGACCGTCTCCCAAACTTAGCCACTGTAGTATGGTGGTACAAGGGGATAACATCGCAATAAGATGCAGATTGATCACTGAATCCCACATTGAACCCACAAACAGTTATGGAACTGGACCACATGACCCTATTTTGTTGTGTAAAAATTAAAACCTAGATTGTTGGCTAAATTTGACTGCTGTACAGCATGCCCATAAAGTTATGTGTGGTAAAAATAACACTAAATACTGGGGAGAACTCAAAATAGATGTTGTAATACCTATTACCCAACCAACTGTTGTGCTTAGCCCAAAAACCTTTGGAATTGGACCATATGTAATCAGGAATACGGGCCAACAACAAATGTTGTTTAATCCGGCATGGTCTCTCAAACGAGTTGAATTGCTGATTCAAAACAATGTTTCGGACATTCAGCCAGCTTGCTCACCCTTCCTAAAGGCTTCTTACGAGGGATGGACAACCTGGCTGCAAAAACGAACTCTTTCCATGAGAAGAACACGGAGACACCTAACCGGTGTTTTGGGAACAGGATTGGGAGTTTTAAATAGTATCGATTCAGAGGTAATAATGAACAAATTGGCTACCTCAATTAGTGATTTGGCTAACTTACAACAGCCTTTGCGATCATCTTTATTGGCTCTGGGGACTAACCAGTGGCTGTTGTCAAATATATTACCAAAGTGGGAAAAGGTAAATGTACAGGATCATGAATTGATTGCAGATGCACTTGGGGTGATCCAGAATAACCTCTCTTTGGCTCTCAGCTGTATCCAGGCTCAAATATGGATGCAGTCGGTAGCCGCCTCAATTATAAGAGAAGGTGAAGAAGGCACTCTCCCCACTGAAATTCGGAAAATAATTTGGGACAGTGCCACTGATTTTGAGAAGAAACTCCAGTCCTGGTGGAATCTGGTAAGCTTTAACTATGACTCCATCGCAAACACAGCTACAACCTTTGTGCTTACTATATATAATGCTACCATATACCCAATTTATCCCGTCATTGCATTAGGGTTGAGCCACGATGGAACTATACTCTATCCTTTTGAGCATAGAGTATGGGCCCGAAAGGTGGATGAAAAATGGCAAACTGTCAATTTGGAATCTTGCATTGTGCAAGAACAACAAGGATTTATCTGTGAAGGCAACGCAATTGAGGCTCAAGATATTTGTTTAGATACTGAACAAAAGGTTACCCGCCTCCAAGACTGACCACACCTCGGACACTCCCCCCTGCGCACGCGCGATGGCCTTGCTCGAGAAGGTTGGAGATATGATAATTGAATTCTGAGAAGGGCGGAGACCCCTGAGGCAGAGGTGGAGCAAGGTGTGTTACTAAGCATAAAAGATGACTTCTGGACAATGAAAATGGGAAGCTTCCCCACCAAGGACCACGACGATTGACGACGCAGCATCAGCTGGACCTGGGACCGTTAGGACGTCGTGAGATCAGTGGTGGTAGCTATAACCTCTCTCCCTCCTCTCTCTAAACTTAACTTTACTTTTCTCCTTTCTTTCACCCATCTCTAACTATCGCGTGCCTCTTCACAGGCAACCCAATAAAGTTTCACTGTTTGATTACTGCTATCCCCTTTGGTGTTGGTCACCTTAATTTTGCACTTTCGAGATCGTAGCAAACGAACCATCACGAGTCCACCGAGTGGACCGTGACAGCATGTCAGCTACCTTAATCTCTTAGAGGAGAGGGAGAGGAGAGAGGAGAGGAGAGGAGAGGAGAGGAGAGGAGAGGAGAGGAGAGGAGAGGAGAGGAGAGGAGAGGAGAGGAGAGGAGAGGAGAGGAGAGGAGAGGAGAGGAGAGGAGAGGAGAGGAGAGGAGAGGAGAGGAGAGGAGAGGAGAGGAGAGGAGAGGAGAGGAGAGGAGAGGAGAGGAGAGGAGAGGGGAGGAGAGGGGAGGGGAGGAGAGGAGAGGGGAGGAGAGGAGGGGAGGGGAGGGGAGGGGAGGGGAGGGGAGGGGAGGGGAGGGGAGGGGAGGGGAGGGGAGGGATGAAGAGGCCATGGGTAGCTATGCTTATTGGTCAGAGCTGCAAACTCATATGCGTCTAAGGATGTGCATTTGTGTATCTACAAGCTTCTTTTTACATGCATTATTGCATTATTATGCATACATGTATATGTAAATATCTGTGTGAATGTGTAGTCATACATACATATTCAAATGCACACAGAGACATGTTTTAGCCCTTTTTAAAGGTTGAAGTTCACAGAGTAAATCTCAAAAAGCTATGAGATTTTTCTTTCCATAAAAATGGAGATATCTACTGAGAGAACTCTATTAAATCCAAACAAACATACACTGGATTTTCCTTTTGCTGTCAAATGTGCCAGCAGCAGAGCACTTGAACTAACACAGAATTTACCATTACAAATTAAGTCCAGGCTTGTAAATGGAGATTGAGACCTAAGTCTCTGTGGCATGAGCCCCAAGCTTTTAGTCACATTTAAGTTTTGCCTTCCCCCTTGCTTCCAGATTCCCACCGGGTGATTCTTACCTCTTTCCAATAGATCGTTCAGCCAGAGAGTAGAAAGATCGATACCTGTAAAATCCTCAGCGAATTGCAAATTGGGATCTTGGCTGATTCAAACCTTGTCTCTTTTTGTCTTCTATGAGGTCTGATCTAACTTTCCTTCTTCTGTGCTCCTCTTTCTTCTCTCTAACCTGCCTGTGTTTCCTAATTTCTTCCATATGTTTCCATTTCTATGACTTCTACCTCAGTCCTTATTGGTGTTTTATGATGAATAAAATTGTTCGGTGTGATGCTGGAGTTGCTGTTACCAGACGTACATCTTGGGTTTCAAATGTCAGATAATCCAAAAGACGTTTGAGAAGAATTGCAAACTATGTGCCTGTTCTCTTGAGACACAGCTGGCTCAATGAGATAAATTAGCGGAGCGGTCCATCTAGTAGACACCACTGCTGTGATACTGTCATGCTGCAGGACTGTTACTCTGAAAGCTCTTTCCTGGGAGACATCTGCAGGGAGCTAGCTCCCTGTTGCTCTGTCCACCTCTGAATATATATCCTGGAGTCCCTCTGCAAAGTGTTCTGAAGAAACTGTGAAGTTTCTACATGATTACTGGTGAATCTGGTCATATGTATACAGCATGGCTCCACTACCACCAAAGAGAATATTGTTGTGAAGGTCTAAGGAACCTGATGGCTAAAGGAGTCATGACTGAGTGTATGTCCACCATTCTGTGTGCCCTTTGCAGTGTATGTTCCTCCAAAATGCATTTATGTTCAGGAGGTGTGCATATAAGGGTGGTGGTTGTTTTTAAAAAAATCCATTTGCTGGAGTGGGTGAGATATATTCAGATGTTACTGATAGCTCAGCATTACAATCCACCTTCACATTTATCTCTAACACTATCTTAAGCAGCTTCTGTAAGGGGAGATAATTGACAGCATGAGGAATAGAAAAAAAAATTCTGGTCGCAGCATAGTAACGTGAGGTCCCACCCATATACATGACTCTTGCTACAGACAGGTAGCATCTTAAAGGCATACTGGATTACTGCTGTTTGCTCATAAAAGCCAAGAAAGAGTTTTTCCACCCAGATATATGACCCTTCCAGAGGTTATCACCATACTCTGAAGCACTGAAGTTTGGTCCCCGTAGACAGAATGTGCAAGTTCTTCTAGAAGCATGAAAATTCACTTGTGTGGTGACCTTGTCTTTCTGATTTTGTTAGGGTTAAAGCAACTGCCAGATTTAGAAGAGATTCCTCTCCTCACATCAGGCTGACAGGAACAACAGAATGACATTTCCTTTTTTTTTTTTTCTTTTTTTCTTTTGGTTTTCCACCATCCCATAGAGCACATTCAGCTTCTTGGAGACACCTGGAAATGTTGCATTGCAAATTCCCTGCTCCTGCTTGGACTCATTTTTTCTTCTCTGCTGGTGGCACACCAGCTGGTTTTATACCAGGAACTACTGTTACTGAGCACTGCTGCTGATCAAACCATTTCTTGCAGATCAGACTAAGCATCTCAAAGCCTAATTTACAACTGCATATTTGTAAATATCTACTGCAGAGAGAAGTGAAGAGAATACTGTAGTATTGATGCACTTCTGGCCTTACTGAGTATCATGTCCATCATGTCCATGAACTCAAAAACACATTAGTCAAACACTTTTCTGTTTGCTTCAAGAAGTCTCTGAGTGTCTAGTTGATCCCACTCACGCTTTCTAAGATATAAACTAATGCAGCCACTGTGCAACAATTCTGTGCTGTGGAGTGGTGACCTTGCAGCAGCAAAGGCCCTAAAGGCAGATGCTGTGTTGTCACTCTGCTGCCCGATAACCTGCCATGACTATCCTTCTCCTTCACCAAGGGCCTTGCCAGTGCCTGAATCCCTCCTCCCTCTGTACTCCACCATTCATGTTTACTTCTGTTTGTTCTGCCCCTGCAGGAAACTGAGTATTTTTTTGACAATAGAATATTGAGGGCTGGCCTCGGAGAATACAAATAAATTACTCCCCGAGCTTTACAATCCCAAGTCAGACTTGGCATTGAGGAAGGAATGGCTTTGTCCTCAGGGAGTAATGTGTATCCATTTCTGCAGCCACGAAATAATAATATAACAAAACCAGAGGAAATCGTAGGTCATAGAGACTGACTCAGCACAGTCATCTCTAGCTAAGCCATATGAAGAATTCTTTTGTAATGTCTTCGCTCTGCAAGCCAGTTTTGGGTGTGTCAGTCAGAGGAAAGCTTCTCACTAGCAACTAGCATTGTTTCACTCATTTTTCAGATTAAATGGGAAATATTTTTTTGCTGCATCTTGTGTGAGTTACAGAACAGATCACAGAAAGGTGATGCCCAGTTCATAATGTTGAGCAGATTTCTCAGGGCACTGGAAAAAGTCTATTCTTTTTACATCAGGGAACTGATCTGTCATGACCAATAGCTTCTGCAGATACTCACCAGCTGGCTTAGGTCTTGCTGTCAGGGTGCCCACGTGAGCACAGAGCTCTTCTCAGCTGTAAAGTTTCATGAATATCTGGGTGTTCCCCCACAACAAACTGTCCACTGCCATAGTTCTCCTGGATGCTGGGCAGCTTGCTTAGAGTTTGCCTGAGAGCGTCTGCCCGGTTGTTGACCACAGCTAAAGATGTGTCCTCACACACATTGAGGGTGTTCCTTGCTTATGTGAGGACCCGGGTTCAAGGGTGTGTGAGTGGTCCTTGGAACTCCACAGAATGGTCCCATGAAGGAAAATGGCAGTAGCCATTACCACCTGTTGGAGATCCATAAAATCACAAGCTTTTGCAAATGATATCTGTTTTCCTCTCTCCACCCAGTTCTGCTCAATTTTCTGATGATATCTGGGTGCCAGAAAAGTTACCTGTCATGCCACAGCTATGACTTGATGCCATTTGTGTAGATGCTCTTTCTCTCTTGGTGCGTTGGGTTGACAAGAGAAGAGTTGCTTTTCTATTCTGGGACTAGTGGTAATAAAGAGATATCATTTCTGTTTTGCACTGCAAAAAAATGGCTCTTCTGTTAATTCCAGCGTCTGGCAGGCAACCTTATCTACACCTCTAGATCCACTTCTGCATGGGACTCACCCTCTTTTGCAGTCTTTTGCTGCCAGGAATTTGCTTTCAGTTTCATCCAGTGAGGTAGCTTATTTGCATAAGAACAAGTCACCATGAAGAAATATTCAGCTGGGTAACATTACTAACGTCTAAATTTCAGTCTTCGGGAATCGAAACTGAAACAACTGTAAGACTAATAAAGGAACATCCATCAATAAAGGGACACCTATCACCCAAGAGGCGACAGACAAATCCAGAAATATCCATGGCTGCTGTCACTGATAGAGGTAAGTACACATATGTGAAAAGCAGGTCTATTTCTCCATATTCAGTGTAGATGTTTACTGTGGTTGTAAGGAACTGGTGAGTACAGACAAATGCATATGTCGGCATGTGAAGATACACAGGAGACACTTGTGGATTGGTGTGTGTCATCTCTTTGAATGCATTACTGTACCTTGAAGATTAGGTCCAGCTTCAAAATATTAATATAATTTTCTTAACCGTGATGTGGCATTAGGCAGGAAGTATTCAAATTCCAAAAGACCTCTTAATGTAGGAAGAGATCTCAAAGGCAATTAAGAATGGAGAAAATTTGTTGACTTATCTTTTCACCTGTTTTGTTTTCGATGCAATCAACAACTAGGAAATGCCTCTGAAGGAATCAGTGCAATAAGGCTGTGTAAAGAGCTGAATGGGTCTCTGTTGATATGGAAAACTATTTTATTTTTGCTGAAATGTAATTTCACTGTGTATATTTCATAATTCCTTATCTTAAAGAGCTAAGAGATATGGAAAATTGTGGCTTTAGAATCTTAATTCTAAGTAAATTAATTCTTTTCTTCAATAAAATGAGGGCTCTTAAATCCTTAAGTTTGTTATGGATGGACTTTTACAAAAGAAATAACTAGCCTTGTTCACCTGCAAGTGTCTTCATCTAGACTGTCAGCTGGGAAGGGATCAATGAGTCATAGGGTCAAACTTATTTGCTACCACGAGAGACAAAATATACATAATCAGGCAGGTCTGTGGTGCCACCCCATAGGTATGTGTTCGTCAGAAATCACCCTCCTTTCTGCACTGATATTTTTTCCTTGGCATTTTCCTTATATTTTTTCAGCTTTTGAAATGGTTTCATACTAAGAAAAGAAAGAACCATTGGGTGTGAAAATGTTTTTGTCTAGACTGACATTATGAGTACCAACAGGAAAACAGCTCAAGTTTTGCCTAGTAGAAGGGGTTTAGAAAATACAAAGGGAGAAGAGATTTGATTCTGCTCTTCAATTGGTCAGGGAAAAGCAGGTGCAGTACTGCTGAAATCAGCGAAGTTAAACTTGAGCGAGATCACAGCCAACCCTAATGTGTTAAAGTGAGCAAGGGTTCATGTACAGCATAGTTTAAACAACCATCAAGTTTAGCTCCCAGGTAGAAATCTATGAGTTCTGCATCCCAGAGTGGCTATCCTGCTGTGATGGGACTACTTATTAAGCCGTTTTAGATAAAAGAGATTTGGCAGGGAGTGTATTGTCTGAAAGGAGCCAGGACAGTAGGTGTAGAGGAAATTTTGTTTTCTGATCTCCTATCCCCAATGACTCACAAATCTTTTCTATATAGGTCCTGCACCCAGAGAGAGCAACCAAAGGTAAGAGTTCTACCACTGTGTGCTGCCTGGGCCCCATGGCAATTTCCAGAGATGGGCAAAGTTAAGAAGCTTTGTGCTTTGTTTTCTTACCATCCTTTTCCCCTATTTTCCTTTCCAGTTCTCTTGCTGCTTTGATCAGTGCTGATCTCAGAGTGGTGATGCTGTTGCTTACCCTCCCAGCACCTCTCAAGGAGGTGCTTTGCGTGCTTCACCAGGGCCACTCTAGAGGAATAATTCTGGAGCCTTCAACAAATTCCAGATTTAGATCGTTAGATCGCAACTTTCTTCAAGCTGCTCATTTGTGATGGGAAAGGCTGAGAGTGGGAGGCTTGGCTGATGTTGAGAGCAGGCAATGCACAATGGGACCAAATATCATTGAAGTGTTGGGATCATAGTACTGCTGGTACTTTTGTCGCAGGTGGAAGATACAGCCAAATGACTTCAAAAGAAATTATTTGCCTGACAAACATCCAAAGGTGGTGTACCTGCTGTATGAAATCAGGTGGAGCAAAGGTACCACCTGGAGGAACTGGTGCTCAAACAATTCTACCCAACATGCTGAAGTCAACTTCTTGGAAAATTGTTTCAAGGCCATGCCATCAGCGTCTTGCTCCATCACCTGGGTCCTATCTACTACACCCTGTGGGAAATGCTCCAGAAGAATTCTGGAGTTCCTGAGGGTACATCCCAATGTGACCTTGGAAATATACGCAGCCAAGCTGTTCAGGCACTTGGATATCCGTAACCGGCAAGGTCTCAGGAGCCTGTCAACAAATGGAGTCATTATACGTATCATGAATCTTTCAGGTAACCCAACTACTCTTTGGTTTGTCTAGGTGTGAATTGAAAGGTCTGGGATCATGTGCACTCTCAGCAGTTGTGTTTTGTAATAGCGGTGATGACTGGCATTGGGGAGGACTAGTGAGTGCAAAAATGCCACTCTTCTGCCTTATTTCTTCCCCAGTCCCATACAGCAGCAGGACCAGCATGGTCATTTCCTCTTGTTAAATCTGAACAAGGAGAGTTATGTCTTTCTGTAACCATCCACACTTCCTTTATATACAGTGAATAATCCTGAGCATAAGATAGAACCTGTCCCTCCTAGCATATGTATGCAGATCAGCTTACCAGCTGCAGCAAGTAATTGGTTTCACTTGATAGCTGGGGAAGAGAAGGACACATATCTAAAGGAGACTTTCAGATGATGCATTACAGAGAACATTTCTTGCATGTCTGTCTTTTTGCATGTATGTCTTGCTTGCCTGATGACATTTGGCTGTAAAAATCATAGAATCACAGAATGGTTTGGTTTGGAAGGGATCTTAAAGATCATCTAGTTCCCACTCCCCTGCCATGGGCAGGGACACCTTCCACTAGACCAGGTTGCCCAAAGCCCTGTCCAACCTGGCCTTGAACCCTTCCAGGGAGGGGGCAGCCACAGCTTCTCTGGGCAACATGTTCCAGTGCCTCAACCACCCTCACAGTAAAGAATTTCTTCCTTATATCTAATCTAAATCTACCCTCTTTCAGTTTTAAATTGTTACCCCTCATCCTATCCCTACACTCCCTGATAAAGAGTCCCCCCCCAGCTTTTCCTGTAGCCCCTTTAAGTACTGGAAGGCTGCTATAAGGTCTCCCAGAGCCTTCTCTTCTCCAGGCTGAACAACCCCAACTCTCTCAGCCTGTCCTCATAAGGGAGGTGCTCCAGCCCCTGATCATCTTTGTTGCCTCCTCTGGACCCGCTCAAGCAGGTCCATGTCCTTCTGATGTTGGAGGCCCCAGAGCTGGACACAGCACTCAGGGGGGGTCTCATTAGAGCGGAGTAGAGTGGGAGAATCCCCTCCCTTGGACTGCTGGCCACACTGCTCTTGACGTAGCTCAGGATACAGTTGGCTTTCTGGGCTGCGAACGTATATTGCTGGCTCATATTCATTGCTGGCTCAAAACAGACAAGCAGTTCAAAGGAAGGAATGTACATTTGAAGATATGAATCTCACATACCTGTCTGGATACTTACTACCAGAGTGTACAGCTACAAAACCTACCAGGTCAAATGTAAACTTGAAGGACATTGTTTATGTTGGGGAACCTGTCTCTGGGATTACACCACCAGAGCATTGACAGAAGCTCTGGCCATCCTATCAACACTAAGATCAATATGAAACTGCTAAATGTTAGGGTGTTCACTCCATGTTTTCCCTGACCATCAAGATAAGTCAGATTCATGATTGAAGCAACGAGTTTATTGTCTTAACCAATGCTGCTGAGATCAAGCACAAGGCTGCCAAAAGGTATGCCTGAACAGCCCTGATTGCATGTGCCACTTCCCTTTTCAGTCTCTCCCAAAGAAGGAGCCTACCACTCACTGATTCCTTCTCCCTTGGCCAACGTGCTCTGGCTTTATGCCCTGATGTGCTACCGGTGATAGGGGTTACCCAAGCCACTGTAGTGATCTCTCTCTCTGGCAATTCCCCTTTTTAGACATATTTCTATTTGAGGAGTTTTGGTTCCCCTTTCCACTAACTTATTTGTGTAGATGCAAGTCATTGTTGGTCCCCTGCATGAATACCCTCAGATGAATATCTTTCTCCTGCCCTTTACCGTTGTCTTACTGAGAAATAAGTGACTCACTAACATATTAATGCAGAAATAACTGGGCATGCCTTTCATCAAGAGTGACTGGATATCTCTCTTCTCAGATTACAGTTACTGCTGGAAAAGATTTGTTGCGTATCAACATGGAGAAGATGATTATTGGCCCTGGAGCTTCGCTTCATACATCTTTCTGAATTGTGTGGAGCTCTTTCATATCCTTTCAGTTAGTAGGCACTTAAAGAAAACACTAAGAGTGAAAAGTAATGCAAAAGCCTAGGAAAAGGAGGTTTGGAGGATCCTGGAAATGGTGTTAGCAGAAATGATATTAGGAAAAATAAGCATGGGCTCAATGCTGCATGAACAGAGGGCCAAGCGGGCAAGAAATTGCCAGGGACTATGCTGCTACATTGTGCTTTTGTGGCCAGGAGTAGAGAAGAGATTTAGCAATACTCTCAGGTTTTTTTACTAAGGAAAGGGTAAATCATTTCAACCCTTTACATGGATCAGCTACAAGTTCATTATCTCGCAGCTTACTGGAGCTATTTGGTCCCAAAAGCTCCTTCAGCTGTGTAAACATGGTTCAAGTACACTCTTTTTGCCTCTCAGGACAGGGCCACTGGTTTTAGTTAAGTTCAAAAGCCCAGATGGGTGGATTCACTATCAGGGTCAGCAGAGCTTACACATATGAGTATCATATGACTGAGACCTGAATTCCCTGTTTCTTGCCATCCATACAACTGCAGAAGTTATTTCTACGGCCTGATATCCTGCTATATGAGAAAGAGAAGGTGGTCTACTGAACAGGAGAGAAGAACAGGACTGGAGTTCACTTCCTGGCTCAGCCACCCTTTGTGGGGCAGGCCAGTTCTTGCTTGAACTGGTCCCCATATGTAGAATGGGGGCTAGCAGAATGGACGGCAGGAGATAGAGGAAGGGGTGCACAGAACTACATAATACAGACAGACTAGAAGGAGAAAAACTAACCTGTTTGTAGGATGCTATAAATGCCTAGTTTTATTTCTGACTGAGGAAAAGGTACGCATTAGATTTCATTTGACCCCAAACTTTACATAGGTCTTTTAATACCACAGGACCTGACCTTTCTAATGTCTGAATAAGACGTTCAGGTGACAGGATACACAGTCAGTGGCATTATCCAGTCAGTCAGCTGATCTAACAAAGTAGTTAATGCAATGTAAGTGTTCAGGAGATATTTTTCCCTTGGCTTTCAGCCTTCCCAAGTCTCCTAATGTCTGAGATGATGATTAAATAATATGGCAGCTTACGCACAATCAAATGCATAGAGCGGTGCTACCAGGGGGCTGAACAGAGCTGTCTGCTAAATGTCTGTGAGTACTGACAAACCACAGCCAACTCAGCACAGTTCCCTGGGCAGCAGTGCAAGAATATGCCCTTTAGGTCTTGGTTTTAAAAAGCCAGCTAACAAAGACCTATTCTTCCCTGTGCCCCTGGCAATCTTGTTGACTACTGCAGAGTCACAGTGGCTAGGAAGCTTGCACTGGGACACTCATGCTGAGTCTTTGCTGTCTCAGCCACACTCAAGCCTCCCCTAAAATGAAGGCGAATAGGGCCCATTATCAGTAGATCTGACTAATCATCAACCCTCCACAGAAGGAAGGGGAAGGCCTATGTGCTCAGCCCTTATGAACACCCAGCCCCATTGCATTAATTATGCAGAGTTGTAATGAGGAGAGTGAGTTCCAGGCACATGCTCCAGAGAAATACAGACTGTTGTGTCAAGTCCTGGCCTGCCTGGCATAAGAAGGACACTGAGGGACTGGAAAGGGTTTGGTGGAGTACCCCTGCAGTGGTCAGGAGCCTGGAGTACTTGGTCTACAGGGAGAGGCTGAGAGAACTGGCTTTGTTAGACCTAAAGAAAAGAAAGCTAAGTGGGCTCTAACTGCAGTTTTCCACTATGTAAAGGCAGCAAAGACAGAGCCAGCCTCTCCTCAAAGCCACACAGAGGGAAAATGAGGCAACAGGCATTTGGGAAATCCCAACTGGACAGAAGGAAAAAGTCTCCCCTGACAGTGGTGCTGTACTGGAACGGGTGCCCAGAGAGGCTCTCAGACCCCCATGCCTGGAGACACCGAGAACTTTCCTCTGAGCTGCCAGATCTAGCTTTGGGGTTAGCTATGCTGCAAACATGTTGTTGATCTAGAGACCTCTAGAGGGCCTTTCTAACCCCCAAAGTTCTGCCTTTCCCCAGGATCTAGCTCCACTTCCCCCGGATTCAGCTTGTAATCTGCCACCTTTTAAATGCTTTTGTTCCTGAGTGTCTTTCTAGGAGGGGTTTGCATGGCACAGTAAATTCCAAGATGCCACCCTGTTGTCTGGAAAGCTATGTCCCAGGGGAGACTATCTAACATGCTGAAGGTGGATCAGAGTGATTTCTTGGACTAGATGCTGTATTTTCAAACTCTGGATCACATTGAATAGATAACTTAAGCTTTTGGTATCTAATTTTTAATGTTCATGTTTCTTTCTTCCTGCTAGGGTCTTCCTCCATTGCGGGAAAACTGAATACTAACAGGCATCAGCAGCACGGTTTTAAGCATTTGTGCATCATAACGTTATTTACAAGACCTGAAAAGCCAGTCCCTGGCAATCTTTTCTACTGCAGCCTTGAACTATGAGCTTCATCCTGCCACCAGAGAAGGCTCTTATTGCTGACTGGGCATTGCTAAGTATCAGACACAGCAGAAGGAGTACATGAGAAACCATCAGGAAGCTTGGATGATGCAGCTGGGCATCCAGGACACAGTGCTCTGGGTTTTTACAAGACTCTCTTTCCTGAGAGTCCAGTGGGGATGAAGACCGTGCTCCAGGATCAGAACTTCCATGTCTGCTGATTCTGCAGTCAGATCCTGTGAGTACCCTCTTGAGAGGCCAGCGAGTAACATCTTTCATGATCTGATCTGTTCCAAAGAAGTAATAAGAGCAATGCATTCTGGTTTTGAGAATTTTTTATGAAGATCACTTTTATGGCTACATATATTTCAGAAAAATACTTCATGCTTTTATAGTTTTTATGTAATATTATTATTAGATTACTGCTTTTATTACTAAGGATTATATCACTTCATTTTAAGGTTTTATTCTCCCTATTTTTATGACTGCAGAAACAACAGAATAAAAGGGAAAATGTCAACTCTGTGGAGACTTTGCTTTTCTTGTTCAGTTCCTGGGCGCACATCCTTCCGTTGTAATTCCACACTCTGGAGTCCCAGCTGTTCATTGCTAATTGGGGGCACACAGTAAAAAGTCTGCTTTTCCAGCTGTAAACACTGAGTGGAATGGTATGGTAGGAGATATTGAAAGGTCTGAGCTATCTCCACAGGCAGAAGGCAAAAAGAAGATACAGGTGTGTTGGGCTTTTCAGCAGTTTTCACTTTGAACTGCAAATAATGCAAAACATCTGAATGAATCATGTTGGGAGCTTCGTGTTTGATGGTTCCCAACCCCTCCAAGCAGGAGGCCCGCTGTGTGATCTGACTGGGGAATGTTCTGCTGCTGGGATCTGCAACATGCAGGCGGAAACCACTATTTGAAGAATAAGGCAGGGGCTGATGGGAACCATGCCTATCTCTTCTAGTTGATTAAAGCTTATAGCATCGTTTGTCCAGGCCAAGTTTCCAGATGTTTAGCAGACAATAAAGACAGCCAGAAAACCTGCAGGCTGAGGAAGCAGCTCCAGCCCCTGCTGTCTGACAGAGTATCTAAAGATGAGTGCAGCTGGCTGGGGAGTGTCTCCTACATTAACCAAGTAAAACTACTCCAGGCAATGTATAGCATGGCTAAACCTTTTGTCCCCCTGTCCAGGACCTCAGGCTGGATGTCACGTGCCTTCCTTCTGGCCATTCTAGTGTTAACTCTTTGCTTCCTTAAGGAGAGATCTAATCACTTGATCAACATGTAGTTGAGTACACCAGGATCCATAAACATTCAGCAACAGAACTTGTAAGTTACTGGTCTGCTGTGGAATGTGGCAACTCAATTTGAGCCTAATCAACATATATCTTCAAACACCTTCATTTCTGGCTTGATTTGAAACTTTATTATGCTACAGAAGTTAGCTGAGTACCATCTGAGAATCTAGAAAGTACAACAGCACAAACTATACAACAATATGTAGTGTCCATGGCCAGAACAAAATGGAAACCCTAAGATTTAAGAAAACCTACGAGACCTGAAGATCTCTTGTCAGAAATACGTAAGCATCATAGAATCTTGCTCACAGCTTAGCATAGCACAGAGAAGGCTTTACCCATAGCAGTGTGGAAATTGGTGACACATTGCTAGTTCACATGAAATAATCTAAAAATGCTGTCAGGTGTCACTATGTTCTGTGCCTTAGAATAAATATGCAGTCAAACTTTGACCTTGGAAACGTCAGAGCTCAGTGTACCTAAAACTCCAAGTCTCTGGAGGAAGACAGCCAGTTGGATGGCCCAGATCTTTGGAGTAGGGTGATGTCATTGCCTGGGCATTAAACAAGACGTGAACTTGAATTAGGAGGGGAAGGTGGGTTGATGGGTGAGAATTTGTTTGAGAAGACCCAAGAAAGAACAGGAGCCTTCTGTAAGTATTACTAGGTGAAGGGGATTAGACGGTCCAGAAGCGAGGGCTGTGTCAACCACGTGGTTCTACATCAGATAGGACCAGTAGTCCAGTAAGGAATATACCAGCCCAAAGTTGATCTTAATCAGCAACATGGTGATCTGCTCCAAATTAATTGCTTTTTCCTGCAGTATCATCTGAGGGTGAGTACAGACCCTGCTGTGAATCCTCCAACTTTGTTCCTGACAGTCCAAGGCTCATCTCAGTGAACTATTGCCATGAAATAGATTTCCTGCAGGCAAGGTAGAGGACGGTGCCTTGACTGCAGGACAGAGGGGTTATTCCTGGCACACCAAGAGGTACCCTATTCTTGCTTTGAACTTCAGATAATACTCAACTGTTTAGGCCCAGGCCAGAGAGCCTTGGATGAGAGTGGGCTGGTCGCCAAGGGAGAAAAGCAAGGGAGTATTCAGGATATACAGCAGAACAACAGAGGACAAAATGATCAATGAAGGAGGAAGAAAATGAGATCCCACCAGGCTCTTCAATTTCATTTAACATGGGTGTCTGCAGCATTATCCAGTGCAGCTTCTCTCAGGTGGTGTGGTAGGTGTGATTCTCTTCAGGTTGTGAGGGATGCCGTGTGGATTAATAACAGTAGGTCGACACTAGAAAGAATATGAGATGGGTATGCAACCTGATGAGTTTTGGACACAGGTCCTGGAAGCTGTTGGGCCTGTTCCTCTTCCATCGTCTTATCTCAAAGTAATATTGGCATGTGTCCACTGGCTCTTCAGGAAGCAGTGGGTGCCTGCACAGGGATGTGCTGGTTTATGTCCCTTTTCAGCTCCCCACACTTATAGTATTGACTCTATGACTCTTACTCGCAAAACAAATGTTTTCATTTGTTGTCTCCTGTAATTACCTGGTTTTCTGTCCAACTTCTTGTTTGTTCCTCATTCTCAGAAGGACTAATCAGTCTTGCTAGAAGTCCCAAAAGAGAAACACAGCAACAATGTGTTCCTGAAAGTGTAATACTAGGAATGTATTTCCATAATAAAATACTAGAGAAGAAGAACAAAGTAAGAAGATGTAATACTTCTCGTCTGACACACTCTTAGGCTCCAGCTCTCTTCAGTTCCTCCTAGGCCAAATGTGGTTTCTGAGTATTCAACAGCCCTTTCTGAAGCATAAGCGGCTACACTGCTGTTCTGGGAGAGGAAATGAAGCAGGATCTTGGAGACAGCTGAAAGCAGAGACAGCATTTTATGGAGGCTGTAACAACTCCAGCTGGAGTGTGATCAGGATCCTGTGGCCCTGCCCCAGCACAAGTGACTCTGGGTCAGAAGGGTGAACCAGAGATGTGTCCATTTGCTTAGCAAAAATCCGAGTCCATTAGGCAAGAAATTTGCAGTGGTGATGGTCCTGTAATGTGTAGGACTATTTCTAAGGGAGCAAGAGGTCACCTCATAAAGCTGAAATATTGGACAAGGCAGCGTGAGAGATGGTGCCATTCTCCTAGTGGAGCCTGGACTCTGAAGTGAACACTGTCACAGGCTGGTGCTCCCGCAACCCCCAGTCACATCTGGATGGGTATAGTCTCTTGGTACAGCTGAGCACCGGGGCGTAATGAGGCAGAAGTCTCTGGCATCCCCACCCCTGTCATGGGTCACAGTTCTGCTACCACTGATGTCAGCTCTGGGCATTACCAAGTCATTCAGCTGCACAGAAGTGCCTGGATTAACTGAAGTGCACATACTCATTTTTATGAATTAGCCAGCATGCATGATTCTTCAGGGAAGGCTCAGCCCTTTCCCATTGAAGGTGGGAGGACAAACTTTCTGTGGTCCATTTGGAAGCTTGCCAGTTCCAGTTCAGCCCAGTGAAGATTTTTACACCAGTTTTAGCTGCCAAAGTGAACTTGCAATCTGCTGTGTTCCTACTGGTGTGTAAGGGACTAGATATAGTTCTACCATACTGCTAGCCTATAGAGGTAACCACAGGAGAGAGCTGGTCTACTCTCATCTTCTTCTGTCCTTCTGGACTGGTAAAAAAATTGTTCCAGCTTGTAGAGTAGGATAGGTCTTAACTGTCATTTAATAACAGGGTTATAGCATGGAGACATCAACATCCTCCCTGCCCTGGAACTTGGGTGCACTCACCCATGTGAGGAGACAGGCCCCTTGCAGGCAGGAAGATTACCTCTCTCAAATATCAGCCCCACACCTTCAAAAGTCACATCAGTCCTTCAGCTGGTATGCTTAATAATATTAATGACAACAGCAGCAACAACAGTGGTGTTTTAGCTATATCTGATGCGGGTTTGGAAGCCTGAAGGGAAACCTTCCTCTCACAAAAGTGTATGAGAAATTTAAAAGCCAAAGGCAGCCTTCAAAATACTTGCCACAATTTGGCGCCTCTGCCTCTGCTCTGACTGCTGCTCTTGCAGCAACCCACTTTCTCCTTCCCCTTCAGAGGCTCTGCTTATCACTGCTGGCGTTGTCAGAACAAATGGTCTCTTCTGTGCCAAACCACTCCATGTTTCTTCTGCAAACCAAATCTGATTTCCATCATTGCCAGTATTTAACACATATGTGATTAAATAATGAAATTTCTGCTCATAGAAACACCAAAGGGTCAGCACCAGGGGTGGAGAATAAAACTAGTCAAGCTAGAGGACAAATACATCTAGGCTAAAAGCCCCTGAAGGGGCAAGTAACAGGGTCTGGACTCCATGACCCTGAAGTCCCTTTCTGTCCTGGTTTCCAAGTACCAGCATGTGGGAAAGGGAGAGAGAGCAAGCGGGGAGGGGGGGAGGCATGCTTTGAAAATCCCCCTTGTATTTGCAAGGGCCTGGAGCGTGTCTTTGCATTGTTTAATGGTAATCTGTTTCTTATTAGTGCAGTGTGATGTCCAAGGACGCTGTGTACTGACCTGGAGTAATGCTGTGTGCAGCTGTGGGAATGATGTCAGTGTCCTGCTCTTCAATGGGCATGTTCTGGGGGTTGTCGAGAGCCGGATTCTGGGAGCCGTTTGCAGTGAGGAACAACATCCCTCCAGTCAACACCCTTGCAAAGGGTGCCAGACCCGCCCCCGTGCACCAGGAGATGGCAGCCATGTCTGGTTTTCCACACTGTACCAATAACCATCCCATCCCCTGTTTATCCTGTTTCCTCCATCATCAAAGACCGATCCTGTACCTCACTCTGCTGCAGAGTTGGAGATTTCACTGAGGGGGAGGTCTCTGTATCCCAGCCCCTGGGGTGATAAAGCACATGCCAGTTGTCATAAGACTGGATGCGTCCCGAGGGTCTGATTGCCAAAAGGTCACGCAGGTGCCTGTGTGCAGAGACACGCAGGATGAGGTTCAGTGAGGATGAAGGAGCTACCTCCAGCCTGTGGGCAGGATGGTTTTTCAGCAGCCCCCTGAGCCTTGTGAAGGTGTGCTTACTGTAACACAGCTTGGGCATGCAAAAAAAGCACCCAGAACATTACACACCCAGTCATGGGGGCAGGCTTGGCAAAAGCTCATGTTTGTGACAGATTTGCTGGGAAATCTTTTGTATCCTGTCATTAATGGCGGCCGTAGTCTTTAGGGTGCGAGTAACAAGAGAACGGGGAGGAGGACAAGCTCATGGAAAGCAAGAACTGAGGCAGAAGCTATTCAGATGTGCTTGTGCCTTGTTCAGCACTGCAAACCGTGGGATGTTGGACCAAGTGAGACGGGGGGTTTTCACCTAGAGCCATAGGCCCCTGCTCTGGCTGTTCCCCACAGTCTCGTGAGGAAACACTCTCCCAGGAATCCCAGGCCCCCATTTCCCACAGCTCAGGCAATGGGGCCTGAGGTATATTCACCACAGTTCCCTTGAGGAGTTAGTCTTTTCCCAGGTGCATATAAAGGAAGGAGACACCTAGAATAGCACAGGCACTATCTCCGTAAGGGATAGGCTGTAAGTGTAAGTGGTACTCTAGAGTATACAAGCAGTAGTGAAATGCTCCCTATATACACAGTCTACAAAGCAAGTAAAAAATACCTTAGGTTGAAAAAGTAATGTTACTACATAACAGTCATCCTCCAGGGAGTTATTCTTGGCAGAGACATCTAATGCATTTGAGGTTGAATGAATTAATAATGCCAATTCAAAGAACACCTTGTAACAAATAATATGAATTGGTATTTGAGAACAGAAAAAAGTTAAAAGAATCTCTGTAACAGTAGAGCTAAACTCTTGTAGCTAAATCACATAGACTAGCTAAACAGTCCACTCTGAATTTAATCTGTTTTAAACTCAGAAGAAGCAACTTAGGAAGTATTCTGAATGCAATGCATGTTTCTTTGCATTTACTCATTGCATTTATTCTCCCATTGTATAATGTCACCAACTGTCATGTTTCAACAAGTATCTTCAACTCAATGTTTGTCAGCATTTGAGCAAAAGCGAGTATCTCAACTGCTTTTTTAGAAAATGTTACTTTTTCTAGTAGCTCACCAACAATTTCACTGAGAAGGACAATGGTGTTGTACAGGTCAATACCAAAAAATTGGAAGACAGACATCCTTTTTCTGTCTCTGCTTCTCTTCTTGTTTTGTGAAATATGTTGACTCAGCACTTCTGTGTCCACTTTGGTTAATTACGGGTCATGAATGGGGACAATAGGCTTGCAATCAATGAAGGAAGCATCTTGAACAACTTTAGCATTTACATCACAGATTTTTGATAGTATTTCCAAAGTATCTACTGCCTGAATACTTTATTTGCCTTGATCTGCTGGGTGGCACTGTCAACAATTTCAAAGTTATAAGTGAAAAGGATAAAGACAGTTTAATAGGATAGTGCCAGGTCATCTCTCCAGAAATCAGAAAGGATAGATGGCATGTCAGACCTCTGTGTCAACTTCTACTTCCCTCACCCACATGGTACCAAAACAGTGGCAAAACCAGATGCTCATTTGCAAGACCTTTATTTATATAAATAATATCCACCATATCAAACAAATATACAACACCATGCTTGCAAATTAATGCTTTGCAAAGAACTCTCAGTGCTATTCCTAGACGAAATGCCTCAAGCTGAGTGTCTCAGGAGCCTGAAGTTGTAGGAAGCTTTCGATGCACCCAGTTGTGACCTCTCCTAGCAGGAGGAGTCACTGTGGGAGCAGGGCTCTCTGCTGTCCTCCTGTGGCTGGTCTATCACCAGGGGAGGTGTTTTGAGGAGTAACACAGGAGCCTCCAGCCTTAGCCATAAAGAGGAACAGGATGGAGCAGAGAACTCCCAACCATCATGAAGGAAATGACAGAGCACCCCTAGAATGTGGGACACATTTAGCCTTGGCAAAGCCTCAAGAGGTTAGAATGCAGAGGAGAATCTATCTGTAACTTGGGTAGTGGGAAGGTGGTGGTGAGTAGGCACGCACTATGAACCCATGTCTTCAACTTGGTAAAGACTGTGTCCACAAGATCAGGTACTAATGGGGTCCCCCAGTGGAAACACAGTGACTGCCAGGCAGGAGGATGCTTTGATTTTGCCCCCAGATATCTTCTGTAAAGATATCTATCTACAGGCTGCATAGCTTTTCTCATGCCGGGTGTTTTTTCTGGTCAGCTCTCAGTCCAGTCACCAACTAGCCATATCTGGCCATATTATGGGCAGTAAAAGGCCTGAAAAAGCAGAAGACTGTGGAACTGTTAAGGTACCTCCAACAGAGACATTTGGCTAGGGAGGGAGCATACTGCAGGTCTGATCTAGGAGGAAATGCTCAGTGGATGAAAAGTACTCCAGTAGTGAGCACTGTGGTGCTCCTCCCTCAGGTATATGAAGAAACAGATGGTGACTGATGTAGATGCCAAAGCACTATCTAAAATGGCACAGCCTTAACCTACATGAATGAGAAATTAAGTCAGCGGGACAATACAATGTGGAAATGCACTGTGTTTTCCAGTAGATGTGTGCTGGAGAAACATTGCAGAGGTGAAGTGCCTTGGTGTCTCTTTTCCTGGCTGGATGGGAAGTCCACACACCAATCAGTACTGACCCTGAGCTGCCACAGCTCTCAGCATAGTTAATAAGAGTTGAGTGACCTACTTCTTCATGGGAAATGTTTTGTTGGACACCTAGAATTGCAGCTCACACTGGAAAATGTTGGCCAGCAAGTCTTCTGCTTACATTTTAGGCTTTTATTGTCTAGTTTCAACGTGTCCTAGGGCACAAAACCTGGACCCATAGCTACTGAACCTCCCTCATTTCTGGGTAGGAGGCACTTAGAAGACCTGCTGGCTTCAAGTGAGGTTTCCGAGCTAAGCTAGCTGGGCTGTCCAAGACTCACTTCAATACTCTCAGTCAAGCTTTCCAATAACTGGCCAATTTTGCTGTTAGAACATAGGCTATACTACCTAAATGGTGATGGTTTTCAACTTCATACCCACATCCAGAAGGACAAATAAACCATTTCATAGTGAAGGACACAGAGCATCTCAGTGTAGTGCAGTTCTAAGAGCCGAGAGACATGCTCCCCAAAGCCCTCATGAAATGTGCAGGTCTGTGCGGTGCCAGTGAGAACACCATTGCAAACAACTTTGCAGGCTGTCTGCTCCCACCTGGGCAAGGCTAAACCCAGAACTCCATTTAGTGGACCACCTGAATTAGCTCTGCAGGGACTGACGGAGGGCAAATCGCTCTCTGGCAATGTCACTGCAGTCCTGGATGTTACCAACTAGCAATGGATGAGGTGTGAGTCTGGGGAATGTGTCTTCAGAAGATCAGCCTAATTCTCCTTGGAAATGAAAAAAATAAGGATAGTCTTATCTCTAGACACAGGGCTGTAAGGAAGAGAGATGTAGAGAGGGAAGAAGAGAAAGATCTGTTGTAAGGAAGAGAGTTGGAAATCAAAGAACAACTGTTTGTGAAGTCTTCTGATTGCTGATGACTTTCACATCAAAGTCCCAGAGTTTTAAAGGCATCTCGTAAATCATCTACTTCATACAGTGGCTGCAGGACAAAATGTAAATGGTAGGTTAGTTGTCAAGTGAGCAGGCACCTATGAAGATGGGGAAGGAGGAAGGAATGGCAGGAGATGGGATGAGAGGTGGAAGAAGAGGAAGAGAATGAGGAGATATGAAGGAAGCTGGAGGAGAGAGTCATGAGGGATGTGAAAGGTGAAGACACAGGAATGAATGAAATGGCAGATGACAGGGATGGGCAGAAAGAGCAGAGAGGAACTATACGAGGAATAGAGGAAGAAGCTGAGGGGAAGAGGCACTGGAGAGAGAAGAATTGGGTCTCACCAGGAGTATCCGTCGAAGTTTCCTGGACAGATGGACAGAGTTTTCATGCAGCCCTTCCCAGGCTTCGAATGTCTTTTCCCTGTTCTCCACAAACGTGTTCCAGCAGTAGAAATAATCTGTGCAAGGCACAGGGGAGTTACAGAGTGCTCAAGACTGCCCTAGAGAGGACACTGACCTCTTCTATGATCACTAAATCATCACATCCTGCCATCATCTTCTCTGGCTCCTTGTCCTAGCTTCTCCCATCCTCCTGGGTTTCCCTAACCCTCCTCCCATAACTTTCTGTCATTCCTTTCTTGCCTGCATATCTCACCTTTGAAGGTCATGATGGCAATTTGAGCCCCTGCCTTGTGCAGGCGCCTCAGCCCCTCAGGCTCTGCCTTTCGGTCCTCGCAGAAGTAGAGGCGGGCCGTGAAGATGCGGAGGGTTAGGTTGGGGTAGGCGCGCAGGAAGTCGGCCACGTGCCGGGCACAGTCGTAACAGGGGCTCCAGGAGGTGAACCAGGTGATACGGTAGCAGCGGCCCGGGTCCAGGTCCCAGGCTGAGATGTAGCGCAGAAAGAGCACCTCCACGTGACAGCCCATCTTTGTGAAAGAGGGAGAGGGGCAAGGTGTGAGGTGGGGAGGAGGGAGCAAGGTGTAAGAGGGGTGAGGAGGGAGGCGTGAGCTGGGTGGGGTGTGAGGGGAGGAGAAACAAGGTGGGCGGTAGGTCCTAGTGTAGTCCGTACCAATGTTTCTCATCAAACACAAGGACATATTATTGTCCATACACATTTCTCATCAAATACGAGGACAAATAGGATGCATCAGTTAGGTCAGTCTGTTCTTTAATCGTCCACAGTAATTAGTAAGGAACTTCTAGTCAGGAACTACTGTCCTTGAAGAAGAGAAACGTCCTGGAACTTGGAGGCTTGTTAAAAATTGTTTACTGTAAATCAGTTTAATTAGAGATTAGAGTGTCCTTTGGAAAACCATCCTCATTACAGTAGTAAAAATCAAGCCTGCTGCTTCAAAGACCCCTGCCTGAATAAAGACCCTCACCCTTTGAGGGTGTGCAGAAAAATTAAAACCCACTGTAACTTTAAATCGAGACGAGGCATGCTACTAACCAATGAGAGATAGAAGTGATAAGTAACTAACCACCAATTGTCATTATAGCAAATACCTGATCATGCAGTCTGAAGTTATAAATACCTTGAAGTTCTTTTGTGTGGTGTGCTAGCTTTGTGGAATTACCACCTAGCACCCGTCTTTGCGCAAATATGGAATAAACTGGTATCTCGGCTCTGTGTAAGACTGGCTTTTGCACACCAGGTAATGAACCCTGTTTGAGGGATGACACTAGGGTCAGTGCACAGAGGGTGAAGGCCCAGTGGTACGTAAGTGGAAGGCTGGCTAGAAAAGCACAGGAGCGCACTGATGTGTAGGGGTTTATAAGAGGAATGGGTGTGACCTAAGCAGACAAGTAGGTAGACTGGTAAAGCAACAGGGAGTGTGGATGTCTTGCTGGTAACACACTTGGAAGTGGCATAAAGTACAGGTTTACCTGGAGGCTGCATCCCCCAAATAGTATGTACCAGTGCAGT
Source organism: Strix uralensis (assembly GCF_047716275.1). NCBI lineage: Eukaryota > Metazoa > Chordata > Aves > Strigiformes > Strigidae > Strix > Strix uralensis. The sequence goes on from NC_133976.1 coordinate 82,000,499, forward strand.
CTCCATGCTCATGGAAACGTGTGCCGGTGCCTGTGTTGCTGTCGCAGCTCTCCTTTCCCTGCTGTCCCAGGTGAACTGGAGCTGCATGTACCTCAGCATGGATATAAGAGCAGGATGCCAAGGTATTCCCCGTACCTTATTGCGCAGGTATCCAAAGTCGAGGGAGCACGACGTGGCGCTGTCACGGCGCTTTACAACATAGCAGAGGTAGGTTTCACGCCGGCCCTTGGCCCAGCGCAGGTTCTTGAAGTTGTAGAGGAAGAGTTTCCTCTTCATCAGGAGGCTGCAGGAGAAGACAAGAGAGAATTTGCATTAGCGCCACCTTGGAGCCAGCAGTTGACCATGTCTGTGTTAAGGACTCAGCACCAAAAATATCCTCCTCATGTCCAGGCCTCTCAGTACGAGAAGAGCATCAGTAATTTGCATTCAATATGTTAGGAAAAGGGTGCAGACTTGACTGTGGGGATGAAGCAGGTGACTTTGTGAGTGGAAACAGTAAGTGAATTAGTAGTGATTAGTCAAACAGCAACTATGGTTGGGTAGAGTGTGAAAATATCTGCAAATATCCAAAAGATGGACACCAATGAGGGAGAAGTCTGAAGGCATCTGAGAGGACCTGGGGAGATGAGAGGGTCTGGAGTTCAGTCATCAAGAAATACTATTTTTGCTGTATGAAACCCTGAAAAGCCACTGGGGCAAGGGATGGATCAAATTAGAGCCTCTTTAGAGAAGACTGGACAGAGTTTCTTCCCAGAATTGCACAAAAGAAGAGCGTGGTTGAAAGTGTGCAGGGCTAGAGGCTCACGTAAGGTGCCATACACTAGCTGACAGAACACGCAGTGGGGTAGGCGTGCTGACGCCTCTCCAGACCCACATTGTACCACTCCCACATTGGACAGACATGGGGATTGGTGCGGGCCTGCTCCCATGCCCAGGGATCCTGCTGGGGAGAGGCAGCAGGAGCACAGGGAGGGTAAGGTAGTCATGGGCCATATTTAACAGCCTCACTGCCAAGTGGAGGTACACAGGCAGCTGGGACCAGCTGTGTTCATTGAGGTGAGGTACTCACCTCCCCCACAGTAATGCAAAACAGAAGAGAATGGGTTAAAAATAATCATGTCCTTTGTCATCTTTTCCCTCTGGTGGGCTGATGTTCAGCAGGGAGATGGGGGTCAGTTTAAGTGATATAGAGGGGGGGTCTTCAGTGAGGGGAATTTAGGTTTGTTAGGAATTTAAATCCTATTTAAATCTGAGAGTCTAAGCAAGGAAAAGTTTCTTATACAAACACCCCTCATCTGTTTGCCAATGTCATGATAAAGCCTGAGCACTGCAGAGCAGCTAATCTCCACCTAACTGTGGCATCCTCCCTGCTCCTCCAGGAGCTTCTGTCCCTTGTGCACCCTTGCACATGGCCACTGCACCACAGGTACTCGGTCACAGGGTCATGCACATCCTCTTGTATTTTGTTACCTAGTGCAGATGCTTTGCTCTCCTGCAGCACTCCCTGTTGCACCTCACACCACATGGCCAGAGAGAAACATCCTTCCCTCAAGCACCTTCACTACCCTGATTGTCCCACAGATAGGCAAGCCACCTGCACACATCCTCTTTCCTGCCATGTCACCCTCAGCCTGCGGTGCAAAAATACCTGTCCTGCTCACAGACAGAGAGCAAGCACACACATACACAGTTATGCCACTCTCCTAGAGCAGATCATGTGGGAGTTGTGATATGTCCTTCTAGGAGAAAGTCTGTAGGGAAGACAAGGCTCTGCAGACTCCTGCACACACTCAGAGGGCAAAGCATCCCTACTAAGCATTTAATTCAAGCAACAGCCTCAGGCAGTTCTTGGAAGTCTGTTCTGTAAGTGCTGCCACAGTCCTGCTCTGCTGGGCTTGCAGGTTGTGTCGGGAGTAGAGCACAAACTGATCCCACTGCATTTCATCACCCCTTTCTCTGGAAGTTCATGTTGGGTGAGTGTTTCCCATACCCACTATATGTTCTCCATCATCAGTTTTGATTTATTTCTCACACTTAGAGCCGCCCCACTTCCCACTACTTTACATTTACTCTATTTCCCTGCCTTCATACAAACACTTATGAACACGTGTGGATATACCCTAATGCACACACACACACACACACATATGTTGGTCCCCTCACAAAACTGCCAACTCAGGCTTCTCCCTCTTAGATGTGTGTTATTGCAGGGATGTGGGAAAGACTCTCCCCTGTAACAGAGGTGCTGGAGGGGAGACACCCCTTCTATGTGTGACAGATCCTCAGGTTGTCCAGAGAGGATAGCCCAGGCAATCGCACGGGAAATGAGCAGGTATGACAGGCCAGAGGCTTGCAAAGCTCTTACCTGGGGTGTGCCACAACAGCAGAAAACAGAGCGGAGGAATTGTGAAAAATGCAATTGTTTGTTGAAGAACCATACAATCCGGGTGAAAACCAATGACAATTATGTTTGTGTTTCATCAAAGCTCACATGGAAAAATGCTTTTCAACACATTGAAAACTTTAGGGAAAACAGGCTTTCCCTTTTCTCTTTTTTGGTGAAGTTTTGGGCAAAAACATTTGCTTTCAAAATGTTTCTGACTCTTCTTCTAACTGTCCCTTTCTCACTTCTTCCCATTTTTCTCTATTCAATGGTTTTTCCCCTGTGGAGCAGCATGCAGATGCAAATAAGGGTGAAGAACATGACCCCAAAACCCAGAAAAATAAAATGATGATCACTTAGATTATTTTTCAGTGTCAGAACAAAGTGAAGACAGTTTTGAATCACAGAAGCCATTTGTTCAACTAGAAATGTTCATTAACATCGTCTCCTGTTTTCCCTTCTCTGTTCACTGTCTCAGGGGGTTTTGCTAGAGAGGATTTCAGAACGTGGCTGGTACAGGAAGAATAATGAATGAACAGATGTTGCGGGGAGCAACTGAGCAGATGTGCAGTTAGGTACAAACTGCTGGATACACGTACAACTCCTATAGCTACAGCATACTCCAGGGAAAGCAGCAAGGACACAAGAGCTGCGATTATACCTGGGCTCTGAAGAAGAGACTGAACAGAGACCTTCCCAAATAAAGATTCATGAAGCCAATCCTCAAATCAGAGTGAAGGTCCCCAAGTGTGTGAATGATATGCAGTTGTGGAAAGTGATTAGTGATGATTAGCTCGCAGAGTAATTGCAGTGCAAGTAGAGGAATCCAGTGCTGGAACAGTCTTTGCTTATGAGCACAAGGGTGTGAGCAGCAGAAGCACAGTAAGACAGAAATCTAGTGCAAGAGAAAGAATAGGTGGATAAGGAGAGAATAGTGGGCAGGGATTGAGATGCTTAAGCGGCAGATAGCATCTGAATGTTCATCTTTCTGTTATTTTTTTGTTTCTAGAAAAGAAAAAGCATGAAAAGGAACAGAGAATAGTCACGAGAAAGAGAAATGACAGAAAGGGAAAAGAGTACAGGGTGGTAGATAGTCAAAGAGAAAGAATGACAGAGACACAGAGATGCAAGGTGCAAGAGCAGGCTGGGTCAGGGAGTTAGATCACTGAGTCAGACGGGGAAAGGGAAAGGGACAGTGAGCACCAAATAGGGAGCAGGTTAATTCTAAGAGAAGGACCCTCATTTTTAATATAAGCAAGAAACTGGAGGCACTCATTTTACCTGTCCATGACTGCCAGGGTCTCTTTCAGGTGATGGGGTTGAAGGGAGGTTGTCTTGCAGGCTCCGTCTGTGCAGACCTGATGTACAGAAATGTGGACTGCCCTGTGTGTCCCCTCCCCATTCGCCCCTATCTACCCCCTGCTGGGTTTCATCAGGGTGTGGTTGAGGGAGGAGTTAGAAAGGTCTCTGGAGCTGCAGGAACTGAAGAGCAAAGGGTTGAGATGCAAAGGGACATCAGTTCTGAAAGATGCTTGGCACCCATTGGTCGCCTCCCCCCTACTGCACTCCCCATTGGGCCCTCCCCACCTGCAAATTTATTCTGAATTAATATCAATAACATAACAAGGCAGGAAGCATTGTCTAGTGGTTAGAGGGGAGCCTGGGAGCTTGTGTACCACTAACGTGAATGTGGGCAAAACCACACTATCCCTCCGGGCCTTGGGTCATGCAGCTGTGCAGTGAAGGTGGTGACCCTGCCCTGCCCCACCATGGAGGGAGCTCTGCACAGCCCAGCTGGAAGGAGCTCAGGGAACACCAAATTGTTGTCAGGCTTCCCACACCTCCTCTGTGTCCCCCTGAAAGGCCAGATAGCTGCTTCGCAGCATGGGGCAACACCAAAGCCGAAGAGGAACCCAGCTCCAGAGGGAGCCCTGGGGTTTGACGGGGAGCGCCTGGCCCTGCTTTGGCACCTGAACATGGCCATGGGCACCTGAGCTGTGTCAACATGTCAGGAGTGGTGGCAAACCTGTACGCAAAGGACAGGTGGGGAATGACTCAAGGCCTGATCCTGCTGTTCCGCTCTGCAGGGTGACTGCCGGGACCCTCCGTCTGACGGCTGTTGGGCTGTACGCCGTCACGCCCGGGCTCACGCTCAGGATGGATGCACAACTCTTTGCCCCGCTAACGCCGCGCTCTGCTGCCCCCGCTCTGCTCCACCACGGCCCCCCAGCACCTGCCCAGGCACCCAGACCCTCTGTGGGGCTGAAGGGCAGCCGAGGGATGGGGCAGCAACTTTGGCCAGGCGGAGTGCTGAGGAGGCAGCCAGGGGATATTCTACTCCATTTCTTCCTCAAGCAGGGCACGGTCAGTGCTGTGGTTGAGAAACAGGGCTTTTGTTTACCTCATGCTAGGGTAGTTCTTCGTTTTTTCTCTGCTTGATTTACTTTTCTTATTAATTTTACTGGCTTTCAGCATGCTAGGACTGTGTGAAACCAGTGTATGCAAAAACACGAGAAGGAGACATGAGTTGCCAGAACAGAGCAGGCAACTCTCTAGCCCAGCACTTTGAGTACTTGTCTCTGAGAGCGGCTGGCATGGAACACTTCAGGAAAAGAAGCAGCACTTTGGAAAGTCCCGGGCTGGACTGTTCTACTCTTTGGGAACATCTGGGTAGGGCACACACTCACGAATCCATATTTTAGCAGCTGCACTGGTCTCAAGGGTTGTGGCACTTTTTGAGGATCTGGCTCCTAGTGTTTGACCAAAGCTAGAAGATCCTGCAGTGCTTGCGAATCCCTGTCCTGCCTACCAAAGAGGACACTCCTAATGAAACAGCTGTCCCCCTTCAGGCTTTGCCCTAGCAGCACCTTGTGGCAAATCTCCTAGGTCAGACCAAGAGTCGTTTTGTTCCCCTTTTATACTAGTTTTTTCTTCTAATTATGCAAGGAGGTTGTTTGTTACACAGGGCATAAAAAAAAAAGAAAGAAAAAGCAACACACCCTGGGAAATCTGCTTCTTAGACATCACAACTGTTTGTGCTTCATCAGATAAATTAAGGCAGCTTCAGCTTTATTCTTGTCCTGGCTCCTAATTTCCATAGCCAAAAGCTTGCAGAAAATTTTACATAACATTTTTTGCTCTGAAAAGAGTCAAGAAATATCTTCATGGCCAGCCTGGTCTTCCCCATAAATTAAATTTGTGGGTAATGATTTTCTTAAAGGTTTAACATGACAAGTCTCATGAAACATTTAACTAGATCCTTTCTCTGGTCCTGCCTGTAAGTGGAATTCATTTGTCCATGTTTAAAACATCAGCTCTTTTCCTTAAATGTTGAGAGCCTCTTTGCTCTCCACAGAGATAAAAAAGAAAGAATGAACAAACGAGCAGATGAACTATATTTATGTCACTCTTCAGTAAAGCTCTCAAGTCTAAATACTGATGTAGGCTTTCTAATGCCCTTCACTTAGACCAATAACTGCCCTCACACTGGAGGTGCGAGTGCACAAAGTCAGTGGCAGCAATTCTCCGCCTCTATCCCTAATCCCTAGAGCAGAAACCTGTTGGTGTGGATGTGTTTTTGGTGTCTCATAGCGAGCCTAGGGCAACATCTCGAGAGGGACCCTCAGCTCCTATGCAGTTCTGCCTAAAGCAGGAGCTGCAGTCTCTTACCAAGCCAAGATCTTGCCCATTAGCAGATGTCACCTCTGCTCTGGTTAAAAAAAAATAATTTGGAGAACCACGTAAAGGTTGCTGATGCCTGATCTAGCTGCTAGTCCAGCTTCCTCCCTGGCTGTAAATTGCCAAATCTTTAAAATATGGTGGGACCCTTCTGGCTGGAGCTAATACACATGAGGAGAGACACTGAGCACTCTGGTTTTCCTTCCTTTCTGCTCAATGCAATCTTATCTGGAGAAGGAACTCGGGGTGTGAGAGTAAAATAATTTTACTGAAGACGACTCCATCTCTGTTTCTGATCAAAGCCCCGGTCAGTTACAGTTAAAGGCTAGTGGGGAAGGCTAGGAAGGGTCCCTCTGCTGATGTGTTTGGGGTGTTATCTAGCAAGAGACACTGCTCCAGCTTGTCAGGATCACAGAAGGATGTCCTAGCATCCCTTCAGGTTTCTTGTACTCGGGGGTCTATTCCCTGTCTTGGAGTGAGAACAACAAATAACAGCAGGCTGAAGAGCAGCGTGGGGGGGAAGATGAATATCACCATTACTGTTGCTAAAGATTCAGAAAGCAACTGCTAAGAAATCAGAGACCAAAGAATGTGGTGAATAATTAAAAGTAATTACCTAGCCCAAAGCAGAGCAGAGGTTGCTTGTTTAGTCAACAGGAAATCGTGTGTTGGTGTGTACTGATATAAATACATATTTATTTTTTCCATTCACCCTTTGCTCAGAAATCGCATTTTGAAACAAGCGCCAGTATCACCAGTTGGTTGGTTCTTACGCTGAACACAAGAAACGCAGACACCTGCTTCCCCTTGCCTCAAGCGAAAACCTCATGCAGAAAAACTTTCTCTGCTGAGCAAGTGCTGATGCACCACAGACACTGACTTGCACAGGGAGCTCGAGAGGGGGGACGGTGGAGTTCCTGCAGTTAAGACACAGGCAAATAAAGAAACTGATGTGCTTTTTTATTATAAGCACCTATAATGTATATGCTTATTTCATATAAGCATATATTAAAGAGCTTATTTATTATACGCACATTACATTATATTCTGTGTTCATTTCGCATATTGATCACCCTATTCTGGATGACAGACCCAACACATCGGTAACACACTTGCTCAGGCACCTCTGCCAGGCAGACCACTCCCATTATTCCAGTCCTGGCTGTAAAAAACATCTGTACTAGAGGTAGAGGCAGCTTGCTGTCTAGGACATGGGGCAAAGGACCTTGTCCCGAGAGCTGCCAACTCATCTTGTGACACAGCTGTGGATGCCATGCCTGGGGAGGTTTCAGCAGTTGTATGACAAAGCACTGACTTTCGTGGTGTGGAATTTGAAGCACCACAGAGATACATGAAAGCTGTGAGGACATGTATGAGGTGTGCTTGAGGTGGACATCACCAGGAGGGCAGTGTGTGCGGTGGGGGGGGTGGTGCAAACACAAATCTAAAGCACTGAGGGGTGAGTGTCGCTGAGGCTGCATCTAAGTTAGATGAGAGCAGGGATCCCAGGTCATGAGAGTGAAGTAGAAAGAAGGCAGGAGTTCAGGGTGTGTGGCACTGCCACTGGGAGGGTGGGTTTATGAAACCCGGACCCCTGTGCTGCGCACTGCTGCATGCTGCAGGATTGTAGCGGATGCCACTGATGCAGAATTGAGGGCATCCGGTTGCTGGATGTGCACCAAGATTATACATTATTATGCGTTTTACTCGTAATTTAGCTTTCCAGGCTTGCACTGCAAAGCCTTTACCTGAAGTCTTGAGTCATGGTTTATTTTAGTTCCGCTGTTGAGCTTGTTTTGGTGTTGGAGAATGAGGCAAATTAGGGTGAAACTATTGAATTGAGTACACATTTTTCAACCACAGTTCTGTGAGTGCCTCTCATTCCTTCCCTGCAGCTCTCTGCTAGCACAGCCTGGGCCTCCTTATAGGAACTAATGACCCTTAATCCTGCTCCTGGGACCCCACAATTTTTTCTCTCTCAGCCTGTATTAATTCCCCTCACCTTGTCTCTAGGCAGCAGTAGTTCCATCCCTTGCTACCAGTGACTGACACCTGCTGGGATCACCAGCAAGAAGGGAGGAAAGGGGCTGGGTTGGGTTGAGGAGATTGAGACCTAGTGAATGACTTCTCCATCATGAATGCAGGTAAGAAATGTGACCAAAGTCCGGTTTTGGGCACCTCAATACGAGAGAGATCTCGAGGTGCTGGAGCGAGTGCAGAGGAGGGCAATGAAGCTGGGGAAGGGCCTGGAGAATAAATCCTGTGAAGAGCGATTGAAGGAGCTGGAACTGTTTAGTGTGAGGAGGAGAAGGCTGAGGGGAGACCTCATCACTCTCTACACCTTCCTGAAAGGACATGGTAGAGAGGCTGGTGCTGGTCTCTTCTCACAGGTGATTAGTGACAGAACAAGAGGGAATGGCTTGAAACTCCAACAGGGGAGGTTCACACTGGACATTAGGAAAAAATTTTTCCCAGAAAGAGTGGTCAGACAGTGGAATAGGCTGCCCAGGGAGAGGGTGGAGTCCCCATCCCTGGATGTGTTTAAGGGTCGTTTAGATGAGCTGTTGGGGGATATGGTGTAGGGGAGAACTTTGTAGAGTAGGGCTGATGGTTGGACTCGATGATCCCAAGGGTCTTTTCCAACCTGAATGATTCTATGATACTTGGTCTAAATGTCCTCAAGTGTCTTCTCTAGCTTGAGGCCGTGACATGGTAGGCAGCTTATCTCATTTACACCAAGAAAAACACAGTCTTTGATCAAAGCAGAATGCACCTTCCCCATGCTGAGAGTTGGGGGTGGGGAAGTACCCACCAGAGCTGCTTGCACCTTGCTGCTCCCCGTAGCCGTGCACGCAGCTCCAGCCTCCAGCACGCCCTGCCCTTCTGACTTGGCTTCTGACTCTGTGCTGTGCAGACCTGGAGAACACACTCTTTTTGCACAGGGAGCTGCAGGCTGCGTTCCAGTGCTGTTCTCCTACAGCTCAGTCCCCTGGTCTGAGCACCCCAGACCCTGCTCCAAATCACATCTTTCCCCTCCTTAATGGAAGTCACTGGCTCCGTATCTCTGCAATCATCTGCTTGTCACGGGGAGAAACTGAGTTTTGCACCACAGTTTTTCACAATGAGACTCACCTTCTAGCTGTGGTTATGGTTTCACAGACCGAAGTTGCCTGTTATTAGCTCCTGTTTGTGCAGTTGCTGCAGCTCATGCTACTCAGTGCAAAAAGAGCTTGCACCTGGGGCCTGGGTGGTAAATCCCGATTTTAACTTCCCTGTTATCTTTGGAGAAGTCCTTTACTGGAGATGCTGGGACAGAAGTGCTTGGGAGCTCACTAAAGAGCAGCATGTTGCATGTTCCTCGGCTTGTGGTCTTGTGTTGAGTTCCCTGCAGTTGCATAATCTTCTTTGGCTGGAGGTCTTCATGAGCAGTGTTCTTGCATCTTACAAAGTTTTCTTATCAATAAAGCAAGCATTTTCAGAAGATTCAAGATAGTCTTGCTACTTCTTGTCTTCTTCCCCTCAGAGTTCAGAGCTTCTGCTATGCTCTCATCACTGGCCATATCCAGAAGGTTTGTGGGATGCCACCACTAACCTCTACTCCCTAATGCCAAAGTGTCAGACAGTAGAATTAAGATCTGTCCCCAGCACCCTGATCCTCTTCCAGGCAGCCCAGTGCTCTTGGCAATGGGGGTGGAATGGGAGACCATCCCGAGGCCAATGAAGAGAGGTAGAAGGGGGTGAAAAGTGATTCTCACTGCATGATGAGGATCTCCTCTTTGCTGTGTTATCTCTGCTGTCTTATTTCCTTGCTAGTGCACTGCCATGCCTGGCTGTGGTGACTGTTAGCATCAGTTATTTCTTTAACCATGACCACATGGGAGGCTCCCAAATTTCTGCTATAAGTGGTGAGGTCAGAGTTGTGACACATTTGAGCTAGCTGTCCAGGCAGGGGAGCGTATCCAAGAGTCTGAGAACTTCCCAGATAATTTCACAGAGTTTACAAATACCCTTTCATGTTCCAGCTAAAAGCATGGGTTCTGCTTGGATGAAGAGGCTGGTAGAAGCTCCTAGAAAGCAGAGGAGAGAAGGAGGAAGAAGAATCTGAAGGGAAAGAAAAGGCCCTAAGAAAATACTGATTATGGACTGTTATTATCAGAAATTTTAATTCACTGGTGCTCATTGGGTTTAGACAATGCTTGTAGCATTGCTTTTGCCTCCCACTCAGATGTGGCCCCAAAACAACTATATCTTAGTAAAATATACAGCTCTTGCATTCACATACACAACCAGTTAATTTCCCTTTGCCCAGTGTGTACCCAACGAGGGGACACCATGTCCGCTCATCTCTCCTGTAATTTCTGTGCAGGTACAGGTAGGGTAGGGTGCAGGCACATTTATTTTAAGGTGGCTAGCTTGGTCTCGTCCCAATTTGGAAAACTGGTGACAAGACCAAAAAAGCTCACAGGTTGGAGAGGCAAAAATCTACCCTGAAGCAGTGCCCCTGGGGACTCTCAGGGAACAGAAATAGCAAAGGGGTTTGCAGAAACTATGAAGAGTTCAGATGCCTTTCTTAGACTAAACCAAAGGGAAACTACACAACTACCAGAGCTGATGAGAAAATTACTTGTGACCATGGTGTGGAGAGTCTCAGGAACAACTACATTCACATTGCACCAGGCAGAAAAGAAACTCTTTTGAACCCTTCCTCCACAGCAAGGACCAGGCTGGGGGCTAAGTCTAGGCTGTGGAAGAAAACAGATTTTATTTGTTAATCCATAATAATGGCCAATGCAGCTTGCTCCAGCTGGTCTGTGCTATTTGGGTACCAGACAAGAGACACAGGGAGGTGTAAGCATTTTCTAGTGGGTGTGTTCTAATACCACCTGACTTAAGTGCTGCAAGGGAACAGTCAGAGCAGTAAGTCCCACAGGAATGCCTTCAGCATGGAAAGACTTTGTAAGTAGAAGGCACTCAATGCAAGAGGTGGCATGCTGGCACGTGTATCAGTGTGAAACCAAAACCTTGGTCAAGATGTCACATCAGTAGGCTGTGCTGGCTATCATGTTTGAAGCAACTGTTGCTGCTTGTGTGCCACTGCGGCTCCAGCCTCTAAGGCATGGGCTAAGAAGCTGGAGAAGGTGGCATGAGGATCCAAATCCTGCAAGCGCCTGCTCTCCAGGAGCTCTGATTATGAGAGTGATGACTGTCTCCAAGAAGCACAGAAGAACATTCTCTCACCACTCTGAAAGGGAACTGAAGTCTACACAGTACAGAAGGACAATAGTTGTGCCAGGCTGGGGCTCAGGAGCCTGGACAAGGGCAGCACAAGAGGACTCGGTACTTCTAGCTCCTTTAAACTCAACAACAAGCCAAGGGGAAGGTGCCAAGAAGGCAGCAAAAAAAAAAACCATGACCTGACCCTTGACTGGCATGGCCAAGAAGCCCAGATTAGCTGTGGCTGTGAAGGAAATCCCAAGAAAAGCCAAGAAACTGGCAGCCACCATGGCCAAGAAAGCAATCAAGAGCTTAGAGAATATGAAAGCTGACAGACCAAAAAAGGCAAAGATCCAGCTAAGAGCAAAACAGTGAAACCCAGGTCTACCAAACCCAAGGCAGAGAATCTGTAAGTGGCCTCAGGCTGAGAAGGTAGTGCACAAGAAGTGTATGCTGTATGAGCACAGACAGTGTCCTGCTTCAGGAACACAGAGTTTAACTGAGCCATTGATTTTCATCATGTTTTGCATTTTTTAACACAGTTTTCCCAAAGGAAGAAAATTAATTGTAATAATTAAAATTTCTCATTTTGTAATAATTAAAATTCCTTGTTTTGCAATAAAACCTGGGCTTTCTATGAATTAAATGTTTCTTCTTGCTATTTTCTTCAATTCTCTGCAGCAGTATTGTAGGGGAGATGGAGACAGAGTCTGCTCAGAGGTGCACAGCAAACAGAATAGAGACTACAGAAAAAAGCTGCAACAAAGACATTTCTGATCTGACCTAAGAAAACATTCCTAGAATTATAGAATCATAGAATGGTTTGGTTTGGAAGGAATTTTAAAGACCATCTAGTCCCGACCCCCCTGCCATGGGCAGGGACACCTTCCACTAGACCCAGGTTGCTCAAAGCCCCGTGCAACCTGGCCTTGAACACTGCCAGGGAGGGGGCAGCCACAGCTTCTCTGGGCAACCTGTGCCAGTGTCTCACTACCCTCACAGTGAAACACTCCATCCTTACATCTAATCTAAATCCACCCTCTTTCAGTTTTAAACCATTACCCCTCGTCCTATCCCTACACTCCCTGATGCAGACTCCCTCCCCAGCTTTTCCTGTAGCCCCCTTTAGGTATTAGAAGGCTGCTATAAGGTCTCCCAGAGCCTTCTCTTCTCCAGGCTGAACAACCCCAACTCTCTCAGCCTGTCCTCACAGGGAGATGCTCCAGCCCCCTGATCATCTTCGTGGCCTCCTCTGGACCTGCTCGAGCAGGTCCATGTCCTTCTTATGTTGGAGGCCCCAGAGCTGGACGCAGCACTGCAGGTGGGGTCTCACAAGAGTGAAGTAGAGGGGGAGAATCCCCTCCCTTGGACTGCTGGCCACACTTCTCTTGATGCAGCCCAGGTCACAGTTGTCTTTCTGGCTGCGAGCGCACATTGCTGGCTCATAACCAGTTTTCCATCCACTAATATCTCCAAGTTCCTCTCCGCGGGGCTGCTCTCAATCCACTCATCACCCAGCCTGTATTTGTGCTTGGGATTGCCCAGACCCATGTGCAGGACCTTGCGCTTGGCCTTGTTGAACTTCATGAGGTTGGCATGGTCCCACCTCTCCAGCCCGTCCAGGTCCCTCTGGATGGCACATCCCTTCCCTCCAGCGTATCAACAGCACCCGCACAGCTTGGTGTTGTCTGCAAACTTGCCAAGGGTACGCTTGATCCCACTGTCCATGTCATCAACAAAGATGTTAAACAGTGCCGGTCCCAACACTGACCCCTGAGGAACGCCACTTGTTCCTGGTCTCTACTTGGACATGGAGCCATTGACCACAATTCTTTGAGTGCAACCATCCAGCCAATTCCTTATCCACCAAGTGGTTCATCTGTCAAGTCCATGTCTCTCCAATTTAGAGACAAGGATGTGGTGTGGGACAGTGTCAAAAGCTTTGCACAAGTCCAGGTAGATGACGCCAGTTGCTCCTCCCTTATCCACCAGCGCTGTAACCCCATCATAGAAGGCCACCAAATTTGTCAAGCACAATTTGCCCTTAGAGAAACCATGTTGGCTGTTGCCAATCACCAACTTATTTTCTATGTGCGTGTCCTGGTTTAACCAGGATAGGGTTAAGTTTCCCCGGCAGTGGGGGGGGAGCTCTAGCCAGGTTATTCAGATACCATGCAGACTTCACATCCTGGCAGGTCACATTTTTCCTGGCGGGGGAGCAGCACGGTGCACTCGTGGTTTTGTACATCGTGCTTCCCACTGCTGTATTTGGTAGCTATTTTGCTCTGTTCATTGCTATCACTATTACTGTTATTGTTATTGTTGTTGTTGGTTGTGTTGCTATTGCATTGTTCTATTAAACCTTTCCTTATTTCAGTCTTGGGGCTTTGTATTTCACTCCCTTTGTGGGGGAGGGGCAGCGGCCGCCTGGTCTCAGACCCCGGCAGGGGCTAAACCATCACAGTGTGCTAGCATATTTTCCAGGAAGATCCACTCCCTGATCTTGCTGGGCACAGAGGTGAGACTGGCTGTTCTGTAGTTTCCTGGGTCCTCTTTATTTCCATTTTTAAAAATGAGGGCTATATTTCCCCTTTTCCAGTCAGCAGGAACTTCACCGGACTGCCATGACTTCTCAAATATGATGGATAGTGGCTTAGTCACTTCATCTGCCAGTTCCCTCAGGACCTGCAGATGCATCTCATCAGGTCCATGGACTTGTGCACCTTGGTCTCGAACCCAATATTCTCCTACAGTGGGAAGTTCTTCCTTCTTCCAGTCCCCACCTTTGCCTTCTGCATCTTGGGCAGTGTGGCTGGAGCCCTTGCCAGTGAAGACTGAGGCAAAAAAGTCATTGAGTACCTCAGCCTTCTTCATATCACAGGTGACCATGTCTCCCTTTTCCTTCCAGAGAGGGTCCACATATTCCCTAGTCTTCCTTTTATCACTGATGTACCTGTAGAAGCTTTTTTAGTTGCCCTTCACATCCCTGGCCAGATTTAACTCTATCAGGGCTTTGGCCTTCCTAACCTGATCCCTAGCTACCTGGCCAGTTTCTCTGTATTCTTCCCAGGCTACCTGTCCTTGCTTCCACACTCTGTAGGCTTCCATTTTATGTTTGAGCTTGTCCAGGAGCTCCTTGTTCATTCATGCAGTCTCCTGATGATCTTACCTGACTTCTTCTTTGTTGCGATGCATCACTTCTGAGCTTGGAGGAGGAGATCCTTGATCAACAGCTTTCTTGGGCCCCTCTTCCCTCCAGGGCCTTATCCCATGCTACTCCTCCAAGCAGATCCCTGAAGAGGCCAAAGTCTGTTCTCCTGAAGTCCAGGCTAGCGAGCTTGCTGTGTGCCCTCCTCGCTGCCTTAAGGATCATGAACTCCCCATTTCATGGTCACTGCAGCCAAGGCTGCCCTTGACCTCCACACTCCCCACCAGCCCCTCCTGGTTGGTGAGAACAAGGTCTAGCATAGCACCTCTCCTCGTTGGCTCCTCTATCACTTGGACAAGGGAGTTATCATCAGTGCATTCCAGGAACCTCCTGGATTGCTTATGCCCTGCTGTGTTGTCCCTCCAACAGATGTCAGGGTGGTTGAAGCCCCCCATGAGGACCAGGGCTTGTGAACGTGAGGCTGCTCCTATTTGTCTATAGAGGGCCTCATCTGCTCGGTCTGCCTGGTTGGGTGGCCTGTAGCAGATCCCCACTATATCTTGTGTCTCTGCCCTCCCTTTAATCCTGACCCATAAGCTCTCTGTCAGCTCCTCACCCATCCCCAGGTGGAGCTCCATGGACTCCAGCTGGTTGTTGAACCGCCCCTCCTCATCTCCCCTGCCTGTCCTTCCTAAAGAGCCTGTACCCTTCCATTCCAACACTCCAGTCATAGGAACCATCCCACCACGTCTCGGTGACACCAAAAAGATTGCAGCCCTGCAGGCATGCGTGCATCTCTAGCCCCTCTTGTTTATTCCCCACACTACGCGCAGTTGCATAGAGGTATATTCTCCATCTTAAGTGTGGTGCAGCACTGAAACAGGTTGTGGATTCTCCATCCTTGTTGACTTTTTCAAAATTCAGCTGGACAAGGCTCTGAGCCATCTGATTAGCTTTTAAGTTAGATCTACTTGCTAACTTTCAACATAATTTTATCTATGATCTTAACTTGAAAGGTTTACTATCTCAATAAGGACATTTATTTAAAAAAATGCACAGCTTCAGGTACATTTACTCTTATAACTAAGCAGCTGAGTTCTCACATTACTTATTATTTAGACACATTGAATTCATATGTTTATTTATTACATGTTTTTGTTAGTCTGATTTGTGAGAAGCAGTATTTGTATGGAAATTGCAATCTTAGTAAAATGCCCAAAACAGCATTCTGAAAGAGAATTTATTCATTAAATGAAGTTTTGCTTTGCTGATGACTTTCACCAATTCAGTTTTTCTATATACTTAACATAGTAGCAACAAGTACATGTAGCTTGCATTTCAACTGATATAATTTATATTATTGAAAACATTTTTATTTGAAAAAATCATTTACATTAATAGCAAAAGTAGACAAATTAATTCATGATGTTTCACACACCTTTTTTTATAGGTTTTTTTTAAATGGACTAAAATCCATCTGTCTATTTTGTGGGAGTTTATTCTAGCTTGCTACATTACAGGGGCTAAGTATGGCAGGGAACAGAGAGAAACAAAGCCATACGCTGAAGATCAGAGAGCCGAAGGTGAAGGGGAGATCCAGAAATGGAATTCAGATTTCCTGTGTCCCAGTCAAGGTGCTGTTCACAACTGGACAATGTCAGACCATGTGGTGTCAGGAGTAAATGTTATGAAATCATGCACCTTTAAAATATTTTTTTTTTAAAAAAAACCCCAACTTTTTTAAAAAAAATTTTAAACTAAAATACCTTTTGGTTTCAACCCAGTTATTCTTTATGTACTAGAGGTGCTCTTTTTGGATGAGTTGTAAGCACCTCTCCCCTCTGTGAAAGACAAAACCACACCCCAGCCAACACTACGCTCTTGAGGGATCCCTCCAAGCTGAGAGGCCTGACGACAACACATTTGGTTCATGCTGCAGGTTCTTATGGACAAGATCCAGGCAACATGACACTTCCAGGTGACATGGCAGCTGCTTCCAACAGCCTCCGTCTGCTTTCCCACAGCAGTCCCCTTGCTCCTCACCTTGTTTCTGCAACCAGGGGCCACCACCTCAAGACGTGCGGTTGCTGTTCCCGCAGTGCACAAGTTGACCTGAGGTGCCATTCTCCCCTCCCTGCTCTGACTGGCATGTCCTTCACTTCAGAAAATCCTGAGCTTGGTGGCTGAGGGAGCCACAGTGTGTGAGAACTGGAGGGCAAGAGAAAAGGAGAGCTGGTACGGGCCAAGCGCTGCCCCCAGCCCCACCTGGCAATGCTGTGTGTCACCTCATCGAGCACCCTTCCTGCCACCCCACTTCAGCCCCTGTCCTCCTCACCAGGTTTCTTGCTCTGAGATAAACATATGAACAGAGAAGAAAGAGATGAGGAAAACAGAGGCAGAAAACAATGAAGAGAAGGAGATGGGGAGGTGGAACAACCCTTGCTTTCCAGGTGCAGCAGAAAGCCCTCAGCATGACCAGCTTCCTTTGCAGGGAGCTCCAGCTCCATATGCCCAGCAAAGTGAGGTACCGCTTCAAACTGGGGACTTGAAACAGCAGTCATCAAACTGGCAACACTGATTGGTACTCAGGAGCCATGACAGCAAAAGGAGCAAGATCCACCATTGTGTGGGAAGTGACTGCAGGCCATCTAACCCCCACTCCAGTTCAGAAGAGTTTATGAAAATCAGCCACAAACTCTACATCATGCATGTAAAATGGGACTCTGGCAGCTTTCTTTGTGGTTAGTCCAACTTCATGAGAAACAGGCCTGGCTAGAGCTGTATTGAAAACCATTTCCCCAGCTTACAAGAGAAGGCAACGTCCAGAGACCAGCACTGCAGCACCATGACAATTCAGGCTGGAATGGCAGGGGAGATAAATCTGTGTATGGGATAATTGCTAATGAAGATGGCGAAGCCTGTCTGCGGACTCCAGTACTGTAAGGAAAGGGAAGAATAAACTGAAGTAGAAAAAGTCAGTGGCATATATTGTACTCTGCTCACACAGCCGTGGAACGTGCCAATAGCGGGAAACTGCAAAGGCCAAGAGCTCATGAGTCAGAGCAGGGTCAGGCCTGTGGAGATGGGGACAACATCTACAGTCACTCGGGCTGAAGCTGTTTTCATCATAACAGTCTGAGACAGGCACACCGCAGCGTTAGCCAGGAAGTGTTACTGATTGTCATTGATTTGTTATTAAGTTGATTTTGGGGTTTATGATAAAAATGATCATAACTAAATAACCAAACAGAATTTTATAAGAATATTGGTTTTATAATAGTTCGAAAGTATTGTTTTTAGTAACTATAGAATCATTGTGCTGCTATGAGATCATCTGTAAAGTCCTAGACCACGACCACATAGGGCCATATATTTCAATAATTATTAACCTTGAAATAATACGTTACTGTCTATGCATGTCAAAACCAGAAGCTTAAGTAGGATTAATAGAAATTAGAGACAATGAACTGTAACAACCAGCATATGTCTGCCAAATTATGAAGAAACTAGATAAAAGATAATTCTGACAGGGGGAGATTGCGACCACCAACTCATGGACCACCGACTCTAATTACACCCCAGACTCATTTCAGGACTTCAGTGTGCATGACTGGAAAGAGGCGTGATATTAAAATGAGTTACGGGAATTAACAGGTTAATATATGAGCACTTGATTAATATGTATTATTGTATTCTATATAACCAGCATGTTACATGACTCAGGTGTGCGTTGTTGGTGAGACGACTCCCCTACGCACCCAGCGCTGCTAATAAAGGAGTGTCTGCTTATCTCCATCACATTGGTGTTGATAAGTTCTTTATACTGTTTTTGTTAACAGAAGGAGCACTGATTCTAGGGAATAGCGTTGTGCAATAACCTGCATTGTGTGGTTTAGTCCTGAAGAACTATGGGACACTGTCAGAGGCAGTTTAATGGGTAATTTGGGCCACAGCCACTTTTGTTCTAGAAATACCATCTAAACGCAGACTTGACTGCTTGCACATGAAGACACTGCCTGGAGTCACCCATGGTCTGAGTGCTCCATCTTTTTGACCAAAATATCATGTAGTCAGTGCCTAATGAATCTATGCAAAAGCCAGAAATTCAATAAAAGAGAATTTTCTTAATCCTTTTGACCTAGATGTGTAATTTTTAATGTAGTCTTTCAGTTATTCCCATTACTGTGTTAAATGGCTCTAGCGACCAAATTCTTTGCTTATGAGATGATTTATCACAGCTCTTCTCTTATTTCATTTTATACCATTTTCCTTGGAGATGGCAATTCTCCACCAGCAAGTCATGGCACATGCACAGTGAAAAGATGTGTTGTGAGCACAAATTTCATGGGCTGGGAGGAGTTATCCCCGTGCTCAGCAGCTATCAACTGTCAGGAAAATCTAGTACAGGTATCCATGGAAAAAAAAATGATGAAGATAATTTTCTGTATCTCCAGAAAAAATGATGACCTCCCAGGAAGACCTGTGATGGATGAGTGAAGGAAGGGTGGTAGCAGAGGACTGGGTGAGCAGGGAGTAAAGAGGTCCCAATGACAGACTGGGGCTGGAGTCAAGTCTGCCCACAAATCTGGAGGAAATACAGCTAGAGACAAATAAACCCAAACACATAAGAATTGCCAAGAATAACAGGAAATAAATTTTCTTTTAATATTTTTGTGTGCATTATATGGACTCTAGCATTAAACAGTGTTCTCTTGGGGAGAGCACCTCTTCCTGTCCCTGCTGAAAGCAAGCAACAGAAAGGCTTCTAACCATTCCCCAAACCGTATGAATGTTAAATTTCTATATACTGTACAGTAGCTATGTTATACAGTTATATATCTATATCAGCTTACATTCAACTCTAAATATAGAGTGGAGACTTGGCCTAGTCCAACTTCCAAGAGCTCCTTCTAACATCTCATCTCCATCCTACCTTCCTCCACACAGGCAAATTCCACAGGCACCCCAGCATAGAAGTCAGTGGCTGCCAGTGGCTTGAATGTCTTTGAGATCAAGCTCTCAGTGCCCTCCTCTCTACAGGAACGTGCACACTCTCAGTACAGAGAAATTCCTCCTCCATCCCTAGTCTCATGAGCCTCGAGTACTCAAGAGGAGCATCGTCCTCTGTGTAGGAGGGCAATGGCCCTATGTATAGGATGAAATTCCAGTCACTGCATAACTTGGAATTCTTTCTCCTGTATACTGGATTAATATAGAGAGATTTAGCCCACATATGGCAAATTTTGACCTTATATGGAACAAACCTGTGTCTGCACAGGGTGTCTTCCCCTACACAGAGGATGCAACCAGCTTTTTGCTGCATACAGCAGAAATTTGAGGCCCAGGGAGAGGCTCTTACCTTAATCGTTTTGCTCTTTTTTTCAGAGATATCTGCCTCTGTGCAGCAAACTGTTCCCTGTATTGTGTGAGCCTGGCTCTGTGCAGCAGAGCAGTGCTCCTGCAAGGCCGAATGGCACTCAGTTCAGCAGCAGAGTATATTATGTGACAGGGTGAATGCCTGCTCTAGCAATCTGGCTTTCTGTTAGTTGGGAACATCACTTAGAGGTCCTAGTGGCAGGGTCTTGCTGATCTGCTGCTGCAATATGCTAAGCAGCTCAGCTCCGGTGCCCCACAGAATCATGCCACTAAGAATCACATAGAGTGATTAATATACTTCAGACAGCTCTTCCCCACTTACCCTACCCAGTCTCATAGTGAAAACTGCCCATATACCTGGAAATGTTCTCCATATATCTGGAAAACAAAGTTCTCAAGCAGACCACAGACATCCAGTGCTACCAGAGATCTTTTTCCCAGATTGGCCTGCCTATATAAGTGCTTACACCTGCAGGTACATTTACCTCCCCACCAGCATCTGGCTCTGTGCAGGTCAGCACAGCCAGAGAACCTGCAGGAAAACCCAGGGATCCCAGATAACGATTCTTCTCCCACATTCCATTCCAATTTGTGACTCCCTTCTGCTTTGTGCAGGATCTCCCAGGTCAGGAAGCAGGAACCCAAGTGGAGATACTGAAAGCAGGCTCAGCGACTGGCGAGTGTGGAGGTAGCCAGCCCAAGACAAGTCACCAGGACAAGCTAATTCGTTGCAAGTTCCCAGTACTGCGAGGACACGCAGGTTCTTCACAGGCTCTCTTAGGCTTAGGAGTGGAGGCAGACATACTTACTGCTCCCTGGAACTTGCCTGGAATGGGCATCAAGAGATTTCTTCAATGGGATGGGAGGGACAGAATGGGGGAGAGGAGAAGAGGGAGAGGAAAAGGCAGCACTCTGTTCCAACATAATCTTCTTGAGAAAAATGTAATGCCATACTAAATCCAGAATTCTTCCTTTCGGTAGCAGTTGTGTGCGAGGGAGGCAATGGGCTTGAGACAAAGAACTTCCCAGAGGTAGTTATAAATGATCTGCTGCCATACAGGGACAATGAGGTTTGCTTTGGGTTGAGGACAGCTTGTCTCTCAGTTCTGTCACTTCTCTGAGGCCAGCAGACACAGGAGGAGGCTGTGCTATGACACAGCAAACTCAGTGGCTCAGGAGGACCGGAGAGGCTCAGGCTGACTAACCATATCTGAACTCAAACTGATGCCATGCAAGAAACTAGGCCAGGAGTCCTAGGGCATAAAAAGGTTTGCACTCCTCCACATGTGATGCAGCTTAGGGCACCTGTACCATTGGAGAAGACTACATCCCGTCCCCACGTCTGTCCCTCTGCAGGGGCAAAGCAGGAGCAGATGCAGCACATTTATAAGGACCTCTGGGAAATGAGCAGTTCATGGCCTGCCAGAGTTTGAGAAAAAAGAGGGGAGCATCACACATCCTCAGCAACAGATTCAGAAGATGACAACAGCCACCATGACAGACTAGCAGAGAGAGGACTCTGTGTACTGCAGCACCTGAAGAAGAGGATGTGGAGGAAGGCAGAGAAGCAATGAAATGATGGGGAAATCACAAACAAGAAGGACTTGTCTTGGGTTGTAGGTAGTGGATGATGATTTCTCTTCTCTCCCTTCCTTTTTCTCTCCTACTGTTGGTAGCTCACAGAGCATCAGGCCTGCGCTGCTGCTCCAGGAGTTGTCTGCAAGGGAGATGCAGGGGTTGCCCAGATCGGCGGAGACGTCGAGAAGGAAGGCCAGCCAGCTGGCGACAGATCTCATCTGAAGACACAGCAGACACACACACAGGTTGACAGATAACCACAGCTTCCTTCAAATTCTTCGCCACCAGAGGTACATCCTTCACTGCATCTACAGAAACTGTTGGAACTGATGAATCCTCATATACATGAGGCAGTGAATAAGTCCTTAGGCTTTCATTAATTTCCTTCTGGCTTTATTCATGTACAGTACATATTAAAATCGCTTGGTATTTTGCTGCAACAAAGACTGCATAAAAAATCTAGACTGGATCCTGTTTCTATTCATGAACAGAAATACTGATAGTTACTCTTTAACCTCAAAGGAATGCAACTTTGAGTAAGGGTGTGTCTGGGGCTAGTGGCACATGATCAAGATTGAGGAAGGCAGAGTTCTCATACTTCTTGGTAGTACGACATCTACTTCCCAGTGTTTTTCATGGCATGCGTAGGGGATGCAAGACCACATTGCATTAGAGCTCCCCCAAAGCCCAGGGAAACTACTACATACGGATTGGGATTGAATAATTAGTTAGCTTGGAGACTCTATCAGATGGCTGCAGCTATTCTTCTAGGCTAGCTTGTGCTATCACTCACCTTGCATGACCTCATTCTCCTTGCAGACAATGCGAGAGCACACCTCCTTGTTTATTATGTACATGCGACGCACACTGAGGGATCACCAGGAACATGACAAGGACAGCAGTGAAACGCACAGGGACCCAAAGAAACAAAAAAGAGATACAAGCAATAAATGCGTATATTCACTGATGAGGAGGCAAATCCTAAATTTTCAGGATTAGTTAGTGTAGAATAAGGCTGCTATCAATAGGAAAGTAATCTTTGCCAAGACTTCATGAACTGGCCAAATACCTTAAATACAGATTACAATATAGGGCACATTACAGCTTCTTAATGCTGCACAGATAATAGTTATTGTGCTGTTTTAATTAATCACCCTAAAAGGACACTCTAAGGATAGGACTCATCTCACCAGCTGGTTCCCTGAGGGAACCTCTCGTCTCCAAAGGAAACAACTGCTGAACTGGACGTGTTGTTTCTGTGGAGTTTTTAGGGCTTTTCTTAGGGACTGCTGGTTTCTTACCTTGTAACACAGAGGTAGCTGATACACTGCTTTACTGGTTTGTGAACAGAGTACAGGCGTGTGCAAGGGAACTTTTCTTCACGACAATCTGGGAACACACACACACATAGGTGCAATCCAGCATCATCGGCAGGTGCACTCATTCTGGCACACATATAACTTCATCACTAGGTACTGTCCTCCAGGCTTCTAGGGAAGGCCCCTAGCCTCTATTTTCCACTCTCTTGTGAGAGATGGGGATGGATGAGAGAAGAGGAAAATAAGGCAGACCTTTCTGACCCCCTTGCCTCATAAAACAAAAGTAAGGGAAAGTTGAGTGAAATGCAAAACAAGCCCACTGGGAATCCTCAATACAGAAGGCACATGCTGTAAAGGGGACAGACACAAATAAACAAAATGTAAATTGTAGTTGCATGTTTAAGACGTGTTTCTAATAGATCTGCAATCTCACACTTCAGAATACAAATCTAGTTCCTTTCTTTTCTGGACAATCAAACTCATAGCTAACTATGATGGGTTTTCTTGCATTTTCTTCTGAAATGCTAGGTCTTGGCCACTAACAATGACAGAATATTGGCTCAGTGTATCTGGTCTGGTGATCTGCCAGTTCCTCCCCTGCCAGGCATGCCACCCAGGGGAAGACTTCAGCTTCTACTACCATCATTCTCCATTACTTCTAACTCAAGGAACAGGGTGAAGGGAATTTTCCAGGAGACAAAGCTCGGTGCTCAGCCAGCACCTGCCTTGGAGAGGTAACAAGGTCGGTGAAAGTGGGGCTGGGAGGGGGTTCAGGCAGCAAACTTAAACATACCTGATGATGCCGTCGTAGTTTCACTGTCAGACTGAACTGGAAGACAGAGGGTAGCAAAGTTAGTGTGATTTACCATGATTCCCTCCTAGACATCAGCTTACATAAACCAAATAACCGGAAAGCTCTTTCAAGAGCCTGTCACTGTAATTTATAATGTGGAAAAAGATTTCATTGTTACAGATATGAAACCATAAGAGAAGGTACAAATCCAAAATGAATCTAGTGCCAGATAGCCAGCCAACAATGCTAAAAATCTGTCCAAGCTTTACCATAAAGCATCACCACTACTGTTCAAAATTACAATGTAAGGGCGTCTTGACTTATAATTCAAAAGGTTGGGTAAATTATATTTAGTCACTGTAATTGCTGTCCATCTAGGCAAGAAGCAAAGAGGCCTGTGACTGCCTTTTACTAAGGAACAGTGACTTCTTCAAGAAACAGCATCCCCAGAGTGCTGATTCATTAATGTCCATGGCAAGGGGTCAAAAGGAGGTTGGTTTGTTGTTCTGTCTAATAAATCAACCCATCTGTACCACAGTTAACCATTACATTTTATTATTTACCCAGTGACAAACTGGAAAGGAACTTGGAGGACTGACTACCAAGCACAGTTTTCATCAGCAGTTATAGAGGACTTCATGTGCCATAGACAGAAGGAGTCTTCTGGGTGTCGGGGCTGCGGGGGGCAGTCAGGGAAGGCAGGATTCTGGGTGTGCAAAGGACTGGGCAAGGAGAGAGAAGGGGGGGTCCATAACATTTGCCTGTGAACTGAGAATAAACTCACCAGGACTAAGAAGAACAGGTGGTGTGACAACTGCAGCTGGAAAAAGAGAAGATGTTCTGAAAGATCTTAATTTGAGTTTTCAGCCTCTTTTCCCCTCCCACAGTTCTGCCCATGGCTCACCATGGGCACCTGACCAGTACCCATCCAACATCTGGTTCATAGACAGTGCTGATCATGATGTTGTTATCTGACTTGTCAGAGCAACTGCAAGCTTTCCCTGCGAATATGATGGGTATAGAGCTGATGGGATGCTGTAGAGCAGAGATGGGTCCCATGGCATGTCCTTTGTGAAGACTTTCTTCTTGATCCCTCAGCAAGAAGCACTTTGAAGCCAAAGTCTGCTGTAAAGGCTTCACATTTAGTCTTTTCAGGTTTAGATGTAGGTTAGCCACCGCCAGTTTGGTCTGGGCACCAAGTCTTATCTACCCTCCCGCTGACTGTCAGGTCTCACTCACTGAACGCGAGACTGACACAGGTTGCTTTCACCTCCCATCCCCACCAGGAAGATCATGCACCTTGCGTATACAATATTGCGCTTCCACTTTTCTCCTCCGGTGTTGTCCCATGACAGCTGATCAGCTTGACCCACAATACTTCAGCCAACTGATAAGCAGAGTCACAGGGCAGAGGAGAGACCATGGAACCGCTGTCCTGGAGAACAGGACACCACTCTCAGATGAGCTCTCCCACACACACAGCACACTTCCCAGCAACAGCCAAGTGATGCTGCCACTCCTTTGGCTTTTGAACCATATCATTGACCAGATGTGTTCTCCCTCTCCCTGTCCTGCCTGGTTCCCCCCACCTCAGACAGATGTGTTTGAGACACTGCCCCCCCAGCAGAGAGAGAAACCATCACCAAGGCCAGTGGTGCTGGATTTGAAACAGGACTCTCATGGAAAAAGTGGGGACGTTCCTTCTCGAGCCTCTGGCCCTCTCCCCCATTCCCCATTATGAGTCCGGCAGGATTGGCCTGTCTTGTAAATGCCTACACTCCCTTCAGCTCTGTATCCCCCCCCTGGGGCTATCACCATAGCAAGGCTTGGCTCTCTAAGGAGGCACACTGCATGATACAAGTGCTCATCTTCAAGTGTCCTCCATCTACCCTAGTTTTCACATACATTTTGCTGCTCCCCAGTAACACAGCTGCAAGCACAGCAGGGAAAACAGAACCAAAGAAACAGTATTTCCACCTCCTCATCCCACCACTGCTCAGAGTTTGCTTTACTAGAGTCTTTCAGGGGTTTTTGCCACCTTTGTCTCCTGAGCACTCAAGCATGGCCGCTAGCTGACAGCAGACACGGACACAACCTGTGTCCCAGTGCTGCCCAGTTAACTGGTGAGCCTGACCAATTTCTCTCCCTTGTCATTTAGTCTCTTCCTTCCCACAACCTCCTCTGCAAGCCCAGGCTGCATGAGCTTTGGATTTCATGGCTTCCTGCAGTGCAAACAGCTTCAGAGAGCGCTGGTACACCAGGCGAGATTGGCAATTCCTTGCACAACAGGCCATTAAGCCACCCCAAATTCATCTCCCTGCACAGAGCACAGAAAGAACTCCCAGACAGCCATGAACGCTGGACGAGCACTGCTATATGTCAACAGTGGGGAAGAGGAGTTTCTGAGCACAATGGGTAATTTCTGGGGCTATGTAGGCAGGAGTAAAGGTGAAAAGGGGAAAAGAAGCCTGAAGTTGCCAAGAGATAGGAGCTTACCGGAGGTGCTGATAAGAGAGTCGGTGCTAAGTTCACCTGGAAAAGAGAGAATGTCCTTGAGAGAGCTTGTCTTTACTGTGTGGTCCGTTACATAGCTAGCCATAGCTAGCTGGAATTACCTTGGCCTACCAAGGCTTGTGAGACAGTAGGATCCAATCCAGTAAATACATGAACAAACACAGTACCCCCATCCCATCCATATCCATCCCCCTTTTCAGTTCTTAGTGCCTGTGTTGCATCAACCCTTACTGAACTCTGGATTCATACTCTGACTTCTCAGATATGGCCACTGTGGGCATCTCGATGGGAAAGATGACACCTGAAATGAAGGCACTGATGGCTCCCACAACAGTAGGACAGACAGCTGAGGCACCCACTGCAGAGGAGGGAGGCAGCTCCAGAACCGAGCCTTGACTGCAGAAATTCATCAGCAGATGAGTTTCTCTGAAAGGCAGCTGATGGCAAAGCTGGAGTAGGTGTGATGGAGGGTTAAAGTGTGAAGAAAAGGGAAGCTGGGTGGACACATTTTGGACTGGCTTCTGAATAGTATTCTGGGAAGCCTCAGGTATTGCACATGACAGGATCATAGATGGGAGATGCCTGATGGCTTAGCCAGGGGCTTCAGTTTGAAGAAAAGGCAGGGGCAGGCCCTTGTGGTTCTTCTGGGTGCTGAAGCATGATGCAAACATACATTAATTTTATCTTATCATGTCACAGAAATGGGAAAAGGCCCAGAAAGATAAAGCAATTCACCCCCAACAACAGGACCAGTATGAAGACCAGTCAATATCCTTTCTCACTGGCCTCAATGCTAAAGCACCATGCCATTTGTGCACCCTTTTTCTTGGGATTTTCCTGAGCAGCAGTAGAGTTCCTCTCAAGGATCTCCCACTCCCTTGACTGTGAACATAACTTCAGGAGCTTCAGCTAAGTGTTCAGGACCCCAACACTAGTGAATTATTTGTAGAGAACACACAACACTTAGCAGGTTATCTTGGAGGGCTTGTTTAATCTTCACTGAAAGGCAAGGAAACAAATAACAGCATTTGCAGTTAAGCAGGCTGTAACTACACAGGACAACTGGGTCATATGAGTAATCTTTAGCACGTAACATGTCTGTAATACTTACCAGTTGCACTTTCCACTTCTTGTCCATTGACCACCCATGGACACCAGTCTGCAGGAGAAGAAAGAGAGGGGAGTGAAGAAAGGACAGAGAGGGATTTCTGTAGTCTCTAGGCTTTGTGAAATGTTTATGAGACGCGTATCTGTCCAGGAGACACCACTGCCCTCTGCTGAAAGAAGAAATGCTCTCTGCTCTGCCTCAGCCTCCACTGCTGGCTGGGCTTGTTCTTTAAAGACTTGTGCATACAGAGGGTCCTGATCCTATCCTTGCTGCTTCCACCAGGTTCAAAGGCTAGGCACAGCGACAAGACAGTCAATACCTCCAGATTCGCTACTGGACTTTGCATTTCTGAAACCCCATTTGACACATTTCGAAAACAAACTGCACGTTGCCTCCCTGCTCTGGATGCTGGTCAAAACCCCTATCTCCATTCTATAAAAGAAGAAACCGAGTCATGGAAATTATTTGCTTGGGGTCACAGATCAAGTCATTGGCACAGTAAGAAACAGACTGTAGGTCTTGTAGCTCCTTAGGCAAATAATTATCTGGTCCATCATCCTGCCCAGGTATGGAGCACAGAGCAGATCTTTCCGCACTGGAGGGGGAGAACGATGGAAGGCTTGCCTGTACATGCTGTGTGGAAGAGGAGAAATTGAAACTGAGCTAGACTGTTCATTTGTCCAAACATAAAGGGTGAGAGAGCTGCTTCCTACAGCAGCCAGGAATAGGAAAATATTTCCTGCTAGCCACAGAGGAGGGAAATGTCTGCATAACTGGGGTGGGATGAAGGAAGAAGTTGGCAGGAAAAACACAGTGATCTGGGGCACCACGGGGATGTGTGTAAGACCAGCCCAAAAACCAGTACACCCTGCTACACTTCATGAACTCAGCCTTTAGCTTTCTGTTAATGGGAGCACCGCATGGGTAAAAACTATCAGGTCTGGAGCTTCTTAGTTTTTCCTCATTCCAAGAGCAGTTGCTTGCAGGCTGCAGAGAGACTCTTGGGATGCCTATATAATCCTGCTCCGCAGCATTACAGGAGGCACTGGACCCTGCTATTCCCTTCCCCACCCAGCTGCCAGCAAGGGCTCAGCGGCTGGTGCCTGATCCAGGGAGAGCCAGACATCTATAATAACTGAAGTGCACAATGTAGTGCAGCCCAAAACTTCCCCTGTTCTGGCTAATCTCTTGAAAGTAACAAGCAGAGGAGAAAAATTATATCAAACACTTTGTAAATTATATCAAACACTTTGTCATTTGTTTCTGATACAAAAGGAAGGACACAAATTCTGAAACCATTGCAGGGGCCAGCAGTGCCAAATTTGAAACAAGAGTCATATGGAAAAAGAAGGGAGGCTCCCCTCCTTTCTTCTAACATTGAAAAATCAGCTCTTAGTAGCTTTTTTTTTCCCCCTCCCTAGGAGATAACTAGAAAACTGGTCCAATTCTAAAGCAACAGAACACAAGTAAAGTGAAACCTCTGTCTATGAGAAGAGGAGACAAAAGAGGTGACTTTTGTATCAGAATTTCAATCACTTCAATTTATATTTGCTATGGTACCCAATTCATATGCTTTATAAATAATTAGACTTTATTGTCCAAGTCACAATAAATTCATCCTTGAGGTCTGAGAAAACTGCAACCCTAATTCACCAAATCTGTAGCTCACCCAAAACCGAAAGAGACAATGAGACCAGCTAGCGATTGCTGTTGTCTTCCACGTTAAAACAACAAAAAACCCAGAAATGCTAAAACAAAATACTCAAAAGTAAAAAATAATCTTTTCAGGCCTCCTCCATGCATCATAAAAACCACAGCCTTTGTTTTTCCTCCTCTAACTTTATAGGCCACCTACAAGCTCATCTCTTGGCTGCCTCACCTTCCTGCTTTACAGTCACATACATGACAAGTACTACTGTGCACCTTTACAGGAAAAAGTGCTATTGGGAGCAGAATCAGGTTTCAGCATGAGGGGAGGACCGAGGAGAGTAGATTGGAATAACCTGACTTGAATGTGATAGGTGCAGTCATCTGTCTCCTACATACAGTCTTTCCTAGGTGAAGCTTTTTCCATTCACTGGAATTAATCTTCTTCTGCTGTCCATCCTCAGTCTTCTGACTATAATGTCTGATGCCGCCCTTGTTTTGGGCTTTTTGTGGGGTTTTTTTAACAAATTTGATCCCACCTGAATTTTTGCCAAAGTAACTCCAAGCAAACAAAGACATGAAGCCACGAAACAGAACAACAATAACAAAAGCAGACAGTGGTTTGAACTACGGAGGTTAGGTTTCTCAAAAGAGCTATACAAAAAACTACAAAACCTCCCAGCAGCTGAGTGGCCTGGAATGGGGCCATTCCAGCAGGAACTGCTAGTGACAGCAAATGTTTCACAACAGACAAGTTTTGTGGAGCACTGGGAAATGCTCTGCAGATCATGCAAACACAGGTGGTACAGCAGTCTACAGCAAGCACAAAGCACTGCTAAAACCCTCCTTCTCAATGCGACCTGGCTGTTTTCCTTATCCAAACATCCCTCCAGTGGAGACTGTGGACCTTGTGTTTTGTGACTTCCAGTACTTAACGGACAGTGGATACGTATGGGAACCAGTCCCCAGTTCCTAAATTCTTCCCCACATCCACCTTGCCTTTCCTGTTCGGTCCTTCCCCCTTCACTGCTCATCTACATCTCTGTCTTTCTCTGTAAGTCATTGCACACTAGCCTGCGTAGGAAACTCCGCGGGGCCAGGGTGGAGAAGAAATCCTCCCCCTGGCATAAGGACTCACCAGCTGGGGCCAAGGAGAGGGCTAAGAGACACAACAGTATACAGGCTCCAGAGGTCTTCATCCCTGTGGAGTGGAGGAGAGAGGAGTCAAAGGAAAGCTAAGGCAGGAACAGGGATACCCTCCCCTACAGCACAGAAAATCTTCGCTTGCTGTCTCCGGTTCCCTCTCAAGACCATTTGGTCTTTCTAGTCTCCCTCCCACCTGTCTGTCTCCTAATCTGGCCAGTTTTCCAGGTGTTTCCGAAACATTTTGCACTGAACATATAACTCCATCTGCTTTCTTTCTCTTTCCACCTCCTTTCTCCGGTCTCCATCTCTTTTCTCATCCAGGTGGCTAAGCACTCCTACACACACACCCCCAGCATGCAAAGAGAAGTTTCCCCTTGTTATCTCCCTCCACTCTCTTCTACTTTTAAATTGTCTTGAGGAGCACTGAGAGGATAGATAGGGTCCCCATCACTTACTGCAGCCCTCGGTCTCCACTCCCTTCAGCAGCAGACGCTCTGTCTTTCCCCTTCAGCGGTCCCCCCCACTTTGGCTATTGGGTAAATCACATGCAGCCACACCCAGAACACGTTCTACTTTTGGTTGTCTTCAAAATACGATTTTTTGGGGAAAAAAAAAAAAAAGAACAAAAAAAGGGAGAAGCCAGCGAGATGGTCGGACGTGGTGTCATCATGCATCTGGAATGAAGGGGGGAGAAAGGCGCAAGCAGCCCACACCCTCATTCCAGAGTTTATTATCCTCCGAAGGGAGCCCGCTCCTCCCATTCCCCCAGGACGGCCCAGCACCAGGGACGGCCCAGCACCAGGGACGGATTCTTGCGTCTCCATTACACATCCTTTCGTTCAGGCAGTCCCTCTCCTCCCGAGGCCGCTACATCTTGCCGTGTTTCCCCACCCAGCTGCTGCTTCTTCCCCCGCCCCACGCCCAGTCTCTTGCTCATCTTTCTTTACTGTTTCCCCGTCTCGCACACGGACACCGCAGAGCCTCCGCACCCCTGTTTTTGGCCTAAACAACGTGTTCAGCTTTTGCCACAGTGCCGGGAGAAGCTCCCGCCCGCCCCCCCTCGCGGTGCCCCCCCCTCGCGGTGCCCCCCCGGGGCTGCCACGCTCCGGCAAGCGATGCCGCTGCGGCCGCACCGCGGGGACGGGCAGCGGCGGGGGGGGGGCAGATGGCGGGCTGGCAGGCAGCCAATCGGCTGGAGAAACTGCGATGACGTCACTCTGGGGCGAGGTGGGGGTGGGGAGGATGGGGGGGGTCACCCCAAGACCAGGCTTGTGTGCCGGAGGCGGGGGGGGGACGGGGAACAGGCACCGGGGCACCGGGGGTCAGTTCTGCAACGCCGTTGCCGTTGTGGCCAGTCTGAGAAAGGTGGGGAACAGGGAAAACGTGTGTAAACAAAAAAGGTGGGGTTTTTTTTAAAAGTAAAAAAGTAAAAAAAAAAAAAAAGTCAAAAATATAGTAAAAAAAAATTTTAAAAAGGTAAAAAAAAAGGTTAAAAAAGTAAAAAAAGAATTAAAAAGTAAAAAAAACAGTAAAAAAGTAAGAAAATGGGAGAGACATAAGCTGAGAGAGGAAGAGGAAGGATGAGATCTGACCCTGAGTGCCATCCTTCAGGCTCCCTTGTGCCTCCAAACACGCTGCGTTTTATGAGGGAGGGAGGGACAAGCCCATGAGCCCCCTGCAAGAGCCACTCTCCCCTACCCTCCCCTCTCACAGCCCCGGGATCCCCCATCTCCTGTTGCTTTCTCCGAGACTTCTTTTGCTGTTGCTGCTTCTGGAATTATTCTGCTGGATCTGAGGAGGCACAATGTATGAGCTCCAAGGCACCATCTCAGTCCTGAAGCCAAGGAGAAAGCTGGGAATTGACCTGAGCTCCCTCCCTCCTACAGAAAAGCAGAAACTCTGTAGGGGAAAGCTGTGGCCTCTAAGGCTTATCCTGGTAGCTCGGTAACCCTCGTTGGTTCTCAACGAACTGCAGACTAGGAATAAAGTCTTATAATGCCTCGTACACAGTTACTAAAGAAATCGTCGCTATGTCCTTGCTGCCACAAGAGATCCAGAAGAGTGCTACCCACAGGTGACATAACTGAAGCCACCACTTCTTACTTAGTAGTGGCTGAGCATCAGTTGTGGCAGTGCTCAAGAGATAAAACGGAATGACCGCTCCTTCTTATTTCTGGTCCTCCCAAGACTGGTGTTGGGTGGGAAGCACGGGTGGCAGGCAGTACCAGAAGAGCGGTGGAGGGGATGGGGAGAGCTCACCAGGGCAGCCCTCTGGACCCAAGCACCATCACTGGAGCCAGACACCACTATTCCCACTTTCAGGGACTGGCTAATACTCAGTCCACTGGAGATGCTCAAAAAGTGATCAAACAGCCAAAAGAAAGTGATGGAAGTTATAACCGCACCCTGGTTTGAGGAATCCTCTCAGATCTTTGGCTTTTTCTGGAAGTCCACGTAGCAGTATGTTTGGGTTACACCTTTCCACACCTTTCCTCGTGCCCCTGTGTTGTCATTCAAGCCTTTGTTACTGCTTAACTGGATAGGTAAAATATCTTGAAGACCTTCTGTGTTCTGAACACGTTTATTTGGAAACTTTCATTGATGCCGAATGTTTTTGGTCTAGTAATGTGTTGATGTACCACAACCTCCCACAGAGCACAGCATTCACCTCTAGTCCTGGACGAGGTTTCTTCTGATTGCTTTTGAGCTTTAAATCCTTTTTTCAGACTGGAAGGCTGTGTCCTCCCCCAGCTGCTCAGTGCGGGCAGATCACTTGTGCTAGCAGCACCCCTCCATTTGGAGAGCTTGGTGTGGATGGGGGGGGCATGGTCCTGGAGATGGAATTGCTGACTGGGAAGCGGTTTGGTGTTTTATACACCAGACAAATCGCAGTGAAATAACTGGAGGTAGGTGTCCTGCTGCTCTTGCTCGCTGCGGACACCGGAGGGAGCTGCAGCCCACCGGCATGCGAAGCCCCATTTTTCGGTTTGCAGTCCAAGCACATTCCTCAAGAGATCTGACTCTGCGTCTGCAGGCCCTGATCTGGTGTGAAGGCTCTCCTCTTAGCTCTCCTGTTTGTCAGTCTACTAGATCCACAGCTGTTTAACCGGTTTGGTTTTTGGGACAGAAAAGAATCTTGTTATTTTTTCCCCCATCCTTGCCCCATGACATTGTCAAAGGTAGCTGGACAGCCCTCACAGCTGGCAGATATGAATAATTAACATCCTTCTGCACCTCCCCTTCTCATTCACGTTTCTGTGCCGTCTTTCTCCAGCCCAGGGTATTCTGGGGACATCTACAGCAGATGACTCAAGGCAAAGCACTCTTCCCTCTTAAAAAGTCAGGTTATCAGTGCTACAGTATGGTGTGAAGGAGAACTGTGCCTCCATAAATAGCATGGGTGACTCATAAAGGAAACACTTCCATACCTGTATTTCCTTAAGCAGTGCTGACCCCAGGGCCTGTAGGTGCTTAGCTAAGATCAGAAGCAGTGACAGTGATTCAGCAAAAAGTTATCTTCTTTCCAAGTTGGTACTGATGCCATTATGTCACCAGGGATGTTATGGCGATGGTGGAGTGGTATTTTGGACGAGACACAAAATCAGCCTCCCTGGAAATTAAAATCTCCTGGTGCATTTCACCCCAGAGATTACTGCATCTCAGTAGACAGGTAAGTGACCCTGGGGCATACTATTTTTAAAGCTCTTGAAGAGGCATTTAAATGCCTGCTGATTTCTTTCCCTCTCTCTCTTTGTCTCCCTGGCCTTCACATATCCTCATGGTAACTGGGCATTAAGTTACATCTGAGTGATAAGAAATTAATGAACTGCTGTGAGATGTTTGAATGTATCATGTCAATAATGCAGCACTACTGGTCACGTGAGCTGGGGCTGAAATTAGTTTTCTTGGGACCCACACTGCTGATGGGCTCCATTAATATCTGAGGTCTGACACTATCTTGCAGTTGTTCCACTGGTGTTGCTGAGGTCATCAGTGGGAAGGGACATAAGATCAAGGCCCGATCCATCTATCCCCAGTTTTGGGCAGTTCACATCTGACTTTGTATCCAACCCATTGTAGAAGTGTGAACACTGCAAAGAACAGAATCATAGATTCACAGAATCATTCAGGTTGGAAAAGACCCTTGGGATCATCGAGTCCAACCATCAGCCCAACTCTACAAAGTTCTCCCCTACACCACATCCCCCAACATCTCATCTAAATGACCCTTAAACACACCCAGGGATGGGGACTCCACCACCTCCCTGGGCAGCCTATTCCACTCTCTGACCACTCTTTCTGTGAAAAATTTTTTCCTAATGTCCAGTGTGAACCTCCCCTGTTGGAGTTTCAAGCCATTCCCTCTTGTTCTGTCACGAATCACCTGTGAGAAGAGACCAGCACCAACCTCCCTACAATGTCCTTTCAGGTAGGTGTAGAGAGTGATGAGGTCTCCTCTCAGCCTTCTCCTCCTCACACTAAACAGTCCCAGCTCCTTCAATGGCTCCTCACAGGATTTATTCTCCAGGCCCTTCCCCAGCCTCGTTGCCCTCCTCTGCACTCGCTCCAGCACCTCGAGATCTCTCTCGTATTGAGGTGCCCAAAACTGGACACAATATTCCAGGTGTGGCCTCACCAGTGCAGAGTACAGGGGGACTATCACCTCCCTACACGTTCCACCTCTTTTTGACTCATGGTCATGCTTTCTGTTTTCCATCTACAAGAATAAGGAAATCTTCACCCCTTTATTTCCAAATCAACAAGCCAGTGCTTAGGGGGCAGGCAGTCTTGCAGTCACAGAATACCCTAAGGGAGTCCATGAAACTCTAATTAATATGTGCTCAGCCTCTTCAAATCAGTTCAACATTTGTGAAGAATTGAGCATGAAAAGAGGCAGTCGGTGAGCTCTTTGTTCTTTGGTTGGTGAGTTGGACATGTGCTTCAGGCTTCTCAAGGCCAAGAAGGCTACAGTGAGAAGTTGTCAGGACCTTCCTTCTGCAGACCTCTCTTTCTGCAGTTCTTACTATCACAAAGATCCTTCCTTTCTGGTCCTTTGTACTGTCTCAGGGCTGATTCTTCCTGGCTGTTTCACATGTCCCTCAGCACTCCCTGTTCTCCAAGCAGCTGAGCTCAAATACCGCTTCTCTCAGGGCACTTTTCCCAAGACCATTCTCTCAGGGAGACAGGTAACACTTTAAGCTTAACAAACGTATAAATCCCTCCTGTAAGCACAGTTATGTGTGTCCATATAGACTTTGGACCACATAGAAACACCAGCTTTAATTCAGCTGGTACAAGTTTTCCATTCGGACAAAGCTGCAGTCATGAGTTAAATGCCAGTAAAGACATGACGGATTCCTCCTCCCTTTCTCCTGTCTCTTCTGGACATCACAAACCCTGGACCAAAGTCAGCAGGATTAATCCTCCTGCCGCAGCGCAGTGATCGTGCACCGGAGCAGTAACCAGAGCTGGCTAAAGAAGTCACTGCTAGGAAGCAGATGGGTGTCTTACACCTACGCAGAGAGGATCACCAGAGCTGGTCTGGTGGAGATCAAGTCACAGCTGAGCTTTCCAGACAACACAGCACCTGTCTCACTTGAGGTCCAGCCTTTTGTACCATGTTATTGTCTTCTAGTGGTTCTCCGAGGTGGAACAGATTTTGGTAGTTTTGCCTACCCTAACAGTCCAAAACCAGGAGTGGTGGCCCCCCAGGCCTCCCCCCAAGCAGATCAGCTTCAAAAGTGACACCCTGAAGGGGCTACCCTGACATTCAACATCGCAGTGCTGAGGTCTACATGCTCGCAGGTCCTCACACAACCTCGTGAGTCCAGTAGTAAGGCTATGGAGAGTACTGGATATTACAAGGTGTGATGAAATTGGGACAGCTCGCAGTGCCTGAATTGGACATGCCCTTTCAGTTAAAAGTGGCATCAGAGGGAGGTAGGTGTACAGGTGCATGCATAGAGAGGATGCTTCATGTGCACATAGACTGGGAGCAGGAACAGCAATTTAAAATATTTATATCATATCATATGTTATAGGATACCCTGTAAGCTTTTAAAGATATTCAGGGAAGGGGGCAAAAGTGGCAACTTTAAAAGTGATTTGCTTTAAATTCTGTAACATTTAGGAAAAAAATCTGTTGTCAAGGCCTTTTTTTAAACTGGCCACACCCAAAATCTGCAAACTGTTGAAGTCATTCTCAGTGTCAGCATTGACAGCACTTACCCTGCTTCTGAAAGGGTGTAAGAAGGGAGAACACCAATTGCACTGAGTAGAAGAAATGTAAATGATGCTACATGTTAGCAAACAAATTGATAAGAGTTTATATTGTGGGGAAAATTAGGAAGCACCAATTTACAGGTTTTTATCCCTCCATTTCCTGTACCTTCACAGGGACTGTAAAGGCTGACTTACCTTTTAAACAGTTTTTATTCTACAGTTGACATTAGAGGAATTTGAACAAAGATGTTGGGCATTACTGCAACTGCATTGATATAAATCGCTGTCTCTCCTGTAGGTACAGCTGACTTCAGCCAGTTCACTTGAATTTTCTTCTGACCTTCCCCATGTATAGTCACTATTCTGACTCGATGGCAGACTGAAGCCAAGGCACACGATGTTAATGAAAATCTGTCCTAATGTGATATGTATACACGTAAAGGGCCTGCGCTGATTCAGCTCACCTCAGTTTTAAAGAGGTGAAAACAGCACCAAATGTAGATCCGTTCTGCATCAGCATAAACCACCTTTACAAGATGCCTGTAAAAGAGCAACACTGGTAGCTGAAAAACCTAATTTGATACTATCCTAATCGTTTCTTGCCTCTGTCCATCAATGCAGCTGCCCTGATATGTATCTTTTTATGAAAAAAGGCTTCAACTATTCACCCGTTATTTCCTCATTCGTAATTGTTCTTAGAATAAAAACACGCTGGAATTTCATTTGCATGCAGCTGTATAGAATATTTGCATTCAAATCAAAGCACGCTGGGTTTGCTTGTTCAAATATCTAGATTTTATTTCATCGTATCAACATAGCCTCTTTAGCAAGGCTCCTTTGGCTATTTGTTGTGTCCTCCTTGAGTTCTCTTGCCATGCCTGCCATCTTGGGTTTCTCTCCGATTTAATTCTTGGGTTTTTTTGCTATGTTTTCTTTTTCCTGCATCTAATCTTTTTTCCTCCTCCTCTTTATTTCTGTATTTCTTCCTCTATTTCTCTCCTCTTCTGTGTATCTGTTTTTTTCTTTCTTGTCTTTCTTTCTCCCCCCTCCCCCCAGTGCTCTTTCTCCCGGTTTCTCCCTCTGCACAAGCTTTTCTGACTCCGGCTTTCTCTCTGTCTCCCTGGTTTCCTTTCAGTCACCTTCACTGGAATGTTGGCAGAAACATTTTTTTTTTCTTCTTTGAAAACAAAGAGACTAAATAAGTAAATGAATAAATAAAATAGCTGGGAGCAGACGGGAGCTTTCAATTCCAGAAGGCTCTGTATTCTGCGAGCTCCTCTCACTTCTTAGCAAGGGAGGAGAGAGTTGCGGTCCCTGCCCACCCCCGGGAGCCGGGCTGTCCCCTCCCCTGGCGTGAGGCCCTTGGCTGGGAGTGATGGATTGCACTGCAGTGAGGGCTGGGAGCACTGCGGGAGCGGCGGGGGAGGGCTGGGGAAGGGCGGGCAGGGAGGGAGGAGACGCGGTGCCAGCGTCAGGACAGGAAGGATGTCGTGGGGCTGATGAGAAGGGCGGGGGGGGAGTGGGAAATGGGGACGGGGAGGGCGCGCGTTTGGGCACACTGCGCCGTCCCGAGGGGAGTGGGGAGCCCAGGGCTCGGGGAGGTGGGCAGCGGGCAGCGGGGGAGGCAGGCAGGGCAAGGGGAAATCAGCAGTGAAAGGGAGGGGGGGAGAAAGTCAAGCGAGAGAAAGTAATGCTTAGGTTGTGCAGCCGCGACAAAAGACCGCAACTCCGGCCATCTGAATTTCGTTGGAGCTGTAAGAGAGGAGGCGACGTCGGTGATGTAGAAACGCTCCAAAGGTCAAACGAGGCGTGCTGCAAAGCTATGGAAGGGCGCTCTCCCCGCAGGCCGGAGGGTGACGGCAGCGGGTGTGACCTCTGGGCAGTGGCGGGGCACGGCCGCGACACGGAACCTGATGGGCAGGGCCACCATGTCGGCAGCGCCGGGCTGCGGCAGCGCCACTGCTCACGGGGGCTGGCAGGGGGGTGCGTCCTTGTGCCCGGGCACTGGGAGGAATGCAGATGACACCCCCCCCCCCCGCACCAGCTACAAGTGCTGAAACATCACTTGTCATTGTTGCCTTTCATGCCGCTTTTTTTTTTTTTCTTTTAAATATATATTTCTCCATCTGTTCCTTAACCATTGCCCAGATTTTTCTCCCATTTCTCAGTTTCCATCCAGCCTCCTTCCTCCATTATTAACATCTTTTCTCTCGGTCCAACTTCCAGCAGTATCTTCCACCCTCCCTCTCCCCTTTTGCGGACCTCCTCCTGCCCACCCCCGATGGCCACACGCCATGCCACGGACAGCGCTCCGCACGCCCGGGGCCCAGGACGGGCATGGCAGAGCAGGCAGGGCGGGTGCAGGGGGAGATGTGGGGCGGGTGTGCCGGCAGCCATGCTGCCATCAGCCTGCAGGAGGCTGTCCCGCCCCTGCAACTTCTCAGAGAGACACCCCCCCCGCCATCCAGCACGGCCCCTCTCCCTCACCCCCCCCCCGGCTATCGCTCCCCCCCCCATCGCGCTGCACCAGCTGCAGTTTCCAGCTACACTGACCTAGTTCTGCCCTGCAAGGCACCCCCACCCCCTCCTCCCTCAGCACCTGGCCCGCGGCAGGAGGGGAGGGGAGGGGTCCCCTGGCACCGCGGGGAGCCCCCTGAGCACGGCTCCCGAAATGCCGCCGCATCCTGCGGGGTGGGGGGAGACCCGAGCTGGGGGTGCAGGTGCCCATCCCTTAATCTCCTCCGTGGGTTCCAGGCAGGCAAGCGGGCGCTGGGTGTGTGTACCCACACTTGCTAGTGGCAGAGTTCGATGAAGAAACCGCTTCCCACGAATGAGAGAAGTCTTAAAAAACCAAGATTCCCCTCAACACCGTCTCAACAGCTCTGGGCACAGAATTGCTGGACACAGGAGGAAAACACCAACCCGACTGCGAGAAACTCGGGGATATTTAACCTGCCGTCTGCAGCTCTCCAGCTCGCAGGGCAGATGTTTATCAATCTTAATGCAGCAAAGTGCCGGCGAGGTTTAGCCACCCTGTGGTTGCATCAGATCCTTCCCAACAGGCACTGAAATCCTAAGTCATCATCACTGCAACAGCATTCATCAAAGGACAATGGAGAAACGGACAGAAAAGGGCAGAACAGGAGTCAAAAAGAGGGAAAGGAACAGGAAACAAAAGCAGGCAGAAAAGAGAATGGAACTTTCTCAAGATGGTAAAGGAAAAATGTAGTGAGAAAAACAGCTGGAGAAGGGGCCAGGCAAAGGGAAAGGTGAGGGAGAAGGGAGAGAAAGAAGCGTTTTCCTTCCAAATTACTGTTTCCATCAAAAAGCACATTTTTCCTTTTGTCCAGCTCGTCAGCACTGTTCCATTTTCCCGCAGCGTTAACTACAACTTAGCCGGGAGAAATGCACTCTTGTGCCCTGGAGCTGGAAGCTGCTGGTTATATACCAGCCTTTGAAGCCTACCAGCTGCTGTTCAGCCATCCCTTTGTTTCTGTTTGTAACTCTGCCCGCCTGAGCTTCTTTGTGTCTCTCAGCTCTCAAACTGTGCCCGAAATAAGGATAGCAGAAGCCTCTGACCTTCTCCAGAGTTACCTATTCAATGAGATGCCTGCTCTCCTCCCTTATGTCCCCAAACGGTTGCTGTCTGGCAGGAAAAGCCCCACTGCCCCTTCCTTCTGGCAGGATTGTGCCATCAGCCTTTGCAGTCCTCATTTCAAGCGCTGGCAACGAGGGGGTTCCCACTCCTCCCATTCCACCACCTGCACAGACCTCCCTTCTTTTATTTAGTCCCCGTATTTACACCAAAAGAATTATTTTCTGCCCTAGCAGCCGGGTCGCTCCCTTCCCACCGCCCGGCACAGCAAACAGGACAGTCGTGCCCTCCTCCTGCCAGTACCTTCGGCACGGCCCGCACCCCCTCAGCGGGGCCGCACCCCCACAGCGGGGCCGCACCCCCCTCAGCGGGATCGCACCCCCCTCAGCGGGACCGCACCCCCCTCAGCGGGGCCGCTCTCCGCCCCAGGGCGGGGCGCAGGCCCCCTGGCACCGAGCTAAACCAGCAGCAGCACCCCCACCAGCTCCTCTCCCCCCGCCCCGGGCAGAGCCACCGCTGCCTCAGGGGACGCCGCCAACTGCCGCCGCCGGTTCCATCCGGCTGCCGCTGGGCGCGAGCGGCCGCAGGCAGGGCCTCGCGCCACGGCCTCGCCCCCGCCCCGCCCCGCCGCGCCCCCGCCAGCCCGCGCACGCTGCCCGCAGCGCCCCCCGCCCGCGTGCCGCCGAGGCCGCGCATGCGCACACGCCCTCTGCCCCCGCCGCCCCGGCTGCGGGGCTGGCGCTGCCCGCGCTGCACGTGCGGGTGGGCCGTGGGGCGAGGCCGGGGCTGCGGCCTCCCGCACCGCCCCCCCCCCCCCCCCCCCCCCCAGCCTCCCCGCTCTCACCCTCTGCTGTCCCTCGGTCTGTCCGTGCCGGCGGCCGGCCGCTCTCCGCCGTTGGGGGCAGAGGAGCCGCTCGCCAGCTGGTGCCGGAGCTGTGTATGGGGAGTGGGGTGGTGCCATGCATGGGGAGCCCTGGCGTGGGGGGCAGCCATGGATGGGGCTCATTCGGGAGGCAGCGGGGGGGTCGGTGCGACGCACCCGCATTCCGGAGAGGGGACGTGTGGTGGCCAGTCCGTGATGGCCGCCGAGAGGTGAGGCTGGAGCAGCTGGCTGGTGAGATGGGAGATGAGCCTGGTGCTGGGCCGAAATACTTTTGGGGTTGAGTCAGCGAAACCTGGAACCTGCTGCAGACCCCTCTAGCTGGGAGTCCTTTGTGTTGGCTGTAATCTCTCCATTTTCTGCTGTCTTACGGTAGTTTGCTCAGAACAGGAATTAGTCTAAGAGTCATCACCAATGAGAAACTGAGGTGGTATGAAATTAAAGATGATTTTGCACCATTTTGCATAGTCCTCATTTTACATAGTGTGAAACAAGAATGATACGGCCATTTTCTCATTGAAACACAATCCAGAAATTGTTTCCCTCCACAGGACCATCTGTGTTCATATGTGAACCCAAGCATTCATGTGTGAACACAGGCATTTACCTTGCCTTGTATTTTTTTATTTATTACTCAGTCATCCAAGTAGGAAGCAGAAACATCACTATGAGACTTAGCTGACCAAATGAGTAGCTACTGCAGACACAGGCAAATCGGGATAAATAATTATGCTTAGCAACATTTGCAGACTGGACTTTCCACCGTCCTTCCAACACAAGCTCATACACCCAACCAGACACAGTATATGAAACTTTCTGATGTGAATAACGGAATAATGTCCTGCAGACTTTGGCTTCAGGACTAAACGGCTGGTTTGCATTTTTAGTGAACTCAGCGACAAAAGATGTTTCATGGAATCAACCGTGAAATCAGATTTTGCATACATTAAGGCTTTGGACCAGTCCTTACATTATGCATTTCAGAGTGCATGGGAAAAATCTCAAAAGAAAGGTGCCAGGAATGTTTAGTGTTCAGAGGCATCCGTTCTTTGCTGACACTACAATTATATTTCTTTCCTAAAGTGTGAAACTTAGTACTCTGGACCATTGACACTGAGGACACTTGCCAATATTCTTCCTCTATCAAATAGTGAGAATTTTGTTCTGAGAAAAGGTTTATAGGTGACAGGAGAGACCTCACCTTCACTGGCAAAAAAGAATGGAAAGAAAAAAGAGGAAAAAAAAAGTCTTGCCTAATTCTAGGGAAGTATAACATCTACATCCAACGCAGCTGCGGTGACAACGCTTTTAAGAAGAACTCAAAAGCTTCTGCAGCAGCGGGCACGTCCTGAGTGAGCACATC
This sequence comes from Strix uralensis, assembly GCF_047716275.1. Lineage (NCBI taxonomy): Eukaryota > Metazoa > Chordata > Aves > Strigiformes > Strigidae > Strix > Strix uralensis. The sequence continues at coordinate 82,042,463 of NC_133976.1, forward strand.
CTGAGCAATAAATCGACGCTTTCTCCTGCTCCACCTTTCTAAGAAATAGCAAAAGACTCATGACTGTCTCCAAACTGACCTAAGTTTCTAGATGATGGGAAATTGTTCTAGAGATACAGGTTATCCAACCTGCTCTTTCAAGTTGCTCTCACTTGAATATTCAAAGTTTGTTTGTGTCGAAATGCAACATACTACAACTCTGGCAGCTCAACAAACAGTGATGAAAGGGATACAAGGCTACGTTTTGAATGCGAGAGAGCTAGGAAGGCAAATGGTAGTTGGTGGAATAAATTGTTGCTGATAAACATAAGACCCAGCTGAAATATCCCAACCGGTTTGAGATACAGATCAGATGTCTTACTGTCACTGTGCCGAGTGTCTTTCACGTACTTGTAGAATAACCTCCTCTCAGATGTCTTATAGCCAAACACATATACATCGCTCAATTTCCCAGCTGTGCAGTCCTCTCTTTTCCACAAACCACTAACCATGCTGGGGAAGAAGAGGCACCTGCCTTACAGCTTGTCTGCTTATGGGAATAGAAAAGAAAAAAAATCTGCTATTATTATATTACTGTTGTTATAGCTATATAAATCCTGATGTGAACATTTTCTCTCCTCTTTGCTTTATACTATCTTAAAAACAGCATACGTGAATCCAGAAGAATTCTTACTCTGAAACACGTGTGCATGCTAGATGATGTGCAGTGCTTGCACCCATCTTTAGCAGAGCAGTGGTACCACAGGAGCTTTCTGTTAGTAAATTCCCTGTGTAAACAAACCCATGCACCTCACACCCTGAAATTACAGCTTTCAGAAGTGTGAGCTTGATGCACGTGGGAGCTCTATTCCAGAAGGCTTAGAATGTAGTAATTCTGTCAAAGAAGGTATTATTTTGTTACTGTCTAAGTAACAAAAATACCGTCCAGCATTTTGGTGTTATTTATTTATTTATTTGTCCACCCTTCTAGGACTTGCCTACGATTACCTCCTGCTCTCAAATTGTACTTTCCGTTGGCATTTAAGCAAGCGATAGTGTATTTTACCCTGTTGTACAGAGTCGGGCAGATGGGAACCTGGAATCCAGAAGCAGGAGCTGGCTTGCGGCCATGAGAAGCCAGAAGTCTTGGCGAGCAACCCAAGCAGAGAGGAGAGCATCAGATGATGTCTGGGTAAACGAGAATCTTGGCCACTGACATCATCTGTGAGGTAGCCTTGCCTCGTACTCATGAGGCAAATAGTTGTCAGGAGAGCTGTCTAAATCACACCTGAGGTTTGGGGGGTAGGACCCGGGTGTTTGCAGAAGCGATTGAACAAACGTACATACCCTTGAGTAAAGTCAGTCTGAGAAACGCTCAGATATTTGCATCATATTTTAACTATTGGCTATAATTTTGCAGGAGGTAGAGCATATGATATGGTACATCATACTGCAGTATGAATGAACAAACATTGCAGCAGGTTTTAGGGCGTTCTGTCTTGTCATATGTAGGTTACCACTGTGGAAATCAGTCCCACTGTGTCAGCGAAATAGCAGGGATGCTGTGTGAAAGGTTTGGGTGGCACACCTTTATCCTGCAACCACCGGTTTGAGAGCCTGTCTGAAACACTTCTGGGTGTGCCGTGTGTAGATGAACTGCACGTGGGAGGTAAGGGGTACGTGAAGCATCTGTCCTTCATGCAGGAGAATGAAGATGGTTAGGATGGAACCGCCAGATGCTTCGGAGGCAGAAGCAAGCAGGTTGGATGGTTATGTTTGTGACAGAACGGGTGTTTGGGGGTATCAGACATGACCACGAGGGTATGTCCCCTGGAACAGGCACGTTGTTCCCTGGGCGCAGATGGTGTATCTAGATGTCACAATGGTTGGTGAAGCTCATGCTGGAATATACAGCTGATACAATGTAGTGAATGAAAAGGGTGTGGTACGAAGGAGACAGAGCAGCTCTGCCACAGAAACCCATACACTGGGTGTGTTGGTTAACACGCAGGGTGCGTCACATTCGTTCGTTGCCAACAGTTATTATTCTGGAGAAATGATGGCAGCGAGGGATCCAGCATGCTGGGGACATCAGGCACGTGATGCTGTATGGCAGGCGGCGCATGGGACACGTCACACTTCTATGTGTCACATGAAGGGCGAAGCTTCTGGCCTTGTGTGCCACGTACCGACAGCAGCAGTGAGTACGACAGGCGCCCTGTGTTTGGCCGAACCCCCTGACGGCGTGGATGGTGGCTACCTGTGCTGTGCTGTAGCTGGTCACCTGTGGCAGTGGGACGGGCTCTGCACCCGCCAGCACGAAAGTGGAAAGTGGGGCGCAGGCCCCTGCAGAGCCCGGCAGGGCCGCAGGAGCAGCTGGGTGGGCATGCCAGGGCCCTGCTGCCGCCACGCTCGCAGCCACCTCGGGTCTGAGGCCGGGGTCAGGCCGGGGTCGCCCCGATGGGGTGGGGGGCCTGGACCCGACCCCTCCCGGGGGCAGGCAGAGGAGGGCGGGAGCGCGCAGGGGGTCTCGGCCTTTAGGGGCGGCCTGTAGGGTGCGGGTGGTGCCACGGCCTGGCGCGGGGGACCGGGCAGCGCTGCGCTTCGGTTCAATTCGATTTGATTCGATTCGGTTCGGTTCGGTTCGGTTCTATTCGGTTCAATTCGGTTCGGTTTGGTTTGGTTCGATTCGGTTCGGTTCGGTTCGGCCGCCTTCGCGCCCCGGGGCGGCGGCGCGCGGGGTGCCAGGCGCCGTTACCGCCGCCGCGTCAGTCAGGCGGCGGGAGCGAGCACGGGAGGCGGCGGCGGGGGGCGGGGGTCTCCGTGCAGGGAACAGCCGGCCTCCTCGCTCAGCCGCGGGGAGGAGGACACCGAGGAGGAGGAGGAGGAGGCGGCGGTGGCGGACGGGGCTGAGCGGAGCGTCGTGTCGTGTCGTGTCGTGTCGCGTCGCCCGCTCCCCTTTAGGACCGCGCCGCCGGCGGGGAGGAAGGGGCGAGTCTCCCCGGAGCTTTCATCGCCCCGCGGCTTCCCTTCCTAGGCCCGGTGCCGGAGGGGCGGGGAGGGGGCTCTGTGTGTCTGTGTGTGTGTGTGCGGGGGGGGGGCGCCGTCGGGGCGCGCGGACCCCCCGCGGGTCCCCTCAGGCTCGGCGGTGCCCGGGGGCGGGTGAGATGTCGGGCTGAGCGGGTGCGAGCCCGGGGGTGGGGTCCGCCGTGCCCAGGGAGGAGGAGGAGGAGGAGGAGGGTGGAAGGAGGAGAGGCGGGGGGTTGGGACCGTCCCCTCAGCCGTCCCGCCCCGCCGCCGCGCTGCGCCCATGGTGATTGTGCGTCCCCGAGCTGCCGGCGCCTTCCCGCCGCGCCCGCGCGGGCCGGCCAGCCGGGGCGCCCAGGTGGGTGGCGGCCGCGGCCGCTCGGTGGCGGGGGTGTGTGTGTGGGCGGACGGGGGGACTGGGGAGGCTCCGCGCCGCTTCTGCCGGGCGGCGGTCGCCTCGCACCGGCGGGTTCCGCGGCCGGGTCGCGCTCCCGTTGCCTCCCGCCTTGCTTGCGCGGCGCCGGCGTGGTCACAGGCGTTCGTGGGTGCAGGCAGCCGCTGAGAAACGGGGCGGGGGGGGGAACCGCTCCCGTGCGCGTGTGTGTGAAAAATCTGCGCTTGTGGGGGGCAGTTTCTCACGTGATGTAGGGGGGTGTGTGCCTGCCGTTGAGTCTTCCACAAGGAAATCTTTCAATTAGGTTTCTCCTCTTTTGTTTTCTGATGTTTAAAGAGCTAATTGGTGACTTCACTGCCTGGGCTCTACCAGGGGCTCCGTTTTCAAAGTGTGCGACTGTTTTAACTCCATCATCTAAGCAGGCACCCTCTAGACATGTTATTTTGGGGCTTTTTTGGTCACCGTTTATAAACGGCTGTTTATTTTCTGTGGCAGAGTGGGGTCTAATGCATAGCGATATATACCTCTGACCTGAAACATACTTTTCTTCAGTCTCCTCATCTGAATTCTAAATGTTATTCCGGGGGAGGGGTTTAAAGACTCGCACAAATAAATAGGAATAGTTTTTGTAGGTTTTAAAACTCAGTTTCTTCCTATGTTCACGTGTAGATACAGATTTAGCTTTCATTTGGATGCACATTGTTCGTTAAAGGAACAAACTGGTTAATCTGTTTGGGTTTTTTTTTTCACCCCTTAAAATGGGTTTCAGTGGTAGTAGATTCCTGTAAATTATTTAAGGTTGCACATTTCCCCTAACGGTGTTTACCCCTTTTTTTTCTTTTGACTTTACTTACTGTCTTGCACAGTTCCTTTTCTTCTGTTGGGATTTAGTTTATTAGATACCTTTATATGTTTGTTTATGGCTAATAGGGATGTTTCTCCTTTTTTTCTCCCTAGGTCTTGGTGACTTCAGAGTCATTTAGGGGTTTAGTTCTGAGGAAGTAGAGACACGAGGATTGAGCCTATTTTACATAGAAAGCTACAGCTCTTCACCAGTACTCTTTTTCCTCCTTCCCATCCCTCCTCCCCCGTAGGGGAGGACAATTTGGGAATTATTTTAACAGTCATTTACTCCCCCTTTCCCCCCTCAGAAATCTACCTTGGTCCCTGAGGCATCCGCTAGACATTGCCCGTTATAGGACCAGGAGAACGTTATCCTCACCATCATCCCTTGCTTGCTTTGGGAGCTTCAGTAGTACCCTTCCCTCCTTTGGAGCGCAGAGCATAGAGGCATCCAGAAGACTTCCTTGCCACCCTTTTTGGTTAGTAGAGAATCCAGGAAAAGGGGTACCTAGCGAGACACGTGACCTCGTTAAGGGAGCCAGAACTGAAGCAGCACTTGGCAAGCTGAAGGAAGCACCCATCTTTGGTGTCTTTTTCGTCTTCCACTCCTTCCTCCCCAAATTTCTGGTAAGTCCCTTCAGCCCATTCATTCATTCATCCAGTGCATGTTTCCCTTCCCCCACGCCAGGCGCTGGGAGAGGCACGCACGGAGACAGTGGGGTGGGGGAAGGGAGGAGGGAAAACTGGCTGTGTACACACGGATGGGGGGGAGAGGGGGGTGTGGGACCACGCTGCGGGGGGACCTGGGCAGAGGTGCAAGGACCTCTCTTCAGAAAAGCGGCTGGTGTGGGAGGAAAGGGGTGTTCTGTTTGCACGGGCGTGCGTGCACACACAGGCTGGGGGTGAAAAAGCCTGTTGTAGGAAAAAAAGACGAAGGCCAGAGTGGGAAGATAGCTGCTGCTGACCAGTATGGGGCTGGTGTTGCAGGGAGGGAAGAGAATGGATTGTTCACTGGAGATCGGGAACTGGGGTGTGTGAATGAGGAATGTTACCACCTACTTGCAAGCCTGAAAACAGCGGAGGAAAGACGGGGGAGGGGGGAGCGGTGTGGATGTCAGCCTTTTAGAGGCAATTGTGCCTGGAAGGATTGCTGCTAGCGTCTTTAACATCACTCAGTGCAAAGGTGGGGACCGACAGTTGAAAGCCATCGCAGGGAGTGCACTTGCCCGTCTGCGGGGGTGGGGGGTTGTACTGGGAATGAATGGGAACGATTAATGTATTCCCATATCCTTTGAGTGTTGCAGTCTACAAATCTCACAGGCAGAAGGAGGTGAATACCGTGAGAGGCTTTCAGAGAGGTGTGCTTGGGGTTCACCTGCCTGCAGTGACTTTAAATTCTGTGATGCATGTGTAGAGGGCGGATGATAATGCAGCAGCACTGGACAGATTGCGCTGCAGCTGCTCAATATATCATATAAAATGCATTTAAAGAAATATTTTAATTTTTCAGATTCTTCAATTTTTAAAAATGTGTTCTTTCCAAAGATTCTCAAACAGTTACGTGACAGTCGTAGGAAAACTAGTCTCTGGTAGGTAAGAGAGGAATTTTTCTTGAGGTTGTCCTTAAGCATCACCATGAAGCAGCAGTGTCAGGAATGAGTTGGTTTACCTTGGATTTATTTTTTCTAAAGCAATTTTAACAAGTGGTTCAAGATGTCAGTTTTTATCTCTGTATATATCGCCATGGGTTATATTAATCATCCATACATATTTCCTTAAGATTTTCTTTAGATGAGCATCATTCTGGTATCTTTGTGTGGAAAAAAATTATTTGTGCTTTATACTTGAAACAGCTGTGAACTGTTTTCAGACCCACTCTCCCTGTGATACAGAAAGATGTATTTCTGGGCTGTTCCAAATAGTGCTCTCTTCTCATTCAGATGAGACAGAGACTTGCATGACAGCATATGATGGATCATATGCCAGGTCATAACGCTGGATGACCCTTCGTTAGCTGTTTAACCGGTCTGCTACCTAAGATTGACTTTCTAATTCAGATCTGCCTGGAGGTATCTCCAGCAGGAGATAACTTATGAGCATCCGGCAACTGTTCTTAGGTCTTCAGTGTCTTGAGGTGTGTCCTCCAAAATAGCATTCTAGAAACTGCTGTAATGGTAGAGACAATTGGTTTGCTGGAAGTGTGTAGTCAGTTTCAAGCCTTAGCTAATTTACGATAAAAAGGAAAGCAAAATACCGTTTCCAACGTGAATAACAAACATTGTTCTGGAAACAAGAATTAAGGGATATGCATTAATGATAAATGTGAAGGTGCACTGTTACTCACACTGAGGTGAGTGCTTGGAGCTATATTTTTCCTAGTTTTCCATTTCCCATGGCAGTCATGGCTGCCAGTCTCCTTGCTCTTTCCTGCTCACTTCTGTGAGATTTTTATTATTATCTAACCTGTAGGGATGAAACATGTCTAGAGGTATGCTAAAAGTACGATTAGGTTTTACCTCTCTGTTAACTGCTGAAATCTGTGGAGTTGTGTTAGCTGCTGTAACTGAGGCCGAGTCTGAGCCAAGGTCTAAAAAAGAGCTGATTCTGGGAGGGGCTGATGGTAATAATTGTCCATTAACTTGTTTCCCAGATCGCACTACAGTCAGTGGGAGTGTGCTACAACATCAGATCACAAGTCGAGCAGCTGAGATAGCTAGATCCCATTGATTCCTAATGCTACAAATCATCTGGGATTCCATTTGTCATTCCCATAGGGAAGAAACAACCTAGTCTTTGTAATTTACAAAGACATTAAGTAGTTGCTTTCTGAATAGAAGGTATATGGAATGATCTTCTTGCGTACTAGATAGCTTTTATGTTACACATTTATCAATAATACGTAAATGAATTAGTATCTCGTAATAGCTGGTTTCTTGTTTCAGCTTAGGGAAAAATACATCACGATGAAAAAAAAAAAAGAGACTAGTCTGTTTTTCTCCTGTTTTTGGGTGTTCAAGACAGGACAAGGAGTAAGTGGACGATGGAGATGTGGAGGCAGGTCTTTAAGGCTCTCTCTGTGAAGAGAAGAGCCCTTCAGGGGAGAAAGAGCGGTCTTCAGAGAAGGTTTCCCGATCTCTCTAGACAGATGATTTGATTGGCTGAATTCCCTGTTACGTTAATAAAACATATTCGCATATGATGTAAAGCAGAAAAGTAGCCCAGTGAATGCTTTTGTCAGAAGAGCTACTGAAGGTGTATTGCAGATTCAAGGAATGCAGGAGGAAATACCGTTGCATGTGATGGGGAGGAAGCTGCCGTGTGAATGCCAGAATAAAGCCTAGCTTAAGCAGTACAGGGATGCCACAGCTCAAAGTTGAGGTGAACGTTCCGTTCCCTCTATAAATTGCTAAGGATCTGTTCCACACAGCGTCTTTCTGAAGCAGATGCAGCAGTGTCTGCTTGGCTGGTGTGACATGGTTTGATTTTTATCATAGAACTTTGATGCCACCCTCTTACCTCTCCCAGTCTGTTTTATGCAGTCAAGTTTATGATGATTTTTTCCTTTTCATTTCATAAATCTGTTAAATAGTTATTGAAAGATTGTACTTACATTGACCACGGTAGCTTTGAGTGAAAACTGCATTTCAGCTGGTCATCTTGAAGACATTTAAACATCTGCTTTTTCCCTTATATATACTATACTTATTTCGCAATAGATGCTCTCGTGGATTAGGAAGTATTCCATGCACACCCAGCATTGTCTTTTAGATTGAAATGGGTGGAGTTGGTTTTCAGGGAATACTTCTAGAAATTGTATCCAACTTGAGAGCTTAAGGCTCTTGTGCATCTGACTGCAAGGCAAGCTTTCCTCCTACAGACCATTTTCTTGAGGATGTGGGAGGGATTGTTAAGATGTTTGGGTTAATGGGGTAAATTGCAGGTTTTGTGTTCTGTGAGACTTCTTACACAATCAAAATAGAGATTATAAGGAGAGGCTGAAACTGATAAGTAGATTCTGTTTTTAGGAGCAGAATGTTAGTGTGAAAAGGATATTTCTCCACCTGGAAAAAAAATGTGGTATTGGCTTGGAGGTCAAGGAACTGATAGTTAGGATTACTAGTTTTTGCCTCTGCTGCTGGCTTGTAGCTTGATCTAAAGTGAGTTTCTTAATTTTTACCTCCAGACTTGAGGTTGTTACCTGCCTGCCTCGTGATGAGATGTGAGCCTATGTATATATATTTATAAAACTTTAAGGATTTAGAGGAAATGAAACACAGTATTAATACCCATACGCAAGGCATTCTGATATGCCGGCTAGTTTAATGTGCTAATTGAGATATCTGGATGGGTCTTCTTGGTGGTGCTGTAGCTCCTTTCAAAAATAGAAGAAAGATGGAGGAAAGAAAAGGATATATACCTTTTTTTCTTTCTTCTTCAACCCTTTGCTGATTTTAAGAAAGAAAAGTGCTGAAATGGCAGTTGGGGAGAGATGATGGCACAGCCTCTGCAGATTTAAGGGGTTGGAGGTGGGGCCATGTAGAAAAGAGATTTGAGAAAAATGGGAGCAGATCCCTCTTGGCAAAGAAATCAAGGGTTAGTAGCAAGCAAAAATGGGGAGAAGGCTGCCGGAGAGAAAATACTCGTTTCTTTGTACCAGTGTTAGAACCAGTACTGAGGGGGGGGAACCCAAACCCCAAAAAAAGAAAACGAGAAAAACCCCACCAAAATACCCAAACAGGATGAAAATTAATGGCTGCTTTTTTTTTTTTTTTAATTAGTGTATTGTTTAATGTACTCGATGTTCCATAGGTGTTTTTTAAAATGAGATAGGCTCGCTTTTTGGTAGAGCTGCTTTTCACAAGAGAGGCGGTAGGTGGGGCTGTTAGGTCTCCCCAGACATTTGTGCAAATAGAAATAAAGGTAAATGGACAAGAAAAGCTTTCTGAACTGTGCTGAAGCAGTGCCATTTCTGAAAAATATAGCTTGTCCCAATTCTTAGCTGAGGAGGTTGTCCCAGGAAGTTTTCTGTAAACTATCATGTAGATAAATCCATTTCTGAGAGAGCCAAAAGTGGGTCAGGATCTGACAGTTGTCAGCCATTGCAAGCCCAAGCCTCATCTTGCCCTTTTCACTTTCAGCTGCTCTGAAGAAAAAAGAGCTTCTTTGAGGCATCAAAAGATATTCTTTACAACCTCCCATACCCATTTTCCTGCAGGGAGCAAACACTCTTTTTCCTGCTTTACCTTGAGCATCTTGACTGCTCTCAAGGGCTGGTCTGCATCTGTGATTGCCTTTCCCTGGCTTTTGCTTTCTTTCAGTCTGTTAGTATGAAGGAATTTAATCCTTGGCTTTATTGTTGCTCTTCATTTGCCAAAGCAACGGGGGGAAAAAAAGTCAGTGTCTTTGCTTGTCATTATGGTTCTCAGTACTAGGAATAAAAATGGCCACTTAAAGTTTTATCGTCTTGTTAAGAAAAAGCTGTACTAGTAGAAAAAACCTTGTTTTTTAATTAAAAAAAAAATCAGTTTTTTTCTTATGCTTGTTCAATCCGTTTGTCCCAAAACCTACTGCAGAAACTAAAATTCTTTGTAATATTAAATGAAAGCAGTTGTATACATATGGCCTTTCTGCATTTACATTTTCTGCTGACACCAGGTCGTGTCATTAGGACTACCAGGCAAAAGTCCTGTTTCTATCCCAGAGTTCAATTCTGTTTGAAACTCATGTAAGCTATATTGGTGAAAACAACGGTTTCTACCTCTTTATTTTAATAAGAAAGTTTAAAATGTGTCACAGAAAACAGCTCTGTTTTTCTCCAGAATTCTTTTTCCCTACACCATGCTGCTGCTTGTTTTTCTTGAGTGTAAATGAGTAGTGCCTTAACGTACCTGTAATTGTTTCACAGCTTTTAAAATATTTTAGTATATAGTCAAAAATAGTCCCAAGTCCTCTGTATTCAAAGCAAATGGAGCAGTACCTTGCTGTTATGACTTCTAAACATTGAAATTCTTTGTTTTGAAACATTTTTTTCTGGTTTTGGTGCTCAATTCATTAGTGTTGTTTATGTGTAAAAGTGATTTTTTTTTTTTCTTTTTCTAAATGTGGTGCAAGAAAGGGCTAGCACTGAGATTCAAACCTTGGTTTTGCTTTAGGTTGTATGTACTAGTGTTTGGTATTCTTAACCTTTTGTGACTGTTTCTCGTTCCATTGGTTTTTCCATTAATATGTTCTTGACAATACTAAATATATTTCACAGTAGGTGTGAAGTATTTGTAAGAGCAAATCAGTCTTGAAATACTTATGTGAAAAGTTCTGTTTTAATGGATTTCTTGCTTTCTTCTGGACTGCTTTTTTAAGATAAAGAATTTGGCGCACTCTGTTGTGTTCCATATATGGTGGAAAGGGATGCATCAAGTCTGTCACCGGTGTTTTAGCAGTACCTATGAGAGGGTCTGAGTTATTTTCGATTGTAAGGAATTATCTCAATCATGATGTTGAAATTCTGGCCTGCAGGGATGGCCGTGCAAAATGTTTTCAGTCCTCAGCCTGCCTCTTAAGTACTGTCAAGAAAGGGGGATGCTACTACCATTACCAGTAGTTATGTCAAGTGTGTACTTCTTGTGAATGAAACTAGGATGAGGACCAAGACCTGATTTTTCACATTTACATTCCATTGAATGTAAATGGATTTATTTCTGTTGTTGTTACTTCTGTTGCAGATTAGGCGTAGACATTTTTTTCCCACTTGGAAGTTGCACTCCATTGGAAAGGACTGACTTGTGCAAAGGGAGTAGACTTGGTACGGTGGGGAACATGAAGATAGGAGCCTATGTACTCTAACAGAGTCTCATCTTCTCCACCATCTAGAAGTTCCATTGAAAGGAAACCTTGAAGGTTGCGAGACAAGCCCAAGATGTGCAGTTCAGTTGCTCCCAGGCTGTGGTTCTTAACAGACCGTCGCATCAGAGAAGATTACCCCCAGCAGGAGATCCTGAGAGCACTGAAGGCCAAGTGCTGTGAAGAGGAGCTAGATTTCCGGGCCTTGGTGATGGATGAAGTGGTGCTGACCATTGAGGATGGAAACCTTGGTGAGAATGAGCTAAGCCTGGGAATGTGCTGAAAGGGTACTTGGAAAAAGATTGTAAAATGGAGCATCTGTACTCTTAAATAATGAATTCTATGTGTGCCAGACAACCATACATCATCTAAATAATGTAGATGTAACATGATAACACATTCTTTAACAATTATATTTGATTATCACGATAAATACTAACTTTGCTAATTCGTATTAGAACTATCTTTGCCTTCCCTGTAGAACAGAAAGGCGGGTGTAAAGACTATAGGACCTCTGAATTAAGAAATTAGAGTTTAATTTTTGCATAGGTACTTGAAGTTTATGGGTCACATTTAAGAGTTTCAGGGGGACTTTTTTCTTCTGTTTGTGTTCTGACTCCAAGATAGCCAACACATTTTAAGTAAACTAAAAGGAATTTTCAGGAATTTGGACCATACAAATTGTCATGGAGCTAGAGGTAATAATGTGACATAACTAAAACATGTTGCTGTATGGATATGTAGTTATGTATATGCCAAAAAAGAACGGGACTGAAAAGCAAAGTATGTGTGTCAGAATAACTTGAACTATTACTACAGCTTGCAGTGTTTTAAACTAAACTGTAAGATTTTTGTTCTGTTTTCCTATTAGCTTTTTTTTTTCTGTGGCAATTAAAAAGGAAAAGCAGGACGTTAAGGTGTGTTAGAAATGTTAAGTAAAAGTATTCTGTAGATAGTAAGCTTGTATTATAGGAAGAATGTTAATACCACCAATGTCAAGCTGTGTAACACTATTATAATTTTTTTTTCAACTTTTTAGTTTGAATTTCCTAAAGGAAGGAGTCTGCAGTGTTGTTTTGTACCTTTACCTCTTCTGTTTCTCTTCCCCATATATCAGTCAAAAAAAGAAATCACTGGATATCCAGGGAAGAATTACATTTCTGAAAGTTGTTTTAGAATATTTCTGTGTGAGAAGAGAATATAAAAGTATCCTCAGCCCTGAAAAAGAGGCTGCCATGTGATCTTATACCTTGTTCCTTATGGGGGAATCTCTATAGGAGGGAAATCTGAAAACTGACTCTGGGGAAGAACTTTGGTCAGAATTTGTACCTTACTATAGCATAAATCAAGCACAAAACAAATGCACGGGAAAACAGAATTTTTGATTCTGCTTTTACTAAACTTTTATTTACATATTTTTGTCTTTATTCTGAGGTGTCTATGATTTTTATCAGAGAAATTCTGTAGGATGTCTTCAAATCACGGCAACTTGTCAGAAAGTCTGAACATCTTACTGCTCTGACCATGCTGTCCTTCGGACAGCGTGTTCTGCAAAGGCAGCCGTCCTGGACTGCGGCTGCAGCCTCTAAGATGCATAATTGGCCCTTCAGCATTTCAGCATTGTTTTTATTTCTTGGTGATGTTTTCTTCTTTCCTGTCTTCTGCCTGTTTTTAGGGAGTTAAATATGGCAAGCATGAATTGTGGCCTTTCTGCTCTCTTCCATTTAATGTCTCCTAATGCTGCATCTGTTGCAAGAAGAAAAGATAAAGTATGCAAGTTGGAAAACTAATACTGAGGAATGTGTGGGAGAAGAATGAGAAAAATTAAGGAAATGACTAGAAAGAATGCAAAAAAAAAGAAATAATTTTCATACAAAGTGTTCATTCAAAACTATGTAAATAACTGACCTTTTGAAAAGGAGTGAAGTAAAAATGCTGAAAGATTGCAGATAGACATTTCCTTATAAATAATCTGGACTGCCTAATTGTGATTTTTTTTTTAATTTTATTTTTTTTTCCTTTTGGAGGGGGGTGTGTGTGTGTGAGAGAGTTGTCTTACATCAAACAACTCTTTCTCTTGGAGAAAGATGCAAAATCTTCCCTCTTAATTTTCCAGTTTTCTTTTTCCTAGTGGTTTCCCCTATTTTGATACAGATTTCTGGTGGAGGACACAAGCAAAAGTTTTGTTCCATTTTTTTTGTTAAAGTCCTCAGTTGGCCTAGGAAAAGGTGTCCTGGAACAAATTCCAGGAGGTAATGCATTCTGTACCCTTTCTGTTATCTACTGTTGTGTGAGGGGTCCAGGTTGAGCAAAATTTTGTATAACATAGAGGAGTTGATGAAGAGAATGTGGATAATAACCTGCTTTTGCTTCCAGTTCTCCTGTTACTTGTGTTGAAAGCTTAGCAATACAGGGCTCAAACTGTGACGGTAATACATGGTATCAGAGGAAGTAATAGTTAGGTTTTCACATAATCACACTTGTGATTAGACCTTTTTTGTCTCCTTTAAAGCCTAGACAGTTTCGTAAGTAAATGGTTAAAAGAATGTTAACTTTACAAAGACAAGTTGGAAATTACAGGGTGCTATTTAAAACTTCATATCACCTACAGAAATGCCACATATATAATCAGTGATGCTTAACTTTGCTGACTGTGAGGAGCATGGCTGAAGACTTCCGAGACCAAAAATTAGGCATAAGATGTTAAAAAAGCTTGAAATTAATTTACCTCACAGAGGTAGAGTGGAAAAGACACTTTTAAACTTAGGAAAGTTGAGCAGAACAATGGGACATGGGCCCATTTTCGATTTTGGTACTTCCACCAATTATGTGGTGTGTACCTGGACAGTAGAGCACATTGAAAATATCACTGGAGCCCAGAGCAGATGTGGAAAACTTCTGTGATGCTGAGACTCTTACAAAATCTGTGCATGTCAGAGAATATTAAGATTTGCTTCATACCTGTCATGGCCAAAGGGAGAGGGAGAGGTAGGGTTGTTGCACTCCGTGGACTCAGCAGTAGTGACTCTTAGGGGCATTACTCTGCTGTACTGCAGGGCTGGATGGGAAACGTGACTGGATTCCCAGGCAAGCCAACAGTGTGGCCCCAGCAGTTCCCTCTGGTGACTTTTCTTCTGCAGCTGGAACTTGAGATGACCCAGCATCCCAAGCACCCCTCCCCGCCCTAGCATTACTGGCCACACGATAAACTACATGCAGCTCAAGATCCACATTAGGTGCCTCAACGCAGTGTGAGTCCAAAAATGATTGTAAATGCAAGTTAAGAGATGTAGAATGAAAGCTTTTCCTTTAAGTTTAGAAGGAAACTCTTAACCTGATTTGTGTTTAAACTGTTTTGGAAGTTGTTTAAGTTCAACACATAGTTTTTGAAAATAAGTATGGTTTATGCCTTACTTAAATAAGTGCCTGCTTACCCGAGCCGTGCATTCCTGTTTCCTTTGCACGTTGGCAGTAGTACTCTGTAGATCTCTAAGGCAAAAGCTGAGTTAAAATAGGTGGAAAAGTCCAACTGCATAGATCAGGGAATATTTTTGAGCTTCTTTGGTGGGCTGAAATGGTTACTGAATCAGACATGCACAACATTGGTGCTCAGGAATGGACAGAAATGCATGTGTGGAAAAAAGCAGAGGGTAATATTGCAGCTGTTCTGATTTAAACTGGCTCAGACTATGGTGTGACTGTAGCCTAAGTTTCTTAAGAGCTAAATTCTTGGAGCTAAACCAGTCTAGTGTGATCTACTGTGGAATGGAGCAGCCGTGTTCCTCTTGTCCCTTTCCAGCCTTGCTGTTGCTGCTTGCCTTGTACAAGGACTTCATGTCTCTCTTGGCTTGCTATCACACTAATCTAATTCAAAAAAAGGTTAACCAAATTCTCTGCTTGTATGCAGGATCTGGCATTTGTGTGAGTTGAGTTGGCTAATCCAATGGAACGCTAACTCCACCCAAATAATTAACGATTTTCTGTTGGAGTAGCGTTCTGCATCAACCCACTTTGTGGTCACACATTTGCCAGCTCTGGTACAGGAGAGCAGGGGAGAATGAGGTTGCTCTTTTAGGGTATGTCTCCTATTTATGTTGATTTAGTTGTAGCTTCAAGGCATATTTTAAAACAGGAATTCTCTTATGGTTGGGATGCTTGATAGTGTCAGCTTTAGGATTTTTTTGTGTGGCTGTTTCTTTGAAGAATCTGGTATTTACTGCTGTAAGGAAAGCACTGGGTTATGAAATGAAATGGCTAGTTGCCTAATTTAGTTTGGCAAGTCCTATATTCATTTGAAATATATAGCAGGTAATTTAACAAAACTCTGCATGATGTTTTCAGATGCACATCTGAAGTCTTAAACAGTGAGTCCTGTTAAAACATGTAATTTTAAACTATTTATCTAAGTTTGCTAGTGCAGTGATATAATGGGCTTGGGGAATTTGAAACCAGACAAATGAAAGCTTGTGAGCAGGAGTGTGGGGGGTGGGATGTGGGTATAGGTGGAGGAAGCATAAGCATGGTATGAGACCTAGTGGACAGAAGGCAAAAGGTAATTCATTGGTTGTCTCCTCTTTCTAAACAGAGCACTCCTTTTCTTCTCACCCATGTCTAGGACTTAGCAGTAACCATCCCCACAGACTACACACCAGACCTGTAGGGAAACACAGTTCAAAAACTGCTTGTTGGTGAAGAATACGCTAGGGAAATTTTGATCCTTCCTTTGTTAAAGTTATATGCAAGATTATCTTCATTCAAATTCTTTGCTACCAGAATAGCAGAAGTTGGAGAACACTGAGCCAGCAACTTAGCAATTCCTTTACTGTAGGTTTTTGGAATCTCTGTGTTTTCTGATACTGTCCTGTGAAGAAAAATAGTTGCTTTCATGAACCTTCAACTACTAGAGATGCTGCAGTGAGTGGAATTGGAGTGTCCTAAAGCATAAAACAAAGGTGAACTTTTCCCAAGACTTTCTTGACTTTTCCTTTGGGAATGTAAAAGCCAGTGATCAGCCTAGGTAAGGGATAAAAAGGACATAATAGTAATCTGTTCTTAAACAACAATATTTTGCGCATGGTCAGCTGTTTTTTCTTAAGTTGGATGACCTGTAGGAACCTATCTCTTCATTTGTTCTGCAGAGGAAGTATTTAGAAGATAGATTCTTTTAACTTGTTAAAGATTGCTTGTGTGCTAGTTTAGGCATCAGGGTTTCCTGTGTGGACCTGAAATTTGCAATATTAGTCACTATTTGGTTTAAGTCTTTAATCTCGTAAAATCTGATTTTGTTTCATACGATCTGTCCTTCATTTCTAATTTGGTCTGAACTAGTAAGAAATAGCTGTGATACTTGATTTTTTTTTTTCTTCCTCACACTGGGGTAGATAGCATTGGAAATAAACATGGAGGAATTTGGACAGTTGAGAAATTTCTGTAAAGTATAGAAAGCTGGGGAAGAAAGGGTTAGGTTGGATAGAAAATTCCTGCGTTTTCAGTGTAATGGTAAGAAAAGCACTTTGTCAGCTAGATCCATGATAAGAGAGGGCTTTTACATCTACAGAACAGTTGCAATATCAAAATACCAAAACTTTAATATTTTTTAATCATCTTTAAGTCACCTAAAGACTGCCTTCTATCACACAGTAGGGAGCATAATCACCTTTTCCTGCTGTTTCGGCAGTCCCCTGGCATTTGTTAGTCCAGCAGTTCACCTTCCTGTAATAGCGTGTCCTGCAGTGTGCAGCAGTGGCTCTGGGAGTGATGGAGCAGAGGCAAGTGGCCTTGGCAAGGTGCCTTGTTGAGCACTGCAGAGTTGGCCTGTTTCCTGCTACTAACAACAGTCAGAGCAACCATTGCTTCCTCTGCGGAGTTGGGAAATTGGTTTGTAACTCAGTACTGAGAGCTGGAAAAGAAACTGCGTTGTGTGCAAAGGACTGGAAAGTGGTAAGACATGAAGTGAATTCTGTGATGTTGAAAGTGCTGGGCTCAGATCCACTGGAAACTGGGATGTTCTTTCACTGTGGAAGCTGATCACATGCCAGTCTGATGTTAGACCTTCCTGAGCTGTAAGAGTTACTAGTAGGCAGTTACGAACTTTATAGAGGGGATTTTGGAATGCTGGCTGTGTTTAGGGGTGGGTGACTATGTGACCAACCCAACATTAGATGCTTCAGACAAATAAAGTCTCTAGTAGAAAAAACAGCAATCAAACATTTGTTTTGTTATCGTAGAAACATATTTTAATAACAGTACATTTCAACAGCTGTCACATGTTTTAGGAAGAATTGTTTTCTTTCAGAACTGTGACACCAAACACAACTTTCCCTGTGATGCACATAGGAATAAAGGATTTATACTCTGTGACCCTGGGTGTCCTTGCAGTTTTCTTCCTTACTATCAGAGATTGCTATTCTTACATTAATGACTGCCTGTTATCTCAAGCTGATGCTAAATAACAAAGGCTAACAATGAATTTGATCTTCTCAAAATTATTCTGTGTCTGAGCAGTTGCGTGGTGAACCAGGTCTGCATACTTGGTATAGTTTTAAACCAAATTAGCCTCTCCGTGGTAGAGGGTGCTTTTTGATGCTGCATCAGTCCTCGGAGGCAGGTAACAATGTGACTGCACAACAGTGGTGTGCTGCAGCACTTAAATCAGGAGGGCAAAGTGTGTGTGTTGGGATGTGAGAGATTAGGAGATACCACAAATATTGATGTGAAAAACTTAAGAAACTGACAGCTATGCTTGGTTTACTAGGTTTGTGATCAGAGAAGTATTCTCTTACCTGTTCTTTAAACAATGACAGTAGCTTTGGTTTTCTCCACCTTTTCTCCAAGTGTAGTTGTTATCCATTTGTGAATGATGGGCAGCTGATTGATCCTCAGAGACTGAAGAGACTGGTACTGCTGAACTTTGTTCAGTGTTGAGATGGGTCTTCCAGTGTGCAGACCTGTGCTTTAACTGATAACAGACATCTAGGAGTGCCAGTGGCCATGGACCAAGACCCTTTATTTTCTTATTTTTGTAAACTCTGTCTGTAAAATGTAGTGAAATACTGGTTTCAAGAATTATGGTTAGCTTTTATATCTGCTCTTTGCTGCATGGAAAGACTGGAATGAAAAGGAGAACAAAAAAAAAGGGGGGGGTGTCACTAATGAAACTATCAGTCATATTTTATTGCCTTATATTGTAAATAATTAACACTTACAATGTCACAAAAATATGTGATGGTGTCCTTCTAATGCTTGCTCTTTGAATGGAAGAGCTTAAGTGATTTCTATATCTGTTTAAAGGTCCAGTCCATTTTAGGATTAAAAGTGTGATACGGAGTTTTAAAGTGCCCTTGGAATTGTCAAAAGTTTAAGCAAGCTTTGGTAAGCAGGATGTGTTATATGTGCTCTGACAATATAAGCAGAATACCTGAAAACAAAGGTATTCTGCTTATGTTGTCAGAGAAACCCTGCTAGAATTACACTAATTAACTGCTTAACTGCTTTAACTAATAGAAGGCTTTTCCTATCATACAGAAAGGTATTCTTGCTCTGTACTTCCATATAGTGCAAGTATTGAACTGGGGACTGTCTTGCAGTGCTTATTGCTCATCTCAACACATCTGTGAGTAAAACGTGGAATTTATTGTTTTTTTTTCTCCTGAGAAGGCATGCTTCTCTTTTATTTTTTTTTTTTCCCTTTCAGTGAAATTGTACCAGTGAAGAATTTGGCTTCCAAACCCTAGGAATATATTCTCCAGAAAGAGAGGGGAGAGGAATGTGCTCCTTTCTAAGCTAAAGTAAAAACTAATCCAGTGGAATACTTGCACTGTGTGCTTAACATGAAGACAGCTCTCTGTTTCAAACACATGATGTTGTGTGATATAGGTAGAAATATTGAAGAATTGAACATGCCCAGTACTAGCATAGTGGAAGAACAGATATTGGAAGAGACAGACCAGTGATTTGATCCATTTTGGCAAGGGGTGAGGTAAAAAACTCCAATTATGCCAGTGTTCTCTCCTGGATTTTTTAGCTGTGGAGGGGGTGGGCTGCACTGACACAGTAAATGACTTTGTTTACAGTAATAGTTGTAATGTAACATCACTGAAGTAATATGCTCAAAATCCATGCTGTCAAATCCTGTTTCTTGGAGGTTTCTGTCTAAAGAAGAATTAGATCTGGTAGGGAAACATAGCAGTTAGAAGATCAATAAATACCTCCCTTGAGTCCTAAGAACTTGATTTGGAAGTGTCCTCTAGGTATCTAGCCTGTTGTCTTGTTGTGTTGGTACAATGCTGTGGAACTTCTGTGGGGGATTTCCTTTTAATTTAAGTTTTTGCAAGGACAGAAGAGGGAGTGTTTGTAAAAAATTGTGTAAGTGTTCCCTTTAGGTGTTCAAAATATAAAACTATTTATTGTTTGAGAAGTAGTTTAGGAACAGAAATAAGTAAGTTACATAGAGCTGTTGGGTCACAATACAAATGTGATTCTCGTTACAGGTCTCTCCAATACACTCACTGCCACAGCGCTGGGCATCCCCAGTCGCTGGGAAGGCATAAGGGGTTTTAAATCAGCTCAAGCCCATAGCTCTCTTCACAGCTCTTTTGGGTAGTCATTCAGTTTTTATACTCTAGGTTGGGCTGAGCCCTGTATATGCTCCCCTGTGCTGGTCTAGTTACCTCAGGAAGACATTCATGCTCTTGCTGCTCTCCTGGACAAACATTTACACAACCAGTTGATACACTCAACTGAGAGTCAGCTGGTCCCCATAATTGTTACAACCCTTTACCTTAACATCCACCTTCTGGTCCCCTTTGTCATAGTCTGAGGTTGGCTTTCTTTGCCACCAGTGTGGTCAGTCACTTCCCACATTCTTCCCAGACCTTCACAAGCACATTGCCCTTGCCCATCTCCATTGAGCCTTCTCAGGCGTTTATTGATTCATCATGTGGAGAGAAGAACTGGCAGCGTATAGAATCTGGAGGTTGGGGCATTTGCCTAGGTGTAAGAGACTTCTCTTACAACTTTGGTCACAGATGGAGGAACTGATGGAATGCAAGTGTGTTTCTTTCCAGGTTCATGCCCTGACCTTAGAGATGTAATATTTTCATCTTTGACTTGGTAGATACTTGCTTTATGTAACACAAAACAGATTGATATGAACAGAGAGAGACCAACTTATGACTGTCTAGCTAATGAGTGTGTCAATAAGTAACAAGTAACTGTCCTTGAATGATGAGGGAAAAGTCTTCCTCCACCACCACCAAATGCTTACTGTGAAAAGTGCCAAAATCCCTTTGTGAACCTACTGTGAAAAGTCAAGCTGCTTCTTCCAAGTTTCTTTTTATGCTCCAAATAGTACTGTGAAGGTCTTGAATTAATGAATTGATTCTCTTGCTTTCCCTCACCCCCAATAAAAATTACTGACTTCATTTTTCAATTAGCTCTTGAGGCTGCTTAGATCACCCAATTGAGAATCATCTGAGGATTTAATTTTTGGTAGAAACGTTACTTAAATAGATTAGAACAAATTAAATTTGGCACTCAAGGGAATTTTGGCCTTTAGTGTTTTTGTTAGTTTGTTTTTGCTATATTGGGACCATCTGTTCAAACAGTATTCTATGAAGTGAGAGTACCATATATCATGATGGAATATAAATGTATATGTTGTTTCAGTACAGAAGAGTCTGATCTATCAGTAGTAGATAGTTTTTTGGAGATTGAGAGCACAGACTTTTTTTAGTTGTATAACTATTTACTCAGTAGTCCCCAAATAATATTAATCTGAAAATTTTAGGGCTTTTTGGCAACACAGATTAAATCCTCAGTAATATTCTTGTAGTATGAGTGCAATGGTTTGCCATGTTTACCAATGCAGAAACAATATATAGGAAAGCTAAGAGATTTGTCTAAGGCACCACAGTAAGTGGAAGACTTGATTTATGTCTGTGATTAGATTGCTAGGTGCTTGCACTAAGACCAGTGTTTCTAACTTAATTTGCTCGTTTTATGGTTTGACATCTGAATGGGTGACCTAACTGCTGAAACTGCTGATGTACTGACATTATGTTTACTTCCTGTAAAAGTCAGGATTTATTTAAAAGTATAATTTCAGGCACTCAAGATGGTAAATGGATGAGATGTCCTAATTTGTAATGCCTTCTTCCCTGCTTTCCAGTAAGAAGAGTGTATTGCCTGCTTTCTCTCTTATGTCTGAAACAAAGCAGGGCAACGAAGCTGGTGCAGGGTCCTGGAGCACATGTCGTATGAGGAGCGGCTGAGGGAACTGGGGTTGTTTAGTCTGGAGAAGAGGAGGCTGAGGGGAGACCTCATCGCCCTCTACAACTACCTGAAAGGAGGTTGCAGAGAGCTGGGGATGAGTCTCTTTAACCAAGTAACAAGCGATAGGACAAGAGGGAATGGCCTCAAGCTGCACCAGGGAAGGTTTAGACTGGATATTAGGAAACATTTCTTTCCAGAAGGGGTGGTTGGGTGTTGGAATGGGCTGCCCAGGGAGGTGGTGGAGTCCCCATCCCTGGAGGGGTTGAAGAGTCAGATTGACCCAGTGCTGAGGGATCTGGTGGAGTTGAGAACGGTCAGTGTGAGGTTAATGGTTGGACTAGATGATCTTCAAGGTCTTTCCCAACTGAGATGATTCTGTGAAAACAAAAGCATGGTTTCATCTGTTGGCCAGGCAGGTGACCCTAGTACAAAACTGTTACTTTGCTTAGTTTGGGCAAGGAAATCTTGGGTTTCAGTACTGATTCTGTTCTTAAGCTGTATCTGATGAAACATTGTATGAGGTGTTTTTTGACATTGTGGATGGGTATCTTAACATTACAATGGACCAAAACTTTACATTATAAACTATATTTTTATTGCTTATAATTTGTCCTTCCTTATTAATATGTCCCCGCCCCTTAAGTCTTAAATGTATATTTTGAGGGAGTTGTGGAAATTTTCTGCCCAGTGATTCAGTTGAAGGAGGGCACTTCAAGGAAAAACGAGTATGTTTTTCTATTTTCCCCTAAATTTGTCAGGGTATTTTTGGAAGAACTAACTTGGAACAGGAGCTCAATTTGGCTGAAGTGGCATTTGCTTGTTATACCTGTGAAAGTAGACATACATTTGTCCCAAATTATTACCCTTTCAAAAAATAGTCTGTTAAGCATCTTAGAGGGTTATTTAAACTTCACAGCTAAAACATTTGAAACATACCCCTGTATTATGCAAAAAAAAGGACTTACGGTGTTGTGGCCTTGTCTGCTGTGGGATGGGCTACAGTTTGGTCTGAGAGCACAATTTTAAACGGAGATTTTCTTTTGTGTTGGTTATACCTCTTCTCAGTGATACGAAGACCCAAATGGAGTAAATCACTCCATTCAAATGTAGCAGAGACAAGAAGAGTGAAATTGGTTTGGGACTGGGGCCTCTGGTATCGATGGGGAAAAATCTGGTGTGAAGGCAGTGTGCTTTGCAAACATGCTGCAACAAGAAATGGTAAGAGGAAGTGAATGCAGTGAAACTCTTGCTAGATAAGAAATTGCTTCCCTCAGGAAGGAATTCGGAGCTGGAAACCAGTGGGAACATGGGTTGTGTGTTGAAACTTCCCTGAGAGGAGATGCAAACTGAACAAGGAGCCTCAAATGGAAAACAAATCTGGAGGCAAGGCAGGAAACTGAGTGGTTAGAGTGGTATTCAGAATTGCTGGCAAGGAAGCTACTTGTCAGTAGGAGAAATCTGTAGTTTGGAAATTAACTGGAAAAATAAGGAGAATAGAATGACAGTGGAACAGAAAGGAAGTGGAAGCACAGGTCTTACATGGAGGGGGATGAATCCTGTGGGGGGTGGGTGGGAAGTGAGAAAGTGGGGCAAATCAAGCTGCACGCAGGAGTTGCTGATTCCTAGTACCTGGAGTGGAATCAAACCTTCCAGAGATTTTCTCTCCTGCTGAGGAACATTCCTCTGCCAGTTGGTTACACAAATATTTGATGGCAGCGGAGCCCATTTGCCTTAAGTGCTGGTCCACGTAGAGGCTGCGGACGCAGTGCTGCTGACACTCAGCTGTCAGCTCAAGGGTCAGAGGTCTCTATGGTAGATAAAACTGTTCTAACCCTCGTGCACTATTCCACCAGTGTCATGAATGTGTTATTTAGATGCTGAGTGATGAAGTTTGCTTTTGATTATCTGCAAATGTGAAGATAAAATACTATTATGAGTAGCAACAGAAAATACCCAAAAATTAGAAATTGGCAAACCCAAATTTGCATTTTTTACTCCTTTGTTCAATACTTCTTTTCAGATACTACATTTTAAATTACTTGATCACATGCCTCTTTTTCATCAGCATCCTTAAAGTAGAGGGTGTTCTGCTCTGGAAATGTAACCTGTAGCATAGCAAAGGAGAGGACAATTTGTAGGGTGCCTTCTTTGTGGTTACAGGAATATGTGACAATTGAAGCAGAACACTGCTGGAAGAAAAATGTTGGTCTGGTGATTTAAATGGGACTGTTCAGAAATTGCCTTTAACTGCATGTTTTTGCATTTTCTGAGTGCCCAAACTTTGGATACTAGGATCAGCTTTGTGAAAGTGCTGCATACTTGCATCCACAGTGCAGCAGCATCAGCAACTGAGAAATCATGGTCTCCCAAATGTGGCGTCTAGAATTCCTTCTTTAACACTTATCTCTGGGCTTCCCTTCCCCATATGGGAAATTAGTAGAATACTTACCGGTTTCTTGTGGTGTTGACAAAATAAATTAAGGTTGTGAAGCACAAAGGTGTTACTGTGATAAGCACAATAAATTAACCTCAAGAAGAAATTAGTAATGGTGTGTTTCAAGCAAGGATTTTGGTACACCAATCCATGGACTACACACTGAACAATATAGAAGAAAATACAGTGCTAAGTAGCTGCTTATTGAGTGCTGTAGCTCCTGTGCACATTAGATAAATGCTGTGGGGAAAAATAATGTTTGTGTAATTGAAGACAGCATGTGGGTGGGGTGCTATAGACAGATCCTTAGTTGTGGCTGCTTCTAACCTTTATGTGCTTGACTGTGGCTTCAATAGTTTTCTCTTAATGTAGGTTTTTAATGTAATATTGTATACACACATTCTTTGTAAATAATGTATGTGCAGTCATTTAGGGACTGTTTACTAGCCAGGCTTTGGGAAACGTAGATGTAGGGAAAAACAGGAGCGATGCAATGATAACCAATTACTGGGGTAAGACAATACTCTGAATAGTAGTCCATGGATATATTTACATTCAAGATACATATGTATCCAGTCAGTGAAACTGAGGAATTATTTTACCTGTCTAAATACCTAGAGGTGTTACTCTTGTGCCTTGTTCTCCCTCATATTTGTTTCATGAATATGTAAATTGGCCTATCCCCATTGTTATTGTACTTCTCAACTGCTTTGGAAAATAGCTTATTCCATTCCTGGAATTCTTTTTGTTTGGGTTCTTTTGACAGCACTGCTTTCAGTGTTCGTATTTCATATTTTGAGAGGTGCCTTGCAGGCTGTTTTTCATGGTTAAGAACATCAACATATATATATATATATAAAAGTAATACATTACTTTTGGATATCAACATTATTAGTATTAGACCTTCTGTTCCTGGGTGAGGAGCAGACCCACAGGATGAGCTACATTCTTAGTTCTGTGGCCAGGCTGTGCTTTGAGTTGAGTTTTTTCTTAATATAAAGCAAGAAGGGGGGAGCACTAGTGAACCTGACTGAGCCTACCATAGTAGAGGCAATCAGTTGTTATTATCTTGAAATTATTTTTTAGGAGTTGCAGGATTTCTTGCACTAACCACATGTTTCTTTTAGCTCACTGTTCCAGAAAACAGAGCCATCCGAATCTTACCTTTTCATGTTGTTGAGGGGTGGCTTTCGTTCCTATATCATGCCTTTTCCTTCTCAGTGAAGAAAGTTTTTATTAATAACAGAAGAGCCCATATCAAATTCTCCTGCTAGTGTTACTCTGTGTCCCTGTTTCCCTGACTCAGATGATATTTGTGAATATCCTGTAGCCTAAGATAAAGGTTTAGCTCTCCTTCGCCTGGGTTGCAGTCCATGTGCTTATTCCCAGTGAGACAAGTTGTACCTTAAAAATTCTTTAAAGGTTTGGAGTAGCTCTTACGTGTTCCACAAAACTAGATTCAAACTCAACTCAGGACCTAAAGGGGACTATCCTCTGTGCCCCGACAACTTTCTGCACCTGCATCTTTCTGTGAAGAACTATATTGTTGGATGACTGCTTCCACCAGGAGAATGGAATGGTGGTGAGCAAGACCTGTTTTCAGTTGTTTGTTTATAGCTTAAAAATAAAAGCTTCACAACTTTTTTTCCCCCTTCGTTCCTTTGCTTTCTAGACAGGATTTGCCTTTACCATATACTAAATTTCTTCTTAAATCTCTTTCCAATTTTCATTGTGGTCAGGGAATCAGTCTGTGGTTCCACCCCCAACTGTCAAACCTGTAGAGGCACTTTCCACTTCCAGCATGAAGAACTTTGTTTTTGTTTTATTTTAATGACTGTTAAAACTTGTCTGATGATATTGATGGTGCAAAAGAAAGAAAGGATGTTTCCCAGTGAACCCACAAATCTAGTTTGAGCAGTGAAAAAGTGCATTGTGGAGCATGCATCCTATTCTTGCAGCCACGTAAGAGCCCAGGTGTACTGCAGGAGAATGCCACAGAGAATCATAGAATAATTGAGATGGGAGGACACCTTTAAAAGTCATCTAGACCAACCTTCTGCTCAAAGCGGCCAGCTTGAAAGCTAGAGCCAGCTCTGAAGTTAGATGAGGTTGCTTGGGGCATATCTAGTTGGGTTTGGAATATCTCCAAGGATGAAGCCTCCGCAACCCCTCAGGGCAATCTATCACAAAGTTTGACCACCCTCACAGAGCGGGGCGGGGCGGGGGGAATCCAAATCCATGGTCACAACTGTGTTTGCAAGTTGTATCTGTTGCTGGTCTCTTTGACTAGCTCTGTGTGCTCCAAAGCAAAGCTGCGTGTATGTGATCTGCGCCTTTGTGTGGAGCACAAACCCTCCTCCTCACTTTCACAGCCTGTCCTTCTGTCCATTCACCACAGTACTCCAGGCACGTGAACTATCCAGCTGACAATGAGGAGAGATTACGAGTTGGAGTCATGGTGTGAGCGTAGGCAGAAAGGTAGAGAGAAGTTACTGAATAATGACTGGAAGTTTTTGAGATGTGCATGTTCATATCCTGCTTCCTTTTTTTTTTTTCTGTCAATCTTCCCAGGATCATTCTGGCCTAAGACTGAAATGGTTCTTTGTGCACTCCTCCTTACATGCTTGGGACTAAAGGTGAGGCAGGATTCTGAAAGTGCATGCCCTTTGTGGATGCTTTGAGGTGAATAAGGTCTGTGGCTGCAGGCGAAAGGGATGCCGTACGTGTAATCTGCATGTCTTAATGCTTGTAATTGTTTGTCATGCTCAAACAAGGCTGGCAGCTGGGCCTTTATAGCAGTTTTGCTGCAAATTTTTCTTACCTGGCAGAGTGGGAGCTGGAGAATGTACTATCTGCATAGGACAGGAGAGCAAGTGTTGGAGAAAGAAATCAGTCTGACACGCTTGTTACAAAGTTGGAAGCTAGGTTAGTGTAGCGACCATAGAGTTGTAAATGTAGGAAGCAAAAAAAAATAAAAAATAAAAATCTAACTTTAGACAATTCTGCAGTCTCCAAATGGCACTATCTTGACAATTTAAGCTGTTCAGACCATTGCTGTCATTGCTGTGATCCAGCCTCCTCTGTTGCAGTTGACACCTGAATTGATCAGATCCTACAGTGAGTTGGTTCAGCTTACAATACCTGCTGAGATCGAATTCCACAAAAGAACAGCATAGTTACCTGCTGGTGTAGGAGGCTTACCCGCTCACCAGTGGGTCTGGTGAGCACCAGTATTGAGTGATAGGGAGGGGGTGGTACTACGTGCTGCTGCAGGATTGCCTAGGGCTGGAGAGTAAAACTGTTGCAGCAATGGAATGACTTAAATTGTCTTAGAGCCACAACCTTACGTGTTTTGTCCAACACAGGGATTTCTAAAGAGGTGCTTGTTTCTCCCCCTTTCTTGCTTGGGTCTTCCAAGGTGCATAGCGTGCAGGTAAACTTTTTGCTCTAAGAATTTTTAATATTTTTAAGTTGCTAGAGGCATAGTTTAGGAGTAAATTACAATTCTGTTACTGAGCACAGATCAAAGGTGGCATTTGGTAATGAGATTTCGATGATTGTGTTGCTGTAAAATGGAAGAACTTGGGGAAAAATGTGATCTGGAAATACTTAAAGGAGATTTTTAGAGGAATCTATTGAGGAGTGAGATAAATGAGCTAAGGAGACTTGTCATACCTGATGCTGGTAAAATAGCTTTTGTTTCCCATCTCTGCCATTGATTTGTGATGAGATCAGTAGCCCCTCAGTGCTTTTTATTTCTTTGTAAATTGGACAGATGCTTATTTCAGAAGAGACAAGACAAAGAGAGCTTTAGAGCTTGTAGTGCACCGTAAATGCATATAAAGACATTTATCAATTTGTAGGGATTGTAAACTCAGGACTACATTTACAATCTAGAGATTAGTGGTAAAATAGCTAATCTCTTAAGTATGTTGCCTTCGAAGGTCAAAACAAGCTGACAGTGGGGGATGTCCCTTCTGCTTGCTTTAGTCTGCTGTCTGTGAGTACAATACTACCACTGCATGATTTTTTTTTATTTGACTGGTATGGTTGGAAGGACTGTATACCTGTGTAATTCTGAGGAGCATTTTCTTTTAAGACAATAGTTACGGATCGTGTGGAGTGTCTTCACTGGGGAACATACTAAGCAAATGTCTTGATTAGTTAACACCTTTTTTGGCACTAGGTGGAAGCTTCTGCATCCAGAACAGGTGAGAAATAACATTGTGGTGCTATACTTGTATTTTTATTACAGTGTGGGCATGGAGCACATGTGCTGCTACTGCAGTGTAGTTTTAACCCTCTAAAGCTGGGAAGAGGAAACAAGCCCAGTGAGCGAGCTTACAGAGGTGTGGGGAAAAATGGAATTTTTCCTTCTCTAGCTTTGCTTTGTGTATGGTTTTATGTTAATGTCTGTCAAAACTAAGAAATTTTGGGTTATGTCTGTCTAGAACATTTTTTTTTTGTGCTATAGGAAAATACTGTACTTGTGAAGAGACCTGAAACTGTTGTATGGTGTGTATCTGAGTTAATCAAGATTTTTCTCTGACACACCAAAAAAAAAAAAAAAAAAAAAAGAGGATCTCTGTGGAGATGGCAGTTGATGCAAGCTTTAGAGTCAGTTTTAACCCAAAACTTACCTGAAATATCCCAGTTAAATTCCTGCCTTTAAGAAGGACACATTTGTCGCCAAAATAAGTGCCTCCAATTCATAAATGTAATGCAAGTTTGACTAGAAAGTCCATAGACTACAATGACAGGTCAAAGCAGTAAGCTGAGGGGATCTATCCACTCCCCAGAATTCAGGCTTAGTTAAGCATGTTTAGGAAGACTTGGAAAGGACAGGTAGTTGGATATTATTTGTTAAAAGTTTCTGACAATGTAGAAGTGCTTCTAGATGTCTTTTCTGTTATGGGAGACAGATATGAAGGCTCAATGTCTTCGTTACAAACTGAAAGTTCACATGGGATGCTTCTCCATTCAGCAGTTTGCTCATGTAATAAAAGGGTGAATTACTGAGATGAAAGAAGGTATTGTTTGGTAGCAGAGAGAGATGAGGTGCATAAGTTACGCATTTTAAAGGTATTTAGTAGATTTTTGGCATTGCAGAGAAAATTTTAGATTAATCTCAGATGGAAGGAGAACCCTCTGCCATTCTGGGCTGCTTGAATTCTTCTGCTGGATTTCTTTTGGCTTTTGGAAAGACCTTTCCAGTTATCCTTTTTTTTTTTTTTTCAGATGTCCTTAATTTTTTTTCTTCACCTGCTATTTAAAATGAACAGAAATTGGGCATTTAAAACATGGGAGAGACTGTTAAGAGTGGACTGATATTTAGTCTCCTCTTGTTCTGTAACATTTAAGACTTGCATTTTAGGATGGGATTGTTTAATGCTTATGACTTTCAGCATTTGAGGGTGGGGTGATTCTAGAACTTTTTATTTCTAAGGCTCTCAGTGTTGGTGACCTCTGGATAGATTATATAAAAGGACAGGTATGTGCCACAAGTGGGTGTTCCGTCAGTAGAGGATTCTTTAGACTTTTAAAACACTGTAAAGCATCTTTATTTGACCCAGGAATGTTCTGAGATCTAGTGGGAACTGTTGTACAAAAATCCGAACAAGATACAAGAGGTCTTGCCTACAGCTACGTAGAAACTAAAAGATTACATCTGGATTATAAACAGATGTCTCATTTTTGCTTTTGAAATGTGGTCTGTGTTGAGAAGTGGTTTTAGGTGAAGGTTTCATCATAAGGCCTTGCTAAATTTACAGCTCCAGGCTTCCAAATTGGGGGCAGGGGGCGTTTTTTCCCTCTGTCACCCCTGTTCCCTGTTATGCCATCATTTCTCCCTTGTGCAGGCATTTCCACTTATCTGCTAATCACAAGCTAGTAAAGTTTGCTAAAAAACCCCCACCTGGTTCTACCTGTCAGTTCTCTGACATTCAGGTTTGTTGAAGTGGCCTGTGGTGCAAGCGTGTGGGTACCAAAGCTGCCTCTAAGTGCAAGCAGTAGGGAGATGGGTGTTGGAATATGTTCTTTTGATGACAGAACATGTTCCTCTTGTTTTGTTTCCTGTGTATTCACTTTTATCTTAGCTCCAACAGCTGCTGAGTCTCTAACTCATGGGTGTTTGTTTGGGTTAGGACCCTACTGTTTTTATCAACTAAACAGGAGAGAGGTAAATAGGGAGGAAGAGAACAGCTTTTAATTCAGATCTCAGGTAACCATTCTCTAAGTTTCAGTTCCTCACGACTTGCTAAGTTTTGCATAGTCTATTCCAGTCACATCTCTGTTTTCTAGATAGATAACTTTCCCTTTCTTTCTCATCCCTACTTTTTTCTTTGACCTGGTTCATGCTGCCTTTGACATATTGATATGATACTGACTTTTCATTTGGGAATGCTAATCTGTGTTTTCACAGTATTCATAGATTGTTAAAACATTGAGTTTCTAAGACCATTACAATCGTGTACAAAGTGTTTATCATAAATATTAACTTTGAAATGGTTTTGGTACCATTTTGAAATGGTCTGGTTTTCAGTATGTGTTTAAGGTTTTTCCTGCTGGTCAGTACTAGATATGAGAGACATATCAACACATCTTTGGTTCACACAATGGTCAGTTGTCAGGATATCATATTAATTTGACGTTCACATTCACTGCAGATGATCTGAATATCTTTCTAAATTGATTATCTTATTTAAAAACCATGATGCAAAAACCAAAATGTAATATTAAGGAAGTTGTACAGAGTCCTCTGTAAATAAAAAAATAAATAAAATCCTTAATCATAGGGCTGTATTTACCTGATCATTCTCACTGTTTTCTGTTATTGTTTCTGACAAGTCTTGTTCAGTGATACCCTGCTCTGCATGATATGTATTCTCAGCAAATATAGATGGGTGTCTGCTCAATTGTTGCACTAGTTCCACACTTGGCTCAAACCTTTTTATGGCTGTGTAACAAACTAAGAACTTGCTCTGGGGTAAAAAAAAAAAAAAGTGTTGCTGATTTGATATTAATTCAGAGTAATTGCCTCACCTGATTCACTTTACAGCCACATGAACGTTGCTGCTAGCACAAAAGAAGGAGCAGTGTGAAGAGGCTGAATGTGAGTACTAGGAGCAGAATAGGATCACTTTTTGTGAATGCCAGTGCAAATGCAGGTCTTATGACTCTGCAAATATAATATTAAGTGAAAAACATGATAAAATGCTTCCTAACATAAATGCAGACCGTTGCTGAAAGAAAGAGTCCTGCTGTCCCTTCACACATTAAGCTTCCTATTGCTTCCCTTGCAGTCTAATGATTTCAGGACTGCTGGGTGAGCTGAGTTAGCTAGTTATCAAATGCAAAAATAATAACTGGTTTTCTTTTTATCTCTTTTTTTTTTTTTTTTACCCCTCCTCTCAGAGCAACGAGCTGATCTGACTTCCTGTACGGTTGTATGATCACTAGGTCTGATGCAAGGTGAGAATTAGGAGTATGGGGGTACAGGAGATGAGATGGCTTCTTTTTGCTGCAGCACGTAGTTGCACCAGGTTAAATATAACATGAAACTGCATATTTTATTTGAACACATTTTTTGTTCTGGAGTCATATCCATATTTTATGAGGTCTGCCTACATAGAAAGGTTTTCATGTTATCTTCAGGGAAGACCAACAGCTTACAGCGTGTTCTAGACATTTCTGGAGAACCTGCATTAACCCCATGCATTAATTAATTAGTTCCTTCATACTGTTACTGAAGCTATGGCACAGTGTTTCCACTCCCATGGTCTACACAGTCAAGACTTTGAATCAGTATGTTAGCACTGAAACAGTCTTGTTGTTCATACTACTGATGTGCAAGCTTTTCCTGATTGTGGATACTATTAATAATCCATGTTGCTGTCAAACTTGGGAGCTGTAATCATGCATCAAAAAGGCATTCCTTGTTTTAATAAATGTACAGTCTTACTATATTAAAGGAATGACCCCAACTCTTTTTCCCAGCAAACTTTTGAGCTTAAAATTTGGAAGTACTTTGCAGCCTTTAACACCATTGATCACTGAGGAGAAGAACATGAGAAGTTGATAAAGCAAACAGGAAAAGTGCTGTGTTAGAACCTCTTTTAAATTCCTTTTGAGAGCTTCCTTTCATACAGAGTTTCTTAAATGTGCTTTTTCCCTGTTACCTTTTTGTGTTTTGCGTTTGTAGTTCTCTTTTCTTCTGGCCGGTATTTTTTTTTTTCCCTTCCTTTTTGAGAAGAAGCCAATAGCTAAAAGATAATAAAAGAAATTAAATGCTTTTGGATCTTCTTTTTTTTTTTTTCTTACTAAGGTTAGCCTGTCTTGTTTTTTTCTGTTTTTGGCTGAGTTTCCTTCAAGAAAGCTAAAGTTGCTTTAAGCATGCTTCAGCAAGCTCGGTAGTAGCAATGGCTGATGCACCTGGTGTTGCTAATCCAAATAATAATCTCTCAAATCCTGGTCTACTTCAGAAGTCATCTGAAAGATTTTAAGAGGACACTGACACTGAAAGAAGTAGAGGAAGGTCTTCCCTGTTATTCTTACCTGCATGTTTTTGCTTCTGTGCTGCCTCCTCTTTCCTGTGGATTCAGTTCATCATGTTGGTGTGCAAATGCTCTTGCAGGTGATGTGGAGAAGCATCGTGGAATTTGGAAGCAAATTGCTCTTTGCGCAGGACTGTTTCTTTTGGTGGCAGTGCTGACTTGTGCTGATTTTTAGCGTTTGTGTCTGAGTGTGGTGGTTTGTCAGATGTTAGAACTGGCTGGACGCTCACTGCCCAAAGGGCAGTTCTGTCTTACTCCTCACCTCGCCTTGTCTGTGCATACCCACCCTTTGATCTTGCAGGATGGGGTCTGGTTAACTGAGGTCTTGCCTCACAAATGTCTCGGGTAAGTAATTGAGCACAGAAAACCCTGAATGGTGCTCTGCAAATGTAGCTATCTGACCTAATCCACTGAGAGGATGCCAGAAATGGAGCAAAGTGGAGTGGAACTGTACAGTCAGAACAGGGCAGTGAGGCTGCCTCCTTGGATTTCGGTGATGAGTTTGTTCTCTCAGCTATCTTAACCTCACCCCAAAGTAGGTTTCATTTTTGTTTTGCTTATGCTGATTTAATACCTTTCTATTACTCAAAGTGGCAGTGTTGTTCATCCTCTCATCATGTGTTATTTGTTTTTTTACAATGGTGATGATACCAACTGTGAAGCTATGGTAAGTGAAAAGTTAATACTTGCCCCGCCACCCCAGTTGGCTGCTTCTTTGTCACTTACACCTGGACAAAGGAGAGATGAGGAGAGCACATTGCTGGTAGTGTGGTAAAAGATAGGTTTGTCCCCATGTATGTCAGCTCTGGCTTAGATCAGATCAGTTTAAATTGATCATAAAACCCAAGGGGTTTTGTTTTTTACAGGTGAAAACAAGAAAGAATTTGTAGTACAGTTGCTAGAAATACATTTTAAAGGCACATAGTGAGTGAGGGCAGGATACATAAATTCTGTTTGTGAGCCTGAGCTTTCTTTTAATATGAAAAATTCTTACAGTCGTTCGGAGCTTTGATGGGAAATCTAATAGACAAAAGACAATCTAATCATGCTCGTGCAGGGGCTGTATAGCATGTGTGCATGCATATATTTGTATAAGAATTGGGGGACCTTTTTTGAAACATTCAAGTCAAAACCATCTCCCTTGCACTCAGAGTCATTAAATTGAGGTGTGAGAGACTTTGCTTTCTTGTAATTCAAATAATTTAAAACTTTAATCAACAGCTACACTTCCATTTTTAATTTCAGTAAATTTAAATTGATCTCATCCTGAATATTTTTTCTTTGAGTTTATGCTATGGAAAATAAATTTTAACTTCTTCTAACTCTGCCCAGGAGCAAATTAAAAAAAGCAGATGTGTGGTGACAACTTTATTTAAACTCTGTGTGAAAAGCAGAAAATGAGTCTTCAAGGTGTTTGAAATCACATCTTTTCCAATACTGTTTTATTTAATGAATCTTTTGATTCCCCTTTTGTGGCATTTTTCTTTACATTTTTTTACAACACTCCATTTAAAATACATTGTAACACTTACATCACTAAAGCATCCATGTTTGGGGATAGGGCTAAAATACTGTATATTTCTTTCTATACTTGTTTGAATGTCTTTCAAGTAGTGTCTGGAAATGGATTTTTTTGGTTAGTGATGCAATGTTTCTTAATTGTGTGTTTATATACATATAATAATGGTAGCTGAGGCTTTAACATAATTTCAGTATAGTTTCCATGTTTACCTACCATAAAATCAATTCTCAGGGCAAGATGATGGTCTAGAATTAATTTGTTTTTGTAATATACCCTTTACATATGTTTTTATATTTGGGTCCATTGACTTCACATTTATGTGTGACTCTGAAGAAGTGCTTGTGGTTTGGGATTATAAGCAAACAATGTATTGTGACTACAAATGTAGCTCAGAAACACATATCTAGCCATAATCAGTCTGCTTAGTATTGATTTAGTGAGGTAGGCATATAGGCATCTGGTCTAACAGATCCCCCTTGTGCCTGAAAAGAACCGTAACCCAGAATGGCCATAATCAGTTTGAGCATCGTTGTCCTTCCCAAGTTTTTCACCCTTTTCAACAGCCTGTGCAGTTTTAAGAGTGGTTCCATGTTCTTCCTGGGAAGGGAAAGAGGCCCGTTGTGTCCAGGAAGGGACATGAAGTAGAGCTGGTTTAACTCAGGTACCTGCTTGCTTTGTGTTTGAAACTGCAGCAGTGGCCCTTTGTGACAGTTTTCACAATGCTTGCGTTAGGAATTTATGAATTGAAGCTGAAGCTGCTGCTCTTTATTTCTCTGTTTCAGAATAGAATGGCATAGTACAGTTCTAGAGAGATCAGTTTTGTCTTTGCTACGTGTGACTTCATTTGAACTGCTGAGCTATGGAAGCGTATCTTAGTGAGAAAGGCTTTTGGTTAAGTTTGTGTGGAGAAGGAGATTGAGGTCATACTAAACCCATAGGGTTAAATGCCAGCACTTGTTAATTTGATTTGATAAACTACTAAAGCAGGATAACAAGGGAGAGAATATGAACTTAAAACACCCAGCACAGAACTACTGTAGAGATCTGTTTCTGTGTACACTAGAGTGAAAAATACCTTGGTAACATTAGATAATAAAGGAGCTTTTGCATGACAGTGAAATTTTGGAGAAATTGTTACAACTTAGTTTTCAAACTAATAAACAGTGCCTGTCAGGTGGTAAGTGATGCAGAGGAGAAAATGTCTGAGCAACCTCCAGTGAGGAAGTTTAGTTTGGTGTTAATAAATTGGTGAATTTCTAAAAATTCAGTGTGTTAGCTGCTCTTCAAAGGTTAAATTCTAGTTTAAATAAAATTGCATTTAAAGTGCTATACTTTACATGTCACCCAATTGGTGGGCATTGGTGTTGCTTACACTTGTGTTATAGATAGGTAGGTATGTAATGTTAAATCAGCATTTTGCAGCAGGCTTTTGAGATATACAATAGTATTTTGTTAATGTTAATTCTACTTTTGTTAGTTATTCTTAAATTCTGCCACTCTCTTGGTAGAATGTATGTTCAAACTATGCTGAGTTTTAAAAAATGTAGAGATCTAGCTCTGTTGAGGGAACACATCTTGTTATTGCCAGTAATCTGCTGTTAAAGTTTGGGGCATTTCCCTTTTGAGCTTTAAGCTTGCTTTTATATAGCAATCAGGATGAAACACATTTAATTCTCTGCAAGTAAACTGTAAGTAATTATTAAACACTTTAGAACTTTAACACAAATATTATGCAGCGTCTTGTGGCTGACATATTGGGAGAATGAATGAACTAGAAATAGTAATGCACTGTTTTGAGAACAGGAGTGAGTCTAGGTTTGTGGAAAAAATCAGTGATTTTTGTTAGAACAACTGATTAATTGGAAAAAGTAGGTAGCAGAATGTGATGTCCTCAAAATACGAGGAAAGGTTTGTGTGATGGAAAGCTAACCTGTTTTTCCCAGCTGAGTAAGTTGAATTCATTATAGCCTGCTTGCTGAGTGACTGTTCATTTGGGAAACGTTAGCAACTCCATGGATGGATGGATGAATAAATTGGTATAACGAAGTTGAGAGATCTGGAGACGTTCAGGATAGCATACCGATCTCTGAGGAAAAATCTGGGTAATATTTTTAGAAGTTCTCAGTCCCTGCTAGCTCCTGTTGGGAACGTGATGGGATCTGGTGTATGTTTAGTGCTTTTGAAAACTTGTTTCAGATTTTATTTTTTGGAATGCTGCATTCATGATGACCATGCATTATTCCATTTGTATGTTATGCCAGTTAGGAATGTATTCCACATACTGGATGTCTCTGAATACTGAAACACCTTTTCCCTGCTTAGTTTTAGTTTATATTTCAGAGCAGTTTGCATTCATTAGGGGTTTTGCCAAAGACAGATGCAGTCACTGAGGTTAGATTCTTCTTCTGAGAAGTGGCTGCTTGTGGCAGCTGTGGCCGCAGAGGTGAGGATTCCTTTCATAGCTATCCATGGTCTACAGGGAATAATTTCACTTTGTTGTCATGTTTGGGCACTTGTCATGGTCACACAGTTCTCCGATAAATACAGTGAAATGTATACATTTGGAAGTCAGTTTGAAAGAAGGTTAATAACTAGAATGTTTTATGTTGCTGGATTTATTGCAGCACTGAGTAGGGAACTTCTGCAAACCCACCTTTTGTGCATCGTTCCTGCTCTTTTGATCCATTGGTCAGAAACGTGATACGATAGGTCATGAACTTCCATGGGTAGCAAGGCAGTTAATCAGTCTTCAGACACAGATTGAAAGGCTTGGTGTTTTTCATCATGGAAACCTGTTTACTGATGTAGGTTTTTCTAACCTACCTGTAGAAGTAAACGTAAATGTAGTATTTCTCCCTGAGAAAGTTTCTTTATTACTCTTACGTCAATGTCCTTTGGGTTTCTTCCCCAGGCCATAGCTTCTGACATTGCCAGTCTTTTCATCTGTCATAGTCTATCAATTAATACTGATGATTCACATTGTATAAAAATAGAAACTTGATTTCAGTAATTTGATTTACATGTAAACCTATCCAGGTCTCCTTCTGCTTGTGTATTAAATACTGTAAGCATTTAGTTTTGTATCATACCATTTTATTGAAGAAGTTGGCTATGGTTCTTACGGTCACATATTGTATTTGAAGACCTGAATTTGAGTCCTAAGTACTTCATGGTCTTGGTGACTCAGTTTGCTCTTTTTGGCTGTTTTCCAAAATTATAATTTGGAATGAAAATACTTTTATAAATTTATTTGATATTACTGAGATGTATTTTTTTTTTAAATGGCTGATGTTTGCTGTAATGAGAGCTGTAAAAGTAATTGGTTTTGACGTCCTTGCAAACCTTTGAGATTTTAGATCTATCTCCTGAAACTGTGTTTCTTCTGTTTCAGTTGAGAGTACAATTGTTCATAACATGCAGACTGGACACGAGATACTGCTTTGCAGTAGCTATTAATCTGCTGATGAACTGATTCTTGTAGAGATTGGAATGATTCAATAGAATGAGTTTCAAAAATGTCTAGCAATTTAAAATGCTGCTTGGGTGTGAATTAAGATGTTCAGAAGCTGCACACAGTTTCTTGAAATCTTGATTCTTTTTAGCCATTCATAATGCCATCCAGCAGAAGTGCTTTGTGGAGTTTCTGAAGCACATGGAAGTAGGATAACTGGGTAGATGAGGACCAGTGCTTATGGATTGTAAAAGGTGTGAGCCTGCGGTTTAAGAATTTACGTACTCTGGCTGTGGTTGTGATTGACTTGCAGAAGTGTGTTTGGCTTGCAGGCTTTATGGGGTATTGTTACGATGCCTGTATTTGGGCACTTAGCTTGTCCCAGCTGTGCAGTGAGATTCATTGTTATAGAATCCCTTCACTGAGGCTTAAGGTCAAGCATTTTGCTTTGTGTTTTGCTGTAGGGTGGGAACAAGCACACAGCTTAGGAGCCTTAGCTGATGGGCAGCAATTTGTTAAGTCAGGATAAATTAGTTTTGTATGTCTGTATTTTGAGGCATTTAATTTCGAATGTGTGCCACCTAAATGATAACCCTCTCGAGAGTGAGGCTTTTTAATTGAGAAATTGTGATTGTGAGATAAATTTGTCATAGGGAAGAGACAGAAGGTACTAATAAAACGCTGCATGCATGAATGAGGGCTGGGAAGTTCCAGAATTCTGTGTTTTCTCCAAAGTATGTGCATCTACCCTAAAATTGTACTAAATCAGGTTGTTGAGAGGCTACTGTCATCCTGAGTATCTTGCTCTGCAAATAGGCTCTACTTTGTTAGATGTTACTGTCTCAAGAACTTTCTTAGGGCATAGGTACCAGTCTTCTGATCTCACTGGTAACAGCAGTAGAAGTTTCTGCCTCTTTCTTCTGTCTTCACTAGAGTTTAATGCTATGTACATTTTTCTGTGGACTTCACAGGTTCATGTGATAGCTTCTAATCTGTTTGGGTCAAAATAAGCCTTTTTAGCAGAGACCAGCTGCTTTGCACTTCCAGCTCACCTGCTGTTCTTTGGGAATGAAAAGCAGCAGGACCACTTGGGCCAACTGATGAGGAATCACGAGTTTACCCACTCAGTTCTGTCATGTGCTGCTTTGAGCTGTCTTTGATGGAAGCTTGAGGCATTTCAGCTTTATTTGAGGGATGTAGTGTAACTGGTTGAGTTCATTCCCAGGTGATTACAGTTCGCATTGCAAACATTCCTTTTGCACTTCCATCTGAATACTGTGAAGTTTGGTGTGTAATGTTAAATGTCTACCATATTCCATTTTGTAGAGTTTAATCTTGCAGAGGAAAAATAAAGCAAGCTGGCACTAAGTGAAAGAACAGGTCTTGTTCAAGTGCAGGATTTACATCTGATTTTATAGTGTGATGTTCCAACTCAGCAGTCTTTATCTCACAGGGCCAAAGAATGCCCAAATGTTTTATGATGACCTAAGAAATTGTTCCCCAGGCACTGGTAAAATGGTTGTTATATATATGTTGGTAAAGTTTGTAGTATTAGATAAGCATGAAATTCCCTCTCCTGGCTCTCGGTATTGGTACTTCAAAGGACTGTACAGCTGTCCGTTTGCCATGTCTGCAGTGGCTTTCTCAGTGGATGCCCATGACAGAAAATGGACCAACTTGTTATTTGTCAAGGTACTTCTGAATGATCTGAACATCTGCCTTCTGTATGTTTGTGAGGTCGGTTCACTGTCCACAAGCAACTGTGACTATAACTCACTACTGCTTTTCTGGGACCAAGATGGTACTATTGCTGCAAAGGAAAGAGAGTTCATTTCCGTTTTTAAAAAAAGTTTGATTACTTCTTAACCACTCTTTAAGTAGTATCTCTGTAACATATCTTTTCTCCTTTCTCCCTCTTCTCATTCATTAATTGGTTCTTTGGAAAAGAAATTAATTGATGCATTAATATCTTCTGTGTTACTGCTTCCAGCACATCATAGTGAATAAATGTTATTTTATCAGCCCACTTGGCAATAATGACTGTTAACCTGATTGTTAACTGCTGGTTTTCGGATGGAATGCTGAATACAAGCTTGTTCCAAAATGGCAGAATCTGGCTTTCCTTTTTACTGTAATAAAGCTGCTTCTGTTTGCAGCACTGTGTTGCTGGGAGACTGCAGCTAATTTTTATGGCGCATGTCAGTAGTAGTGATTCAAATTATACATTTCATTGAGTAGCTCTTCTCTTTGTTTGTAAACTCTCTTCTATGAGGGGAGAGAAATTTTTTTGTTCTATGGAGAACAGTATCCAGACCAGAGAAAATGATTGAATCTGGAACAAAAGCTCAGATTGTTCTGTTGATAGCATCATTGTACTTCCAAAGTCACTCCAGGGGGGATGGTGGCCTGGCTGAATTTACACCAGGCTGATAGTCAAATCGAATGCAGGTATTCAGGAGAATTCCAGGTGAGGCATATACATCTCCCTAAACTGCTGTTTTTCAGATTCCATGGTGCAAAACTTCAGTGTGAAATGTGACTTCAAAGCAAAACAACCAAATAGACTCTGAAAGATTATGAACTATGTAGTTTTAATTCACAACAAAGATGCAGTGGCAATTTTGGGGCTCTGTAGACAATGCAGTCCTTTTTAAAATGATTGTTACACAGCTTGCATGTGGATCAGGACACGCATGCAATTACAGTGGCGAACAGTGGGTGTAATTGGGCATGCACCTAAATGAAAATACATGTGTAAGATAGAATCTGACCAATAAGTTAAAAATCTTTTGCTTGCTGAATCTGTACTCCTTTACTGGCTAAAGGAGATGGTAGTCCATTTCCTGATGTTCACATTCTGCTTAGGTTTTTAGCAGTGTCTTGTTTTTAATCTTGCTTGAGATGCCTCTATAAAATGGTGTGTGTGTGTGTGTGTGTGTCTGAAGCCTGCTTGCTTAAACACGCAAGTCATGTCAGCTGCAATGCGGCAGTGCTTGGTGCTAATGAGGTGAGCAGCCAGAGCACCCGTCTGCTTATGTTTTCTCATCTCTTTGCAATTATGGCAATGGGGATTGGAAAAAGGGGTTTGTATTGGCTGTGGCTCTGTTTTGGCCTTTCCAGAGTGTGATTCTGTGTCCTTAGGACTGGGCAGCATACTTCTGCTTCCATTTTGGGAGTTAGGTGGCTGCTTCATTATATTTAAGGCAAGCTCTTAACATACATCCTGGCTGGGAGAAGAAAAGAAAGCGGGAAGTACAGAGTGGGGGACACCCTCCCTTCTCCTTGCCCCCCACTCCCTCCCATTAATTCAAATGCACCTTGAAATGAAATGTGTTGTCTGGCAATATGTGTCTTCAGGTTGAGTAGATGCAAGTCTGTATTTGAAAAGTAACGTCTTTGTAATAGAGCTAATCAGGTAATTAATTTGAGCTAGATCTGAATGGTTACAGATGGCCTTCCATAGGCACAAAAATGCAGATGCACTGGGATTTCTCGGCTCACCTTCTTTCTCTTTTTTTTAACCCTTAAGGTGACAGCAGTGTGAGCTGTGTATTTTATGCTGAAGTCAGAAAGTTTTACTTTGAACATAAGGCAAATAACGTGAATATCAAATCCTATTTTTCTTCTCCCATCCTCAGATGCTACCAGACTGTCTTCACTGACCTTGATGCCTTCCCATCCCATGCTATCGTATTCCCATTCCTGCAGCCTGTCTTTCAGTGTTTCTTTTTCAGAGAGGTGGTCTGTCATGATTAGTCACGACATAGGTCATGATTAAGTAATACATTGGTCTTGGTGGCAAAGCTGGCTTTCCTTCTAGTTCCTGCCTTAATAACATAGGGTGCTGCTCTGTCAGCTGGTAGAATTATTTCTAAATACATAATATAAATCAGATTGTTGAAATGATCTGTGTTAAAAATACTGCTGTTTTGGGGTTTTTTTTTTTGAGGGTCATATCTAATCTCTGTTACTTTGGCAACATGTTGTGTAACGTGATACCACAATCAGAGGGACCAATACAGCTGGGACTGGGAAAGGTATGAACTGTATCATGTAGGCAAGAATGAGTGGTGGGAGGCAGGAACCTCCTGAGATACTGATACTGCTGATGTGAATGTAGTGTACAGCTAGCACCCATAGAAAGGATGACATGCCCACCTATAAAAAAAGTCCTTCACCCTGGGAAGGAGCCCAGGAATGTGTGCCCTAATACCATCTGTTCTTTGCCTAGTCCTAGTTTTAAGCGGGTTAAGAGTGACGTGTACAAAACAGCATAACTGACAAGATGCATTTTAGGGAGAGTTGTACTGTTTTAATGCTCACCGTTGCAGTCTGGTACCGCTGGTGTCATCACATATAGGGTGGTATTTCTTTGCCTGTTTACCTCCTCCTGAAGACCTTGTAGTTGATCGGGATGTTTTTCTCTTCCTTCTTTAGGTCTCCGGGTGAATGGGGAGCTCATTACTGCTTACCCACAAGTGGTGGTTGTGCGTGTACCAACACCTTGGGTCCAGAGCGACAGTGATATCACAGTCCTTCGCCACCTAGAGAAGATGGGCTGTCGACTGATGAATCGTCCCCAAGCCATCCTCAACTGTGTCAACAAGTTCTGGACATTTCAAGAACTTGCTGGTCATGGTGTGCCTCTTCCAGACACATTTTCATATGGTAAGGCTT
This sequence comes from Strix uralensis, assembly GCF_047716275.1. Lineage (NCBI taxonomy): Eukaryota > Metazoa > Chordata > Aves > Strigiformes > Strigidae > Strix > Strix uralensis. The sequence continues at coordinate 82,084,451 of NC_133976.1, forward strand.
TTGGATCAAAAGGATAGTATAGTTGCCTACCATAATTTATGGTTTTGCAGTGCAAAAGATATGAGTCAGGTTTTGGAGATCCATAGATTTAAGTAGCGTGAGGCTAGTTCCACGGATAAGTGTTCAGTAACCAGAAAAGGAAATTAAAGTCACAAAACTCAAGTTCTGGTTTTGGCTTAGTTGATTAGCTCTGATGCTTTGGGAAGAGAACTTTTAATTGTAACTCAGCCTCCCAAGCGACTAACTTTGGCTGTTACTACTGAAACACTTTGAACTCTTTTCCAATTGCCTGGAACAACAGACAAGAACTTGGGGAACTAAATGTCATAGAATACTGTCAGGTTTTACCAAAGTCTAGATCATTAAAGTAGATTAAACTTCTATATGAATAAAAATATCTGCAAATGTATTAGTTATTGTGAAAGGGCAAAAAGAGTACAGGCCCTGATGTTCAACTTCTAACAATGGTTTGGGGTTTGCTTCCCCACCAGAACAGTTAATACTTCTTGTGCCTGCTGCTGGAGTCTGTGGTTCCTGACAGAGTGCTAGGTTAGAGGAACCATTTGTCTGAGCTACCCTGATGCTATTTCTGCTTTTAATTACAATATATTAAAGAACTGACGATACCTCTCAGCCTTCCTTTCCTTCTCGGGAAATACCAGTGCTTTCCTCCCCTTTGCACCAGTAGGCTTTTGTAATGGGAACTTGACAAAAACAAAAACATGGGTTTCCATCAATTACTTTGAAAACACATTTGAGGAGAAACATGCCATTTCTTTATAGATGTGGTTGCTCTAGCTCTTTGAGAAAGGAATGAGTTTTTAATTTTTTGGGGGCGAAAGGGGAGACCACAAATGATGGGGTAACTGCAGAACATCTCTGTTCATAACTCCCTGCCACTTCTTTTAATGCCTGCCTCTGGAATTTGACAGAAGCATGACCTTTTTGTTTCTTTTTTCCTTTTTTTTTTTTTTTTAAACACAAGTATCAAGTTATCAGTGAAAGCTGGCTTTGCCAAGAGAAACAGGATGTGCTGAATGACATGTTATTCCATGACATGCATTAAAATCCATGGCAGGGTAGTGATGGCTGCTGCTGGCTTTGTGACCAGTGTCTTGGCTTGACTTCTGTGCTTTACTGCACATGCTGTTAAGAGGAGTCTCATCCCTTTGTCTGCTGACTTTCTCTTCTGTATTTCTTGTACTGTGGTCAGCCCTCTGTGAATTGAACGGAACTCAAATAACCTAGAAGTATCAACCATAATCATGTGAATGGTCTTTAAAAGCTATTCTCTAAGGTCTTTATAGGTGCAATGAGACGAAAAGGTTGACGTACTACTTCAGGAAATAGGGAGAATGAGGTGCAGGAGACTTAAGTCTTGGAAAGGGGGGAGGTGGAGTGACAAGGTGTGGGTTCTTGCTGTTTTCTGGATTATGCCTTGTCTTTGTATTCCATGTTGCTTTTCTGGTTAGTAGTTTGGATGGAACTGCTGCTGGTGTTAACGTCTGTGCTATTTTCCTGATAGACATTTGAAAAGGTGGGAGTTGATAAAGTAAAAGGGATAAACTGGAACAAGATGGTAGAATCTGGGCATTCAGATTTGGAAGATTGGATTGAGCCTTTTGGGGTTGTGATCAAGAGGCCTTTGTCAACTTGTGTCTTCCATTTCAAAGCAAGTAGGAGTTAGTATCCCACGGATCACAAACACCTTCAAAGTCTGATCATGCTCCATGACCAAGTTCTATCTTAACTGATAGTTTTTTCTGCATTATCTAAGCTGTAAGGGTGGGAGGAATGTGTGGCAATTACATCCCCAATTTGGCCACACCAGATTGGTGGCACATAATGTTGTTGGTTTTCTTTTTGCCAGGTGGTCATGAGAATTTTGCCAAAATGATTGATGAGGCGGAAGTGCTGGAGTTCCCTATGGTGGTGAAGAACACGCGGGGTCACCGAGGTGGGTGTGAGGTCAGGGGTGAGGGCAAGGAGTATTCTGAGCAGCACTCTTTAAGATTGTGTCTCGTCAAGGGATGATAGTTAAGAAGGTCGTCTATTAGGTGTTGGACTTCTTTGTGGTACATCTAAATTCTACCTCCTTTCGACTTCTGAATGTTGAATAGGCTGCAACACTGGGAAGCAGTTTTAGTAGAACCTAGTCTTGCAATAGGAGGGGGGATAGGGCTTCAAAATTTTGGTGCATTGGTGACTTCTGTGAGGAAAGCTTTGAACTGGAATAATGGAAGGTCTGGCCTTGGGGAAGTAGAGAGAAGCCTACATGGATTTTAGGGATGTTTCTAAATAGGCGTAAGAAATGAAATCTGTTTGTTCAGTCTTAATTTGACTTTTTTCTACTTTGTCTATAATTAGGATTCTGATTTGAATGAAATCTCATGTATCATTTGTCAAACTGGATCTCTGTTTTTCAGAAAAAGATCTCTGACAGTGCTGGTGATAATACAGCAGGTTCAGATTAAATTGTTCTGTTACCAGTCTTGTTTTAAGTGTTGAATATGAAACAATCCATCAGTTTCATTTAATGTTAGATAGTGATCTACTAAAGGAAACAGGGTTTAAAATCAGTTTCAGAGGTTATTTGCACAGGAGGTTTCACTGTTTTTAATTTATTTTAAAACCAGTTTACTAAATACTAGAAGTAAAAAGAGACTGAAACTAAAGTTTAAGCACATAAACCAGCAGTTACCTTAAACAAAAGCATAATAAAAAGATGTCAGTTCTTACTGTCTGTCAGTTTGTTCCCACTCTGTGCTGCTCTGGTGCATCTCATCTGCTGCCATGAGTGTTTTTGTAGTCACGTGGTAAATGGATTAAGGAACTGATGTTGGATGAATATAGATGGGTTATTTTTACTTGGATTAATTCCTTATATGAATTAGCATTTACTTGCACAAATGCTTACGTTGATGTAATGAAAGAGTGAGAGCAAAAGACTGGGGCAGAGAAAGATCAGACCTGCTTCTGTTGGCAGTAGTACCTGTTCATATGGTTTTAAAGTGCTTGTGGAGCTATGAAGCCAAGTTGGAGTTTGACTTTGCAGCAGGCTGAATTTGACAACTGTGGAAGTGTCTGAGACAGTGGATTTGACTTGACACTACCTCTTGTTAAGATTTACTGAATAATTGCAGAGTTTGCAGCTATTGACCACCTTCTCCCTTTTTTAGCCAGAATTCATGTAAATCTCTGTTTTCCTTTGGAGCACTTTAAATTCCACATATTTTAATGCAAATTTATGCACAGTACATATCATTTCACGTTAAGAGAGTTGGGGAAACTTTTTCAAATTAATTGAAGAGCAGCCATTTGCAAATTGTATTTAAAAAACCCAAGCTAACACGGTCGTAGGTACTGGCTGATGAATGAAAGTCATACTCTTCTAGGCCCAATTTCTGCATAGTTTGCTGCTGCAGCAAATGTGCCAGTCTTATTTTTGCCAAGATGTCATGATGCTGCATAATTCCCAGGAACGAAGTAGTTCCCCTCCAAGGCATCATTCTTCCTATCCCATTTGAGGAGTACAGTGGGATTATTAAGTGGCTGTAGGAGAGCTAAATTTGGGAATGGGAGAAAGCGCATGGAGGTTTTTGGTTTCTTGTCACGATTTTTAAGCCTACATTCTGATTGTTTGTGATGAGAAGTTCCACGTTCCTCAAGCAGTGTTCTGTGTTATGGAGACCTTAAATCCTGGCGAAGCAGAGGCTGCTCCAGCTGGGCTTTGGAGCACATTATTTCTCCTAGTTCTACTACTGCCACTTTTCTGTTTCCTTAAGATATCCAGTTTATCAATTGATTTTTATACTCTGTTAATATTGTAGCATAACTGAGTGACAATTCTGCCACAAAAAAAAAAAGTGCAGCCTTATTGCAAAACACAAATCTAATATGACACACAAGAGTCCTTAAGAAAGGGAAGGAGGAGTTGGGAAATGTGTCTAAAGATGGAAAGGGATGCCATCGTGTGAGACTAGAAATGAGATGAAAAGTGGTAGAGTCTGTTTCAGGAGTGACTTTCATCAGTATTAGTTAAAGTTGGAACAGAACAAAAAAGTCTTTGGTGTGCCCTAGAACTGAAGGGGAATGAAATAACATGTTTTAGGTTAAAAAAACGAAGTCCTTGACATGTTTGCTTGCAGAAAAGTTAGTGATTTCTAAAGAGTTTTTTTCAAAATTTTAGTACGTTCCATCCATTTTATGGCCTGTGGAATCTTCTGCTAAATTATCGTGGATATTGTGGAGCCTAGTGTTTTCCTCTGAACGTAGTTGTTCCACTGCAAAGCCTTGTTCTGGAGTTGTGAGCTCTTGTAAGTATTGGGAAGAGCAGCTCTCAGCAACTTCCCAGAAGAGAAGCGGTTGGTTCTGCAGTCGCACACTAGTGACTTCAGAGTTCTTAGCTGTCTGGTTTAACAGTTTCATGTCATTGGTTCCCATGTGTCAAAGCTGTAGGCTGTGGGTCCAGTCCTCTTGGATGAACAAAACTGTGTTATTAATTAAATGTTTGCTGCTCTTTATTTCTTCCTTTTTTTCCTCTTGTTAAGGACTTGCACCAAAAGGAGTTGAAATTACAATACCACATCCTTTATCTAAGGCTGTTTTCTTGTTGGTTTTTTTTTTTTCTTACTCATATGGCTTCTCATCTCGTCAGCACTTGAACTCTTAGAGGCACTGAAGCAGTGGAACACTGATGTCCACAGAAGAATTTGTAAATTGGTATAAGCTACAGATGGGACCTGTGAGAATGGGTAGCATACTAGTCGGAGGTTTTACTTTTATGTGCTGAATCGTTGAGACAGCTCAAATCTGGTAGCTTCTTCCAATCTTCCAATGTTCTTTTCTTCATACAGGTAAAGCTGTGTTCCTGGCACGAGACAAGCACCATTTGGCAGACCTAAGCCATTTGATTCGTCACGATGCCCCATACTTATTTCAAAAATATGTTAAAGAGTCCCATGGAAAGGATGTACGTGTCATCGTAGTAGGAGGCCGTGTGGTGGGCACCATGCTCCGCTGCTCAACAGATGGGAGGATGCAGAGTAACTGCTCACTTGGTAGGAAAAGCATTGTTCATAGTTTTGATCAGAGTTTTTCAATCCAGTTGAAAAATCACAAACCCAACTGAAAGAAGCTGCAGGTTTTATTTTGTATTAATTGTGCTTACTGTTGGGGGTTTACAGAGGAAGCACGAGAGTGAGGATTAAGTGAGATGTGTGTGAGGGAGACACAATCTCTGCCCAAGGTATTAGATAGATAGGATCGATGAAAAGGAGGGGAAAGTTCTAGGAACACAGACGGGGCAACTGATGTGGTAGTGGCAGTGTCATGCTAATGCCATGTTATCATTCATTTCATCCTGTAAGGGGAACAGATAAGGAAGACATAAGACTAGACTGAGGAAGGTAGAGGAGACAGCCAGTTGGCAAGAGGGTAGAAGAGAGTGTTAAGGGAGGAAACTGTTGAAGGCAATAAACAGTTGGATCACATTATGCAGCTGGTGTGCTGCCTTAAGTCTGTCAGGTTCCACACTGCAACCTTTTCCCAAAATATCATGTCTGGGAGGAAGAGGAAGGCTACTGCATTGATTGCAGCATAGTCAGAACTGAGTTTCTGTGTCGCTTTCAGTGTAGGACAGGGGGGTTTCTGAGGGTAGAAGGAAGAAGGAGGGTTGAGGTTGCCTGTCTGAAACTGCACTGAACCTGAGCAGGGGTGGGATAAAATGTGTTCATGTGTAGTACAGTTTTGGTTAGTCAAAATGCCCAAAACGCGTGAGAGGTTTTAGGTACTACTTGATGCTGAGGAAATATAGCCTGAAAGAATCTTTTGCTAAATGTTTTTTTGTTTGTTATTGTCTGTTTTTTTAAACTTACGTGTTGTGATAGATGAAGTCTGAGTCGGTTAATACTTAGATGATGGGCTGTGAGCTGGACCAGCTGAGGTTTACACACAAATGTTCCCTAATTCTTGCTTTAGAGACAGTAACCTATGATAGCAAGCTGAGAGGGACATGATGATGTCTTAACCTCCATCCCCCTCAATTATGTCCATTAGAGCTGTAGTCTTATCAGGAACACTTGGTTTAATTTTGCTGGAAGATTTCTTGTGATAACCTACAAATATATATGGAAAGCCTTTACCTTAGACGGAACAAGCGTGGTTTGTTAGGCCATCTTTTTAATATCCCAGGATCATAAAAATGTATGATAACCTTCTTGACTGAAAAGTCAGCACTTAACTGTTTTTTCTTTTAAACAAGTCATAATCTTGACCTGCCTTTGGCAGGTCAGAATCTTTTGAAATCCTGCTGTGGCTTCAGGTTCATTAGTAGTCACTGTGGAAAGGAGGTTGTTTTCTGAGTCGTCAGCAGTATGCTTGCAGGCTGGCTTTGGGGCTTCCCAACCAAAAAGCACCAACCAGTTGAGAAGGATGTCAGTCACCTGTGACCAGACTACAGACAGCAGGTTTTTTTTCACTTTTTCCAGGTGGCGTAGGGATGATGTGCTCACTGAGTGAACAAGGCAAGCAGTTGGCAGTCCAAGTGTCAAACATCCTGGGGATGGACGTGTGCGGCATTGACCTGCTGATGAAGGACGACGGTTCATTCTACGTCTGCGAGGCCAATGCAAATGTAGGTTTCATTGCCTTTGACAAGGCTTGTAATCTAGATGTAGCTGGTATCATAGCGGACTATGCCGCTTCTCTCCTTACCCCCGGTCGCTTGACGCGGCGCATGTCCTTGCTCTCTGTGGTGTCCACGGCAAGCGAGACTAGCGAGCCAGAGCTGGGCCCTCCAGCTAGTGCCGCTGTCGACAATATGAGTGCTAGCTCCAGCTCTGTCGACAGCGACCCTGAGACCACGGAGAGAGAGTTGCTCACCAAGCTCCCGGGGGCTCTATTCAACATGAACCAGCTATTAGCCAATGAGATCAAACTTCTTGTGGAGTGATGCCACGTGTAAATAGATGACCAACAGAACTCTCTCTTGTAAATTTTTTTTTTTTTAAACCAACTTGCAATGCTGTTTATCAGAGAAGCTCAGAGGAATGAGGAAAGGCAGGGGTGGGGACGGGCGGGGGGGGGGGGGGGGTGTCAATCAAGAGAGCGAAAAGCACGTGTGCTGTGATTGCTGCCCCTACTTTTTTCAGAACATAAAATTGTTTCATTCTTCAGCATCAGTTTTCTAAAAAAGATGCTCAGTTCACAACCTAAGTGGGAATTTTATTTGGATGCCGCTTTGTTCCCCAGATGTATTGCAGTTCATGTGTGTTCACAGGCAAGCACTGAAGCATGATTCACACTTGAAGATTTTCAGAAAGCTGTCTGTCAGCTCTCTAGAAACTTCTGTGAATTACTGCACCAGTTAAGTCTCTTCTACCTCTGTAAGGCTTGATCCTGTAAATTACTGAGTGCCTCAAATCCTCAATGTGAGTTGAAGGTGTTAAATACCAGGTATATCAAAGTTCCTGGACACCTACTGTTCCTACTCTTGTAGATGGAAGCTGTAAGTTCAGGATCCTTTTAAAGTCATCACTTTCTGACATTGCAGGATATGGCCTTTCAAATGATGAGGCTGAGAGAAGTGTCAGTTGACTTAACATGAGCTTTCTGTACAAATCTGTAATTTGTGCCATCTTGGTATTAATTGGCAGCTTTGTATCTATAATTCTTTATAAAGCTTTTGAAGGAGGATTTTAGTACTTGTGTTTTTCTCATTTCAAATCCTGATTTTGGAAGCTATGTAGGGGAATTGGTCATACTCTATTTGTGGCAGAAGTGGCACGTTTTAACTATTTTTTGCATGATTGAAGGAGATAAACAGCACTGTAGTGTTTGGTATACAAAATAATGTTTAATCCAATGTGAAAAAGAATTACACTAGTTTAAAGCAAACGTGCATCGACTTGTATTTGTTAGTGTTTTAGTCTTTTTGAGAGAGATCTGCAATGTTAATGTTCCTTTTTCTTTAATACATGCTAGTCCAACACTCCCTTCTCTATGCCTGCATCTTTAACAGTGGCCAAAGTGAAAACACTGCAGACTATTTGTTAAGAAAACACTGAGTTAAAAGCCTGTACATTGGTGGGGTGGGGTTTTTTGTTTTGTTTTTATTTTTTGCCTTTTTTTGGGGGGAAACGTGGTAAGGTGTGGAGGAGGGAAGAGTTGGTTAAAAGTGATTAGACATCTAGAGGTACTTTAGAATAAAGCTGCAGTTCATACAATACTTACCAGGCTTACTTTTTCCCCACTGATCGTAAAAGCTGATGTTGGCAGAAATCCAAAGAGTATATAACTGGGGAGAAATAATCAATTCTTAGCTTTGGGAAACATGCAGCAGATTTAAAAAAGAAAAATTAAAAAAAAAAAGGACAAAAAAAAAAGAAGAGAGCTCAGTCAGAATTAAGGAAAAACTAAAATATATGACCTAGGTCCACAAACAATTAACAAACTGATCCTGGACCCTTACGTGTGTGTGGTGTGAGTGCACACACTTGTGTGTGTTTGTGTGTGTGCATTTGCTTTGCTTTATTTCTTTTTGGGTTTTGGCTGTTTAGCTCCTAATTTTTTTCCAGGCTGCCTGATTTTCCTTAGTCCTTCTGGCTGTGCATTTTCTCATTAGCCTTGAGCTGTTTTGGAAAACAGATAACCAAAACTGCTACTGAGTCCATTTTTCAGTCCCTACCTTTCCCTTCCTTTTCCTCCTTCTTCTCCTCCCTTTTCATTCCTTTCTCATTCTCTGGGTTCATAAAGCCCTGGAACTATAGATATATATATATATAAAGATAAGCCTCTTTTTTTAAAAACAAAAAGTAAAACGTTTACAATTGAAAAATAATCTTGTGAAAATAGGGTTTGTTTGGAGGGGGGTTGTGTGTGTGCAATGCTGCTGTTTTCTGGATACTTTAATGGAGCATGTCCCATGTACCCTCTGAGGCTCTGCACTGCCCACCTCTGTGGCCCTTCCTCACCTCTCTGCTGCTCTGCTGTTTTATCTTCACTTGGACCTTAAACACAACTCACGGACACTATGCAGAGAGTCTTCAAGAGGCAATAAACAGAACAGTATTAACCTGCTTTACGGAGGTTTGATCATGCTTCTTTGTACAGTTTGGTTTTTTTATTTTAAAAGGAATGTAATAAAATGGCTTTTTTTTGTAGAATTAAATATTATTATTAAAATCAAGTGAAAGGTTGACTGTTGGTGTTAAGCAGCAGAGTGGACCAGCTGGTCCAGCAAGAAAAGGAACTTCAGCAGTAAAGGTATTTTCAAATCTTTCCTCCTGAGCCGTCAAGCGCACAGGTTATACCTGAAGAATATAAAGGTCTTTAACTTCCATGAAGAGAACCACAGAACATGAAAGAAACCTAATTTTCTAGTCACTGAGCAGTAAAGTCTCTCTTCCAGGGGCTCTTCTCCCCTTGCTTGTTTATCTAAGGGGAATTTGGGTGGTGGTGTGGGGTTTTTTTTGTGTTGGGTTTTTTGTTTTGTTGTTGTTGTGGGTTTTTTTTTTCCTTTTCCTTTTTACTGGTAGGTGCCTGCACTCCTTGAGAGGCTGATAGGGTCAGTCCTTCCCTTTTCAGATGTGGCACACATTGACCACGTGGAATAACAGCAGGGAGTAAACGTGTTAGTTGGTATAGCAGGACCTCTGTATTTCTATCACAGGAAGCATCTGTTAAAGGAAAGAGCTGGTAACTGAACATTCTGGACTGTTTTTTGAGTCTCCATAGTATTTTGTGGCTCACAAGATCTTTTCATTTCCATCACCCTTTCAGAATGTCCAGGTTACACCTCACAGTAGTAAAATTTGTGAAGTAAACGTTAAGATTTTTTTGAAAGACAAACAGTGGATTTGAGAGATTTACCGTTTGGCTCCCTTGGGATAAGATGCTCCTCTGTGGTTGGTGCTTCCATTGCTAGTTTGAGATACGTCTGTGCATAGTGGTCAGGGAGGGACACAGGATTTGAAACATTATGTACATTTGTTTGGACACTGGGTATTGATATAGCATGAAAACCTTGCTTGAGGGTTCACTGGTACAAAGGGGCACACTTGTCTCATGTATTTACTCCCTACTTACTCATTGCTCCTGAAACAGTGACATGTATAGAATGGGCTGGGGGTGCGAGGGGGTGTCTTGTTTTTACTTAAAGGGGAAAAAATGCCAGCAAATCTAGCCTGTGGTAACCAGGCAGGGTTTCCCGTGGAAGGTGAACTTCACAGACGTCAGCTTTATACACTGTATTTCCTTCAGTTCCATATGCTGAAAAACACATGCTAAACTTTCATACAGTTGCACTAACACTATCTCCGTATGTTGGTTTGGAAGCATGTGCTGAAAAAATGGTCAACGTAGTGCTGGATTACAATAGTGCTAATACAGCTGATGGTGATACAACTATTTTTTGTATATTTTAATGTTTGAAAGAGCCAGTTAGAAACTCTTGTTTGCAAGAATAAGTTCCTTAAACTACATCCGATGAAATTTTGTTCTTTGTAACGCTGGGCATTTTCTTCTGTTCAACTTACCATGTTATAATTGATGTCTTCCTATGTCAATGTATGGATTGTATCTTAAGCCTTGTATTTGATGCTTTAATGTTGTTTTATAAAATCTTTTCTTGGAATGTTCCAACACCTCATCCGTAACACAATGTTGATGCTTGATGCATATCTGGACTGTTAATGTTCTGAGCTGATGGTTGCTCTTGGAGTGTTTTCTGCCACTTCATGTGCTATCTTTCATGTGTGATACTTGCTCAGGAAATAACCTCTGGAACATCTGTGTATGTCAGACGCAAAGGAGATGCTTCTTCAGATGTTATACTGGACTTCAAAATCCAACAAACGAAACCAGTGACGTTTGCTAAATATTTTCTCCCCCTTATTGCAAAAATCTGTCAGTTAAATACATAAGGGACCTTAAGGGCTTAGAGAGACTTTGAAAACAAATCGCATGTACAGTATCTTTCTCATGGCTCACTCTTTTTGAGAAGGTTTATGGGCTTTATGGCTGGTGTGAGACACACGACCCACTCCTGTTCTCTCTATGGAATAGTAGGTGCTCGGACAGGTAACTTCCGTTGCTACTGTCTTTTTTCATTTTTAATTTTTTCACTGTTCTAGGAATTGTTTTAAACTGAACACTGCAGGATTTATAACCAGATGTTTGCTGCCTTTTCCTTTGTTTTATTTCTTTAAGTCTTTCTTAACCTTTGAGGGTGACTTTTGGAGCATTCTGATGGTGGATCTTGGCCTGCTGTTGGATGTCTCCAAGCCTCACATACTTCCAATTTGAGTTGAAAAGTTTTTGTTTTTTCATTTGTTTAAACCGATGACACAAATTAGATGCTCGAATTTCGGGTATTTGTTGCTCTATTTTGTGTGACTTATTCTCCCTTTTTTCACAGAAATGTGTTCTAACAGTTCACACTTTGTTACTGTTCTTTGCAAAACTTTTCAGGAGCCAAAAAAGTCAAACAATCCAGAGAAAACCTTCCCTTCTCCCCTTTCCGATGGCGAGAGTGAGAACTTATGAAAAGTCCTTGAGAATGTTCCTTCCTAAACTTTTCCCCCCAGTAATGCAAGCGGGTAAAATGGTAAATGCAGCAGTTTGGTGACATCCAAAACCGACCTGTTGTCAGGTAAATTGACTTTTTTCTGCTCTTACTGTAACCTTCGTAAGTTTGCTAACTTGTCTGCTTTCCTTTCTTCCCATCAGTTCATTTTGATGAAACTTCTTGAATGATTTCTTTAACAGTGATCCTTAGAGAAAATCGTACTTCCTTATTTCCCCTCCTTATACATGTTGACCTTTAAGAAAACTGTCATTGTCCTTTGCTTTACTCAGATGAGACAAAAGTGAGTCCCCTCATGTAAGTATATGAGGGATAGTTCTGTAATACGTTAATTCCACCTCCTCTATCACATCAAGGTAGTTTGTCTTCAAGTGTACTCTTTTAGCTTAGGCTTTTGAAAGATATAATGCTTTTCATTTGCCAGGTGAACATAAAATATAACTGCATCAATTAGGAGATGATAGGTATGAAAAACTAGTACTAAGAATGTTAAATTAAATCTATTAAAATTCAATAGAGTAGGATCCTGTAAAGAGGACAGATGGGAGAATATATGTGCTAAAGAAAAAGACTGTGGGGCTGATTATTTCTGTTTGTGGATGATGGGGTGACACATTTACGTTGCCCTTACAGCTATATCTAAGTATTTGTACAATTTATCCTTCTCTGGTAATTCCCTCCCTTAATCTCAAACCACTTAAAAGTGCTGGGTGCTTAATATTTTTTTACTTCATCTATGGAGGAGAATCTGTATTTTACTCAGAGGTAAATATCAGACAATTGGAATGCCATTCAAAGTGGAAGAATATGAGCCTGCAGACAGGCTTCCAAGTTTCCTGATGCAGTATTTTATTTCCCATGACATCTGTAAAGAATTAGCACTTGTTTCAGACTTCTTTCTGTGTACATTAATAACTCTTCTGTATCATCATAAAATAGTCTACTTTTCATATTCTCAATTTATATTTTCCTGAAACACAGCAAGTTTCTCAGCAATACCATAAATTGCAGCTTCAAATTAAGGTGGGAGGGAATAATTTTAGAGCCAAATTTTGCTCTCAATTACACTGAGATAAAGCTGGAATCGCTCCGTGAAAGTCAGTGGAGTGATATCCAATTTCACTGGTATAATTGAGTGTATAATTTGTGTCTTTAATTTTACTTGCAAGATAATTTTACAGACCTGTTATACTTATGTTTCCAATGCTTTTTCCTTTCAGACACACCCACTTCTTGCGTCTCAGCACTGGGCAGGCCTATTCCTTTATTTGTGTATATTTTTGTGCATCAGCTGCTATAGGACACGGGTGTAACACTTTCAGGCATGTGGTTGGGTGTCTTTTTGGGGGAGAGATTTGTGGGTTTGTAATAATGTCTAAAAAAATTTCTTTTCCTCAAATTTGTTGAACAAATTCATGTTGGCTCACAGTTTTGCATCTCTAACCTGATTTTGCATACATTATGTGAAGATTTTCTTGAAAGACAGACGGTACTAGTTCTTTGCAAGTGATCTTTGGTGGGGAGAGTTGATCAAAATTTACTGCATTCTCCAGAAGTTTAACATTGCTTGAAAGGTGGTTTTACAGATCATGCTCTTTACGGAATGGCTTTCAGATCCTTGTATTGATCTTGGTTGTGCCCAGTGCTTTGCCTAGTGTATGGGGAAATGTTGTAGAACTTGAATAAGCCATGACATCTTAGACAAAGGATGATGATTATGTCCATGCTGAACAAGAACTTCTTCTGTATGCCCTTCTGCTGCAACAGAGTAATAAAACTGGTAGGTGGCAGCAGCAGCAGAAGAAACTCATGTGACTGTGACCTGAGAAACCTCCAGTACTGGGAGAAATGGATTGCAAAATATTAACTGAAGTAAGGGGGACGGAGGAGAGAGGCAGAGTCCCTGAACTGTCCCTTTGAATGGTGAGTCTAATTTACAGAATTCTAACCATCAAAAGACTAGCTGTAGTACAGTAGACACATTGATCTGTGTGATTTGGTGTTTGGTTACCTGATGTCCTAATTCTGATTCAACATTCCAGTTTCTCCATGCCTCTATAAGGGACAGTATATGCCTTAAAAAAATTAAACGTCACCAAAATTGCCATATCTTAAAGAGTACTGGAAAATAAGGCTGGAAGGAATTTATCTAGTCCATCCATTTCTCTGCTCCACAGTGAGATCAGTCATAGTTATGCCATTGGTGACGTGTTTGTTTTAACCTGGTTTAAAAACCAAGGAATAGATGAGGAAGATTCTGCAGTCTTTACCTATGGAATTTTATTTTATGAAGGTAAAAAACGTTCTTACTGTCAGCCAGTGGTCAAATTAATGGGCTGAGAGCCCATCGGCCTTTTTTTGCTACTTCCTTTTTTGCCCATCTGCTATCTAATGCTACTTTTGGGGTGATTCTCTTATGTACTTCTCGTACATATAGGTCTCTTCTTGAAATGTTCTTGAGTATTTTACCACAGTGCTACTTGGTGGTAACAGAAATTACATGTGCATATACATATATTTAACATTTCACATCAAATATTGGTTCCCTTGAATCTGAAGCCTGGTAACCCTTTGAGTGTGAAGAACTTCTAGTATTGCTGACATGCATTGTTTTTGTGTAAGAAGCATAGTTTACAAATGCATATAATAAGCAACCAGCTTCATGCTGTAATGATGCTTTAAAAAACTCAGGATTTTCATGTAGTACATGAAAAGTTACTCGAGATTTAGGGACAACAGCAGGGATTCACCTATAACAAATAAATAGGTTTGGCATTAAGTCTAAATTGTATCCTTAAATCAGTCTAATTTTTCCGGTAGGTTGCAATGGTGCACACTTGTTCAAATGAATCTAGGTGAATTTTTCAAAATTCTGGTATGAAATTTCCTAGATATGAAAAGCCTCTTTGAGACTTTCTCCTCTGTTTCTGAATCCTGGCCTTTTTTAATTAGTTTAACCAGTCATATCAGTAAATCCAAACTGGTACGTATAGAAGATAAACTGCTTTTTGGGTTTGTACCAGTCATTAGCTCATTACAATATAATGAAAAGGATTTAAGGCCTTCTTATTAATTTGAGATGCTCAAATGTCTTTACATAACACTTAAGAAAAATTTGTTTCTATGTAACATTAAAAGATTTTTATGTAAGGGGGAGATAAGAAAAGGAATACAGGAAAAAAGTAAAAGTGCAAAATGTTCTCAGGCACCCAAATGCTATCAGTCCCAAACTTGGAAGTATTAAATAAAAGCTCTGAACCAGGAAAAGCCAAAAACCAGGTCCATTATTTTCTTCTGTGAATCTTACATAGGTATTAATGATTGTGTCACGGTATTTATAGAGTACTATTTAGATTACATGATAGATGCCTTAGAAACATCATGATAGTAAAGGACAGGGTTCTTCGTGGAGACTTCATGTATCTCAAGATAGAAAAAATATTCAAAGCAACAAGTTAAAATCCTTTTTGAAAGTGGGAAATGCAAGGTGTGTAATGTTTCTGACTTAATGGCTAACAGCTAGTAACTTCAACCATGTCTTCAGTTATTTAGACCAGAGGTCTCAAACTTTTTGATTACACAGACCTATCATTAAAAAACATTTTGAGCATGCACGCCAGTATGTTTATTTATAAGTTATATACATGCACTAATATGTACGTTATAAAACATACACAGAAACAGAAGTTAAAAAAGGATGAGGGAAAGATGAAATTAGTGCGGTTTTTAAACATTTACTTAATTGTATTTGTTAATGGTGCAAAAAAGATAGTCTTCCTGCAGCCGTATGGATTGTCTTGCGTACCCTCTGGGGAATGTGCACTCTGCTTTGGAGAACACTGATCTAGACATCATCAAAGAATTATAGTTGTACACATCATTAGTGTGTTCCATCATAGCAATACCACCATTTTAAGTAAGTCTCCTACCAGAGATTAAAATGCTGACCTCTAGTAGGATGACTTATCTTTCTGAAAAGAAAGTAAAAGAGAACAGCAAGATATGGAAACACTAGTAAATGGTCTGGCATAGGGGAGGTTTGAATCTGAATCAGTTGAAAATGGGGAGAAATGCGTCCAAGTGGATTGGGGGGAAAAAAAGTGGTCAGAATATGTACCAATGTGCAGAACACAGCAGTAGCTTTTATACTTTCATAAATGTTCTTAGCTCACTTACAGCTAAGTATTAGTTGATAAATTCCAAATTCTGTTTCCTGTCATTACCTGGGGTAGTCACACTAAAATTGGGAACAACGTTTATATATGGGAACTAAGCTGGATCTGAGTTTTTGATATTCAGGTAACTAGTCTCCAGTGCACATCAGGCACCATTTAGGACTCTGAATAACTGGTGTGCTTTTCTCAGTAGCTTCTCACTTTTCATACAGCTTTTGAAAGTATTATGTGGACCACAGGCTGGAAATCCCAGAACTGAGTTGCTGCAAAGTGAAAGGAGATCAAATGTGCAAAGTGGAAAATACTTTGGATGGAGATTTGGAAAGAGTTTTGTTAAATATAGCGATGATCAAAGTCTATGTCCGAGATGAAGCTCATGGAGAAAGTTTTTTTTAAATCCAGTCAGGCTGGAGATGTGAAATAGAGAAAGTGAATTCTGGTAGTAGAGGCAAAGGAGTCTGAAGCATGTGTCAGTTCATCAGCAGAGAGGGAGATGAGGCAGTAAAACAGCTTTTGCTGATCTTGAGCATTCCCAGCTTCTTCTTGTATGGAGGAGTCTCACCAGGCTTTCCGTACATAATATATGCTAGGCATGCTAGCCTTTGGGGACTGTATTTCAAGGAGGAGAGCTGAAAGCCTATATAGAGCTGTTGATAAGGAAACTAGCTGTAGTACTTGCCTGGTCATGTGGATTCAAAGTGTCACTGTACTGAGTTTAGATGACAGTAATACTTGGGAAGAGTGGTGGTCATCTGGCCCTGAACATGAGCCTGTTCACCCAGATACACCTGTAACCTTTTGTTTCTCAGCGTAGTGAGGGATAGAGGCATAGAAATGTATGTGAGCCTTTTTAATGAACAAGGGGACCATTCCAGGTAATATAGTCAACTGTTCAGGAAAAATTTTTTGGGTGTAAAACAAGCAGGACTTTAGAGTACACTCCCAGATCCTTCACATTTTCACATGTGGCTGTCAATATAAAAGGGTAATTTTTTTTCTACTAGGTATGAAATAACAAAGTGTCCTGTTCTCTGCAGCTTTGATGTGGTAGACTTTTCAGGAAGGCAGAATATTTTCCATTCTTATCCTAGACTTCCATGGGCAGGAAAGGGGTGGTATGTATGTGAAAGGAAGAATGGGTAGGTTCCTCACGCTGACTGAAGAGCAGATGATGGATTAGGCTGATAGAAAAGTCAACATTTACATGGTACTTAGACAAGACATCTTCAAGGTTTTTCTGCATCCCCCTTTTGTTTCGTTTAGAAAGAGTACAAGTGTTACTAGAATATACAGAGTCTGCACAATAATATGTCAGCGTATTATGCTCTGCCAAGTGTGTGTGGGGGAAGGGCTCATAAAAGATTATGTGCATTTCTGTGTGTCTGCTAAATCTACTTTCTTATTTGGAGGCAATTTGCTGTCTGTAACTGCATATAGTACTGTGTCTTAGTGTAATACATTTTTGTTTGCTTGGAAGGAAATGTGTTTGGGGAGTTAAATACGTCATTCTTTTGTCCACTTCTATAGGAAGCAGAATGGTTCAGGGAAGCAGTTGAAATGCATAGGAACTACACAACTAGTTATATCCAAAGTCTGGTGTCAGTTGAGTGCTCATTGACGTTGCTGGGGTGAAGGCTTTTTGGTCTATCTTTTAATAAGAGGAGACAAAGAAATATCTGAGAAAGGACTTTGAAAGTGTTATGTACATTGAATTACATCTTGTGTTGCCATTTCTTTTTGCTTTCAGAACTCTTTGATGTGCTTCTGTACACATATCTTATTAAAAAAGCATTGGCTGCTGAAATGTCTCTGGTGCGTAGGGCTGAGGTCAGTTGAACAGGGGGAATAGTCACGGAATGTGCTCTGTCCTGTAGCTGTGCTAATCTGGGCCTTGACAAGATGAGGACAGAGAGTTAAAGTCTAACATAGATTTTGCTGGGCTGTATAGTTTCATTGTGATATATACAGTAGTAGCAGAAGTCTGTTAATAATATCCTGTGTAGCTGTCACTAGAAGTGCAGTTGCTTTTGATCAACAGTGAACTTTTAAATTTCCATTAACCATGTAATGCTTCGCATTTTCCTGAGTATAGGTACTGTATTATGTTTATCTGTGGTTTAATGTAATATGACCTGTACAGTTTTCTAAATCAGTACTGAATTTTTGTCGTAGACAAATTGCAATATAATTGAGGTATTGTAATAGAGGAATGGAAAAGAAATGGGGTTTTATTAAAGGTCATTGGAATTTTTTCAATAAAGTATTGTCATCAGAAAAAACTAATTTACCACATTCATGCATTTTCAGAGATATGTGTTAATTTCCAGAATTTATTGGGACGATCCTTCTTGGACGAAATAGCATTTGTTGTTAGAGAGGGAGGCAAAATCCATATTATACTAGCCAGTAACGCAGTTGTTGCTACCTCTTTGGCCAGTCATGCATTTTTTCTATGCAGATTTCCTGTTTATGGTGGAAGCAGTGATACTACTGCGCTTCCTTGATGCTTAGTTTATCTGTGTCGTAAAATACTTACATTTTGAGGAGAAAGGAGCTGGAAAGGTGACAACTGTACACAGTGTTACGTGGACTAAACAGGAAGGTGCCATGAAGCAGAGAGAGAAGACTAAGCAATAGCCGTATACACAGGTATCCTTTCAACTCTGTCTTGTCAATGTAGCGGAAGGCCAGGAGTCCAAGATGACTGTTTCAGTTATACCATGATGAGGAATGGGAATGTTACATTGACTTTTTATGCAACCGTAAAAATTTCATATTTGGTTTTCACAAGAAGTGTAGTTTTCCCAAGGGTGCCTGTGCAGTTTCTCTTCCTCGCTACTACTGTGCAGAGCACTGTGTGCTAGTATTTATTCTCTGGATTTTGTCTGTTGAGTGGTATTGTGTATTAAGCCTGAAACTTGTATAATCTTTTGTGAGTTTCAGGAGGAAATTTGCTATGCTTGTGTATCTATTTTCCCATCCATTTAACAAACACAAGGCCAACAGAACACAAATGTTATGGTTCCTCTCCTTACCCATCTTTACAGCAGTGTATGGGAGGAGTCGAACAAATGTGATGTAAGAATGCTTGTCAGTGCCCAAATGGAAATGTTTGTTTACCGGATGGCAAATACTGAACCTTTGTCAGCAAGAGAACTAGGCAGAAAGAGGCTGCAGTTTGACTTTGCTAAACTTTTACACCATTTTTCCTCCACATGAAATATTTCCACAGGAATGTAATGCTTGTGAAAGATGCTGGATCAACGGTTGCAGAGATTGAACTCCTCTACCCACAGGAAAGGTAACAGGAACTACGTTTTACCTTTAGAACACAGCCTTCACTGCATCTCACTCCTTGACCTGGAAGGGCCTTTTCCAAGGTCAGAAGAGGGGTTTGGTACCCATGGCTCAGTCCTTGGTGCATCTGTAATGCAGCTATCAAGGAAGCCAGATAGATGCCGGTTACAGAGATCTTTTTTTATGATGTCTCTTGAATTTCTGATATTAATATTTTTTGAGAAAAGACTAACTTCTTCAATGGTTTGTTTCTCTAGGTTTTTCTACGCCAGCAGGAGGTCTTCTCTTCCCTCTTACGGGGACACTTATCTCTTGATAATGCCCCCTTCACAATGAAGGGAAGAAAGAATGGACCAACAGCAATGTGGAGTGGGGTGATGTCCACACTTGGGGTTAACAGTCGTAATGAACACTGTCCTACTAACGTGGAGAAATGAATAAAAGACTTGAATTCTAAATCATGAGAGTGTGAGGTTCTTTTTGGTATCTGCACCACCTTGCCTTTCTTGAAGTGCTGGTTAACTTCAGAAATCTGTTGATCTTGCAGCTTTGATACAGCTAAGCCAGAAAAGTAAAACCTGTTGGATATTCTTCATCATATTAGCTTTTTTCCCCTCCAGTAATTTCATTCCTAAGAGTTCTAAAATGCATTATATTGACATGAATAATCTTCTCGAATGCCTTGGAAACCTCAGTATGAGGCCTTTGGTTTTATCAGTTGTTACGAATTCACCTAAGTCACTGGGAATACAAGTCTCTTGAGTTTTAAAAGCAAAATCATACTATACTGATCATGCTATACTGATAGCTTTGGTGACCGCTAGGGAGAAACAGAACTGCAACTCTGTTAATCTATCAGAGATTCTTTAAACTATTAGATAATGTGCCTTTGGATTCTGAGGCCACAGTGTTATAGAGATGGTCATGTAAATTCTTGCTATATATTATTTCTGAAGAGAGAGAATCTTTAAAACCATAGGTTATAGATCTTGCACATATCTCTTGGTTTGTTGTTGGTGAAACACTAAAGAGTTAGACATATACTGATGCTATTTCTGTAATATGCCTATTTGAAATTTGTATTATAAAAGTGAAGCAAAAAAGGGAAGCAAGATACTGAGTTGCTACATTATCCGCAAGCACCTCTTATTCTTGACAAGGTAGCATGTTCAGTTTCTTTGTAATCTTTTCCTTCTGTCCTTGAAATCCTGGCTAAATCTTTCAGAGATCTGTGATAATGCACTATAAAACTTGACCAAATTCAATTTGAAAAAACAAAGAATTGGTGGAATTGAAGTGGAAAATTGAGTCAATTGTAAAACCTTTAGCTAACTGGTAATTGCAAGAGGGAGCATAGGGAAATAAAAGGGTAGTATCCCCTTGGATTTTAAATCTCGAACATATTTTTAAGCTAGATTGTATCACAGCAGGCTGAAAGCTAGCACAGTTTGAGTAAAATTAGTGTAATATACTTTATGCAGAAAGTGCCCTTAGATTAAAAGATGAATGAAGGAATCGGTTTCAAAGTGCTTTTCAGGCCAAGAATTTAGTGAGGGTGAGGCAATTGTTTCATTTTTATAAGCACTTACATGACTGTCATCTACATGATGAGTGAACCACCAGTGTATTGTAGCAATGAGAAGGGCAAACAGCTTCATGTTCAAATGTTTCTAGAGAGGTATTCCAACGAGGGAGAGATTCAATGCTATTGTGCAAGGTTGAGCTGAGACATCACCTGTAAATCTGTAAACAGTTCTGATGGCTCAAGTTTGAAATGGAATTATTCTCACTGAGGCATGTCTTCTAGGATAATAGGTTCTACATTCTCTAATATTATAACAAACAGTACAGGAACTTGCTTTGTGAAACCTGTCGAAGAGTGAAGGCTGCTACTGAAGAAGATTCCATGTGGTGGTATGGATATTTTCATTCCTGTTTTCTGTTATAGTTATTTATATGTTGGTGGAAACTAGGAGTGAGGCTGGTACTCTGCAGCTATGCCTTTCCTCCAGTAGCTGCAATTTGTGGTTCACTGGTTTGCAAACGTGTATGTCAAACCATGCCTCTGGTATCACTCTGATACCTCTGTCAGCAGGTAAAATGGCTGCCTCTGTAGGCTTCTGGCCATTTTATCTCTTGTGGTTCAGTACTTGGGAGTATGCTGATGCATACGCTAATGCTTCCATAAGTGATTTTCTGTCGTTTTCCTTAATATTTAATGACATAAAAGTACAATAGCTGAGAACCTTTTAAATTCCTGCTTAGTTTCTTATATCCCATCTTGCGAAGCTAGTTCCAGGCCCTTATCTGTATTTCAGTTTCTCTTTTATTTTCTTTGCAGATGTTCAGCTATGTTCTCCCTGTTCTGCAGCCTAAAGGTCACAGATTTGCTCCTCCTGCCTTCATAGTCCAGAATGCCTTTTTTCTTTTTCTTTTTCTTTTTTTTTTTCCCCTTCCAAATGCTCCTGGCTTCTTGTCATAAGAAAAGATCTGCTGCTGTTTCTACTTTTAACCACTGGCCCTACTTGTTCTTGTCCTTGTCCCAGGCACCCTCTTATTAGCTTAAAGGTATTTCTTACTCAGTGTCTATTATAACTGTTCTTTGATGTTTGTGTTAATTACCCTACAAGTGTGTTTTCCTTTTTTAGGGGAAGAAAGATGAGTTTTGTAACTATGCATTTTTTTTTTCATATTTCACAGCCCAAAATGCATTAGAAGTTAAGTAGAAATTAAAAGAAGTTCATGAAAATAGAGATGTCTAGTTTCACTGTAATGTCTCAGTGAGTGAGTGTCAGCAAATTGCAATATTGAGAAGATCAGTAGGTCCCTGTCTGTTGCACTCATTTAGCTATCTTTGAGAGGGATTGGTCTCCTTGCAATCCATCTCTTCAGGTACTTCACTTAAAAGCTCTAATTCAAGAGCTGTGGTCAAGAACATGTTAGTAACACGTTAAGTTTTACTTTCCTTTGACTTCCTTTTGTTCCTTTGAATTTGTGCTTTGCATATGAATACTATCAATAAATAGTAATTAGATATTCATAATACAAATGTTTTTGATGTTACTATTTGTACAGTACAGTGAAAACAGTAATAATAGGTCTGTAGTGATAATGCTGACTTGTGCTGTAATGGTTAGGGAAACCTGATATAAACAATTCCTTTTGCACTTCTTCATTTCCTCTTAATTGGAATTGTGGGTTTGTGCTGGTTACAGAAATGGAGTACTTGTAAAACACTGGTTTGCTTTGTATAATGAAATCGTGGGGTGGAGTATATTTGTACTGAGGCCAAACTGGGAGAGAGGTTGTAATTTTGTTTAGTATAAGATCTGGAAAACCTCTAACTTGGCTGGCCTGCATTCCCAGTTGTGTATGATGTAAGCAGACAGCTGTGTTTGACCACTGCCTTTTTTATTTTTCTGGGTCATTTTCCTTATTTTTTGCCTTATCACCTTGGCTGCTTCTCCAAGCCTCTCTTTCCCTGTCCAAACAGCTTTGGTTTTTCACTATTCATTTACCTCTAGGTGGTCGGCAAGATCTAGGTATCAGCTTGGAACTAGACATCGCATCATCTTCTCTGTGACTCTCTCATCCCATGCTGTCATCACTTCAACATTTTTCCAGACATGCTACTTTGGACAGCTTCCTCTGCTGAGATGGTAATGTTGTTGAGAAGGGAGAGCATAAAATGCTATGATGAAGTTGCCTCAAAAGCCTTAAGGGCGGATTCCATGGGAGAGAGGCTGCTGTGCTGTGCTCCCCCCATAATTTAGCTGTTGGTGCATAGGCTAGTAAGCAAAGCACAAACTAGTAAGCTAAGCCCTACACTGTTATTGGCTTATACACTTTATCTTCGACATTGGCATGCTTCAGTGGTTGGGATAAACAGCACTTCTCCCTGCCAGTTGGTGAGATCAGTGATTACTGTGTCAGTACTGCTGTGCTCTTTCTTGCTTTGCAAATGCCTGGTACTGAGATGCAGGGAGGTTCCTTGCTCGTTCCTTGCTCTCCTGCATGTTTGCCCTCATCTGCTATGGATCTGTCCCAGTTTATGGAAGGGAGATGAGTAATACTGGGCTCCAAAATCATGAGAAACACACTAGGAAGAGTTTCTGACAGAGATGGAGTTACAACTGCTCCATATTTTTATTCAGCTTTTTCATTAAAAAATTCTTTGTTTTTTTGTGACAGTGTTTTTAAAGATTGCTAATGAAGGAGAAAATCCTAGTTCTGCCCATCTTCCTCCTAGAGAGAGCATACAGCAGCTGTCAGAGCTGTCCGTAGTATTACTTGCTGTTTCTCCCCTACAGCCCTTAAGATCCAGGACAAAGAGAAACAGAAGAATATAGTGATAAGCGAATATAGTGATAAGCTTCCAAAAGAAAAGAACGGGATGTTGCTTTCTAGCATCTTTGATACCCATCCATGTTCAGCTGCTTAGTGGCGACAGTGCTTGTCTCTCTAGGAATGTGAAATTGAGACGGGAGGAAGCAGGGAAGGAAGGGGCAGAATCCCTTCCAGCTGATGGTCACATCTGTGGGGGGGGAGAGGCAGGATGGAGAGCTTGGGCTTTTGGAGAAATAAAGGAGCAACCTCCACAGTTTTCTAGCCCCTTCTTTCCAGCCTCGTGGCCGGTGCTGTGTTACAGGGTAGAACATCTCCTTAGTCTTCCCCGTAACATCACACCACACAGCTTTCTGTGGTCCTGTTTGCAAGGTAAAACTCCAAGGGAAGAACTCAGCAAAATCAAAGCTTTGCAGCCTGAATCCGTTCATGGCTTGAACTGGTGATCTTTCGGCTTAATTCAGTAATAGCTCACATATTTTGAAAACAGCTGAATTTGTGAGCAGGGAATGAAAGTGAAAAATTGCAGCCCAGTTACGAGACTTCACTCTGGAACAAGCAAACCCTGAAATGGGAGAAGAGGCCCAGTAGAGGGAAGGAAGGAAAGAAAGTAGTTTCAGTATCTTAAGTTTCCAGATTTTGTTAGGGGTGTGTGTGTGTAACTTTCTGTTATAAGACTCCTGGTTCTGATTTCATCAGCTGTCACATTAAGTCAGTTTGCTTGGATGGGAGGCATTAAAGGAGTATGGCCTTGGTTAGATGCAGCTGACTCTGCTTGGTGTAGTGGTGACAGTAGCAGAAGGGTAAGAGGGGTTCCTAACGATGCTTTCTTCTCCAAACTCCTATTGCTCTACTGAGAGACCAGTTTGCAGAGTGATTTGGTAGGTGGCTTTTTTGCTTTAATTTCAAAGGTCTATAGTTCTTAACTGTTGCAGGTTCCTTTTTTTGCAACTGAGCTAAGGTCTTGTGGCACTTCTTACAAGCCTAGCTATTAATTTCAAAAATCTGTGTGTGTCACCTTGCCTAAAAGGTTTGTGGAGGGACCACTGAATTATATTCTTCTCCTCAGTTTTAATGGACTGTGGTTAATGTCCCTTTGTGCAGGACTGTTTTGCATCATCACTGATACGGAGCTCCTGCTATTGCACCAGCTGAGTTTAGCTGTGTTTCCTTGGAATTTTAGTTACATTCAATGCTGCTTTCACCTCAATAAGTGTGTTATTCTAGACTGTATAAAAAGATGAGCCTACTCTGGAATGCATACAGTCAAAGCAGATGGCAAGGTGGAAGGATGCAGGGAAACAGCATGTCAATAATTAGTAGGTGTAACACATCTGTGGTGCAGTGACACCTACCCATTCTGCTGTAGGGTCCATTGGATGGAAAGAGATGAAAAACTACCAAGATTCTGTATGTTGGCTGACTGCTATACTCTGCATGCATTCTGTTTTTCACCCTCATGTATGGAATTAGTGCCTGAGTCATATTGCATTTGCAGATAAAAACTGTAGACGTCTGTTCTTGAGCAGCTAATGCATTTCCTAGCCTGCATACTGACAGGAAGGCTAGTGGTGACCCACCTTCCCAGGCTCAGTTGCCAGAGTTTTCTTTGTCACATAGGGAGCTCCTAGTGAGCTGCATGCAGCTGAATGTGCCAGTGAGGATGCAGTCACAAGAATTTAACATTAAGGATGCTGTGCAGACCCACTTTTGATGACCAAAACTCACTGTCACATGACACTGTGCGGTGGCACTGAGCTCTTCCGCATGGTGTGGGCAGGAGTACAGTAAGAATCAGGGGAATGCATTTGTGATGCTTGGTGGGAAATGATTCAAAGTGCTTCATTTTGTCAGTGCCTCCTGACTTCAGAGGAAAAAAAACCTTCTAGGATGAGGCTGTAGCTGACTTTGAACGTGGGGGAGGGAAAGAAAAGAATGTGTTCTTAAGGCAGCCAAATCTTGCAAAATTACTCGTCATAGCCATCAACTTTTAATTAAATTTCCTGGTGTTAAATACACTGCATTCAGTGTCCCTTGGAGCAGAGCACACTGTGGTGCATTGTTTTGTTTGTATAGAGTTGGTAAGCAGGTCATAGTGTGTGTGTTTGCTTTGGTTGCCTGGAGGAGTTCAGTGTCTTTTAATTACATGTTTCCATAAGTGTCCTTTAACAGATGTACAACAGCAAGTAGGAGAAGCGGGCTAGTTTGTAGGGATTTGCGAGCAGATGTTGTGAGCCCAGAGTGATGAAGAGCTTTCAGAGAGGTGAAATTCATGTTTGTATGTGGTCCCGCTCCTGGAAGCTTTTTCTACAATTCCTACCTTCCCCATCAGTTTTGGAAGCCCTCACAGCGTTTTGGACACATGCTGTCTGAACATACCTCCTTAAGGCAGCAATATTCCCCTGTCGCTGAACTCCTGATAAAACCTAGCCTCATACAGCACTTCTCTTTTGTATAGCAAAGGTGTGTGGGTCATAAGTGTTTGGGACAGAGAAGCATTGAACTGGTCTGTGAGAAGTGCTCTTAGAGCTTGCCGGTCATGCTTGTTCATTCTGTTTCTTTTTCCTAGAAGTGGTTTTGTCATGAGCACCTAAGTGCCACAGACTGGTGTTTGAATGACATCTTCTAAGGTGAAAGATGTGAATTCCAACATCCAGCAGTCATTATTAACTGTGCTGGATTTGGATCATATTTTGCCAAGAGCACTTTGGACCCATTCATGGAGAGTAGGAAACACAACGCTTCTAAGCCCAAGATGTCTGGCTCATATAGTAACAGATACAACTGAAAGCAGAGATCACTTTGACTTATTTTTGTCAGTGTACATAGTAGATACAAGATACAAGGCAACATACCCTACCACATCTCAATGAGTCTAATTTATCCCTGGGTAAATCAGTCAGTTGCAATGGATGTGATGGGTAAAAAACATCTCCAAGAGGGTGAGCTATTTTTCTTGAGGCTGTGTTTCCCTCTGCTGGCATGTAGTTAATACTGCCGACTTTTTTTTTTTTTTCCCTCAAAACCAAGCTTCTGAAGCTACTGTGTCCTTGTAATCCCAAGAAACTTTTAAACTGTCTTCCTCAGTGTCCAAATATAGCTTATTAATAAAAATAAAATTAAGAAAGAAACAGCAACAGTCCTAATGAGTGACCCAATCTAGATGTAAAGTTGGCTCTGCTTTGAGCAGAGCATTGGACTAGAATGACTTGCCAATTTTTCTGTATGAGATATGCGTGCTACCTTTTTTTTTTGGGGGGGGGGGTTTAGTCTGAAAAGGCAAAATGACAGTTTTTAGAGTCTCCTATTTTTATTCATCTGGGCTAATTAGTAATACTTTGATAACCCTCAAACTAATAATATTTTTGAAAATTCATACTGCTATCTGACTTGATTAGCTAATCTAAATTACATGGAAATTTATAAAGTTCATCTGAACATTTGTTGCACTGCATGTTAAGATTTAAAAAAAAATAATTACAAGTAGCACTGGTTTTAAGACCATTTTACCAGTGTCCATTTGTGAAACTGCTAGAGATTTAAAGAAAAAAGATTGAAACTAAGGCCTTGGGTCATTTAGAAACTGAGGTGTATAGATTTTCAAGTGAGTAATAGTACTGATTTCTGGAAACTCAAATGCAGTTTATGCACATGTATATGTGAGTAGAAGCTAAAACCGTACTTCAGATCTTCCTTACAAGTAGCAATAGTTTATAACCAGGATGCCCCCATATAAAATTGTTAGATTATATAGTCTGGATAGGCCACATAATCTTTTTTCAAGTTGCTCATAAGGAGTTTAAAAATGTGCTTTTTCCCCACCTTGTTTTTATTATCTAGATTTTAATGCCTATAGTAGCAATATTTCTTAGAGCTACTTTGTGCATGCAAATTTAAAAGTGGTTGCTTTTCTTCACCTGATAGCACTGTACTCAGAAGAGGAAATTTGTAGCTGCAAAAATCTGCGCAAAGCTCTTTCAAAGCTTCTGGAATACTGTAACAGTTTTAAGTATGGTCTCCAGGTTTAAGCCCTTACAGATTCCATGCTAAAAGATATAGTCAATACGTGTGTATGACTTAGATGAAATTGTAGAATCTAGATGTAGCAGAGGCTCTGCAGGAGTCATGCCTCATGTCTGAGATGTTCAAGGGGGTGAAGTTCAGGGGCTGAAAGCCTATGCTTGTCACCTAAAGTTATGTTATGAACAGAGCATGCTGTGTTGAGCATCTTGGTATCTGTCTTAACAAGGCTAGAGTATAAGATTTGCTGACAGTCCCTTGTGTGGCCCAGCAGCACTAAACCCTGCACCAACTGTGGTAGCCATGGCTCCTCATTCCAAAATTCCTGATGGTGGAAGACAAAGAAATGGTATTACTTGTTTTCAAGGTGCTGAGAACTGTCATGGCTATTTCTTACTCTTACAGTGCCCATACCATCAAGGTATAGGCAAGTGGCGTGGGGAGACTTGTGAAAGTCTTTCTGTTGAATCTACAACTGTATTAGAGAGAGGAAATATAAGACTTGGAGCCAAAGGAGGAGGAAAGAAGAGGAGTTCTGACTCTGTATGCTAAGATGAGGATATTTTCGTGGTGTGAGTGGTGAAATGAATTTTTCTGGAGTCCTCTTAGAATGTCCACCTTAATAGGTTAGAAAGTCAAGCTCTCTTTGGTGTAACAGATCTTGCATTTGTTGCTAATTGTCTACGTGGAAGTTGGCTCTTTGGGTTGATTGCTTGTGGGAGATTCCTTTTGCCTTTTCCATCAGAGGGTGTTCTCCAAGTCATCTCTTGCTAGTTAGTGGCCAAAACAGTCATAGAAGGCTTTCTGAATTAAGAGCAAGGAGGTGGTATCAGAAATGGTACATACTCATTGGATGAACCAGGGCCTTGAAGGAGCAATGGCTATATGACTTTTCGTGTCTCTTGAACTCTAGGGAGAAGAAACAGTCCCTTCAAGACCTTGGGGTCTTGGATTTCAGAATCATAAGGACCCTTCCTTCTCTCTCAGCCATCCAAAAGATTTCAGATAATAGGATTTGCAAGCTGATCCAGGTTCATCAGGAATGAAGACAGCAGTCCTTTAGGTTATCTAGCAGCTTGCATATTTGTGACAGTTTGCTTGGTCATACTTCAGACAGTTTTAGATGTCAGTGAATTGAGAATATTAACAGTGCTAGTCTGCTGGTAAGAGTCTGGAAATCTTTCTTACCCTTTCCATAGTGGAAAGAACAGAAAAATGTTTACCTACAAAGAGCACTAGAGCCTACTAATCCCCCAGTCACATAATTTTCTGATACGTGGAGTATGATCAAAAACAAACTTCAGAGCTGTTTATGGCTGTTGTGTAAATCTTTCATTGGGTTTGGAAAAGAAACGTTTTGTGTCGGAGCCTGGACTGTCTTAACATCCTTAAGCAAACAAGGGGAATGAAACAATTTATGTTAGGAAGCTAATGTGTTATGAGACCTGAACATCATAAATTGAGTAAATTCACTGGCCGTGCATCTCTGCAGGGAGGGCAAGCAGTTGGCAGACCATCTGAGCAAGAGAGCCTGTATTTCCCACAAATGATCTCTGCAGGTATATGTTGATCATCAGTTTAAGGTTCTCTTAAGACTGTCTCCCTGTTGAAAAGATTGATTCTATTAAATTCAGCAATTCTACAGCCTGAGACTAATTTAAGATGGTTTAAAATGGGTCCTAAAACTATTTATAGTACCCCAAGTATTCCATAGATATTTATCCCTAAGGTGGACCTCTTTGTGACCAAAGACAAAGCAGATTGTTTTCCTTTTGTTCTCGGGAACAGAATATCTTGGTATTGATAGCAAATACTTCAGAGGTTTCCTCGCACTGTCTCTCAGAATTCACAGAGGTTCAGGGAAAGAGTAGACAGGACTGTGCTCAGATAGTGGTATTAATTTCAGCTTAACCCTAGTAGCTCTGTTTTTTATATTCTCTGTCCACACACATTGCCAGAAGTCAGTAGTGCAATCCCAAATGATGGTACATTGCAGAATTTAGAATTACCGTTCCATCAAGATGGATATTCCTCAGCTCATGGTGTGGAGCATATCTGAACAACATCTACAGAAACAAGATTGCATTACAGATACCTAGAGAACAGTACTGCAAAGCTTTTCTGTGCCACAACTTATGCTGTTAAGTGAAATTATTTTTCAAAGCTGAAAAGAAAGCGTCTTAGACAATCTTCACTTAGTTACTCTGGAGTGTTTGTCATTGTTAGAACCTATTTTACAGTAGGAGAGAGGCACAATCGACAGCAATATTTGCCTGCCACTTACCAATACAGTATGAATTCAGTTTCTCGGACCAAATCTTTATTGTTTAGCCAGGAAGATTTCATCACTGTAGGACTTCAGATCTTTCAATACTTGACACAACCATTGTTTGAACCACTATTTTCTTCTTCAGTCTATTACTTGCCGATGAAGGTGACTTTTTAGTGGCTATTATTTCAGCTTACAAAGACAAGCTATATGTCAGTCTTTCCAGTTGAAGTACTCCATTCAGAGTCATGAAGCATCATCTCGCATTTATCTAAAAAAATGGTACTAGACTTTCATGATGATCAAGACTTAGGAATGCCTTTGCTTTTAAGGTGTTTTTTGTTTTTTTTTCCCCCTGATGAGCCTAATCATCCTGAAATGAAGCAAAACTGTCCCATCAATGTAAATAGATATTCTAAGCCCAAGGACTCAAACAGAATGAGATCCTTTAGCAGGTTCCTTGGTTATACCTTCTTTTGACAGCACAGAAAAATTGGATCAGAGGCTAATAAAATGGATTGCGATTGCACATCCAATTGGAATGGTCCGTGCTATAAACAAGCTGAATCTTCCACAGAATGGCTCCCAATGCAGTTTAAAGAGCTGCTGCAAACTTCTACCAACTAGTTGTATGGAGGGTAGTATTCAGATGAACTCCCAGCTCAGTCCATTGGCAAGACTGGACTGTTTAGCTCATTACCATAAGCGGGTTCTGCAGAAAAAAGGCTGTTACTGACTTCCAAGGCTCATTGATCTCACTATTTTTCAGCAAGTGAAGATCCCATGACCCATCTCCTTGTCCTCAGCTTGTTATTTTAGCATTAAGCTTCTAGAGAAAGAAGAAATAAAGTGAAGACAGAAGGTTATTCTACTCCTCATTGCTTGGGAATAGTACACACGAGTGTGTTGTGTGCAGACGGCTGCAGAAATCTTTCCAAACTACTATTGTGTGGGACTCTTGTGTATCTGTAGACGCTCAAGAAGTAGTGGCTGAACATTCAGGCAATTTCTCTTAGAGTGATCGTTTTCCTGTTCCCACAGGTTTCTGGGCTGAGAGCTCTTCCACAACCTACCTCGTTGCCCACCTTTGAATGGTTTTCCTTTTCTTGGATTTTGGATATATCTACACTTCCCAATAATTTCTTTCCCTGTTTTCCCTTTAATTTCAGTCCCACTGGTTCTGGTTCTTACAGAGTTCTGTGGCCTAGTCTGGCCATTTGCAGTGCCTGCTTTACAGGCTGTCCTCCCCTTTGTGTGCCTCAGGGTGGTGCTTTTGATGCTTCTGCAGTTGAGTATGACATTTGCCTTCCATGTACTATCTGCATGGTAATACAGAGAGATGAGTGAGCATTCAGAGCAGACAAGGCCAACACCTTGCTCAGCACAAACATTTGCTTCTTGCTGTTGAAGCTACCCTCTATCCTCACTTTTGGAGCACTAAAAAGGAATTTCCTTGGGGATGGTACACATAGTCAGCATTAGCAGAGAGGCTTCAGGAAGCTGTTAAGATCTAGCACGTTCTGATTGAGTCCGTGCTTGTTTCCAAGCTGCAGTTCCAATGTGAGCGAGTTGTAAGGAAGGATCACCAGAAAATTTTGATGTTGAAATTCAACATTACAGTTCCCTATCTTCCTCCCTGGGAAAGTGTGCACCTTTTGGCAGAAGCTTTCAAAAAATTTGTTGTGAGGAAGATGCATGCTCTGGAAAATGTCATGCAGGACTGCTAACTGCAACTGAAACCAGCTTGTTATAGTGAGAAGAACTAGCTTTAATAAGAGGTAGTACAGTTTTGCTTAGAGTTACCTGGATTTGCAAGTCCGTTCTGGCCTGCAGTATCCTATCTAAGGAACAGATTTTGCATGGTTAGTACACATGCAGACTGAACCCCAAGTTTGCACAGAAGCAGAAACTGCAACTGTGATTATTGGCTCACACTAGGTAATCCCTTCTGAAACAATAACTGCTCAGCCCTTTGTAAAGAGGGCATGTTTGCCTGTAGGGCACAACTATATTAGTCACATTCCTTCACTCCAGAAAGCAGATGTTTCGTGGGGAGCAAACTGCCCTGTGGTTCCTGGTTATCCATTTTTGAGAATTTTAGTGAAACCAGCGCTGGGCAGAAGTCCCAAGTGCCAGGTTTTTGCTTAGGCTGTTGGCAAGGAGAAAGAGGATTATAAAAGCCCAGTAAAAACTTCTGTAGTAGAATGCTCCCTTTTTATTATCTGATGTGGTTCCCTGACTTCAAAACTATCTTTTATTCTTGTTAATTGATTTAGCATCTCAACCCATTATTTGTCTGCAGCCAATCTCATTTTGCTTTGAGGCAGAGAAGTGCTTTGCCTTCAGATTTGTCTGTCTTCCAAATCAGTTGTCTGCAATATCTGAGTATGCCTTTGTAGTTACTAACAAAAAAGAAACTAATATTAGCAATAGTTAGTTTCAGGCAAAGTCTTGAATGAAAAGCGATGAACTTAGATTCTCTGAAGTAAGGAAAACTACTCAAAAAAATTACTTGTCCTTAGGAATATTCAGCTTTTGGACATCAAAGGGATGACAGTGATACCAGTTACAAATGTCATGACAGTAATGGTACTCTGTCTTTTACCTATAGCTGATGGCAGGTGTGTGTATATGAATCTCTGAGAAGGGTCTGTGTGTCCTTTTTCCTTCTCTTTTTGGGTGTCTTAGTTTGTGGAGACTTGTTAAACACAAGTAGCCAATTTTTATGTGTCAAACATTTTCCACTCTCTTCTGTGGCCATTACAATGGGTGTGAGCAGTTTCAGAGCAAAGACCACCTGGAGATGCTGCTGACTTAACAGGCGAGACAAGAGGTCTGTCACTGGGCCAAATGTCTCTGCACATTCTGGGAAAGCCCTGGGAAATTAACACTAAGTTCCCAGAGTTTATCTGCAGTACTTCTAGAATTCTTGCTTTTAAAAATGAGGTAAGTCCTCTGGGAGGTTCTTGGATTCCCAGTTTGTCAGAAACTTTATTCCACCTTTTGCCTGTCAGGTTTGTCTGCTGGTTTGAGAGTGTTGATACTCATAATTCAAATAACGTCAAACCGTGTCTTGTATTTCCTTACAGCTTCCTATAAGCCAGAAGTTGGGAAGATAATAATCTTCAGGTCATCGACGACTTGGCTTCTGAAGTCTGTAACCAGAGCTAAGAATTCCCCGGCTGACCCGTTATCATGGGAGGCAGGTTGCAGGGACAATGTGTGATGTTAGTCTGGCAATGTACTGTGAGGGTGTGACAGGGATGTGGGGAAAGAGGGCTGCTACCTTAGGGCACTTATGAACCTTTCTTTGCATATCTCTAAAGTTAATTGCCATATTCATCTAGGCCATGTATGGGAAAATGCTCTGGAAGATTAAGAACAGCTCAGGCTCTAACTCAGTCATCCTTTGGAGATAGTAGATGCTGCTTAATCAGAGTGATGCTCTATTGAAAGACAGACTTACCCGTTAGGGATATCCATTCACCTAATTAGGCTTAACATCGTCTTTGCTGATAACTTTGTCCATCTCAGTGCAGCTTCAGGGAGAAGCAAGAGTACGTGCCATGTGGTGAAGGCAACATCAATCGTGACCTGCTTGAAACCTCAGTATTTCTTTTTGATGTACATGTTTTTGCACGCATCTTTGGCAAAAGTGTGGCAAACCAGGAATGTGTATGGACTCTTGAGGGGTTTGAAATTGATCTTGCACCATTCTGCTTGCATTCTGCTGAGGAGATCTGAAATGGAGGCAGAAGAGAAGGTAGGAAATATAGAGAAGGCCAAGGGTAAAACAGATTAGAGACTGAGAAAATGAGGATCAGGGAAAAAGATTTGCAAAGAGCAGAGGATATAGCTTACACTGTAAGCAAAACGTCCTGTTTAATTGCTCTAGGTGTGTGGGCTTGGTGACCTCTGTCATGCAACACACAATTTCTTTAAGCAGAACAGACTTTGTTTTCACCCGTGTAATTGTATGAGAGATTAAATTGATTCAAATGTCTTTAAAAAGCTTCAGGCTAGTGTCTGCTTCTTGAAGAATGAGGTGTCGGTTTCTTAATGTCTTAATCTTTTATTGCACGTACCAGTATAGCTAAGAAGTTCTATTGTTAAATAGGATTTCTTGACATTCAGCCTGAATTTGCCATCATCCCTCAGCTTTACCTTCTCTACTTATTCAGCTTCACTCTAAACATTTTTCTGCTGCCTTGATCTTAACAACTTTCATAGGGTTTCTAGGTTGTGATTCTGCTTCTCTTTCTTGAAATTCATGCTCTTTTTATGAAGGTAAAATCATATCAAGGCAAATGAAAGTCAAGTGTATTGTAAATAGCTGTATTTTTTCTTTTCCCCTCTCTGGCCTTTCTGACTTCCTTTTATCTGTGTTCCTCACTGTCCAGCCACATCTCAAACCGGGAATCCTCAAGCAGATCTGCCAGAGCAGGTTGCATTGATAAAATAAATTACAGTGTAGAATGTGGCTTCATAGCAGCTCTAACATCCTAGGAGTCTGAATGCCACATCTGTGTATGCAAGTTGAAACAAAGGAGATCATTTGAGCTGGACAGACTTTCCAGTTATTTTAACAGCAGAGCCAAGGAGG
This sequence comes from Strix uralensis, assembly GCF_047716275.1. NCBI lineage: Eukaryota > Metazoa > Chordata > Aves > Strigiformes > Strigidae > Strix > Strix uralensis. The sequence goes on from NC_133976.1 coordinate 82,118,743, forward strand.
TCACGAGACACACTGGGGGAGTGGTATGGAACAGCGTGCCAGTGAAGAGGGACCACAGCCGTTTTCAGACCATCAGTTTGTGTTTGGCTGAGAGGATCAGGTGGGAGTAGTTGATAAGTGAAGAGGAAGTCTCATATAGCTGTTTGCAAGCTTTTTTTTTTTTTTAAGAAGTTTGTCTTTCTGTTTTCCAGTAAGAATGAAGAATTTCATATTGCAAAAGTGTGTGCGCACTAACAGCAGGCCTGTGTTTCAGTGACCTTTAGTAATCCCCGCAGCAGAATGCACAGACCTCTAAGAGCCAGCGGGGAGAGGCTGAAATTCCCTTGTCTTAAGCATGGAAAAGGAATTCTTCCAGTTTGGGAAGCTGGTTTAGAAGTAGAGTTTCCAAGCTCCACTTAGGTACCAGATTGATTCCACACACAGTACATCCTGTGTACTGGATAATTGGATTATAAACTTTGTGGCCATGTGGCACAGAGTGGAACACGTACAGACTTGTCCTACAGGTTCAAGGTGCTATTCTTTCTGAAAGAGGAAAATTTCCTAGTGGGCTTCATGCCTGATCAGGCATTATCTGCATTCCCACAGGTCAGGGAAGAACCTAGGTGTGTTCAGCAGAACTGCACTGCGTGCTCCCATTTCATCTGAATCACGTGCATAATTACAAGTGATCTGGCAGTGCCCCAAGCTGGATACTGTGGAACTATGGTTTTAGCTAAACTTTGCTCTATAGCAAAGCTAAACATCCTCTCAGCAAAGGAAACCTTGGATTTCTAGATCAAAAGAGGAGAGGAAGGAAACTTCTGGGCTTGCTATAGAAAGGGATGGGAGGAGGGAGGGTGCGGAACATGCTAAGCTGGATGCTGGACCCTCACAAGAATTGCTGCTGTCCTTCAGAAACGGGCTAAGAGCAGCAGTGCCATGCACATTATGAACTGTGCCTACTTAACTCCTGTGGGTCAGGGCCAGAAGCTGGGGGGGCCACACTGAGTCTATTTTATGTGCGTGATGGCTCTGTGCACTTTTAGTGGAATCTGCAGCTTATATGGAGACATAACATAGCAGGGCAACGACTTTTTCCCTGGTTTTGGCAGACAGGGCAGGAAAATGGTAATTTATTGCCCAGAGGAGTAAGGTTGGCAGAGCTGACCTGTTATACTATAGTGCTCTTCAGCAGCTCGTGTTGCCTGTGAATTGGAGGCAGGCAACCTTTGCTTCTTCACCTGGGATGAGATCTGCAGTGTGGGCAGCATGTTATGTCATAAATTAGTAACCGAGCTCAAGCGTTTTTCCATATAGGCTTGTCTACAAGAAAAAGGACAAACAGATGATGGCAGGCTAGCATGTGTTTTCAGACACCCAGGGAGGGGAAATAATTCTTTCAAAGTGAGGGTATTGACGTGATCACGTGTTACTTCCTTCAAGTGAGTGTGCCCATGCAGCGACTGGTGGGGACTTGTCTGTCAGCCTTGCACTGGGGCTCAGAGCTTTCTGGAACTCTTCCCGTGGTGCTTGGGATACTTCCCAGAAATCACCCTCCCTATATGTAAGGGCAGGAAAAAGCAGAACTTGCTGATATGGGCTGATCAAAACAGAAATAGAGCTTATTTCTGAAAATTATGTTCCTTGGTTCATTAGCTGTGGGTAAAGTGTGTTAAAAGAGGAGCCTTCCAGTTATTAACTCCAACAACATCTTGATTTCCAAACATTTCTGACTAGAAAACTGCAGAAGTGGCAGTTTGTGGTTACAGTTCTGTGGAAACATGCAAGAAGTCTAAAAAAAAAAAAAATTGGAGGAGATCATAGGTCTAGGCATAAGGGTACATTCAGCACGCAAAACAAGGGACACAAACAACTTTAGTTGGAATCCTGGAGCTTCCAGGGTACTACAACACCTACCATCCTGCAGATGAATTGCAATTAACCTGCATGCATCAATAAAACAGCATTTGACTTAATCTCAGCAAGCAGTAGATCCTTCAAAATTTAATTCTGTAGATAAATTCTTCAGACAAAGGTCACTCAGAGCAGCGGGGAGGATTGTTTCCATTGTTCTCTCTCAACTCGCTGCAAATTGTTTTGCAGTCTCCCCCTTGAACTGCCTTATTCCAATAACTGCTTTCCTCTGGCTAAAAGAGTTGTTCTGCTGAACTACATACTGCTTACTCTTTGCCTTCTCTGTTATCTTGCTGCCTTTGCTGAAGTGATGAGCATCTGAAAAGATTTCAGTCTGTCTCCCACCTACCATGCAGGACATACCAGTTACTAACAAAAATCCAAACTGTCCCCTAACTTCACCAGGATCAAACTGACATACTTGAAAAGTTGCAGCTGTTAAGTTCAGATAAAATTGATTTCCCTGTGACAATCTGATGTCCCTCAAATCAAGGTATCTGGGAAAGATCTCAGGGCATTCGGCTGTGTGTGTCTTGTAACCATGCGTTTCTTAGGTGAGGCCTCCAGTACCTTTGAGCTCTCTGTTAAATCTGACATAAATGCGCCAGCAAACCTGGTAGCTGTGGTTCTCTGCTACAGTAGGCTCACTGGGAATAGCAGCGACAGCACAGAAGCTGTTTTAGAGAGTTTGGGCTGGTGAGTTTTAGACAGAGCTTGGTCTGCTGTGAACACCTATGTGGTAAAATTCAGGAATTTTTCATACCTTAACTTACAGCTTTGGATGGACATTGGATGAAGGGTCTGATCACAAAAGAGTAGCAGAGGCACGTGAAAGAGGCAGGGAAGAAGGCTAGCGGCTTGTTTTGAGTGTGCATTGTGTGAGATTGGAGATGGGACAGGTGCCTAGTGGGTATAGCGAGGTGCCTATGATGTGATGAGGGCACCAGAAAGACCAATTGTGAGGTTTTTCCCATGTATAGTGGAGCCAAAGGGACTAAAGGAGGGAGAGGCTGGACATTTTTGCAATTTAGTGTGACTTTTGGAGGAGGTGTAGCTGGGGTTTTGAAAAGCCAACAGTGGTGTTGTGCTCTGAGAACCTTTTGTTGAAACTAGTTGAGTAGCCACAATTTCCCCCTCCAATTTCACCCTCTTTCCTGTTCTTTATATGGTAGAAATAGAGGAGAGCAACATTGAAAGCTGTTTCCTCTCACTCCACTTGCCACTGGTTTTTCCCTTCAAGGAACAGCTAGTCATTGTCTTAGTGTCACAGAAGGCCAAGGACCGTAGGGTGTTGTAGACAGATGCCCTTTGGGGATCGCTCTTGCCCTCTCACGTGGCTCCCCAGTGCCTCTGTCTTCTTCAGGTTCTCACTGCTCAGAGGCACAGTGATGATAAAGGATGGTGGCACAGGCAGAAAGATGACACAGACGTGGTATCTCTGTGAAGACTGTTTCTGCAGCATTGTTACTGGATGACAGAGAAACAATCCCGATGTCATGGGGAGTGGCTAAGGGCCTCTTCTGGTTGACATTCAGAGGTAACAGCAGGACCCCTTCCCTTTGAGAGATGGGGTACTTCAAATGCCTGTTCCTCTCACTGGGTGTAGTGCAGGTCCCCCAGCACTTCTTGCCTCAGTCTATGCAATTTCCTGGGCCACTTCCTTTGTGTTCCCAAATATTAATGCTGGAGTCCACAAACCTTGCTGGGTCCCTTTGGCACCCAAGAAATGATGAGGCAGGTCCAAGGTGAGAAGCCTGTGGGATGGGGTCAACAGGGCCCATGGCTGGGCAGGGCTGTGGGAGCTGGAGAACAGTCCTGCTGTGGCATCACTGGGGCAGGGGCTGATGGATTTGGGGGGCTGACATGGGGTCTTGAGCTGTGGGCAGGTGGGGGGGAGCCCTAGGGGGGCTGGGCAGGGACAGGCAGAGCTGTGGGTGTCCTCCAGGCCCTGGTAGACTGCTGCAGTTACATTGGTGCCAGGCCACCACTTAGTGAAGAACTCTATTCACTTATGAATTTTCTTATTTTTAAACACAGATGCTTCCCTTTTTAAAGCGTTAATGCTGTTAAACCTCTCTGTCCCAGTTTTCACTTATCTTGCCAGGACATGTGGGGTGGTGCTGCCAGCATGACCAAGCTACAGAGAACGTCCGTGTGGGCTTTCTGCCACTGTGGAGGAGCCCTACTGCTTACCCCCAGGGTGGAGACTGAGGTCATGACCTGTATGTGGCTCTGTGGCCTTCAGAAGACTGTTTCCGTGCTTCACCTTCCTAGTGGGGATCTCAAAGTTGAGGCTGGAGCTACTTCAGCAGTGAAGGCAAACACCAGCTTTTAGTACCAGGGTGTTACGACCGGGGCTTTGCTCCATGGGGAGGTTCTTGAAGTGTCACAGAGCTGCACGTGTTCCTTGGCCAAACAGGCTGCCAGCAGAAGTGTCCTTGTGCCAGGTTCCCTGCAGGTGAGTGTAGAGATGCTTTAGTGCTGACTCTGTATTCCTGTATGAAAGAGACTCTTCACAAATGTGCATGTTAACAGGCTGCCGTGTTGCCTTTTGAAAGAGCAGCAGTGCTGCAGAGCAATTGCAAGCAGTATCAGAGGGCTGCTTGCGGTCCTGTGTAAAGCCTTGTCATCAGCCTTGTAATGAGCAGAATTATGGGATCTGATGCCCATTCTATAAGACTGGGACTTGGAGCTACGGAATGCTTTTTTTGATAATGGCACCATGTATGTACCTACTGATGCCCTCTGTGTGTGATTTGATGTTCAATCTATTACATGGTGGTTCCTGTTAAGGATTAATCTAATTAAGAGTTATATTAATAGCTATGTTGCTGATATATTATTATTAATGGACTTGTTCATCTTAATTTATATTAGGGCTAGTGAGGCACCCATTTAGGACCTTTTTCTGAGGTGGCAGCCAAAGTTGCCTTCTGCGTGTAGGCTCAACTGTATGCCCATGGACCTTCTGTCCCACAAAGCATTTGTTAATGCAAATTCTAGACAGTGAGAAGCAGTGGATTACAGTAGGGGAAAGTGAGTACCTAATCTTACATGTATGAAAAGAAATGAAGTATGATTGCAAAGCACCTGTCAAATCAAGGCTGGGTAACAGCAGTGCTTGGCAAGAGTTCAGAACACAGCTCTGTGCTGTGCCAGTCACTGGTGAAAGAGGCTGATCTCCCATCTCGTGCTTGTTCATCCTCTGATCTCCCAATCAGTAACACACCCTGAAGTGTCAGGGACTGTGGCACTTGTGGACAGGGTGAAAGGCAGCAGTTTATTTCTTGTGTCCATTACTAATGCTTAAGAATTCCCTATGTTTACATTTGTCTGTCCCCCTTGGACCGCCTGGTTCGCAGCATTATCAAGCAGGAAGAATCCGTGAAGTCAAGCGTTTCATCATTTTGATGTTAAAGGAAGCATCTGGGGACTGGGAATTCTTTCTGCATTCTGTCCAGAAGATGGTCAGATCTACTTGCTTCTAGTTGCTCTGACTTGCTGAAGTCCAAACAGGGGTTCTCATTTTGTTAATAAATATTATTCAACCCATTCCAACATGGGGTACGGGTCTGGCCTCTTAATGCTTCCCATGTCCTTGTACTATGGATATCTATATAAATTTGTATAAATTCCGTAAGTATCATTGCAGTTATAAGAAAGTCAGTCTCTTCCATGTCAACTGTGGAGTAACTTGTTCAGCAGTAAGTAGAGCAGCAAACTTCTTCTTTCCTTTGTAAACTAACCTCTATCTGATTACATGTGTGCTCAAGTGCTATGCCCAATTCTCCTACAAGAATTTCTCAGGTGTTACCCCGAGGTATTTTCCTGTAGTCCTCAAGTCCCTCTACCTGCAAAAGGCATCAAGGAAGTTTTGACCTGCTGCCTCCTTCTGGGCAGCGATGCAGTAACTGAGGTTTTCATCCAGAACACTGTGAGCTGTACTGTGCAAACTGACAAGCCCATTTACATGCCAGGACAACAAGGGAAGCCTGAGGACTGTACAGGTGAGCTGTGGGGAGGGCTGAGGGGATGTTCCTTGCAATATGTCCCCACTAGAACAACATAGTCTTTGATGTGGGTTGCCCGGTAGGTATAATAATTACCTTGGCCCTGGATTTTAGTCAAGAAATCACACTTGATCTGCAGTTCATGTTTCTACTGTTACTTCAGGCTTGTTTCTAAAACAGCTGTACCGACCTACTCAAGTTACCCTGACGCAGACTTGTTAGGTTTATAAGCACCAATCTTAAGTGATCTCCAGGAAACATCATGCTAGCTATGACCAGCAAGGACTGGTCAAGAATATTTTACTGAGCGTTGTTTGCTCTGGATTCCAAATGCCATGGTGCACTTCTGCCTGTTTTAGAAGGTGGAAACTCACCTGGCACCTGTCTGTCATCTATCAGAGACCATCATCTTATACTTGTTAGTTGTATCTAAGCTGTTCATATAATCTTTGCCTGAAAGACATCTTCCTTGTTCCATCAAATCCGGAAAACCACGCTTTTCTGTTTGTAGTTGGTGTATCACTGGGGGTGGGATATTTTTTTTTTTTTGGTATGTTTTTTTTAACACAGACTGGTGCTTCAGTAATGCCTGACCTATTCAGAATAGCTTCTCCAGTAACAAACACTGTAAGTACACTGAAGGCATGGCTTACTTTTAATTATTGTAAAATGACACACCCACATTCTTTCCCATGAGGGTGGATAAATATTATTATTGAAATAAATATTTAACATCTTTTTGCAAGGCCCTGTGTCTTTTGTGCGTTTTGTAAGACAAAACTGTTACTATTTGTTGAATCACTACCATGCTTTGAAGATAATGTGAAGTAAAGGATACTTGAACTGCTTCCTGCAAACAATCCAGTCTCACCTCATGCAGACTGTTAATAAAAGTTCATGTCTTAGGGATTACATGCACCTCCTTTCCTCCTTCAGCATTTCTCTTAGGCTCATATTCTCGTATTCTTTTTGTGGATTTCTTCTCAGTCTATATCCTCAGGGCCCTGTTAGGCCCTCAGATCTTCTGAGAACCAAAGCGTGATGCCTACATGAATGCCCTGAAAGGACACCTCCACTTTTGGAGTATGAGCTGGGTAGGGGTGGGCTGACCCTGTGCCTGAAGGTTATGCTCACAAGTATTTCGTTTGCTTTTTTTCCATTGCAGTACAGTCTCAAATTGTCACTCTGAACAGCATTTTCATCCTTTTGGATGATGAGGTGAGGAATGTAAAGGAGAAAATGTAAACAGGAGACTTAGTCTGGGCTTTCACAGGGGTGCAGCGCTCTGCTTTTGTTCTTGCCCTTGAGCATTTTATTCTTTAGGAACTACAAATCCAGCATTCCTGAGCAGCAGCAGGAATTCATCATCAAACCCAGGTAAAGCTTCAGATCCTTGTAGACCTACCCCTGGAGATAACCCAGCTCAGACCCCGTTCTAACCTGGAGCTGGATGACTTTGAAGGACTGCCAGCTCCTGCCCTTATGCTACTGCACTCCAGCGCAGCTCCTTCCTTTCGACCCAAGGAACCATTCCAGGAAATCAAGTGAGTCTCTAGTAAATAGTTCGAGATCTGCACAGAAATCCACAGAGTCCCTGCCAGCAAAATGAAAGAAAGCTGTTTGAGCTGACCTTCCGGTGTGGATGTTGGGTATCTTCTGCGGGCTGATGGAATGTAAACAACTGTGGCAGCAAATCTCGGGGAAATGGTCCTTAACTGTCTGGTTTTAATCCTCCTGAGATTTGTGAATGGTGAGCTGAATCCTCATGACTGTTCCTGAGACCTTACGCCACCACTGTATTACAAAAAACGTTTCAAGGCGCTAGTAAGAAATCCGTTTTGTTTTTTCTGCTAGTACTCACTGGTGGAGCTGAAGGTGAGGAACTATGAGATGACTTTGTTTTCCATTATTCCTACTCCAAACTAGAGGATGAAGTAGAGCTTTTTTTGTGTGTTTTGAGTGGGCAGTGGCTGACCTATCCAGGCTGGCAAGCTGTCTGCTGCACAGTAGGATTTTTTTGAATTGTGTAGTAGTAATCTACTGGAGGGTCACCCAGAGTTCTCTCTTATCCCGTGGAGGGGCAAGGACATGAGAGAATGAACTAGATGTGAAAAGTCTCCTTCATCTCACTGGAGATGCTTTCTGCATGTTTGGAACCTTGTCCCAGTTTCTAGGTGGGCAGGAAAGACAAATTGCTCAGCTCTGAGGTAGTTGTCTCCTTTTAGCCTCATCTTAAGATTTTCTTTGTTGAACTTGTGCATGGTATTCTTAGGCTTTTTTCTGCAGATCCACAGACTGCTGAATTTTTATCACACAAGAATTGGCTCTGTGTAGTTGAAAAAGCAAGCTAGTCTTGTTGGATTCCAGCCACATCTATGGGTAAATCCAGAGTCTATTTCTCAGGCTGCCAGTGTTTAGAAAGAAATGGCTTATTTGAAGACTTCCAGTAATGGATACTTATGAAGTTGTTGATATTTTTGTTTTATGTGTCCCATAATCCAGCCTGCTGAATTTTCATATTGGTATGTTAGTAACTTATGTAGCTGAATGCAGAGTGTAGGACTTTTCAGATCTTACTGGTGTGTAACAATGGCACTATGCTGCCTCTGAATATGGCTAATAACACAAGCTGTGGAAGAAATTGAAAAGAATATGTAAATAAATAGGGGACATCTAGGCATGAATCCCCTCAGGAGCCATTTCTTCCTAGTTCAAAGCAGCTGATGGTGTCAGCATGAAAACAATTTGTACCTATGTGCTGCAGATATTTATCTGTTGCTGTATATGCAATAATATTTTGTAACATGTAACATATAATTAATAATAGATGTTAAGGGAGGAAAGATCTAACCTATTTTACAAGCAGATAATATATGCACTTATATCTGGGCTAATCTCTTTGTGTTTCCTGTAGAGCTAATGGTGAAAGATAATCCACCACTGGATGCTGTGTGTCTGAATGGATCTGGAGGGTTATCTTTAGACTTGAGTCATCTCACCCTAGAAATGTTCTGTGTGTGCCCCTCCCCACTAATTTTAAAGGGAACCTAAAGGATTAGCGCAGATGAATATGCTTGAAGATGGCCAAAATGAATCTTACTCTTAATGTCAGGTTTTTATATGCTCTGGTAGTGTGATCTAACTGCTTTGGGATCTGTATTGTACTGGAGTCTCATAGTGCTCTGGGGTCTTTTGGGAGTAGCTGGTCTATGTACATCCCAGCACAGGACTGCCACTTAAACTGAAAGGCAGCCTCTGCAGAATCAGAGGTGCTGTGTTATGCCTGAGCCACGCTGGTGCTACTTGACAAAGGTCTGAAGGCATGTTGACACCATGGAGCTCTGTCTGAATAACTGCCTGCCTGTCTGTATTTCGTTTTCAGGAGAAGTTTGCGAATGAAGATCCTGTGTGTGTGAGTTGGGGACCATTGGTCCGTACTACCAGGGCAGCTATTTGCACCTGCAGCCGTAGTACGGCACCACCAAGAGTTACCTCAAAGCCAGGGGTCTGTATTGGGTGCTGGCCTGTGCCCAATAGTGGGAGGTTTGGGTGGATTACGATATTGACCCTGTGGACCTCTTCTTCTTTGTGGGCACCCTGTGGTCATAGTGGGTGGGGGACCTCTGTGTTTTGGAGCAGGGCAGTGGTGGATGAAGCCAAGATGCTGTGGGTAATGGCAAAACTGGTCTTGACTGCAGCGTCCATGGGCTGTGCTTAGCCCAGCCAGCCCTGGAGATGGTCATTAGATACAGTCAACTGTTCTATTTTGCAGCATCACTCCACCCTTTCCCACTGTTGGTTCTCTTTTCTTCCAGGCATAGTAATTAGCTGTGACCTTTGAACTTATTTTTAAAGCATTTCAAGGTGCTTTTCTCTGCTGCTTCACTTCTAGCTGTCTGATCTTACTCTATCTTTCCTGGCACTAGCAGAGTATGAAGGAATGGGGAAGAGTGTCAGAGAGGGGAGTTTTCAACTGAACATGTGCTGTGCTTCTTTTCCAGGTGATGGCAATGACAGGCTTGTTGTGGATGGTCAGAAACTCGACCTCAAGAAGGATGTTGCAAGTATGGAAAGTCGCTTCTGAAGTAACGGAGGCTGTGCCCTGTTGAATGCAGGGATACCTCCAAATTAGAGGGGGTCACTGAGAAAGGCATGTCTTGGTGGGCTGGAGAAGGGCTCTATCTGTAGGAGGGAATAGTGTTAATGTGGTTGATTAGACTCTCACTTCCTCCTCTTTCTTTTCCTAGGTCTGAAGGTCTCTTTCTCGATCCCTCTCTCCTCGTCCTCCTCTGCTCCCAGCCCCTCACTGGTGGCTCACACCGTGTTCCCTAGTTGGAGGTCTTGTTGCTGACAGCAGAATTCAAGTTTTCCCTGTGCTTAAGTAAATTGGTGAGGCTTACGCTGAAGCAGACTGGAGGAGTAAGAGAGGTGCAGAAAGGGGAGGAAAGAATGAGAAAGACATTATCTAGCTTGCACTGCACAGAGAGCTCTGCTGAAGCCGTGGAAGAACTACAGCCAGGCCGCTACCTGTGTCCTCTGCCTGGTTTATCCATCCAATGCCTTCTTTTTTTGACTGTGTTTGCTCCCAGGCCGCTTTCTCCCTGTTGGAGCCTGCTGCCAAAGGTCACATCGAGGTTTCACAACATCAAGACCTGTCAGGGGCTACAGTGAGTGTCCAGCTGAGGGCAGCTCCCAGCTGGCTGTGTGCTGGCCTGGTGCTGCTCCCGGGACTAGAGCACGAGCTCTGTAACAGCAGCCTGAGTGGCTTGCTGCGACAGGCAGTGAAGCAGCAAAATAAGGAAGGAAAGGCATAAAAACTGTGTGGAGTGGTAGAAGGAGCTGAGCTGATGAATGGACAGCAGGTCCCTGTGCTGGGAAAAGTGCTGGGGTCAGAACCGCAATGGTTCCGAGATGAACTGATGCAAATTGAAGTACTATAAATTGTTACTTAAATACATTTAAATGAACAAGTGAGAAGCCTTTATTTAAACTATTTCATCTTCTTTCAGGCTGGCAACCAGTATACACTGAACAAATATTGTCTACGTTGCCTTTTAAACCTATTTCTGCTATCCAGAAATGTGTGCTATGGCTGTGCATGTTTAATCAACCCTGCCAGGTTAATGTTTTAGAGTCAGTTGTAGTTTATCAGTTCTTCATGGCAAGAATATAACGAGATAAGTATCAGGTTTTGTTTCTCAATTCATTCTAGTATAGAATTCATGGAAGCTGGAATTCAATTAATGCACAAATCCCTCAGCACTTAAAAGTTGTCATTAAATAAAGCTACCTTAGATGTTTTGGATTCATGGAAAATAAGCTTGTCTAAACATATTTGACGTTTACATGGATTCAATTTAAACAAAGCAAGATTCATCTCTCAAAAAATAATTAACTGATTGATTTTTCTTTTTTTCTTCTTCTGGTCACTGTGTTCCTCAGTGTTTCAGAAATCATAGAGCTTAGCTCCTCACAGCGAGTTCCTATTTGCAGATATGGAAGGCAAAAGCAATTTCCATGCTTTTGCAGTCCCCAGAGGCTCTTTCAGTTTGAGTAAGCTAGCCATTACTTTGAACCAGGTGAATAAACAGAAAAAAAGGAAATATTCTGTGGAGACGTGAACAGACTGCTCTTGTCAAAAGCTGGCTGAACACCTTTGTAAACTGTTTTCTGGACGTTTACTAATGACTTACACTTGCTCAGCAGTCTAATTTTAAAACACTGTAGAAAACACATAGGGATTTATTAATTTTTTACTTTAATTACACGACTGTATTCTAAAAGGATATTCAGAGCTCAGCATGTCTGTTATGACTTTAAACTGACTTTTATAAAGGCTTATTTTTAAGCCAAGCTGTTAAATAAAGAGGAAAATTTAAGAAAGCTTGACTTAGGGATTTGTATCCTATTTGTCTGCACCTTTCTCCTTTGTTCTAACTTTCCCTGTTTATGTATTCCCAGCTTCCTAACCCTTATAACCCCATTTTCCTGTGTTTCTGCACTTCTGGCTAGGGCAAGAGGCAACGCGTATTCTGGCTGGTTGAGAACTATTTGTTTTCCCTCTGACTAACTGGTACCCATCCACTGACTGGCTGGCCATGTAGCTGCTGTACAGCACAGACCACTGCTGATCTCAAACAGCATACTCCTCTTCAGTGGGAGGTATGAAATCTAGTCTCTCTTTTTTTTTTTTTTTTTTTTTTAATGGTTTAAAAAATTGTTTTCAGGGAAAAGATGCAAGCACCCTAGCTTTCCACAGAGGTTGAAACCTGTGGAACTGTGACTAGATGACACTAAAATTGTACCTATTAAAAATAGATAATCTTGATTGAAGGATGACCTATTTGGATTTTGCAGGATGGAGTACATGGTGGGTTGCTGGTATTTAAAAAGGTTAAGAATGGAGAGAGAAATATGTGTGGTGGTGGTTGAGTAGCAATCTATCATGTTTTGTCTGCAGTGTGAGCCTTTTGTTCAGTTTTCTTGGTCTTTTTGTGTGATTATGCAGGTGAATTCTGTTTTCTTCCCAGAATGGAGGTTATTATCCCTTTGAAGTCAATGAGGACATTGACTGCTCTGTACCAGCAGTAAGGTAATTTCCAGTATGTGTTATTGATCCTCTGCCCCTGGAATATAGAAGATATTTTTCTTTGTGGTTCAGTCAACTAGCCGACTTCTTCAGCTTTCTGAAGGTAGGTTCCTACAAGCTCTTCATAGAATCACAGAATGGTTTGGGTTGGAAGGGACCTTAAAGCTCATCTAGTCCCAACCCCCCTGCCATGGGCAGGGACACCTTCCACTAGACCAGGTTGCTCAAAGCCCCGTCCAACCTGGCCTTGAACACTGCCAGGGAGGGGGCAGCCACAGCTTCTCTGGGCAACCTGTGCCAGTGTCTCACCACCCTCACCATAAAGAATTTATTCATTATGTCCAATCTAAATTTACCCTCTTTCAGTTTAAATCACTAACCCCTTGTCCTGTCACTGCAGACCCTGGTAAAATGTCTCTCTCTGTCTCTCTTACAAGCTCCCTTTATATATTGAAAGGCTGCAGTAAGGTCTCCCTGGAGCCTTCTCTTCTCCAGGCTGGACAACCCCAACTCTCTCAGCCTGTCCTCATAAGAGAGTTGTTCCAGCTTTCTGATCATTTTTGTGGTCCTCCTCTGGACATGTTCTAACAGGTCAATATCTTTCCTGTACTGGGGACCCCGGAGCTTGACTGCAGTACTCCAGGTGGGGTCTTAGGAGAATAGAGTAGAAAGTCATGCAAGTGAACATAGCAGAATGGTCCTAAGGTTTGAATTTGAGCCTGTAAGTTTGCATGGTTTTTTGGTTTGTGGTGTTTTTTTTTTTTTTTTAGTCCTGCAGTTGCAAGAAGATCTGGGAATTGGTGGGGTTTTTTTTCCAAATTAAAAACAAACAACTAACAGTAACAAGGATTCAGCTAGATCTTTACAAGGTAGATCTTTACAAGCTCAGCTCTTATGTTATTATGGACTATAGCCTTGTGCCTATGGCTTGCTCCATGCTGCTAATGCAAGGTGATGCTTAACCAGTCAGACTGGTTCTTGGGCCCTCTGCTGCTGGCACTGATGATGACAGATGGGACAACTGGCCATTTCATGGAGTTGTTGTTACACTCTAGTTTCCTCGAGTTGTATGTAGAGACCTCAGGAAAGACTGTAGGAAGAAGAAAAGAGATGGAGGGTGACAAAGAAAACTGAGGAAATGGCTGTAGTGACATACCAGGAAGAGAGATTCTGAGGAAGCACAGAATTCCTATTCTAATGTTATATTTGTTTTGGTTTTTAAATCTCTAATGCAAAGAGTACATGGGATTGATAATTCTGCCAAACGGCAAGATAAAGAAGCCAGTGGGCTGCGTATGTAATCATGAGGAGCTCCTTATTTTCTTTCAGAGGAATGGCTGTTCCTATGTGTAAAATCTCTTTCCACTGTCTTAACAGCTGCAGTCCTCCTGATGTGTGCCTCCGACAGAGGGGCTGGTCTGCCATGCCCTCTTCTTTCCACCTCTGCATTTGTTCTAAGTGCTGAGCTGCCTTTGTGAATCCCATCTCTGGATATTCCTTGTGTTTGTTTCCCAAAGTACCAATGGCTTTCCCTCTCCACAGAGAATCCACAGGTAAAGCGAGTCACACGCCTGTCATTTTTCCGCTCAAGACCTGAATCTGGGATCTGTTCCCCACTGGCTGAGTCCAGCATAAATTGTTAGGTGTGGTTTGGGGGGCTGCTTCTTTGGACCCAGCACCCCAGTCTATGAAAGGTTAATATTTCTGGAGGAAATGTCTGCTTGGCCTTGAGCTCTGGGGACGTCTCCTTGGACCTGATTCTGAGTCACTGTGCATCCCTGAGCAAGTCTCTTCCCTTTCTATGCCTCAGTTTCTTAGAGGTTGAGGTAGCTGGTCTGTCTTCTCTTCAGCATTTCAAAACTTGAAAAAGCACAGATGGGAGTACTACAGTTAATCTTAGTATTAGCATTGATCCTCAGAGATTTTTTTTTTTTTTTTTTAAACGAGCATCCTCTTTCCTTTATCCTGGGATCTGGTTTCTTTTCAGGGGCTCAGGAGAGAAGCAAGTTCAAGTCACCATCCCTAACATCGTAACAGAATGGAAAGCCAACATGTTTTGTGTCTCAGGCAGTGAGGACTTTGGGATCTCTCTCACAGTAGGACTGATGGCCTTTAAACCTTTCTTTGCAGGTCTGACCTTACCATATTCCATGATTTGGGGAGAGTCATTTGTGCTGAAAGCTACTATGTTCAACTGCTTGAAAAAGTGTATTTGGTTAAGGTCTCTCAGCTCAGGTTTTCCTCTTTTTATAAGCCACTCCCCAGATGTGTGGTAAGTTTGGAACTGGTTTAAAAAAAGTTCCCAATGATACTTTAGCCCTGGCAGAAGAGCTAAAGATTAAAGCTGTGGGATTCTTGCAGACAGGTTCATTAGATCTGTTACACTATTTTTTTTACCCTCAGTAATGAGTAACCTTGTTCCATTATCAGGTGGTTCCTTGTTCAGGAGTACGATATAATTATGGAAGACGGAAAGTAGTTGTTGATTCTGGAAAAATTTTCACTCTTGTTTCTTTCCCACCCAGGCTACCAGAGGGAGCTCCTGTTCAAACATAGCAATGGATCCTCCACTGGATTTTGAGATGGTCATGTGAAAGGCAACTTTTGGTAAACAAATGCCCTCCTCTCCTCAGTACAGTAAAGAACAAGTCTTCCTAAACTCTCTGTGACTACTGATGTAGGCCCAACTGTTGCTAGCCTGTTCTCCTGTCTCAGACTCTCTCTCCTAGGCTAACAGCATCCATGACCAAATGCTTCCTGAGAGCCAGGCAGTACATCGTCGTAGGTGACAAGATCATCCAGATGGCTGGGAAGCAGCAGGGTAATGACTGCTGTGCAAATGTGGGGCAGCTCTTCCCCATGGCCGCGGACGTGCAGCCAGGAGGCCTGCCCTTGCTCACTAGTCTCTCTCCATGGTAGGTGCAAATTTTGGCAAGGGGCTTTGTTTGCTTATGTTTACGTACTAAGAGAGGGAATAATAAATAGCAACATGGGATACCTCTTGATGGGTATTTCTCTGAACACCCTAATCCTGCTGTTCCATGTGACAAGCAGGGTGTGAGAAGCAACTGTATTCACTTCTCCTCAGAAGCAAGTTCAGGAACCCATTAGAAGAAAGATCATTTAGGTTGGAAAAGACTCTTAAGATCATCAAGTCCAACTGTAAACCTAACACTGCCGCTCCACCACTAAACCATGTCCCTAAGCGCCACATCGACTGGTCTTTTAAATACCTCCAGGGGTGGACTCAACCACTTCCCTGGGCAGCCTGTTCTAATGCTTGATAACCCTTTCAGTGAAGAATTTTTTTCTAATATCCAGTCTAAATCTCCCCTGGTGCACCTGTGCTGTGGATGGGAACTCTGTGAGCCATGGCTTCACAGCAAGGGAGAGCTCAGCATAAGGCTGATGATGAACTCATTCAGGATTTTGTTATCTCTCCCACTTCCCCCTCCTTCTTCTGTCTCTTCCACAAGGAGAAGAAAAGTGATCTGGAATCAGTAGGGTACAAGCAGCTGCTGGCCAGAGTGCCTGCAAACACAAGAACTGGGAGATCCCCTGCTCGGCTGTAGTACTGACATGTTACCCTCTAAATTCCTTGTGGGTGGAACCACAGCATGAGATCCAGCCACTGCCCAGATTTCTGCATGTATGGCCCAAACAATGTATGTTATGGTGTAAATCATCTCATTGCTTCCTATGGAATACAAATAGGCTTAACTGCTGTAGTGTGCCCCATAGCTATTTAAACAGCTAGGTAGGTACTTAACCTAACTCAGCCCCATAACTGTGTGTTGTAACATGTCCTCAGAGTGGGTACAGGTGCAGAAGTTTTAACTAACTACCTTTAGTGCCCCTGAAGTCTTCCTGGTATTTAGCAGATAGATCCACTGATAGCTATCACACCTTCCTTCAAGCTGTGCAGTGTGAAGGAAATTCTGCTTGGGTCTGGGTGCTGGGTGCAATAGCTGGTGTCTCTGATATAGGAAATAAATATTTTCACCTTCTCTATGTGCAGCAAATCAAGGAGATAGAATCACAGTAGAACTGTGGAGTGGGACAATAATAAGCTCAGAGAGGAGAAAAGAATTTTGTTAAATAGAGTCTGTCCCCCTGACAGAGCACGCCAATGCCCAGGAAGGGAACTACCCTGTGATGCAGGTCCTTGCCCTCCAAGTGCCCAGGGACTATAGCTCTGCTCATCTGTGAACTGGCCAACTGCTTACTGTGTCCTATCCCTTACAACCCAGCAAAGGAAGGCTACCCAAAGAAGATAGCAGAGGAAAGGGAGGGGAGCAAGAGAAGGGACCAGTGACGTTGCCAGAGAAAGAAGAATCTCTGATACCTTTCCTCAAAAGGAAGAAATCTTTCCTGTCCATTTCTTCATGCAGCCTCCAGAAAGGTGGTACCTGACGTGTGTATGTGTGTCATCAAAATAGTTGGTGCAGAGAGAGCATCATTGTGAATTGTGTGTAACACTGAATATCTGTTTTACATTGATGCTTCTTCCACACGCCTTTTAATTTTAAACTTCTGAGCCTGTGTTCAGTAATCGTGGGCAGGTGTCTGTCACTTGCTGCATGATTCACCTCCAGTTGTAGGATCAGTTCTACATTAATGTAAAAGGCACAGTCATAAGATTTTGAGGAGATATCCTGACTTGGAGTGTAGCTTGCTGCCCACGCCTGGCAGTGTTCAAGGTATTCCACAGAGGTCAGCTCTTCCAAGCTACTGCAACGTCTCAGGTCAATTTACTAGAACTATTTCCATACAAAATGAGTTTTGTTTGGTCCGTACAACAAGGAGGAGGTCCTTAGGTGTAATCAAAATTCCCACATAATTGAGAAAGTAAGTGGATTTGCCAAAGTTAAGAATCTTGCATAACACCTGACAAATGGATCCACAAATATACTACATGGAGTTGAAGTTTCACCACAATTATTCTGGTGGAGCTTGCTTTATCTAGGACACCAAACTTTACCACTACGTTCTGGTTGGGGTTTTAATTCTTTGTTAACACTGGAGATGATTCCTAAGCCACAGCATTCAGATCTGGAAGTCTTTGTGGTTTTGGTTGAGCCACCTTACCAAGTTATAAACAGTTTTCAACTTCCATGAGTGCTTATCTACTTGATGGGTAGATTTGAATTTACAAGTCAGAATGTTGTGATTCAGAGAAGTCACTATGCCTGGAGTGCTGGTGAGACTTTCTCAGTTTGGCGGGGTGAGTAGAGAGATGAAGCAAGAACCAGAGCTTTGGTATTGGGACAAGAAGGTTCAGAAGATAATAGGCTCTTTCAATGGGTTGTGTGGATTTTTGGAGCATTAGCTAGAAATAAGCTGCACTAGTTCTTCGTGCCCTTTTGTGAAAAGTGTGCAAAGCTGTAAGTTTCAGGGTTCACACCTGTTCTTTGGATCACCCATGGTTTGGGAGCCTTCTTGTGAAGATTTCCAGTCTCCCTTGGGCATAGTTCTGTAATTCTCCAAAGCTCCACTCCAATTAACAAATTTAAAGCCTACAATCTAAAAGCTTGCACTAGATTTCTGGGCAAAAACTTCAGAGTTGCAGTTCTTTGAATGATCTCGGTGTAGGAGCCAAACATTGAGAGGCATAGAACAGTTTACACTGTTGCCTTCAAGCTTTCTGACCCAGTCAGTTCCTGCTCCTTCTGCTGTGTTTGTCCAGGTGTGTTCTCAATTCCTTGCTTGGCTTTGATGCAGTGGACAAATTCTGATGTCAAGGCAGCAGAAAGTGGGTGCAGCAGCCTACCTTGGCATTATGGAGAGATTCTTTCGAGGGGTTCCATTATGTTATGGGTGCTGGTCAGGTTGCAGAAACATTATGGCCTTACAGATTTTTTTATGAACCCTGCATGGACGGCAAAATATCCTTAATGCAAAAGTATTCACCTCACTATCGGAACACAAGGATATCAGATCTCGTTGTCTTTGAAGATGCTACGCAGCTGTTATAGAGTGTGTGTAAGAGGTGAGCTGGAAATGTCAGTGATTAGGAGCATGAAGTTTGTGATTGGAAAGGAAAGAAGGCAACAACAGAGGAAGCCCTAGACCTGTATGAGGCTGGTGATGAGTATCTAGAGGAGAATGAAGAGTGATTCGGTTGTTTTGATGAATTATTCTGCACTACAGGTTCTCTAACAGATGTGATTCTTTAAAGAAACCGATGACTTCCTCCTCTCTGCAGTCTCCTGTCAAAGTGCTCTGCAGACATCAGTGCTTCCCCAGTACTCTTCTCATACAGAACATTTATACTATTGCCTTTTCGTTTTCTTCAAAGATACTAAAATGTTGGAGTGATTTCCAAGGTGCCATTGCTCCTAGTCCTCACTCTGAACCATGGAAGATATCTTCCATGATCATAGATGTGACTTTTACTAAGTCTCCTCTTCTTCCTTTTCATTTTTGATCCAAGTTACCTGTGGAGAACAGGTATCTCTATGGCTTTGCACTGTCAGTATGTACTGTGTCCTTCGCTCCAGCTGAAGAGTGTGTTTTCAGGAGGGGTAGATCCCTTGCTCCCCACAGGTCTCTTGGCTCAGCACTTCTATCACAAAGGCCTTCTCTGAGTCCATTTAGAGAAAGAAACTGCAGAACTAGAAACTCTGCGCAGCCTTGCTGTGCTTTCTCTATTTCAGAGACTTTGTTCAGGTCCATGACACCTGTGCAGCTGTCAGCCACTGCCTCCGATGCAGATCCTTCAAACGTAGGTTTCTGTGACCAAGAACCAGGTTTGCTGAAGCCAAGCAAGGAATAGAGAACGCACCTGGGCAAACACAGTAGGAGGAGCACCGTGGGCCAGGGTCAGAGAGATCTCCCCAGTGCTGGCCCCGGGGGGTACAGCTCCTGTCAGAAGTCTGCCAGCAGCTGGACCTCTCTGGCTGTGGTTTATTGATTTATGACAGATCTGGCTGGTGCCTTCTGTAAGAAAATCACAGGTTTTAGGCAAAAATTTGTAAGTTTGTCTGCCATTTGCCTGCCTCATGACCTTCCTTCACAAAGAGACAAGAATGGGGACAATGTGTCCCTTCGAAATAAAAGGTGTACAGTCTTCCTTGCCTAGGAGCCTAGCACTGATTTAGGCCAACTCGAAGCTGATTCCTGAAATCAGTTGGGGTATCTGGCCTCTGGCCAGTTGTGTCAGTCAGTTGAGCAGTGAAATATTTACTTGAGACAAAGGCAGTGCTACCCCTAACAGCTCCTGTGCATAATGTACAGTCAGCACGATGCTTGTCTAGAGTGGTCCAGTGATAGAGGTAAAATGGAGATCAGTCTTCCCAACCTCCGCTGGAATAAGAGTATGGGGAGCATTGGGAACAGGGATCTCAAGTCTGTTGGAAATTTCTAGGCATCCTGGAACCTGGTTTTGACAGACAGATCCTAACTGCCTGCTTGAGTAACACCGTGTGGAGACCCAGATATGGAAAGCTTAGACTGCATCAGCACTATTAAAGAGCTCTAGGAAATACTTCCAGGCGCAGGACTGTAGCTGTCTGTATTATTAGGACGGTCCCTGGAACATTTCAGCCTGGGCTAACTAACTGTCTCACACAAGTCTTAGATGTAGTTTGTGAGTTAATGCAATCTGTGTACCACTCCCAACAGGCAGTTTATTTGGTGACCGTGCTTTTCTGGAGGCCAGGCTGGTTAAACAGCACGATTGTCTACCCTTCCGTACAGGTTGTCATCAATGCTAGAAAATGTCCCACATGTTTAATTTGTGAGTTTTAACCTGACCCTCAAGTTCAAAAACAGAAAAAAAGGTTGTATCTCTGTACCCTCGACCCTTCAGACCCAGACATGAACAATGTGGAACAGGAACCAGTTCCTGAGGCCCTTTTCCTTGCTAATGGGTGTTGCAGGGAGCTGGTGGAGACTTCTGTTGGCCAGTATGTATTTCCATTTCCCTCATTGTATGCAGGAAAGGAAAAGGCAAAGTGATCAGCTCGTTACTGGTTGCTGGCTGGTGGTAGTGTTACTACAGTGCTTCCTTGTGCACATGCAAGGATTTGCTCCCATTCTCAAGTCAAACAGCCCGAGACCCACATCTGCATAATCTGATCTAGAGCTATTGAGTCTCTTTCTGGATGACAACACTGCAGACTGTGTGCTGGGGTGAGCTCTTGCTGCTGGCTGCACAGCAGCAATCCATCTCCAGCTGAAACAAAGGGACGCAAGTGACAAGTGATCAGGACCTGGCCTGGGTCACTGATCAGCAAAGTTCTCTCTGTTTTTTTTTTTTTTTCCTCCATGAAAAGTCCATTTGGTCAGATGTCTCCATGGCAGCCTTGCAGGAGGGGATGTTCTGAACTGGTGGATGGCAGCCAGCATGGCTACTATTGGCTAAGGGGCACTTAGCATAGTACACCCATCTCTGCTACAGCCTGAGTATGATCTCAGGAGACAGGAAGAGGTGGGAAGAGGCTGGCTCCTCCTTCATCCCGCCTCTTCATTTAGGGTGTTCTAGAAAGAAAGTACCCCTCTAAAAACAGCCTCAGTGATTACAGAGGAAGAGGGCCATTGGAGATTGGGCAGCAAGAGCCCCCAGGATGAGGATAGCTGTCCTCCTGAGCCTTCTGTTCCACATCGCAGCTGCTTTTCACCAACTGTGAGTGATGCTGAACTTCTGTTTCAGTCTCTTTCATGAAGGCATCAGTCTAGGTAGATGGACCACATTCCATGCCATCAGCTCTCCTGCTTCCTGCTCTATCAGATCACCCCAAAGTGTAGCTGAGTCATTTACCTTGCCTCCCATGCATTAGATCAAATCTTGTGAGTTAAATACAAGTCACCTTTTTGGGGGGCTTCCAAGTCAGACCTTAGGCCCAGGGATGTTTTCTTCTCCAGTTGCTGTGCCAGATCAAATTACTGGTGTCTAGACTGCAAAGTTATGAGGCCACTTCTGAAGACTGCAAGAAATGGTTTTGGGGAGTTCAGGAGATGACTGGAGTAAGGGGTTTGTGAGAGATTATAGGTCTGTACTTAATCAAGCAGAAACTATTTCTCAAGTTATCAGTGAAGCAATCCACTGGGTTCACTGTGGCTTTTGAATATTGACTGCAGCCATGGCACATTGCTGAGGAATTCTGCAGTAGTGGGCTGCTGCGAGGAATCTCTTTTGCATCTCTGAGCCTTCAGCTTGATGCCACCTCTGATGTTTTCTTTCCTCTGCCCCAGACATTACCTGGTGGTGATCCCTGCAGATCTCCGCTACCTATCCACCCAAGTTGCCTGCCTCCATATCACCTGTTATGAAGCAAAGCTTCAAGTGAATCTAGTCCTGGAGCGCTCTGCAGGACGTGATCTCTTAGTGCAAGAAACCATCCAGAAGGAGAAGACCTTCATGTGCACTAAGTTCTGGGTGAGCCACCCTATGCAAACGCCATCACCAATTTTCCCTTCAGGAACTTGCAAATCCCTTGTGTTACTCCCTAACCAGTGATGACATGGACAGGGTCTACTTTGCCTTGGAGCGAGCCTGCTAGGAAGTGGAGTGGGGGGTGCCTAGGGATGTGTAGCCCAGCACAGCATCTGTTGGCCAGCACTAAATTGCCCTTCTGAATCTAATTTTTAATTTGAAGTTACATTTATTAAAATCTACCACACTTCTGGATGCATAAGAAGAACCCATCTGTTTCCTTCTCTTCCATCCCAGACCAGATGAAGCAGCTTTAGCTCTTCTCTGAAGGACTTGTGCAGCTGCACAGCTAAAGCCCAGGGAAATGGTGGTTTGCATGACATACTGCAGCTTCTCTAGGACCTGAAGTCAGGCAGCAACGCAGCTCTTAGGAGCTACTGAAGAGCAGTTGGATGGCAATGGATGTGCTTGTTATTTTTAAACAGCATCTTAGAGTTGATTCATTGTTGGTGAGACTTTAGCAAAGATCTAGGATAAGGCAGACATGCCTAATCAGTATCCCTTCTGTTATACAGTATATTCTGTGCTGGGGCCTTTGGTTGCTGGAGTCAGGAAGACCCTTTGGTTGCCTTTTCTAATCTGGCTTTCTTACTTGTAGGTGCTGGGTAGTTCTGAAGGCCTAGCGTTTGAGGCTGTGCTGCAGGTTGATCTCTGTCTTTTGATTCTCTGCTACCATATCCCACCTTTCTGGCATCTGCCCATCTTCCTGACCAAGTCTGAAGACTCAGAGGTGTCAGGCACCTGCTTATCACCAGAGATAAAATTCCTTAACCAGTGGAAGATTCCATGACATGCAGGGTCTCCTGCTGTCATGTAGGACTGAGTGAGATCTGGATCTCGATATTGGAGGGGATGTCCTGGGACAGGTGGAGGGGAACTGATTAGTTCTTCCATTTGACTCTCAATTCCTGCTCAGGGTCCCCAGAAGATTACCTGGGGGTTGTGTGCTCTCCTCTCTCTCTGTATAGGTTGCACCTCCAGCTGATGGCACAGAGGAGATTGCCACTGTCAAACTGATCATCACAGGTGAAGGGATCAGCACTGAGGAGAAGAAAAAAGTCCTGATCCGCAAGGCCAGCAGTGGCACCTTCATCCAAACAGACAAGCCCATCTATCAACCAGGGCAGACAGGTGAGAGCTGCAAATGGGAGCAATTGTGGGCCCTAGGCTTTCTGCTGGTAACACCCTGTGGAAAGCCTGTGTTTGCCTGAAATTCATGGACAGGCCTAGCAGAAGGCTTTGAGACAATGTCTCTTGTTGATGTGATGTTTTCAGTGGCTGTAATGTCCAGCTTGCGGTGACTGTGAAGTTGTAGGAGGCAGTAGGTCATTGCCCATGGTATCTGACAATAGGGAATGCCCGTGTCATGTTATCACAAATGTGTATAGAATGGAGACAGGAACTGGGAAAGCAGAGCAGGAGTCTGTAGGGAAGGATGGAGATCTGATAAATATATTCTCTGATTTCCTTGCCTTCAGTGAAATTTCGCATTGTGACTCTGGATGAAGAATTCATTGTTCTCAACGATTCGGTAAGCCATCCCTGGGGGGCTGTGGAAAAGGCTGCCTTGTTCCATGCATGGATCCTACTTCATTTCTACTCTGCTCATCTGCCAAAGCTCCAATGATTCCACATTCATCCCTGGGCCAGGCTTGATGAGTCTCCAGAGGAGAATAGTAACTCAAGTAAAAGCTGGTAACTCATGAAGATGGCGGAGGTGTACATGTCTCTGGCTCGTCTTGGTGAAGTGGTCGTGCAAGCACAAGCATGGGACATATTGATTCTTGATGTGATGGTGTCATGTGGGTAGTGAATAGTTTGCAAATCAGGTTTTCCTGGGGGTGTGGTGGGGAGGAGTGCTCTTAATCTGCCTCCTACAAGTTGGAACATGGGAAATTCTGATTAGACATTAGGAAAAACTTTTTCATTGTGACAATGATCAGATATTGAAACGGGTACCCAAAGTTGGCATTTTCATCCTTGGAGATGTTCAAAACTCGGCTGGAGAAGGCTATGAGCTATCTGCTCTAACAAGACATGCTTCAACAGGGTGTTGGACTAGATGACCTCCAGAAGTTCCTTCCAAACTCTGTGACCCTATACCTCTGTAAGCTCCTTAAGACCAGCTGAGCCAGAGCTAGGTCTGGTAGGGAAGTGAGTTTTCTTGATGGAGGACTCTCCCAGGAAGTCATTAGCAAGTGCTGAGTGACCTCCAGATTAGCTTTTCCTTTCCCTTTCTCTTTCTCCATATTTTACTGGTAATGGACCCACCCAGTATTTCTCCTTTTTGGTGATGTTTGTTTTACATTATATTCTCATCAGTGCTCTAAATTTCCAAGTCACTAGTTGCACATTCTTCAGAGAAGGCTCTGCATTTGAAGTACCTTGTGTGTGTTGCTGACATGTGTTTCTGTCTTCTAATGTTTTTGCCTTTTTTCCCCCAGGTTTCCCTGTTTCTCCAGGTGAGTGATGCCAAAATCTAGTGTTACAGTAATGTTGATAGCAGCCATTTCACTGGGCTATTCATATTCAGCTCCTGATAGATTTTGAGAGACCTGTGAGTGGAATGGTAGAACTTCAAAGTTTCTTAAACTAACATACTCCCTATGGCTTCTGTTTTAGGCATTTGACGTTACGTTCCCAGTTACTTCAGTAGAAATCTGAGGTTTTCTAGACTTGCAAGAGTATAGAAAGATCAACTTAGAGCTTTATGAAAAAGGTT
This sequence comes from Strix uralensis, assembly GCF_047716275.1. NCBI lineage: Eukaryota > Metazoa > Chordata > Aves > Strigiformes > Strigidae > Strix > Strix uralensis. Next base: position 82,143,396 of record NC_133976.1, read on the forward strand.
AGAACTGTGAAGGATCTTTCCTTGAGATCAGAATTTAGAGAAGTGTGGAAGGAGAGTCAGATGCTGGAAGCAGAATCTGAGCGTTTTATTGTCTTCAAAGTTTCTTAACTAGCCTATACGAAACCTCATTCCGTAGCTATAGAACCTGGTAGACTCCAGCACTGAAATCCTGAAGCTCAATTTCTGTGGGATGTGGATCAGTGAGATGCTGGAAAAACTGTTTCTTCCTCTCTTGTGGGTGTAGGACCCTAAGAACAACCGGTTAGAGCAGTGGCTGAATGTGGTCCCCCAAGACGGCATTGCAGATCTCTCTTTCCAGCTAAGTGATGAGCCTCTGCTGGGGACATATGTCATCAACGTAACCAGTGCAAAAGCATATGGCAGCTTCTCCGTTGAGGATTATGGTATGAGCATATGGGGGGGTATGTCTGAGCTGCAGAGAGGACCTTGCATTCTCAATTCAGGAAGCTGGGTGTTTATTCCATGATAACCATCCTGGGGGCAAATGGGAAAAGTAATAGCATCTGGCATAGAAAAGAGTCTGAGGTGAGGCTCAGGAGAGAGACCACTTTGGGATCTTGGGTCAGTGTGTGGGAGGAATGTTGTGCATAGCCCCAGACCTTTGACAGAGCTGAATCCCACAGATCTCTGCATCAGGCAAAATGAGGTCATTTAGGTTGGGCTTTTCCAGAGGGTATGAAGTCCAGTGCCATCCCACTTCTCTTTCATCCCCTAGTTAACTGTGTTGGGAGTCTAGTCTTAGTGCAAATAGCTGTCAGAAGTGCAGGGACATGGACATGTTTGGGTTTTAGTTTGGGTGGGAGCAATCAACCAAGGATTAAACACAAATGTGTTAAAGAAACAGTGGGAATCTTCCCTTTCCCCTTCTCGCCAACTTCCCTCTTCATTTTCTGGCTATTATTCCACCATAGTCTTTCTTCATGTTGGTTCTCTGGAAAGGCTGCCCCTGGTCAGTGTTTCCTACAGTTCTGTTTTTTTCCTTTCAGTGATGCCAAAATTTGAAGTGATCTTTGAGGCGCCAAATCAGATTTATGCGCTAGATAAAACCTTCCCACTCCGGGCATGTGGCAGGTGAGGATTTGGCTTGGAGGGATGGCCCTGTGTTAATTTTTGGCCTGATGAGCACAAGATGGCCAGGTAATCATGAGGAGCTCAGGGGAAATTTAGAACCCTTCAGTTACAGGAGGCCAGAATCTTCCACAGCAGTTGGTTGCACCCTGATGCAACACAAAATATTCCTATAACTGTCCTGGTACTCTAACGTCCCTTTTCTAAAAACACTCCACAATTCTCTACACACAAAACCTGAGGGAACAGCCTACCCATTGACAAGCAGCCATCTGTGGGGCAGAATATGGCAGGTGTTTGGTCTTCATCTCCCCGCAGAACAAACTCATGGGAAGTGGACGGAAACTTTTCCAGGTTATGCTCTAGAGGAAGCTAGAGAAGCAAAAAGGAGTTGCCCCAGCTGCAGCCCAAGGACAGTGCTAGGGTTAGAAGCCCCATGTAAAGGTGCTTTCTTAAAGAAAGGCGCTTTCTTAATCATCCATGCTTCTGCTTATGAAATGATGCCTGCCTTCAGCATCTCATGGGATTATTGCAGGTGATGCTGATGCAGAGTGCAGAGCTCTGTGCTGAGTCAGTGCCTACAACACTCTGGTTTCCCAGAATAGATTAGTTTGGCACTAATTATATAACAGAGCCCCTGATCTCCCATCACTGCAGTGCCCTAACCTGACTCTGCTTACTGCGTTAGGGCTTCTGGGCTTGCTGTGTGACTGCCACTCTTGTGCTATATTATGAATATCCGTGAATAAGTGGTCTCTGGGGTGATGCAAAGCAGGTGTTCTCTCACTGTGTATGACTGTCACTTCCTTTCCCTGCTCCCCCAAACAGATACACGTATGGGAAAGGTGTCCGGGGGATGGTTCATGTGAGCCTTTGTCAGAAGATAGCCCCATTCCTGCCCAGTGCTTCGAAACCTGATCTCTGTGAGGAATTCAGCAACCAGGTGAGATGCTTAGCAGGAGCTAAGCTGTATTCAGACACATTTGTGCTCAGTCCTAAGATGCAACAAGGCTGCTGGAGGCTTTAGCTGAGACAATAGTGATGTCACCCCATGGTTTTGGCTACTTGGCCAGTGGTCTACTGATGCTGCATTTTAGTAACTGTGCCTGGTGACTACGACTGGGTGTGCATCGTGTGCCTGCTCCACCTCCCAGACTGCTATGTCAAAAAGCAAGCTCCCTGAGAGCAGGGATTCTAACGTAAGTCCCTTGCTCCGACCTTGTTTCGTCTCTCTGTACTTTCAGACAGATGAGACGGGTTGCTTCTTCACAAATGTGAGTCTGTCCTCCTTCAGTCGAGACTTTCGGTACTACCAGGACAGCATAGTTGCAGAGGCCTTGCTGGTGGAAGATGGCACAGGTAACTGGAAACATCTCTGATGGCTGGGAAGAGGCATGTGAAGATGCACTAATCTTACCAAGAACACTGGAGTCTTTCAGGCTAGCAAGGGCTCTGAGCTTTCTGAGCCTGTCAGGGACTCCCATCTAGTCTCACAGATACAGAGCCACCGGTTCCTGATGGTGTGACACACTTCACTCTGAGTGCCTGTGGTCTCAGGTGGTGAAGTTTAGGGACCTCTCTAAGGGCTAGAAGTGGGAGGAAGACAAGATAAACAGAGCCCTGGGCAGATCATCTCCCTGGTATGAAATGTGTTTGCAGCTGAACATGTGCATCAGCATTACCAGTGGGTCACTCTACAGGGAAATTGCTGACGGGTGCTTGTCTTCCTTACTCCCTCCCTTATGTTTCTGTCTCACTGCTTTCATTCAGGGATACATGTCAATGCTTCCCACAAATTACTCATCTCCAAGATTGGCGGGATGGCCTTGTTTGATGATGTGAATTCTTACTACCACACTGGAGAGAGGTACAGGGGGAAGGTAATTCCCAGTTACAGTCTTTTGGAGGGGACAGTGTGAGCAGTGCCTTCACAGCGACTGTTACCTAATGTCTTTTCTGACCTCACCTCCAGCCAGGGGCTTGGGAGGGTGTGAATGACTCCCAGAGACAAAACTCTTGATTTGTCAAAAGGTGAGAATAACACCCAAGACTGCCATTTGCTAAATAAGCCTTGAGTAGCAGCAGCTGTGGGGATCCATAGGTGGGGTGCAAACCCAAACATTGGGAATTTCAGCAGCCGGGAGGCCGCTTGCTGTGAAGGGGTAGAGAGCATAGGGGTGAACAAACACGGTAGTGCAAGTGATAATAGGAGGTGACCAGTAGCAGTGTTGATAATAATGTTAGTGACTGAAAGGGTGACCTTGCTGTCTTTGGAAATGCTGCTCCTGACTTGGAGAAGTAGGAGATTCTCTCCACTGATTCTGTCCTCTTCTGCACTTCTTTTGCTCACCACAATATTCTCAGATTAAAGTCATTGACTACCAAGGCAAGGCAGTGAAGCACAAAAAAGTCCTCCTTGTAATAAGCTGTGGCGAGCAGCAGTTTAAGCAGAAGTACATCACTGGGGACTCTGGGACAGCTTCATTTAGCCTGAACACGACTGCTTGGAACAGCACCTCAGTCTCCCTGGAGGTAAGTGAGGAAGGGTCTGTCTTGTTGGCAGGGGTACGTGTGCATCTCAGAGCTATTTACTGCCCCACAGACATCTCCCTCGTTCCTTCTAGAAGGACAGTAATTCAAACCTGAAACACCACAGCATGTTCTGGATCTTGGCTCCATCTGAGAGCTTATTCTCTGGATCTCCGTTGCTTTCCTCATGAACTCACCACACAGAGACCTGTGCTATGGTGTTACTCAGACCTGATCTGAGCTTCTTACCTAAGTTGCAGCTAGGGTGATTTGCAGCTGACCTGAGAATTTAACTGTTGGTTTCTTTTTTGTCTCACCAGGCAAGTGTCCTGCATCAAGATTTGGATAGAGACCCAGGGACAGTTGATTTGAGTTACCAGCGAGCCTCTCATTTCATACATCCTTTCTACAGCACCAGCAGAAGTTTTGTCTCTATTGTCCGTGTGCCAGAACCAATGCCCTGTGGTAGAAAGCAGGCTGTCCAGGTCGACTTCAGAATTTACCAGGAGGACCTTGAACATGGGCCCAAGCGTGTCATTTTCTCCTACTTTGTGAGTTTCTGTGGAAGTGCTAGTGGGTGATGGCTAAAGGCACAAGATCAGCAGCTACAGATTCAAGCCTGGTATTTAATAGATTTGGCTCAGCCCAGGACAGGTATCTCATCCAGCCATCATAGGGCTGGATCCTGGTTTCAATTCTGGGGCTACAGTAATAGCAAGAAAGGCAACACCTTTGTTTCAGGCTCTGCACAGGTGCAGGGCAAGGTATTGGCCTTACCTGTCCTCCCCCAAGTCTCTTGACCCCCTGAGCTCTCCCTGATACATAAGAGCAAGTAAAGCTCACGTCCCTCCCCCTGCCCCCATTTAATCTCCAGTTTCAGGGTTACTTTGATCTGCATAGTGATCTCAAAGACTATGTGACTGGCATTCCCTACCCTTTCTGTATTCTTCCCTAGGTCACAGGGAAAAGAGGGATAGTCCATGCAGGTCAGAAGACTGTTTGGGTTGGGCTACCAAGAAGTAAGTGCACTCCCCTGTTTCATGTCTAGCAAGCACACAGTGGTCTGCAGCATCCCATCTTATTTGGATACGTAGCATTAAGCCTCTTTGCAATTTGGTGCTTGCTCACCATTTTTCTGTTGCATCAGAGCAGTGTGCCTTTCCAGATTTCATGTTTCCTTTACCCTCCTGCTTGGTATCAAGAGAACAATAGTCAGCATTTCCCAGCCCATAGGTTCATCCTCTGTTGTCTTAATTTTCAAAGTCTCCTTTTGCTGCCCCTGCAAGGGGCATGAAGCTGGAGCCTTATCCTCTATCAAAACTCTCCTGCTTTAATTTGCAATTGTGTCTACAAATCGTCTTGAGTAGTCAGGATGCCACGACTTATCATTTTGATGGGTGTTGACTTGCTGTTGTCTACTTCTCCAGCTCCTTTTTTTTTTTTTTTTTTTTTTAAACCTAAATGATAGGTGCTTTGGAACAAAGGTCACCTCTTTGTTGCTGATGGGATGGGAGATGTTTGGTGATGGGAAGCTTTGAAAAATATCCGAGACTCTCACTCTTTGTGGAGCTAAGCTTGAACTCCAAAGATCTCTTTCAGCTCCTTGAGGCAATGAACAGAACCAGGAAGACTCTTTTGCTGGTCTTGAATACCAGATCCAGAGATGTTCTGATTGTTTCAGTGGTATCCAGAAATCTCCTTGATCCTGAAAGACTCGAGGAAAAGAGTTAAACAAGCACATGCAGAATGGCGAAAGCTGATCAGAGTCCATTTTCACTACCAAATGTACTTTCTCTTCTTCCCTCCCTCTTCCGTCTAGTGCTGAAAGGCTCCTTCTCCATCCCTCTTACCTTCAGCTCAGTCTATGCCCCAGCTCCAAGACTTGTTGTTTATGTTATCTTCCCTAATGGAAAAATCATCGCCGATTCTGCCATCTTCAGCGTCTCCGTGTGTTTCAGAAATAAGGTAGGATTTGTGTCTGAGGCCGTGACTAAAGGTGTGAGAGTGTACGTCCGTGCTGCAGTGAAAGAAGAGACCGAGGAGTGAGTGGTATGTGTAGCTGTGTGAAGCTGTCACATGAACTGCAGCGTGTGAGTGGTGAAGCGTGCTGTGATGTATGGAGCAAGTATGGGCTGAGCATCGTGGGGGCTGCTGCAGTGTTGGGGAAAGGCAGAGAATTGCTGTTGTCTGTCTCCATAGGCTTGTATAGCAACAGCAACCCAGCAGGATCACAGCCCAGCACAGGTGGGTACTGTGATTCCTGGAGATCTCAGGGCTGCTCTGCTGCTGCAGCAGACACTTGTTAGTTATGGTGTTCGGAAGATGGCTGAAAGTGGCCAATGGAAGAAGTAGATTTTACTGGTCATCCAGAAAGGGCTGAGTGCTTCTGGTCATTGTGACATCTATGGGAATCTGCTTTCTTGGCTGTGTTTTGCACTCCAAAGATGAACTTCTGAAGACTGGCATTACCCCTGCTCCACGGCTGTTTTATCTGCCACGGACAGTCAGATTCAAGCAAGAACAGGAAGTGCTTCAGGAAACTAAGACCAACCCCACAAAGAGCCTGGAGCTAAGGACTAGGCTTATTTTTGATCTGGGGCTCCAAAAGGAGCAGAAAGACAGCTGTGTGAGGTGTATGATCATGGCTGGCTGGTTTGCTGAGTAAAGAGAGCGCTGTGTTCTGACACAGGAATGTCTCCAGTACCGTGAGCTGCGCACACTGATGGTTCCCCCTCTGCCATCTTTCCTGTTAGAACCTCAGTGTCACATTTGTTTAAATACCTTCTGGGGGTCCTTGGGAGATTCCTCATGTTTACATCCAAGGCAAGTCCTTGGAAACTCTCTTTATGTAGGTCCCTTCACTGCTCAGGAGGCAGTAGGGTGGCCAGCAGCAGCAACGTCGCTCAGGTATTGCCTTCATTCCTCCCATCCAGGTGGAGCTGGGCTTCTCAACGCTGGAGGCTCTTCCAAATTCAGAGGTTGATCTTCAGCTGTCGGCAGCTCCTGGGTCCACGTGTGCCCTCTGGGCTGTCGATCGGAGTGTCCTTCTGCTGAAGCCGGAAAAAGAGCTCAGCAGCAACTTGGTGAGTGAGTCTGCTTCGACTTCTTCCCTTCCCTTGTACTGACATGAAGAGGGAGGGAGGGGGACAGACAGGCCATTGCATCTGTGCAGAGCTTATCTCCCAAGGAATTCAAAGCACTGCCCAGAGGGGTCAGCCGTGCTCTCAGTGTGGCATGGGTAAGGATGAGGAGGCATGTGTTAAGAAAGAGATTGAACATCACTCAGTGCACCAGTGGTAAATCAGCTTCTGTTCTTCTCACATTCAGTTCAGCAGGTTGTGCTGGCTCTCTCGGAGCAGAGCCAGGGACGAGTGACAGTGAGCCTGGGCTTTCTGGCATGCCTTCATGTGTGGTAGCCAGGAGCAATTCAAACAGGCCTTGGATGTATGACAGGAAGGGAATGCCAGGTTTTATTTGTGCTGATTTTTTTTTTTTCTTGCTTTCTCAGATCTATGGGCTGTTCCCATCTGTTTATAGCTCCAGGTATCCTCACCAGGTGTCTGAAGATGATCATTCATGCGGGTTCCCAAATTCTGATGAGCCTGATGTGTTTACAGCATTCAGGGTAAAAATGGTTGATTTGGTGGGTTGGGATAATTCATTAACTGAGGGAAGTGTGGCCCCCTGACTTTACCAATATCCTAGGGATGCCGTTACAGACAGTACAGGGAACAGGTCCAGTTTAGGCCCTTGTAACTCACTTGTTATTTTAATAAGTGACTTGAAGCTTGGACCAAGAAGAAATTGTTGTGTCGTTACTGCACTTTGGTTGTGTGATTTAGGATGCCAAGGCTTATCGGTTACTTTAATTGAATTTCACATCGTTTGTTTAATCTCCATAGCATGAGCAATTGCACTGTGCAGACTGAGAAGGCATAGTACTGAAATGACTATGTGTTTGAAAAATAATAAATTTGGCTGACTGAGGCCAGATGAATTAGCTCATAAGACCTTGTTTGCATGTTGCTGAGGATCTGAATAATTCCTGCTTAAAATGAGGCAAGAGAATGCTTTGCTAAGCCAAAGGATGGCCAAGTCCCCACTGCATGAGGGGACAAGAAGGCACAGGGTAGAGGGAAAAGAGGAGAGGACAAGCTTCTGGTGCATCAGTTCTTTCTTTTTCTTACAGGAAATGGGGTTGAAAATTATGTCCAACACCAATATCAGGAAACCCAGAGTATGTCCAACCACTCCATCGACAACTATGCTGCAGGAAACAGGACTGGTTACATCCAGGCCCATGTTGATGTTTGCCCAGCCTCATAAAGCATATAACAGTAAGCATTTGCCAACTGTTTCTTCTTACATGGGATGCTTAGTCTTTCAGGTGAAAGCTCCTGGGTTTGAGCTAAGAGGCAGTACTTGCTGTAATTGCAAATGGAGGAGAAAGAGCTTCCCTGGCCCTAAACCTGTTGTGCTAGTGTGAGGCTGCCTGGGGTTCACAGCTTCTGGCTCTGAGATGTTAGTGGACTGTCTGGATCCCAGGTCTTTCCTCTGAGGAGGTGGAATGGTTGCCCTTCCCATGGTGCCTACAAATGCAAGTAAGGCCCAAAGCATTTGAAATGAGGCAAGAGATTTTAAAATTTAGGATAGCACCTTCTGTTCCAGTGCTGTGCTTCCCAAGAGCTGACTGGATGACCTGCAGCCTGAGCTGGGCTGGAGCTCCTCTGCTCTAAACCAGGGCCTGAGGATCTTGTGGTGACTGGGTCTTTGTTATTTCCAGCAGAACATCTGACAACATCTACCTATCAGCCCACTGTGTTTTCACCTGCTTCTTCAGCTGAAGAGGAAGTACACAGGCATTTCCCCAAAACCTGGATATGGGATTTGTATTCTGTGGGGTGAGTAAACTGAGCAGTGGGGATCTAGTCTGGGTGGCTTAGTGTGACCAGGAGTGGCAGCAGATACAACTTAGTTTAGATCATAAGCTGCTGAAGAAGACACTTAAGGATAGATGTACGTATGTCATGGGGCTCATATCTGTCAGGCTGTTTCCTATTGGAGCTGATGTCTGCATAGAATGCGTTTTCCTCTACTAGATGATCATCCAACCATATCCTGGGCTGCATCAAGAGAAGTGTGGCCAGCAGGTCGAGGGAGGGGATCTCCCCCTCTACTCTGCTCTCATGAGACCCCACCTGCAGTGCTGTGTCTAGCTCTGTGGTCCCCAGAACAAGAAGGACATGGACCTGCTCGAGCGGGTCATAGGAGGCCACAAAGATGATCAGGGGGCTGGAGCACTTCCCTTATGAGGACAGGCTGAGAAAGTTGGGGTTGTTCAGCCTGGAGAAGAGAAGGCTCTGGGAGACCTTATAGCGGCCTTCCAGTACTTAAAGGGGGCTACAGGAAAGCTGGGGAGGGGGCCTTTATCAGGGAGTGTAGGGATAGGACAAGGGGTAGTGGTTTTAAACTGTCAGAGAGTAGATTTAGATTAGATGTAAGGAAGAAATTCTTCCCTGTGAGGGTGGTGAGAGACTGGCACAGGTTGCCCAGAGAAGCTGTGGCTGCCCCCTCCCTGGCAGTGTTCAAGGCCAGGCTGGACGGGGCTTTGAGCAACCTGGTCTAGTGGAAGGTGTCCCTGCCCATGGTAGGGGGGTGGGAACTAGATGATCTTTAAGGTCCCTTCCAACCCAAACTGTTCTAGGATTCTGTGATCATACAGAAGTATTGTCCATCCACGGGAGGTGGCTGTCATGGGAAGGCAGGAAAGCAGGTGCATCACAGCAAAACAGCTTGGTTTAATGCCTACACTCTGCTTGTGGTAGCCCTGTGGGCCAGCATTTCCCAAACTGTTGTCACAGGATGTATCCTGGGATGCAGGGGAAGCTGATCTCCACAGAAGTCCTTCACAGGACTGGGAGTTTTGTGCTGTGAGAAAGGCTCAGTGAGTACACAGGGTTTGCTGAGTGAGCTTTTTGGAGACTTTTCATCTCTGACTCCAAGAATTTCTTGTCTGGTGTCTGGAGACTGGAGTCTGCTCAGGCCCAGATGCCCCCACATCTACACTCTTCCACCTCCTCTGTCCTTCCAGCTACATCTGTCTCTTCATCTCTAGCAGCAGATACCTCCTATGTGATTTGTCCACCAGCCTCATCTGAGCAACCAAAGGTCTCTATGTTGTCTGCGTTGCCTTCCTGTAAGTGCCTGCCAGAAGTGTATATCTCCAGTTATTGAAGTCAAATAATACCATTAGCTTTAGCTAGGGCTGTTTTTATGTCTGCTTGCTAGCAGCCACAGAACAGTCTGCTGCTCTCAGAAGTTGTGATGTGGACACAAGGCAAGTCTCTGCCCTGTCTTCATGTTGGACTTCAAGCTGTCAGTGTCTCATAGGAAGGTGAATGTCTGGATCTGTCTCTTCTGCTATGTTCTACTGATGCTGAGCCAGTCCTGTTGCTCTTCTGGTGTCTGGTTATCCATCCCAAGGCTAAGAATAATAAAACTGGGGGCATCTGTAAACCATTTTTAGACGTGCAAAGGCCAAGCACTGTCTGGGGAAAGCACTGAGTGATTGACGACATCTTGCATCCATGTAACCTATTGTCAAAAATGTTCTGTTGATACAAGTATCTGAGGCAGGGGCCCTTACTTCTATGAGGACCTAATTGTAACCCTACAAGGGCTACAAGTTAAGCAGAGGTTAGGGGTTAGGCTGAGGTTAGGGGATGGGGTGCACTGGAGAGAAGGGCGTAGACCAGGTCACCCGGTGCTATGTACAGCAAGACTCAGTTAAATGCTTCCATTGCTGTCTACTTCTCCTCAGCCCCAGTGGGAACAAGAACATCACTGTCACTGTGCCTGACACCATCACAGAATGGAAAGCAGGGATGTTCTGCACAGGACGTAATGGCTTTGGACTTGCTCCAACCTCCAGTCTGCTTGTTTTCAAGCCCTTTCTTGTGGAGCTCACGCTGCCATCTTCTGTGATCCAGGGTGAGACCTTCATCTTGAAGGCTACAGTCTTCAACAGCGTGCAGCGATGCATGAAGGTAGGTGATCCCTGATAGGCTCTGCAATAAAAGCAGGGTATGGGCAGGTAGGAGATGGCTGAAATCTATGGCCTGTGATGTTTATCGTGTTACCACCTGCCATCCCTCCTGCCCCTTCAGATCCAAGTGACCCTGGAGGAGTTTGCACACTTCCAGCTGAAGCCATGCAAGGGCTGTGTCTACGGCAGCTGCTTATGTGCTGGTGAAGCAAAGACCTTTCAGTGGAGTGTCACGGCTGAGCAACTGGGTGAGAAGAACAGGGAGGTGGCAAATCAGAATTGGGAAGGGATAGGACCAAGGTGGGGATGTTTTATAAGAGCTGGCATGGAGTGAGGAGTTGTTTGCCCTGTTAATCAGAGAGTATTCGTCTGCATTCATCCTAAAGTCATGATTACTCGCAGGTCTGTGCTGGGAGGTACAGAACCACATAGAGCTCTGATCCAGCTTTTGTTGTCAACAGGTGACTTCTGTTGTATTAATAGGAAGTGCTTTCTCAGAAGATATTTTATGCACTTAAATGTGTGTTATTTTCAGGGCTCATGAACATCACCCTCAGCACAGAGGCTGTGGCCACCGAAGAGCTCTGTGGCAAGGAGATACCATTTGTCCCACAGCAAGGACAGAAAGACATGATCACCAAACTCCTTCCAGTCCGGGTCAGACAAGTTGTTCTGTTACCTAGACCTAAAAGTGATCTTTGTGCAATTCCCAGATTTTGTGCAGGTTAATTGTGGGAGTTACCCCTTGCTATTCAAAGAGTGTAATTAGAATCTCAGTGCTTGAACTGGGCCCAACTGTGAGGGCTGATGGGTGTGGGAGGTAGAGGGGTGTCCTCTGCTTCATACCATGGCAGACTTTAAATACGTACACTCTTAAATATGTACACTCTTTTATGTCCTTTTTCCCGAGCTCTCTGCTGAGTCTTACAGCATCCGTTTCACAGACATTCAGAAGTTATGATATTCTGAAAACGCATGCTGTTTTATTATCTGAAATGAAAACAATTGACAATAATTTACATTTTTACATGATAATGATGTTACTCCAGCTGACTCTCCAGCCTGACCCAGGATTTTGTCCATATCCATTTCTAATCCACTTGTAATCCTGTTTCTCTCCCCTGTGGTCATTATAATGGTACTTCTATGTGCTCCAACAGCCAGAGGGAGTGTTGGTAGAAAAGGCTCACAGCTCTGTCCTGTGTCCCAAAAAAGGTAAGAGATTATTTTCTTCTTTCACCTCTGTCAACATGACCAAGTTACAGAAGCCTACTCTAATTGCGGTGACAGCTAGAGCTTCCCCTGGGTAAGGATGTGGGGAGGTCCAATCTTTTAGCATCAACAGCCCTGACACTAATGTGACAGCTTGAGGCCTTTTTCACCTGTGGTAATAAAAACCAGATTATTGAACATGGCGAGGCTGGAGGACATGACTTAGGACTGCTGTTCCTGTCTTTAATTTTATGGTGTATGACAGGACCATTAGCAGATTTTGAGAGCACAAGGTGCATTGAGAAGACATGCCTGCAACTGAAATGAGATGGAGTAACTTATGTAGAGAAAAGCAGATGGCTTTGACCACAGAGGGTTTTTCAGAAGGACATGGACCTGCTTGAGCAGGTCCAGAGGAGGCCACGAAGATGATCAGGGGGCTGGAGCACCTCCCCTGTAAGGACAGGCTGAGAGAGTCGGGGCTGTTCAGCCTGGAGAAGAGAAGGCTCCACGGAGACCTTATAGCGGCCTTCCAGTACTTAAAGGGGGCCTGTAGGAAAGGTGGGAAGGGACCCTATCAGGGAGTGTAGGGATAGGATGAGGGGTAACAGTTTTAAACCGTCAGAGAGGAGATTTAGATTAGACATAAGGAAGAAGTTCTTTACTGTGAGGGTGGTGAGACACTGGAGAAGCTGTGGCTGCCCCCTCCCTGGCAGTGTTCAAGGCCAGGTTGGACGGGGCTTTGAGCAACCTGGTCTAGTGGAAGGTGTCCCTGCCCATGGCAGGGGGTTGAAACTAGATGGTCTTCAAGGTCCCCTCCAACCCAAACCATTCTGTGATGAGGTGGATGGAGGAAGTTGAGGGTAGAATGGGACAGGGTATTTGAGGTGATTTGTAACCTCTGTGACAGGAAAATGGGATGTTAGCACAGAACAGTCTTGAACAGTTTCTGAGGATTTTGAAGGCTGTTTTCATCAGAATCACTTTCTTTTTGTTCTCCACACACACCTTACTCCACCGGTTTCAGGGAATCCAGCACAGGAGTCTGTGTCCCTGATGTTGCCTCTAAACGTGGTTGAAGGTTCAGTCAGAGCAACTGTCTCTGTCACTGGTAAGGAATTCAGATATCATAGTACCTTTGCAAATCACATTTCTCTGCGTTTAGCCCTAGAAAACCCCACACCCTTCCTGAGGTTTCCAGGTCTCCACTGCCTTGTTCTTCCCATGTGCGTGGCTGCATTTCCTGATTCCCCATAACCTAAACCACCCAGTGAAGGAGAGAGTGTTGTGTTTATAGGCTTCCCCTGCCAGGATTGGAGTATGTACAGTCCATATGGAGGACACAGTGGAACTGATAAGCTGGCTGGAGAGAGGAGCCCCCACACTCCTGTGCTGGGCCTGTCTTGCCTGGTGCCCTGCTGGGAAGGGGTCATGGGTAGGAGGAGGTGAATCCCCAAGCCTCCTGCCCAGGAGGTGGTCAGGGTGCCTGTGCTCTGTTCCAGGTGACCTCATGGGGACAGCACTGCAGAACCTGGACCACCTGGTGCAGATGCCCCACGGCTGTGGGGAGCAGAACATGGTGCTGTTTGCCCCCATTGTCTATGTGCTGCAGTACCTGGAGAAGACGAGGCAGCTGACCCCTGAGATCAAGGAGAGGGCAACAGGATTCCTGCGCAACGGCAAGTACAACAGAGCCACTTTGCCCCTCTGCCTTCCCCTGTGTCCAACCTACTACTAGTCCCAGGTCCCTACTCCCCCTCCACCCAGAGCACTCAGCCACCCCAATCCCTTCACAGTGATTTCATTGCAAACACCATTCTGAGCACCAATGTCCTATCCTGCTTCCCAGGGTACCAGATACAGCTGCAGTATCAGCACCCTGATGGTTCCTACAGTGAATTTGGTACCAAGGATGAGTATGGTAATACTTGGTAAGTCCTGGGCTCTCTCCCTGCTGTCTACCTGCTCTCTGACAGCCTGGGGGTGGGCAGCTTTCTGCTTCCAGCGTTGAATCCTTTCCATCCTATTGGACCCAAAGTGTTCCAGGTGCTTTGTGGGCTAGGGCACCCCAGGGGTATACAGCTGTCCTTGGGATAAACTGTCCTTGGACCAGCAAATTAGGAATAGTGCAATGATAGGTGAGGAGAGACCCACCAGTTTCAAACTCCCACTTTTTTTCTTTTTCCTCAACTTCTACTTAGATTCTTTCTTTCCACTCATTCTTCCCTCTCTCTCATTCAGTCCATCTCTTTCTGCTTCTCCCTTCCCTCTCTTATGCCTTTTTTGCTGTTCTGTCCCCAACCAGGCTGACTGCCTTTGTGGTTAAATGCTTTGTCCAAGCCAAGCCATACATTTTCCTGGACAACAGGACCATCCAAGCTGCTCTCACCTGGCTGGAGTTCCACCAGCTTCCCAATGGTTGCTTCAGAAATGTGGGCCAGCTTTTCCACACAGCCATGAAGGTAGGAGCCAGATCACCTTGTAGGACAACTCAAAACAGTTCTTGCCAAGTGTACTAGTAATTTTTAGTTCAATTTCCTATCTTGTTTTGTTTTCTTGCATGGGAGCAAGCCAGGGATAGGTGGGACCTTTGCTGAAAAGCTTTAGGTCTTTGTGTATTAATTTTCCCAGATTCTTGGGTGTTTATGCTCTTTGTAGGGAGGTGTGGATGGGGAAGTCCCCTTGGCTGCCTACATCACTGCTGCATACTTGGAGGCAGGAGAGACACCAGAGGTAAATATTTGGATTCTTTGCCATGCTCTTACCTTAAGATCTGAATCCTGAAGAGCTTAGTGGTGTCACTGAGGCAGGCAACAGAGCATTCTGGAGAGCCTCGTGGACAGATAGGATGGGAGAGGAAGAACTTACCACTTCTCAGGAAAAAGCCTCAACTATCCCTTGAGGAAGATGTCACTGCCAGGGGAGAAGGTGAGGTTAGACTACTGGGAGCCACTGGAGTTCATGGCTAGATACTGTGCCCATTTTCCAGGCTTCAGCTCCTCATTCCTGCTCCCCCACCTCATCCTCCCATCCCCTTGTGACCCCTACACAACTGAGAGCTCATGGTAAGTTGTTAGGGAGGAGAGGTGGGTGTAGCTGCTCCTGCAGTCAAGTAAATAGACATAATGACATTTTTAATATGTTTTAGCTTGACTTTTGTGGAGGAGGCTTTTCATGAAACTGAATGACAGATATTTGACACGTACTGTGCTCTGCAGCAGAATGAAACAAAAGGACAAGGATCTTCATCCTGGTGGAAAATTAATGAAGAGTTTGTTGTAGGTCTTAAGACCTACAACATTTGGGAAGGAAAGCAAAGAGTTACTGAGAAGAGATCAGACTGTGCTTCAAATCCAGGAGTAAAATCCTGAAAGGGAGACAAACAGGATCTCAGAGCAATTTGTCTGATGAGCTAGTGGAAGCCACTCTGTCCAGAGTGAATCCACAGAGGGTGACTTAGTGCTCTGACAGGTGATGGAAAATCTAGGCTACCACAAGGTGGGAAACCTCATGGAATTCCTCATGCTCCAGAGAAGATGGCAACAGTATTGTTAGCTCAGAAGATTGTCCACGGAGTGAGGAATGATTTGTTGCAGCAGCAGATTTGTTGTTGTGAAAGTAACCACAGTTATTCAATTGGACATACATTCATAAACTATTGTTTTTACATCATGAAAGACACTCAAAAGTAACAATGAACAGGTAAAAATACAAGTCTCAAAGAGTTATCCTAGCCCAGGTGAAGGAATTTACTGAGTACGTCTGTGGGTAGATGAAGTAGGAAATACAAACCTTGCCACAGCACCCAGGAAAAGAGTGTCCTTGAGTGGGTTATAAATGATTTTACAAAGAATGAATGCTCACCGGAGGTCAAAATTCTGAGCCGTTTGAAGATGTCCTGCAAGGGCTAATGCACTCCAGATGTTCAGACCAGATCCTACTTTCCTTTACAAGCATACCTAAAAGGCTCATGAAAGTCATTAGGGGTTAAAATGCAGGGAAAAAGTTGGAGATATTTTACGCTGTCCTGAATGAACCAATATTAAAGTGTGGTTTGCATGACAAAAAAAAAAAAAATCTAAGCAGAGGCAAACAGCACTCTACCCCCGCTCTGTGTTGGAAATTGATCTCTTGGAACAAAACAGATTGTTTATGTTGACTGGAGAAACAAATGGCATGTAGAGGAGCAGTTTCTTAGCTGTCAGAGGACTGCTCCCACAGTGGCTAAATGCTTCTGTACAGTATGCACTTAGGACTGCTATTGTCAACACCAGGATGAGCACAGTGAGTGTGAAAACACTTCCAGTAGAGTGGCACTCTCAGTTCTTGTGTTAGATGCACCAGAAGACACCAGAGCCAGATGGGTTATAATACACGTCTGTCCCTAGACAAGGTATTAAGATGTATGATGACAGTCAGCACTTCACAGGTGGTACATCAGGTGTTTTCACTTGAAATTTAGTAGCTGTACAAACACTAGTGCTGTTACTTCCATTTTAATTGTTTAGGATGGAGTCAGATTTAAGAAGGAAGAGGTTTAAGAAGAAAGAAGATTTAAGAATAAAGGAGCCTCTGAAAAAATTAATGAATTTGCTGTCATCCCTACTTAGCTCTATTCAATTACAGAATACAAAGGTTACTGTGGTGCTTGCTGTTGTTATGTTTAAGAGTAGCAAACAGAAAAGTAGGACTTACTGAAATGATGTAAGTTTAGCTTAGGGCTTCTGCTGGGCTTTATCAAGAGACAGCAACCAAAAAGCAGCAGTTGGATCCTGGGACCTTTTGGTACTCCGTGAGTAGATACTATGAGCATTTCTGAGAATTGGTGGCTGCATCCAGCAATACTACTCCACCATCTAGAGAGCACAAAGATAACGGGCATTACCGTTCCTGTTTCCTAGAAGGTAAAGAGGTGAGGAGCATGTCATGTGTCAGAATAATCTTAAATGTAGCCCTTGTGTGATCCTTACTGTACTTAACCAAGAGGCCACTGGAAGAGGGGAGACCAGAAGGTGCTGTAGATGCACACATATGGGACATGCAACCACTGCAAGCCTTTGGCTCATGTCTGGAACAGCATAGCTGAATTCTGGAATACAATGCTGCTGAGACCAGTGGGTTTGCTGCCTCCTGCCAACAGCGGTAGTGGTGTTCCAGGGGAAACTGGAAATCCCTTGTAAGGCACTGTAGAGATGAATTGAACATGGTGAGCTTGGTCAGCAGGCTGTGTGTAAGCATTTGCAATTGTGTGCTTTTGCTCTTGTTGTGTTTGGACTTGGAAAGTAAAACATGGTGGTGTTATTCCAGCAATAAGGGCATTCATTTCGTTAAGAGAGCACTGCTGAAACCCATGACCAGCTTGGGGGGCGGTCTCTCGAGCACCTTGCACCAAGGGCTGGAGACACTCCTTACTGGTGCTGCACTGATACAAAGAGGAGTGCAGGCTCAAGCATGGAGACACCTGGGTGAATGTATGGGGTGTTTTCTGTGCTGGCATATGCTGATGCATCCTTCTGCTTCTGTCTCAGTGTTTGTCTGCCTCACATGTGTTTGTCTGTGACCAACACCCATGTAACTCTTCTCTGTAGAGTCCAGTGGTGCGCAAGGCTCTGGGCTGCATCGCTCCTTCCCTTCCCAAAGCTGCCAGCACTTACACCCAGGCTTTGCTGGCCTACACCTTCGCCCTGGCTAAGGACTCTCAACGCATGCAAGAGCTGCTTGATATGCTTGATCAAAAGGCAATCAGAGCAGGTATGGGAAACCTCAGTACCAGGTGAACATGAGAGAAAGGACAAGTGACCTTTCTGAGCCCTTGGTTACATGCAACCTGGAAGCACCAGAGTCTCACCCTCTAGGTCCTTCACCAAAGAGAGTTTTTAAACAGCCAGTGTGTGAACTCCAGGTATGTGCTGGCAATACTGTGGTGCGGGTGCTGATTTTCTTCAAACCTCTCCCCCTTTTCTGGTACCCAAAGTGGAGGCTGGGCTCCAAGAGAAGTGAGATTTCTTATGCAGGACTGCAGAGCGTCAGAGAGGGAGGCGAGGTGGCAGGCCATGCCAGTTCTTGTTAGTCCCTGACCCCCAGAAGTGGCTTCTTGGTAGTTAGCTAGTATCAGGTGATTAGTGGAGCTGGCAAACAGGACAATGGAGAAGTTGGACGTCTGGGAGGTAACGTGTATGCAGGTTATTGGCCTATTAGTTTTTGTATATCACCTCGGTGTGTAATATGGAGTATTGGGTACTGCAAAATACATGGAATTGGAGTTCACCCAGTGATATGATGATCCAGCCAAGAGGTATATACTCCATGGTCGTTGCAGACACAAGCCACTGTACCTCCTAGGCCTCAGGTTTTCTTTCCTGACATCCCTCAGTGACATCTGCTCCCTTCCTTTCCCAGGTGGGCAGATCCACTGGAGTCAGACCTCGTCCAAGCCCAGACCCAGCACCAGCCCTTGGTCACAGCCACTGTCAGTGGATGTGGAGTTAACAGCCTACGTCCTCCTGGCTGTGCTCTCCAAGCCAAATGTCACAGAGTCTGATCTCACCACAGCCTCTGGCATTGTGGCCTGGCTCACCAGACAGCAGAATGCCTATGGAGGGTTTGCCTCAACACAGGTAACTTGTGGCTAGGGAAGAGGATGTTCCTTGAGAAGAAACCTCTGCCCAATATATGCACAATATACACAAGTGTGGATGCTTTGGGGAGAGGACCCCTTGTATATGGAGGTCCTTAGGATGGTGAGTTCAAGTGTCTTGGGGTCTCAGAACTACAAATGTAATTGTTCCTTCCTTTTCAGGACACAGTAGTCGCCTTGCAGGCCTTGGCTAAGTATGCAGCGCTGACGTACAGCACGAAAGGGATTGCAGAAGTGAGGGTGAGGTCCCAGAGAGGCTTTGGAAGGAAGTTCCAAGTCTCCTACCAGAACCGGCTTTTGGTGCAGGAGGCAGCATTGACAGAAGTCCCGGGCAAGTTCTCAGTGCAGGCTCACGGCAGCTGTTGTGTCTTTACCCGGGTACGTTCCCACAGACCCTGCTGTGACAACCCTCTGCTCATCGCCTTCTCAAACCCAAAACTCTCCATTGCAGCTCTACACAAGGAAATGCACATTGGCTGTGCTTGATAATCCCAGCTTGTTGCCAGTGCAAAAAACCTGTGTGCTGGAGGAGACTCTGAGACGGAACGTGTCCAGATGTGAGGACAGTTTCCATGGCTCTCGGAGTATTAGAGGATGGAAATTTTGTATAGCGGTTGCACTGCTGTGTGCCTGACTTGCACAGTCTCAAGGGGAAGGGTGAGGAGAAGGAGCCCCAGCTGGAAGGATCATGGAAGGTTTTGAATCTGAGTGACCTTTGCTTTGGGTACTGGGATGAGTGTGCTTGCTGTGTATGGCTTATCCAGTCACTCTCTGGGGTCCATATCTTGAGGATTTGAGTATTCAGTGAAAAAAAGGTATGATAGATGATATTGAACTAATTATGTCTTATTCTGTCTTTTTATCTCTCCCTGCAGATGGTGCTGAGGTACAACACGCCCTCCCCACAGGTCTCCACATCCTTTGCCTTGCGAGTGAAAACTGAGCCAATCAATTGCACCAAGGATGATACGCACTCTGTTACTGTCTATGTCAATGTCAGGTGACTCTAAAGACATTGTCCCACTTGGGAAGGGAAGCCAGGCATGGCTGGAGAGCTGAGGGGGTCTTCCTGGCTGCAATGGGGGTGCCAGGCAGTTTAAGCAGAAGGTTCAGATGGAAGATGGAGAAGAAAAGATACAAATGTCTCTGGGGATGGGGACATGTTTCCAAGGGCTTTGGTTCTTGCTAGGAAGAGGAGTGCAAGTAGTCACCTCAGACTGGGGATGCTCAGAGCAGTGCAGCCATCATCTTCGCCCTGTGAGAGGGAGCAGTGGCTGCCTTGGCCCTGGTCTGGGCTGCTGGCTCAGGGTCCTGCACAGAGGATATGGTGGTGGAGGGAAGAGGAATCTGGAAGAGACTCTCTTTTTGATCTTCTCCCCAAGGTACACTGGGAAGAGATCCATTTCCAACATGGTGATCGTGGAGGTGTCCCTACTGTCTGGATTCATCCTAGCTCCAGGATCAGGGATGTCTGTAAGAAGCCTGGAATCAGGATGGTGATGTGGTGTCAGTGGGACCATCCATGCCCAAGGAGAGGGGGAGGTTGCATAGGAAGGTGTCGCCTGTCTCCCTCTTGAGCAATCTCACCATCCCTTCCCCTCTACCACACAACAAACGTGAACACATACTGTCAGCTCTCTCTTTGTGCCTTGAGGATAGTGATCCTTCTGGCCCAATTCACTCAGCATATCCTTGACAGCTAAGTAGCCTGGGTTCCTGTCCTTGGGTTTTGCAGGCGCTGAGTGGCCCTGCAGGGAGATCAGCCTGAAGGGTTAAGAGCCCAAAATAAGTTTGGAAGTGAGTAAATGAGAACCTTCCCACTCAAGCTTAGATAGGCCTTGTTGGGATGTCTCATACTTGCTTTTCAGAAGACCCAAGTAAATTGCTTCCTCTGCTCTCCTGTCTTAGCTGCAGCACTGGCACTCTGTGAGAAGAACTGAGAAAACACAAGGAGGTGTTGCCATCTACTTGGACAAGGTATGTGTGCGCTACTAGAGAAGCTGTAGGAGTGGAGGGCAGTGGAAGAGTTGTGTGGAGAATCCAGGACTGGGCTAGCAGAGCAAGATATTCAAGATTCATCTTAAAGTCCCGCATTGGACTCCAGAGTTGTTATTGCCTGTCAGTAGGATCAAATTTAGGTGAGTTATAAAAAGAACAGCTCATAAGTGAAGTGTGATTTGCTCTTCTTCCCCAGCTGAGCCATAAGTCTGAGACATATGTCCTGCATCTGGAGCGGAAGATTGGGGTGACCAACCTGAAGCCACGCCATGTCAGGGTCTATGACTACTACCATCCAGGTCAGTGTGGAACCGTGGGGTGCCAGGGCTGTCTGGGTGTTTGCACATGGCTCTGTGCAAGGATAACTTAGATCTCTCCTGTCCTGTTGCAGAGGAACAGGCCCTGGCTGATTATAATGTCTTCTGCATCTGAGGTAGGTGTGAGTCCCTTCCTCAGCCCCTGTACAGACCTTGCAGCCTTGTGATGCTTCCTCTGCAGCCCAACCGTCCCTCTCTGTCCCATAGGAGCCCTGTATATCTCTGATTCAGCATGTTCTTTTCATCCAGGACTATACCTGGAACTCCCTCAGCCTCCAGGGACTTTAGCCTCTGCCCTCTTGGACTTTGTCATGTAGTCTTTAGGCAGGATGTGAAGTGATTAACATGTGTCCGTGCCGTGAAGGATTAGTGTGTGTTTTCTGTGACTCTGCACAGCTGTCTGAGCTGCTATAGGGTATGGATCTGCCCGCCATCTCGTAGATGGTTTGAGCTGTTCCAGAAGAACATTCAAGCAGAATTAATGGTACTAGTTTCAGTTTAGTCTGGGTATGGAGAGTCCTTCTTTCTGGAGAGGGGCTGAGGTAAAACAAGGGCACTAGATCAAACCGAAGAAACACTTTCCTTTAGAGTCCCTACTGAGAGCCTGGGCTCCCTAGCTGTTAACATCCCAGAGTTAATAATCTGGGTCATATTATTTGCTCTCTGGGTTACTCCCTCTTCTGCTCTTATTTCTCCAGGGACTTGGTCTGCTCCCTTACTGCCCACTATTTCAGCCCACAGGGATCCCACTCGTGCGAGAAGCCCTAGGACAGCAGGGCTGCTGTGTTCTTGCTTTGGGTACGATGGGGTATGCATCATCTGGAAAGTCGCATCTCGGTGGGCTTGGGATATTGTTGCTGGCACAGATCTCAAGTTGGTTTCAGGACTAACTCCAGCCCATGCCACTCATCCTGACAGCCCTTTCCTGGTGAATTCTTTGGGGTGTCTGATTAATTCTGATTGTTTTAATCCAGGGATTTTCTTGCTTGTGAAAAGAATGAAAATAAAATATAAATCACAAATCTGGGTACTGTGGTGTGTGTTTGGCCTCTGTGACAGAGGATTACCTTGGAGGAGAGAGCAGAAGCGAACTCATACAGAGAGTGTATCTGAACCATGTACCTGGCATTCATTTCTTCCAGCCCTGGATTTCTCTCCAGCAGTGTTGTGCAGCCACCAGTGTGGGGTGAGGACTCCTAGCCCTGCATGGAGACTGATCCCACTGAGCATCATCTACTGCACACAGATGTAGCTGAGCAATAAATTCTTGGCTGATTCTGCACTTTACATGGTTGTAAAGTAAATATACCCTGCTGTGTATCTCACAGATTAGCCTCTGTCCTCCTAGCATAGAAAGAGGGCAGGGAGTAATTTTAGTTTCTGCACTTCCTGTGAAGCCGAATCTTGCACAATTCAATCATGAGTTGTCAGGTAGGGATGGTGCCCCAGGGTTGAGCTCTCCCCCCTAATGAGCTACTGGAGAGCAAACAGGGTCTTTGTTACATGACAAGGAAGTGCAAGGGCAATTCGGCAACCAAAGCGTATGTGAAAATTCAACATCTATCACTGCTTTTTAAATTAATCCTCATGCTTTAAGGAACTCCAGCTCGTGATCTGGGATCTTCAAGCTTGGCAGTGCTATGTCCCTGTATAGATAGGTAGGTCTCCACTGACTCTTGCTAGAGCTGGCTGTGAGAGTGTGATGGCTAAGCGTAAAGTCAGGCTGAGGAGTGGAAGGTCTGGGAGGGGGGTGGGAGTTGAGGGTCTGGATTTGGCTACAGCCCTGAAAGTCCTTCAGACCAGACCCTGCAGCAAGGCTGGGTTTTGTGGTGGTTTAAAGGGAGGGATTTGGAAAGTGTGTTTAAATTTCAACTTTGAAGTTCCAGAGTAAGCCTGAAGTCTCAGCAAGTCCGCTCTATGAGGCAAAGACACAGGCATTGCAATTTATTTTGCTTAAGAACGATCACTCTCCATAACGCACTGAGGAGATGTGCCAGCAAGGCAGGCTCCTGAAAGCCTGCTCTGTGCTTCGTGTGCAGGTTAACAGGACCAGAAGGAATGCATAAATTCACCACAGCAGTTAGGTGTTACCAGTGCCTCGTGCAGTGCCAGAAGTGGCTGTGCTGAGGTTGGCTTCATTCCAGGTGTCACGGTCTCCCTCCTTCTGCACCTTTGTTTAAACAGGTGTTTTTTCCTTTTCTTTATTCAATTTCCTCAGCAGTCTGTGAGCAATGCAGACCCCACAGGGTTTTTGACAGAATACTACTTTCCCTGAAACTTTTTAAAACCAACTTTTCAGATAGTGTGGCTTTCTTTGCAAATGTCTCCTCTTCCCCTTGCCTTTACCCCTGGCAATGTTTGTCCTTGCTGATATCAAAACGCAGAACTGGAGCTAGTCAGGCCTACACCTGGTATTGGTACTTGGAGAGCACCATTGGTTAGAGCTAGGGCTCTCACAGAGCAGGAGGGACCCCGCTTATTGCTGCCAATGCCACCATGTTCTTATCATCTGTTTTGCAGTGCTTAGCAAAGCACAGGCAACAGGTCTGATAAAAGTCCCTGGAACAGAGATTTACTGAGAAATCAACTACTGTAGTGGTCATACACACACATGTATTCTACCTCCTCCTTACTGACCACAGGAGGGGTAGCTCATGCGTAAGCCCATTATTGCAGGAGGAGTTCACACAGAGAAAACCCCCATTCATACGTGTATATGTACACACTTTGTGTAAAAATCGCACATAGTGGCATGTTTGACTCAATATCCATTGCAATTTCTATGCTCATTTTCTTCATATCTCTTCTGGGTCCTTCAAAATATTCTTTCTTGGACTTAAACTGTAGTACCTGCGGTATCTGGCTACTAGAGAGCATTTGGTGGAGGAAAGTGGCTGTCTTCCAGGAGAATTTAAAGATGGGAACAACACATTGATTTCTCTGTGGCCTAAACTTCCACCTCTGCTTAGAGCAGGAGGTGTCAAACATCACACTCATTTGTTTATCCTTCCCAAAATTGAAGGGTTGCGGTGATTCAGCCTGGAGTCTTGGTGGTACATGTGCTTCCATCTGGCTTGTAATCAGCTCTGCTGCTTGAGCACTGAGGACTGCCTGCCTTCAGGGACACAGATCCAGCCTCAACTCCTTGTGTACCTCTTGCCTGTCCCAGGGCCAAGCAATCAATGGGTCTGTGGACTGGGGAAGGATCTCAGCACAAGACAGCAGCCAGGTACCCCGTGCCCTGCCCTGAGTTCCAGAGGGTGCAGAGCCCTGCTAAGAGGTGCTCACTTCCCGAGTGCCTCCTGGCCACCGGCAGCTGGTCACCATGCTGGTAACGGGAGGTGGAGATGGGGCTGGGTCAGATGAATCATGAACACCAAGCCTGTGACTTTTGTTTTTTGCTGCTCCAACATTTATTTCATTCTTCTTCATTGTCTGGGAGTTGAATTGGGCTGATTGTTCAGAATGTAGGTTTTCAATCACTGCTGAGTCCAGAACTTCAGAGGTGCTTATGTGTCCACTCTCATAAAACAGCTGCTGGAGTCAGTAGGAGCCAAGACTCTTGATACCTTTGCCATTTTGAGCCCCTGTGCTGTTACGAGGGATCTGGCTGTCCCTAGAACTGCTGTGGATCTACAATGAACAAATGTTAGCTGGAACTGTTCAGCAGGCACTGCCTGTACTTTTTGAGACCCATGAAAAAAAACAAAGGACAGCCTAGTGTTGGAGAGTGATTCACGTTCTTGCTCCAGTTCCTGTTCGCTTGTTTATCCAGGTGCACTTACACCTTTTTCTCAGCCGTTGGCACCAGCACCTCTGAGCTGAACAAAGCCCGGGGAGGTGGGGGGGTGGGGGGGGGTGGGGTGGTGGAGAAAAAGGAGAGAGAGGATTTGTATCTGCCTGCTGTGTGTGTGTGGTGGGGACGTTAAAAAAAAAAGCCCCAAACCCTAATTTCCTTGTTATATATCAGTCTTTCCTAAAGAAAAGGAAAGTATTACTAGGCCCTACATATTTAAGAGCTCAGTTTGGTACTAGAAGATAAATTAGTGGTGCATTTTGATATGAAATGGCCATTACACTAAAATAGAACAACTGCCTTATTTTAAGAATAAGTAGTTTCAAGAACCAGATTTCCTTTTCAATTATGGTAAGATGCTCAAGGCAAAGTTCAGTATAATCTGTAGACTGTAAAATTAGCACATGGAAAGAAGCTCCCAAACTAGATAGTGTGTGTTCCCATCACCTAGGGCTAGAGCCACAGTCTCTTGGTAGCTAGAGAAAAACCCCATAGGACCAGCCTGACTGATGTTCAACCCTCATTTCCACCAGCGGGGATGTGTGTAAGTTGACCCTAACTGGACTGCAGAGGACTGTGTGATACCACTGGAGGGAACTGAAGCTGTTAGATTTCCTCTTCAAACTGAAATAGCTGTAGGGCGGAGATAAGGTGAGGGCTGCAGCTCTGCCTGCTCTCCGTGCTGTCCTCCTGGGTAAGGCAGTGCTCCGCGAAGGAGCAGAGCACTGTGCATATATACTTATTCTATACAAAGCCTGATGTCCAGTTCAAGACTGAGACCTGCCCCGGGAGCTGCAAACTCAGAAAGCTTGAGGACAGCATGACCACCAGAGTTCACCGCAAGCTCCAGCTGAGTGCACATGTCAAAGGGTTGTGGGACAATCCCGCTGGAGGCAAAACAATGGGATTGGGGCTGCAACTGGCACAGGGAGCAGGGTCAGTGCAGTGAACAGGAAACAGGCTGGTGCTTAGCAAAATAAAAAGTAAATTTGTCTGAATGATGCTGGGCCATCCACAGGGGAGTAGGAGAGCAGAGAGGCTGGAGTCCAAAAAGACTTGGATTGGCTGGGGAACATCCTGAATGGTACAACCCTGTGCCTGCAGCACTATAAACACAGGAATGAGGCAGAAGAAAGGAAACTTTGGGGCTTCTTGTCTGCTTCCTGGGACACACAGCAACAATAGCAGGTGGCCTGGAGACTTTGGAAGGAGAGAAGCTGCACCCTACCTTCTCTCCTGACAGGCCCTCCAGAGGAATCGACCTCTCTGGGGGTCTCCCATGAAAATGTGGACTCCCTTCCTCCTGAGCTGCCTGCTCTACACCCTGGGGATAGTGGCACAACCGTAAGTGCCGTTTAAAAATCTGGTGATTGATAGTTGTGATGCTGAGGGAGGGGCCAGGATAGCTGGGAGAGAGCATGAGACCCTGCGAGTCATCTCCTGGAAGGGATAAATATGGGGTGGTACACAGCATGCCACAAGCCTTGTTATGAACACGGGATCCTCCTGAAGGTGGAAACCTCTCCCATGGATATCGGTGTAGTACAAGAACTGGGTGAGGACTGGTGGTGGGAACAAGAAGAGTGAGGAGCTGCAGTCTGAGGCAGGCTAAAGGGAAAGGTGTAGGGTAAAGGGAAGGGCAAATGAAAAGGGTTGCAGGGCTGGAGATGATTAAGCAGGAACGAGGCTGCTGCCAAGGTAGTTGAGGAGCTGTCTCAAAGCAAGAAGGGTGAATCCTTTTCTGTTGAGGGGCTGGACTGTTGTGTTTCCATGTGTACGGGGAACACCTAAGAATGGCTCCCTTTGCAGAAGGAGAGATGGCTCTACTGCATGTGTTTCTCTGCACTACTGTAGCATCCTCCAAAACCATGTACACACCAGTGTGACCTGATGTCACCTGAAAGCATTTCTCTTGTATTTATCTGAAATTAACCATATACCTTCCATCACCCCTGTGAGAGGTTCATACTCTCATTGTTAATCTGTCCCTCCTACTCCAGCACAGCAGCACCTCTTGCTCCCAGAGAGGTGGTAAACCCTCTTGCTTCCTCAGAGTATTAGTGTCAAGAGTGGGTGAAACTGCTCCCAGAATCTGATGCCTTGTTTCCCCAATGCAGGAGGTACTTGATCATCGTTCCAGCTGCCCTGCCCTACCCATCTTCCCAGAGGGTGTGCTTGGACCTCCGGGGGGTGGAGAAGCCTATTCGTGTGGCCTTAACTCTTGTGCATCCATCTGGCAACCTCAGCCTCTACCGCAAGGTCGTCCGGAACAACTGGATCTTTGAGTGCTCCAAATTTCAGGTCAGGATCGTTCTTGGCAGGGAGCTCTAGCTGGCATCTCCCAGCATGTTCTTTTGGCTCATGACTTCTCTCACTAGAGAGAAGGAGGATGACAGGAGGAGAGAGGGCATGGAAAGGAGTGAGTGCACATTCAGGGAGAGTGTTTAGTTTGAGCCTGGTGTCTTTGCTCCCTGCCTTTGTCTGTCTGCATGATGCTGCTCCTGCTGGGTATCTCACAATCCACCCTGTGGCACACCGAGGGAAGGCTGCCTAGCCAGGCACCAAAGGACTGGGGAGGATGGAGATGTTTAGAAGCACCCAAATGGCAGCTGTACAGCTCATTCTCTCCTCTGAGCAGGAAGCACTGTCACAGGGTGCTGTCTGTGAATCGTGATGCAGGAAAAGCCAGACTTTCATCTCAGCCTTCCATCATGCCTGCTTCCCTCCAAACTTCTCTTTTAGGGCTGGAAAATGTGCTGGAGGACTAGGAAAGGCATGTGAGGGTGTGCACACAAGCTCAGCACAAGTCTTTCTGATCTGCCAAAGTCATGAACCTTATTTTCTTGTTTTGCACCGATGAATGAATGGATTTCAGCCTCCATGACCCACTCTAGGACACAGATTTCTCATTGACATAGACCTTTTCTTACCTTGGGTTAAGTCTTCTCCGTCTCACTCCATGCAGGCTCTAACAGTGTCCCTGTGAAGGGGCAGACACAATTCTGTGCCAGAACAGGCTCCCTTTTCCTCTTGTCCAAGATTTGTCCCAAGTGCAAAGGAGTTGTCCTCTGTGTTTCCACAGACTCAGCCCTCAGTCACTGAGGGGACACTCTGTGCTGGCCTTCAGAGTAAGGTGGAGAAGCGGCTGGCCTCACGATGCAGCAGGATCGAGGAGAAGAGCACTGATGCCATCTTGTCCTCTCCTCCTGCCTGCTAACCTGGTGGCTCCTCTTTTGTGTCCTAGGTCCCCCAACCTGCAGGCAGCCAGGAGGTGGGCACTGTCCACCTGCGCATCTCCAACGGCCACTACTTCAGTGCAAACGAAGAGAAGCAAGTTCTGATCCACAGGGCTGGCACAGGCACCTTCATCCAGATGGATAAACCCATCTATAACCCGGGACAGACAGGTGAGCGCTGCATGGAGCACCCTGACAGTTCCCCTGCCTTGACCTGCCTGGACTTTATTCCCAACTTCTCGTGAGTGGCATGCTGAGTGCTTTGAGCCATGCAACCTCCATGGGGCCAGAGAGGGAAGCTGTCTGCTGCCTTCTGAAGTGAAGTATCCATGCACCATGTTTTGGGAGCAGGAGGGGACTGGAAGGGTCAGTCTTACACTTTCTAGGAGCAGAGCTGGCTCGGAAGAGGGAGCAGACCTGAACGTGGGTCTTCTCAGCCAGGGCCGGGTAGGACTGGTCTGCTCACACTGCAGGCAAGGAAGCGTAAGGGTAACTCCGGGTGTTGCCCATGGGAAAGACCCTAAACTGTGAGGCTGGCTGCTGTGCTGCTGCCATGCATTTGGGGGAAAGAGGCAGTGAGCAGGGCTGAGCAAGGGTTAAGGGCTGCAGGGCAGCCGTAGGGCTGTGTGTGGAGCTGTGATTTTGGGGTGAGACAAGTGCAGGGCAGGTCCATTCCTAAAAGCACTCCATCTCTGTAATGTGCTCTTCTCCATTTTCTCCCTTCAGTGAAATTCCGGATTGTGACGTTGACCCAAGATTTTTCTCCTGTTAACAGCAAGGTAAAGCCCATCTGAGTGGAGGTGAGGAAGCCTCGAGGCTCCCTCTGCCAGTTTTGCCTCCTCTGCCAGCCCCACACCGCGGAGGCTGCGTCAGTCCCAATTCCTGCAGCACACAGAGTGGCCAACGCCAACCCTCTACTACACTAAATTGGAAGAGCAATGCCCGTTTGCCAAGGGCTGTGCTGTCTCTCTCACAGGATGGCTGCTGGCCAGTGGGAGGGTTGGCGCTGCTGGTGGTATCTGGGGAGCGTGCCCGCACTCCCAGCTAGATGAATCAGTACAGGGCAGCCTTGGAGCCGTGGGCACCTGCTCCCCTGCTGCTGGCCACGGGCACAGTTACAAGGCAAGTTGGGTACAGACTCGGCCAGACCCGAAGCTCCCCTCCCACAGCTCTGGAAAGCTCAGCGATTTGTGGAGTGCATTGCACCTAAGGGTGGTGGCAGGAGGGTCTGAAGCAAGCTGTGACGCATCTGCAAAGTTTCAAGAAAAATCAATTGATATGGGAAAGGATACGCATGAAGGGATCATAAAAAAAGAAAAGAGAGAAAACAGTATAAGCAAATTATACTGACTTGCTGCTGGCAGCAGCTCATTCTCCCCATGTCAGGGGAGTGAGAAGTTGCCAGGGACTTGCATACGTGCTAGCCAGAAAACTGCAAGACTAGCATCTTTCTACAGCAAGCAATTATACCTGCAGGCAGCAGCTACAGCTATTTCACACTCCCCTGTCCTCAAGCAATTTAGGGAGAGCCAACAGGAATTCATGCCATAGCAAATAAATACTGAAGGGCACACGTGAGCAGAGAGTTGGATCAAATCCCTCCAGACTGAAATAAAGGGCGAGATCCTTCCAGCTTCTTTATTGCTGACTTCATTTCCTCTTTTTTGGGCTATTCATAAGGGCCTAGGATCACACATTCCTTTCTCCTCCCAACAGAGAAGTCATATCTCTTATATTAGATAATAGAGTAAACAATACATTTGCTTCCATGACTACAATTGGTTCATGAGGTATTTGACTGTAAATGTTTGATGTCTATGTGTGAGTATAAGTAAATTAACATAATGGTTAATAATGCTGTGATAAAAACTCTAAAGAGGTCATGTTTAACCAAAGCTATTATCAGGCTTGAGTACGCTGCAGTGTTAAAGCTATAATATAGAGTTTGTAAATTAGATGGGTTGGAGATAACACGCATGTTTTGTTTTAGCACTGACATTAGATTCAAGTTATGAAAATAGCTAACCTGTACTATTTTTTTCCATTTTAGTGAAAACAGAGCTGCCTGTGATAACTTGTATGAAAGCTTAGAATGATGAATAATGCAAATTACACGTGGCCTTCTGTTTACAGACCAGTTACTCTTCTGAGCCCCTGCTCCTGCCTCCTTAGCCTCCTGCTCCCAAATCACATGTCCTTCACCACCACTGCCTCCTGGCTGATAGCTGCAGTGATACAGGAACAAATACAGAATTAATAGGCCTAGAAGGGCTGAAGTATGTCCTTCGTTGTCCCTCCCTGTTACTGTCAGCTGCAGTCAGCAGTAATTCATATCTCCAAGCCTCACCTCCTAGGCCAGGGATTTTACAGGAAAATATGGGGTGTATTCTTCCTATAGGTGATGCAGTTTTTCTAATTCTTGGGATTTATGTTACAAAACTGATGCCTTTTGATATTTGTGAACTTGGGATGATGGTATTTGTGAGTGTCTCTACTTTTCTCCTTTTTTATATAGTAAATTCTAGCTTTCACCGTTGTAGAGTATCTGTCAAACTGTATCGTAAAAATTCAGGGATCAAAAAGCAAATCCAGAGAACAGCACAGATTTTTATGCTACATATTTTCATTACTATTTCAAAGCCATCCTCCTGTTTTTGGTAGGATCAAGCTCCTTGTATTGTAATGTTTGGGACTGGAGGTGTCACAGCACACGGGCTAGGTGGGTAAGATAAGTTTAAATGCAAATTGCTCTGTCGTGCCAGTTTCTGACATTGCTGTCTGTTTGCTTTGCAGTATGCCGTGGTGGAACTCCAGGTGGGTGTTTCAGACTCCCCAGGTGTTATGAGGAAAGGTATTTCAGTATGGATAATACCTAGGCTGCTGTCTTACTGAGTGAAGTTTTCTTAGGGTCGGTGTATACACATGCACGTGCATACTCTGCCCACACGCTTCTTCTCAACAGGCATTGACCTTCCAAATAGTTCAGCTTCCATCCATTTCTACATTCAGGAATGCCAGCCAGGCTTTAGCTAACTCTTATAATTCATCTTTATGTAAGACTGGAGAGTCTAAATGTCAGGACCTTTCACAGCTTCTTTTTCAATGGCAGTACAGAGTAGAGTAACCCTGGCTGGGTTGGGTTCTCCTCTGTTGATGCTCCAGCACTCAGGTCACTTCGGCACCATCTGGGGGAAAAAACATCAGGAACCTGTGAAAGCTTCTGAAATGCCTTCGCATCCAGTGGGCTCTGGGTAGAGAATAGCAGGTGTTGCTGATGACTGCCTCTTCTTTCCTTCCTTTGGACTGCAGGACCCAAGCCAAAACCGCATTGGCCAGTGGCTGGATGTGAGACCAAAACAGGGCATTGCAGATCTCTCTTTCCAATTAGCTGCTGAACTCTCTCTGGGGACTTACACCATCAGTGTGGTGAACCCAAAAGTGTCCAGTACCTTTAAGGTGGAGGAACGCGGTAAGATGGAATATGGAGAACAAAGAATGGGATCGAAAAAATTGCTTGTTTCTCTCTGTAAAACAATATATAGGCAAACATTATAAACTAGGATTTACTGTCTGAGAGCTGAGATTAATCTATAGGGTGGGTAATATCAGAAATTAACACAAGGGAGATTGTGCTGGAGATTGCTGGAGAAGGTGTCTGCTAACAACTAGGCTGGCACAGAATGAGAATACACTAAATACCTCTGTGAGACTGTATGTTGGGGGAAAAGGGGATTCTTTCTTTGTTTTCCCTGTTTTTAATTAGTCCTTGCTTTTACCTCATGAACCTGTTCCTTCATGGGACTCCAACCTTACCTGAACGCACACTTCCCTTCTGTAATCCCATGTCTAGGTAGTCTGTTGCCTCTGATGGAGTAACTTTGTGGGTTTTGTTCCAGTGTTGCAAAAGTTTGATGTTTTCTTCGAGGGACCAGCTCAGATTTATGCTTCAGATAAAACTTTCCCACTGCGTGTGTGTGGCAGGTAAGGAGGATGTTCAGGGGAAAGGAAAGAGCTCATCAAAACTGTGTCTCTCCTTCTATATGTCTCCTGTCTCTTGAATCCGTCAAGGAGAAGTGGCTCAAGAAGGGCCAAACACAGTCGTTCCTTTTGAAGAATCCCAACTAGTGCAAGAGTCAAACTGATGGGTTCTTCCCTGGGGAAGAGGTGCACAAGCCACACTTGGGAGAGACCATCCAGCTATAGGGACACTTGCCCTAGGCAAGCGATACCCTGCTCTGGAAGCTGTGTGTGTCCAGCCTTAAAAGACCTTATGTAGGGGAAAGCACATATCTAATATGGGACTGATCTGCTGAGGTAAAGGAGCAGGATCTGGTGTTTCTTTAGAAGGTTATGCTGTTCCTTCTCACTTACATGCTGCTGAACTTACTACCTTCTTAGAAGCAGCAGGTGGGTCTCTCTAGCTATGTAGTCATTAGCAGAAAAAGTGAGCGGATGAGGGTGTGAAGGAAGGCATGACCTCAGGTGATATAAGCACAAAGGAGGAAGGAAAATGATCCAGAAAGCATTTTGTAGACAGATAAAGGGGGTGAGCTCATTTGTATTTGGGGCTGGGTTGTCCAGAGACTTTTTATGTCTCTTTGCTGCTGGTCTGACATAATTTCTCATTAATTGGGACTTTTAAAATTAGACCATATGAAGCTCTAGTAGAAAACAGGACAGCACTCCACATCCCCAGGGTGCGTCGTAGATGTCTTCCTGTTACTGACAGGAGCATTACTCCAAAGGGAAAGCCAGAGAGGAGTCAAAGCAGGGAAAGGCAGCAAGGCAGGCAGCGGAAATGTCTGCCCTCACAAGGGCACGTGTCTGCTGTACCTTGCAAAACCAGCAGAGCAGGTCTGAAGATGGAAATGAGAGTCCAAATCATGAGATAAGCCCATAGTGAGGCAGGTCTGAGGCCACTCTGTAGGTCTATTACTGCCATACCATGCACTTGCTGTTGCTGTCTGCAGGGACGCAGGTTTCTGCTGTTTTCACACCTGAAAAAATGACATTGAATTACTCGAGTGTGCCCAGAGAAGGGCAACAAAGCTGGTGCAGGGTCTGGAGCACAGGTCCTACGAGGAACAGCTGAGGGAACTGGGGTTGTTTAGTCTGGAGAAGAGGAGGCTGAGGGGAGACCTCATCGCCCTCTACAGCTACCTGAAAGGAGGGTGCAGAGAGCTGGGGATGAGTCTCTTTAACCAAGTAATAAGCGATAGGACAAGAGGGAATGGCCTCAAGTTGCGCCAGGGAAGGTTTAGACTGGATATTAGGAAGTATTTCTTTACAGAGGGGTTGTTAGGCGTTGGAATGGGCTGCCCAGGGAGGTGGTGGAGTCCCCATCCCTGGAGGGGTTTAAGAGTAGGGTCGACATAGCGCTTAGAGATATGGTGTAGTTGGGAACTGCCAATGTTAGGTTAATGGTTGGACTAGATGATCTTCAAGGTCTTTTCCAACCTAGATGATTCTGTGATTCTGTGATTCTGAGCTAATATCTGCACTGGGTGCTGCTCCGAGCTGCGAGGACACATCGGCTCAGGTCAGCTCTCTGTGTCTGCCTGCAATTCCAGGACAGCAAGCATCCAGAAGTGGATGAGCTTCGGAGAGTGTGGGTCCTTTCCCGCCTGTGCTTTGTTTCTGCCTCTGTTGGACACAGGACTGTGCTCTTGCACTCCCAAAGTACACAATGTGCTATATTTTCATTTATGCCTGCCTGCTTGCCAGCTGCATTAAGACCTTCATCAGGAAGGCCACTTGTGTGGAGCAACATGCTCAGAAGAACACACACAGTGCCTCTGCTCGACAGCTCCTCTGGCGTTCTCCCTGCAGGTACAGCTACGGGAAAGCAGTGCAAGGGACCATGAGGGTGACTTTGTGCCAGAAGACAAGGAGGCATCCTCCAAATGCCAGCAAGGACATCTGTAGGGAATACAGCGGGCCGGTGAGTAAAATCCTGGAAGATACTTGGGTAATGAAGCAACACCACACAGGACTGAGTGTCAAGGGCTGAGTGAACAGAATGAACTGTTACATAGGGAAGGTTTGCCAACCTCTGTAATGTAGACAAAATAATTGTTTTTATTCTAGTAATGCAATTATTGTTGCCCAGACCAACTGAGAAGCCTTTGTGTCCAAAAGTTCTTCTTTGTAACTTTGCTTATTAATGATAGGGACTAGAAAAGAGGAATTTCACAGAAAGATTTAGAGTTCTGAGAGAAGCATAACTTGCCAGAAATTGATGCAATGTAAGAAACAACAATTAATAGAGCTTTCTCAGGTGCAAAATTACCCTGTTACGGTGAACCTATCCTGGAGCTGCGCAAGGACACTAGCGTATGGTGGAG
This sequence comes from Strix uralensis, assembly GCF_047716275.1. NCBI lineage: Eukaryota > Metazoa > Chordata > Aves > Strigiformes > Strigidae > Strix > Strix uralensis. The sequence continues at coordinate 82,177,599 of NC_133976.1, forward strand.
ATATGGTTAATTCCATAGCCAAATCACACAGTGGCTTTTATACTTCATTTTATATTTTTATATAGTTATATATTGCATATTTTTATATTTTTGTTATTACATCTTCCTGTTCCTAACAACATATTTCATAGCTGGGCTCTTCCCTTGTACATACATGGTTGAAAACTTTTCATGCTTTATGATTTGTCATTATGACTTGTTACGGTAGTTGTAATCTTCCAGCTCTGGAAATGATTCGTTACTTTGAGTTTTCATTTGATTTTGCATTTCTTCTAGCTAGATCTATTAAAATACTCATATATTTGCTCTGTGATCCAGCTAGTGCAATCTTCAGTTTTCTACTAAAGCTGGAAAGTTGCCAACATTGTAACTTTAATAAAACTGTGACACGTGTTTTGTTTTATATTTCTAAAATATGAATTACATGTATTCATGCATATAAAATAGAAAATACAGAATTTAAAATGTGAACCATATCTATCTATATATGAGTCAGCATTATGACTTGTTGCAGTCAGTAGTTATGACAGAATGACTAATACCTTGTACGTCTAACTCATTCCCTTCTCCCCAGCCCCAAATAACGTCTACCACTTCCTATTGCAGACCATGAGCAAGGGGTGCTTCACCCCCTCTGTAAGCATGTCAGTCTTCAACCTGGCTCCCAGTGAGGAAGACAGCAAGCTCTATGCAGAAGCCTCTCTCCTGGAGATGGGCACAGGTACCCAGGGGCTCATCAGGGAAGGTGCAAGGACAAGAGGGACCATTCTGGGGGTGTGAGGGTCAGAGTAGGCACACCTGCCCCTCTCTTGCACCTGGTGCTGGGACCATCACAGGACACAGAGAGCGGTTCTGCCCAAGGACTCTGCCAGCAGTAGGTGGATGAGGTGTGGCTGGGATCATGGTCCCTGAGGCCACAAAGGGGTTTGGAGACATCTTAACTAATGAAGGAGCTGCCCCAGGAACAGCCTCCAAACCCTGAAGGGTGCTGGTGTTGGGAAGGAAAGGCTGGGAATAACAAAGTGAGATTCAACTAGGGTGTGGTGGTCATCTCCGATACTGATCCTGCTTCCCTTGGACTCTGCATTCCAACAGGGGTTCAGATCAACACCTCCAGACAAATCCTCGTCTCCAGGACAGCTCCAAGGGCAGTGTTTGAGACACCAAATGCATATTACATTCCTGGAGTACCCTACAGGGGGAAGGTGATTTTTTTCCCTTGCTTCTTCACTCCCCACTGGCTAGTAAATTTTGCTGACCCAAATAATTTTCTGTTCTTCAGAGAGAGTACTTTACCTTGCAGTGTGACACATTACTTGACAGTGCAGCTCCAGTTTCTGCATTTCAGTTTCCCTGATGTGTTTACACCTCCAGCTGAGAGCAATGAGTGATATCTCAGCAGGGGTGCTGGGATGCAAGGGTGTCTCACCTGTTCGCTAGGATATGAGCTCCTCATGCTCTAGCCACACACACCTTTTGGAGCAGACAGGTTTTAATCACTTTCATCTTAAATTTAGAGATAAGGAAGTTTTATAGGTCTGTCTTCTTGGGGCCAGCCTGAAGTTAAGGCCGCCTACACCGGAGGCTCTATGTTTGTCAGATGGAGGAAAGTTTTGGGTATGACACTGGAAGAAATATCTCACTTTGGCTTTTCTGTCTCACCCTGTTGTCACCAGATTAAGCTTCAGGATCACTATGGAAATAGTATGAAAAATAGAAAAGTTTACCTCATTATAAAGTTCATGAGGCGTCGGTTTATCAAAACATACATCACAGATGACAGCGGAATAGCATCGTTCAACCTGGACACAACTGCCTGGAACAGCTCATCAGTGTCTTTGGAGGTAAATCCTGCCTCTGAATAGAGGAAAGTGAGAATCCTTGAGCTCTGCCAGTGCTCCCCACTCCTGCCCTGCAGCCCCCCTGCCAGCCCAGGCCTGGGCTCCCCACAAAGCTCTGCCTGTGCAGAGCCAGCAGGAAGGCACCAAGCACAGCCTTTCCCAAACCAAGCTGATGATATCCTAACAAAGCACTGAAGCATGAAATTCTTGATTTCTGTGTGTCTCTGATCCCCTCTCAGGGAAGGTTCACGCTGGAGGATCTCACACACACACCTCAAAAGAATGACTTCAGTTACACAAACGCTTACCATTACCTGCAGCCCTTCCACGTCACAACCAAGAGCTTCCTGGACATACACCCACTCACAGAAACACTACCTTGTGGGCTGAAACAGAATGTCCAGGTGACCTTCACGCTCAGTCGGGATGACCTGGGAGAAGACACCAGCCGTATAGGTTTTGCATATTATGTGAGTAAGGGTAGTAGAGAACCTGGGGGGAAAGGCTGCACTGATGGGACCAGACCCCAGTGAAATGTTGAGGGTGTAATTTAGATCATCCCTGGAGGGGTGACAGGAAAAACTTGTTCTTGGAGAACTGGGTGAAGTCTACATCCAGTAGAGCTCAGCCTGGCCACAGTGTGATCCTGGTATCAGTGTCCCAGTGACCTCCATGGATGGGAGGAGGCTTCTACCTTTGCAGCCCATCGCCCCCTTAGCCTCTGCCAAGGCTGCAGTGGGAGGTGTCTTGTGCAGAGTCTGCTGTCAAACTTGTCTGTCTTTAAAACTGTATCTCACATGTTAAAGCTTCTCCTCCCACACTGTGATGTCTGCAAATCTGCTGGACCCGAGGTGTGGGGTTGGATTGGACCCACAGCTTGTTTCTGAGGTTGCTTAGGAGAGCAAGATGCACATGGGTGAGTGTGACTGCGCTCCAGTGGTGAAGAGCAGTCTGCTCATCCTGAGTCCCTCCTCCCGCAGGTCACTGGAAAGGCTGGAATTCTTGTTAGGGGCCAGAGGAGTGTCCAGGTCGGGAAGCTGAACAGTAAGTCTATGGAAGTTGGACAATGGGAAAAAGTTGCACCCAGTGAGTTTCTAGGTCAGACAGTGAGAGCTGCCAGAGTTTCTCCCAAATTCCCTGAATCTATAGGTCCTGGGCAGCCAGTGAACAGGACAAAGGGAGACTGAGGAAGAAATTGCATCAGCTGGAAGAGGCTGTAAAGATAGAACAAGGGAAACAGTGATGGCAAGAGAAACTGGGAGGACATGTGGGAAGATGGAACACATGGTCAGAGAAAGGAGGGAGAGGGCAGACAGAGCAGCAGCAGGAATTGTTTTGACATTGTGGGATTATAAAGCAGAAAAAAGGAGGGCAGAAGGAGGTCTTGGTGCGGCTGTGATGAAAACACTTTGCCTTTCCTTCCTCAGTGTTGAAGGGTTCCTTCTCCATCCCCTTGACCTTCACTGCTGACTTCACCCCATCACCTTCCTTAGTGGTGTATGCCATCTTCCCCAATGGAGGGGTAACAGCTGACAGCATCCGTTTTGATGTTGCCTTGTGCTTTGAAAATGAGGTGAGACTTACTCCTGCGGCTGGGGGAGAGCTGACAAGCAGGAGTTAGCAAGCCTGAGGGAAGGAGACCCTCAGATCCTTCAAAAAGAGAAGAGAGGGGGAGAAGAGAGGAAGGGAATGTCTGCAGCACAGTGCCCCGGGACCAGAAAAGCTTCAGTAGTGACTTGTGTTCATAGCAGTGGCTGAGCAGGGAAGACTCCAACTCGTCTCCCTCCTTCTGTCTGTGCCACCTGTCCGTCAGCCTCCTCACTCCTTTTTCTCTCTTTTCCATATTTCTTTTCCTGGTGTGCTGCTCAAGGTCAAGGTAGGATTCACAACTAAAGAAGCCCACCCAGGGTCAACAGTGCAGCTCCAGCTGCAGGCAGCCCCTGGATCCCTGTGTGCAGTACAAGCAGTGAATGAAAATATGTTCTCCATGAGACTGGAGAGTGAGCTGACAAGCCAAATGGTGAGTGTCTGTGCAACCAGGCAAAAAAACAGGAGTCATGGATCAACTAGGGGAGGCAGGCAGGGGCTGCGGCAAGGGGAGCTGGAGGCTAATGGATAGGAGATCTTTGTGTGGAGGAGAAAGCAGAGTCTGCCTAGGGAGATGGGCAGGAACAGATATGTATACTAGGGGAGGGTGGAGCGAAGCATTTGGAGGTATCTGCTCCTTGCCCAATTCTTCCCTGCCTGTGAGTTTCCCTAGGTCTATGGTTTGTTCCCTGCTGCCTACCGACACGGCTACCCTGCCCAAGTAGAAGAGCATTCCGATCACTGTGTTCAGCCCCAGTCCACGTCATCTCTGCTACGAGGGAGGCCACAGCATTCCTTTCAGCCTGACATCTTTAACCTTTTCTGGGTAATCACCTTGTGACTTTTCCCAAAGCTGTCGAAGTTATGAGCATCTGAGGTATCTTTCTCCCCAAGCAGACTGAGAAGGCCTTGCCTTCTCCAGACAGCTCCTGCTGGTCTGTCCTGACCTAGCTGTGCTGTCTCAAGAGACGTACAATCACATTATGAGTGTGAACACCTGTATTCCGCTCCACAGATGCAGAAAGCAAGATGATGAGATCCTGGACAAGTAAAACCCAGCTTTTTGGGCTTAGGAATGAGGTCCTGGGCTGTGTACTGTTTGTCTACAGCATTAATGATCCCAAGCATTATACCATAGATTATTGACATGGCTTAGTTGTTAGTCTGCGCTCTGGCACTGCTTTGGGCTGTTCCCAGGCAGAGCTCTTGTTGTCTTTAAGGCAGATCTCATCTAGAACGGACTAGCCTTAAGCTTCATGGATGCAAGACAGTCAGTGCCATTTGGCCTTGGACCTGGGGATCAGACCCTGTACTCTTTTATTTAGCAATAGAGACACATCCTTGGAGGCTCTTTGACAGCATAGGGACATCTCTTGTGCTTGTGGACAGGCCCATGTCACAGCCCCAGGGGCTGAATGTGTGCTTCCCGTCACACCTCTGTATGACTTCAGAGGGCAGATTTCATCCCGCTATTCCCTCCAACGTGTGTGAGGGGACGGGACAGGACTCTAACACCTCTCCTCTGTGCCCTTGCCACTGGAAATGCATTGAGAGGAGCAGGACATCCCAGTGTCCCCCAGAAGAGAGGTGGTGGTTTAGTGACCTCCTGAGAAAAAAGGGATCGGAGAGGCTGTGCCATGCCTCCCTCAGCACTGTGTCTGCTTGGGGCCAGTGTTGTTCTGGGCTGCCTGAGGACTGGGCCGTCCTGGCCCTGGTGGTTTTCTGAGTAATTTTGAAGAGCAGTGGCCACTATTCCCCACTCACAGATGCTTTTCTGCCTCCCCTGCCCTCCTTCTTTTCCTAACAGAACATGGGGCTGAAAATCTTCTCAAACCTTGTAATCAAGAAGACGTCTCAGTGCTTTCATCGGGCAGATAGGAAGCTGACTGTGGGTGAGCTGCACTTTCAGCCTACCTGGGACATGAGGTCACCCAGATGGAAGAGCCCTCTGATCTCTGGGGTTGGATATTGGCTCTCTGAGGAGCAACGGATGCTGCTGCCACAGCCTAGCTGCCCAGCCCAGCAACCTCAGCAGGAAAGACCCAGTCCCTATAAAAAGGACTCTGAAGAATGTCACTACCTGGATGTTCCTTTATGTTAATGGATGACATTCCCTTTCCTGGCACAAGCAAACCCAAGCGTGGGCCAGGATCTGTTTCCCAGTGACCACCCCACAGGCTGTGCTGGGACCTGGCTTCAGTCCCCACCTGTGGCTGCAGGGACAGTCACTTCCTTCCTCTCTGTCTCAGTTTGCACTAGATAATCATACTAAGCTGGCTTACATGCCTGCTGATATTTAAACCATTGCTTGCAGAAGACTGAGAGTTTTCTACAGACAAGCACGCAGTATTGTTATAGAATTGTTACAGAATTACAGAAAATGGCTCTCTGAAGGTCCCTAATCTCTTTAGCACCAACTCTGGGTCAGGTCAGCAAGGGGCTTTGTCTAACCATGTCTTGGAAAACTTGCAACCAGCTCACTGCAAGATGGTTCTCCTGTTACCACTCTCTTTCCCCTTCCTATTTTCCCTCTTCTGACAAATCAGCCCACGCCCTTGTATTTTCCTCTGCCAGTCTCTTCCCATGTCTCTCTTACTGTTTGCTTTGCCTCTTGGCCCAGTGCTGGGTTGTCTATATTTGGCAGGGTTCACCTCTCCTACTCTGGTGGGACTCCTTATTCTTTCTTTCAGGGGGGCCTTCTACAGAAGACCAAAGAATCACTAAGGAACAACCCCAATTTACGACCCATGGAAGACTTCACCACTATTTCCCTGAAACTTGGATTTGGAATCTGTTCTCAGTTGGGTAAGTGATGTCAGACTTTACAAATGGACAGAAGGATGAACTCTCTGTTATTGGGTCTTGGCTGACTTGCATTTGTGCAAAAGTCCAGCCATAGCTGTAAAGAGAGGTCTGCGTGTGAATTTGTGGCTCTTCCCTGCATTTGTAGTGTGTCAAACTGAAGAACTAGTAGACTTTGAGGTGCAGAACTGAAGTCTACACAGGTTTAGAGAAGAGCAATACACTTCAAAACCAAACCGCTAAGTATCCTCTCTTCACACATTGGGGTACATTCTACTAACTTCTCAATCTGGTGGGTGCACCAGCTAAATTTGTAGTCCTTGTTGCCACAGTGCTTAGATTAAGCCTGATGGATCAGCACTCAGGAGGATATGGTGCTGCTGCTTTCCAGAACATCATGTTGTTGACTGAGTGTACAGAGCTGGAATGCTTGGGCAGTGTCTTGCTCAGGAGAAGGGTGTAAAGCCATTACTGATGGCGTTTAGGCAGGGTTTATGGCTTTAGGGAACAAACTGCTGGGAGCTGCCTTGCTGTGAGCCACTGTAACAGAGGCCTTTGGTAATATATCAGAGGTTGATCTGAGCAAGAGGACCTGCATAACCTCCCTCACCCAGGGCCATGAGCCCTCCTCATTGCAGCAGAGCGGGATGAATTTCTTCATGCAAGTGTTCTCTTCCTCTCAGCTCCAACGGCAGCAGGAGTGTCCTGGTCACAACACCTGCTGCTGCCGCAGAGTGGAAAGTCAACATGTTCTGCTTGGCTGGGAGGGGATTTGGCCTTGCCCCATCCACGAGCCTCAGAACAGTCCAGCCCTTCTTTGTGGATGTGACGCTGCCGTATTCTGTCATTCGAGGAGAGACCTTCGTGCTGAAAGCTACTGTCTTCAACTACCTGCAGCAGTGCGTACAGGTGTGTGCCTGTGCCACAGGTAACACTGTGGGGGACAGGCCTACCATGCCCTCCAGTTTTAGAGTGCATCATGCCAAAGCCATCTCTCCTGAGTTTGCCGGTTACTTGCCTGCATCTGTCATTCCCTCAGATCCACGTGGCCTTGGTTAAATCCTCAGACTTCCAGGTAGAACCATGTCGGACCTGCAGGGACAAGGAGTGTCTGTGTCTGGAGGAGTCCAAGACCTTCACGTGGAATGTGACAGCAGTCCAGCTGGGTACAGAAGCAAAAATGGGAGTGGTGATGGGGAACCCTAAAACTGAAGTGAGAGGGAGTGGGAGGTCTAGAGAAGCTGGCAGAGCCTTGCTTCCTCTGGATCCCAAAGCTTGTTTTTAGTGATTCAAACATGTGATCCATCGTGTCTGCTTTCTTTCACTCTTCTGAGGTTCATCAGGGAGGGCAGAAACTGAATGAGTGGCATGGAGAACTCTCGAAGAGATAGCTGTGGGACCAGCTTGGGAGGAAGGGACTGCATGGATGTGGGTGGGAGAACCTTGTGTTGCTGGTGCTGTGCTTCTTATGCAATGGGAAGGGAACACTGGGTCCAAGGGGCTGTTGGATTTTCCGTTGATACAGTCATATTTAGTGCAATGAAGTCACTGTTGGGGAGACGTTACTTAGTTCCCTCATGCTTAGGGTGTCTGAACAAGCCATTGGTACTTGCTGGCTCACCTTTACCGACCAAACCGCTGAGCCTATGAAGATCAGCCACCCAAAGCATCTCAGACAACTATCAGTTAAAGCAAGTTGACTCCATTTGGCCACAAGTTAAATAAATAGGCTCTGTTCAATTTATTTGCTAGGGAGTCTGAATATCACAGTGAGGATAGAGGTACTGGACACCACGTCACGGTGTGGAGGCAGGAAGCCCTTGCCAGCTACCATGAGGCGGAGGCATATGCTGGTCAAACACTTGCTGGTCCAGGTCAGTATGAGAGCAGGTTTACTTCTCTCTCTGAGTATGTCTGCCCCTGGGGGAAGGGAGGCTGAGCTGGCCTAAATGGTTTTCTCTCATCATTTTTTGGCCAGCGTTAGCATACCAAGACTGTGGCTCAGTTTGCTTTGTTCCCCCCAGGACCTAGCCAAGCCTATTCCCTTCTTGGGATATTCTTTCTTAAGCTGCATTCATACACCATGTCTGTGTTTCTCCCTGTACCTTTCCCTGCTCAGTCACCCGCTGTACATGAGATTTTGTATATGCTCACTGACCAGAGCGCCCCATCCCTCAGGCTTGCTCTTGCTCTCTTGAGCAGTGAAGCAGGCAGCTTCAGTGCAGACCTGCCAAAGGTGAGGAGGATAGAGTCCCTGACAGCCTTGGGACCAACCACTGAATTCAGACCTGAACTTGCTCTGAAATTTTGCTGCTGTTTGGGAATTTTGTGTGTTGCTGTTTGGGAATTTTGTGTGTATTCTTGTTTCTCCTGTCCCATGTTCATGTTCCTGCCCTGGCAGCCAGAAGGTGTGTTAGTGGAGAAGTCTTACAGCTCCCTTCTGTGCCCGAGAGGAGGTATGTGGACAGTCTGAATGGGTTCTGCAGCCTGAAATAACTAGACCTGAGAGTAGGACTGAACTGTGGGAGGTCTGATGAAAGAATATTTTCAAATGATTTTTCACATAGGAAATTTCACTTCATATTAGACAGGAAAGAACAAAAAATATTATTCCACATGTGCTGCCCTACTGAATTTGCCACTGAATATAGGTAGCAAAATCCTGCTTTGTAGTCTCCTTGCCACACTGCAGCCCCTGGGCGTTCCTGTGGCTTGATAGTCACCAGTGGGAACTGCTCCAACCCTCCCACCCTGTCCCTGCAACGCTGCAAGTCTCTTCAGCACATCCCCCTGCTGAGTGATGACCAACTGTGATGCTTGTGAAACTTGTGAAGTGTAGTGAATTGAGCTGTGAGGCTTGGTGAGCCCTCAACCTGGCTGCCAGCTCTTGTGTCTCTTCTAATCTGAAAAGTTTCCAGGTGATGGAGCTTGGTGTGATGGCTGGGACAGACTGTAGGGAGCAGTCTGTGTGAGTGGGGTGTAGGCAGTGTCCCATTTATCTGGGCCAGTCTTGTCTCTCTGGTTAGATGATTTGGCTTGATTTTTCATGCTACACCTTCATCCTCTCATTATCAGGAAACACGGCTGAAGAACCTGTGTCCCTTCGCCTCCCTGACAATGTAGTAAAGCGATCTGCCAGGGCTTCCATTTCCATCTCAGGTAAATGATTTCTATTGTGGGCTCACTGACTGCTGTTACAGATGAGGAAGGCTTAACTTGGTGATGGTGTCAGAGGATCCATCTGACATGAAGCTGCTCAAAAGAGAGGATTCTGTGTTTCTATTCTCTGCAATGTTTGCCAACACCAGGCTTTCGGATTTTTGGATTAGCACTTAGACTTTCATGGGAAAAGTAATTTGAAGAGGAGAATAATTCTTATTTTTCTAGCTAGGACTTTGGAGCAGAGACTGTAAGCCATTATTTTTACTGGGATTTTGGGACCCTGGCTAATTCTGTGTAGATACAATCAGCAAAGCTCATAACCATCTTGTCTCCCTGTTAAGTTTTGCCGCTACAACGGAAGCTCCTGGAGAAAAGATATCCTTCTCAGCATTACTAAGTTGCAAAAGAACACTTTGGAGAGGCTACTGGGACCAGACATACCTACCATTCAATACACTTCTTTGCACTGGGCTCATTTGCACCAGTGCCAGAATTGTTATGAAGCCAGGCCTGGCATAAGTAGCCATGGATATTATGCAACAGAGCCCCAGAGGAAGAAACTAAATACAAGGCTTTTCTGGCTGGCTGGAGGACATATGGACACCTTCACACCATCTGTCTAGCACCCCTGCTGTCTTACTGACATTTTGATGCCTGACATATGGCCAGGTAGAACAGGCCTGGCTAAAGACCAGAAACATCTCAAGTTTTCCCTAAGTGCTTTTATATTTGTCAGTCTGTACGACACACACTGAGCAACTGCAGCTCTGCTCACAGCTTTTTACAAATGGTACTTGTTATGGTTAGAGCCCTTCAGACTGCAAAAGCTGATAAAGTTCCTCAAGGACTCCATAGTTTAGTCACCCTGCTTCACGATGCCAGACTGGGAAGAGGCAAAGCAGTCACCACTCTCCATCCTGCACTCTTGCTTACTCCTCTTTCCTCCTCTCTCCAGTGTTTTCCTCCTGTGCTGAGATAAAGCACTATTATCCGCTGCCTGTCTGAGAAGCACCTCAAATCATATTCATACTTGCTTTGTTTCTTACACCCTTGGGTAGGTGACCTCATAGGGGTGGCACTGCAGAACCTGGACCGCCTGGTGCAGATGCCCCACGGCTGTGGGGAGCAGAACATGGTGCTGTTTGCCCCCATTGTCTATGTGCTGCAGTACCTGGAGAAGACGAGGCAGCTGACCCCTGAGATCAAGGAGAGGGCAACAGGATTCCTGCGCAATGGCAAGTACAACAGAGCCACCTTGCCCCTCGGCCTTCCCTTGTGTTCGACCTACAAATAGTTCTTGCCCTTGCACTCATTCTGTCAGTGTTGGCCCCTCTGTGCTACTGTACTGATTAATCACTGTTCCCATCTCCCCAGGGTACCAGATGCAGCTGCTTTATAGGCACAGAGATGGGTCCTACAGTGTCTTTGGGCAGCAGGATGGGGAAGGGAACACTTGGTAAGTGCTGCGAATATCCCTCACTCCTGATTTTTCCTGTTTGGGCCAGAGAAGCTAATGTGCCTAGGAAAGATGATAGGATGTGTGCTTCTTCTTTTGGATGGAGACCCCAGGAGCTCTCTGTCAGGGAGACAGATTGAGGGACTTGAGCCACTTGAAAAAGCAGTGAGGCAGGGCAGCAGATTTTCTGGAAAAGTGAAACAATGAAGATGTGGTGCTGGAGGGGCAGGAGGTCCCATTTTGTCTCTGTGGCCCTGCTATTGCCCCACAGACAACACTGGGTACTGCTGGTGGTGTCCCAGCAGCCAAGAGGGGTACATACAGACTGGAGGTAGATCAGGGAAGAGCAATAAAAAAATGGTCTCCCCAGGGTGGGTGTTGCTTGGGAGAGTTTGAAAGAGCTGCACTGGCCCAGCTTGACCCTGTGGTGTCTGGGATGGGAGAAATGAAGAAAGGAAGGGGGAAAGAAAAGGGGGAATGAAGGACTGTTTTTAGGTATCTGGGAGAGATGAGGTGCAATGGGTAAAAGTAGAAGGGATAAGAAGTTTTTCACCTGTGAAACGACCGGGTAAAGCAGTAGTACATGAGTAGTACTTTTGTGGAGCCAGGCTGAGGGAGAGGAGTCACTTGGGTCCTGTGGACCATTTCCACTTTTAGCTTGCCTTTCTGTATGAAAATGACTCTTTTTTGGCACCCTGCTATGTCAGGGTTAACTTCAGGGACAAACACCAGGAGGCCTTCAACTTTCTCTTTGCCTTTTTTGTGTTTCTCTTTCTCTCACAACTCCTCCTCTTCCTAGGCTGACAGCTTTTGTAGTCAAGAGTTTCAGCCAAGCCAGAAAATACATCTATGTAGATGACAAGAATGTCCAGGATGCCCTACGCTGGCTAGAGCAAAACCAGCTTCCCAGTGGCTGCTTTGCCACCAAAGGGAGCCACTTTCACTCTTCCCTAAAGGTAAATGAGGGCCAAGCCAGGCAACACAGCTGGGGAATGGCTGGACAGATGATGTGACAGCAAAAGATTGTGGGATCCCAGAGGATCCTGGAAAGTCACTCCTGCAACCCATGCAACCAGCCTTAAAAAGAGCAGAGTATGGGGCGGGGAACACGAAAAGAATGCTTTTCCTTCTGGGGAGTCACTGCCTGCGCCCTCCAAACACCAGTTAGAGAGTGAAAGGTGCATTCCCTTCACAGGGCAGCGTGGACGATGAAATCTCACTGGGGGCGTATGTTGCTGCAGCACTGCTGGAGCTGGGTCAGCCGCTGAAGGTGAGCACGCTACGGTCTGGCTCCCTCCAGCTCTCCTGTATGCTTCCACCCCTGGGCACCGCTGTGGTGATACAACAGCTCAAAATGCTGGTATTCTCCAGGCCAGGAATGTATAGCGGGCTGCTGAAAGGGAGCCAAAGTTTGGCCAAACTGTGAATTCATGCGTCAAAAGAGACATTGTGGTAAAACTGGCACGGTGCAATAGTGTTTGGTGGCTATGGCTCTCAGTGCACACTGGGGCTGCGCGGCATGGTTCGTCAAGAGAGTGTGTGATTTAATGGGTTTCTCTGGAGCTACATCACGAAGACATAGTCCAGCTCCCTGGAATGAACTCCCCTGCCCCCTGTTTTGCCCCTGTCAGAGTTTGGCACGTGTCTCTTCTCCCAACACAGGGAAAACTGGTGCAAACTACCCTCCGCTGCCTGCAGCAGGTGGTTCACAACATCACTAACATCTACACAGAAGCCGTGCTGGCCTATGCCTTTGCCCTGGCTGGGGACTATGAGACAACCCAGGAGCTGCTGTACAAACTGGAGGAACAGGCCATCAAATCAGGTGCTGACTGCTGTTTGGGGTAACGCTTCTTGTTTTCACCTGCTGGGTTCTGGAGTGACGTATGCCCAGCTAGAGTGGTTAAAAATAACATATGTATTTGTACATATTCCTTGTATTTGTGCAGTAACTGCACTGCATGACTGAAAATACAATAAGTTATTTCACAAGCTGTGAGGGTGACATCAGAAAGGGTTTCCTCAGCCTGGAGGATTTCAAGATCCTCTTGAGGGAGGAGGTAGGAATCTGTGAGGTAATACCAGATGAAGCCCTGGAGAATAAACTGAAGAAAACGATCCTGGCCTGAGTACAGAGAATGAGCTGAAGGAGCCCTGAAAGCACTCTGGGTTTTGTTTTCTGTGAACCCCCAATTACATCTTCTCCATATAACCTCCATCCTCCTTTTCCTTCCGCAGGAGGACAGATCCACTGGAGCCCCAAGCCAAGCTCTCTGGCTTCCACAGACATCTGGCCTGATACTCAGTCGGTAGACATAGAGTTGACAGCCTACGTGCTCCTGGCGTACCTCTCGAAGCCACGGGTGCATGCAGGTGACATGACGACCGCAGCTGGTATTGTGGCGTGGCTGACCCGTCAGCAGAATGCCTACGGGGGCTTTGCCTCCACCCAGGTAACAAGTAGCTCCCTGTGGATTGCTCTACTTTTATACCCAATGTTGGCAGGGCAAGTCCTCTTGAGGTCTTCCTGCTCCAAGTCAGCTTCATTAGAGCTGATGCTTTCAGAGGGGTGACTGTCTCTCCCTTTCTAGGACACAGTTGTTGCCTTGCAAGCTTTAGCAAAATATGCAGCAAGGACATTCAGCCCATCAGGCCAGGCGCTTGTGAGGGTGAAGTCCCAGAGGGGCTTTGGGAAGGCTTTCCAAGTCAACCGCCAGAAGCGGCTGCTGGTGCAGCAGGCAGCACTGACAGAGGTCCCAGGGCAGCTCCTGGTGCAGGTCCATGGCAGCACCTGTGTCTTCACTCAGGTGAGGTGGTGGGACGAGCGTGGGAGAGAGGAGAGGTGGAGGACTCTGCCTCTTCTCCCTGCATGAGATCATGCCTGAGCTGTCTTTTCCCCTCCTGGCCCTCATCCTGCAGACAGTGCTGAGGTACCATGAGCCTCCCCCACGGGCTGCTGTAACCTTCACTCTGCGTGTCAACACAGAGCTGACCAACTGTAGCCAGGCCAATGCCCGTGTCCTCACCGTCCGCATCCTTGTCAGGTGACCCCAAGGGTTGTTCCCTCCTCCAGCAAGACTGGCTGTTCTTGGGGGACAACATCTGGGAAAGCCTCAGGGCTGCGATGGAGGGACCTGGCACTTGGGGCAGACAGGACAGAGGGTGAATTTAGTAGGTGGAAGGGGTAGGGGGAAGGAAGGTGCTGGCTACCTCTTGCGGCAGGGAGCAGTGGCTGCCGTGTCCCCAGTCCTGGGTGGGCTACCTGGCTCAGGGTCCTGCACACAGGGTAGGTGCTGGAGGGAAGAGGGGCTGGGAGGGCACTATTCTCACGGAATCAGACCCTCTGACTGTTTCTTCTTCTTCAGCTACATTGGGAGCAGAGTCACATCCAACATGGTGATTGTGGAGGTCTCCCTGCTGTCTGGATTTGTCCTGGCTCCCAGATCCAGGATATTGGTAAGGACTCTGGAATTTTAAAAAAAGCAGCTGTGGTGAATGGGTCCCACCTGCTTGCTCCTGTTGTGAACTGTTCATTTCAGGCCATGAGGTAACCAAATTAGCAGGGGTCCTTTGCTGTTGTAATTGAACCAAAACCTCTCATTTCCATACAGGGCCCACAAGGGTTGGCTACAGATCAGAGGTGGTTCAGCTTCTCCCACTAACACTATTCTGTCTTGGGCCAGGAATAAAATGTGCTGCAGGGTGTGCTAAACACCAGGATTTGTTTGCCAGCAATTCTAAGACAAGATTTCTTAGAGACACTCTAGTTCTAGCCAAAAAGATTTTTTTTTTCCAATTAAGCCATAAAACTTAAAGATTAATTATTTGCACAACCCTCGGGCAGTTCTTTAAGAACAGTCTAGCAGTCAGTGAGATGATATAAAAAGAATCTTTACTGATGCCTGTACCTCTTTGCTGACCAATGCATCAGTCCTATGTATTATCCACACAGCCTTTTGTCCTCAGAGTGGGAGATTCCTCTAACTGAGCAGGGACAGCATAGTTCATCCCCGAGATGCTCACAAGGGATGTCCAGAAGGGACTACCAAGGATACAACCACTAAAACCCTTATGCGTGAGAAAGACACTTCCACAGAGAGTCCAGCTCCACACCATCCCTTCAATACAACAGTGGCTCCTTCAGGTCAGGAAACTCTAAGAAAAGTGCTTACAAATTTCCTTGTGTTATTGTTTCCTATCCCAGCTGGAGCGCAGAACCATTGTTAAGAAAATAGAAGTGAAAACTGATGTGGTCTACATATATCTGGAGAAGGTAAGTGGGAACAAACGCATTTGGTTTGACACAGCAAGAGCAAAAAGCCAGAGCAGAAGGAGCTGTTTGAGAAGCCCAAGGCTGGGCTATAGCGTGGGGAAAGAGCACCGGTAGAACTGTGGGCAGAGGAAGCTTGCCCAGTTTCATTGCTGTTGCGTTAGCGTTTGCTATTCCTCACACATACTCCATTTCTGAAATCCAGAATCTCTAATGGATTAGAGAGATTTAGTGCATGAAAACATTCAGGCTAGGGAAGATGAAGATGTAATGAGTTCTTTCTCCCCTTCCTTGCTAATTTTTTCCCACTTCCACAAGCTCAATGATGAATCTCAGACTTTCATTCTGCAACTGGAACAAGTAATTCAGATGAAGAACCTGAAACCAGCCAGCATCAAAGTCTACGATTACTACCAGCCAGGTGGGTTGGAGATTCCCTCCTACTCTGGGGTTGGGAGGTGGGTTCCCAGTTCTCTGGCTGGGAAAAGGTGTTGTACACTCTTCTTTTTGTGTGTGCACTTGTGTGCAATTGACTTCCTCATTTCCTTTTGCAGAGGAGCGAGCCTTGGCTGAATACAGTGCTGTCTGTAGTTGAGGTAGGCATCAAGTCCCTGAGTGACACAAACAGTGGCATCATGAAATGATGGGTCCTGGGTGGGAGAGAGGGAATGTAAGAAAAGATGAGAAGGAGGATGGTAATCAGTGGGAAGCATATATCCAGCTAGAAAGAGGAACTGGCACTTGCCTGTGGCTAGGTGTGTGGAGCTAGGATGGGGGCTCTTCTGCAGCTAAGGAGGCAGCTGGAAGGCTCTGGTGGAAGGCAGAGACAGGGACAGCAGCCCTCAAAATGAGTAAGGAAGGAAGGGCTGAGCATCACGTAGAGCGAGAATGCAGAGCTATAGCAGCCTGTGCTAAGGGCCCTCAGACCTGGACATAGCTCCATTTCCTCCACCCGCCTCTATATCATTGCAGCGTAGGAAAGGGGGATTCAGGGAGCCAAAGGAGCAAGCTGAAGCTGGGAAGATGCAATATTTTGTCTTGTGGGGTGACGTACTCAGCTGCCAGAAGGGGCATGGCTTGTTAGTAGTAGCCTGAATCCACGACAGGTCTGAAGAAGTCCCTTCTGGAAGGATAAGACAGAATCTTGACATGGTACATGCTGCATCCTGACATCATCCCACAGAAAGAGTGATGCCTAGGGACCTACTTAGAGAGCCACCCCCACTACTAACCAAGACAAGGCACCTTCCACAGCCTGTTGACAACCATGGAGGGACTGCATCATGCCCTCCTTGTTTGTCTTACCTTCTGCCCCCACAATTGCACATGGTTCCCCAGAAAGGGGTGGAGGAGCTCCCAAATTTGTGGCAAAGGAAAGGAGAAGAACTGCCATACCATGACTCCTGCCTTTGCCCAATATTTCAGGTTAGGCACTGAATGGAAGGAAGTGCCCCAGCTGGAACACAGCCCACATTAAAGTTGAGCCCATGTGGTCCTGCACCTGAGTGGATGGACTGAGGGATCACAACAGTCCAGCAGTTGTGCCTGCACTGTGAGGGCCTGGGTTGGGGCTGGGGGGTGGGGTGGGTCACATATCGGGTACACACCTGGGAAGAAAAATTAAAGTCAACATGAGGCCTGACCTTGCCATCTCTGTGCCAGTTGTTGATGAATGACAGGCTTAGCCTATGAAGATACCATGTCTGCCATTGCCAACGTACAAACCTTCCAGCTCGTCTGTTGCTCTCTCCTCATGCTTCCCATGGTTTCTCCTAATACTTCCTGCAGCTGGACTCAGGCAGCTTTGGAGTACAAGATGCAACTGAACATGCTGTGACAGCTGTATCTCCTGTGCCCTTCCTGCGAGCTCTGGTTCCATCAGCTCTTCTTTGAAGCTGTCTCCAGATAGTAATGCAGTGCATTGAGTCTCTAGCCCCTCACCCCGCCTCGGCAGTACAGCCTTGCAAATTGCTCTTGATAAAGGTCTCTAAATGCAACTGTTGGCCAAAGGAACTGTTGAACATATCCCAGCCCTCTCTTGCCTTCACCTCCAGCTTGTGTGATGGTCGCCTCCCCTAGGTAACAACTCTGCCTTGCTGCATGCTCTACCTCCTCCTGTGCAAGTCTGCTACTGGAGGGACAGAGTATTGCACGTGTACATGTACATGCACACACAGGGGTAAAGAAGTTATTTTTCCCAGGTGCTCACAAATGCAGTTTTCCTGGTTTGAGAGAAAAACAGTAAACTTGAATAATCACTCAATCAGACAGTTCTAGTCTCCCGACTTTTAATAAGATGCCAGGCACAGTCTGAGCCTTTCAGAAACTAACTGCTCAGCAGGCAATTTCAAGTATTTTCTCTTTGCTTCTCGTCTGCATGTGGTGGCTGTTAGCAAGGGTGACAAAGGACTGACGGACAGAGACTGCAGAGGATGGGTCTGTCCATGTTCCTGTGAAGACAACAAAGGACAAAAAAAAATCTGTGTTCCCAAAGTACTAAAACTAACCACTGGGAACTCAGGGGGCTTTTTGCACCTCATGACCTAATGGGACTGTCAAGCCATCAAGGACAGGGCTCTCTCTGACTCTACCCCGGGCTTTTGGCAGGCATCCCAGGGCAGGGTTGTGTGCCTCCCACACGTGATTTATGAAGCAGGTCTTTTTCTTCATCTTGTGGGCTGTGGCCAAGGAAGCATGCAGATGCAAGCAAAGTTTAGAACAGGATCAGGCACTGGTCAAGTTCAAGCTTGGCCTTTGTCCAGCCTGGAAAGAGGACAGGCAGGTGCCTGTCCCCTAGCATGGTTCAGAAGCCAAGCTGAGACTGTGAAAGGCCCTGCGGTGTTGCGTGCACAGGGCTGGAGGGCTGTGGAACTGCAGGGAAAGGAACTGTGTTGACTTGAGGAACGTATATTTGATGCAAAATACCAAGAGTGGTGGTAGGACTCAGGACAGGCAGCCCTTGTTTACTGTAACATACCTCCAACTCTGTCATGAGCTGGGCACCTCAAACCTTCCACTTGAGTTTTCCCTTTTCCTCATTTTAACTGCTGGGATACAGGAACTCACCCTTACTTAGCATTGCTAATCACTTCCTACCCTGAGAGTGCAGTCTGTCAAGTTTATTGACCAAGGGCCCTTGCCTGCATCTCCCTCCCTCTCCATACTCTTCAGGACCATGCCTGCGATGACAAAAGACGTTCTGGGCCTCACCTCACTCGCACGGGGCACTGTAACTCATCACTGTAGATTCTTCTGGAAGATGAGAAAAAAGAGTGCTGGTGAGATACATTTGCCAAAAACTCATTCAAGCAACTCAGCATTGTGGCTCTGTTTCTAGGAGAGGTGTTCCCTCAGCTTACAGGTGATGACTCCCCTCTGCTGTGACACATGAAACCCCTGGTATGTGCCAAAGACTCTGTGTGCAGAGTCCGGATGACATGCAAGTCATGGGGCTTGCAATCTTTTGAAGCTGTTAAGTCCCAAACAGCTCCATTACAGTTACAGATTCCTCACTTTCTGAAACAACACCAATCCCTGACACATTTCTAGCTTTTCCTTCCACTAGGGACCCCAGATAACAGAGGACAAGTTGTTTTCGGTGTCATTCTTCTAAGCCATCCCATCACTATGGTCCCTCTGCCTTTGCTGCCTCCCACAAAATGAGTGTACAAAAGCACAGCGCTGAGCTCCTTGCTCCCCTCTTGTTGGGAGAGTTAGACCCTAAGTGGATCTACATGCCAACTTAAAGCTTGCAAGTTCTGGGACCAGGGAAAGAAAGATCTACCATTTTGAAACCCAAGAGGTTACATCCATCACTAGAGAGGTTCTAAGGGGCAGTTAGATAAACATGTCAGGGTTGATATTGTCTTAGACTTGACAACTTCAGGAAATTTCTTTCCAGTGGTACATTTGGGTGGTTGCTGCAGTACAGCATCTGAGCTCACCTGGCATGTAGTAATCGTAGACCTTGATATTAGCTGGCTTGCGATCCTTCACATGCATGTCCTGCTGCACCAGCAAAGTGTAGGTGTGAGGCTGTCTAGTCAGCTAAGACCAAGAGATGCAACGATTACAGTCAGAACCAAAATCCTGTAAGACAATCCTTTCCACCTGCTCACACTCAGGCTCCATGGAGGCCTCACCACTGTGACAGATCTGTTCTGCTTTCCAGTCCATCTCAGAAATATCTCTTACTTCACATTCTATGGCCATCTTCCATTTTTAGTCACCAAATTTAAGTCAGCTCATGAGAGACATCAAACCCACAGAGTCAATGTGCACTAGGTATCTAAATGTAGCACTAGTGTTCCCAACCAATCCCAAATTCCTATCCAGCTCTGCTCTGAGCTCCTTCATGCATCTTGCCTCAGTGGCTTCTTTCTTATACACAGTCCCATTACATCGGCTTTTATTCTCCAGTATCACACAACCCTCATCACTAAGCAGACAAATGCAGGGTGTGGATGAACATCTGCCAAATGGTAGTAGTTACATGACCTGCTGTTTATTAGGTTCCACCTTGTGCTACTTGGCAGGCCAAAATCTTTCTCTGTGCTGCCTTTCTCTTCTGTGCTGTAGGTCTAACAAAAGCAGCATCTCTGCAAGTCTAATGCAACCACATGACAACAACCTGCTTACTGGGAGACTAGCTTAGCTCAGCTTATTGACAACTGGGAATAAAGAATCACAGAAACGTAGAAGTGCTCCTTGGAAATTCCGAAGTTTTAAAATTCATGCCAGGTCTTGTTTCTGGTGCTGTTTAGGTATGCATGTAGCTAGATAAAGGCTGGTTGTTAATCTGATGATTAATGAAGTTGTTGAGCAAGCACTCCTCACACAACTATCTGGTTTAATCTTGGCAAATTCCATGGGCAATCTTGGATGCTCCCTACTACATTCAGGCTGTTTAAGGGCTTTCTAAGAAGCCAGGCTTGCTTGAATTTACTAGATGGATCCTACTCCCCAATCCTGATCAGACATCGTATATTGACTTTCACCAGTCTCTGAACAGTGCCAACAAATGTAGGCTTAACATCAGAGCTAGCCTCATTTCACTCAAGTTAAGCGTCCCTGTATACAGTCCCTACAGCTGAACTACTGCAGGCTGACACAACACAGTTCTCCAGGTTAGCAAATATGGCTAATATTAGTATTGCTAATAGAACCAAGATACAAGAGTAAGCTAAAAGTTATCTGCCTATCATAGTCACAGAATCACAGAATCATCTAAGTTGGAAAAGACCTTGAAGATCATCTAGTCCAACCGTTAACCTAGCACTGACAGTTCCCAACTCCACCATATCCCTCAGCGCTATGTCGACCCTACTCTTAAACTCCTCCAGGGATGGGGAATCCACCACCTCCCTGGGCAGCCCATTCCAACGCCTAACAACCCTTTCTGTAAAGAAATACTTCCTAATATCCAGTCTAAACCTTCCCTGGCGCAACTTGAGGCTGTTACCTCTTGTCCTATCACTTATTACTTGGTTAAAGAGACTCATCCCCACCTCTCTGCACCCTCCTTTCAGGTAGTTGTAGAGGGCGATGAGGTCTCCCCTCAGCCTCCTCTTCTCCAGACTAAACAACCCCAGTTCCCTCAGCCGCTCCTCGTACGACATGTGCTCCAGACCCTGCACCAGCTTTGTTGCCCTTCTTTAGACACGCTCGTCCTTTTAATGATGGTGTTAGCCTAAATTCCACTCACTTCCTCCAGGTAGAGAATGACTCGGTCAGCTTCGCTTTCAACTTTCTTCACTAAAGGCATTTTCTTTAGCTGAAAATAGGGGAAAAATATGTCAGAAAGACTGTAACAGAAAGCGAAATATTCAGGGATATTTGTCCTTATGAGAGTGTGGGCAAAATGTTCACATGGCCAAGGAAGCCCTTGAGGTAGGGGAAGGAAAGGATGTGGCCTGGAAGAGACTTTAGGTATAAAGATTTCTTGGGAAGAAAGAACCGTGTTTCTCTACCCACAGGAATGATCACAGTTCTGCATACAATCCTGCATGATGGACATCCATCACTGTTCCCATCCCAGCTGGACACAAACTCGCGGTCTCACCTCTTCCAGTGAACCTGCCACGGGGCTGTATCCAGAGAGCAGCTCCACTTGGATCAGGACCATGTTGGTGGACACACGGTTCCCTGTGTAGCTGCAGCAGGAACCCAGGGGACAGCACTAACGTTACTTTCTGAGCCATGATCTCCAGATATTCCAGCCCAGCTTTGGTACTCAGGTGGAGGAATCTGCCTTTCCTTCCAGTGTTTCTCCTGTAAGTGTAGCTGTTCGTGTACTGTAATAAATCTTTGTGCTTCCCCTGATCTCTCTTTCAATTGTGCTGAGCCAAGGAGAATAAATCCCTTGGAAAGTTTCTGGAGTTACCTGCTCTAGGCATGGTAGGGAATATCACATCCTCCTCCTGCTCTCATGGCAGTTCTGTCCCAAGTCAGGGAGGGGTACAACAGAGGAGAGTGGTGTGACAGTCAACCAGGAGCAGGGGATGGAAGACTTAGGAATAAGTGTCAGCAGTCAGTCCCACAGGACTTCACATCTCTAGTGTTTTGAGACCTAATCCTAGAAGGGGGTGAGACCCATAGACTTTGGGAGAACTTGTGGTGACTGGCATGAGATCCCAGAGATAGGACTATAGCCTCAGCCATCTCCCTGGAGCCTTGTACCTTTCACCCAGCTGAGGAGAGCATAGTTAAATGGGGACATCTTAGCACTTGGACCTCATGAGTGAAGGGGAATCTTGGCCATCAAAAGACTGGTGTGGTGCCAGAAGCCTCTTAGCACAGGGGAGGCAAGGGGCAACTGAGTGTCTCCTACCGAGCATGAACGGTGACAGGGAACTGGGTGATGTTGGGAGCGGTGCACTCTGTCTGCACAGATACGGCAAAGGTGACGTCACTCCTCAGTGGAGGGATGTGATACCGCAGAATGGCCTGCCAGGACAGAAAGAAGCTAGTTGGTGGACATAGCAGGGTTTTTTTGCTGGAGAGTATCCTTGTCTAGTGTTTGGCTGCTGTTTGCTGTCTTGCACTGGTGTAAGAGAAAACTTCTGTGGCGCAAGCAGAGGTTCTGCTAGAGCATTGCACTAGGTGGTGTTCACTGGACTTCTTGGAGGAGAGGTGCGGCTCTGATTAGGTGGAGATGACCCAGATTTCATTTGGGGAATTGCTATTCCCTTCCTGTTGGATCCCAGCTACTCCTACCAGCCTTGAAGCCCAGATTCTTGCAAGCCACAGCAGCAGTCTGTTTTCAGTGTTGGCTAAGTAGCAAGGTGAGAAGTCCCCTGGCTTTCAAGGCTTTTCCCCAGACTGACCTTTTCTCCCTAATTGGGCTTACCTGCAGGAAGAGGCACCCCTGGCCCTGCACATGCACAGTATAATCTTGGGGAATGGCTGGCAGCTCCACTGTCTGCAGCAGGAGGCGATTGGTGTTGTCTACTTGGATGTTTTGGTTGAAACCCTCAGAGGAGAGAGAAGCCTGAAGATCAGGGCCATCCTTGCTGAAGGTCTTGGTTGCATACAGAGCTAGGGCTTCCAGAGCAACCACCGTGTCCTGAGGAAAGACACACACATTGGGCAAAATAGCATCCCTGCTTCTTGTGCATGCCCAGTCCTTAGCCTTTCCCTCCCTCATACTATGTCTACAGCATAATAAGGGTTGAGCTTTCCCCTTGGACTTTTAGCATGGGATTAGCTCAGATGAATACAAATATTCACCTTTTCCCAAATCCCAGGAGCTGTAAATGCATACATATTTTTTTTCTCTTTTACTATGGGCTGTGCTAGAACCCATTGCTCTCAGGAACCATAGCTGACAGCAGGTTCTCTGATGATGATGGCTCAAGGGGATTACCTGGGTTGAAGCAAAGCCTCCATAAGGGTTTTGCTGCTTGGTGAGCCAAGACACAATCTGGGATGCCTTTCTGATTTCATCTGAAGACAAACTTGACTTTGAAAGGTGAGCCATGAGGATACTAGATGTCAATTCCACATCAACAGATGGAGCCCGATACCAGTATAGAGAGTCTTCTTCCTGTTTGGACTGTTGACTCCAGAATATTTGGTCATCTAGAGATGGAGTGGGAACACTTATGGAGTGTGTAGCTGTATCTAATGACCTTGGAGTCCTACTTCAGTCCCTGTTCCTAGGTACTGAGTGAACATGTACACTGGGACAAGGTATGGGTGCATATCTCCCTATTTGCCCCCCATACCCTGCTTTTCCCAGAAAAAACCTGGGCCTGCAGGCTGGGAAGGAGCTCTGCAACATCCATGAAGCTCCCCTGGTTTGAATGACTGGGAGACCAGGACTCTGAGATCATCCATAGAGAAAGTCTCACAATATAGATATAGCCTGTGACAGCTTGGCAAACAGAAGTTATCCAAGCCCTGGGCTCCCCACAGAGCTCTGCCAGTACCCCCCACTCCTGTCCTCCATTCTCTTGATCATTCAAGCCTGGGATCTCCACACAATTCTGCCAGTGGCCCTCTCTTCTGCCCCACAGTCTTTGGTACCTGATATTATGGCGACCTTATCCAATCTTCTGAGGATTTTCTGCCTGAGGGCCTTATCACCTGCTACTGCAAAGGCATTTGCGGCTAGTGCCAGGCCGTAGAGATTGGAACTGCCAGTATCAGCATTGACCAGGTCCTTTATACATTTCAGAGCTTTCCCCACAACTGGGTCCTAGGATATAATTGAAAGCACACTGGTTGCTGACAGGGTGTATGGGGAGGGGACGCAGCCTGGATGTGTGCAGAGGAGGGTGAAAACAGGGACAGGACACATGGGGACAAAACTGGTAACGTACCCCTGTGTGCACAAAGGCAGCGTGCCAGCGTGCTGCCTGCCGAGAGGCCGCACGCACAGCCCGTCCCTGCTGCCGATACTCACGGAGCGTGGCATCCCTGAGTGCAGGAGAGCTGTGACAATCGCAGAGCTCAGCCCCAGTCCTTCCTCCACTGCACCCTGCAGCCACCACAAAACAAAAGAGAGGAGGGCTGCTGTGAGAAGGGAGAGGGAGAAGTTTTCCAGTGCCTTCTGCTCCCCAAGCAGAAGTCAGCACAGGCAACAGTGTTGGTCCTATTCCTTCTGCTACGGTGGTCCCAGGGCTGGTATCTACTCTTGCGGGTCCTGGTTACCAGAGCACTTCAGCCACGGTGCCCCAAGATCCTCGGGTAGCCGATTCCCTCCCTCTGCTGAACACATTCCCCTTTCCCCTCCCCACAAAAGATTTTCAGTAGCAGATTTCAGTGCCAGGGGAAAGAGATGCTTCCACAACCCAGCTGCAAGGTGGCACCTCACTTGAGGGCCCTGACAGTGGCAAGGATATGGAGGAGCAAAAGAAAAATTATCTTTTGCAAGCAGAAGTGAAAGGTACCATTCTCTTTACTTAAAGGATGAATTATCTGAGGTCCTACCACCAAACTGCTGCTGGCTCCACTTTGGTGGTACTCTGTGTGTGTCTGTGCATGCACAAGCACTGTGTTTTTGAATGTATAGGGCGCATCCCTGGCAAGGTGAACCTCACATGAGTGGCTGCTATCAATCTCCATTCACTCAATTTCTGACTCCCTCTGTACAGGGGGCGGATCTCAGACTGAAGGAAGAAACGGCAGCTCAGTAATGGGGAAGGAAGCTAAACCAGTTTACCAAGGGAATAACACAGAGCTTGAAAACTACTTTTTTGTGGGTTTTTTGAGGCATGTGTTAGCTTTGAGACTGGGCTAGCGTAGGGCACGTGTTCAGTTCTCATGAGTATATCGTCAAATGCAAACCTCCTTCATTCATAACTTGAAAAACTACCACCATGACTAAGAACCCTGAGTGTTAACCAAGCGTGGCCTTGGGCATATCAGAGTCTCCCTTCTGCAGTAGGGTTCATTTGTTCTTGGCACTCAAATTGGACCAGAAAGTGAACGAGCTCTGCGGTACCTAATGAACAGCTAGGGCATGTCATACCATCAGACCATTGTTGAAGAGCTTCCCGACACTCTTGAAGCAGCCAGATGGAGTCTGACTTTTAATCAGGGCACTGGCAGCATCCTTTATATTCTGCTCATCTATGTGGATGTAGTCCCTGGCTTGGCTGAAGGTCTTGAGGACAAGGGCAGTAAGCCTAGAGCCAAGGAAGGGAGAAGAAAAATCAAATTGAACCAGTCACTCATAAAACCATCTGCAATAGGAGTCAGGAGTCTCTGTGTCTTCCACTGTCTCATTCCTGGAGAAATACCAGCAGGCCAGAGCCTCTGTGCAGATGGAGAATTGGAAGCAATGCACATGACTTAGATGCTCCTGAAGCCTGAGCTCAGATCCATTTGCAGAATGAGAGAAAAAATTCACCGACAGTTCAGTGCTTCCCCCAGAACTCTGCCAATCCCAACAGGGTGCACTTGTTCAATTTAAAGCCAGGAGGGCTGATATTTAGTGAGCTCACTCAGCCCCTTTCACAATCCTATTGGGTCACAAAGCACTCTGGAAAACCTGGATAGAAGGTGTCTTTGCAGCCAGGTTTGCAGAATCAGCCTCAGTTGGAGTGCCCAAGAACAAACAATCAAACAGGCGTACCTCAAGTCAGCTCATTGGCACAGTTCTCTTCCAAAAAGTCTCAAAAACAGTTTCTGTTCGAAACTCCACACCTCCAGACTCCCTCTGTTTCCCCAGACCAAAATCCAAGCCAGCTTGAGCCTGACCAGGTCAAGCTGTTGCTCGTCAACTGTGTCTGGATATCTCTGCTTACCATGTGTTCCCTGGCTCACTTCCTTCCCCAAAGGCACTGTATGAGCCATCTGTGTGCTTGTACAGGAGTTGCCGCTGATATCCTGTGGGAAGAGGCTGGAGGTAGTGAAGATGCTCAGTGTCTGTCGTGTTCTGAAGGTGACAACCTGCCCTGTCAATCCTGCTGATCATTATAGAGAGCATTGTCTCTGACAAATTCAGCAAGGGGCTTTCGGAGGGGTGCCGTGTACCCCTTGTTCAGCTGAGACACAGCGGCCTGATTTGCACTGCTATAATTCCTATGGTGTCAGGCAAGGGATGCTGCACAAATCCTGTTCAGCACCAAGCCTCTGCTGAGATCCCCACCGCACAACCTACTGTAGTGGACATCACTAGCATGAGCATCCAGCATGAGCAGAAATCCACTCACCACTTTCCAGATAGCCAATTGCCTTCTGTTTGATTTCTGGAGTCAGTTGTCCTGTTTCTTCAAGGTATCGTGTGATAAAGACGTTAGGGGCAAAATGAACCATGTTCTGCTCACCACAGCCACTGGACATCTGGAGGAGCTCATCTATGTTGTCCAATGCTGTCCCCAAAATGTCACCTGTAAGTCAGAACCACAGCTTTGGAAGTTTTACATATTCTTGCATGTAAAAAATTTCTGGTCTCGCTGGTTCTCCAGATAACCTGCTAAGACTGGTCTCAGTTCACCTCTGCTCACACTAGGGTGACTTTAATGTCCACAGAGTCCTGTAAGAACAGTGATATGGTACCTGTCTATCTTCCCCTTGGCTGGGTGAAATTATACATCATCTGGCCCAGTGTCACTTGTATAAGAGATGTGGTGTGCTTCTCTGGAAGATATAAGGGCCCAGTGTCACACCTCTCTGTACACATTCCCTCTTGTTACTCTGCTAAAGCAGACATGGTGGCACCAGAAGAAAAGAACCCTGCAGAGAAAAATCTGACTTTCCAAGGCCCCCCTAAATCTCACCTAAGAAAGAGATGTGGGCTCTCTCTGACCCAAGGACCACATTTTCCGGCATAGTGAAAGTGATTGTTTCTGAAGCTGAAGTTCCTGCAAACAGCAAAAGTGTCAGAACAATAACAGGCGGGAGGGAGATGGCAGACCCACAGGCATCCCCAGAAGATGGTATAAACAAGGCTGGGATCACGTCATCAGTTGGTGAAATCAACATTCAAAAGAGAGGATGACACAGGGATCAGGCCACTCACTGATGAGTGACTGATGGGGTTAGGCAGTGGCTTGGTGCTGCCAGGAACTTGTAGTGCTGGGTAGAGCTGAATGGCTTTGCCTCCCCATAAAAGCTCCAGAATCCCTGACTTTCCCCTTCCCATGTACCTCCAGATAGTCCTAGAGTTATTTACACACCACACTGCTTCTGGTCAGTCTCCTTGCTCTGTGCACATGTACAGCTCCAGTGGTAAGACAGTCGCTGTCTCTGGGGTATCTGCACCTACCTTTAGGGCACAGGAGGGAGGTGTGGGTCTTTTCCTCCAGCAGCCCCTCTGCCTGGTGGAGAAAAGGCTGGTCAGCTCAGAAGGGAGAACAGTAAAATGAGATAGCAGCTGCGCAGCACCCCACCTTTTGCAAGTTCCTTTTCCATCCTCACAGGCCATGCAAAGACAGCAGGGATATGCACGCCGACAGAGAAGCTTCACTGGGAAGCAGGTTTCTTAGCTGCTACGTGGCCTTTGTCCCCATTGCCCTCCTATCAAGCAGTTCTGACATCTCTGTCCATTGAGTGGAGGTGCTCAGCTCATGCCCTGACCAAACCTACCCTTAGAATCAGTCCTTGACCAGCCTCCCTGGGAAACGTGCCTACCTGCCTGGGCGACTCTCCCTTCCCAGAGTCACCCACCAGGCTGTTTTGAGCCTGACACACTCCAGCCTCTCCAGGACCCTGAAGCACACTCTGACCTTCACCAGAAGGTGTTTAACCACTGTGTCCTTCCCTCCAGACTCTGGCACAACAGCTGTACTCTCAGTGCAAACTTCTTCCTGCTCCATCACCTCGGCAGTGACAGTGAAATTCA
This sequence comes from Strix uralensis, assembly GCF_047716275.1. Taxonomy (NCBI): domain Eukaryota; kingdom Metazoa; phylum Chordata; class Aves; order Strigiformes; family Strigidae; genus Strix; species Strix uralensis. The sequence continues at coordinate 82,205,507 of NC_133976.1, forward strand.
CCTTCCCTAAAGAACAAAACATCACGAAGCCAGTTAGCACATCCATGCTTATGTTTTAGTTTGCTCAGTCTAAGGCTGCTCACTCATGCTTTGCATAATAGGCCACTCTCCCTTCCACCCCAGCTCTGATTTCCTCAAGCAGCTCTGCCAGCGCCTCCCACTCCTGCCCCTCCCTTGTCCCCTTACCTAATTTTGTAGCCTTCACATCCCAGAAAAATGTTTTTGCTGAATCAGGACACAGACAAAGAGTGAACCTGACATTTGCATGCACAAATTCAAAATCCCTGGAGTCCATTAGGCTAAGCTGGAGCTAGAGGTGAAACAAAAGGAAGTTCAGGTTACAGAGCTGCTGCTGTGTTTTTCCTTTCAGGTCCTTGATCCAAATGTCAGTCAAGCCCAGAAAACCAGGGTGAGTATGATGATGGCCCTGTTGCAATATCTGTTGGACACCAACAGCCCGTGGATATTGCAGTCCTGTAGGGCTGAGCTTATGGGGAGGGATAAGCTGCACAGAGATGGCTTTACATGGAGATTTGTGGAGAGCTTCCTTAGTGTCTTCTGCCCAGTGCCTGAGGAGGCAGCCCCTTGTCTGGGTCTCTATCAGTGAAGTACTGTTACCACACAACCGCCTGCCCAAAAACCATCCTGGAGGGAGCCACTCACCACCATGCACTCCTTCAGGTAGCTGAAGACTTTGACTTTCAGGGGAAATGACTCTCCCCGGAAGACAGAGTAGGGCAAGGTGGGTTCCACGAAGAAGGGTTTGAAGCTCCGCAGGCTAGTGGTCTCTGAGATTCCCAACCCATGGCTCTCTGATGTGCAGAAGGTCATGGCTTTCCAATCTGTGATAGTGTCAGGTACTGTGACAGCTAGCTCAGCAGCCCCTGAATCACTGAGGAGAAAACAGAGTGGAAGGAGTTGTTCCCATCCCTGTAAAGATTTTGCTTGGGAAGACAAATGCAGAAGGACTATGAACTGGAAGTGCATGTGAAGGTGTGGGGATTCCTAGAAAGTAGAACAGAGGTACGGGAAGAATAGCAAATTGGTGGGCAAGGAAGGACTGAGAGCCTGTGCTAGGGAGCACTGTGTGACACTTCCACCACCCAAACTCCCAACCACAGCTCAGCGATGATCGTTACGAGTGTCACTTACAGATCTGCACACACAAAATGGAAGATGGTACCTGCCCTGAAACGGACATAATCCACCCAAATGAGATGGGGAGGTAGAGATCTTATTTTACAGATGGAGAATATTGGCATGTGGGAGAATTAAACAAGCTGAGATGTGTGAATAAGGGGAGAACAGCGCATGCTGCATAACTTGACTTTAGCAAGGCCTTTGACGCAGTCTCCCATAGTATCCTTGTAGCCACATTAGTGTGGACTGGACAAGTGGATGATAAGGTGAGCAGAAAATTCGCTGGACCACTGGGGACAAAGGATGGCTGTTGGTGACACAAAGTCAAGCTGGTGGCTGTTTACCCGTGGCATCCCTCAGGGACTGATACTTGGGCCAATACTGCTTAATGGCTTAATTAATGACCTGGATAATAGGAGAGAAGATACCCTCCACAAGATTAGCAGACTAATCTTGCTATGTATAAGAAGACTATATCTTGCTGGGGAGGGATTCCTGATATGCTGGAGGGAAAGGATGTTGTTAGGAGAAACCTTGACAAGCTGGAGAAATGGGCTTTAAAATGGGTAAATTCTGTATCTGGGATGAAATAATACCATGCAACAGTACAGGCTAGGCAGTGACTGGCTAGTTAGCAACTTTGCAGAAAAAGAGGTGGGAATCCTGGTAGATAGCGAGTTGAGCATGAGACATCTCATGTGCCCTTACAGCAGTGAAGGCCGTGTACTATTGGACTGTGTTAAGAAGACTGCAGCTACTGGCTTGAGAAAAATTATTTTTTCCCTGTATTCATCTATTGTGGGACCACATCTGGAGTACTGTGTCCAATTTTTGCCTTCCAGTATAAGAAAGATACTGACATACTTGAATGCATCCAGTGGAGGACTACCAAGATGGTCAGAGGGCTGGAACATTTGATGTACAAGGAATGGCTGAAAGAACTGGAGTTTTCAAACTTAATAGGGAAAGGCTAGGGGGAGATCTTTCAGCTTTCTAAAGTTACCTATTGGGAAGGTGTAGAGACAACAGAACCAGTCTCTTCTGAGGTGCATATTGATAGGATGAAAGGTAACATATACAAGTTGGAACATTGGAAATTCTGACTTGACGTAAAAAAAAAAAAAATATCATGAAGATGGTCAAACACTGGAACAGATGCCCAGATAGTTTGTGGAATCTCTGTCCTTGGATTACAACCTGATCTAACTGGACCTGCCTTGTGCAGGATGTTGAACTACAGACCTTTGGAGGCCTATTTCCATCCCATAGGAGTCTGTGATTATAAGTTCCCCAGGTTCGTTTTTAAAATCTCAAGCAGAGCCAGGAACTGAACCAGATGTCCATTGTCCTTATCCACTTCTTCACATCTCCCTTTTCTTTGTGGGCACAGAAGGCAGTAATGCCCTGGCTCTGCTCCTGCCCATTCCCTCTCTGCTGTGGCTGGTAGGAGGTCTGGATCCATATGGGGCCACAGCCCATAGTTACTCACTTGATGGGAACCAGAGTCCAGATGAATGTCTCTGGAAACCAGGTACGTACTGGCCCTGTCTCGCTACCCAGATCAACGTGCTCATACTCAGCACGTTCAACAGCAGCATCTGTTTCTGGGTCCAAGTTGTCCAAGTGTGCCAGCTCACCATAAGCTATTGGGAATACAAGCATTTTTTCAACGGCAGAGCAACTGTGAAATCAGGATAGAGTTCAGCTGGGCAAAGCTCATCATCCCTCCCACTCCCACTCCAATCCCCCTTGTCCTCTCCAAGATGCCCTCAACTTACTTCACTATTGTCTTTCACGAGACAACCCAGGAGACCATGTGGATTCCAGTATGTGTGTACATTCCCATGAGGAACTCTACCTGCTCACACTTGTGCTCTCAGACCCTGCAGAAAGGCCTGGATACTGCCCAGTGCCAATCTTGGCTCATTCTCTGGTTTCCAGCAAGACCTTTCCTAGTCTTACAAACAGATGTTCCTTCCTGAGACAGCTGCCTCATTTTCCCCCTTGACCGTATTATCTTCCTGCCTGCCAGCAGAAGCTTGCAAGCAGGTTCTTCCTATGCAGCCACCCCTCCCATCACCCCAGTGCACTGGGCACACACACACATCAGGACCCTTTCCCTCTTCCTGTGGTGCATATCTCCTGTGTGACCTCCCACTCATCTCTGGAAGCCATCCCCAGTTCCTCAGCACACTGCATGTTCAGCTGCCCTTGTGCAGCCTGTATGTTACCCGTGATTTCCAAAGAAACAGCATAAATCAAGATGTACACATGTAGTCGTAGTAGTAAGTGGTCTGGGTGCGGCACTCAATTGGAGACTTGATTTTAAGGCTGGTTAAAAATGTTAGACCTGAATTCTGGGGGAAAGAAGGGGAAGAAAAGAACGTAGATTTCAGTGGAAGGGGTGGAGTATCTGAGGGTCTGTCTCTGCCCCCTCCTCCCAGCGTATCAGCCACCCTGTGTTGTTGTACCTCAGCCTGACCTGCAAATTTATACAGAGGGAGAACGCAGAACCCCTCTGCTCCCAAAGCCTGGTCCTGAGGCCTCCTGCCAAAGGAGGCTCTCTCCAACCAGCATTGTGGGCGTCACCACTCCCATGTTGTCCACACACAGTGTCAGTTTGCTGCCCACCCTAACACAGACTTGTTCTCATCTTTCACCTGCTATTCCTTTCTACTATTCTTTCCCTTCTTTCCCCAGTCCCCTTTTTATCTCAGGTGCTTTGCTTTTCCTCAAATTTTCTCTGACTCCCCTCTCCTTCCAACTCCTAGAAAGTCTGAGGGTCTTGCATTTGGGGTAAACAGGGAGCTGTGTTCTAGGGGTCTGCCTGACCGATGGGAATTTATCAAGCTGGGAGCATGGAGTGTCAGAGATCTCTCAGTTCAGAAGCTTGGCAAATTCAGAGCCTGAAGTTGCCAGTGTTTATGGGAAAGACAGTCTGTGAAGCTACCCAGCACTGACCTGGGATACAAAAGGGCTCAGGTTTTCTGGAAATTAGATTTACCTTCAGAAGTTCATAAACATCTGGTTGGGACACTGCATAGGAGTATCTGTTGTACGTGAATGGTGACATTGTTCCTGGAGGAAGGGTGGTCTGAGGGGAACCGATGATTCCTGGGCTCTTGTGGATAGCACAGTAGTCACTGTAAGAGTCTGTGAGGGTGCTGGGGTGCTCCTGAGAATAGCTGAACATATTGTACACCTGTAGACAGAGAATGAAAACAGTACAGGTCAGTGTAAGACGTGGGAAGTTTTTCATTTCTATCCAGAGATTTTCTGTGACTGCAGAAGCAGAGCTTGGATCCTGCCTACCACAAAAGCCCAGCCCCAAAGGTTTTTGAGCTTCATGAGAACCTCCACAAGTTCTAGATGAATAGCACCAGAGATGAACACAAACCCCTCTGGGGTATGGCTGTGTAGCTGTGGCCACTTCTAGCTCATAGATTGTACCTGCGAGCTCAATGCATACTCCCTGTAGGAGTCATTAGATAGCTGCTTGTCTGACTGAAGACACATCCTGGACCCACCAAGACAGTGTCAAGAGGCAATTCAAGCATCCTTAGACCCAATGCATCCCAGGTCTAGAGGAGAAATGGGACCCTTCCACTGCCAAGGCAGTACTTACTGTGAACGGAAAGACTGTCTGGTTCATGTGAGCTGGAACAGAGACATGGAACATATCACACATTGGGCATTTTTTTAAACATCACTCCTGTTTTTCAGAGCACTGTCATGAATTGGTTCAGGAGATGGAAGTCTCTTGCCATCTGGTTGCCACTGTGGCAAAGCACTCTACGTTTAACAAGAATGTGACTTTGGGGATGACTGGGTTATTCTGTTAGATCCCTCCATAGAGACTGGAAATTTTGACTGGTGTTTGATGTTGGCCTTCATTTCTTCTCATTAAGCCATGTCCTGTCTCCATTCAAATACTTGTTGGTATATTCACCATGTCTTATTAACCAGTGCCTGCAAACAGATACTCAAAAGACATCTCTCCAATATTAGCAAGGCTCAGCACTAAAGTGACTCACGCTGTCCCTGGATAGCTCAGCCTCTGGCCTCAGGAGAAGGACGCTCTGGTCTACAGCACGGATGCTGCACAGGGAGCCTGCTGCAGCCTGCAAATGGAGACGGACAGCTGATCCTGGGAGAGCCACTGCATCTGAGAAGCCAAGCTTCACCTGAAACAGCAGAAGAAAGAGGGGCTGAAGACACTGACAGAGGAAGGAAAGGAGAGACTGTGGCTACTGGATTCTGCTGGACATCTATTGCCAATTTGCAGTTAATTAGCTACCCACCAGCCTAATTAGCTACCCACCAGACTAATTAGCTACCTGCCCCCTTATGTTTTGTGCACTACTTACATGATTCCTAAAGCACTTGGAGACTTTCAGACTGAAGGTGTCAGCTGCCACTTGTCCCTCAGGGAAGGCAGTGTAAACGAAGAGGGTAGCCACAGGTGAAATAAGGTCAATGGGCAGAGTGACATTGAAAGCCCCACTATACTGACCTGAAGAAAGAAGGAGAAATAGAGAAAACATAGGAAGAGACAAGGAAGTCTGTCTCCAAGGATTACAGCAGCAACATGCTCATCCTCTATACAGTTCCTTGGATAAAAATTATTCTGCCTCGCTTCTGGGGAGGCCACAGCTAGACCAGGGTGTAGGTTAGTGCCATTTTGTAGCAGTGGCCTTACACCATGAGGGATCTTGGCAACAGTGTGCACTTGGAAGAGAAATTACTTTCCACCTGAGTCTAGCAAGAAGATTCTGTGAGTTTTCTTGGAGGTTACTGATAATTCCTGCTTGGCAGATAAACTCTGACAATTTCATCATTTGATCAGAAAAAAAAAAAAAAAGGGAAATTAAAAGACAAAATAAAGATAATATTTGCCATTTCCTCTTGTTTTTTTTGTGACAAGTCTGTTGTTTCCTGTTGGCCTCAGATCTCTTTTCTCTCCTTCCCCATTTAGGCTGGAAGGTTTTACCTGTTAGGTCCTTAATCTCTTCCTGTTATTTAGATGCTCTTACCTAATAGTGGATGAAGAAGTACTGTTGTTTGGCCATGATGCACAAGGGATCCTCTAGCCAAAACCTAAAGAGTAACGAAGAGAGCAAAGGGTCAGTAGTGCCTCTGCTCCATGTCTCTGGGCCAGCAAAGGGCCCTGTGCTGACACAGACCCGGCACAAAGCCAACCGTGTGGCTGGTGCTGCCCTGCACTCACCAGGTGGTAGAAGTCTGCCCTGGCAGCCCGGTCCCCCAGCTCTGTGGCTAGGATGCGATAGTGCACAGTGACCCGCTGTCCGTCCCCGCAGGGCAGCATCTCCTGCACTGGCTGGATCCTCACAGAGCTGCGGCTGGAGGAGTAGAAGGCCCTCAGTGTGAGGGATGCAGTGCCATAAGACACCCTCACATTTCGATCGCTTAAGTCCTCTGGCTCGGTCTTTGCCTGTGGCACAAAAAAAGTGGCTTGGTGTCTGAAGATTTCTCTCTCAATCTGAAGACTGGCTCTCCTCATGCCAAAATCAAGACTGACTGGACAGTGGGCTCTGAACTCTCCCAGGGTAAGGTGTCTATTTCCACCTAAGCCAATCTCAGTCAGCCCCTTCCTGTGGAGGTTGGCATTGCCCGCTCCATCACTCTCTGGGATAACTAAACAGGATGCAGGGAGCTGTATACTACTAGGACTTGGCTAGGGGTAGAGGTGGCAAGGGAGAACTGAAGATCAATAGCCTTGTTTATCTTTGACCTATTGATCTATCTGCACTGAGACTGATACTAACATCTTGTGGACTTTCAGCAAGGTCAAGATCCATCATACTGTATGTGCTCTGATAAAGAGACAGGGCTTGCCTTGAAGTGCCTTGACCTTGAAGTTTAGATATGACAGGTATTAGAAACCTACCCCTACAATCAGACAAGAGAGCCTTTCTTGTTCATGGGAAAGCAGATGCAAACTTTTCTCTGTCAGTTCCCTGTTGGTGACATCCTTGTTTAGCTCCTTACATCCTGATTACTGGCTCTGCTCCAGATTGGCTTGCAGCAACTGCTTCCTTATTAGCCTTCCTTCCTTCTCTCCTAAGTTTTCTGCTTCTTATGTACCAGGTTTCTCCTAACTCTTATGCTATGAGGAAACATAATGCAAACTGGTCACTGACGTTTTCTTCTCCACATGTATTTTCAGATGCTTCATCCCTAGCTCCTTTGCTATCTTCCTGTTCTATACCATGTGGGAGTTCTTCCTTTGCTCTCTGTTCCTGGCCAGCCCCACAAAGCCCTTTCCATCTTAGAGAGAGGTGCTATAGTAGGTAGACCTCAGTCACAACTTCATGGGGCTTCTGTCCACTGCCCCATCTCTCATCATGTCTCCTGACTGCTCAGGGACTGCATGTGGCACCAGGGCCCAGAACATGGGCTCTGCTATGAGCTACTCCTCTTGCCCTAGATCTGTCATTTCACTGCTCCATGCCTTCATCTCCCTGGCTATACCGAGACAATGACACAGACTATAGGTCTGAGGGATGCGTTGCTTAGTGCTAACCAAATCCAGTATAATTATTTGGCTTAACCTGTAGTAGAACTTTACTGCTGTTGTCCCATGCTGACGTCTCTAAGGTGAAGGAGGCCATTCCACTGTCATCTGTGAGGTAGGTCTTGGTCTGCTTCTTGCTACCATAGGACACTGTAAGAATCACCTCTTTGTTCTTCAGGTGTGTCCCACTGGCACTTTTGAGTTCCAGCTGTAATGATGCAGAGAACAGTCAGAGAATTGGAGGCCTCAGGATTGAAAATCTACCTCCCAATAGAAGTCCCAGTTCCCCTCTCTGCAAAGGGACTCTCAGTGTGAGCTCTTAACTCCTCATTTATTCGGCAGCCATCTCATCTGGCAAAGCCAGGTGCCCATCCTGTGGTCACACCTTTGGATTACCCCTTGGTAGAGATGTCAAAAGAGACACTGTGACAGAGGACTGTTAGCAGCTTTGGGCAGCTCAGAGCAAGGGGACCCCTCAGTACTTCTGTGCCTGCCATTCCCTTAGGCCCAGCTGCTGGGCTTTCCATGTTTCTGCCCTGTTCACTTACATTTCCATAGTAGGGAGCTCCTTGCTGATAGTAGTAGCTTGATCCCCGGAACTGAATTGTTGTGATATCAAAAGTGACCTTGCAGCTTTCAGTGGTGTTGAACTCCACCCCTAGGAAAGACGGGAGGTGCATGCAGGTGAGTATGCATCTGAGCAAAGGCAGCAAGATTGGATGGACTATCACTCATAAGGGATTGTAGTTTCTCCATGTAACTTCAGGAGTCATCTAACACACACACTCGGCGATAGTGCTTCCTACATTCTGACCTGCTAGAATGACAGCAGTCTACCAGAAAGCCTCTGCCAGACAGTTCTCAAATGCCCTTTCTGACTTTGTTTAAGATGGTTCTACTCATAATTGTCCATTTCCATTCTCCTCCCATTCTCACAGCAGAGTCACTAGAAGGCAACGTTTTTCCTTGCCTTCACCATGTTAGTTTATAGTCTGCTGTCTTGTCACGTGGTGCCCATCTGAAATCGCTGCAGTTGTTCACTAGGCCTGTTTGTGAAGCGTGTCACTGCTTTCAGCAAGGGGCTGCAAAACATTTTCTTGTAAGGAAGGGTTTGTAAAATTTTGTAAGGATATTTAACAGTAGCTCTGGACAAGTAGCCTCCTCTTCCTGCCTGGGATGTGGAGATAAATCTGATGAGGAGCAGTCAGGGCCTTGGTTATCACTGGTTGCTCTGAGTATCTCCCCATTCCAATGGACTTTCTTAAAGTATGGTTTAAGAACAAAAGAACCTGGCCTGGCCCACCTCTGTGAACATTTCTACTGTGACTAGAAGATGAGAAAAAGTAGCTTTAGCCCATCTCTGCCAAACTAAGGTGACTGTCAGGCTGGGCTGGCCACGGCACCTTGTGGAGGAGCAAGCATCCCGGTAAAGCCCATCCTGCAAGTGGGAGAACTCACATGTATGTGAGTCAGACCTGGGTGGTATGGTACACGAGAACATTCGTGCTGCCACGGTGCTCCCAGGAAAGACACAACCCTCTGAACACTTGACCACACGTAAGCTGGTGCAGAAAGCTCTGGTGGTTTGATGGGAAGACACAAGAATCCATAAGGAGTCTTACAGACGAAAACCCAAAGACAAGCATGTTGTATGAGTGTAAAGTAAAAGATTTTCCACAAATCGTAGAATCAGTTTTTGCTACCTGTTCCACTTTCTTTCAGAAAAGCCACAGCTTCCAGGTTGAAGTCGTAATTGTCACCACGCTTCTGGTGGTAAATCTTAATATTCACCTCAGTGGCAAAGCAGCCGTCCTCATTTGTCTGGGGATGTGAAAGTATATCTGTTAGCCAGTCATGAATGCACTTAATCCTTTCTGCAGTGCAGATCAAACCCAAGGCCCTGAAGACTAAAGGTACATCACTAAGACAATTGAGTTAAAGGAGCAACTCCCATACTGGCATGAAATGTACTTCTTTTCTGTGGAGCAGTCACTAATAGGAGATGCTGTTTCACACGTGTCTCGTCTTTACACACTCACTTATGTGGCAGTAGCAAACATGAGTTGTCATTTCGCCCTGCAACATGATTTCTTCTGCTAGGGTAGGATTTATCTTTAAGGTATGTGCTGGGTTACTTAAAAATATGTAAACAAATACAGATACATTCATTCAACCCTAGAGGTGAACGAGTAAAGTCTGTGCTGAACTGCAATTTCTTGTTTAGATGCAAGAGTTAATTTCTGTGTCTCCAAAACAGCTATTTCTGGGAAATGACACATAGGTGCTTACACCAGATTAAAAGGTGGTGCTAAAAGACATCCAGTAGAAGTGAATTAATGTGGACAGTGTTTGTATTTTTTATTGTCCTGTTGCAATACCTGTTTTGTAGGCAAATCTGCAGTACTTAGCTTGCCTACAGATGTTTCTTCCTTTGAGCACTTCTAAGTGCAGTCAGAGAAATCACTGAGAGGGGCTGAGATTGCTGCACTGGGGAGTTAAGTACATATCAATCATTCATCCCCAAGCAAAGAGCATGCTGCTTCAATAATTGATGTCTGTCCCACTCCTTCCCTTAGTATTCTTTCCTCTCTTTGCTCCTATTCCTCAATTTTGCAAGAGGAGTAGATGTACCACATGCTCACCTCGCCAGTGTAATCCTTACAAATACTGTGCTTGGCTTTGGAAGACTTCCGATTGTGGCGGATATGTTTACGGCACACCACAGCCTTCACACTACCTTGGACTGGTTTCCCATAGGTGTACCTGCAAACATAGTAGAGAGGACTTACACTCACATACAGAAGCACTGGCTCACCAGCTTTAGACTGTGGTTTGCAGCTATACAACCCAGCAGCCTGCAGTATCTCCATGGTTCATGAGCTCAACAGAGGCCAAGAAGTTAAAATGACTTCATCAGACTGAGACAGAAGGCAGTGGTGGGTGACTTCTCCCCAAGTCAACACCAGTTCCACCAGGCAGTGCTAGGGGACATTGAACTGACCACAAGTTGAGTCATTATTCCTTCCACACTGGCACTAATCTATGCAGCAGAGGTACTGTGTTGTAGGGCACATGCCCCACTTGAGGGGATCCACTGCCACACTTTCAAACTCACAGAGAAAGAAGTAGGGAGAGAGAATATGGAAAATAGTGAGAGTCCAGGACAATTCCTTAGCAAAGGATGCCAGGGTACCAGACTTTGGGGTGGGGGTAGGGTTGGCAGAGACCATTTTCAGCTCAGTTATTGATAGCTGTGCAGTTTCCGAACCAGTAAGAATGCACGCTCTGTCACAACAAGTCAGCTCACATGCCACAGACGTGGAGACGGAAGTTCTCCTCCAAGATGGTGACCACCTGAGGCATCTGGATGGAGACACTGAACTTGGGCAGCACTGTGTGAAAGCAAAAGAAATATAATTCAGTGAGATCAGAGGGAGCTCGTTTGTTCCAATCCTCCCCAAATGGTTGTTCACAGAAAAGAGATCTCTCCTTTCATTCCCTGACTACCAGCACAGGGTCTGGTAGCAATGCACCAGCAGCCCAGCCAGGAGTGTGGTGGGAATAGACAGCCTTAGCCTCCTTCCCGGAGTGCAGCTGTGTGGCAGTGCCTCAGTCCATCCTCAGAAAGCCAGAGGGCCTCAGTGAAAGTCAGTGATTACACCTATTGCAGGCAGTTGGCCATCTCAGGTTGTGCTGGTCACAGCTGCATGGCCCATTCAAATCTATGTGAGAGAGGAGGACTGGAGGTGATACATCTTTCTCTGCTGCCATCCGTGCCCTAAGACTCTTACCATACTCCTCTACCCTGAAGGTATGTGTGCGGTCAGGCATTTTGATGGTGTACTCTCCAACTGGTGCTTCTGCAGCCAGAGAGAAGGACAGATCCACAATGCCTCCCACAGGTGTAACATTCAGCCACTGTGCAATTCGGTTCCCTTTAGGGTCCTGCATAGGCAGTAGTAGAGAGTAGTTATTTCCCAGTGCAAAGAGACTCCTTTGCAGGATGTCCAAGCTACCACAGCATGGTCTGAGCACATATCCTCTTGCCCTGAAGAGCCCAGGTCTCTGACATATCTACAGCACTCAGGTCAGTCTGAGCTCAAAGAGGATAGGGCTTTTCTCTCTGTCTCATTGGCAAAGTCAACCTATGATAGTATTGCTCTCTGGTGGCACTGCCATCTCACTGACTGCTGCAAAACCGTGGTTTACTGCCTGCCTGTCTCACTAAGAAGTAGAGGTGGTCCCTCTTAGACAGCCCTGTGGTGATCTGAGCTGGCATAGCCCCCAGATCGCTGCGGAGAGGGTCAATCCTGACAGCACATGCTGCCTAAGGCGTGAGCTATGTGGGATTGAAAACTGGGGAGTCTGATGTCTTGAATCCCCAGGGAAGTCTGGACAAATGAGTCCACAACTTCATGCAGGGGACCATGTGGCCCAGTATAGACAGGAGGATGTAAAGACCTGGGATGCAAGGGCATTTGGAGGATTTGTTGACTGTCACGGTCAGTCCATGACAGACAATGTTCTCCCACTGCTGATTCTTGGGAGGGCAAGATGCGATACGGTCACACTGCCGAGCCAGGAGGGACTCAGTGATGAGTTGATGGGTATTTTATAAACATATAGAACAAGTGGGAACTGTTGTTTGAAAGGACAGAGCTGGATCAGAGCACTACGTTTGTATAAACTGGCATGAAGCATTGCATAGGTGTCTCAGAAATCATGTGTTTATGTCTTGATTGCTTGGTGGGTATGGCATGCAAATGTGCACTAGCTACCGCCAATTGCTAGTTGGAACTGTGACCTCTCTGCATGGGTTATTAGAAACTCCCCACCACTTTCATATATCTTTCCTCAACCCAGGTGACTGCAGTTCATATTTTACCTATAATATTGAAACTAAATTAACAGATTTTAAGAACAATATCCTGAAAGCTGCTTTAGGAAGTTTCTCTAGCTGTGTAGCCACAACACTTCAAACTTTTATTTTCTGTATGTTAAATGTAAAAGTCTCCTTAAAGAAACTTCAGGATTTTCACAAATCTTCAGTTCACAGGCTAGATGGACTAGAAGTCCTGAGACCACTCTAGAAAAGTTTTCAGTGGCACTGTGTGGGACTGGTTTTCAGTGGCTCACATAATTTACAGCAGGGACCCCTGTGTGGCTGGTATCGTGACACTACACTGCCAAACTTGTGTGGATACTAAAGGAAGGAAGAGAAAGAAGTTGAGGACTGTTATGATTCATTCTCAGGTAACTGACTTTCTGCATCCATATTATCCCACCATCATCTCCAAACCTGTGTCTTCCCCAAGGTGAGATGAGATCACCACTTTCAATAAAGTAGGTGCTTTACCTTCAGTTCCACCTTGTGGTGCTGTGGGGAGAAAATAGCAGTTACTGTTGGGATGCTTTCAGGCAAGTTACCATCCACCTCCCTGGTAATTTTATCCCCCAACCACCCATGAGTCTTCCCTAAGCAATTCCCAGGGACTGCCCGTGACCCAACATCATGAGCAGTTCCTGTGCGACAGGTGGTGCCCGGTGCTGATTGTAAGCACAAAAAGCAACACTGGGACTAGCTATCCACAGATGGATCACCTAGCTGGGCCAAGCACTGATCCAGAAGTCATGAAGGCAGCCCATAACATTTTCAGACTTATTAAGGATTCTCCCCTCTTGACTTACCGTTTTATTGCTGGCAATAAAGTTCTGGTCCAAGGTTACAATTCGCAACTTGACTACAGAGCAAAAGAAAAACAAGACTGGCTGAAATTAAATCAAATCTGTTAATAATAATAAGAATGGATGGCTAAGACATGCCCATGTGCTTTACTGATAGGGTGTGGGCAGCAGCTAGAGCCATCCACTCCTGGGCCTATGCTCAAAGCCCTGCTACGAGCTGGCAGCCTGATAGAAAAAAAGTGGTAGGAGAGACAGTGTGGGCTTTCTGGCAAGACTGGCTCTACTGGTCAGAAACAGCATTTTGCTGGACATTGGACTTTTGGTGGGGCACTCCATCTTGCCTGCAGTGAAGGTCATGCCAGTAAAAAGGGTGGAGAGGCATGGGGCAAACAGCTGTACCCTGTGGTGAGATGAGCTGTGCTAGGGCAGTGATGGGGCCTGCAGGACCACGATCTTCACCTGAGGAAGACTGTGGGAGAGAGAGGGATTTAGAGCACTGACAGACTATTGTGGATTTGACTGGAACAATGATGAATATAACACAGTGGCATCTGAACCTTTTCTCATGCATCAGCCAAAACACACTGGCAAGCTGTCTGAGAATGGCTAGTACTGGAGAAAACATGTGCCATGCTGACGTAGGAGTGAGGTATCCCCAAATCCCTCAAAGCCTAGAAGGGAGATGAAGGCCATGACCTATCTCCGTTGCAGAAGAGACCCTGCTCCAAGCACTAGAGGCTACCCCATATTTTGTGGCCCAAGGACTGCTCTTTCTCTCACAAGACATGGCATTCTGTTCATACCAATCTGTCCAGGTTTGTACACAGGTTTGTCTGTCTGGATAAAAGTCTTCTTGTCTGCATGCTTGATTAGGACTTTCTGTTTCTTCTCAAACTCTGAGTTGGCTTCCAGGACTGTGACAACAATAAAAGCCACTTCATCTGGGTTTCCAACAGGAGGAGGGACCTGCAGGCATAGTTGTAATCATCATTCAGGGTGGATTACATTCATGGATCCCCAGGCTTTTGGAAGAACAATTATGATACTGCTCTTGTATTGCTCCAGTTCTTCTTGCCCTGAAAGACTTCACAGTACTTTTTAGAATGTTTTCTAGAAGAATAATATATCAGTGAGGCTACACAGCAGGAAGGACACTGGCCCATACAGGCTGAAGCAGAGGATTCAGTACCTGATTAAGGTGTCCCCATGGGAAGACACAATTCTTTGACTTCCTGCCCAGCAAGAGCAGAACTCATGCACTATCCACCCTACTGACAGCACTTGAAAATATCTTCCTCACCTGGAAGCTTGTGCAATGAAAGAAGGTGAGCTGAGAGATGGACTGACTGATCAGAGTCTCATTCCCAGCTCTGCTTTGCAAGGTTACTGTCACATGGGTTGGGACTGCTTGCTTTTTGCTGAGCTGAAGGCACACTGTCTCTGAGAAGGGGTAGTAGAGCTGAGATGGTATTGCCACGGCATAATTTCTGTTAAAAAAGGAAAAAAAAAAAAGTCAGGTTAAACTAATTTTCTAGGAGGGCAGTTTTTGACCATGGTATTTGGGTACTTTTAATAAAACTTCTGATCTCTTCATTACACTGTCATGATGCCAGTGGGACAAGATCACACCGTTCTTCTCATCTGTAGGTACTGCAGCCATTAACACTGGGTCTGCACTACATGCTGCGTGCACATGTAAAAAGATGAAGGCGCTGCCTTATAATAATGTGAAAAGATCTCCCCATGTCACCCAAGGGATCAGCAGCAGAGCTTGGCTACATTGCATGTTTCCTGAGACTTCAGCCTTTTCCCTGACCCACACTATGCATCCCCATCAGTTTGCTTGGTTGGTTATCTGCTTTTTTCCTATCAGCTACTCTTGAGCTCAGAACTAACACCATGTGTACGGGACCCAGGGTCCCGGCTTCGTGTCTCAGACACAGAGTCTCACGACCACCTTCTCTTCAGCTTTGTTCTCTTATGCCAGATCTCACACCTCTGTGGCTACTCTCATAGCTGTGCCTGTGAATAACACCAAGAAGCTGTTCATAGTTTGTTTTGGTTTTTTGTTCATCTTATACTGCACTGCAGCAACTAAGACCAAAGAAAAGCCAACATTCAAGCAGGTCTGAAAACTCTTATCACTGACTCCTCCTGCTTACTGCCTCTGGAGAGGTTCAGGCAGTGTCATGTTTTGCAGCAGCAGGAAGGCAGGGCCTGGAAAGATCAGAACAGCAGCAGGCAGGGACGTGACCTGCTGGCAGTTCTTAGCTGGAGCTCAGCACCCTGGCAAGAGGGAGTCAAAGTCCTGCTGGCCAGGAGCATTGAGTGCTTTCACACTTGAATGCTGTCAGGCTGCCTTGAGCAGCTTGTCTGCTGCTAATATTAGGGGATCTGATAACCAATGCCAACGACATTTTGATTTTCCTGCCACTGGGCCAAAGGATGGGGTGAGCACTAAAGACTCACTGCTTGAACCTCCCTTACCTCCCTTGCTCCTAATGACCTTTTACTCTGGAACATTTTCTTACAACTCTTTGACAATTCAGCCCTTGCCTTTGCCTTCTAAGCTATAAAAGGACGAGACAGCATCTCTGAGGCTGTCATTCAAGGATCCAAAGAGCCAGGCTGGATTAATTTCTCATGAATCCACAAAAAATGTTGGCATACAGATGGCACAGCAGACAGCCTACTGAAGCAAACAATACTTCCTTAAAGCAAAGCTTCATGGTGAGGGTAACAGTGAGAAACAGGTAGCAGTAAAGCATCATTTGAGAGGGAGCTGTGTCAGCCTATGGAACATGTCTTAGAGAAAGAGTCTACACTCCCTCTGGAAAATATTTTTAAAACGAGGCTTGTGTATGCCACACCACACACAGCAGGAGGGAACCCAGCTACGACCTAGTGGTTTATTTCCCACTAACATTTACTGTTCAAGCACAACCATGTTTCTGTTTGCACTTATGCTTTGGCTGCAAAGGCAAAGGCCTTCAAAAAGCAAAAGCAAGTTCACAAGCCAGTATATCACAGTGGTGCCTGCTGGAAACAGGAGTTGCATTCCTGATAAAGTATATGAAGAGAAGCAGTGCTGGGAATGGTCCTTGCCAGAGGTCTGAGAAAAGACACGGAGGGAATGAACACACTGCTTTACAAAGAGCATCCCTATTAGATACTCATGCTCATGCTTGCCCGGTTTGTAAAGGCACCCAGCTTTGTTCACTAAAGATTTAAATGGTGACCTATGACTCTGGGGAGAAAAGCATAGCCCCAAAGGAAACACATTCTGGAGCACAGTAGGAGTCATGAGATGTTGGCAGGTCAGAATTGAAACACATGCAGAAAGCTGGCAGAGTTGCTCTGTCTGGTCCTTGCAGAAATGCATGGTCTACATCGAAGGCACTAAAGGGAGAGCCAAGCAGTAGGGGCAGGGAGGGAGGGAGAGCGCACATGAGAACCAAGTGAAACCCTGGCAATATGAGAAATTATGCCTCTCTGGAAAAACAGTCCTGGTCTTAGGATTTCTGTCCTGTTTCTGTCACACCACACCCCCCCCAAATTCCCCACAGACCAGAGCACATATATGAAGCAGCTGAGGTTCTTACAGCATTGCAGGCGTTCCAACCGTGCTAGGCAGGAGAAGGATGCTGCCCCACAGGAAAGTGACGCTCCACATAGCTGATGACAGGTCGAATCCCTCCACGGAAAGCTTAGCCTCTCCTCTGTCCCCGTTTTGCCCCTGCTTCTGCTGTCTTCCTTCTTCCCTCTCCCCCTCATCCAGAGCTGAAGGACTATACAGCTCCTGCCCTGACAGAGTACCTGTGTCTCTCTTGGCTTCCAAACCAAGAAGGTGAAAATCATCTGCGAATGGCTGGGGCTGGGATGTGGGCGGTGGAAGGGGTGGAGACCATGTTTATTGCTTACACACCAAAGGCACTTGCCTCCAGGTTTTGTAAGGCTTGCTGATGGTTCTCTGGGAGATGTGTTGCTCCGCTTTAGCACAGCTGATGACAGCAGGAGTGCTCAGTTACTGTATTTGGTATAGGGGTCCGATTTTTATAAAGGTGTCTTTACCAGGATGTCATCAGAAATATCCTGGGACAAATTTATTCTTTGTGATGTCGGTGGATTTTGTTTCATGGTTCTTCGTCTCTAGAACTTTTTTATGTATTATTTACTTCTTACCAAAATTTCACTCCTGCCCTGCAGTCTCCAGCCAGACCAGCCCAGGGCTTCATACACAGCTCTGCCAGTGCCCCCATTCATCCCTGGAAGAAGGACAGAACTTTAGCATGTTATTATCTTTTTGTTGTCTAGCTATTTCCATTTAACTTCAGAGGCAGCCAACTTGATGACCATTCAGAGATGCAGCACCTTGGGGAGCGTTTCTGAAATCAGACAGAACTCAGATTGGTTTTTTGTCCCGCTAGTTTAGGTTTGAACTGAAAACCGTGTTGATTTTGGAGAATCAAATATGCTCCCAGATCAGTGACATACAGTGCTTTAAACCTGCAGATAATCTGCAATGTCAGTGCTAGGTTAAAGGCTAGCGTGCTCCTGTTACATCGGACTGTGCACTAAGAGGGTGGATGTTAAGCACACATATGGGGACTGTGCCAAAGTAAATTCAGGGGATTGCTTCAGCTGGGAGCAAAGAGTGGGTGGATGGTGAATTCACTGTATATTGTGTACATTTGGTTATGCTCTGCAAAAACACAGCTGAGGCCAGGGCAGGATGAGGGCATCCACCTTCAAATGAGGTTGTTAATAGAGGGCAAATACATCCAAGACTCGTTCACTTCACTGCTACCACCCAGGAAAAGGAAATACAAGGTTGCAGTGCCTGAGAAGAGTCTGGAGGAGACGGGTGATGGTGTGCATGTAGAATTACCTTATGGCTGGAGGAAGCTGGCAGAAGACCAGACATCTGGCCCAGGGGGGATGTAAAGTGGGGACTTAATGTCTTGCTTTATTTGGAAAGGCCTTACAGTAGAGCTAAAAGGGGAGTTGGCAGCGGGTGGCAAGAGCAGCCCTGGGAAAGATTCTGTACCCAGGGGGATCAGACATGGCCGGGATGGGTGGGCGGACAGAGGTAGATCACTAATAATGCACAGAGGGAGTACTTGAGAATGTTTTTTACAAGCTGAGGACAGTAGCTAGTGTGCAGCTTTGGCTCTCATTGGATGCTACACCCAGGACCCAGACCAGCCACAGCTGAGATGAGTTTTTCTCTTAAGTCCCCTTCAGCTTGGCTTAGAGGTCACCCACCCCACATCTCCCCACCAGTGCTCTGGGACCCCATGGCCTGGAATGCCATCCTAATGTAGATGTGGGTGGGGAGCTGTGCTATGTGGCCTTTACTCAGCTGTTGGTGGAAGCAAGTAAATATTAGCTAATGTCGTTAGCCTGGAAGAGATACTCCATATATCAACTCCCCCACTCTTTGGACTTAGGAGCATCTGAGGGGGGTATTTAGGATTGCTCCAGCCCATCAGTGCTAGCAGTTCTCTCCTCCTGTGTGGATCTTGACAGCTGCCTGTCCTAGCCCAAGCAATGGGAGCACCAGTGCTCCTCTTAGCACTGACCCTATTCCCAGTCACAGCTGCAGCAAGCCTGGAACCGTGAGATTATCTCCTTTTGATTTTGGGGGGCTTGGTGGAAGGGACTGTCATTTAAGGGTGGTGCTGAGGTGCTGCACTGTTTAGCATCACAGAGCTGAATGGTGGGGGCCTTGTTCTCAGGGAGGCTGAGCAGAAGCAGCTCCAACTGAGTCCTGCTGGAACTCTGGGCATCGAGCACCACTGCAGGCGAAGGCCCTGGTGTTTGCTGGTGCAGGCACTGCACACACCACAAAGCTACAGAAGCAACAAGTTTTGCCTCTGTTCATCCTCTGCTGGTGAGGGTGAGATGTGGTGTGAGGACTGAAGGCTTATGCCTTGGCCACTGTGCCTTCAGCTTCATTCGTCACACAGCCTTGCTCTATGTATTTGCAAGGTGGTGACAGACAGGTATCAGGAGCTCTCTAGTTCCACACTGGGCATGTTGCTTCCTTCTGGTATGGAAAAGGAGCTGCTCTATAGTTCCTTCACTGCAGGCCTCCAGACATTTATGACCCCTGGTCTACCTCTTCATGAAAGCAGCAGAGACGAATTCTTGTCTGTCCACCTCAGCATCTGAATCATTTTTGAACATCTCCTGCTCTCTTCTAGTCACTACATGGTGGTGTTCCCTGCTGTCATTCACCATTCCCAGGAGGAGAAGCTCTGCATTCACTTCAGCTCCCTGACTGAGGACGTCCAGCTGGCTGCCACCTTGCAGGTGACATCCCAGAATCACACACTGGTGACACAAGATGTGGAGAAGCCAGGCACTTTTCAGTGCATCACCTTCCAGGTGAGTGTAGCTGTGGCTGCTGATTTGGCAGTGGATGCTCTCATCTTCACTTCAGACAGGAGCCCAGCACTGTCCTTTGTCTTGCCATGGGTTGCAGGCAGGTT
Organism: Strix uralensis; assembly: GCF_047716275.1. Taxonomy (NCBI): domain Eukaryota; kingdom Metazoa; phylum Chordata; class Aves; order Strigiformes; family Strigidae; genus Strix; species Strix uralensis. Next base: position 82,225,361 of record NC_133976.1, read on the forward strand.
AAGTGTATTTCCCTACCAGTGCCAGGCAAAATACAACAGTGTCCTGGAGCTTAGCAAAGTGGGGAATCTTTCCTGTGTAGATAAAAACCTGTTCTTTTGATCTGTACCAGCCCATTAAAGCCTGTTGTAAAACACTGACTTTCAGTTTACTCAGTGTTTAGTCCCTAAAAATCACAGTGCAAATCAATGCATTGGGTATACATTCTTTTCATCCTCACTTCCTCAGAAGCCTGTCCCTCTAGCTCCAAGAGGACCATTCTGCTCTAAAGCTGCATCTATATTGCAAGGTGTAGTTTCACCCTGCATAGACATTGAGCTTGTTTTAATTTAGCTGTGATGGGTGGTGATGGTGCTGAACCCACAATGAACTGAATTTCACCTAGGCAGTCTGGATATTACTTGGGTGGTTTGAGTTCCTGTCATTGCAACTTTGCTGCTTTAGTTAGCTTAATTAGACACGCTGAGGCTGGGGCACAACTATAGGACCTTGACTTACATTTCTGGAAAGCCATGGAGATGTGTCTGGTGCTGAGGCTTTACAAACTGCCCCTGTTTTTCTCAGCACCGTACAAAGTTGCTGTGCCTATGCCCTGATTGTCCTGCAGATTCAGCAGAACTCAAGGAGGGGCTGTAGTCACTTCTGGTTCTTGCATCAACAAGAAAATGATTAACTAAGTGTTTGGTGCCAGCCCTTAGGAGAGAGCAAGTCCTGGCTCTGGAAAGCCAAGGAAATCTGCCGTTAGCAAAAAGACCTTTCTCCTGGTGAGCTTGGTCTGATAGTGAGATGTCCTATTTTTGCCTGATCATCTGTTTTTGCCTGATCATCTCATCTCCCATTACTGTCTTGGCCAGCTCCAGATCTGACTTCCCTATGGTTTACATTTATATGAAGTGGGAGAATGACATGTCAGTTGGTTCACTCTTAGGTTCATGAACAAGAGACAGGCAGTGACTGCTTCTTCTCCCTATAATGACAAGCGGGTTAGAGACAGTCATACAGTGGAATTTGGACTCTGAAGTTTGGGGATTTTTTATCAGTGAGGTGATGTCTCACATCCAGGATAAGACGCAAAGTCTCTGATGAATTTGTTTTCCATTTCCTTGTATCAATCAACATAGGTGCCAGAGTTCATTCCCAGGAAAAGAGATGATTCCACGTCACACGTAAGACACCTCTTTTGGATGCTTCTCCTCTTACAAACTAGAGGGCTTCAGTCTCTCCTGTGTCTGAGCCATGTTAATGTTGGAGATAAAGGGTGGCAAAGATAGTAAAGGGGAGGAAGAAATGTGGAAAGAGGCAAACAGGACAAGGGGAAAGGCAGAGAAATGAGAATGAGGAAGCTGGGGAGCACAGAGAAGACTATGACCAGGGAAAGGAGAGAGATAAGTCAAAGGAGGGGAAGGGAGGAGAGGGAAGTTGGAGATTTTGATAGGACAGGTGCCTCTGTTTCTCAGTCAAGCTACTTGTAGCCTCAGGCAGTTTGGTTTTTTTTCACCTGACAGCCAGGGACAGTGGCTTTTCTGCATGTCCTGATCCACAGTGGTGACAATGTGCTCTTTGAGGGTCACAAGAAGGTTCTCATCGAACCCCAGAAGAATGTAATTCTGGTAGAGACAGACAAGGTCTTATACAAACCTGGAGAAACAGGTAAGGCAAGAAGGTGGCATATGGAAATGGGGAGGGAAAGGTCAAGGTAGCAGCCACATCTTGGGGGGGGGGCGGTGGGGGGGGTGGGAGTGGGGGAGATTTCACCAAGTGCAGGAAGCTAAGCTTGTTGGATATGGAAGAAAGCAGATATCTATTATCAGATGTTTCCAGGAACAGTATGAGTCAGGATGTTCCCCTCCAAGCTGTGCTGCACCAAATGCCCCCAGCCTGCTGCTCCTGGGTGTTGTTTTGGGGAAGTATCTTTAGTGAGACCTAAAAAGAAAGTCAGGACTCTCCAGGACACTTGGGAAATCTCTTCTTGTTTTTTGAAGAATGTTGTTTGAGTAAAGCCTAGAGTGACAGTTCCAAGCTGTAGAAATATAGAGAGTGACTCCACAGTCTTCACAATATGAACAGACTGCAAACAGACCAACCCTACTCTTTAATATATCATTATAATCTTCTTAGGTAAAGGCAGTGAGTTTCTACAGCCTGTAGCTGCATATAAACCTCCCAGACAAAGTGCTCTGGGGTGGAGATGCTGGGGAGGGCTTCTTTGGGGAAAGACCTGAATACCTCTGGGGTCAGCAGAGATACATGAATACTGGAGCACAGAAAAGAAGAAGCAGATTTGTGCAAGGTCATGTTGCAGCCAGAATGCTTTACTATCCTTTTCTTTATATCTCCAGTGAAATTTCGAATTGTGAACCTCGATGAGGACCTTAAGGTCATTAAAAATGAGGTGAGTATCACCTTGTGCTTTTCTAGAAGTAGGAGCCTCAGCATGAGTCACATTGAGAGGCTCACAAAAGAGACATCTCCCTTCATGCCTGTTAAACTATGAGAATAAATGATCTTTGAAGGGAAACCACTCATCCACTGGGCCCTTGGAGAAAGACTGCAGTGCAAGCTAGCACAGAGGGAGGAGGAGACCTAGTGTGGGGTCTGGATGGGGCAGAACTTTCTGGTCAGCGGCCCATGTCAGGCAGTGTTATTAATGCTGGTTCACATGGATACTGTTTTGCTCTATACAAAACTGAGCTTGTGTTTCTTCTTTTTTTATTTTTTTTTTTTTTTTTTCTTACAGTATTCCCAGATATGGCTGCAGGTAAGTGACAAAGAACTGACCAAAGGGAGATGTTTGTCTCTTGTGCCCTTTCACTCCTGGACAGAGTTGTGCCACAAATGCAACCTCATAAGGTTATGGTTCAAGTCCAGCTGAAGTCTCTTCTACCTGGTTAGCCTGGGTTCTTCATTCAAACCAGCACATCTATATGTGATGCATATAGCTGAGCTAGAGGCAGGGCAGTAATGAACCTTTGCCCAACACCTTGTCTGCTCAGAGCACAAAGCACAAGGCTAAGTGCTAGGTAGATGCAGCACAGCTGCTTCTCCTTCCCACCATGTTATGGGAAGCTTTACTGTCCCAGTAGCTTTACTGTTCTTGGCAGCGTTTGCAATTCAGAAGTTCACTAACAGGATACTGGAGGGAGGAGAAGGAATATTGCCTGATGATCTGGCATCTTCTCTGTTGGGGCAAGGGTAAGCCCTTGTAGTGCCTTCTTGTGCCTGAGTATAGCTGGACCTGCCAGGTATCCATGCTCCCAGTGTGACTTGGTGGCTCTACATGTCCTTTCCCAAATAGGATCCTGAATATAACCGTATTGCTGAGTGGCTGAATGTAAAGTCAAGACATGGCATTGTGGATCTATCCTTCCCCCTGGCCTCTGAAGCACCGCTTGGAAGATATACCATATCAGTCCAACAACACATGGCTAAAAAAACCTTCGGGGTTGGCAAATATGGTGAGACTTGGACAACAGAGGTGAGGGAAAAGCAGTGTGGGTAGCTGGAGAAGAAAGTAGGGCGATGTGGTCGTGTTCATCAGACCTTTTGCCCTGGGAGAACAGCGGACTGGGGACAGGGACAGATGGGTCTGTGCGTACTTGTCATGCTGGGCTGGAGGTTCTGCCACTGCATAGGGTACAAAGGAGAGGCTGTGGTCCGACATCTTGTTCTAGGTGTGGCTGGGCCCCGTGATGAGCACTTTCTGCTGCTCATTGTCACCCTGTTCTACGCCAGGTTTACTGTCCACTCCAGTCAGCTGCTGTAATAGGAAGCAGCATCATATCTTAGTCCCATTCAGTTGCAGTGATGTAGGTAAGGATAAAATCCTGTGCCATTTAAAATGTTTATGCTTGACTGAGCTGGAGTAGAAAGCAGTCCCATGCGCAATTGTAGCAGTAAATAGAGGGTGGTGTGGCTGAAGGGAGTAACCCCTATTGCACCATGGGGATGAATAACTGGGGACATTACTGTCTTTCCCCCACCTGGACTGCGGCTATAACAGAACTTACAGTGTCCATACTCAGTATTGCTTGTTTTTTCTCCGACCTTATCTTCCTCTTTTCTATGCAGTGCTGAAAAAATTTGAAATAAAGATTGAGCACCCTCCATTTATCGCTACAGCAGATGAGGACTTTCAGCTGAAAGTCTGTGGCAAGTGAGTACATGATACCATTTTGATCTCTGGCCTTCAACTCCACAGTCATCTCCGGATTGCCCATAGTTGAGAAGTGGCCTTCCAGTATGATGTTCTTGCATTACCCTGTGGTTGGGGGAGACAGAGTATTCTCTGAAACAGGCTCCTTCTCACACCTGGTCATTTACTGAGGGGCTGAAGGACACTAAGGGTGCTGGGTTTTGTAGGTGGAGAGGGATGCAAACTGATCTTAAGAGATGAGCTGAAGATCCTGAGGAAAAAAGCTACAAAGCTCTCCCAATCTCCACTTCTCCCCGATGAGGGTGGGGGGTGCCTGGATCAATATTTCTGCTGAAGCGGCCAGTCTTCAGGTGAACGTTTCTCCCCTTTGACACAGGTATACCTATGGGAAGCCCGTTCAAGGCGAAATAGTCATTACTGTTATCATATTATCCCAGTTCTTGGAAGGCCCTTCATCAAATTCTACTAGGACGAGGAAGCAAAACAGCTGGGTAGGTGAACAAATAGGAGAGTGGAAAGTATAACCTGCTGGAAATGTATGTCTGTCCCCTTAACCTACCTCGATGTACCTCTGATGTGCACCAACCTGTTTAGTCTGGTGTCTTCCCACTTGCTAGACCTGATCAGACCATTGATTCCTTTCCTGCGACTCTATTGCTTGAATTACTGCTCTAGCTGCCCATATCTGATTCAGTGTTTCAGGAGAAGGTGTAAGCTCTGTGTAAGTAATGATGTCTGCGGCCCTTCCCAAAGCTCCATATCGTATTGTATGCAATCAGGTCACTGCTCTATTCAGTCCTGTGACTGCTCCCACCAATAAACAGATTATCAGAGCATCAGATGGTCTGTGGCTTGATGTCCTGTTTCTTGCTGTATCCATGGAGTTAATGGAGCATCTTAAGCTTGCCAGTGTCCTGTCTGAGATTATATCCAGTGCTGGTTATACTTTCTGCACATTTGTGTTCATTATATGTCTGTGGTTAAGCTCCACACTTGTTTTTTCCCATGAGTTTCAGATGCAGCTCTTTCAGCTTGAAAGTCACAAGAAAATATTTCTAAATGTCAGGCCAGCCAGCAACAAGCCAGAATATAAAAATCCAGCTGAATCTCTGCATCTTTTAAAATGCACCCAGTAGCAAAATATCTCCAGCTGGAATGCTGTACAGTCTTAGCTGTGCAAAACACCAACTGAATGCCAGCTCCCTCTCACATGGCATGTAAGAGGCCCTGCAAGGTTCTGTGAAGAACTTAACAGGCATGACTAGAAACACTTTGTCCACCTCCCCTCTCTGGCTGTACCCAGTCTCTGCCTTAGTGCTTGGCAAAGCTCTTGCAAGCTGTAAGTGGCTGGATGCCCTTGTTTAACGTGGCCATGTCACACAGATGGTCATGACTGGAAATCCACACTGTCCGTCTTTATTCATCAGGGCCACATAGTTTCAGGGAGGAGGTTACCTTTATCTCAGGTAAAGACACTCATGCTCTTTCAGCTGCAGGATCTGGGCTTAATCCAGTCTCCTGAGTTTGTCTGTGGCATAATTAACCCTTATGTAATTTGCCTGAAGCATTTTTTTCTCCCACTTTTTTTGTGACTGTTTAATTCAAGCATGTTGATTTTCTTCTCTGGCTAGGGTATCAATGATGGGTTTCTGCAGTTGTAGGTTTCTGAGCTTCCATCTGTTCCACAAATATTTGGAAGTACTTCTTTAGGATTGCCCAGCATCTATGGAACAGTTTGTCTTCCTCCACACTATGCTGCTTCTCTCTGTTTGTATTTCTCTTTCTGCAGACAGACGAGAATGGTTGTGCTACTTTTACAGTGAAGAAAGAGAGTCTGAGGTTAAATGAAGCTGACAACTACATATATGTGACAGGACAAATGGTGGAAAATGGAACAGGTACTGGAAAATATGTGTTCTCTTCCTTGCAGGCAACTTCTTTGGTTTTGGCCTTTCTACAGCACTTGTATTCCTTTTGAAAAAGTAACTTCATGGTTCCCAAGTCTTCTGACATGATGATGGTCTCTATTCTAGTACCTCTTCCATCTATTATTACCAGATTTCCCAATCCTCTCCACCCTTCATCTCCACTAGCATGTATATAACCTTTTAGTGATTATCTGGACACCAAGGTGTTCCTCAGCCAGTTGCAAAGTGCTGGCTAGCTGTGGAGACTCTTCAACAAGCCCTTTCTAATTGTAGTGCACCATCCTGACAGGTAGTTCCTACCCACAGTCTCTTGTCCTCTCTTTTCCTAAGCCTGAGACAGGGCTGCTTATGTATACTCCTGCTGTGAGGAATGCCATTCTGCTCCAGTTTAGTCTGACACAATATTGACTATAAGGAGGTAGCTTTTTAGTATCAGGGTTAATGTGCACCTGCCTCTGGCAACTGAAGGTCTCCATTGTTTGAACTGTCACAGTGTGTGTGGGTCCTCCAGGCCACTTTTAGGCATCTACAGTGTAGCTGTCTATAACTAAAGTGTCATCTAGTTTATCTTCAATAAAGAGAAATAAATACTTATAGGGTACAATGCATCATGTCATGAAGCACAGGGCCCAGAAAGGTTGAGGGAATCATATCCTAGAAGAATGTATTTTCTTTCCTAAATTTAGAGATTGTATATCTTGTGTGCATGTAGTGTTGAAGTATCTTGTTGTCTTCTGCTTCTCTAAGAGCACTGCTAGTTGTTTAACAGATTTCTCTCCACCCAGGAGTAAACGCTGTGGAAATGACTAGAATTCCTATTTCGATGAGAAGGAAGTCTATAGATTTTATCAACTTCCATTCATTCTACAAACGTGGACTACCATACACAGGGAAGGTAAAACCTGTGGATCCCTTCTCTGCTGAGAGTACATGATAGATCTAATCGTCTGTAGGCAGAAAGCAATCATCTCCAAGAAAGTAAGAGCTGCTTTGTGAGTACCCATCGAGTGAAGCCTCCTGTAGAAGCAATTTCTTCTCCCCATCCTAACCTGGTATATTCCCCAGACAGGAACGTGGGGGCCAGCTGCAGTCTCTGAAGGCTTCCCCAGGAGTAGCTTCTGAAACTAGTCTGCAATGAAAGGCATATGGGATGCAGGTGGTGTTGGCCGGGAAATAACTTTCCCTTTGGTCAAACGCTCATGGTAACTCGGCAGAAATCACTAAAGCCTTGTATATCAGTTCACTGGCAGTCATTTCTGACTCAAGGCCCCTGGGTGATGCTAGGATTGCTGTCCCACTGGGGCTAGAAACACTTTCACCTGAGCCAGTACTAACCCCAGCATGAAGGAGGGCAAAGAACAGAAAGAGGTAAGTTGCTGGAGACAAGACTGTTTCTGATCATCAAAGATCCTGCAGCATTGCCCAAGAAAAAGCTCAGGATCTGAGGAAATCACCATTTTCCCCTAAAATAGGTGTCTCATTTGGCTGCACTACTGTTTATTTCTAGTCCTGGACAGCTGCACATTGTTAATTTTGTGTGTTTATTGCACTTTTATTAAGGATCCTTCCAACCTGTCTGAAAGCTTGAAGGGCTGAGGAAGCCCAATGACAGAAACAATTAATACTAAGCACTGGCTGCGCCTCAGAGCGTGGCACAATGGGGTATTAACTTCCTCCCCTTCTCTGCAGATATTCTGCCACAGTGACAATTCTCCCCTCAGAAATGAAACAGTCTACCTAACAGTTGATGTCAATGAGGAGGAGACACACTTGTCATTCCTCACGGATGAGAATGGAGAAGTCCACTTCTCACTGGATACCACCAGCTGGAACAGCACATTTGTTTCTCTGAAGGTGAGCATCAGCCACAGACAAAGGAGGAGAAAGTGAAGACAGACTGAGAAAAGGGATAGAAAGTGGAAGAAATCTGAGGTTTTGGAGCACAGTCCTCTGGCTCCTGATCTCATTTGACTATATTTGTAGAAGCATCTTCAATTACTCTCCAGTGCCATCTCCTCAGGGAAACTGGAGGCTGTGCTGCAACAGTTCAACAAAATGGTCACCAAAGGTGCTCTGCTGTCCTGAGCTGGAGCATGATCCTAATCTTTTGTATCCCCGCTCACCTTCCTTTGCCTCCACTAAAAAAATCTGTTAATCTGAATACTTCCTTGGAGGAAATCTCCCCTTTCTCCACACTGGGACATGTTGGCGGTGGCTCAACAGAACTGGCAGTTGATGCCTGTCTCTGCTAAACTCCATTTCCAGTGGCTGCCCTGGCCCTGCAGAAGCTCATAGCTTCTCCAGGCTTAGCTCAGCCAGTAGCTGTTCTTGACCTCCCTCTCAATACCATACCTTGAAGCAGTTGGCTGCTTCTCCTCACAGGTTCTGATCCTACACCTGGAGCTCGTTGTTACCATCCTGGCAGTACACCCTCTGCCCACTACCTGCATTCCTGCAGCTGATGTGGGATTTGTGCCCAAGCAGTACAATCTCCTATTGCCATCCATTTCTCAGAGACTGGAACTATTGTTCCAGATGTTTTTCCCCAAGACCCTAGCCTATCTGGGGTGAGGTTCCCTAATTTTGGTTGGGCAGGATTTGGTGATCAGAGGTTCTGTAATGTATGAGGTAGATTTCTGTCCTCAGGGAGGCTGGGGACAGGCTCTAGTTCTTGTTCGTAGGCCCATGGCTATTGTCCACAGAGCCCTAAATTATCTGCAGAGAAGTAGACCTTCACCATACAAAAGCTCTCTTGGTGTCTGTTGTGCATCAGGGCATCTGAAACACAAACTGAAAACAGGGGTGCTGTGCTGGGGTTAAAGTCTCGTGTGGAGTGTGTCCCCATGGAAAGATAAGGAGAAAAAATGTCATTGTGGGCAAAGCTACTAGACTTAGAGTTTTGCTAAATCTTCATAAGACAAAGTTTCATAAGAGACTTTAAAATGATGTTTTAACAGAAGAATATTTTAAGCATACAGATGTGTGGTCTGGGTCTGTCAACAACTCAGGTAATAACTTAGTGTTTTAATAAGGTGTACAGGGTCCCTTGTATCACTTGATACTGATTGCCAACTCATGCTTTTGTGCTCTGAAGGGTACCTACAACCTTGGAAATGATAAGCAAGATTCTTCTGAAAGCAACACAGCAGTCGAGGATAACTTTCACTGGCTGAAACCTTTCTACTCTGAGAGCAACAGCTTCCTCGAGATCAAGGCCTGGAATGATGTGATGCCCTGTGATCAAGAACAGGAAGTGCAAGTGGATTATATCCTTGACCGGAATAAACTCAGCTCTGAAGCAGATCACATTGATTTCTACTACTTGGTAAGCACAGAAGACAGCTGAATCACAGGGCAAGATTATGCTTACTGGCATTTTATCCTTTTCACACAGCACATAGACACTCATGGGAAAGGGCAAATTACTCCCAGGCCAGTATGAGTCAGTTTGTGAGTTCTGTTCTGCCCAAACCTCCTCCTGTTCTCCAGTTCCTGGACCTGCTCCTAGCCCCCAGCTGCTTTGCTTTGTTAGGAGTGCCTTGACCTAAGCCTGGGTGATAGATGCATGCCATCCACCCTACTTTCTATTATGTTCACATGGGTGGCAGTGGAGCGTTAGCCTGGTTTCTGTCCAGCAGGTATGCCCCAGACTTCCATCTGTGTCTGGGGCAATCTGCCTGTGAACTCCCCCTCTTTGGGGCAGCTGACCTCCCCTTGTCTGTATATCTACAGAAAAAGGCTTGAAATTGCACAGGGCCTTGGTGCACTCCAGGAGTATGTAATTGTGTTTTGATGAAGTCCACTTTCAGGAAAGTGAGTCCAAAGCAAGAGTGTGACTACAGCCTAGCTGAGAGGTTATGAGTATCTTGGTTACTGAACTGGGCTCATTTGTATGGTCAAAAAGTACTGTATCCTAGCAATGTGAAGATCAGAGTTCACTAGGGCTAAAGAGCAGCTGCTCTTAGCTTCAAACATACCTCTGGTTTTGTAAGTGGCCACGTATTCTCATTGCCTAACCAACACCTCTCAAGTCCCTTCCCAGCTATGTTATCACCATCTCTGCTGCAGAGTTCTTCAGGTCATGTCCTGCCAGAGAAGCTTCTGCGACAACATCTCTCCTCTCCTCTCCTCTCTTGTTCTTTTCTCACTCTCCTTATGCTGTCAGAATTCAGGCCCTTGAATGGCTCTTCTCTTTGCTCTTCAGGTGATATCAAAAGGCAAGATCCTTTCCAGTGGAGAGAAGCAGGTGCCAATTATCCAGCATGAGAGTGAGTAGAAACGCATGAAGTTAAGTGTCTCATAACACACCTCAGAAAACTGTGACAGCCCTCCAGGGACAATCTCTGGAGGTGTGTTATCCTTACCTACAGGTGGGAGTTATTGAACTGAGGTCTTAGTGGTGGCCAGCCTTGTTAGACCAACACAATCTCCTCTCATATCCGTTCAGTGTCCTTCTAGGTGACTGTCCTCCTGCCTTGCCTAATTGATCTAATATCCAACCTTACGACTTTGCTGCCAGCTTGTACCTTTGGAGAAGATATAAAATTTTTGTAGCTTGCCTGTTTATCTAAGGTACAGTAGGGAAGAGGTGTATTTTTGCCAAACTTGAGCCAAAGGAGTGGCTAGTATCCTGGGTTTATTGTTAATCTGTGACAGTGTCTGTGTGGGATATTCTTATCTGCAGGTAGAAATTATTAAATTCCCTCTTTTGATTTTTATTGTGTGTCCTATCCCAATGAGCTGATTAATTTGAATGCTTTTCCTCTCTTCCTTGCTGCTGTCTTGTGCAGAGCTGCAGGGCTCCTTCTCCTTGACTTTGACTACTGGCAATGACTTCCTGCCTGACATCCAGCTTCTACTGTATGCAGTCTTCTTGGATGGAGAGGTGGTGGCTGATGTGGAAGAGTTTCAAGTAGAAAAGTGCTTTAGACACAAGGTGAGTAGAAACATAAGGAGTGTGACAGCATCATTGATGTGCTCTGTCCTACTGTGGTTCCTGGGCCTGTTTTATCCCCAGCCCCGTGGTGTAAGCTGGATACATGCCAAACCAGATGCTGGGAAAAAAAACAAGTAACCTCCTTCTTCCCTGAATTCCTTGTCCTGCCTTCCACAATACTGACTGGCAAGTCTTTCCCAAGGAGTAAACCAGGCCCTCTTGAACTTGTTTTCTCCCCCCATTCTGTATGACTGACTTGGGAACACACTGTCCCCCAAGTTCTCCCTAACACAGAGGAGAAGCTTGCCCGCTTATCTCCCTGAGGTAGCTCTGGATCAGAGGGTGGTGGATGTGCAGTGGCAGGCGAATTCTGGCTGGGCTGTGCACAGTGCAGCCCCTCTAATCTTCCCAATGGGTTTTCAGGAGGGCCTGTCTCAGCATCTCAGCCTCCTTCCCTACCTTACTCTCTGTCTTTCTCTCTGCTGCCCAGACATCTAAGAGTCACAGGGTCTCACTCTCCAACTCTAAGCCCCCTGACCTTGCCTTCTTTTGCAGGTGTCACTGGACTTCTCACGCAAGGAGGAAGTCCCCGGATCGACAGTCAGCCTGGACCTCAAGGCTGCTCCAGGGTCCTTGTGCTCTGTCCAAGCTGTTGACAAGAGTGTCCTCCTGCAGAACAACAATACCCTAACAGCAGACACAGTGAGTGCAGCCTGCTGTGACCAACCCCCTCGTTTCTGCCTGCTTTCTGTCTCCACGCATGGGTGGGAGGAAGCCCATAGTCCATCCCAGGACATGGCTGCAGTGTTAGGTGGCTGCCCTGGCATTCCCCCTCCTTGGCCTCTTCTGAACAGTTACAGGGTCATCATGTTCCTCGTGCATCAGCCCTGAACTGTGGGCCTCTGCCTGGAGGGTGGTGGATGCTGCACAGCACTGCAGGGGTAGGCAGGGAAAGCAGCATGGAAGAGATGCTGGTGCTTTCTGTTTGGAAGGAGAGTGTCTAGCAGCTTTCCTCACATCCACTTGTCTCTCTGCTCTTCCAATGTCCACCAAGCTAAACCGAATTTTGCCTCGGTAGGGTCTTCCTATCCCTCTGCCCCAAATATTGCTGAATTATAACCATATGACAGATCAGGCTGAGCACCTTGGCAGTTCTTTAGAAAACAGTAGCTAGGGGACAGCACCCAGCGCACACAGTGGCTCGTGAAAAGTGGTCAGGATTTTGTCGGCACCCAGGTGCATTCTGAGAATCTGGAAGGGTTGAAGGAACTTACCTCAAAGCAGCTGTGTGTTTCAGAGGAATGAATTTAAGACTTAGAACAAAAATACGGCAAGAATTGAAAATCTTAACATAATTCCACAATGTATACCAGAGATAATACATATGTATATGCCTCATGCAAAGTTGTAAGTTAAGTTATAGCAGGTCAAACTGTTACAAATAAGCATCTCCAAATCCAGGGGGACTTTCTGCACCTGTAGATAGGACCCGCAGTGTGATCTGGTGTTCCATTTTACAGGAATGTTGTTCTAGCGCAGAGCACTTGCATCATTTACTAGCAGGTATATAAAGTAGTAATCATTAAATATGTAAGTCAGATGTGCCAATGCCTTGTGCTCAAAATGAATTAGTTTTTATCCTAATCTTGCACCCTAGAGTTAAAAGGCTTGAACTGTCAGGTGGAAGTCTGCAGACTAAAAGCTACGTGCCTACATCCTCTCCTTGGGCTTCATGTCCTTTAGTATAAGCTGGGCCAATGCAAACTTCCTCAACTGCAAAGCTTTACAAAGTATAATAGAGGGCTACAATCCAAATATTTGACCCATGCACATGCTCATTGGCCAGTTCCTTATGAAGACCTCTGTTTTTCAACTGCAGCTGTATAATGAGGTCTTTCATGACACCTTTACAATTGGAGGACGAGGGTTCCCATATCACTTGGAAGACTTTGAGCCATACCCTTGTCTGCCTCAGCAGTCCAGTCTCCACAAAAAGACTCAGATGGGAGCACCATGGTACCAAAGTGATGCTGATGTCTTTAATCTGTTTAAGGTGAGTGTTTACAATTCTGCTAAACTTTTCTTGAGCCAGAGATTGCCAGTATGCTACCCTAAATACCTACAATTTACTCTTAGCAAACTTCAGCTGCCCTGACTTTCATTGCTGCAAGTCATCTATGCCTTGTTCTTCAGTGCAGCCACACTCATTTGGGGACTATGGGGAAAGATGAAACTTATGAGTAAGCAAAATGCAAACCACATGATGAGAGAAAGACAGTGTAAAAATGAACAAACTTAGTTTAGGCTACCATATCTACAAAGAGAGAGTGGCAAGAATATCCCAGTAAGACCTGAGCACCTCACCATATTTTGACCGATCACCGCTTGGCTATTGTTTTATTTGCAAACTTCTTTACTCTGTGTTTCACTGAGTATCTTCTTCTCCTTAAAGCATTTTTAATAAAAAGAAGTCCTTCACAATTTGGCTTTATAACTAACTGTCAAGACAAATGTCAAAATAAGCTAATCTGCTAACAAGCACAATAGCCTGGAAAAGATTAACATGTCTGCTAACTGAAACCCAAGAAGTGCTGCTTCTGACAGAATGCTGTTTAGAGAAATATATGCAAGTAAGAGCACCTCAAAACAGGAGAAGAAGGTAACGACACACTGAAAACAACCCAAAATGGAGTTTGAGTTGCATGGCTTCTCAGGCTGACAGAACTCTACCTCACAAATACAGACCCTGATTCCCCCCAAAGGCATGGTACTGTGCTGCCTTCTAGCTGCCTACTATGTCAGATGCCAGGTAAAGGAGATCCCCCTATACCTCAATTATTAGTGATCCTGTAACAGATGACTGTCCTGTAGCATATGACTAAGTCCACAGGCATGTACAGCCCTCGCAGAAAGGATGAGGGCCCATACTTTTCATGAAGGGTTTTGGCACTTCAAGAAAGTTCTCAGTGACTTGCAGACCATTAAATCAAAGCAATGATTGCTCACAGGATCAAATGCATTCTTCCAGTGTGATGATGCCTTCTTCTCAGTCCATGCACATGAGGGTGCATTCAATCCAATATTTTCAGTTTGTGAAGCACAGGCCCTGAGTAAGTCTCACTCAGACAAAAGCAGAATCCATACTAAGCTGTGACCGAGTCGCCTACCAGTTTTCTAAGCCAGGACTGGTACTAACTTGTGTAAGAACGGTTGTGTGTGAACAGCCAGTGAAATCTTTCCATTCTAAAATTATGCAAAGATTTAAAGCTTAGAATTGACTTCTCTTAAGTTTTTTCATGGGATATATGGCTTTTGGCTCATTGTTATGGTCAGGCATATGAAGGAAGGATCTAGTTGAAACTTACTTTTATGAGAAGTAATAATTGGCCCAAGAACTCCTCAGATGCTGGTTTCTGTTGCTCATGCACTACCCAGAGTCTGAGCATGTATGTTTATGCATATGTATATAAACAAGCAGCATTTAAAAGTTTCAGCCACCGCCAGCCCCTTTTACGATACCTACTATCATGAGATATTTCCAACATTCCTTGTTCCTTTTTATTTATCATTGATTTACTGTCTTCACTGTTTTCCCAGAAATTGCGCATGAAAATATTAACCAATACTAGAATCAAGAAACCAGTTTCCTGTATGCTACCAGGCTTTGAGAAAAAGATGTATTCTAGAAAAGACAATGTTGTTGGTAAGGAACGAACATGTCCATCTCCTTGACTGAAGGGGCTCTCCTCTCCCAGTTCTGGCCAGTCTGCAGCTGAGGTGGCTGACTTCCATCTTGCTGTGTTTCTTGTCTGCGTCCAGTTCGATGGACCTGATTTATAAATCACAGATAAAAGCTCAAATCTCTGTGCTTTATTGGCTGTCCCTGTGTTCTGCGCTTTTCACAGAAAATGTAGAATGCTCTCCACCAGCACTTTCACAGATTATTTAAAAGAGTGTGACTCCATTTGAGCATGCTGTCTCTCCCTGGATCCAGACCAAACTTGCTGGATCTGTCTGAGCCTCAGGCTAAACTTCATCCAACTCTGTCTCCCTAAAGCTGTGTGCCCCAAAGCTACACACACTGTGTCAGATACTCACTGAAACGCCAACCCTATCCACTCTTGTTCTGTGTCACAAGGCATTTATAGTTTGTGTTAGATTGCCTGTGAATGAAGAATAATTTCACCTGTAGCTATATATGCTGTTTTCTAAGGTATCACTTGTTTTCCAGCATATGATCATGATGTCCGTGGTGATACTGCACCTCGCCCTGATGAGAAGGAGAAGCCAAAACCACGGACACTTTTCCCAGAGACCTGGATTTGGGATTTGGTCTCCGTCGGGTTGGTAACAGTCTCTACCTGACTTCCCCAGAGAGACCCCTGAAGACTTCTGACTGCTTCTGAATAAGTTCTACTCTCTCTCTTCCTACTCTAGGGATGATGGGCAAGTGTCTCTCCAAGTTGCTGTACCTGACACTATCACAGAATGGAATGCCAACACCTTCTGTGTTGCCGATACTGGCTTTGGGCTGTCACCTCTGACCAGTCTTAGGGTCTTCCAGCCTTTCTTTGTGGACCTGTCACTGCCGTACTCTGTGATCCAAGGAGAGACTTTCAGGCTAAAAGCCACTGTCTTCAACTACCTCAAGGACTGTATCCAGGTCAGTATTCCTCCAACTACATGTCCTCTGTTGGAGCTAAAACTTGAGTCCAAAGACAAGCTATGAGCTTCTCAGGAGCCCTAGGTACCGGCATCTGGGCCACAAAGCACAGCCTTGCACTTCATGACCCATGGTATTTGCTCCTTTGTTTACTGCCTGTTACTAGCACTATGCCAACGTGCGCTTGTACACCCTACCACACTCAGGTGCGTGCCACCCTCACAGAGACCCCAGAACTAAAGGTGGATGCCTGTCCAGGCTGCCAGTTCACCAGCTGCCTCTGCGCTAATGAAGCAAAAACCTTCGTGTGGAACGTGACAGCCACCAAGCTGGGTGAGGTTGAGTGGAGGGACGTGTGGCAGTTAGGGGGAGGAGGGGTGGAATTTGCCTGCCTCTGCATGTCTGGTCCGGATGCTCAATGCTCATACATACAGTTGTCTGCTGCAAGTGCCCAGCAATGTGCCCCTGTGCTCCCTGCAGGTAAAGTGAACATCACTGTGAGCAGTGTGGCAGAAGATTCACATGACCTGTGCGATAACAGGATTGCTGTGACACCTTTGCAAGGAGAGAGAGACACAGTGATAAAGCCTCTGCTTGTGAAGGTTAGTCACAACTCAGGTTGGAGAACACCTGGGGACAGTAGGTTGTCCCCTGAGGCAGTTAGCAAGATGCTAAGAGGGACTTTAGCCCCTTCCTCTTGGAAGCAGACAGGCCTGCTGAGGCATGGTGACTTCCTTTCCTGCCTTCCCTACTCTGAACTACTCTTTCTCCCCTGGCAGCCAGGAGGTGTCCTACAAGAGAAGACACAAAATGCCTTTCTCTGTGCTGCAGGTATGGGACAAATATCCCTGACTGCTATTGATTGTGGGAACAGGATGGAAGGGACAGGGCTCCTGCAAATACCCAGGGGTGGGGGGAATTTGTCAGAGAGCAAGCACTGGTGGCACCATCCCTGCCTGGGAGAACAACCACTATTTTTTTTGTCCATGTTTGCCTTCTACTTGGCAAAGTTTCCTGTATTGAGGCATTTGGTTGTGAGTCAATGTCACACTGAGCCTCACCTGGGTCTTCTTGGGATGTTACATTTGTGTGTGGTACTTCTTCCACGGGATAAATTTCTGGGTTCTGCCTTCCTCAGATAGCACTGTCTCTGAAGAGTTCTCCCTGACTCTACCTGCAGAAGTGCTGGAGGGATCTGGACGAGCCACTTTCTCTGTGATTGGTGAGAAAGGCTTTCCTTGCTCTTAGGTCCCCAGTGGGGAAAGCTTGCACAATGCTTTGGCCTTAATGATGCATCAACCCAGTTCTTCATCAGATAAACTGTAAAGGGTGTGACGTTGGCCTCGGAAATGTCATCAAGTAATCTTTTTCGATATTTATTCCTCTCATAAGGAATGATCCTGGGTGATCCCAAGTGGCTGGAGGAGAAGGCACAAAATGGGGTATCTCCTCTGACGTCTGTCACTGCCATCCACCTAAGTGAACCAAACCATCCCTACAGATTTCCACCTAGTTTGCCTCTGTAATTCTTTCCCTCCTTGATACCTACTCGGCAATGACAGCTCTCTTCAGACCCCCCCAAACTTTGCATTCCCCCCCCTACTTCCAGAACCACACTGTCTTCCCTTCCTGTGCTGGCCTAATCTAGGAAGGGTCAGCAGAAATATTAACTGTCTCTGTTCATGAGGGGCTGGCTCTTTTCCAGGATCCCAGTAGAGTTTAGAGAAGGCAGCAGTCCTTTCATTTCACAGTGCTGAATGTCTGTGTTTTTTCCTTTCTCCTGCCCCTTCACCTCAAACTTAAGGGGACATCATGGGCCCAGCACTTCAAAATTTAGACAGACTGCTAGAGATGCCCTTTGGCTGTGGTGAACAGAACATGGTTCAGTTTGCACCAAACATCTTCATACTCCAGTACTTGAACAAGACTAAACAACTGGACGCAGAAATTGAAGATAAAGCACTGAATTTCTTGAGAACAGGTAAACATCGTCCTCCTTCCTTCTGCTGCAAAACGAAGGTGCTGTAAATCAAGAGCGTGGGGCACTGGTCTGGTGGGGAGGTGCAGGGCAGGAGTGGGAGCACTGCCAGAGCTGTGACAAAGGAAGGTATCGCAGAGAATAAAGGAAATGTCTCATGGAAGGAAAAGCACCTTTCTGAAGAAGGAGGACTTCTGTCTCTGCCTGTTATTGAGGTACTAAGCCTGCTTTTTTGAGAAAGGTGTGGGTAATTAATGATTTCCATCATTATGTGATGCCTGTGGTTTGTTCCCTTACCAGTCTGAGGCAGGTGGAAGTCCCTTGTGGAAACAGAGCATCAGCTGCTATTAACTGGAATAAAGAATGGCCTTTGGGGTTAGATAAGAGCTTGGTAGCTTAGTGCTTCCCCATGTTTTAGGACACATATTGTAGGGGCATGTCAGCTCTGTCCAATATGATCTGAATTTAATATAGTGCCAGTGTCTGGTCTCATTTTGCAATGTGCCTGCCAGTCTCCTTATCCTGCTACACTGCAAGCTCAGCAGCCTCCCATGGATAGGATTTTTCTCCCTTTCCTTCCCCCTTTCTCTCTTGTACTGCAAGTTGAGGCAGACATCTGGAAGAGGGGGCTCTAGCCAAGAGAATGGCAGCAGCAGAGAGGCAAGGTGGAGGGTAAACAATGAGGCTGTGTGGAGGGAGGAGGAAGAGCAAAAAGTTGCAGACAGCATTCTGCCCTCAAAGCTTAAAGGCATGGCCTTGTCACTTTCTGTCCATCCCATAAAAACTACCTTCTTGAGACCCAACAGGGCTAACAGAAGTGCTGAAAAACAGCATATTGAGCGTCTCTAGGAAAAGCCTTCCTCCTCACTCCTACAGCTCTTTTTATTCACAGCAAGGTGCCCATGAGGGTTCCCTGGGGCATGGGACACAAGGCAGCTGAGCACGTCACCGTACTGTGAGCCAACAGGGCAGATACCCACAATACTTGCTCCTAACAGCTCCAGTAATGTAGAGCAGCCACACAGCGCCCTTCAGTGATGCTGTGTAACAGCTTCTTGCCATGCTGATGCTGTGGGATGCAGGGGGAATTGTGCAGTGGTAGGTTTGTCTCAGTGTCTCTGACTGTAGGGCCTGGTGAGGTCTCTTGCTGTGAAGCCTTCTTCCCACAGCAAGGATACAGTTTGAGATGCTACAGGCCCTCACACTGAGAGTCATGTCCTGGCACCCATCTTCATAGGTTACCAGCGTCAGTTGTTCTTCAAACACGATGATGGCTCCTACAGTGCCTTTGGGAAAGCTGACAACCAGAGCAACACGTGGTGAGTGACCAGAGTTGGTACTGTCATCCCAAACCTATTGTCCTTGCTGGTTCAACTCCTGGCTGTGACATGGGATTCCTTTGTGCTCTGCTCACAGGCTGACAGCTTTTGTAGCCAGGTCCTTTGGACAAGCCAGCTCTCACATTTACATCGATAAAAATCATGTGCACAGCGCTCTGCTCTGGCTGCAGAAGCACCAGCTGCCCAGTGGCTGCTTCCAGAGTGTGGGGAAACTCTTCAACAATGACTTAAAGGTATGGCTGCCAGACATGGGAGTGTGAGCGGGAGGAACACAGTGTGGGGCATAGGGTTGCTTCCCCAGGATCTTCAGCTCTGCACAATAGCACAAAGCAATGTTCCCATGGCCTAGTGTGGCCAAGGCAGCTTCTCAGAGCAGCATGAAAAAGCATGGCCTAAAACAGCAGGCATTTCCTCCATGTGAGGTTTTAATCTCTGCTAGGTTTTCTTCATTTTCACTCTAGCCAAAAGGCATCATAACTAATTGTGTCAATATACTTCAAGGGCACAGGGAGGAATATTTTTATATCTTAGTGCTTGCCTAGAACACCCTGTCTGGATTCTCCCTCCTGTCATGCCTTATGACGCACAATACTCTCCAGATAGGCCTGACTGTGCTCTAATATGGGATTATCTGAAGACACAGTTGTCCCTCCACTGCCCCAAAAGTATGACTTCTCCTGAAGTCTGGCATGCCCAGAATGACCCCTGCAGTGTAGCTGGAAATGCACCAAACTCTTGGTGAACATGCCCTAGTGCTCAAGTGCCAAACAGTGTGCATGCAGTATGGCAACACTTTTTTGAGTAGCTTTTGCCCCCCCACTCCCCTTACACTTCAAAGTTTCTGCTATTCAATGTGAATGATGCTTTTCAGCATCTTAGCCCAAATTTCCCCGCTCATTTTAGATGTAGTCTGAGGATGCAAGCAGAACTTCCCCAAGAATGAATATTCTCTAATGGGAAAAGAAGTTCCCTGCAAGCCTGTTTACCCATATTAGCCTGTAGCTTCTCACAGTCAGGTGAATTGTATGTAAACTTGTGTTTTTTCTTGTGTGCAAAACCTGCATCATAAAAACTTTGTTCAAGTGTCCAATTGTAACATATTTAATAAAATAAATAGCTTAACAGTTTGCTTCATGTCCTTCTATGAGAAGGCACGCCTAGGCTGTATAGCTCTGAGGCTGCTCTCAACACCAGATTTTCATGATATTCAGTAAGTGAGCCTGGAGTGCTTTCCTTTGGTCCCCACATGTCCAAGAATTCCCAGAGGCATGCTGCTGTACTCTCTCAGATATGCCATCCATAGGCAGTTTCAGTGGCTACACAATGACAGGCAAACAATGGTTGGTTTTGTCTCTTTCTGATGTTTGTCTGTGTGACTTGCAGGGTGGTGTGGATGATACAATCTCATTAACAGCCTATATTACTGCTGCACTGGTAGAGCTCCATCTGGAGAAGAATGTAAGTCACAACCGAGCTCTTGCAGGGCTTGGGAGCGTGTTCCACCCTTCATTCCTGCTCACGTCTGTGGTTTCAGGGAGTACCCAGCTTGAGCTGGTGAAAGGTTCTGTCATGTCCCACCTTCATACAGAATAAGCTCAACAGAAAATTTTTAACTTGGTAAGGAGTTCTTAATATAAATGGCCTGATTTGCAGCAAAGCAGACCATCTGCAATTCCCAGCTGATTTCAGGGGAAACAATTGTCTCTGAAAATGGCTCTGGACTTACAGAGAAAGGCAATAGTTTTTATTAAACTGACCAATATAGCTAAAGGAGAAGAAAACAGACCATCTTTTGGGTATGCAACCCTCCCTCCTTCAGACCTGAAATAAAAGCAGTGATCTTCAAGCCAAGTTTAGAATATTGTAGCCACAATGGGCTGATATTCCAGCCTTACAGTTCTGAAAACAATGCTGTACCCCCTCGGGAGCTGAGATCCACAGAATGTAGGTCTGACAGTTCTGAGCCAGCACATTACCAGACACTTCTTACAGCTGTATTCTCCAGTGTATTAACAATCCCCCGTTACAGTGATATGTCCAGTCACATCTTTGTTTTCAACCCACAGTGAGTAATGCTTTGTCCACTCTAGTTCACATTCCACACTCCAGTTCACTAGTTCACATTCCTCTGAAAGAGATGCTAGCACTGAAATACATCAAGGATGTAGCTGGGATACTTGAGGGTTGGGGATAGATTTTCACAACAGAAAGCAGTCAGAGGAAAATCACTGGGTTTGGATTCCTTTCTCAGGACACCATGCTGGATAATGCCTTGCATTGCCTCAAGAATGTATCACTTGATAAGACAAACCTTTATGTCAAGGCCTTGATGGCTTATGTCTTCACACTGACCAAGGACATGGAGATGAGAGAGCAGCTCCTGGATATGCTAGAGAAGGAAACTGGTAGGTTGTTGCTGTTTAGAAGATTTCGGGTTCTAGAGATAATGACTGTGTTTAAGGCTTGATATCTACAGGATTTAATTGCAGTGGTTTGGGAAATTTAACTATTCTCAGATCAGCTTTTGTGTCAGAAAATGGTAATTTATTGAAGCTGTGGAAGTCTCTATTTTACCCAGGAACCAATTTCTAATCAAAAGCAGCAAAGGTGATCCATACTTAATTTGTATGGTCAAAGTACTCGCTTGTGCTGTGGTGCTCCCATCATTCTTCAGCATTTCATACATAGTAAGAGGTCTTGCAGAGGAAACTTGCCTCACCATGTCTATCCAGCTTCTGGTCAGGGCATTTACTTGCAGAATTCAAACCTTCTAACTGCTTCCCCTTTGCTGCTCAGGGCCCTTGGTGGATGAACCTTTTTTGTTGTGTTGCTGAGCTTGGTTCTTCCTTTTGTCTCTTTAATGTGGAAAAAAAAAATGGATTTCTATCCTGAATGAGGATGCCAGGTGGGGATTTCAAAGCACCTAAGCCTATGGTTGAACAGTTGGTAACAATATTACCTGATTTGACTTAAGTAAGTTCTTTTCCACATCTGTTCATCTGGCAGTATGGTGAACTACACTGGGGACTGAAAAATAACCCAGAGGAAAAAAGGAAGAGAGGATTTTTCAGCCTGACCAGCTGCCAGTGCAGTTCACTGCACAGCCACTCAAGCCGCTCAGCTGGCTTCGCAGGGTGGCTAGTGGGTGAACTGGCAGAAGTAGAATTGCCACACTGAGTGCAATACATTTTCAGAGCTGCCTCTGAGAAAGTATATATGGATCAAATGACTGGAGAACATCCTTAGTGGTGTCCAGTCAGTCTGATGCTTCGAAATTAGCAGGCACTTTGGAAAATGTCTCCTTAAGGTCCTAAGGCATGGAGCACTACTAACTGTGGTAGTTTTCTTTGGCTCTTGCTTCCACTGATAGTAGTTAGCAATGACTTGGCAAGAGCAATGTGAGGAAAAAGTGTTGTGCTACATTTTTAAATGTGTCTGTGTTCTGCCAACTGAGTCTAAGGATGTGAATACCAGCTGCGGGCAGTTTACCTGTTGAAGAATCTCTGCCCCAGAGGATTATTTTCTGCTGGCTAGAGACATCTTCCTTGTCCTGGTGGCTGGGATTCTGTTAGCCTCACTAACAGGATTACAGCTGGATCTCAAACAGGAGTTTGGTTATTTTTAAAGAATCAAGGTTAACCTGTAGGTCATTTGCAGCTCCAAGACACCTTTCTACTAGTTCATGAAAAAACTGTTCTGCTTATGTCACCTTGGAAGTAACAAATCACAAAATCCTCATGCAGAAATCTTCCATTGTGATAAAGATAATGAAGTAACACCAGTCCATAGAATTCCTGAGCTAAATTCTAAAGTCTTTATGCTGGTTTTCTGCAAACAAGTGATTTTGTGATTCTTCTTTCAAAAGTGAAGGTTTGTTCTGAAAACTGACTTTGAATTTAAAAGCATTTCAGGTTTTCAAATTTGTACCATTGCAGAAGATGTCTACACTGGCACAATTAAGCCAAATTCTTAGCTGAGTTTTGGTTTAGCCCCCTACAGCAAAACATTCAACTAGACTCAGATGCATTCAGTGCCTGTGGGCTTGGACAATAGGTGGGAGCCCAGCTCTAGCTTAAATTGTCCTTGCCTATATATTGCAGTGAGGATGCCAACAAAATAAGTTGGATATTCTTGCTCCCCTAATAGCCTGCCATCAATTATCCCTCAAAGAGTGAATGATTCTTGTACAATAGATACAACTGACTTGAAATGAGTCCTAAAGATTTTCAGCACAGAGAGCTCTGTTAGACTATCCTAGGTAAATGCAGGAACAGCAAAAATCCTGTAGCTTGGGGACATAGCTTTGAATATACACAGAGCTGAATAAGACTAGGACTGTACTTTAAACAAAAAGCCTCTGTTCAGAGTCAGTTAGTTTCTAGGGGAACTGTTTCCTAGAGGAACTGGTTGAGGATTTGGGACCTGGAACTCTATGTGCTTTCCAAGGAAGAAATGGAGCCTATCATAGGTGGCTGGCCCTTCAGAGTACAAAAACAACAGGAGGGATTGGCTTCTGTGCTCTGAGGTGCACCAGAAAGGCACATGCATTTCTGAGGGTCTATAGGAAACTGCCAGTCCTCAAAGGGTGCCAGGGCTGGAGAAGCTGATGTTCACAGAGATCTACTGTTCTTCTCTTCCATGTTTCTTCCCCCATCAGCAGAGCTCCTGACATCCCATTCTAGTAGTGAAGAATCTTCTTCTTTGATTGAGACAGTAGCCTACATCCTCCTGGCTCATGTCTCCAAACCAGACTTGGCACCCAATGAAGCCTCAGTGAGCAAGCTCGTGCACTGGCTCAGTAGCCAAAGAAATGCCTTTGGCGGATTTGCTTCCACACAGGTAACAAACCAAGGAAAGTCATGTGGGAAGGAGAGAGTTACTGTGCCTGGAGTGATGCGCGCATCTCTCATGTGCATATCACTCGAGATCCATCCTTTGCAGACAGGCATACGTGACCCCTGATGGGAAGGGGAATGCCATGGGAAACTTTTTCTGTGTGGTGTAATTGGGATTACCCAGGGCCTGGGACTGCTAACCCCAGGGCTCAGAAGCCACCCTTTCCAGGTAACAGAAGTCATCCTGCTGCCTGTGGCATAGGCCCTACCTATGCACTTAGTGGCATGGAACCTGCTTGTGTCAGAGTGTGAATCAGGGCCATGAGGAGTGTGGTTCTTCCTGCAGTGCCTGATCTAGTGTGCTGGATCTTGTACTGCACAGCTCCACAGTAAAGTGACTCTCTACCTTTAGGACACAGTTGTTAGCCTGCAGGCCCTCGCTCAGTATGCAGCCCTGATTCCTCAGGAAATCAGAGACGTAAAGGTGACCGTGAAAAGCAAGGAGACTTCTCCACTGGAGTTCCATGTGCACACGAAGAACAAGTTGGTCCTGCACCAGGCATCTCTCCCTGCAGTCCCAGGGATATACACAGTGCAGGCGACTGGCAGTGGCTGTGTTTATGTACAGGTGAGCATATATAAGGAACGGAACTGTCAGATTTTGCCACTGACTATTCAGGTTTGGCTCTAAGCAGGCACTATAGCCCCAAATTCTGAATAGAATTTGGCTTTCTAGGCAGAATCATGTCAAGCTTGAAGGAGCTCAGGTATACTCTGCTGATATGGTTTTATTGCAACCATCTATGGTATCTTCTTCTCAGAAATGTCTCAGCTTTGCTACAGAGCCATGTCACTGTTAAGAGATCAGTAAATCTGAAGTCAGGAATGATGAGATAGAGAACAGTACCTGCTTCTGTATCGAACATATGTTGCTGATGTCACTGCTTCAGGAGTTGAGCACTGTTTATCTTCTGATATAATATTTTTTGGGTTGTTACCACATGCAGAGATGAGGAGTGACCAAGGTCTACTTATCCCAGTACACCAACACAACTGGTCCATCAGGAGAATACATCTTATTTTTCTAGCAGCTTTGATAGTGGTCTGCTTATGAGCCATTCAAGTAGCGAAGAACTCAAGTCATTCCCTGTGAAAACTTCCTTCACTGGGTCACTTCTGTTCAGCCATCTCTTATGATGCTCACAGAGAATCTACAAGCAGTGTATAGAAAATAGGACACAACAATTACTTATTGTTAATGCATGTAGGAGGTAACTAGGACTCATACTACTTGGCTACACTTGAATATAGTCATTAAGCATAAGACACCTGATGAGTACTGGCTGGCCAGACAGTCACCAGACAGGTAGAGGAAGACTGGCCTATGCTGCTCTTTGGAGGAGTGTGATCATCCCTCTTGCTGAGTTGTCCTCTTCTGATTCTTTGCTCTTTCTTTCTTTCTTAAGGGTTTTATATTTATTTTGTCAGTATTTTCCTCTTGAGACCTAGAACTAGTAACTATTATCATGTCAACAGGTAACAGTTTCTTTCTCCCTTGTGGGCAGGGTTTTAGCTAATGTACTTGCTCACACCTTAATATTTTTTTTTCAGTAAGACTGAGACAATATTGTACTGGATGAGGCCCTGGATCACAGATAGCTGAGCCTCCATGTTAAGGGTTACATTTGGCAGAGGTATCTGACACTGTGCTAAACAGCACATGTATGAACAGAAAGCACAGTTGGGGCCAACTGTGTTAGCCACTGGTTACCAATCTGTTAAAAGCTGGAGGCACAGGTAGTTCTTTAGCTCATACGGGGAACCTCCGGGGCACTTTACAGAGATGTTTTCTCCCCCACCAGACCACTTTGTACTATAACACCCCACCACCAAAAACAGAAGACGTTTTTGTTCTGGATGTGGAAACAGTACCACGAGAATGTGAAGGTGTCAGGAAAGAGATTGACATCCATGTGTCTGTCAGGTATGAGATCCCTTGAGGCTCTTTCTTCAGTGGAAAGAAGTTGGAGCCTCAGTAGTATGTTCAGAACCCCATAAAAACCTCCTGTCTGTGGAAACAAAAACACAGGGGAAGACTCTTCTTCTCCATAGATCCCAAAGACATTGTGAAATGAGAATTAAGGCCCAGAGAAGCATGGGAACGCACTGGCACTGGCTTGCAGAACCACAGCAACTATCTCAGCCAGCATGGAGCAGAGCTCAGCAGCCCCCAGAGCAGTAGCAGCTGAGATGGCAACATTCCCAAGAGTCAGAGTTCCCCCCATGGGAGACATTTGGCAGCCTGGGATGAACCAGCCCTGAGGTGCATTCTCCTGCAGTGTGAACCTCTGCTGGAACCTGACAGCAGAAACTCCTGTTTGGAGTTATCCCTATCCTTATTACACTTGCCTGCATCTGTCTAGGATGAGCATCTTGGTCCATATTCTCCATGCCCTACTGTCCTGAAAGAGAACAATGCCAGCATTGCATGTCTTAACCTGTAACATCAAAGATCACTTCCACCTGTTGGAGAGGGCAGCACGAAGATTAATGATAACACATTTGCTGCACAATCTGTCTCCATGTTGAGCAAGTAGATGGGGGCGATTTTTTGTCCCTTTCTCCCATCAGTTAGACATGCTGTTGAGCTTTCACATCACTGTAGAACAGGCCAGAGTTTGGAACTGTTCATTAGTATCTCCTAGAAATTCTGTGATGCCTTCCACATCTAATGTGCTTCTCTCGTGCCTTTTTTCAGTTACGTAGGGGCCCGTGGGACCAGTAACATGGCCCTGGTGGAGGTGGAGATGCTGTCAGGGTTCATTCCTGTGAGGAGTTCTCTGGAAGAGGTAAGACATTTTCCTCTGGCCTTCCCTGAAGAGACGAAAATCTATTTTCCAGAGGTAGTTCAGCCAGAAATACCCAAACATCTAAGAACTGCTAGAGAATGGTAGGTACTTGTCTTGCTACACATTAACTAAACTAAGCAAGTGCAGATGTAGTGGGCTATTTCACAAGGCAACTTTCAACTTGCAGAACTGATTGTGCAGTTTTTCATGTTCAGTAGTGAGGATCACATATGCAGTAAGACATTGGAGAGGAGCTGAGAAGCACCTAGTTAGAATCATCTGGGGTGCACTGAGACACTTCGCCGTTGCCAGTGCCATCTGTAGGGGTACTCCATAGAGTGATGTTCACCCCATAGAGTTCAATGGGACATTATAGCTGGGGAACAGACCTTCTCCTGACTAGGCTAAGTGCTTTCGTCAACTGTGGTTTACCAACAAATACCAAACTTGTTTTGAGACAACAGGGAAGGCCAATGAGCTGATGCTAACCAGGCTCATCTCTTGTTTTTCTATACAGCTGGAGAAGATACCCCTGGTGAAAAAGACAGAGATAAAACCAGACAAAGTCACAGTCTACTTGGAAGAGGTAAGAGGAAGACCACAGGTAGCTGCCCATTCAAGTAGTAGCAACTGCAGTATTTTGCACTGGGACTCTCAGACATCAGGAATACAAATCTCTAGGCTGGTCAAGCAGGATAAAATTTTGTCAAAAAGAGGAAGAGGGTGGAAGAACCTGGAAAGATAGAGAAAGAAATCTCTGATGCAGAGGGAATAAAGTTGGTATGTAGGTGACTTTGAGACGGCCAGTGCATTTCTGCTCACTTCTTCTCTCCAGCTGGGTGAAACTTCTCTGAAGCTTAACATCTCAGTGGAACAAGATGTCGAAGTGCAGAATCTGAAAGCAGCAACAGTGCATGTCTACGACTACTACAAACCGGGTGAGATTTCACTGACATAGACAAACAGTTACAGAGTACCACCACTCAGACACAGTTCTATGCCCCTTATTCCCTTATCTCCCTTATTCCGGTGCACTTCCTCCTGCAACTCCAAGCCTGGGTTTCCTCTGTACAAAACTTCCACATTCAGCTAGCAGAATCACTTGCTTTTCTGTTATTGAGATGAGACTGCCTGGCACTATGATTATGTTGTGTTGTGCATGTGTTCAAAATGACTGCTTTTTGACTTCCTCTAGCTTCAAGCTACATCTCTGTGGAAAGAAAGTTTCTCTGTCAGTTTACCATGTCTTCTCCAGCTCCTTAGCTCTCTTGAAAATACTAGACATTTATTTAAAATCAGTGTTACATACTGCCACCCTGATCCACCAGGAGGCAGAATTTAGTTCTATGCTTTTCACGTATAGTGTAATAATCCTACCATCCATTGGGTGCTGCCATGTCTCAGAGGGTAATAGGAAAATAATTTCTTACCCTTTAAAGCTCTAAATGAACTATCAGCACACAGAAGAGAGATCTTGGAGTCATTTTGAGTGTCTCTGATTATTCAGTGATCAGTATGAGCCAAAAAAGCAGATGGAACATTAAGAATTATTTTTTTAAAAAGAATTTGAGAACAAAATGGGAAAACTACCACTGGAGCTTTAGAAAGCAGCACCACAGGCCTATATGTTGTATACTGAATTCTATTCTTGTTTCCCCTTCCACATGATGTCAAGAAGAGGAGGAGACTTCTTAATCCAGCCTTTACAAAGCTAAATATTGTCACCTAATATGCTCTTTCTTTGTTATTCCATCCCGTACAAGAATTTTTGTGCTTAGTACATACAATCTAAAAATTGTTATCTGACATGAAAATACTAATTGTCAGTAAAAAAGCAAGGCTATCAGGACATGCTACTGAACGGTTCTCTATTTACAAAACTTTCCTTGCATTAGAAGGTATCACAATGCATAAGAGGGTCTTTTACAGCTGTATGGGAGACATGCTGGGGAGACAGACCTGCTGTAGACATTTTTCTGTTCCTGCATTCATAGTGTGAAGAGTAAAAAGTTAAGATAGTGGGATGGTTGTGTTAAAGAGAAAGAAGCTTGGCATTACCCTACCATGCAGTTCTGCAGCTTACCACCCTTTCTTTTGTTTCTACAGATGATCGCGCAGCAAGAGAATATGTTTTCCCTTGCAGTTCAGGTTAGTGTTATCAGGCCTCCAAGGTGGTAACAGCTGAAACAGAACAGAGGACTGGTGGTAAGCAAGCAAACAGCCCACCTCTGCTCTGTATTTAATTCCATCATGTTCTTGGACTGCAGGTTAAATGGGGATCATAGAATCATAGAATCACAGAATGGTTTGGGTTGGAAGGGACCTTAAAGATCACCTAGTCCCACCCCCCTGCCATGGGCAGGGACACCTTCCACTAGACCAGGTTGCTCAAAGCCCCGTCCAACCTGGCCTTGAACACTGCCAGGGAGGGGGCAGCCACAACTGCTCTGGGCAACCTGTTCCAGTCCCTCACCACCCTCACAGTAAAGAATTTCTTCCTTATATCTAATCTAAATCTACCCTCTTTCAGTTTAAATCCATTACCCCTCATCCTATCACTACATGCCCTTGCAAAATGCCCCTCCACACCTTTCCTGTAGACCCCCTTTAAGTACTGGAAGGCTGCTATAAGGTCTCCCCAAAGCCTTCTCTTCTCCAGGCTGAACACCACCAACTCTCTCAGCCTGTTCTCATAAGGACCTCCTCTGGACCCACTCTGGACTTGTGCACCTTCAGGTTCCTTAGATGGTCTCAAACCTGATCTTCTCCTACAGTGGGCAGTTCTTCCTTCTCCCAGCCCCCGCCTTTACCTTTTGAGTCTTGGACGGTGTGGCTGGAGCCCTACTGCTGGATCTACTGTACTAGTTGTGGGCACAGTTTCTAGTCCAGGTATAATCTCAGTGCAGACCAAGGAAGGTTAAAAGGATCTATTTATATTCCATTTCTATACACTCCTCACATATGCACTCCTTGCAGCATCCCAAATCTGAATGCAACTGGAAATGCCAGTGTCAATGACAAAAAGATGTTGCAACTCATCCCTTAAGATCTTTTAGTCCTTAGATAGCTTCCTAAAAATTCATCAGCCACTTCTTTGTCTTTTCTTGCTCTTTCTTTCCACAGATGTCTCGAAGAAGGGTTCCTACTAGAATGCCCTGGTTCTGCAACCAGTAATTGGAGTTTTCTGCTTCCAGAAGAAAAAATTCATTCCTCTGGTCTTCCTCTTCTCTGCTGTGTTGGATGCACCCTATTTCCTTTGATCTATGCCCTAAATTTCTATGTGAAACTTGGCTTGATACCCAGTAGTCTGAGATCAAGTGAAATAAAGTATGTGGAACTTGAAAAGAAGGCAGCTACTTGACAGCTGATGAAGTCCACACAGCTTTGAATGCCTGAAGAAGAGAGAAACATTACTTAGGTCATGGTTACATACTCTGCTTCTGGTCACCATAGTGGCCTCTCCTCCCCGAGCCCCATCTCTGAGCTACCTTCTCAACTGAGTTAACACAACAGTTTGACTGCAACCAAACTCCAAGCAAAAAAAGGCATTTTTAATCCTGATCTGGTTCACTACATGGCCCTGTGAATCATCTTCCTGTCACAACTGAAAAGTAGGAACAGGCAAGGGGAGGCTAAGGGAGAACTACTTTACCAGCTCTTTCAGTCAGAAAAGGACTGTATAACAGTGCCTTATGAAGGGAGGCCATGAGCCTGAAATAACATCCCCTCCAAATTCACTACATTTTGTGTGGCCTCTTGTTTGCTTCCATTTCTTATGTCAAGCAGGAGTATTTTAGAAACTCAAAAAGGGCATGATCATGCAGATCTCACTTTCAGGTCCCAGTTCCATTAGATCAAGGGCTCCACGATTTTCTTTCAATGCCTACTGCTTTAAAAGCAAGTCTGTCAAGCCACACAAAAGAAGGATTAGATCTGAATGTGTTTGTGGGGCTGTTTTTTCTATGGCCTGTGCTTCCTTTTTTGGAAGCAAACATTTGTAATCTCCTTTTAGTGATTCAGCTACCTTTCATAAAAAGAAATAGCAATACCAGTCAGTGATGGACTCTGTGTGCATGCAGGACATGCAAAGCTAAAGCTGCTGTAGAAGTTTAATGCAAAGAGAAGACATTAATAGATGTTACTGTGTAGTGAACCATCCATGATTATCCTGAGCTTGTGGCAGTTTCACCTTCCTGAAGATATGGCAAATAGCTATTGATGTCCTTACAGCTTCCTCCATATACCTGTCTAGCAGAAGGGGATCAAGCAGCTAGCTAAGAAATCCTCAGAAAGCCAGCAGAGAAGGTCGTGTGCATATACTATGGATATAGGGTAGACTAACTTGTGTAAATGACTTCTGCACGTCACCTTCTTGTAGTGCCAGGACTGGGGTAGTACCTGAATGGTAGGTCCTGTGCAGCGGGCATGCTCCTGGAGCTGGGGCTAGAAAAGGATGCTTTTCCCTCAAGACACAGACTGAGCAACAGTGCCCAGGAAGATGAAGAAAGGGCCTACATGTCTGAAAGAGACCAGGAGGTGCAGAAGAGCCCTTGGGGTTGACACAGTGTAGCTAGGAGGAGTGGCAGAGGCAGGCAGAGACCTTTCAATCCACATCCCACCTGTAGGGTTGCTCCAGCTGTGGACCTGAATTCAGATGGAGACAGCAGAAAAAAGATACTGCAATCCTGTGTGCGGTTGACTGTACCTGCAAATTCACCTCTTCTGCCTCATAGGGGGCTTGCCCACCACCTTTACTGCTGGTGCCTGAAAATCGCAGTGTGCATGAATTCCCTCTGCACACTCCAACTCCTGATTTACTGGGAAAACAGCCTTGGAATCTAAAAAGGACAAAAACTCATTATGTACCCTGGCTGTGAAAGAGGGTGATCACAGGCTGAGAAAGAATAGGACATACCTTGATAAGCTTTAGGGCTCTAAACAGCACCATATAAACCAAACAAAAACCCCCAAAATTCAACAGTAGAAATTCCCCTTACCTGGCTAAAACTAACCAGCCCTGACCCAGGAACAAACCTCTTCTAACCACTCCTCTCCCTCTCTCCCTCCCTCTTGGAAGTGGGGAACCTGAAGCAGAGAGGAGAAATGAGAAGAAAGGAGGAGAGGGGGAGGTCGGGGACTTGGGTCTGGTGGGCTGTGTGGGGAAGGGAGACAGGGCCCTCTTGGGTGAGTAGGGACATTGGGATGGAGCTCTAGGTGTTGGGGAACCCAGGAGCTTTCCCCACCCTCTGGCAGTGTGGTCAGCCTCCTCCTCTCACAGCCCTGGTTGCCAAGCTGCCCTAAGACCTCTGCCTGGTCTTAATGTCTGGGCCTTCACCACCACTCTGCACCCTGACTTCCCCTAGTCCCTTCCCTCCTGTTCTCACATACCTCATTTTCTCCTTCCCTTTATTACCTGCACCAAGATCCTCTCTCTCTCAGGGTGTCTCTGAGACCCACAAACATTCCCACAAAGGCTCCAGTCCACCCCATGCTCCTGGGACACTCCTCTGCCCAGTAGCGCTCCTGTCAACCCCTACATGCAGCCGAGGGGCAATTATTCCTGGTTCTCCCCTTCCCCTTCACACTGCCCTGCTCCTCCATTGCCCACAGCATAACTCCAAGTCCCAGTATCCACTGCCCATGTGGTCTGCCTAAACTGCTGCCAGAGCTGCTTGTCCCAAGAACTTTTGCTCCCAAAAAGGTCCCTGTCCCTTCCAAAATTCTCTGCCTGCCCAAGCATTTTGTCCACTCCTGTATTTCTTCTCTTTTCACTTTAATGGTTGGCAAATCTGTCTTTCTCTAGTTACCTAACCCTCCTGTCTGCTGTATATGCCTCTTCCCACCTGTGCAAGACCCCTTCTTACTCTTCCTCTTGTTTTCTATTCTGCTTTTGTCTTCTTTTACTTCATCTGTTACTTTGTATTTCTCCATGTCCTCTTTAGACAAAGAAATTTTACATGCATAGGGTACATTTCTGCAGTGGGTGTCCTTTTCATTGTCAGCTCTCCCTCTGAATTGTAATGGTCCCCATTTTTGTTTGCTTTGTTTGTGTGCCCAGGCATCACACATTGAACTACAAGTTCAGTCCTAACTACACCTTCTTTACTATCATCTTTTATATCGTACACCACTACTCAATGTTCATCTTTTTCTGTAAACAGTCAGAAATTACTGTCTCTATAGGTGTGATTTGTGGTATCACTTTCCTTTCCTAGCCCTCTTCATTTTGGAAAAAATGCAGAGTGACTGTAACAGGCCCTTCCTGTTATCTTTGAAGATCATCATCTCCCTGTCTTGGACTCTGACTCATATGGCCACTTTCCATAAAACTGAGTTCAGTTTTCCCATTTCAGCTACCCATGCCGAGGCCTTCTGGATGGGTCATTCAACAGCCTCAGTCACTGTGCTTGTTTAGACTCTGGCAACACCCAGTCCCATCCTGTTAAGATATTAACCCAGATGGCTAATCCCTACCTGTGGCACTACTAAACAAAGATAACAATCTGAGGAATTTCAGGATGCAACACGTGTAACAGGAGAGTAGAGTGTATGCAGATGGCTCATCTAGATAGCAGTGCCATTAGCAAGGTAGCACACATAAAAGGTGGGATGCAAGATAAGAAAAAGTGGGTACTAGTTTTATAGAGCTGATTTCCAAGGGAGAAGTTACCGGGGCAGTCATGCCATAAACATGAAGTAAGGCTATGAAGTCAACAAGCTCAAGACCAACAGAGAAAAAGTGAACAAGGTGGGCTGTGTATCTGGGAGATGATGATGCTTCTAAAGAAGAAGTACCTGGGAGAGAAAAAAGGGGGTAAAAGGAATATAAAGTGAAGCAAATCATGTGACCAGGGTTGTTGGGGGGCATCCCTGCGGAGCAGCCCTTTGCCTGATCAACACAGCTTGCAAGAGGACATTAAATCTATTTTTTCTCTGACTGTTCAGACCAATCTGTCTATAAAGTGGGCAGAGCCAGCCCTTCCTCCCCTACTCATCACTGTTCTTGGGGCTGTCCAGTAGGGACAGGAAAAAGGGAAAATAGAAGTCTCCCAGCAACGCCTAACAAGCATTTAGAGGAGGTAGAAAACCTGAGGAACCAAGTGATTCTGTGGACAACTGATACCAAAAAAAGGACAGGGCTGAGTTCAAGCAAGCAAAAACATGAAGGAACTGGAAAGGGCCTACAAGAAGTGTTCCCCTAGCATTGCCCCTTCCCAAGACATCATGGGAGTCAATAAGTACTGTTTGATGGTGCTCTGCCAGTGGACAGGAAAGGACAAGGGAGCACAGTGGGCCCTACAATCCCCCAGTTGCCTTCCTGGCAAGTTTCTCCCTCTAGGTATCTGGGCCAGACTGAAGGAGCTTCTGGAGGAAGGTCCTCTAATCTGGTTGAACTTCAGATAGGGAGGTTATAAATAAAAACTGAAGGCTGTAACCCAGTGTGCTCTGTGTGCCCATGAGCCAGGCTCTCCTGCCTCTAAATTGACATGTGTCAAGGGTCTGTTTTACAGTTTATATCAGATGGGCATGAAATAGAAACAGGCCCACCAAGATTCCTCTTCTGATGATAAGAAGTCTTGCCACCTTGTACCTGTGTGCGGTAGGTAAGAAAGGAAACTAAGTGTGTGGAATGTGAATACAAACAGATGTTTCCAGGCTGTGGTTTCAAATCAGATTGAAGTTGTTTGTCTGGATATGAGACGGGCTGAGGAATCTGGCAAAGCAGAGGGTTGAAAAAGAGCTGCTTTGTGGCAACCTTCCTTAAGATAGGAGTGTACAGTAGAAGTCAATGAGGTCTTTGCCTCTTGGAGAAAACCTAAGGGAATGCAGTAAGTGGCTAGTCTGTGCTGGGCAGGCAATCTGACGCTTGCTCAGTTCTGCTGACTGTAGAAAGGTGCTCCCTGTCCTCGGTGACATCCATAGGAAACATCTTCCAGTGTAAGAAAGGCACCTTTGCTATGTGTAAGCAAAGGTGGGGTACGAGTAGCTGGCAGATGGCCAGAAGACACCACTCACCACACTCACTCCCGTCACTCACCACAGCTGCCGTGTGGGTCTTGGTTGCCCAGATGGCCTGGAAGCAATTGGGAAATTTCCTGAAAAGTTTTGCAGCTTCAGCCTGCAAAAAAGAAGGTCCTGAAGAGCATAGTACAGGAGGCAGCTAACAGGCAATCTGGTAACTAGCATCTCAGATAGCAAGGGATTTTTCTGCAAAGAAAAGCTCTTAAAAGGAGTGGGAGGTAGGCCCCTTAAAAGGAGGAGGACTGTAAGCACATGAGATGGCCCCAAATAAATTCTGACCTTGTTAGGGCGCTATTATATAAAGTAAATAGCATACTTAAAATCTATAGGTGAAGAAGATAGTGTGTACAACGAACAGGTAGGGATCTGCTGAAGCATTGATAAATCATAAAGTTTTGATGTGTAGGGCTTATTTGGGCCTTTGTGGTTATCTGCCAGTACTGTGCAAAGAGGACTGAAAGACTACATTGCTTCTAGTGAGTGCAGAAATCAGTCTCCCAGGCTTTCACAGAGCCTCTGCAATGGTGGTATGGAAAACTGAAAGGAGCCCTCATCCAGAGGGAAGGCAGGACACAGGACAAATGAGTTGTCTGTTGTCACTCAGTTGCAAACTCTTCTGGCAGCTTGGACACGTGCCTTCTTTCCTGACTCATGCATATTACTGTATGCTCAACTATCATGCTCCAGTTAGGAGACAGAGCAATGGTCCTTATTTCTCTGACTTTTTGCCCACAAAACAGGAAAGAAATACAAAACTGCAGAGCTGTAGTGTGGAATTGTAAGGCTTGTTACTGGGGACTGTTGGCAATATACAGAGTCTAAGGTTTACTCCAAGGATTTTTTCTCCTTTTTGAGATGAACAATTACCTAGATTTTTCTCTTGTAGCTGCAGGAATGTAACAGACTTTTAAAATAGCTACTACTGAGAACCATGTGAGACTCCATGGACTCAGCTCATGATCTGTACTGTCTCTGTGCAAGGTAAGCATACCTGTAGACTCGCATGTGATGGCTTGCTAATTTTTAATCTTACCCTATAGGTTAGTTTCCTACCAAGCTCGAATAGCTGCATCAAGCTGTTTGTATCAACCCACAGTTAAATCCAAGAAATGCAATAGATGAATAAGTAATTTTCTTTTGTTAACGTGGTTTGTTTCAATTTAAGGACAGAAGCCCTGGAATGTGGCTTACCGTTGACATTTAAAGAGGCTTCTTTCCTGAGAAAAGTCTAAAACTTGTGACTTCTTGTGTTGCACAGTTTGCCACACAGTGGGCTTATTCCCACACTCTCTCTTATGTTGATAAGCAATGTAGTTGATACTATCTTGAAGGCCAGGCCCAGTAACATTTGAAAGCAGACTGATATGTATCAGCTTTTGCTTGTTGACCTGGTTTTCCTTTCATATGATGTTCACATCTTAAAGGTGGTGGTGAGGAGGAGCGTGCCTTCAGGGTACTGCAGGCAACTGACCCCTGGTGCTGCTCCTCACACACAGACAAAGCATTCTGATCTTCGCTTTATGTGTTCCAACTTCCCACTCCATGCAGGAAGCAGAAAGGTGGTTTGCAATGCACTGACCTGTCTTTTTGAGGGATAAGAAACAAAGATGAGGAGACATGTGGTTGCAGCCTCTCTACTTTATCAGCTTGCAAACTTGGAGAAGCCTTGTAATGGCAGGAAGCGCAGATTCACACTAGGATCGGTCACACAGAAAATAACGTGTAGGGCAGGGATATAGGAGAGGTTGTGGTATATAAAGACTTGTCTGAAATGCAGGGCTGGAGAGTTCAGAGGAGGACTTAGAAACTAGCACAGTCAGACGAGTTTTTGCTCAGAGACAGGACAGAATGGCAATTAGACCCTGGGGTTGCTACGATCATCTCCTGTCCAGCTTCTTCCTTCTGTAGATGATGATCAACCAGACTGGCCAGGGCTAGCAGGAGGTGGTTGAAGAGATCCAGTGATGTGGTGAGGCTGTGGATGGGCTGGTGTCTATGTATGGGAAGGCACGGATACCAAAAGCAGAGATCTGGGCAGCCTGTAAGAAGTATATCACAGTAACTGCAGCGTAGACTTATCCCACTTATATGTCCCAGTAAACTGGCAATAATGTCAACCTCTTCTCTGAGCAGGAAAACATCCCAGGCTTGGAGGTCAGTCTGAATCAGATTTCAGGCTCCCTTTGCACCTCCGTGGTATAGATCTAAGGATTAGCTCTTGGTGGCTGGGGCTGAGTACGTTACCAGCTGCCATGTTCCCTGACAGTGTGTGTGAAAACTCCAGTCTTCCCCACCACAAAAGAAAGGGGTTTCCTTCTGAAGTACCTGAAGGTGATGGTCTCACTTCCAGACTGAAGTGAGCAAATGAGTGTGGGAAAGGGGCAGAAGGCAAATGCAGATACGTAGGCTAGATGTCCATTTACATACTTGTACTATACGAATCTGTATGGCAGAGTGTGCAGACTCATCCTTATGCTAAGCAGTGCTGTTTACTCACCCGTCTGAGGTTCATTTGCTGCCGCTGCCTTCCTGATAAATTGGAAAAAATGTGAACTCAGAAGGTGCACTTTTCCTGCAGGGCCACTGAGTGTCACCATCGCTCCGTGCCTTGCTCTGCAAGATGCCGTTTCTCCAGCAAAACTCCTTTGCTAAAATGGGTGTGTGGGGGGGGAAAGTAATTGTAATGGAAATGGGCTGCTCCTTGCTGAGAAGCCCGGAGCTGGGAAAATTTGCACCTAAAATGTGAGCAAGTGATACTACCTATGAAACAAATCCTGGCTTATATTTTGGCATAGCGCTTGACAGGTTTCCTGCAAGACCCTATAAAGCAGTATCACAAACTGTAGCATGACCCTCAGTGACAGCAGTTATGAGATGGAGCAAGTGCTTCATCAGGAGATGCTAAAAAGGCCAGAAGTCCACCATTTGGTGAGCAAAATGAGCAGAATTTGGTGAGCAGTTGAGGGACTGAGATTTACAAAAATAATGGTGGTGCATAAAGGGAGTAGAAAATTTGTTCTTCAGCAAATCTTTCCACGGCAGACTGGGAGCATGTGATAAATAAGTTAGAACTTTAAAACAAACAGAAAAGGTACTTTACACTATAAGAACTGGCTGCTACAAGAGTTATGAAAGCCAATACTATCAGCAGATTCAAAAAGCTCATAGACAAACTAATGGAAAACCAGTCTATACCAAAGGGAATAGGTTGTGATGTATCCTCCACCACCCCTACTACCATGCGTGGATGTGGGAGTAGAACAAGGGGAACGGACTGTAGATATTGGCCACGTGCACTTGCTCTCCCTGAAAAGTAGTAAGGGCAGCCAGTGGACTGAAAGATCCAGAGGCTTCCTTCCTTCCTGGGCCAACGGAGACGAGTGGGAGCTTCTTCTGCTTCAGATCCCACCAGTAGCAGGGAGGTGTGCGAGTTCACAGCAGACATGAACACACAGGTTAGCACTGGCAGGAGACACCCGTATAAACAGAGAGCATCAGACGCCTGATCCTGTTCCTAAGGACCAGTGATCAGAAACGCACCTTTATAGGTCTCTTGGGATTCTGGTCCCCCAAACCTTTCATCCTACCTGCTGGCTAGGCAGACCTAACTTTGTTATTGGATCCCACACACATGTACGCAACAGGAAATCACACCGGAAATAATTCGAATAATTTAATATTAATATACTACAGACTTTGGTGATCAAGTGCAAATCTTGTCCAAACAAACATACTGATTGCATCTGACCACCTCAGTTTATCCCTCTCTTTGCTTCATTTCCCCATGCTTGTTCATCTCTGATCCACCTTGATCCCTCCATTTCCCTGCCTGTGATTTTTACCCCAAACATACCAGCATAGCCTTGTAAATCCTCAAATTGTCTTTGATTCCAACATCCCTCCCCCTCCAAAGCACTCCCCGGTAAACCCTAAAGCCTCTTTATTGCAGTAGTTCCCCTTCGTTTGCATAGATTCCAGAGAGTTTCCTCCCTTGAATCAACTTCAGTGGGTTTTGCAACAGGGACAAATGACTTAGTCGTTCAACCAGTCGTTGAGGGTTTTAGGAGAGGTTGATTCACAGGGATTATGTCTGCTGGGTTCCCCGCCTTGTCATTGTTCCTTTGATCACTACCTGACCTTTTATTCTGAATAGCCTTAAATATCTCCTATAGCTTTTTTTTTTTTTTCCCCCCCAAGAGAATCAGCCAGGCAGTTTTCCATCTGAATTAAGAAAGAATCCCGAGCATTTAGAGCAGGTGTGTTTGGTAACAGCCCAAACACCTCCTGTACAGTGTGTTTTGCTGCTTTTCAGGCAGGCGCAAATGTTATTCTGTGATTCTAAGTCAACAGGACCGGGTCTCCTGTGAATTGATAGTCCAGCACCTTCATTACTGAACCAGATGCAATGTTCTTGCAACACGAGGCTCAAACATGTCATTTGCAGGAGCATTTATGATGCTCAGAGCCTCGGTGGTGCTCGAGCTTCTGCACCTTGTACATGTAGATGGAGCATGATTCATTTCTGCTTGTCTTTTGCTTCTTCCCACCCGTCCTTGGTGCATCCTTAAAGGAAACTCACCAGATCTCATCAAGATAAGCCACGGGTCTGAGCAGATCGGGCATTTCTCGTTTTCTTAGAAACACTCCTGCTGACTACAACATTGTTGTTAAAAATAAGTTTAGCCTAACTGACCACTCTTACCCTAAGCCAGGCAACTGACAGAAGAACTGGTGCTCTCCGAGACTAGCCGAGGGAAGCAAGGCCCAGGTGCCTGCACAGTGCAGCTTCTCTTCTGAAAGTCGCCAGCAAGCTCTGGCACTGTGGCTTTTTTACCCTCTTTATGCCGGTTTCCACTGTGCACCTCTACACGTGCCCTACGTGACCTGGCCAGAAAACCGCTATTACTGCTGTGTCCTGTTTGTTCACCAAAGCTTGTTCCGGGTACAAAGACAAACATTTTACAACCTACGTAAAACTACTAATGTTTAACAAGGTTATCCGGCCTCCAGGAGGACCGATCGCAAAGTGTGTCCCGGCAGCAGGGACGTCGGCTCTGGATGGCGGGGCGCACTCTGCGCCTCTGTGCAGTCAGGCCGCGATGCTCACCAACACCTTGATGCCTCGGTCTCCTGCCGCGGCAGCAGCCCGCCACCGAGGTACCGAGCCCCGCTCCCCGGCAGGGCCGGGGCGGGGGTAGCGGGGCGGGCCCCGGCAGCCCCAACCCCAGGCGAGGCCCCGGCCCGGGCCTGAACCCGCGGTCCCGCCAGGCCCGGCTGCCGTCACCAAGGCAACGGCAAGCGGCGCCCGGGGGAGGGGGTCACGTGCCCGGAAGCGCCTCGAGGGAGGAAGTGACGGAGCGGCGGGGAGCCCCAGAGGCCAAGATTTAAAAAAAAAGAAGAAAAAAAAGGAAAAAAAAAAAAAGGGGGGGGTGAGGGGGCGGAACCGGCCGGGGCGCGGCGCGAGCGTGCGGGCCCCGCCTCCACGCCAGGCCCGCCCCTGTTCCCCCCCCCCCCCCCCGCCCCGGGGCTGCCCTGCCAGGCCGCGGCCGGGCCGGGCCCGCCGGGAGCCGCCGCGAGGTAACGCCCCCGGCCCCGCCCTCCCCAACAACGGGGCCCCCGGGCGCCGCCCCGCCCCGCCCCGCCCGGCCGGGGCCCGGCCTGGCTGCCCGCGCGCGGGGGGCGTGTCAGGCGGCGGCGGCCCGGGGGCTCCGGTAACGCCGGCAGCGCGGGTCCCTCAGGCGGGCGCGGGAGCTCCCGGCTGGGCGGGCGGCGGTGCCGCCGCCGCCGCCACCACCACCGCTGTTGCTGCCGCCGCCACTGCTGCGGGAGGGGAGCGGGGCAGCGCCGCGGCGGCTGCAGGTGAGGCCGGGCCCGGGTGCGCGGGGCGGCCGCGGCGGGGAGAGTTCCCCGGGGCCGGGGCGGGCTGGAAGTTGACAGCGGCGGCGGAGCAGCCATTGTCTGCCCGGCCCGGCCCCGGGAGCAGCGGCCGGGCACAACTCCCCCTTGCAGCCCCGCTCCCGCCTCCCGGGCGGCCGCCGCTCCCCACCCCCCCCCCCCTCCCCCCCGCCGGTGGCCGGGCGTTAAACACGCGCCTTTCTTTAGCTCCCCGCGGCGGGCATCCTGCGGCGGATCCCCGCCTCCCGCCGCGGCGGGGCTGCGTGCACGGCACGTACGTGTTGCAGGGCGCCTGCACACTCTTTGTCGGCTTAACTTTGCTGCCGGAGTTACCGGCGGCCGGGGAGGGGGGGGGGGGGCGCTGCCCGCCGCGCTGTGTCCGTCCGGTGTGTGTGTGTCGTTCCCCCCACCCCGCTCCCCGGGCGCTGCGGCCCCGCTGACGGGGCGGCGAGGCGCTTGGCGGGGAACGGCGGGGCGGGGAGCGGGCGGTGCCGGGTCCCGCCGTGCGCGGGAGTCGCACCTGCGGCTGCTCCCCGAGCATCCCCCAGCAGAGTTAACGGGTCCCGGCAGTTTCACGCCTCTGCTCGCGTCGCTTTGAGACTGTGTTGTAGAAAACTACAGTAGCAGGGCGAGGAGTGTTGGTGTAGTCCCGGCTGCTCATTTTTCCTCCCCAAAACCTGTGAACAAACCTTGTGCAAGTCTTACTCATTCGCTAACTTAGTTTCTCGAAGCGACAAAACCAGTTGCAAGGTTAGAAAATGTTCTGCAGACAGCAGTCACGTGCCAGGGGGAATGGATGGGGTGAGTGAATAAAACTTTTCTACCTCCTACCTAGTGTTCAGTGGCTAGAGTAGATGTTTGGCCTGACTCTTCTGCTCTTGCACTTGAAAAAGGTCAGGAACTTGTAGACAGGCCACCTGTGGTGGTCGTGGTTTGTGCTGGCCCACGTCCTCATGCTTGTGCTGCACTGTGAGCTGGTTTTCTCCCTTCTCCTTCCCTCCCTTTCTGCTGCCTTGTCCGTCCTGCCATGGTGTTAATAAGCCTTTGTATCCTTCCGTGTTTGCCTTTTAGGGTGCAGGTCTAGCTGTGGTTAATTTATAGTAATAGCCACGTTGTTACTCTTTCCCCCCCCCGCAAGGTGAGTTGATTAACTGAATCTTTTGGAAAACCCATGGTTTCATCATTTTTAGTGGGTTATCCATCTCATGGAGCAGCTACCTGAGTCGAGTGATCTGATAGCCCAGTGATCACTAGGTTTTTGTAAGAGGAGGGTGCTGGGAGATGCCCTTGGAGGAGGGGAGAGGGTGTAATCCATGCTGTTTTGTGTGGGAATAGCCTGGTTTTGGATCAGATTTCACTAACACGGAGCTGCATCCTTAGATGAACTCGCCTGGGGAAATACTGTGCCTTTTCACTTTTGTATTTGGAAAGGGTTTTGCTGGATAATCCTGCTTGCTGTGAGTGACTTAAAATTCTTACCACCCTTCTGCAAAGGGAGGTATCTGTGCCCCCAAAAGGCCTTCTGCCTACACAGAGACCAAAAATTTTTGATGCCTCTCATCCCAGAGGTGGGATTTCAGTAGGATGCTGTTTGTGCTAGGACCTGATTTTAAGAAGATCTAGATCGATGTGAAACCCTCAAAAATGCTGGAAAACTTAAGAATCCATGGTGCTGTTTACTGAGGAAACACAGGTTGGTGGAGCAGAGCACCAAGTCAGAAGCCAGGTTTCTCCTTCTGGTGTGGCTGTTGAGAGTAAGGGTGTGTGCTACAGCTAAGCTGAACCTTACTTACCACCTTCTTTCTCTCGCTGGTGCTTGTTGGCATCACAAGTGAGCTAATTCAACTCACTGATCTGGCAGAAAATTATGTTTAGGGTAGCTTTTCTGCAAAGTTAACATGTTGATCTAGGGAGCACCAAAAGCGAGGCAAATGCTGGAGGAACCTGCACAGGGAGGCTGAGAGTGGGCACAGGAACAGAAACGGTCTCCTAATGGTAGCTGAGCTACTAGATAACATGTGATGTGTGTAGCTTCACTCAGACTTGCATTTTAACCCCATGCGAAATACTTCATTTATCTACCACACTTTCTTTCTTTCAAAAATATTCTCTCCCTTCTCAATTTTATTTATTTTCAGGCTTCATTTACTTTTTGTGGTGCTGCCCCCTGGGGAAGATCTTTAAGGCTATTGTCTTCTCCAGAGCTTTTGTGTTCTAGATGGGTTTATTGACCAACTGTTTCTGGCTGTAAGAGTTGTGCCTGATGACAGTAGGGACTAGTTAGGCGGGTGTATGTCTCAGTTGAGGAGAAGATGACTGCAGAGTGGAATTATGACCCCACTGCTGAAGCAGTGCAGGAAGCCAGTGCTGAAATAGCAGGGAGATGCCTGAGCAGGACTTGAGGGCAGAGGTAAAATGTGTGGGGAAGACAGGACTGGAGCAGCACCTATCTGCTTGTCAATTATAGAATCTTCCAGATTTTGAGGAGCTGGTTTGGAGCAGCAGTTCCCTGATTCAGCCAGCCATCTTCTGCAGTGTTCATGCTGTTGCCCTACTTTAAAGTCATCTGGTGCCCTTAACACCATAACAGAATTTAAAAAGTTGTCTGGTTGAGACTATTGTGGCTCCTTTTCTCTTGCGCTGGTCTGTTTGTTTATGCACCTGGAAAAAGTTGTGTTTGGTGAAGGCTGTGAAGCTCGAAATCTCTGGATTTGGAAAGGTCTATACACTGGTGCTGTGGGGGCCTGGAAGCCTTAGGGTCTCATTTAGAGGTCTCTCAGATATGTTGCGGGGGAGCCAGCTGGTGTTTTGGAAACAAACAGGCTGTCGGTGATATTGAGACTATCAGAATCTTTTTCTTTCTAATCTTACGAGGAATGATATCCTTCTAAAAAGTCAGCATTTTCAGTGGAGTTGTTGAATAATCATTTTTGCACTTTCCCTTTTCTGACTCTAAGCCCTCCTACTGTTACTCCCTGTGCACCTTTCTCGCTGCACAAAACTTTCTGATCATCCCAATGTCTTACTCTTCTGCTAAGCACTCTCTTCTGTCTTGCTTCTCTTCCTCTTGGCTGATGAAAGCCTTCTCCAGTCCTTTCTCAATCCTGTGGTTCACTGCAACTCATCATTCTGCTGTTGGAAGATCTCTCTGGCTATGCAATGACCTCTTCAGCAGATTTCCCCTTACAAGTGTTGCCAGTGAACCCTTCATCCACTCTGCTTCTGACTCCATCCCTCCTGAAAGCAATCTGCCACCACAGATACCAAATTCCAGTCTAATATCCAAGTCACGATCTGTTGGGAGCAATAAGTAGCTGGAAAGTCCATGTGATCAGAGAAAGAAAGAGTCGAGGGCTGGGGGCTAAACTGGGAAAAGGAGGGACCAAGCTGGTATTTCCGCAGTAGGGCAGCGGAGTTGTGGGATAATTATACCTCTTATGGGACTGAAGGAAGAGAGGATCAGAAGTTGCCAAAGTGCAGTGAGAGACTGTTACTTCAGTTCACTAGCCTCTCTTGAAGGAGAGGTGA
This sequence comes from Strix uralensis, assembly GCF_047716275.1. Lineage (NCBI taxonomy): Eukaryota > Metazoa > Chordata > Aves > Strigiformes > Strigidae > Strix > Strix uralensis. Next base: position 82,269,486 of record NC_133976.1, read on the forward strand.
TCAGGTGTGGAGCCAAATGATTGTCTGAATGAGCTGCAGCTGCTCCTTCACTCTTGTGCCTTTTTAAGAGTTCAGGATGCTGTAGCTTCCAACTGTGGCACAGCAATAAAAATATGAGAATGTGGGCATTACATTTCTGACTGGGTTAATAAAAGATGGAAACCATGAGTATAATTCCTGGGTGATTTCAGAGCCCTGGCATCCCTGGTCCTCTGTGATGTAGCAGAGCTGTGCAAGGAGCCTGGTACTGGGATATTTCAGTAAAAAAATCTGTGTGATGCAGTGAAATAGGGTTTGGTTCTTTCTCTAGCCTGACTTAGTTTCCAATTCTTTCGATGTAGATCTGGAGTCCGTCTCAGCCTGAGCTCCCGGGATCCTGTCACCATGGAGACCGAAAGTGAGCAGAACTCCAGCTCCACCAGTGGGAGCTCCAGTTCTGGAGGAAGCACCCGTCCTCAGATATCGCAGATGTCTCTCTATGAGCGACAGGCAGTACAGGTGAGACGCCGTTATGTTCCGGGATGGCACGTGCATCAGTGCAAGGTGGTGGTGAGCCCTTCTGTGTTCCTCTGAGTTGTCGTGTGTCAAGGTGGGAGCGTGCTCGAAGGATTGTCATGTTTGCAGATTTAGAAATTCTTGTGCTGGGCCTGATGTTTAGTTCCTGTAGCCTGATACCGTGCTTCATGTTTTATAGGTTACTCTGCCAGTGTCCAGCCTCTTATGTTTAATCCGTACTGTGATCCAGTAGATTGATTTTAGCCTGCTGTTCTAGAGCAAATCATTCAGTTTATCATCCGAGTTCCTCTATACAGTGTATATCCTCCATGTACATACTATACTGGAATGCTTGTCTGTCTGCTTGAGCACGCACATCCCAAATACCTGGAAGTTTATTAAAGTCTTGCAGATGTGCTTCCCTCTGTCCTGGAATACACCTGTGATTGCCTGTTACCAAGTTTGTAGCTGTACTATGTATTTTGATGTGCTAATCTAGTGACTTTGCTTTTTTCATGGAGTCTAGGGATGGTCTCAGGGCTGTTATTTATGTCTTCTTTGCTCTCTCTAATTGCATTTCAAGGGCATGCTATTTTTGACAATTGGGTTTTCCTCTTTCTCTAGGCCCTGCAGGCACTCCAAAGACAGCCCAATGCAGCCCAGTACTTTCATCAGTTCATGCTCCAGCAGCAGCTTAACAGTGCCCAGCTTCACAGCCTGGCCGCTGTGCAGCAGGTGAGTTGCCAAGGGGCAGAAAGAGAGCAATTGGATCTTTCTCTGGGGAAGATCCAGAGATTCTCTCTTTATACAGTGACTTGTGCACCGAGGTCATCCTGATCCGTGATGAGACAATGAGTCCCTAAACACATTGTCTAAAGCTACTAAAAACAGCTAGTAAACTAGAAGCCTGATGCAAAGATTCATTTGGTTTTCAGATACAGAGCAGGGGAAGATAAAATTTGCCATCCCATGGCAACGCCCCACTGCACTTCAGAGGCCTATGACTAGCCCCTGCACCTTCTTTAAATAAAAGATGGGTGGTTAAATCAGCAGTGGATGCAGTAGTGTTTAAAAACTGTATTAAAGTGAAGCGTGGATTGTCACTTCTCTGAGAATAAACATGGTCTTGTGTGTGTGAAATTTCAGGTGGTATCCTCTGAATTTTCTGTCTTAAAACTTAGTAGCCCGTGTTTTCTTTACCAGTTACTAGCAAGAGGGATCTGAGGTACATCTTGTCCAGCCAGGATGGTGTTTCTTTAATTGAGATATGTTTATACAAATTGGGATATTTTTTTCTATGCGTAATTGTTGAGGTAGTTTTTTTTAAGCAATTTTGCTCACCTACCAGATTTTATCATCAGTTGAAGATGGATTATGTATGATGTGACTACAGTCCTGTCTGTGTAACAATATCTCCATCAGCAGCTGTGCTCCTTGGCTGTTAGTCCAGCATTTAGTTGTTCTCAAAATCCCTACCTGTAGTTTTATAGCATAGAGGGAATTTTTTTGCACAAATCTTAGTTATAAAACTAACTAAACTCGTACAGTGGAATTCCCATGGGATCATGGCGGGGGGAACTTAACAATATATTCATTCCTCCGCGAACCATATATGCTGTAATCTGAAATTTGTTACTTGGAGTGCTATCATTGCATTGTTACTAAACTGCCTAACTAGCCCAGCAAATTGCTAATATTGCAGGGAACATCGGAGTGTTAACAATGGATTTGCAGCATCGGGATGAGGGTTGCAGTGTGTAGCATGACAGGCTGGGGCAATGGTAGGGTGTATACCCACAGGTGGAAGGACTGGAGGTCATTTGGTGGACATATGGAGAACATAAGGGTCTGTTGTCCACTGCCTTGGGTAGTGTGTAGGACTGAACTGGTTGGGGAAGAGGAGGCACGTTGCTGCACCTGATTTGTAGGTCACAGCAGAGATTTGCTGTGGTTAGACTGTGCTCCTGTTCTCTGGAATGGAAGATGATGATGATGGGACTAGGTGTTCTGACAAAGCCAAATATTTGGGCTGGGTTGAAAAGTTTGTTCCAGGTACTCATTTCTCTGTCAATCTCTCTTGCAGGCTACAATCGCAGCCAGCAGACAGGCCAGCTCCCCCAACACCAGCACCTCGCAACAGACCACCACCACCCAGGCCTCTGTAAGTAACTGCTCCCTCACACACATATCAAAGCCTCCGTCCCACCCCGCACCTTGTTCTGTCTCCTCTTTGTCTTTTAGGAAGGGAGTCAGCCAGGGAAACGCAGCCTCTAAGAATGCTGGGAATCCATAAGATGCAGACAGCTTTGAGGATTTGGCGTGCTGTCATTATTGGTGGGGGTTGAGGAGACCAGAGAAGGTTTCTGAGTGGGAGAGGCCTCTCAGCTGGAAGGATAGACACTGATCTCTCTTTGCTGAGGCTTTGAGGATACATTGTATGAATTAGAAAAGGATCAAGACTTCTAAGAAGGAGGAGTCATGAGCAGCTTGAAAGGGAATGCTCTTTTTTTTCTTGGGCAGAGTAGTAGTTTGTTGAATGAGAAGAGTCTGGTTTTGTAGTGAGTATTGAGGAACTGGAATTTGTTCAGAGAGTAGATGAGTTGGTAGGGTAGAGGTTACTTTGTGGGTTTTTTCCTTTCCTTGAGAGGCTGGAAAAAAGTATGTATTTCTTTTGGATCTCTTATTGCAGTTCATGCTAAAAGTGATATTCGGGCTCAGCAAACAAATGAGGTTAGCATCCAGGGCTTTGGCTAGTTTAGATTGTGTAGCCTCTAAGACAAGAACTTTTTTCTTCTTGGTCCCCTGTGGGATACAGGAAAAAAACTGTAAAATGTCTGTTCTGGCTGTACCTCAGTAAGTGAGTTTGTATTTGTTTCTTTGCCTCCATCTCTTCATATATGTTTTGGGGCTTTTCTCTGTTTTAAGATCAACCTAGCCACCACATCAGCTGCTCAGCTGATCAGTCGGTCACAGAGCGTGAGCTCCCCCAGCGCCACAACCCTGACGCAGTCTGTGCTCCTTGGGAATACCACCTCACCACCCCTCAACCAGTCGCAGGCCCAGATGTATCTCCGGGTAAGAGATGTGTAAGCAAAATATGTGCTGACTGTGAAACCCACTTCCTAGCCACTTCACTGTTTCACTGCTTGGGATTACCAACACCTTTGGGCTACCTCTAGCTTTAAGGATGAGGCACTATATTTTAAATTCATATGGGGAAGCTCTTGTCTCTGAAACCACAAGTTTAACCCTGGACTCAGCTGAGGGTAGATGAGCTTTGTGTTGTTTGGCTCAGGTGAGATTGTTTAAGAACTATGTTTGTCTCTGCTCTGCATAGATGTTAAAGATCCCATGGCACTTCTTACGAGAGTGTAAATGTGAGAGATATGTCTTAGACTTGAATATAGCTCACAGAAATAAAGCTACTCTTCTAGTTCAGTGCTGGAATAGATATATGGTAAATTACTCTCTTCTACCATTGCTGACCTCAGGGATGTAACTCAGAATTCAAGTAAGTCTAGAAACATAAATGAACATGAACAAATGTGTCATCCTTTTATTTGCTTTCAAGTGCTGCTAAATAGAAGACTTTAGGCTTGATTATATAGTCAGTCTGGGGTTTAGTTACCTAATTGAAAAATATTTTCTGTGTCTGTTGACTTTAGATACAGATTGTAATCTCCTTCTTTTCAAGAAAGCCTGGTCTTGGATGTATTCCTTTTATCACTGTTTCTCAACCAGTCCCAGATATACATCTGAAAAATCAACAATAGCCCAGTCTTTTAGCCAGCACAGGGCAGTCTGTGCGAGCTGGCCCAGGCCCATGTTTTATAGAAGAGTGCTTGTTTCCATAAGGCAACTGTTCCCAGTTTTCTGCTCCTGAGGCTTATGTTCAGTGTTACAGTGCAGGGAAGGGTTGGGGGTTTTACAATGTGTGATATTGCAGCCCAGTGTTGCTTTGTAATCTATTTGCTTGTGGTTCGTTGTCTGTCTTTCTCTCTTCCCCTCCATTCCTCTCATTCCACATCACCTGACCCTCCCTCAACAGCCACAGCTGGGGAACCTGTTGCAGGTAAACCGGACCTTGGGCCGCAATGTGCCTCTTGCCTCCCAACTCATCCTGATGCCCAATGGGGCCGTGGCCGCTGTGCAGCAGGAGGTACCACCCACTCAGTCTCCTGGGGTCCATGCAGACACAGACCAGGTCAGTGACACCCCCCTCCCAGAGCCCTCCCCTTCCCCTGCTCTCCCTCACCCCACACTCTGGTGTTGCTCTCCAGCTGTCCCTGTATAGCAGATTAGCTCTGTTTTATCCCCAGCCTGTGTCCCTGTGCAGGCAGCAGATTCTGTTCTCTCTTGCTACCCTTTTTTTGTGTTTTATTTTGCCTCCAGAGATGGAATTCATTTCTACTTAAAATTTCTGGGGTGAGCCACAGGCTGGATCAATCCCATCTTCACAGTTTCTCGATTGTTCTTGTGTGAAAAGCATTGTTGAGTTCTATGTTCAGTTTTCAGTCACTTGCAATGAGGAGTCTTTGCTATAGGTAGTATTCCTTCACCCACTTGGTTTGTTGTTGTAAAGATGCCATAAACCGTGCAGGCCACAAGGTCTTAGCTCTACCATTCATCTATATGTAACTCCAGGGAGCTGCCGTGGCTTCCCATTTACCTCGTCTTATCCCAGTCATTTTTGGGATTTCCAGTTACTTCATATTTTTCTCCTCTGGAGCATTTCTTTGAAGGAAAGTCAGAGGATGGCATCACCAAAATGCAGAGGAACTGGTGAAATCTGAAGGGCTGCAGGCCACAAGTAGATCTTTGGGTCTGCTGAGTGGAAAACCCTGCACAGGGGGAGGAGGCAGGTGGCACAAAAATTGAAAACTGGTCTTTAAAGGGGTAACTCAGTGCTTTTAGAGCCATGCTAAACTGGGTCCTACCAATGCAAAGCAGGCAGGTCTGAAGGCTGTCCCGTGCCTCAGGGAACGGCGGTGTCCTCATGTGCCCGTTCAGAAAGTGCCACGAGGTCTTTAACTTCCATCAGAGATGGGGTGGGAGGGAGTTCAGGATAATGTTTCCGGGGGAGGGCTGCACCTGAGCTTTGTCCTGCAGTGTTAGCCAGCTCCCCACATGCAATTTAAAGCATGTTGCTTATGTGTTCTCTGCCAAACTTTCAGCAAGTAAAGTATGTAAAGCAAACTGATTCTGTTCTGTATATGTGTTTTTAGGTGCAGAACTTGGCTGTGAGAAGCCAGCAGACCTCGGCTGCTAATGCCCAGCTCCAAGGCTCTGCTCAGAAGGCAGCTCTGCCAGGAAACTCCCAGGCTTCGGGCTTACCGCAGGCCACCAGCACGGGCCAGACCTTGGCGGTGGCTCAGGCCTCCTCCGGCAGCGCAGGCCAGTCCCTCAACTTGAGCCAGGGGTCAGCGGGCAGTAACGGTGTCTCCGGGGGTGTGGTGGCAAGTGGTGGGAGCCAGACCTCAGCAGGATTGAGCCAGACCTCCTCGGCAGGAGCCACAGGCAGTTGCCAAAGGAAAGGCACGGGGGTGGTTCAGCCGTTACCGGTAGCAGCTGCCCAGGCTGTGACTGTCAGCCAGGGAAGCCAGACAGAGACAGAGAATGCAGCCACAAAGAAGGGCGAAACGGACAGCGGCGGACAGCAAACGGTGGGCATGAACCTGACCAGAACTGCTACACCAGCACCCAGCCAGACGTTGATCAGCTCAGGTAAGCGCAGACCTGTCCCTTCTCTGCAAGCCCACTGGGCTTTCACAAGAGTGCCACTTGAAAGCCCAATGGTGAGAGGTTTTCCAATGTGCCTCCCAGCCTCTGGGCTCCTGGAGGTTTTTCTCTAGGTGTTATCCCTCTTTATTAGCCAGAAAAGTTGGTTTAGTCCCTCATGTGTCCTCTGCCAGTCAGCTGTTAGTCATTTTGGAGCTTAATGACTCAAACCAGTGCAGTGGCTGCCTGCCTTTGTTGTTGTTGTTCCCAGCTGCACTGTTGCTAACTTTTGTGCTCTCCCCTTTTCCCACTCTGTGTTTTCACAGCCACATATACGCAGATCCAGCCGCACTCACTGATCCAGCAGCAGCAGCAGATCCACCTGCAGAAGCAGGTGGTGATCCAGCAGCAGATCGCCATTCATCACCAGCAGCAGTTCCAGCATCGCCAGTCCCAGCTCCTCCACACAGCCACCCACCTTCAGCTGGCCCAACAGCAGCAACAGCAGCAAGCACCATCTCTGACCCAACAGCAGCAGCAAGCTCAACCTCCGCAGCAGCAGGCTCCACCTCAAAACCAGCAGCAGGCTCAGACCCTCGTGGTACAACCTATGTTGCAGTCCCAACCGCAGCCTGTGCAGCTCCAGCAGGACAGTCCTTGCCAGCCAGCCACCAAGTCACCCGTTCCAATTCAGTCAAAATCTCTGGTCACCCCCATCAAACCACCTCAGCTTGGGCCTGCCAAAATGTCGGCAACGCAGCAGCCTCCGCCGCACATCCCCGTGCAGGTGGTGGGTACTCGACAGCAGGGCTCAGGCCAAGCCCAAGCGCTGGGCTTGGCTCAGATTGCTGCAGCAGTGCCGACGTCCAGGGGAATGCCAGCCGTGGTCCAGCCTGTTTCCCAAGCCCATGCTGCTTCCCCGTCATCTTCTTCAGCTCCAGCATCCTCGCAGGAAGCTCCTCCTCTCACCACAGGGGTGAATTTGGCACAAGTTCAAGGCACAGCCCACATGGTGAAGAGCCCAGCCTCCTCTCCAGTTGTGGCTCAGATGCCAGCAGCATTCTACATGCAGTCTGTCCAGTTGCCAGTAAGTGATACCATTGAGAAGGAGAATAGCATATGGATTCTCTTTGTTCATTCCTAGGACACCAATCGCAGCCCAGGCCCAGGTCAGTGGGATGGGATGGGTAAGGGTTTGGGTAAAGGGATGTGGAGACTTTTTCCTCTCAAAAACACTAATTCCAGTCCAGCCCTTGGGGTTACTGACCACAAGCATTTCTTTTCTACATTATCATTCAAAGGCTTGCGTGAGGTAAATAGGTGAGACTCAGACCCTGCCCCAAGTGGGGTAGGTGTCCACATCACATACTAAATATCATGTTTAACGGTGTGGTGGGTTGACCTTGGCTGGCTGCTGCGTGACCATCAAGCTGCTCCATCACTTCCCCTTCACAACAGGACAGGGGGAGAAAAATACAGCGAAAAGCTTGTGGGTCAAGATAAGGACAGGGAGATCACTTACCAGTTACCATCACGGGCAAAACAAACTCAGTTCAGGGAAATTAATTGATTGACAATTAATCAGAGTATAATGAGAAAGAAGAACAAATCTAAAAAACACCTCCCTCGCCTTCTTCAGTTTCAACTTCATTCTTGACTCTTCTACCTTCTCCCCCTGAGCAGTGCAGGAGGATGGGGAATGGGGGTTGTGGTCAGTTCATAATGTTTTGTCTCTGCTGCTCCTTCCTCCTCACACTTTTCCCTTGCTCCAGGGTGGGATCCCTCCTTTAGGAGACAGTCCTTCACAAACTGCTCCAGCGTGGGTCCCTCCCTCCCAGCAGTTCTTCAGGAACAGACTGGTCCAGCGTGGGTCCCCTGTGGGGTCACAAGTCCTGCCAGGAGCCTGCTCCAGCATGGGCTCCTCTCTCCACGGGGCCACAGGTCCTGCCAGGAGCCTGCTCCAGCATGGGCTGGCTCTCAACAGGGTCACTGCTTCCTTCAGGGTACATCCACCTGCTCTGGTGTATGGACATCCATGGGTGCAGGGGCACAGCTGCCTCACCATGGGCTTCACCACAGGCTGCAGGGGAACCTCTGCTCTGGCACATGGAGCATCTCCTCCCCCTCCTGCACTGCCCTTGGTGTCTGCAGAGTTGTTTCTCTTGCATATTCTCAGCTGCTGTTGTGCAGTATTTTTTACCCTCTCTTACATATGTTATCACAGAGGTGCTACCAACATTGCTGATGGGCGTGGCCTTGGCTGGTGGCGGGTCCATCTTGGAGCCAGCTGGAACTGGCCCTGTTGGACATTGGGAAGCTTCTGGCATCTTCTCACAGAAGCCCCCCAGCTACCAAAACCTTGCCACATAAACCCAATGCAAACAATAACTGGCCTCTTTGTTTCTCTCAGGAGAGGTGAGAGTTGAGTGGGCCATGAAGACTGACCTCCCCTCTCCTCACTGGGTGTGGATACCTCCGGGTCAGAGACCCCTTGGTGTGTCGTAACAGTCACTGACTCTAGGCCTGAGGATCCCCTATGCAGAGGCTACGCAGGGGAACACAAAGATGGCTCATATTCCACAGGCCTCATCCATGCTGCTGTGAATTGTCCAGCTAGGGCCTGCCTAACTCCCTGGGACAACAGCACTTTGCCAGCTCAGAGTCCTTTAGCCAGTTGCTGAGACTGTTTATAAACTCTGGCTGCTGCTTCAGGAAGGTGTCACAGGATTTGTCTGATTTTTAGAGTAGGGGGACAATTCTGCTGTCATCCAACGTATGCCCCCTACTCGTTTGACTGTCCTCCATCAAAACTCATCTGATTTAGCCAAAAGCCTGTTTGGAAATGGCTGGGTGACTTCCATTCCATTTCTTCCTGGAATAATCCTTTGAGGATCACACAGTGTCTTGGTATTATATCAATGGATCAAAGTGAATTGGGACACCAGATCCTAGTCACAGTGGCACGGTAGTGAGTCTTCTGAAGTTTTGCTCCCTGCTAGGCACATGCTCCTAAGTAGAGATATGTACTGTGAGGGAGCTAGAGGCATTTTCCAGGAGAAGGAACCAGGCTGGAAGTGACGTACAATGGAGTGAGATGCATCTTCCTTTTGCCTTTGATCTGTTTTGTTCTTTGCTTTGGAGCTCCTCTCTCTGCTTAAGTGTTCCTCTTTACTCACACAGGGCAAGTCTCAGACCTTATCGGTAAAGCGCAAGGCAGAGTCAGAGGAGGAGAAGGAGGAGTCACCTGGTGTCACTGCACTCCTGCCTGCCAGGTCCTCTCCTGTGACAGACAGCCCCAAAAACATGGAGGAGAAGAGTGGCCTTGGAGGTGAGGTACAAAGAAAAGCTCTGCTTGTGTGTGCTAATGATCTGATCTCGTGTTCCATTTGAAGTAGATGGAGCAAAGGTAACTGACTCTCGTGCTATTAACTTCCCAGATAAATCTGATCCTGCTGCTGTTGCAACCCCAAATACTGCCTCAAGTGAAGGAGGATCAGTCACCCCCACCTCTGCTCCCACCCCAAACCTGGCAATGGTGTCACGTCAGATGGGAGACTCCAAACCCCCACAAGCCATTGTCAAGCCCCAGATCCTGACACACATCATTGAAGGCTTTGTCATCCAGGAAGGAGCAGAGCCCTTTCCGGTAGGGATTCTCTGTGGTGGGGGAAGACGTAGTGCTCTCTTGGGAAGGTGGTGAGCTTCCAGCTTTGGACAGGAGTTTCTTTCCCCATATTCCAACTCAGCATTTTTAGCCTGAGACACAGACAGTGAAGAGTAAGGGAAAGGAGGGAGGTGCCACGCATGAAGCAAGGCACTAAGTGGTGGCATTAAAGAGAGTAGGTTGGAAGGAGTAAAACAGGTGTGATGGGAACTGTTTTCTCCAGTAGTCCCCAAAGTGATAATTTATGCAGGAGTTGTAAGAAGGTTCTTCCTTCTGATTTTTAGTGAGGAAAAGATGCACTGTGGTTTGAACAAGCAGCTAGTGAAGTTAAAGCAAATAAGGGGAAATGCAGTTACATGCAATTGCAGGATATTGAAGGCAGATAGTACTTGGTGATCTTTGAATGAACAGCCAAGCCTGTGAGTTGGGAAGGAGTAGTAACTTTGTTCAGCATCTCTCCTTCCCTAGTAGGCAGAGGGTTTCTTCTGAGCTGTAATAAGGTGTGAGCAGCATTACACCTTGCAGAGGGCGGTGGACACAGACAGTCCTTTACTGATGGCCCAACTCCTTCTCTTCCTGTCTAGGTGGGTTGTTCTCAGCTGCTGAAAGAATCTGAGAAGCCGCTGCAGGGAGAGGCTCCTTCTGGCCAGAGTGAAAACCTGTCCAGCAATTCTCCGGGAGGGGACAGTGCTTCTATGGGTGAGTTTCAGCACCAAGAGGCCTAGCTAGCGTTCCTGAAAGTTTCTGCTCTGTGATAACTGTACCTAACTTTATAACATTATGGACTTGTATTTCTTCCTGCTAACTCCTTAGAGACCCAAGCTATGGACCTAGGATCTCCTTGTCTTGAGTGCCAGAAGACAATACTTTTATGTTGTTAATATGATCTAACACACCCTGTGTCAGCAGTAAGCAGGAGAATCTGAACTGTACCTGTCTCTAATGACCCTGAAGGCTGTGAAGGATGCATGGACACAGCAGAGAGTGCAGTGATGGGAGATTTCCCACACGGCCTTGTAGGATATGAGGGATACGCTATTTTTTTGCTTGTCAGTACTGTTTCACTGAACAAGAAGAAATAAACTGCTTCGTTCAATATTCTGGGATCCTAATTAGTGGAGCTTCTGCCTCTCTTTCCTCAGCTTATTCCCCAAGCTAACTGCTTAGTAGATTCAGTAGAAAATAGTGCTTGGAATATGTCTGCTCTGAAGAAGAGTAGTGGAATGGGGAATTGTGTGATCTGCTTCAGTTCAGATCATCAACTGGTGTATGCTTCTGTGTCTCACTAGAGCTTGATAAGAAGGCAAACTTGCTGAAGTGTGAATACTGTGGGAAGTATGCCCCAGCAACCCAGTTCCGTGGCTCCAAGAGGTTTTGTTCCATGACCTGTGCTAAAAGGTAATAGCAAGACATAATCTTTGTTTTCTCTGACTAAACATTCTCTAGAACTGGGCATGTGCCCCTTCTCTGGGTAGTGTACAACACTTCAGAACATCTGATCCTCCCTCCATGGGATGCACTGGCCACAGATATCCTTTAGGATTCTAAATTATTTGTGAATGCTTCTAGGTCTGGAGAGGTGGATGTGGTGTTTGAGTGTAAACAGGATTTCAGACTTGCTCAGAAAATGAAGTGGGAAGTTCTGGGGCTCCAAAGAACTTCTTGACTGACTAAAAGAATGTGTTCTGGTAGCTGTCTGCTGCATTGGTACTAGACAAAGACACAAGGGGAGCATTGGGGAGAAGTTAGACTAGTCATTGCTGCTTCCTATTGATAGCAGAGTGCTTGTTATGGGTGGTCTTTCCCTCAGGGGAATGACTTAATTAACCCTTTAGATGTTACATCAAGACTCTGATGTCCAAATATTGCTTGTGTCAGCAGTCTGGACTGGTTCCTTCCAAGGGGAAGCCTGAGGAGGAGGAAGAACAGAACTTGATGTTAAAGAGGAGTTGTATGCCCATCTAGAGGAAGGAGAAGCAGTAGGTTTTGATAGTTGCCATTTCCTAACTGCTGCTCTGCTTCTACTTATTTAAGGTACAATGTTAGCTGCAGCCATCAGTTTCGGCTGCAGAGAAAGAAGATGAAGGAATTCCAGGAAGCTAACTACGCGCGTGTGCGCCGACGGGGACCACGGCGCAGCAGCTCTGAAATTGCTCGAACAAAGATCCAGGGCAAGCGCCACAGGGTAAGGACAGAGTCCTGCCTGCCTCTGTCAAGGCAGGGGTCAAAGCTCTCACTGCTGGATGTGCCACTTTCTTGTGATGTAGTCGTACAGGGTACGTCAAGTGCACAATGACACAGTTGTTACACAAGGCACGGGGAGCTGTTCTAATTGCTCATCATCTGCAGAAAGCGGGTTCACGTTTGTATTTGTTCTGTTTACTCTGGTTTGCTCCTGTGTGTGTCTCAGAGGTCTCAGTGAGTGAGATCAGCTGACAGCCTCTGTAGAAAACAGTCCACTTTTCCCATTTGATTAGTGTTCTTCCACATGAATTATTCCAATCAGATTATAGAAGCATCGAATGAGCTTCAGTGCTGATGTGAGGAAGAGGAATGAACTGGGGGAGAATGGGCAGAAGGAAGAGGGAGGGAGGTGAGGGTAAAGTCTCCACTCTCTGGCATCAGGGAGCTCTTGTGTCAGCTGCTTCTGGACCAACAGCCTGAGACAGTTGTCCCAGATCGTTGGGACGACTTCTGCTGTTCCCAGTGTATTGTTTTGCACCTAGTAAATGTGAATTTCTGGCAAAGCACCTTTTGTTTTCTTTCTTTCCTATGGGCTTGTAGGGCCAGGAAGACTCAAGTCGAGGCTCTGATAACTCCAGCTATGATGAAGCTTTGTCCCCTACGTCTCCAGGACCCCTGTCAGTAAGGGCCAGTCATGGAGAGAGGGACCTGTCAAACTCTAGTATGGCCCCACCTACCCCAGATCTACACGGCATCAACCCAGTCTTCCTGTCCAGCAATCCCAGTCGCTGGAGTGTGGAGGAAGTGTACGAGTTCATTGCATCATTGCAAGGTGAAGTTAAGATCCTCTCCTGCACTCCTGTATTCCGGTAGCATGGGGGAATTTGTTGGTTCTCTTTCCAGAAAGAAAGTGGTGCCTAATGCTTTTATTGTACTTTTGTACATGTTTCTGAATTGGAGTAGATGGTACAGATGGACGATTTGTACTTCTCAAGTAGCCCGTGTCCTCAGGCAGACCGGGGACTAGAGTGGGGAGGGGGGTCAGTTAGATTCCTAGCTTGCTTCCTGTACCTGCCAGAGGCCCGAAGAGTGGGAATGAGGGCAGAGCCCAAGGCACATCTGTTTCTCAGTGCTGTTTTTTGGCTTCACAGGATGCCAGGAAATTGCTGAGGAGTTTCGGTCACAGGAAATTGATGGCCAGGCCCTGTTGCTTCTGAAGGAGGAACACCTCATGAGTGCCATGAACATCAAGCTGGGACCAGCTCTCAAGATCTGTGCCAAGATCAATGTCCTCAAGGAGACCTAACAGCTCTGAAGCCAGAGGTCTCACTTTTGCTCTGACCCCAGGGTCGCAGGGCAGCTGCCAGCTTTGGAGCATCCTGCTGGGGCAGGGAAGAATGGGACAGTCCCCTGTGGTCTTGCATTCAAGAATGAGATAACTGATTGAAACTGCCATGCACAAGCCCATGTCTTGGTCTCTTAATGGTGCTACAAGGGGGAGGAAAACTCCCACCTGGGGCCTTGAAACATCTTTCCCTCTTCCTGATTTGAATATGCCTCTCTTGTATACCACATAAAAGACCTGAAAGGGACCTCCTTCTGTCTTAGCAGACTTCTGAAAGGGAACTGCTCTCACCCTTTTTTTGCTACAGCAGGTCTGCTAGATCTTAGTTTTGAATCTCACTGTGCCAGAACTTGAGGCATAGGAAGAGTTGGCCCCACATGGACATTGGGAGCAGCTGTGCTTGGGGCATTTAGGAAGGGGAACTAGTAAATTCCAAGTGACAGAGGTGGACAAACAAGAGTTTGAGCAAAAGGGGCTGCTGCTGTTCCACTCTTAAATACCTAGGCTGCTCGTGAACTGGGTTGAATAGCCATTCCAGCATGCATACCAAACCTGAAGGCCTGTGGCAATAGGAGCTGCCTTAGCTTTACTGTCTCCTGTAGAGAATGCAGACTGAAGACAAAGTGTTGCGGCAGCTATCCACTCCAGATACTCCTCTCTGAACCAGTCAGAGGAGGATTTATCCTGAGTACTTATGACAAGGTGATGGGAAAATTGATGGGGAGGGGGATTGTCTTATGTTAGGGAACCCTGCAGCACTAGGTTTGTCTCCCCATTGTGCTAGGGCATAATTTACAGATCCAAAGCAGTCTCCAGAAGCGCCAAGGCTCTTCATAAAATGGGCTGGGGTTTTGGTTTTGGGTTTTATTTTTTGTGTTCTCTTATCAGTTTGTATTATTTTTGTGTCTGTCTTCATTATCCTCAGGAGAGCTTATGGGACAAAGTTTAAGCTGGCAGGATTGTATTGCCTGCCTCAGGTTCTCTTTTTTTTTTTTTTTGGTGTTGTAAAACAAATATTTCTCTTCCTCAGTTGAAAAAAAAACCCAACAGAATCACACCCTCCAGCAACTGAATAGTAATCCTTTAGTGCCACTTCTCCTTTCCAAGGGGTAGAATTATGTTAAAGTCCCTCCCTTGCAGCCCCTCCAGGTTGGTTGGGTTTTTTTAAGGACCAAATGTGGTATTCTGAAGTTTTGTAACCAGATTGCCAAAGGTGAAAACCTGGTCAGAGTTCTCTTCCAGAAGCACCTCTGCTTCAAACAAACAGGCAAAAAACCCCTGAAGACATTACACAAAGCATGAAGAGGTAAGTGCCCCCTAGAGCCAAAAAGCTGAAAGCAAGATGATTTTATAAACCATGTGTCTCAGCTTTTCTGTTTTCAGAAGTTTCACTTATAAGTGAAACATAAGACAGTTTTGTGTGGAAAGCACCTACTGTTGTAGGAGAGCTGTAGTAGCATGGGAGGACTAATAACACAGCTAGGAAAACATTAGAGATCTTTGGAATGGGCTCTTTATTGACCCATGTTAGAAAAAGAGAGGAGGGAAGGTGCTGAGAAGGTGGATAAAATGTGGCAGCAGCTTCCTAGTCTGAACTGTACTGTTGAGTCCCACTTTAATGACATCCTTGGTCCTGTGAGAGAATTCTGGGGCTTCAAAAAAAATAGGCCCAAAGGAAGCTGCCCATGCTTGCACCCCAGTAACACTATTTGGTCTGATGTAATTTGGGGGCAGGGAAGGGGGAGGTTACAATCTCTAGCAGCAATCAGCAGAGGAAGACTGCCCTTAAACCATTTTATCTGTAGCAGGCTGGGTGTGATAAAACTCCTGTTTAGTTTGACCCTTGGCAGGGTCGGCAGGCAGCTATCCTGCCTATGGTACTAGCTACTTCTGAGGACCAGATTTTATTTCAAAGGGGAAGGCTTCACTTCTTCATTTCATGTTCAGTGTTCTTAATAAAAAAATGCTTGTTCAGGCTTTGCAAGTCTGGCTACTTTTTAACCCCCCCTCCGCAACCTGAACATTAACTTAGTGTTTGAGAACTACAACTGGCATCAAAAAGTTACTTTTGATTTTTATTGTTGCAGAAATACAGAGTATAGGAAACTTTTCCCATCCATAACTACCTGAGCTTTTAAAGTATACCCCTCCCTCTTAAGCCCTAAGGACACTGGAGTTACACAAAGTGGCAGCAAAAACCATGTATTAATAAGAGGAGATCTTGTTCCTGGCAAGAGTATTTCAGGCATAAGGCACCACACACTAAGGACCCTTCACCTTTGGGTAAATGAGATGGTCTGGCACCAAAGAAAGCTCCTGTTACATCAGCACACTGCTTTACCATGTTTTTTGGTCATTTTATTTTTGAAAGTTGTGTTTTGTACAAAAAAAATTACCTTAAACACCACCATGAAAAACAGTAACAACAGACTTGGTGACTTCCTCTTTTTCCCCATGTTATGAGAAAGATTGAGACCATAACAAAAGTCAAAGAAAGCAGGAATTGTTTGCCCACTCTAAACCCAGCAAGAAAGCAGGGCCACCCCTTTTCCCCTCTGTATCACTGTTCAGATTCCTTTGGCAGTACTAAAAACACCCAAACCTTGTCTGTCCTCTGCTGTTAACAGTAGTGGCTTGCTTATTCACAGTCTCTGCCCTCAAGACTGAGGGCAGTTCTCTGCCAGTCTACACTAGGGCAGAATGGGATTGCTTAGAGTCTAGCCCCTCAAATAAAAAGCAACTAAGAATCAAGGTGCCAAGTTCCTGAAGGTTCCCCTCAAGCCTCACAACTCAGCTGTACCTGCTTTTCACCAGAGTCCCAGGAGAAGGTCGCTCTCACTCCCAGCCAGTAGCAGTATGCAAGTACCATCTGCACAGGGCAAATACCTTAAGACTGGCCTGCACCATGCTTAAGGGGACAGCTTATGAAAGCAGGAGTCCCTTACGCAGTTTTTAATGTGTTAGGATTCTCATCCTTGGCTTCTGTGGTTCCTTTTTTATAAAAACAAATGTCATGGGAAAAGCCTCTGCCAAACAAGGAACTTTTGGAGAGCATGAAATCACAATGCTGACAGTGACGGAGCTGTGTGGGCAGTCACCTCAGGAAGCTTGTAACAGAAGTCACGGGGCAGCTACCTGTCTCGTTTTGCCTTGACGTCAGTTCCAGTCTCAGCAGATGTTTCCTTTACTTAGCAGCACATCATTTCCTTTTGCTTCTCAATGATTGAGAAGACTTGAGACAATATCTTGACTGAACTGGAAAGTCACAAGACTGTATTTAACTCCTGTAGTTTTTTAGCATTGCTCCTCTCCAGTCTGAGAGGATGGCATGCATCCCTTTACATCTGTTGAAGGAAACTGGTGTGTACTCTTCAACAAATTGCCATTAGGAAAAGAAAAGACTGCAGAGGTGCTAATGCCTCTTCCACCCCCATGGAGTCTGGCATAGAGCACACTGTACAGGTTATACTGGCAGAAACAGCGTGTAACAGTGCAGAAGCTAGAAAAGCTGAAAATGCATTCAAAGAAAAATAATTCCAGTGTTTTACAGATCCTGTAAACCCTAGGGGGGGGGGCGAGGAAAAAAGAAAAAGACACAAAAGATCCCTCCTACAGTCTCAGCTGTTTTAACCCATGGCCTCCTTCCCCATTCTGCACCCATCCATGGCCCTTTTTTTCCTCTCAGTGATTCATCTCCCATTCCTGCTCAGTGCTGAATGCTGATATTGCTTGCTTTCTGTCTTCTGCTCGACTCTCAGCACTTTTCCTCCCCTCCAGCTCTGCTGCATTTTTAAAAACCTAAGACAGCATTATATTCACAAGACATGCTATCAGGGACCAGTGCTGTTCACACCCAGAGGCATCCATGGGACTTGACACACCGGAGACAGCAAAAGCAAACAGCGTAAAGAAAATCAGAAGTGAGAGAAGGAGAACTGGCTGGGAGGCACCCGGCTAAACAAGCACTGGGAGATGGGGAGAAAAGAACTCAGTGCTGAAAGCCTATCACATCGGTAGCAAGTGGTCATCCCGTTCTTCTGACTCCTCACCCAGCTGGTCATCGCCCACACCACGGTACGCAGCTGGTGCATTTCGGGGCTTAGATCGGCAGACAAAGTCACAGCCATCCTACAAGCACAGGATATCGCACCAGAATCAGACGCTATGCAATTGACTCGGCATCCAAAGCAAAGCATCTTCTGCCATTTCTCTTTTTGCTATGGGATTATGCCTAGCCCTGTGCTAGCCATGTGGGACAGGTCCCTAAAACTTGTCAAGACAAGAGAAGCATGCATACAAACATTCTGCTTGGTTTTGAGAGTTCTGGGCATACTGATTAACAGTATGAAGCAACATCAGACCGAGATGAGCATGGAGGATAAACAGCACTGCCTACAGTGACCAAGAAAGGGTTCCAGGGAGTCACGTGAACATTTCACAGTCCCCAGCTTAACATTCCTACCTGAAAAGTGTCATCCACTAATGAGCATGTGTTTAGTTTGTTACGTAGCAGTTGCAGGATATTGGCAGGGAATCAGTCTCAGAAAGGATTCAAAAATACTCAAAAAAAACCCCCCCAAAACAGAACCAAAACAAGCCTCTTCTGCTGCTGCAAGGTACACTACCCTGGTGGTATGTCTACCCAAGATACATAGTCCACAAAGACAAGGCAGATGCCATTTTCTTCTGTCCTAATATATGGGTCAGGCTGCGAATATACAGGGACTTTTCACTCACCGCCACCAAATTGCCCAGATCTTGCCAGAAGGCAAAGTGAGGAAACTGCTCCATGCCCTTTGCTCCCACTACAAGGCGCTGGTAGAGGAACCCACCAATGATGTAGACTGCAATCAGTGAAGCAAACCTGGAGGGAAGAATTAAAAATCAAAGCTGATGAAATCCTATAGACAACCTCTTCCAAGCCAACTACCTGCCTCAGATTGGTATTGGAGCAAGTAGGCGAACACCACTCATGAACAGAGCTATAAACAGAGACCAGACCTGAAAACGTCCCCAAAATATTGATCTGCTAGTATAAATCTTTCAGCAGCATTACATGACGTAGTGTCTCTAAGCACAAATACAAAAAAATGAGTCAAGACTCCTGGTCTGAATTCCCAGCTCTGGCCAAGACTTGTTGTACAATTTTAGGAAGTCATATCTTCCGTGTTTCAGTGCACTTGTCTGTAAACTATGAAGGAAGGTGTCTACAGGGAACGGAGCAGCTCTGCAGCATCAAGCCTTGAGCAAGAGCTTTGGTCCAAAAAGCTCAGAGGCCTGGTAACATCTAACAGTGGCTGTGGATAGGTACATACAATTATCTAATCTAGTATAGCATTCAGTGTGTTTCTAAATGGCACTGGAGATTATGGCCCAAACATGAACAGCTCTTCAAATGACTCACGTGATCAGCAGAATGGAGCCAACGCTGAGATGGGAATCCTCAGCTGGACAAGCCACACTGCTGTCCATCTCAAAGAGGTAGAAACAATCCTGCTCCTTTTCCCGCTCTTCTGAAATAATGCTGAATGAACTCTGCAATTTGGGAGAAGTCACGTGAAAATACACCCAGGCATGCTGAACTTCACCAGAAGACAGTTTTATCACCGTTGGTGCAGCTCAGCAACAGACACTGGAGGACAGAAAAAAACCTTGCTGCCTCCTCAAAGCCCTTCTGCTTTGAAACAACCGTTTGTGTGGCAGCCTCCTGCTCCTCTCCCACCTCATGTGTCACTCACCGCTGTAACTCCCCGCTTGCAAGAAATCATTATCACAGCTCTTCTCTTCTCACCACTGCAGTGCCTGCCATATGAATCACCTCCTTTATAAATCAGCATGATCCAGTCACCTGCCAAGAAAGAAACAATACAGGCTGCAAATCCAGATCAGGAGGTGAAAGGCAGATACTGAGTAAGAAAAGTATTGAGTGGAATCTTACTTCCATTGAAGACCTGGGTTTCATTGATTCTTCCTATCACTGTGGTCCTTCCATTCTGTCTATCTGTTTGCACCAGGCCACCAAAATCGTGCAAGGTGCTATTGACCTCCCTACACACCCTGAAATGGTAGATGTAGTTTTCTGTTTTGCCTTTCTCCACAGTCACGTTAAACCTGCAGCAGGGAGAGGACAGCACAGGCAGACCATAGGATTACAAAGAACAAGGCTCAAAGCAGTGGACGCTCGAGACCTGGAAGCCACTCACAGCCCATACTAATGGGGGAGCCCATTCTGCAGTCTGGCCCCAAATCTCCCCCTCCCCTTGGCCTGAGGGTAGGCACTGCGCAGCCCCGAGGCCTGCAGGGTGTTGTACTGTACCTCATTTCACTCAGGGGCTCTAGTTTCTTCAGCAGGGCTCTTTCCATTTGCGACTCGCTGCTTTCATCACCAATCACATCACAGCTCCTCTCTTTTGGCTGTTCAGCCCCCACACCGACAGCGAGGGCCATAAAGACTAGCAGCACAGCAGAGGTATGGCAAGGTGATGACATCCTGGACACACACCACAGAGAACACAGAGGATTTACTGTTTCAGCCCCCTGTAAACTAACTTCAGGATCACAGAGTCAATGACTGGCCTCTTCCTCATCCTGATTGCAAAAAGGAGAAGTCAAAATCTAGAAACATCTCACAGTTTCCAAGAGACACTTAAATCTGAATCTCTTGCACAGTCAAAGACAATTCACTGGGCCGATTTGGGATTCTTTTCCAAATTTTGCCTTGGGACCACAAAAAGTTTTGCTGCTGAGCACATTAATTAGCATTGATTCAGCCACGGCAGACCCCAGCAGGCTGAACACTGGAGTAAGTTGCAGGCATAAGCCATCGTTCATTATTGCATCGCACTGAGAAGCCAGTCAGCAGAAAATTATTTACCAGGCCTCTAATCAATCCTCTTTGCAGCTCTCTTGTGAAGAGCCACTGTGATTAGCCAGGCTCTGTTTGTTCAAGAGCCTTAATAATTATAATTATGTTATCTTTCTAGTACTACTTCAGCTGAGAATCTGTAAGTGTTTAATAATGCTAAGCTGCAACTTCACAGAACAGTTTTCTTCTCTTTACACAGGGGAAGAAAGAAACTGAGACATCCTCTGTAAGATCCAACTGAAGAGGTGGTAATGAAGATAATAACAAAATCTAGAAGATTTGGCTTTCAGGTTCATGCTAAAAATCACATATGAAACACCCCATGATTGCACCAGCCAACCACAGTGGCGCAACAGATTCCCCTCTGCTTCCCCCATCGCAGATTTCGGTAAAGCTGGCAGAAGGCAACCGAAAGACCCGCAGTTAAACCAGAGCCTGCCAAGGGGACTGAACCTAACGATTACCCCCAGCCCCCGCGGCGTCCACCGTGGCAGCTCACAACTGCCAAGGCGGCTCTGATCGCCGTAGAGGTCAGATGCAAATGAGACGAGGTGAGATGTGCTGGAATGAGGAAGCCTGTGACACAAGAACTCGTGATTCCTCTCTCACAGGGCCAAAAGCAGAACCCTGCCTTTCGCACCGGCTACAGCTTCTCTGGCCAACTCGCCGGCAAGCGTTTCGCTCGCACACAGGCTGAAGTAAAAAGCGATGCGGCTCTTCCCTTCCCCGCGGCCGGTTCCCGCCCCGGAGGCCGCCTGCCGCTGCCCAGCGCTGGGACGGAGCTGCCCGCCCAGGGCAGGCGCAGTTTCACCCCCGCGGCGGCCCCAGAGGCCTCGGTGCCGCCCCGCTCCCCCGCCCCCGCTCTCCACCCCCCCCCCCCACCCGAGCGCCACCTCCCTCGCCGGCCCCGGGGCCGCCGCACCCACCTGCTGCCGCACCGGCCCCGCCCGCCGCGCCGCCCGGCCTCCCCCCGCCGGGCACGGGCACCCCTACGGAAGAGCAATCGCCGCTCACGGGCAGCCCATGCTGCGCGCTCGGCGGTGACGGGGCGGCCCGGGGACCGCAGGCGCGGACGGCACCAGCCTCCTCCGCGGTCCCGGCCGGCACCCCTCGCCCGCCCCGTGAGCCGGAAGCAGGAAGGGCGTGGCGGAACTGGCGCTCTCCACCAATGGGAACCCGGAAGCCGCCAGAATCGCCTCTCCCACTAGCGACTCCTCAGCGAATGAGGAGCGGCGGTGGAAAGGGGCGGCTCCTAAAGCCCGCCTCCGCTTATAGCGGGAGCAGTTCCAGAGCCCGCCTCCTTCCTCTTCTCCCTCCAATGGGCGGTGAAAAAAGGCGTGAAAATCCCGCCTGCCCTCTCTTCTCACCCAATGAATGATGAGGGCCCCTGGCGCCCGCCGGCTAACCCCGCCCACCCGGCAGCCACTACGGCTCGAGGCGGGAGCCGGTCGCCCAATGGCGGAGAAGCGCTCCCCGTCGGGCCGCCCCTCTCCCCGCCCCTCGCCCCGCCCCTCCGGTGCCGGAAGCGCCGAGGCGCCTAGAGGCCGCTGCGGGGCTGGAGCCCGCCGAGGCCCCTCTGGGGATCAGCTAAACCCGGGGGTTTGTGCCCTTTCCCCCGGCAGCCGAGCGCTCACCCCGGCCCTCACACAGGTCCGGGTCACCTGCCTTTCCCCTCGCGCGCTCTGTCGAAGGCAGTAGTAGACCATCCCTGTCCGTGGACCTTGCCATCCCCACCATGGACCTCCAGAGTGGCTTCTTGTTCAACACACCAGGGAGACCGTGGTTCATAAAACTGCCCTGTGGCCTTGATCCTGCTGCTTTCGTCCCTCTCCTGACACGCTGTTTTGTTACACTTTGGAATAAAGGTGTCTTCACCAGCTTCTGCAAGCTTTAACACTGCAGAGGAATTCCAGGTCCGGCTGCTCATGCACGAGGTTCGTGGACTTGCACATCCTGGGTATGATTAATAAAGCTTTAAATTATTTGAGATTGGCCTATGCAAAGGACATTTCTTTTAAGTCACGCCCTTGCTGTGATGGTAAGAGAGGCTGCTTTCCAGGGCTCTGTTACTGGAAGGAATGGATGTGCTTTGCCAGAGCTCTGAGGCTTTTGCATCTTTTAGTTAAGAAATAAATGCTGGATTTAGTGGATTTGCCAACATGCTAGAGAGGCCACTTGGTTGAGGGGACTTTGGGAGGCTTCCCTAAGGTGTGCTGCTTCAGTAGTGAAGAACTGGGAAGGACCATCATTGACCCCTGGAAAACTGATCAGTTTTAGTCTGCTGTGCTGTGTCTCCTACTGCTGATTCCACTGGGAGTATGGCACAGACATCTCAGCTGCAGAAGTCAGATTTATTTATATTCATACTTGGCTATTAACTGTGTGTTGCCTGCATACCTCCTACAGTGCGATCACTTCCTCTCTATTTCCTGTCCAAACTCAACTTATTGCTGATATTTGAGAGAAAATGGTAAAACGCATCAAAACAGAGCTCTTAATTCTTCTTTGCCAGTCTTTATTTCTTCACTTGTTCACAAATGACACTGTTTTTGTGATCACACTGGCCCTGCAGGCAGCCTGTAGGGCCTTTGGCCACAGCCTTTTCCCCTTGGTCTGGGCACTTAAGCTGTGTCTGAATCTTGTTGGTTTCTTTCCAGCCACACAGATTACATTCCCAGCTAAGCTCTGATCATGACTATAGCACATTCTCCCTCTCTGGGCTTGACAGGTCTCTTTAGACTTCCCCGATATCCATTCAGAGCATTCAGGGGAGGCTTTCCCCCTCTTGTGTTGCTCTGCTGTCTTCTGCTTTCCCCTTCCTTTCAAGTATAGACTCCCTGTCTTGCTGTCTACAGGTCCTGCCCAGGATTAGAAGGAATCTTGTGGGTGCAATATGCCACCTTTAGAGGCAAGTGTGTGATGGAGAAATTTGCAGAAACATCCAATCCATGCCTTCCCAGACATGCACATCGTAACAAATCAGCCACAACACTCTATATCAAACTAAAACATCCTCCCAGGCAATCACTTCTCAAATTTACAGCATGTCACCAGGATGGGGAGCAATCATCCCTGTCCTAGAACTGAAAACCGTGGCAAACTCTTTTGTTGAGAATGCCCAAACAATTCTTGTAAATGAACCGTACCAGTGATGACACCCCGAGCCTGGCAAACATCTCCAATCTGAGCATGAAATGGAAGGGATCAGAATCTGTATCAAAACAAAAACAAGCCAACCATGTAGCTAAGAGGTTTCTCGGGATGCTAGAGCATCAGTACTCCCCACCGTAGAATCATAGAGTCGTTTAGGTTGGAAAAGACCCTTAAGATCATTGAGTCCAACCGTTAACCTAGCACTGCCAAGTCCACCACTAGACCATGCCCTTAAGCACCACATCTACATGTCTTTTAAATACCTCCAGGGATATGGTTCAACCACTTCCCTGGGCAGCCTGTTCCAATGCTTGACAACCCTTTTGGTGAATAAATTTTTCCTCATATCCAATCTAAACCTCCCCTGGCACAACTTGAACCATTCTCACCAATGGTGAGTCCTCACTAGTTCAAAAGAGAACTGTCCTTTCCTGTTATTGCTGACCACAGAGTCACAGAATGAGGTTGGAAGGGACCTCTCAAGGTCATTGGTCCAAGCCCCTACTCAAGCCAGGCCACCTACAGCCAGTTGCCCAGGACTGTGTCCAGACGACTCTCCATAGAGGGAAACACCACAACCCCTCTGGCCAACCTGTGCCAGTGTTTGGTCACCCTCACACTAAAAAAGTGTTTCCTGATGTTCAGAGGGAACCTCCTGTGTTTCCATTTGTGCCCATTGCCTCTGGTCCTGTCACTGGGCACCACTGGAAAGAGCCTGGCTCTTCTTGTACCCTCTCTTCAGGTATTTATATATATTAATAAGATCCTCCCCAAGACCTCTCTTCTCCAGGCTAAACAGTCCCAGCTTTCTCAGCCTTTCCTCACAGGACAGATGCTCCAGTCCTGTTACCATCTTTGCGGCCCTTTGCTAGACTCTCTCCAGTCTGTCCATGTCTCTCTTGTACTGGTGCTGTTGAGATCTTGACTCAGAGGGTGCTGAGGGATGCCAGCTCTCAACGCCTGCCTGTGTCTCATGCACATTCACGCTGGGTGTTGGGTGTAGACAGAGTTCCCAGTAAAATTGTCCAAAGCTCACAAGGCTTCCTTCTCAAACCCATGCTGTCCACCTCTACTTCCCTTTGGACAGCAGTTGGGCTGCCAGTTTGCTGTAGCCATTGCTTATCCCACTTTTCACCTTGTACTCTTGCTATTCACCTTTTCCACCTTGTGTTCTCGCTATCCACCTGCTTCTGTCCTGAGAGGGAGCTCTTCAGAGCTGCACACATTCTCACAATTACTGCATCACTGTAATCACAGCCTCTCACACTGACAACAGTTAGAATGCCCACGAACTTTGTGATTAATCACTGCTTCCACTAACAACTGTTCTTAAGACATCCCTCATGAGGTTACGAAACGGAAGTTGTTGCACTTCCACTGCTCTCCATTCTGTTGTAAATGTGGTTATTCTGAGCAGCTGGAGATAGAGGTTGCAACTTCACATTTCTTGTCTTCTGAATGTAGCCTCAGGTTTCCTGTTTCACAGGTGTGGAGTCCTGTCACTCGACAGCCTGATCGAAACATCTTGTCATATGCACTCTTTGCTTTGGCACAGAGGGAAGCAGATCAGAAACTTCTGCAGCCGAAGTGAGTGAGGGAATAATTGATACTTCTGTCAGATTCTCTCAGACTCCTCCGCTGAGGGCCAAAGCTGCACGGGGAAAAAAGAGGTAAGGAAGCTGGATGAGGTAGGTCAACAAAAGGTTTTATTTTGAGAGAAAGCAAGATCTAACAAAAACTCTGAGCTAGCCACTGATTTTGAGTGCCAGCTCACTGTGCTGTTGCTCTGGTTCTAGAATTACCCTGAGTATTTTAATGTGATAAAAGCTGATGGGTTAGAGACCCAGCATTGCTCCCCTCGCTCTCTCCGTCAGACCCCTTTTGGTGTCTACTCCTGGGCATTCAACCCAGGTATTCTTTTCTCTGAAACAGAGATTTGCAGTTTTAAAGTTGTCTGCTTGTCAGCTATAAGAGATTGTCAGCAATAGTTCTTTGAAGGGCATGTGAGATGCGAGTACAGATAAATTAGGGGCGTGTGCTAATCAGAGATCAGAGACAGAGGAGGCATATGAAATCATACAGTCTCTCTCCCCCGTGGGGCTCTGCAGGATTCTTTTGTGATACATTTTTTCCTGTGTTTCCTCTGTTCTAGTTTTACGTACCTCCCAGTGAGCAAATTTTCAGCTTTTGCCTTGAGACAGTTCTGCAGGGCATTTTACTATCAGGAAGATTTCTTAGTGCTTTCCTTAAATTTTCTCTTTCCTTATTTCCAGGCCTTGCAGATGTCACACTGAGCGATTTCTTTCACTGCTTAGTTGAGAAATACCACCTTAGAAGAGTGAGATTTTGCATTGGTGATCATTCTTTACAAGTGTCTCCTTCTCATGAGCTGATTACTTTTCCTCTAAATGCCCCTGTGCTTTAGACAAGTTGTGTTGCATTGGCTGCAACACTAATGGTTGACCTTTTTTCAGAGCTGTTACAGCAAAGGGGGCTCTGTGGGATATGAGATTTCCACACCCTGATCAGAATAACTGCATGTATCTGTGGCTGTTACTGCTGCCTGATCACTTGCTGCACTATGGAAACAAAGCCAGTACAGAAACCCCCAGGTTCCTATCTGGTAATCACACTCCATCTGCCTGGAAGGCCACTGTCTTGCTTTTACATGTGTTTTCATAAGAAATGATGTTTTCTGTTGCATCAGAAAACACGGGGACATCCCTTCATTCCTTGCCATTTGCGTTCACTCCCACCCTCTTGGAGGTGGAGATTACCCGATTGAAATGTTGGCAGTTTTCTTTTTAATATTCCTCCTCTCCACATTCCTTTATATACCCTCATCTTTTTGAGCTAAAGTCAGAGGACCTAAAATAAGGAAGCTGATCTTTGAACACACGTTCTGTGCATATTATTTGATTATTTCCTAGCTCTCTTCTGCGTGCGAGGAGTCTCTAAGGATCAGTTTGAGTACCTTCCTTTAGAAGATTTTTATTTTCAACTCTGTCCCTGCCTCCATCACTTTTGAGAGATGTGCTCTCACGTGTTTCATCTCTCTGTTTTCAAATGCACACCCTTGTTAACAAGTCATGATGCAGTATCACAGGTATATCACAGGGTAGAGGTCATTCCCCTGGTCAAACCAGCTGGTTTTGGCTGTCATGGACTCCTCAAAAACGAAGAGTTGCCCTGGCTGTCCTCTGGCTTCCAGAGAGCCTTAGATAAGCCACAAAATGTCATTCCAGCAGTCACTTAAGACAGTGTTAGCCTGTGTGTCATGCTTGTAGTAACAGCAATAACCAGGTCGGTGCTGTAGCCAAGGACAGGATCCTCATTTCTCAAATCCTCCTCCCCGGCCCTAGGTAGTCATGTTGCTCCCATACTGACGTAGGCAGGAGCTGAGGGAAACCATTTGGGACAGTGCAATGACATTCTTCAGATTGTCCTAGAAGACTTGAATTACAAAATGCTAACAGCTTTCAGTTTTTGAACTGAGTCTGGACTCCCAAACCTAAAATATTGGGTCACGTTGCTTGCAGATGAATGCAGTGTATCAGTCATTTCTCCAGAGCACTGAGAGACCTAACAGGGTGTTTTGTATACTAGAAAATTATAACATTGGATATTTATGTTAAATGTCCACCAGTCCACTTCCCCCTTCCCTTGGGGAGACTCTTCCACAGTTCCTCAGACAACTACATGGAAATATTTCTGGATGCTCCATTGAAATTTCCCTCCTCTGTTTTGAACTCATCTCAGGTACTTCTCCCATCCTCTTCTACAAGAGCTTCACGTGTAGTCCAGGGGCTGAGGATCAAACACAAACCCCTGAATCTGTTTTAAAAAGGGGGAACTGCAGGGACTCCCCTTTGCAAGGGGTAAAAATCCCGATCTATGAAATTCTTTATTCCACTTCCGTGGACTGATCACTGCAGTTCAAGTGAGGCTTAAATTCACCTCGAATACTTCAATATGACTTTCACACTTTCTTTTCTCCTCCCAAAATTATCTAATGGCATAATTTTTCATTTTTAAGAACTAAAGTGAGCTCTCCCACTGCTCTGGTTGTGGAGGTGTCCTGGGATTTTGTTTTGATGATGAGTCCAGTCAGTTCCTTTTTTCTGCAGTTGGTTTGAAACAATAGTGGGTGAACTGCTCTATTCATTGCCAGGAGGCACCAGCTCGGTGCCGGTGCTGACATTTAAGGATTAACCATTTCACTGACTGTCATCGCAGTCGCCTTGTCCTGGAAGTAGTTATCGTGAAATCAGGAACAGTGATCTGGACGATGCAGGAGGTAGCTTCTTTGCGAGGCAAGAGAGGAAGGAAAACAGAAGTGCAAATCCTCAGAAATGTAGTCTCAGAACAAAGAATTATGTTTCAACAGATACTTATCTCCTTTTACTTAGTTTTCAGCTGTAATCTGCAGAGAAGAAGCTCCACCCTGCCCTTTAACCTCGGGCTGACTCCATTCTCTTGAGGTTTAATCTGAAGGCAAACCCCACAACACCAGAGCTGCAAAGACGACCTTACAAGAGGAACCGAGAGCAGGCAGAGACCAACTACCCAGTACAAGTCCTTCAGTTTGCCCATTGTCCTCTTGCCTGAAGCTGAGGAATAGGGTGTAACTGAAAAGTCTTTCCATATTTTGTAACTGAAAAGAGATGGATTTTTGTTCTTTAATAATGATTAAAAAAATAAATAAATGTTGCTATTTTTTAACTACAAGTGGGACAGCTAGAAGATCCTGAAAGCTTCAGGAAACACAACAAAACCTTTACCTTAGGAAAGATCTTTCTACCAGAAGAATGATGCTTACAACAAAGTTCCCTCATGCTTTCATTTGTTACCTTAGAAACTTCTAAGCAAAACCGCAGGTCTAAATATATTGCTATAAACCAGAAACTGATCTTAAAACCGCTGAGCCTGCAAACTGCTCTAAGATAAAAATAAATTATTTTTTATTAATTTATTGATCTGGTCTTCTTTCTGTATTTGGACCAAGCTTCCAATGCTTAAAGGATGCATTCTTGTTTTTAAGTGCAGTCCCTTCCCCTTCTGTTTTAGCACTGGCTTTCTTTGTCCTTCCCACAATATTCTTGTTACGTGATGTGCATTTGTTTTCAGCCTCCACCAAGAGATCCTAAAAAAAGTCTCCCCTACCGCTTACAAATATTTTATTCCCTTAGCCATCCCTTTAAATTTCTCTCTGACAAACTTCTTCACTTTCCTGTCGTTTCCCATTTTGAAATTATTATACGACAGTGCTTTTTGGTGATGGTGTTGATGGTTTTTGTCTCTGTTGAATCTCAGTGAGTTTGTGTTCACTGCAGCAGAGAAGCTGCTGGATGGAGCCACAGGGAACTGGGTGACCTGAGCACAGCTCAGGGCAGTCACAAGATGCTTCGTTTTCTGTGTTTCCTGGCTCTCCACTCCACAAGGTGCTTGTTGATGGTGTCTAAGCATTCAGTCTCAACATCACACCCTGACATGGCATTTGCATAATTTAATGTAATTAATTGACACCTGTCATCACTGTGCTTCCTTCACAGTTGCTCTGGTTTTGTTTTTTTGCTGATTCATGAGTGCTGTCACCATCCTTGTCTGGCAGTCCATAATATAATTTCAACTCTATGCATTTAGTAGTATTTGCCTGGTCTGTGGGGATGCTGTTACTGTTACTTCTTGATGCAGTTAGTTATTTAACCTAATTTGACTGTAATTTTACTTGAGCAGAGAACAGCCCCCTCCATTTCCCCTGTGTATTCTGTATCCTCTTGCTATGACATCCTGCTCACAGCTCTTCTTCCACCAAGTTTTTAACATGCTTGCTGTGGTAATGTCTTCGGTTAAAGCTGCCCTTCCCCTTCCTCCATCTTATTCATTAGACTCTTAGCCTATTTTGGGAGTACAAATCTGTTTGGGTCTTGTGACATGACCAAGAGAGAGAAGCACCTCAGGTTTCATGAGCTCCACTGGGGACTTTGCTGCTGGATTTGCATAGAAGACTCTGGAGCACCACAAGAGCAGGATGTGGTACATAAGCTTAAGGGAGAAGCACAGGGAAATCTTGGGTTCCTCAACATCATTAGCTGCACATTTAGTCCTTCTTAGAAAGTCCTGTTGTCTGTGCAGCTGTCATAGTGAAATTAATAAAGCAAGAAAACCAACCCCCCCCGGAGCTCATCCGTGGCAGTAAGAGTCATCCTCTCCTTTGCCTGGGAGAGTGGAGATTTTAGTGCTGAGATTTCAAACAGCTTATGAAAAGTGAATGCCTCTCGGGTCAAACACAGCTCCAGGAGATAACAACAGGAAAGCAAGGCGTAGCCTGGTGGTTACCACGTTGTGCTGCTGTACACGAGCAGATCTCTACATAGCAGTCCTGCCCTGGCCTTTGAAGGGAAGCTGTGCTGTGCTATGGTGGAGGCTGCCCCAAGGACTTGTCCTCTGCCACTGGCAGCCACTGAACAGCTGATGGTGGTGGTGAAAGTGTGGAGGGGCATCCCAAGGGCTTCAAGGCTGGCCCTCCCATCCTGCCACCCCACCACGGGGGAGGCAGATGAGAGCCTAGGACTGACTTGGGAGCGTCCTGGGAAGATGTAACATGACCATGTGTCTAAGCCTGTGAACAAGATGCTGAGGTTAAACCTGTCACTGTTGCTGAGAGAGCTGGAGGAAAGACCTTGAGTTTCTTTTTGTGTTTAAGCTGGAACATCGTGCCTGTGTGTGCAACTCTGTGATTCCACCCTGAGCTTCGATGCTGAGGCAGGAGTGGGTTTGCTGGGAGGCTCCTGCCAGCACGAGGTGCCACATGGTGCCTGGGGGGCTCTGGCTGACTTGGGGCGGGTGCTTCCTCAGCCGGGGTCAGCCACTGCAGGGGCTGGACCAGGCAGCTCTGTGGCCAGGCAGGGGCAGAGCTGTGGTGGACCTGGAGATGCTCAGGTACACCTCCTGGGAAGCTCAGGTGCACCTCCTGCGAGGCTCAGGTACACCTCCTGGGAAGCTCAGGTGCACCTCCTGGGAAGCTCAGGTGAACCTCCTGGGAAGCTCAGGCAGGGATTGATGACCCAAGACCAGCTGAAATGGGGCTGGCAGGCAGGGACTTGGGGAGACCCTGGAGAGGGTAGTCAGGGACAGTGATGGCAGCAATGTGCAGAATGTAGACAGGCAGGGATGCTCTAAATAGTTCAGTTCTTTATGGAAATGTCCAGGACACACTATGTAAAACCACCATCAGTTTTCATGCGGCTGCTGTTCACTATGGATTCTTTTCTCTTTTATGGCTCCCTGTCTGTGGCCAGCAGTTGTGCTGGGCTTGTTTATAGGCTTTGGGATACTGAACATCTCCCTAAAGATTGCTTTGATTTGGAAGATGAGTAAGATCACAAAGGGGTGCTGAGGATGAACAACCAACAGTAAAGGACCGGAGACTCACCTAAGCACAGGAGCTCAGATCCTGAACTCCATTATATGAGGTTAAACCAGAAGCTGTTATAGGTTTCTACCAGCCTTAAGTACCCACTGAAGAATATATTCCTTGTGCAGACCCCAGGCAACCCATTTCAGATCCTGTGGCAAAGAACAGTGAAACATATTATTGAAAGTTTTTTGTAGACTTGTCTGCTGTAATTACAGTGGTAAACTGTAGAACAAAAATGCAAGGTCTATAACACTTTTGCGTGCATGCAGAAGGTGCTAAACCATGTAGGAGAGCTTACTGTTTGCTGCTTAAAGCCTGTTCACCTGATGTGTGAGATGATCACACCGTACCCACAGAATGATGTCATTTTTTCCCTTACTTTTTGCACACCCAGAGAGTCATCTGCTTTCCGATAACCAATTTTGGTTCTCAGGTATCTGAGTAGTTCAGAAGAAACCCTGAGAGAGTGTGTGTGTGTGTGTGTTGCACCAGCATCAGAGTGCATGTGACTCTTGTATGAAGATTGGAAATTGCACAGAGGATATGGAGTTCAGTGTTCATGCATTGTTATTTTTAGATGCTTATCCTGACTTGTGTTTTCTGCATTGCAACTATCCAGAAGAGTTGCTTTTCAGCAGGTCCTTGGTGACAAGTGTCTTTCTGTTGGTTAGTGGTAGAGAAAAGCTGGTATTTTGATTCCTTTACAGGTGACTCCCACCCACGCTGCCCTGAGCAGTGGGTGGCCTACAGAGGGAGCTGCTACTCCTTCTCCAAGGAGAGGAAAGACTGATATTCCAGCCAGGAATCCTGCTGGGCACAGGGAGCTCATCTCCTGGTGATCAGCGATACCTGGGTAAATGGTTTTCATATTCTTTGAGGATCTTTCATTTCCTTTCAGATACCTCAGTGATTGACATCCAAGCAGTGCTGTCACTCTGTCAATATTTTGACTTTAAAAAAGAGGGAAGATTTATGACTGTGATGTTACAGTGCACTTCCAGTTTCAGTATACACCTTAGAAGTTCCCAGCAGGGAAAGAAGCAAAGGGGGGAAGGGAGAGGTGAGGGTCACTGTCAGCTACTCAGAATCATCCTATGAAGGATGTTAGGAGACAGCCTTCTCTGCCCCTCTCCACCTCCCCTCCTATCCCCAGGAAGGTTGATGTGAATGATTACAGGAAAAGACTGTGGCACTGTGCAGTCACTGTACTCATTGCCTACAAACCATTATGTCCCCACTCTCCAGAAATGCTAAGGAAAAGCGGTGCCTCTCCTCCCTGCAACCGCTCCAGCTCCTCCTGCGCAGTGACCCTTGCCACTCCCTGCGTTCACGCACGGGGATTTCTTTCTCAGTCTGTTTTCAACGCTTACTTCCTCTCTCTGCCAAAAAACCTCAGCTGTGCTGGTGAAATCAGAAACCATCTATTCCACTGCTTGTTTTCCAGCAGGTGCTCACTGGGGGCAGGGGCATGTATGACCACTAAAGAAATGGGTAGAGCTGATCACTAAGGAGGTGAGGCATGTCTGCCTAAATAGAGCAGAAGTACTTGATCTGGTTTTACACAAGCCAGGGCTTATTAGCTCAGGTCCAATGAATGTGGACAGCTTCCAGTCCCTGGACAGAAGTTGCATTGTATGATGTTCTGTGGGGGCTTACAAAGCCAAGCCTCTGCTCGACTGGGAGTATGTACCAGGCTGTCACACTTGCTTAGGCAAATCCTGATTCCTCAGGAAATACCCATCTTCCCCAAATTACCCATTTCTCTGCATGAAGAAAGCCTCCCTGTTCCATCTGCTTTCTTACTACTGTCTCTGCTACTAAAGTGTTACCCATTATCCCTGCTCAGACTTCCCCACGTAAGCAAAACTTTCCTAGCTACCCATGCCCTGTGCTGCAAAGGCTGTGATTGTTCAACCTCCCTTTGCCAGGGAAGCACAGTCACCTCCAAACCACCAGCAACACTCAAGCATTCCTCAAGCTACTACTCCCACTACTTTACTAAGCCAGCTTTGTTAACGGCAAGGATGGAGCCCAGCTGTACCACTGAAAGGTTTCTGTTGTTTGGTTTCATTGCAAATGTGGACAAGACAAACTTCTCTCTCTTTTTTTTTTTTTTTTTTTTTTGGCGGGGGGGCAGCGGGGAGGAATTTACTTCAGGGCTGAGTTTCTGTGCAGGCTTCACTTTTTAACAGTAAACAGGAGTTAAAAGTTAGGTAAGAGGAAATGAACATTGAAAACACGTAGGAGGAAAGTTTGTATAAAATGTAATGAGCTTTGGTCCTGGGCTCTTTACACAGATCTGTCAGTTCCTTTGCTTCCTGCCCTGACCTGATTTTACCTTTAATTGTTAATACTTTGTATTAGCTTGCTGGCTAGCTGTATGGTAGAGCATTAGTATTAATACTAATGGCATACATTCCTACGTAAAGCTCTGTGTAGGAAACTCCAGGAGAGTGGGGTGCCTTGCCCTCAGAAATATCCTTTGAAGAATCTGCCCAGAACCCTTGAAAGCACGTTTACTTCCTTGTGAGTGTACACATAGTTGTTATTTCAGGCATGATCTGCAGGGCTGATCTTCCTGATTAGAAGATGCTTGAGAAGCAGCATTGTCAGCCTCTTAAGGAACAGTCAGGCCAGGGGATTATCTTGCTCTCTGTTCTCTTTACTTATCCTTACCTCCATTTTCTGGTTGTCTTTCATCAGTCACTTTGTAATTTGTCACCATTTCTAGGACCTGTTCAAGAGTATTCAATCAGGATATTTCTGGATTGGATTGAGGAACAGCACAGGCTCCGGATGGATTTGGGAAGATGGCTCTATATTCAATGGCACTAAGTGAGTTTCATCCTGTTTTAAAAACAACAGTGCTAATTCAGATTGCCTGGTGTTCCACAACACCTAGAGTTCCTGCATCAGATCTCAGGAGCTTTCTTCCTGGGCAGATTTTCTTCTTACTGTCACCTGTATGGCACTGAACTCAGAAGGGTCTACTTTTTACTTCCCTGCACCTTGTAAAGGCATGTACCTATGAAAAGCAGGGCTAATGTTAGTATCTCACTCTCTACTTCCCTCCAGATCTGCTCAGACCAAGGATTATTTACCTGCCCTGCCCACACAGTGACTCAGCCAGAAAAGCACATGGTCCACCTTGCACTCATTCTGCCAAGTGCTGGTGTCACTGGGTGTGAGGACCCAGCCCTTTGATCCTTCACTGGTGCCAACCCAAGTCAGAACCTTAATTTTGGTTCAGTCTTTACTTGGACAGAACTCAGCATTCTGCATGAGGGAAAACATTGTGATTTGGTCCAGTGACTTTGCCTGGCCCTTTCCTTTTTATGACAGTTAAGACAAGGAGTTAGCCTCTAATATTTCTCCAGCAAGGAAAGTTGCCCAAGATCTTGCTGTCAGTAGGTCAGTACTCTAAGCACTTGGCTTAGTTTCTTCTTAAACCCAGCTTTCTGTTCTTACAAACTCCTTGGAGGCAATCATCTTTCGATGAAACTCTCAGCACTGCTGTTCTCATGGAGAGGTTGAGTTCTTTCCCTTCCTCTGGGCTCCACCCTTCAAAATCAGGTATTTTTTCTTTTTTGCCTCCAGGAGACAATCTCAGCATTTTATTTCAGTCTCACTTTTGTTTCATGTCTCTTGCAGGGTCCTCTCCAACAGCCCCAGTTGTGTTGTCCTGATGAAAGATCACTTTCAGGCCTCCAGCTGTGAATTTTCTGCTCCATGGATCTGTGAGAAATCTCATGGATAAATCCTGTGTGCATTTTCATTTCATAACCATCTCATCAGTGGTACAAGTAGTCACTGTCCTGCAAACCAAAGGTGTACACAAGACCAAGGACTTGCCCTTTCCATACCCTCACAAAGGTGTTTTGCAGGGACAGGCTTGTTGCCCGTAAGGGTGAGTTATCCTCAGTAGTAGATCTGCTCTCAGTCCACATGTGTTGGATTAGTGCTGTCTGTGACCAGATGAGACCTGGGATAGATTCCTTGGCCTAGTCTTTGCCTGATTTGTACTATAAGGGCAAACAGAAAATTAGTTACAACAGATGCTGGGTCTTCAAATCTCTGAGGGTGAGCTGGCCATTTTCCTTCATTCCTGAGCATCAGATTTCATTTCCATTCCCTGCATCTCCATTGTCTGGTGCCAGCAGGATTGAGAAAATGAAGCCTGCTGAACAGACTTCTCCCAGTAGCAGCCTCTCCTTTTGCATTCCAGTGCTATGAGTGAGAGAGAAGAGGGGGAAATGAGACTACAACTTCTGCAAATCCAGCAGTGAAAAGAAACCTCCAGTACTGCACTGGACCAAAAGTGTGTACCCATGTCATTACTTCTCTCTGTTGGAAGGAACCAGCTGCATGCCATGCTTTACAGGCCAGCTTCAACCAAACTAGTCAAGAGGCTGGACATCTGGAGGCAAAGGAATGCAGTTAATTATGTGTTGTTGAATCAACCAAAAACGTGTTTCTGCCTCCATCTCTGCAGTTTCAGAGAGAGGAAGGAGTGGACAAATCCTTACTACAAGGAGCTTTTAGTTCAAATAGAGCAGAGACAGGCTAAGAGTGTGAACAGCGTAAAAACACAGTGAACTTTAAGGATGGGACAGTAGGTTGCACTTCCACTGACCTGGAAGTCTCTTTTTCCACCCAGAGATTTTGTTCCAACAAAGGAAGATAAATTTTATTAATTTCCTGTTTATCCTAATATATTTATATTCTATTCCAATTTACTATTATCAATTTATCCTTGGTCTGGAATTGCAGTTTATAGTCCGATGCAGTCAGAGCAGTAACTCTGACAGGACTGCCTGGTGATGGGTGGTGCTGATGCAAAGTGTCTGCTGTTATGGTCTGAGAGTTTGCCTGTACGTGTCCAGCACATCTGCTGCGTACTAGCGGGCGTACGCTGCTGGGTCTGTATCAACCGTGTCTGAAGCACACGCAGGAGCTGTGGGCTGCTCTGAACACCCACCTCACTGTGTCTACACGACACGGTGCACAGGAGTGTTTCCGTGGGGATTTCCCAAATAGGAAGTCACAAGCCTTGGCAAGCAGCAGGTTAGTGATAGATGTTCCGAGGTGTGTATTTGTTCTGGGAGAGACAGGTTGGAGAAGTGGGCTGACAGGAATCTGATCAAGTTCAACAAGGAGAAAGTCAAAGTCTTGAAGCTGGGGAGGAACAGCCCATGCACCAATATATGCTGGGGGTGACCCAGCTGGAAAGAAGCTTTGCGGAAATGGACCTGGTGAACACCAAGTTGAACGTCAGCCAGCGATGTGCCCTTGCTGCAAAGGAGGTGAATGGTATCCTGGGCTGCATTAGACAGAGTAGAGCCAGCAGGACGAGGGAGGTGATCCTTCCTCTCTGCATGGCACTGGGGAGGCCACACCTGGAGTACTATGTCCAGTTCTGGGCTTCTCAGTACAAAAGAGACATGGACATACTAGAGAGTCCAATGAAGGGCCATAAAGATGATGAAAAGACTGGAGCATCTCTCCTGTGAGGAGAGGCTGAGACATCTGGACAGCTTCTAGAGAAGAAAAGGCTGAGGGGAGATCTTATTTATGTATGTATATTATACATACATTAGTATGTATGTATAGATTAATATGTATGTATAATAGATATAATAGATATATAATGCACCTGAAGAGAGGGTACGAAGAGGACAGAGCCAGGCTCAGTGGTGCCCAGTGACAGGACCAGAGGCAACGGGCACAAACTGGAACACAGGCGGTTCTCTCTGAACATCAGGAAACAACTTTTTTACTGGAATATTCCTTTGGCCAGTTTGAGTCAGCTGTCCTGGCTGTGTCCCCTCCCAAATTCTTGTGCCCCTCCAGCCTTCTTTCTGGCAGGGCATGAGAAGCTGAAAAATCCTTGACTTATAAACACTACTTAGCAACAACTAAAAACATCTGTGTGTTATCAACATTATTCTCATACTAAATCCAAAACACAACACTGTACCAGCTACTAGGAAGAAAATTAACTCTATCCCAGCTGAAACCAGGACAGAGAGGTTGTGGGGGTCTCCATCCTTGGAGGTATTCAGAAGCTGTCTGGACACCCAAAAGTTGTCCTGGGCAACCGGTTGTCGGTGGCCCCACTTGAGCAGCGGGGTTGGACCAGATGACCTCGAGAGGTCCCTTCCAGACTCAACCATTCTGAGATTCTGTGAGAGATCTGCTAAAGGTAAGGACAAGGAAGGCACTTGGGGTTGAAGGAGGTGGGTGGGTAAGAAGGACAGGTCTGGGGAGAGGAGGTTGAGGAGGCAAGGGTGGAGAGAGACAGAAGTTAAAATATAATGAAAGTAAAGGACTAGACAGCATGGTGCATGGCGGGGAAGGTCTAGGGAGAAACTAATTGACCCAAGCACTGGAGGTTTCATCTGAAAATGCTAGATCAAGGATTCACGAGGAGGATTACAAATAATTTGGAAGTGATTGTTATTGGGATTGATGCTGCTGTGCCACATGTAAATAAGCATTACAAACAACTGTGAAATCGCAGAGAAAACAGAAACAAGATCTCGTCTCCAAAAAGAAAATTGCAGTTTCCCCCCAGCAATTTTCTTTTCGAATAACTGAAATTCTCCTTGCATCACCTGGTTGAAAGAAACAGCTTAATGCAGTTTTGAGCAATCCAGTTGCAATGCAACAGCAGATTCCTCACGCTGCCATTTACAGAATACCTTCAATTGCATATCCCTGGTATGTGGGGCTTGACATTCATAGAGGATGTAATACATGAAGGTATCAGGGCAGATGAAGACAAAATACAGAAAGTGGATGTCTGCTGAGCCTCATACAGAGTTCACTGAGCTGAGGGGCTTACGGTGGGAATGTCCCCAGCAAGGGCAGGTCTGCTTTTCAATAGCCATGCCTGCAACCATCAGACCTGGGGAAACTGTGAGAAAACCAAGTATTTGTTTTAAGCAGTGTACTAGGAGCTAAAAACTTTGAGTTTTCATCTCAGATTGTCTGCGTTACTTTGGGTGAGTCATTTTGTCTGTGCCAGAGTCCATTCAACTATCAAAGGAAGATGTCCCTGACTCCTAGAAAGTTGCCAGGTCCTATGAAATAATGCTGGAGACTTTTCCTGCTTTGCCAAAATGGTCTACAGAAGAATCTACAGAAGAAAACCTAGCAGTTACTTTACCAGAGAACCCCACTGAAGAAACAGCTTGCGATGTTATCATGATATGTGTAGGTGAGGTGAGCATGTCTCTGAGCTTACTAGTTTACCTTGTGACTCATGCAACAGCTTTGCCTCCCCTAGGATTTTACAGTGCAGTCCGTACTAGACTATTTTTATTTTTAGTTCTTCAAACAAGGGAAAGGATTTGCAGCTGTGGATTTTACTTTCAACAATGCATGTGGTGCCTTTTTGGGTTCAAGTTTTTACAATACTAAAGGGATTTGAATCAAATATATTAATTTCCATGAAAGGCAGTTGAATAAATGTATTTGGCAGAGCTTTTAATCTTCTGTCTAGAGCATGCTAATATAGCTGATCGATATGAACTAATTTTCTTGGAAGTAAGTTCTTTTTGGATGAACCTTCTAAGCAGCGATGAATGACTACTGGAGGAATATGGCTAGCAGATCAAGGGAAGTTACAATCCTCATTCTCCGTGGCATTTCTGAGGCTGCACTTGGACTGTGTCTTGTCTGCTGACCCCACAGTTCAAGGGGAACTTGAAGAAACTGGAGAGGGCTCAGTGGAGGACTAACAAACTGGTCAGAGTTTGGAGCACATGACTTACAGGGAGTGACAGGGGGAGCTGGGCTTGTTTAATGTGACCAAGAGGAAGTTAGATGATTAAAGAGCTGCCTACAAATACTTGAAAGGCACTTACAAGGATGTTGGAACATGACTTTTCTTGGTAGGGGCAGAAGACACAACATGCAGCTGCAGCTTGGGGAGTTCAGATTAGACATGAGGAAAGGCATCTTCACCAGAGATTACTGCAACACTGGAACAGATCACTGGAGAAATGGTAGGTTCTCCATCCTTGGAAGTTTTCAAGATCTGACTTGACAAAGTCCTGCTTTAAGTGAAAAGATGGACTAGATAACTTCCAGTTAACTTCTTGTATCACAGCTGGGGCACCTGTTTTTTGAGCTATACCAAATGACAGAACACTTCAGATTCACCAGAGAGAAATCTGGGAAAGGTAATACTAAAACACACTCTCCTCATGGATAGGCCAACACCTTGCAGGAGTTTTTCTGAGGAGCTTAGTGTTAACCACTTAAAATCTAGCCCAAAACCTCTAGAAAGCCTGTTGGCCTTCTCAGTTGTACTCACAGCAGCTGGAAATGTCAAGAGAGAGAGGGAAAACTCATTGTACTGCCTCATCTGTGCCACCACCGCCTACAAGCTGAATCACATGGGCCATGCAGAGACCCTTAAAATTGGGCTGCTGGGGCCCAAGTTGCTATTGGGAATGGGATGAAGGCCAAGCAGTTTGAGGGCAGATTTTAGAAGTCACTTAGATATCTGTGCATGTTCATTGGTACCTACTGGGATTCTCAAGCCTTTAAAATCTTGCCCTGTTCAGTGGACTGAAAATATTTCTCTTCAGTTTTTGGCTACACAGCACATTTTTTGCCAAGGTCCTAATGATCGGGAGCTGACTTGTGAGTGGTGTGAGCTGTTTGGCTATTTGCCAGACAGGGTAGCCCTTGCTTCCTCTGCTGTGTGCAGTTCTGGACCTCTTTCCTGTAAGGTTTGTGTTCAATCAGTCCAGCTCCCGACCTCTTCAAACCAATGTGAAGTGTCATCTTCAAAGAGGCTTTGCCCACCCCATGTACAAAAACTCTTCTCTGCTGGTGAGGCAGATCCTCCTGGGTTACATTTCTTTTGGGCAGGCAGAGCAACTTTTAGACATCAGGTGGAGAAGGCACAACACAAGCCTGAGCTGTCTTTTGGTAGTCCCCAAGGAAACTGGACATGCACTGTTATCCTTTCCTTTCCCATGCAGGTCACTGCAGGGCAGAATGAGGTCTGTAATGAAGGTTCGTTATCTCATTGCACTTGCCTTTCTTAACTCCAAAGTTCCTGAGCTTGCCAAACTTCTGATGATGATAGTAGGAGAGGAGAAGGACAGGCAGATAATGATTTTATCCTGCACCCTTTTTAATCTGAAAATTATGCTTTATATCCTCTAACATAGATCTCCATTATTTGGAGTTAGGACTATAAGTAAGAAAGATATTCTACTGTCACTTGCAAGGGTAATAATTACCAGAGCTATTGATCCTCCTGCTTCAGACCAAGGTAAAGACAGTAAAGACAGTGGTCAGAAAGAAATTTCCCTCATGAGACAACATTGTCCATCACAGCATATTATGTGGATTTTTACATGATGAAACCAGGAAGGACTCCATCAAACAGCAATAATTTGATCTAGATGTGCCAATAACTTGACCTGGAACAAGAACCAGTACAGGCAAAACAAGACCCAGGCCACATCTGTTCTGCTGTGTGAGGGCAGCTGCTGCTCTGGGGAGCCGGTTAATGTGTTACATGCTGTTAACGGGTTGAACTTTTGGCAGCTTCCCATCATGTCACTGTCCCTGTTTCTGTCAGGGTGAAGGCCAGATTATCTTAGACGACTTGATTGTCTAGGCACTCTCTGGCCCCTTTTCCTGGCATTAGCCCTGGGTGGGACCAGGAATGGAGAGAACAAGAGAACAGAGTGGGTGGAGGGTGAAGGTTTTCAGAGTTTGCATTCCTTGTTCTCAGACCCTGGGGTTCAGAAGTGGGGGGTTAGGCACACCCACTCTTGTTTCCCAAACCCTAGCTCAAACTCGTGCTCCCAGTTTGAAGGAAATCAAACTGCTGCTCTTCCAGCAGCCTCCATGACCAGGGCCGTGGCCAGCTCCATACAGGGAGCCCTGCCAGAAATGGAGGCCTTCCCCTTAACTTCTGCTGTTAGCCCTTTTCTTTCGCCACCACCTTTCTTCCTCTGTTGCCTGCTGCCCTGCCCCAAAAGAGAGACAGCTCCAGCCTGCTGGACACCCTCCCCTTCCTCTCCCCCTCAGCGCCTGGCCTTCTGCCCAGACTCAGAGCTGCTGGTTCCAGCTCCTCCTTACCGCCTCTCTGTTTCCTGATGGGCCCTGGCCCCCAGCCCTTATCTCCTCCAGCCCCTGGGCTGTTTGCAGAGAGGAGTATAAAGGGGTGGACTCGGAGGGCAGAGGGGGAGTACAAAGCAGCACCGGACCAGGCTGGGTGTCTGCTTGACTCACCACGACCTGCTCTGCACCATGGGGAAGGACGGGCTGCTCATCAAACCAAACATCTTCCTCCTCCTCCTCTTCTTCCTTCCTGGAGACACCTCGCCCACCACAGAGCCGTAAGCTATGCAGGGGGGTCTCTGGGCAGGCAGGAGACCTGGGTTGTGTTCCTGTGTCTGTTGCTTTGTCTCTTATCTTCTGCCTACTTTCTTTCACCCAGGAATAAAGATAAAATACCAGGGCTGGGTAAAGTGTCTTCTACAAGCAGCAACTCTAGTGCTTCAGGGAGACCTGAAACAGTCTGTGGAACTGAGATATCAGTAAAACCTCAGGAAAAAAAATATAAGGAAAAAAAAAGGAAAAAAGAGGGAAAGGTCTATGAGAATACTTTTTGCTGCTTCAGTGAGTTGACAAAATGTCAACAAAATTTTCAGCACAAAATTGGTTCTTTTGAAAGGCAACTTTTTATAACTGTTTACACATTCAGTTTTTCTTAAGAGACAGACCTTTTTGAAAAAGCCAATGAAAGGTTTCATTTTGGGTTGACTACCCTACTCCCAGGTTAAAATGCCCAGGAAATGGGAGTGGTTTTGTGGTTGATAATGACAAAAAAAAAAAGGAACAAATAACAGATCTGGCATGACTAGAAATGGCTTTATTTTTTAATTCACATTTTTCAGCTCAGCCAATGGAATGAAAATTCCCTTCACACCCAGGGTTATGTGGCACTGTAAGACTGTGACTTTTAAGGTCTGTGAGGGTGTATTTTGCTGCATCCCTTCTTCATCCCCTTTTGCTCTGTTCGTATGCGAGGGGCGTGTGTGTTGTGTGCCTGTATAGCAGGAGTAGCACACGAGGGGTCGTGACACCCCCGAGACTTCTTTTCCTTTGGCTTTTTGGCAACATCTTTTCCTCCCCAGCAAAGCGAGGCTGTGCTGCAGCGCTTTTGTCAAATGCAGGGTAAGCAGACAGAAGGGATGGGATCTGAGGGGCCAGGGCTTTCTCCCTGCAGACCAACTGATGGACATAAAGGTGTCAGAGCCTCTCCTAACCCTAAAGGGAATACCCTGCCTTACTGCTGAGGTGTCAAGGGCTCTTCTGCCAGCTGCTCGCTGCTCTGGGGATGCCTGTCAGAGGCCAGTCCTCACCCACCCAAAAGGGAGCGCTGTTGCCGTTAGACCGATCAGGTTTGATTCCCAGTTGCGGTGCTGGGCACCAGAACACCACTGGTAAGTCGCTCCGCTGGGAAGGAGGCTGCGTAGGGCTGAGCAGGGACCCCCTGCTTGGGCTGAGACAGAGGGGCTTGATTCCCTGAAAACCTGAAATTTACTCCAGTGTTTTTGCTTAAGATCTGGCACCACTCTGTGGCAGCTTTGCGTCTCTGCGAGGAATGACACTAGTGCTATAGACAGTTTGCAGCGTGTAGTCAGTGGCGTTTATTCACTGGGTACCGGCACCTGTGTGACTCCTGAATCCTACTAACAGCGTCTAGCAAAGGTGACAGCTAACTTTTCCTCACAGACGTTATTCAGAGTCCCAGGACGAAGTGCTGCTGTTGTGCCAAAACCTAGAAAAACATATCCCTTCCAGACATATGCATTGAGGATTTCCTGCTGTATTTTACTTTTGAGACTGCCCTCTCCTGCTGTTACAGACATGCTGGAAGTCTGGTTACACTCCTAGAAAAGGCACCT
Organism: Strix uralensis; assembly: GCF_047716275.1. NCBI lineage: Eukaryota > Metazoa > Chordata > Aves > Strigiformes > Strigidae > Strix > Strix uralensis. The sequence continues at coordinate 82,312,275 of NC_133976.1, forward strand.
CTCTCCCTGTACAGTGAAGGCAGTAGTCATCAACTGATTGGTTTATTTGTTCTTTCTGTACAGCTCCTGTTACATGTTCCTGATCTTCTGACCTGTCCTTCTCCTCTCTTCCTAGGCAGTATATGGTGCTACTGCCCTTTCTGATACACACCGATTCTCCTGAGAAAGTCTGTGTTCAGCTGACCCACCTGAACGAGTCTGTGACGCTGAGTGCCACACTCGAGTATCAAGGGGAAAACAGGAGCTTGATTGATGACGTGGTGTCCGAGAAGGATGTGTTCACCTGCATCCCTTTCTCTGTGAGTACCCATCCTTTGGGGTGATCCCTTTTGCCTGGGATAAACTGTAAGGGCACTGAGTAGTAATGACCAGAGTAACACTGTGTAGGTATTTACTTTCCTCTTGGCCAAAGGTATATTCATGTCTGTCCTCAACACCTTCTCACTGCTGAGATCTCCTTAGCATGCTGCTTGAATGGGAAACACTGAGTCCTGGAAAACCAGCCCCTCTCTAGGACAGGAGGAGGAGAGGCCAGGAGAAAGAAGTTGTTTTAGTATTGATACTCCTGATGGCCATTTGGTGAACAGCTTCTTCAAATGGCTCTTCACATCATCCTTCAACAGCCACAGATTGTCACTTGAGTGTCTTCAAATTGGTGTAGAGATTTTGGACATCAGATGCTTTTTGCCTTGTGGATATAGTACTCTGAATTTATGTAAGAACATAGGCCTGTGGTTATGTCTGAAAAGGAGAGTGAAGGGGGAAATTCATAGCTTAATGTAACTAATAGCCCCAGGGACTATAAGAAGTCATAGGCAACTAGGAAAGTTGGTCATCTGGCTCAGAGCATAGATTATGTCTTTGACCTGAAGGTTGAAGAACTGGACACTGAACAGGTTGTCATCTATGTCTGGGTTTGTCAGATGTAGGCTGAAGATTGAATTTTGTCACTTGGAGAGAAATGTATAGTGATCTGGCATGTCTGGTTTGGAAAAGTTCTGCAAGGACCAGGGATGTTATCTGAAAGAGAAGGGGGATCATTCCATTGCCCCTGTGAATTTCAAAAGGAAAAATACAGAAAGGTTTTGGTCAGGGTGATAAGAATTTCTTAAAATTGAGTGACAGAGCTGGGAGTTCCTTTGCTACACAATACTTGCACAATCACTGCACAGCAGTAGGAATGAGTAGGAATATGGGACAAGTAAAGATCAGTCTCTTGTTCCTGATTAAAGTTCCCCTCACCTCTGTGTTGGGTCCATCAGGATTATATTACATCTCTTATTTCAAGAAGGCCAGTTCAGTTCAGGAAGTCTTTAAAGGTGGTCCCTAACATAGTTGTCTTCTTACTCTCCAGCTTCCAAAATCAAATAGCACGTCCCCAGTCACGTTTATCACTGTGATGGTGAAGGGGGCGACACTGCAGTTCAGGAGCCGCAAGTCGCTGCTGGTCAAGAATTCTGAGAGCTTGGTCTTCGTCCAGACAGACAAACCCATCTACAAGCCAGGACAGACAGGTACTGGGGAAGGGGTGGAGATTTGTATTTGAAGAAAAAATTCATACTAAAACTCAGTCCAACAGTTTTAGTACGAATTTTTTCTTCAAATGCAAATGTTGGCCAGATGTTGACTGCTTTCAGTGGGGTCAGAACTGCAGCTCATGGCTGAGGGTTATGTTTTTCATGCTCCATGTAGGAACAACCTGGGGAACCTTAAGATACACGCATGTGTCTGGAGCACCTGCACACACTCCCTCTGTCACTGTGGGCTCTGTTGTTGTGGTCCATGCAGTTAGGGTCCGCATTAAAATCAGAGAAAGACTGGATATTTGCCCTATAGAGAAAAGGGCCAAAATTCAGACTAAGTAATGAAATAGCTTTCAAAGTGGCAGCTGATTTTGCTCAATGAAGACAGAGACAACTATATAAGCCATTTATTTCTTCTGGGCCATTGATCTCCTAAATTTGGCCTGGACAGGAATGAATGTCCTAAAAGAGGCACTGAGTTCTCTATCCATCCAGAGCCAACACAGACTTGCAGCCAAGTGCTGAAATAATTTGCCTGCATTCAACCTTCCTAAGAAGCCAGTCTAGTTACAACAAAATTAGAAGACCCATGTGAATTACAATGTAAAAATGTATCCTTGCAAAGTAGACAAAGGCAACTTAAATTTAACTTTTGTCCCAATTAGTGAGATTCTGATGCCCATGATGAGTAAGATGTTCACACTGCCATGGATTTGCCCTTAACATCCTCTTATTCGTGTATTTGCTTACATGGGTAACCTTCTAGCATGACTTAACTTTTTAGTGCATAGAATTTTTTTAGAAGAGAACAGCTTTTTGCAACTGATGTTTTCTGGTTGGTGATTGCACTGTGGAACCTCACTGTCTGCCTTTCTCCATCAGTTCTGTTCAGAATTGTTTCTCTGGATAAAGACTTCCGTCCCTTGAATGAGGTGGTAAGTATGATACCTCCTTTTCATTAGTTATTTGGCCTTAAGTCATCTACGTGGGGAAAGGGAGGAAAGAAATGTCTTTTGGGGAGAGCTCTCAGTACACTGAGATAATTGTGCAATTCCTGGGTTACCTCAGGTCTTGTTAACAGGGTCTGTTCTCCAAATTTCTGCATAAGGCTGCCTTCTGCACTCTTGGAAAAGCTTGACAAGCTGCAAACGAACGGTGCTGGTATAAACACCTCAGCAGTGAGGAAATCTGCCATTATCACAGTGTACACCTGCTCTTGCTAGTCTTGCAGATCATCCAGAGTTAGTCATTTCAGCTGACTTTTCTGCCTGAGACAAAGAATTTCCCCTCCTCTTGATGTACCTCAAAATGCTCTGTTGCTCCCTACCAGGAACTTTTTTCCTTATCCTATGGTGTGATCAGCTTGTTCCCTGAAATGTGGTCATAGCCCTGGTGTTTTGGCTGTGTTGCTTGCACTCTGTCTAAATATGCTGTTTCCGTTCTTTTTCTAGTTGCCGCTGGTGTATATCGAGGTATGTACAAGCATTCATGTTCACATCTATTGCACCTCAACCTGGCCAGAATAACTACCAGTCACCTCAAGATGATTCTTGTCTATTTTATGTATTAAGCAGGTCCATATCATTAATTCAAATATACAGAGCTTTAATTCATATGATGGCAACCATGTACTATGGGCCCAGGTTACAGCTCCTTCTATTGTCCAGCCCTGGGCTCCCCACACAACTCTCCTAGTGCCCCCTGCTCCTGCTCTGCAGTCTCCTGAGACACTGGGGCTGGGCCTCCCCTCACTGCTTTTGCTAGTGATTTTTAGTTCTCATCGCAGACTCCCACTGTTCTCACAATCTCCCTGTGATCACATTATCTGTAGGACCCAAAGAGAAACCGTCTGTACCAGTGGACAAAGGCAGAGTTAAAGAGGGGATTAATCCAGCTGTCCTTCAGCCTCACCTCTGAGCCTATGCAAGGGACCTACGCAGTGGTGGCACAGCAGGCCTCTGGGAAGACAGTTCGGCATCGTTTCTCTGTGGAGGAGTATGGTAACTGTCGCTGTCCTGTGAGGAATGAAAGCTTAATAGAGCAGGGTGGTAGATCTGACCAGGATGTCCGGCATGGCTGTAAAAATGTCTCCGTGTCCTCTCCCTCCCAAGCATCATCCCTTTCTGAGGAGTGAAGACTGAAGGTCTTGAGCCGCCTGTCTCCACACCTCCTTGAGCCCCAGGCCATGCAGTGCAGCTCTTCTGACTGCCCACCTCAGCAGGGCTCCCATCAGGAGGAGTAATGTGCTTGGATCAGTCTGTGCTGGCAACCACGAGCCTCACCACCTTTCAATGGTGATTTCAGCCACAGCCTCATCTCCAATTGGCTACATACCTGTCAAGTGTCATGCCATGAGTCTGGGGGTCCCCTGCCTAAGGCCCAAAGTCCTGACCTTTTGGTGTAGGCTGGGGCTGTCTGTAAATTCAGATCTTACTTTTCCTTCCCCACATGCTAAGCCTGTAACTAGCATGACACTTGACAGGTGACTTAGTGCCTTAACCTCTCTCTGCTGCTCTCACCCCTGTGCCAGTTCCATCTACTTGGCTAGAAAATGGTATCCCAATACACACCTGCACACGATCACAACCAACACAGCTTCCCAGCCCAGCAAGGCAGCTGCAGCCCTTGTTACGTGGTCTGACGTGATCTGGCTCATGCAGCAGAGAGGAGTCCCAGAAGATGAGTCTGGAAGTCCTTTGACCTCTTTCAACTGCAAGACTGTTCTTGTGCCCTGTGCCCTGAGTCCTTCCTTGTTCTCCCAAGACAGCCACCACCCGCTTCCCCTCCTGCAGCTGGGTTTGGAAGTGATGGGAAGCTATGGGGTCTCCCTTTTTTGCAAATTGGTAAAATCTACATGCTTTGGAAATGCAGAGACCAGGCTGCAGTCCCAGCTCTGTATGACTGTGGGAGACCTCTCTGGACTTAACTCTCTGTTTTACTGTATCCTACTGCTGTGGGACTGATAACCCATGTGTGATCTAAGAAGCTGCTGTATTTTAATAGCCAGTGTAATAATCCTGCCTTCTTACCTGGCACAGTGGTCGGCTGTGTGCCTGTGGTTTTCACTGACTTCAATGGGATGTGCAGGTGGCAGAAGCCTCTAATATGTGACCATTTAGGTGCAAAAGGGTTTCAAGTCATTTATAAGAATAGCCTTTGAGCAGCCTTCATGTCTCATTCTTATGTTACTTCCTACCACATAAACTGTTTTCCTTTGGTTCTGCTGCAGTGCTGCCAAAATTCGAAGTAACAGTGAAAATGCCCAAGGTGATCACCATTCTTGATGAGAAGCTGACGGTGACAGTTTGTGGTTTGTGAGTGTCATTCTTTCAAATCCTTCTGGGTTTCAGGTTTTTCTTCAGCTGAAAGTCCCTTTGGGAGACTGAGATATGATACTTCACTGTATTTCTCAATCATTTTGGTGTCCCAGCACCAAACAGACTACATCTACCATTAGACAAAAGGCAACAATTATTGCTTGGGGCACTTTGTATGTAACATGTAGAAACGTACTATTCTTCTGTTTTTTTGGTAGGGTGGTTTTTTTGCATATTTTTTGAGTTATAGGATTTCAGACCAGCTACAGTGCTAGGGAAGAGGTCTTCAATTTAGTTTACCTGGGAATGATGTTTTAACTGTGGCTTCTACTTGTCATTGCCAAGAGGAAACTGTAAATGACACATCTGCCCTTTTTCCTTCGGGCCACCTCAATCGATGCCGCATAACAATGTTCAAGCATCCTGCAGGGAGAGCCACAGCTGGGCTGAAGAACAAGACAAAAAACCCAGTGCACATACATACACAAAGCAGTTCCATCAGAATTGGGTGGTGGGGTAGATACTTGCAACATGTTCTCCAAGATGAGGGGTACTCTCAACTAAATCAGCGTTAGGGTAAATGAAGACTGAAGACTTGTGTGTTATTCCCAGGAATGCAGTCAGGACTATAAGATTCAGTGCTCCTGCCCCATTGCCAAGTTTGATCCTAAAATGTTACCAAATTTCTTTCTGCTTTTTATTTCCTGTGATGACCCTGCTGTATCCTGGAGGCAGCTCTAGGGAAGAGTCCTGGCTTCAGCAGGGGTGAGCTAGTAATTTTTCTCCATCCCTCTTACATTCCTAATGGCTCTCTTTTTCTTTCAATCCTTCCTGCTGGTAGATACACATTCGGGAAGCCTGTTCCTGGCCTCGTGAGCTTCCGTGTCTGCCGGAAGTTTGAACATGCAGCCACCACCTGCTATGGTGAAGAGGCTAGAGCAGTGTGTGATGAATTCTCTGGACAGGTGAGTCATGATTACTCTTGTGGGTAGAGTGATAGGAGAAAGTGTGGTTTATTGAGCATGCCTTGTAGGCACAGGCTTGCTCTGAGTATGTACAAGCACAGTGTGAAGAGGGAAGAGACTCCCATGTATTTTAAGGAAGCCCGAAGGAGAGAAGATTGGGTGCAAGATGAAATGTGAAAGATTAAAATAAGGGGAAGGTCTGTGCAGTAAGAAAGATGTGTGTAAACGCAAGAAGCTGATGGAGAAGGAAGACATGGAAGAGACCTAAAAAAGGTCAGATGGAGTGTAGACAGTGTAAGAGAAGTGAGATAGAAAAGGCACAAGTGATGAGAGCAGAGTTGGGGTTGGCTTACACTGGAGACAGTGTGTGGGATCAGAAGGTGGAGTTGGAAGCAGGAAAGGAGCAGAAACCAGGGGAGGGGTGATGCAGTTTGAGCAAGAAGGAAAGGAATATGAGTTTAGCAGCAGTGGTTAAGACAGACAGAAAAAAAACCCCACTTTTTTCACTCTTCAGACTCAAGTCTACAAGTGCAAAACTGAATAGTGTTTGAGCATTGATGGGTGCAACTGTACTAACTTAATTGACAGAAGCTGAGGTAATAGCAATTGTGGAAATATGCCAGGACAAGAAAGCAAGCAGAAGATATTCTTATGGTCCTTGGGGTCTGCTACAGTGTGATCCCCAGAATTGCCTCTGCCACTGCTGTTATCCATGTTAAAAGAAAACATGAACACTGCGGTGCTAAGCTCTGTTTCAGGCATCTCTTCCCTTTTCTGTGGAGACCTGCCTCATACATGAAGATGCTGAAGAGAGGTGGCAAGCTTTGGAAATACTTTTCCAGCTGTCATCTTCTTTCTACACATACACAGGCTTTGGTTTATGTATCACTCATATGGCTTGTGCATTTTAAGTAAGTCAGCAGCTATATTCTAATGTGCCTGATGCCTGGCAAACGTTTCCTGTGTGGCGTACATTTGAATAATTCCCTGTGCTTCTGTATCAAGTGTTTGCAGTTTCAAGCTTCACACACACATTCACAAAAATCTTCTAGGTTGCAAACTCTTTGCTCTGATGTTGCTGCAAGTACTTCAAAATGCTCCTAGCCAAGTTATTTATGCGGTTTTCCAGTTTTGATAAAAACAACAGAGGGCATGATCTGTGAAGTTATGGGCTTCTCTTCCAGTTCAGAGCAATGCACAGTTATGGATTCATTAAGTTGGATAAACATTATATAATTAGACTATAATGGTCTTCTGTTTTCCTCCAACAGACAGACAACTATGGCTGCATTTCTGAAACAGTAAAGACCAAGTTATTCCAGCTCAAGAGAAGTGGATATGAGAATAAGCTCCACGTGGAGGCTAAGATTAAAGAGGAGGAGACAGGTAGGAAACATCTGGACCAAAGAGCTGTGTAATAAGCCCAGGAGAGATCAACAGAGGGGCCTGCCAAGTAGGAATGAGGGAGAAAAGCAGAATCTTGCTTTTCTGAAATCCTAAAGTTTTCCTACCTGGAGGCCAGGAGCATCAACAAGCTTGTTCAGCAAGAGAGGGTTGGTCTGGAATAAAAGCAATTCTAGTCAGGCAGAGGCAAATTAATTCTTCACTATTCTTCCTGCAGGAGTGGAGTTGACTGGAACAAGCTTCTCTGAGATCACAACCACCATTAGCAAAATCACCTTTGAGCAATCAGACTCCCACTACAAACCTGGAATCCCCTTCTTTGGGCAGGTAGGGAAACCATGAGAATGGAATGCCATGAGCACCAAACAATCATGCTACTGAACCTCCTGGACAGATACACGCCCTCCCTCTGCAAAGATGCTGGACCTCAGTGCTCCTAATCCCCATGAGCCTCCTCTCCTCTGCAGGCTCTCAAACTGGGAAACAGCAGCTGAGAGCCCTCATTCTGCTCACCCCTCTGTCCTTCTGCTTCTGCCAGTCAAGTAAAATTCTGCTTTTCCAGTCACCTGTTTAATACGAGGCCTAAGGGGTGTGAGTGCATGTCAATGTCCACATCCAATCCTCTGACCCGGAGGTGGAGATAAGAAAGGTCCAAAGAAATAAGATTCAGAAAGTTTGCAGCTCTCTCTTTCAGAGATAGGTGATGCACATGTAAAGTGCAGTGAAGGCTTCCTTGTCTGACATGAGCCCAACATCCTTATCTTGGTGGTCTGTCAGTCTGTTCAGGTGACAGGCATTCCTCTCCTATACTGTTTTTCCTCTTCCAGGTGAAACTAGTGGATGGGTCTGGTGCTCCAATTGCCAATGAAGTTGTGAGGATTTCTTTCCAAGGAGGTCAGACAACCAACTACACAACAGATGAAGAGGGCAGGGCACGGTTTGCTCTGAACACTTCCACGTTGTACTTCGATTCTGTTGGAATTAGGGTGAGTCCTGCAGGCAAGAGGAGGTGATGAAGTGATCCACAGGGCTGGGAGGGGAGTACCTCTGAAGTTTCTACTATATATGCAAAAGCACTTTAGCTACTTCTTCCTGGTTGGTTGTGCCAAGCTTGACACCATTGTGGTGGAAGTAATTGTACAACAAACCAGGTTGTCGTGTCACAATTGTGCTTACCTTGTAAGTGTTTGATTTCTGCTTGGCAATAGCAATGTAGGGTTAGAAGGAACATCAAGAAATCATAATAGTCCATTCTGCTCCAAGGAATCACCAGCCCTACCTAGACAAGTCTGTTTCAAGGGTGGGTCTAACTCCCGTGGTGGAGTGCTGCTAGTGCTTCACTGTCTTTTCAAGTAAATGATTTCCCAAGTATCTCATCTCAATATCCTTTGTGATCAGTTGAGGCAATCTGCATGTCTCAGGGTTTAATTTGGCATTCTGAGTTTCTAAGTGGTTGTCCTTATTTTTCTCTTTTTTTTTTTTTTTCTCTTTTTCCTGCTATAAAGAGAAAGAGTATGAACCATTCACAGAAATTCTCTCCCTGGTATGGAATTTGTTTATCTGGGAAAAATAAGTGCTGCTAAGCATCCTTTTGTTAGTGGAAAATGAAGCATGTAATATGCACATTTCATAATATCTCACCCTGGAATAGGGCAGATTGTCTAGAATTATATTTGCTCTTCTCCCTATAATTCTTTTGTCACAGATTAAAACCATTAAAAATTATCCAGAAGTTACCACTAGGTGCTTGAAGTTTTCAGAATTTTGCAGGGTAAAGAAAAGGCAAGAATTCCCAAGTATAGTGAGAAAGATAAGGAAGTAAGGGCATGTGAGGACATGAAATGCTGAAGTAGCACCCTTCTAAATGTGAAATATCTTCCCCTTGCTCTCATTTTTAAGAAGATCTGAACTCTCCTAAACTTCTATTCAATTCAGGTTTTGAATTCTCAGGTGGAGACTCTTCTTCCTTTTCTATAGCATCCTTAACCTGATCTTGGCACTGGTAATCTCCAAACTGAACAGCACTATCCCTTCTCCAGTGCCAATTAATGAGAAGAAAAATGAAAATCAGCTTCTTTTCTCTTTAAACTAACAGGATATTAGAGAGGGCAAGGTGTTGGGGTAAAGAGCCCTTGAGGTGATACTGATAGTAAACAAACAACTGATATGATTCAGCTTGTTTGAGACAAACACCAGCTTCTCTGGGAGTGAGATCATTCCCAGTGATTTGCTAAGGATACCACCACCCTGTCTTGCATCTTCCTCATGTGTTTGTTTTTTTTCTTGTATATTACCTTGTTGCTTAAATACAATGAATACCAAACCTTTAATACTAGGCCATGAATTTTTGGCTCCAGTTCAGCCAGCTGCATTTGAGGATCTATGTGTGTATTTCCTCCTTTTCCAGGCAACACATAAAGTACACCCCTACTGCTATGACCGTGCCTGGGTTGTTCCATATTATGAAGAAGGCTATCTCCATCTAAAGCGCTTTTACTCTCCTAGTAAGAGCTTCCTCAAAATTGAGCCCAAGGCTGAAACACTGACCTGTGGCTCCTCCACAGAGGTCCGCGTACACTATATCTTTACTCCAGAGGCCATAGGAGAGCAGAAGAAAATCGTCCTTTACTACCTGGTAAGCTTGCACCTGCCATACAGTGAGGTTGTCACTGGTAATTGTAGAGGGGCTGGAGATGGAAATTGTGGTTTGTGGCATCAGGCTTTAAATACTTTCCCATCATCCTTCATATGTTCTTTTCCCACAAAAAGGAGGGTTTGGGTTAAGAACGGAAGAGTAAGGATGTCCCAGGGCCCCCTGCTACAGGGAGGCAGAGAGCAGCTGAGCAGGGTGTGAGCAGCTCAGCAGACACACAGCTCAGTTGCTCTCCTCAGGTTCCCCCTCTTTAAGGTTTGGCTCATGCATAACCTCAATCACAGCAGGCTTCCTCCTTCCATTCAGGTGATGGCCAAGGGAATCATTAAGCAAGCGGGCACCCACATTCTGGATTTGGACCAAGAAAGTGGTGAGTTCCTCTCCACTACCACATTGTCTCTGTCCTGGGAGGGTAGGGAACTGTGGCAGACATACAAGCTGCTTCCATATAAATGCAGGGATCCACATCTTCATGTTCCCTAAGATATGGGAAGAGTTTGAACTTTCTTTTCTCTGCCTCTATTTAGACTTTGCACAGATTTGCTCTAATCCCCTGTGCCAGCTGTCTTTCTTCTGACACTGCATTTCTGGGGCTCCAGTGCTCCTAGGAGACACAGACTGATGATCTGTTTTTAGAAGCTGAACTAAAATTCATCATGCTTATGCACTGGAAAAGAGGACTTGAAACAGGCCTTTTCAGTCAGACAGTGAGACTTATGCATCTTTGTGAGCACCAGTTCATCCCCCTCGGATGCCTGGAGTTTCGTCATGGCTAGAATGAAGTTCAGCATGAAGTCAAGCCTAGAATTTTGGCTGCTCCAAGAGCAAGTTTCCTGTACCTTAACTTTTTTCTCTTTTTTTTTGTTTGCTAGCCAATGGGGTCTTCTTGCTACAGCTGCCTGTACAAGCTGATATTGCTCCAGTGGCCCAAGTGCTTGTCTATACCACTGCCCCCAGCAGGGAGGTGATCGCTGATACGACCAAGTTCAATGCAGAAAAGTGTTTCAAGAATAAGGTAAGTGTCCACTTCTTTAGGGAGCAGCCATCAGACTGCACCGTGGTCAAACTCATTTATTTAGGTTTAGCCTGGTTAAGTTAATTTCTTTAGATTTACTAACACTGGACAAGCCACCTATTAATTGTTCTAGGTAGCTTCACTGCTTACTGGTTTGTGCTAGCTTGGAGGAGATCAACTGTTGGAAAAAAGGTGCTAGCAGGGTGTACACTGATAAAAGTCCTCTTAGCAACTAGCCACAGCCACTGATCTCACAGGTGGTCCTGGGTAAGAAAAAGGGGGGGCCTCATGTCTTAGGTCATACTGCAACACATGTATTTCACTTCTCAAACTCACTCCAGCAATGAGGTGGCTGCTTCTGGGGTCACAGAGCAAAAATAAAACACACACAGCCCCAGTCGAGTGGGAAAAGTTAATACTTGTCAGATCTTTCAACTTCCGTATATCTTATCCTGTCATTTGGTTTCTGTTGTGGATGTAGATAAACCTTGCCTGAACCTGCTGTGCAATGCACAGTGGTGCTTCAACAGCAATGGTGAGACTGAAAGAGTGCAGAAAAATAGCCTTCCTTCTGTGAGCGTTGGACCATTGTTCTCTTATAGCTCCACATATACAGAAGAGCAGATTGATATATGAGCTGCCCTAAGAAGAGAACAACCTCAAAAATTCCCATTGGGACTTCAGAATAGACAGAACACTGCTAAAGACAGTCCCTTGTCCTGCTAAAACACAAGCTAAATGAGTTCTTGAGACTCATGTCACTGTAGGAGCTTGGTCATCTGAATTTTATTCATATATTAAAGATCAGACTATTCACTGCATTGTCTGGGTGCAAGCCAAGTGCCGAGTGATTTACAACATGCTTAGATACAGCTTTCCTCTCTGAAAGTGTCCTGATTTCAAAGCTGTTGTTAGAAGGGGTAGGACAGACTTTGGGGTTTCTCTATGCTAGACAGATTTCCTAGTAGCAAGTTTGCTACAGCCCTTGTTCTGCCATTTCCTCAAGATTATTGTTTGTGCAATCTCAAGATGAGGAGTCCACCCTGGAAGAGGTGGGTGGGTGTCAGCAGAAGGCTTGCTGTGGTCTGGTTGGGACATGAGGGAAACTGGCAGCTGATGCTGCTTTGTCAGGCAACATGTTTGCTCTGAGGATGCTTTGATCATTGCATGTTAGGGGAGGGTTTATACTGCTGAGGAGAGGGAAGATTTATGCAGGTCAGCCATCTTATTACAAAATCATGTGAGATGGTGATGACAAATTCTGCTAGCAAGAACTTCCAGGGCAGAGGTCAGTAGGGGGTCGTTTGAGTTGTGAGTTAGGTTTTGGGGAAGACACACAAGTCTGGCAGGCCTCAACCAACAGGCCAGTTCTTCAGAATCATTACCAGCCAGTAGATACTGCAGTATAGCTCCAGGGCATCACTGCTTCTCATGTTACCAAAGAATCTGCTAAGCAAGGTCTTTGCAAGCCTGTTTTCTCTCCACATACAACATCTGCAGTACAGAGACTGGACTTGGTTCAAGACCATGCTCAGCTGCCTGAACAGATCTAGCCACTGTGTGGGATTATCTCATCACATTCACAGAGGCCATAAAACGCAAAACTGCCTTAAAAGTTTTATGAACAATTGTGATGCTTGAAGCTGCCAAGAACTGTTAGTGCTGATTCTTCTGGCACTGCAGGAAGGAAGCCCAGCTCTGCAGTAGCACAGAGGGAGTGTGTGTGTGTGTGTGTGTGTGTGCATGCACGCATGGGCTTTCTAAGGTTGGAACTGATGTGCTTAACTGGATGGAGAAGTCCTGCAAGGGTAGGGCATCTGTGACGTAGCTTTTCCTGTGGCTACAGGTGGACTTGAACTTTTCTGCTTCTGAAGGACTGCCTTCCTCTGATGTTCACTTGCTGTTCAGAGCCTCCCCGAACTCCCTCTGCGCTGTCCGTGCTGTGGACAAGAGTGTTCTCCTCATGAAGTCAGAAGCTGACCTGTCACCCAGCTCTGTAAGTGCTTAGTCTGTGGAGCAAGTCGGAGCCTGGTCAGAGCAAGTTCAGCCCAGTGCTGGAGTAGAAACAGTGAATGGTCCTATTTGTCAGTGCTGACACAGGAAAGCTGCCTTGCCCTGTGCTGTTTCTCGTCTTCCTCCAGTGTGCAAAAAGATGAGAACTGGGCAGCAGCTGTTTCTTAGGGGTTTTGTATGACTGTAGGGATGGCAGCTTTTAAATGGACTGCTTCTTTTGGCCATAGCCAAAACACTGTTGTGTGTTTGATGATCATTTTTCAGTTATTCTCTCCAGCCATGGATTAATTTTCTTGGAGTAACATCTGGAAGTGTCAGTTTATTCCCCTCATGCCAGGCAGCAAACAATGATCTTTGAGTAGGGACAAAGTACTGCAGATTGGCTGGCCAGTGTCATTTTTTATAGATTTGAGCCATAATAACCAGAGTAACATGCTGTCCATAACAAAAGAGGCAGTGTCTCCAAATTTGGATCTCTTTTGACTCCCAAATTCCCATTGCGCCTACCACAGGGAGAACCATGGCAATGTGGATGTATGTGCAGGTGCTGGGACTGTTGTGGTACTTGCATCCAATTCCCTCAGTTGTGTTTTGTGACAGTGGACACTGAAAATGCTAAATACCCTGGCTCTTTCTGCTTAGGTGTATAGCTTGCTGCCAGTGAAGGAATTGCATGGCTATAACTATGGTCCAGACATGGTCTCAGAGGAGCCCCTGGAGAATTGCATCCCCTTGAAGAAGATAGTTGTGGATGGGATCACCTATTCTCCAGTAGTGGAGGTGAACGAAGAGGACACTTACAGCATCCTAAAGGTATAGCCCTCTTGCATGGTTAGGGAGTGGAGTGGGAGAAGAACTGAGAATGCTTAAGCCTTCTGTGGCATAATGGAATGTAACAAGGGAAGGGAAGGTGAATCTGAATGATCTGACACTAATTTTTATCCAGAAGAAAATTCAGTGAGGGTCATAAACTTCAACTGTCTTGCCAGCTTTGCTCCCCACTTAGTGGAAAAGGGATCAGTCTCGAAGTTTTCTTCTTATAGTAAAAGCTTTGAGGTTCACTTGAAATAAGGTTCTAATGGGAGGTAAATAATCCTGTACCATTACAGTTACCCCAAATAAATCAATATGTCCTTGAGCTGCATCATAGCCACAGACATTTCCTTCCGGAGAGAAAACTCTATATCTACTCCCTGGCTCATCCTGACCCCTAGGCTGGAATTGGACAGGAATCAGTGCCCTAGAAACAGAAACCAGAAACAGAATGGATCTATTCTTTGATCTCTGAGCCACCCAGACACCCAGACTCAAGGCTGGGGGGATCATCTCAAGGTCCAATCCACAGACAGTAACAGCTTCTCCTTTTGAGGCAGTAAAATACCAACCTTAGGTCTGCTGTGGAAACCTCAACAGGAATCAGTGACAAAAACCCATGTTTGGTTTCTCTCCCACAGGAAATGGGTTTAAAGGTTTTCACAAATACCAAAGTGAGGAAGCCTTGGTATTGCAGCAGTGAGAATTACATGCCTGGAGGAGCCCGCTTTGCATCATCTCCAGTCATGTCTGCAAGACCTATGCATGCAATGAGGACAGGTGGTAAGGGAAAGGGGTTTTGTTATCACCTCTGTTCTGAACAGAGATCCTGTCTGTATTTTGGGGTGAACACTTAAACAAGAGCTGGGATTGAGAATTGAACCCTTGGAAGTAGTGCTGAATTGGTGGGTTCACAGATTTCAGCTTCTGCATGAGCATGGGGCTTATCTCTTTTGCTGGGTTGTGAAGGTCTACAGACAAGCTTTGATAACTCCACATGAGAAATCAGCAGAACCAGGTATTCTTCAAAGACTCTGGCAGAGCAAAGGATATTATTCTGCTGATGAATTCTCTGTTCACTAGGCTTTTACAGTAGACTTCTTTTCTCAGATATCACTTAAGGGGTCTCCAATACCATTTTCAGTCTGTCCTCATTGACTCATCCAGTTTTATGTGTGGTCAAAACCAGATGAAGTGAATGACAACATTTTCAGTGACAAGTTGGCAGACTTTGGGGGCTTAGAATGGTAAGATGAAATCAGCTTACTTTTGACTGGGCAAGGGGATAGAGATCAAGTTGGAGGGTGCGGATTTGGGGATAGGTACAAGTAGGGAAAGAAGCAGAATCAGGGTCAGAGGAGAGAAAAGCAGGGAAGAAGAGAGGGAAACTAAACCTGCCCCTTCTTGGCAACAGTAGAGTCTTAATTTGGTTTAGCTGTTTGGTGAAGTCTTGTTTTTCTAGGTGATGGAGAGAGGTGGATGACTTCAAAGAATAGGTCAGTCCAAGAATCCAGGACACCTATTGTAGGATGGGCTGAATTGCCTTGGGAAGGTGATTGTTTCCACCTGTTAGTGACACAGGGAATTTTGTCATCTAGTTTAAACTAATCTCTTAAATTTTAGACTAGGCCTGATGTTAGGTGAAACATGATGTTGGACCAATACATGTAACATTATCAACATGTGAGCAAGACTAATGCTTCAACATTAAAAAGTCAAGATAAAGATGAAGAGAGACATTCCTGTATGCTTAGTCTTAACCAAAACTTCTGTTCCTTCTGTTAGTGAGCTAATATTTGGAATCTTGAATGATATTAAGGATATGCTTAAGGATATGGTGTAGTTGAGAACTGTCAATGTTAGGTTAATGGTTGGACTAGGTGATCTTCAAGGTCTTTTCCAACCTAGATGATTCTGTGATTCTGTGAAGATGTGTGTGGTAGAAGTCCAGTCTGAAATGGACACACCCTATTTCTAAGAGCTATCGCAACTCTTACACTGTAGCTGTTTGGGCAACAGAATCGGCTATATCATCCTCCAGAGTCACATATTAAGGGAAATACCCTAGAAAATCTAAGTTATTCTAGCTGGATAACTGATTCAGAGAGTTTTTCCTTGGCATAAGAACCTGTGCTTTTGTATATGTCCAGTTTTAAGACAATTTCAACTTCTGACACAAGTTGCTAAGATGCAGGATGGGTGCTTTTAAACTATTTTAAACTGAAATAGGCAGCAGTAAGAAGACTGAAATACCATGAAAGACAAATATAAGCAAGCCACCTGTCACTCTTGCTAGGAGCTATGTGATACAGCTCTGATAGCATCTTTCACTCATGTCCTGAGACTTTCTCAGACTCTGGTGGTGCCTGTTGCACAGATAGTATGGATACTTGATAGCTACAAAATTGTTATCCAAACGTAGAAATTAATTTAGCCAAAGCAGATGACCAAAACTAGAATTTAGTTAAGAACTTTTCTTCTGTATCTCTTGGGGTGTATTCCTCTTCCTGTTTGTAAAAGCCAAGAAAACCAAGTCCCACCCACCCCATGTTTTTTTTCCACTTGTTCAAAACCAAAGTAAAACAAAGGCTTATTTTTTTTTTACAAATTTTCATCCCAAACTCAGAATATATTCCTCGGAATAAGTTTTGCATGTGAAAATTTTGTTTTAGTCAAAAAGTCTATTTTTTTCCCTCCCGAATTCTGGCTGCATGTTTTTAGTTTGAGCATCTTCAGCTTAGCTCTTGAGGAGGCCATAGATTTGGAAGGTGGTTTTCTGAGTCAAAATGACCCTACAAAAACCACTGCAACAGAGGGACGTTCCATTGCTGGCTGGCCTGATAGGATGGAGAAGGTTGTCACATCAAGACTGTACCTGAAAGCTGCTTGCACAGAAGGTCATAAATAGCTCTTTGCTCTAACATCCTTGTTTAACCCTCTGAAGTGCTGCCCCACAAACTTTGGGGTTCGCTAGAGACCAGCAGGAAATAATGGAAGGCTAATAAGCCCTGACCCTGAACCTTTGCTGCTGTTGGTACCAGTGCTCACTACAGCCACAGCAAACATTTGCTGCCAGTACAGCTCCTGATTGCCACATAGATTGCTGCTTTTTCAGACCAAAGCATGATGTTGATGCAGATCTTGCTTTGGAGTTATCAGTAGTTGATTTCTTTTCTATCTCATCACATTCAGCCATTCAGCCACAGGGACTTTATGCCACAGCAAGCACTCCTGAAGAGGTGACAGAGACAGTCCGAAAGTATTTCCCAGAAACTTGGATTTGGAGTTTAGTATCTATAAGGTGAGGACCTTGGGCTAGTTCCTTCACTTTTAATAAAACTGGTTTTATAAGGTGAAAACATGAATCCCCACATGTTTGCCAAGCCTTTTCAATGCCAAAAAGTCCTTCATTGTTTGCAAAGATCACTTGGCAATACTCTGAGATGAAATTACCTTCAGCCGTGGTTAGGTTTGTCCAACGAGTGGTTGTGGGTCTGGTAGAAGACGTGGGGTGGCCCTACAGCAACAAACACACTGTGCCCCATCATTCACAGAGACAGTACTGTTCAGTAGGCCAAAAGGGGTACAGATAGTCACCAAAATGCCATAAAAATCATCCCTCTGTCCTTGCTGTCTGTGCTTCACCAGCTCTGAGGGAAATGCTGATCTAGATGTGACCATCCCTGACACCATCACCGAGTGGAAAGCCAATGCATTCTGCACTTCGGCAGACACGGGCTTTGGCCTGTCCCCGACAGTGTCCCTCAGAGCCTTCCAGCCCTTCTTTGTAGAGCTCACCCTGCCCTACTCTGTGGTGCGTGGTGAGTCCTTCACGCTGAAAGCCACCGTTTTCAACTACCTGGCTGCCTGCATCAGGGTAAGGAAGGTTTAAATCCTTCTCTGTACTTGTGTACCTTCTTCAACACCTCTTGCCTTCTCCTAGCCTTCTTATCTTATCTCAGAGTGTCCCTAGACCCTTCAACCCTGAAATTCTTACATTATTCCTCCTATATACTCCAAACACAGAACCCA
The DNA here is from genome assembly GCF_047716275.1 of Strix uralensis. Classification (NCBI taxonomy): domain Eukaryota; kingdom Metazoa; phylum Chordata; class Aves; order Strigiformes; family Strigidae; genus Strix; species Strix uralensis. The sequence goes on from NC_133976.1 coordinate 82,330,010, forward strand.
CAACTCCATCTCCCTGCTCCTTTGCTACTGAAGAAATAGCTACTGCTATGGCTTCCTAGCTCCCTGTCCCTCATGATCACCCTTCCCTGATTGTGCCCCTCTCTACAACTGACAGGTCAGTGTGACTCTGGCTCAGTCTACTCATTTCCTGGCTACTCCGGTGGAAAAGGAGGAAGAATCTCATTGTCTCTGTGAGAATGGAAGGAAAACCGTGGCTTGGCTGGTGACTCCCAAATCTCTAGGTAAAGGTCTTAGGGTGCTGAAAACTGCAGGGAGGGTTTCTCTGTGCTGTTCTCCCCGTTCAGTATTGAGTGTTAGAGCCACACAGTTTCCTGGGAAGCACTGCAACTGAGTGTCTGTCTCATCTGGGGTTATTTGGAAGACAAAGGCTGGCAGACTCAGTGTCCAAGGCTGTGTCTGGCACCATGTGCAGTACCATCAAGCCTTACAGCCCTTGGACAACATCTTCTGAAGCCAGAGACATTGCTGGCCAGCAGGGATGCTCTGGCAGCTCCATTCCTCCCAGAGATTAGACAACTGCCCCGTGGGATCTTCATACTTTGTTTTCACTGTTGTTACATGCTGTGGTAGCAGCTGTGGTGTTCATGTGGGGTAGCAGTGTGCTGAACAGCAGTGGGGCTGGTGAGTCCCACCACTGTGGTGTCCCAGGTTCTGGAATAGTCACCAAAAGAGAGTCACCTTTCAATGGCAGTGCAGCTCATCTGCTCCAGGATGGCTTCTGATATAGATAGCTCTGTTCTTGTGGGAAAGAAGCAGGACCCAGGTGTGATAGAAAATCCCCATCCATGAGCCTGTGAGTTGAAATTCCTGCAAGTGGCAGGGCTGGCTGACCCCTGTTTCCTCCAGGGCAGGTGGAGTTCTCGGTGAGCACTGAGGCCCTGCAGAACCAGCAGCCTTGTGGGAATGCCATCGTGGAGACCCCTGAGAAAGGGCGGAAGGACACGGTCATCAGGCAGCTGCTGGTGGAGGTATGTGGGCTGTGGGAAGGGAGGACTGAGCTCTCCCACAGGCTAGAGCGTACACCTGTGATGCAGTTGGATAGAATGCTGGATAATCTCATCTAGGCTCCCTTTCCCATGACCAGATGATTTTTCAAGGTCCCTTCTAACCAACGTGGTCTATGATTCTGTGACATCGCTACACAGCGTGGCAATATGATAGTCTTACATCATCTTTATATTTTCGCAGGGCTGCATAAAGACTGCAGCTTAATAACGCTCTGCAATGTGTCTCCCAGGACTCCAAACTTTCCCTATCCCCTACTGTAGCAGGACTCCTACTCCAATCCATCTTTCTCTTTATTTCTTACCTGTCACCTCCTGTTTCAATACACCCTCTTTACAGCCTCTCTCCTCCTTTTGAGACACCCCCAGTAAGTTTGCCAGTCAGCACATGCTGCCTCTCTGCTAGTTGAGACCAAGTAAACTGCCTCTTAAGCTGAGTGTTATGCAGTTCTGGTTTGCCACCATAGCCTGGCACCAGGATGAAGGTGGGGGAATCACAGTCACCTATGGGATTTCGATGCCTGTAGAGAAGTCCCCTCAAAACTCCAGATATTAGAAAAGTCCATGGAAACCTGTTAAAATTTTACAGCTTATCCATTTCGTGTGGTAAGAAGAGTCGCTGATGCGATGTGGTACAGAAGGGAATATTGTATGACAGTATTGCATATCCTTTATAGGAAAATGGTAATTTATTATACTGGTGTGGTAATCTGGCAGGTAGATTCTATGTTCTTAGCTTTTCTCTGTACCTTGCCTACTATGTTGTATGGTATCAGTAGTGTCTCCAGGTATTACAGTATACAACATCTTCCCTTTCTATTATTAACAGACACATTTTTTTTCCCTAAAGTATCTGCAGCATTATGATAAATAGCACTGCAGACATTCTTCAGGACAGCCCTCTAGAGCTACTGTGAGCTTTTGCTAACAAAAGCACTTGCTGTAGTGCTGCAGTCCTTTTGTTACAAGGATGTTAAGTGTTTCTGGCTGCATACAATAGTTGCAGGTCATCCGTGTGATAGTCCTGCAGTGTTCTCCTCTCCCTTTCCTGTCCTTTCTCCATGTACAACACCAGTCACTTAGGATCATATTTCTATTACTTGCTTAAATTGTTTCAGAGCTCTATGTTTCAGGGAGTGTTTGTGACTGCCTCTCCTTCAGTTCACTTACTTTTCTTTTCATGAATTCCTCTGTCCGTGTTCAGGATTCCTCTGCCTGTCTGTATTTCATGTCTCACTAACTTCTCACCTCTCTTCTTTTCCTTTATCCCACCCAAGCCTGAAGGAGTTGAGAAGGAAACAGCCCAGAACTCTGTGCTCTGTGTAAAAGGTAAAGACCACTCTCCCCAACCTCTCCATCTGTTCCTGTGGGGTTTGATGGGTGGGATGTACCTGGGGGAGGAAGACAGTGCTGCCTCTACCATATTCCAGATAGGCTGATATTTTTAGGTAATCAAAACATGCCCCATCAGTTGGGAGCCTGAGATGTAAGACATAAGGAAACCCAAGAGAATGGACCATCCTGGCTAAGCATCCGGGTATGAGCTAGGGCAGACTTAGCATGACAGTTTGCATCCCTGTTCTCTTGTGTGCTGACAGTGGAGTCACAAGCACACCCGGAAAAAGCTGTATGTGATCTACAGTGCCTAACAGTGGCTGGGGTTGGTTTCATGCAGAGATTGCCTTATAGCCATGGAAAACCAAAATGCCTGAAAGTCAGGGGATTTCTAATAGGAGATGTTCCTGTTGTTTCACTGAAGCCCCCTCCCCTTCCATTAGTCATTTCTTGGGGCTGTACTGAAGCTGTTTGGGTCTTGTTTCTCTCTCAGGAGAGCCTGTGAAAGAGAAGTTTTCCCTGTTGCTACCCTCAAATGTGGTACAAGACTCGGGCAGAGCATATTTCTCAGTGCAGGGTGAGTGAGCAGCCTGGCAGAGGAACCATGTGCTGTTTCTCCCCCTCTGTGTTGGCCTCCTACCTCACAGCTTTTCCTCCTCATTTCCATCACACCTCAGTCCTGTCTTTCGTCCCTTCTGTCTTGAGCACTTTCCCTTCCAGTCACGCTCTTCTTCTTCCCCTTTCTGCATGTCCTTTTGTTCAGAGTTCTCTGCCAGTTCTCTAACCTCTCTCTCATTTCCCTTTTTTCCTTTTCTCTGCTGTTCTGTGTTTCATTCCAGGAGCTTTATCAATCCAGATTTTCTTTTGTTCTTCTCTGCCATCTCCTGCTTCTCTCATTCAGTAGCTCCCTCTGATTCTGATAGCCAGCCCTGAGTGTTGTTGATATCTCCCTGGCATCTCCTGCTCCCCAGGCGACATCATGGGCACTGCCATGCAGAACCTGCACCAGCTCCTCCAGATGCCATTCGGCTGTGGGGAGCAGAACATGGTCCTGTTTGCACCCAACATCTATGTCCTGGACTATCTGAACAAGACAGAACAGCTGAGTGAGGAAGTGAAATCCAAGGCCGTCGGATACTTAGTGAGCGGTGAGCTGAGACATGGCTTTTGCTTCTGCTTTGGCTTTTTTCCAGATCCTGCCTGGGGTGGTTCTGTCAAATGTTGGCCAGATGTGGAAAGAGCTTCTTTCATGAACAGATGGTCTCTGCTGTATGCCTGAGAAGCCTCTTTGCTGCTTTTTCCTTTATTATTTTCTGATGCTTAAGCATTAGGGTATCTGATAATTTCACCCACTTTTCTCTGCTCCTTGACTGGGTAGCAATGCAGTGCAGAGTTGTCAGGTGATCTGCTAGAGTGACCTGTCCACTGTCATTAATACGTCCTGCCTTCCTTTTGAAGAAAGGCAGGTGTTGCTTCTCCTTATGCACTACAAGCAGTGCATGGAGATGGGGATGTACCTGTACTTTTTATTGGCTAGGATAGGACTGACCTACTCCTCTGTCCTTTGCCTTTGCTGATACAGGTGTTTTTCTGTTCCTCCATACCTCAGCAGGCTTTGGCATCTGAATCTTACTTTTACTCTCCATTGCAGGTTATCAGAGGCAGCTGAACTACAAGCACCCAGATGGCTCTTACAGTACCTTTGGACCACGTTATGGCCAACTGGGGAACACCTGGTGAGATTTCAGTGTCACCTATGCCTCCCTTATATGCTTCTCTTTCTCACCTACGCATTTATAATAAATGCTGCGTGACAGTAAATAGGAAATGCTGTTGTAGACCATCAGGCTTTCCAGAGCAGGTGTGGTCTCTGTGCTGCCTTCTACCTGATGAAATAGGCTGCATCATCCAGTTAGGTAGCTGAAGCACATCCTCCTACCAGCAGCTCTGAGGTCCATGATAGTTAAGAAGGAAATGGAGATCAATTGGGGAAGAAGGGAGCAGGGGTTTCACATCCTGACTGAGGAAGGCTGAAGAGTTGCCGTGGCAGCTCTTCTAGACTAGCATCTGTGGAGAAGACTGCTGGGAAAGGTGTTTCCATATAAGTGGAAAGGATGATAACCCAAGAGCAGTGCTGTATGTTTTTTTCCAAGAGTGTTTGTGATTACTAAGCAAAGAGGAGCGTGTGTGTTGCCAGTGTGACTTACTGCAAAGTTTTGAGTTGATCCAGTGTATCATTGCCATGCATTTTCAACTTAAGGGTAAGAATGGATGATTTCATCACCTTCAGTTTGCTTTTAGTTTCTGAAACAGGTCTTGGCTCTTGACAGCATGTTGGCTTTTCACCACATGCCTGCTTCTTCTCCATAACTGCTTGTAACAACTCTAGCAAAAACTCTTTTAATATGTACTTCTTTACTTTAAAACTCTGGGGAGTTCTGGGAAACCCACGAGGCATGGATTTCTAGTGCAAGTGTCCTGCCAGCAGACCATGAGCTAGCAGGGATTTAATTATTCTTCCCTGTCATTTTGAGTATTACTGTTATGCAGATGTTGAGCTAACTGGCATGCAATTCCCAGCTTTTTCCAAAGAGATTTTTTTTAGATACAGATCATCAATCACTGTCCTTCAAACTGTAGCCTCAACAGAAAGGAAACACAGAGTTTTATGAGCCAAGAGAGGGACAAGAAATCAAGCTGGGAAGCATTTTTCTGACAGATTTTTTAAGGTGAAGATATAAAATATATGTAGTCTGACTAATTGGCCCAAAGTTGCCCAGGCCTTCTTGTCTTTCTCCAGACATATGATGTGCACATGGTCCCTGTCACCTGAGATAGACAACAGGCCTGCTCAGGCCCTTTCATTGCTTTTCTCCGTTTCAGGCTCACAGCCTTTGTCCTCAAGTCCTTCGCCCAGGCCCGGCCTCACATCTTCATAGATGAGAGACACATCCAGGATGCTTTGGTCTGGCTGTCCTACAAACAGAAGGAGAATGGCTGTTTCCGCAGTTCTGGGACACTCCTGAACAATGCTATGAAGGTAAAATGTCTGCCTGGTTGTTTTTTTGTGAGGCTAGAAGTTGACCATAAGTCAGATGGGTCCAGCTGAGCTTCTTGAATGTACAGGCAGATGGGAAATTCCCATGTCAGGGAATTGCACTAGGGAGCAAGATGCCATTTGATATGCATGCCACAATAAGAAGGAGAATGAAGGCTAACCTGCACTTTATAAGTGCTGTTGATACCTCCACATCAGCTGCAAGGGGGAAGAGGCAAGCTCAAGGTCTACAATGCAGAATAAAGTATTCCCACTATAGTGGGAGAAAAGACTGAAGATAAGAAGCTAGGTGGGGTCAGCTTCTACCTTTGTGTTTCCCTGCAGGGTGGAGTGGACAACGAGATCTCGCTGACGGCCTACATCACTATCGCATTGCTGGAGATTCCACTGCCTGTAACTGTATGTGGCTGCCCCCTAACTGAGTCAGTTATGTCGTGTCAGTCTGTGATGACACAGTACTGCCCAGAATTTTCTCGATTGGAAAAAAGGACTTGGTTGTTGAGCCCTGTGATATAAGAATGATGTGCTGGCAAATTTGACATTTCTGGAACACATTGTAGCCTACATGTACCTAGACCTCATTCTCACAGACCCCTCCTCAAAATTCAGTGGAATGATATGCCGATAATAAGGCAAAAACCTCATTTCTCCCCAGCCTTCTAATCACTAGTTATCTCTCCCCAGCACTCAGTGGTGCGTAACGCTCTGTTCTGCCTGGAAACGGCAGCAAATGAGAAAGAAAACCACGTGTACACCAAGGCACTGATGGCGTACGCCTTCGCCCTGGCAGGGAAGGAGGACAAGAGGAAGGCATTACTTGGCTCACTTGAAAAGGAAGCCGTGAAAAAGGGTGAGTGCTCCTGGTGGGACATCTCTTTCTTCTAATCCACTCGCCTCACATCTTCCCTTGATAAAATGGCTTTTATTGGTGGGGCAATGGCTGCAGGAAATGGCTTCTGTGGGTGGGGAAAGGTGGAGGGAGAGGGAAGACTTGTGCAAAGCGGTTGCCTTCTTGAGAACTCCCTCTCGGTGCCCAGTCCTACTTCTCTGCTCCAAAGGAGTTCATCAGGAAGCACCAGGCACCATCCCCACCGGTGCTGAACTAAAGGGCAGCTCTGCCAGCATCTCTGCTCAGCCTGCTCCTCTTGCCACACCAGGCACTGCTTAGCAAAGGCTTAGCAATGTTCATGGCCACTCCTTCCTTCCAGTGCACGTGCTCAACATAGAACAAGGCTGACTTTGCACAACACGTGGGACAGTAAATCAGAGGAGAGCTGGATGTGCTGAGAGAGAAAACGAGCATACAGGCCATTTCGGAGGCCACAGCACAAGCTGTGGGTCTCCCAGGAAATCATGTTATGACTCGGAAGCATTCTGGTAAAGTCAGGCCAGACAGCAGGTTTGCCCAAGCGCTGGGGAGTAGGGCTGTGAAGGAAATACCCCTGGCACCTTCTGCCTTCTCTGCCTGCAGGTGACTCTCAAGCCCTGGTCACATTCTTTGGGTTGTTTTGCCTCACAGAGCTTGTCAGTGCCCGACACCAGCACCTCTGCTGAACCAGGCAAGGAATGCCAGCCTGGTGCTCTGCTGGTGCTCGAGCCCATCAATGTCTGTGTGAATCTGGAGTCTAGGACAAAGTGGTGTCCAGGCCTGAGGACTGAGCCTCAGCAGCCTCAGGCTAGTTGTAAACCTGCAGCAAGTCCACACCTAACCCTTCCCACTTCATCCTGCGTGACAGATACATCCTGGAGGCTCTGTCCTCCCAACTGGACCGGCAGCAGATCAAGAACTCCCTTGCAATAACTACTAATATTTGCTTCTTGTCTTGTCTCCGTGCTCCCTGCCTCCTGTGAAGATGGGTCTGTTCACTGGCAGCGGCCTGGGAAAGAGCCGGAGGTTGATCTCCCGTACTATCACTACCGAGCTCCCTCTGCTGAAGTGGAGATGACAGCCTACGTGCTCCTTGCTCACCTCACCACGCAGCCGGCACCCTCCCAGGAGGAGCTGTCGTTCGCATCTCTTATTGCAAAGTGGATCAGCAGCCAGCAGAATCCCAACGGAGGCTTCTCCTCCACCCAGGTGAGCTGCTTCCCTCCTGCCACCTCACACATCGATGGCACAGATGGGAGGTGTCAGAGACCCAGGTGGGAGCACACTGAGGTTTGCCAGGGCAAGCACTAGCCCCACAGTATATCCCTGGTTGCCAAGTTCCCCAGAGGCTAGAGGCAAGTATGTCAGGTACTGCCTCTGGGAATGACTGGTACTTTGACTAATGACCTATCTTCCTCGACACAGTGGGGCAGAACAGTAGGGACACAAGGGACGTGTGTCTGTGCTTTAGAGAGGGCTCCCACTGCAATTGGCTTGTGCATGTGAAGTTGCTGCTTCACCCTGTGGCGAGCGAGTGAAGGCTGCACAGAGCTCCACACCAGGGAGCTCAGGGAACATGCAACTGCTGTGCAGAGGACGTGGGAAGGGAATGGAAACGTGCAAAAGCTGCTCTTTCCTTCTATCCTTTCTGCTTAACCCCAGAGAAAGCGAAGAATGGAGGGGAGGGTGCCTGCCGACAGCAAAGGACAGGCTGTGGGAGGACAGGCCGTGGAAGGCTCACTGCATCCCCCTGGGTGCTGGGACCCATCTCTTTCAGGACACAGTGGTGGCTCTCCAGGCCCTGTCCCTGTACGGAGCTGCCACCTACGCCAAGAGTGGAGCAGCTTCCACAGTGACCCTGCGATCTGGAGGGGACTTCCAGCAAGACTTCCAAGTGGATCCCACAAACCGGCTGCTGCTCCAGCGCGTGGCCCTGCCCCAGGTGCCAGGGGAGTACAGCACGGAGGTGTCTGGAGAAGGATGCGTCTACCTGCAGGTGAGGGGCTGGGGGCAGGTGGCACCCTGGGAGGGGAGCCCCTTGCCAGGCAGAAGCCAGGAAGGGGGCCACAGGGACAAGGGAGAGGGAAGTGGGACAGAAGGCTCTGGGAGAGGGAAGAGGAAAAGAAGGGTAGAGGTGTGTGGAGGAGAAAGAGTGGCTGGGAAGGAGGGAAGGATCCACAATGTGGAGGAGCTGTGGGGATGGAGAAGTGGGGAGGCTGGATCAGGAGAGGGTCTTCTCTCTCCCGTGTTGAGCACGCACACACACATGCTCACACAGAGCTGCTGGCTCTCCCTTAGACAAGCCTGAGGTACAACGTGCAGCCCACGCAGGAGGATGCACCCTTCATGCTTCGTGTGTACACAATCCCAGAGACGTGTGCCGACTCCAAGGCTCACAAGGTCTTTGACATCGGCGTAAATGTCAGGTGAGTCTGCGTGTGGGTCTGAGCTTTCCTGAGAAGCCACGGGAGCTGCAGGGTGAGGGTTGTCCGGGGTGAGTCAGTCTGGAAGCCCTGGAGGAGCGGTGCATCTCCTGGAAAAGTGGGCAGGAAGCAGCTGCGCTGGGAGGAGAGGCTGTGGGGGAAAGACATGTCCTGCAGTGGTGGAGCTCTGTGCGTGGCCCTGGGCTGGGCTGCACAGCGAGAGGCTGCACAGCTCACCAGGAGACCCTGGCATAGCTGGAGAAGAAGGTGCTGGACTGCCAGGACTTGGCGGGGTGCCAGGTGTTATGGAAAAGATGGAAGTGCCCCCAGCTTGGACTTGAGGTGCGCTGAATCTTTGTTGCTTGGTTCCTTAGTTACACTGGGGAGCGCAATGGCTCCAACATGGTGATTGTTGATGTGAAGATGCTGTCAGGATTCATCCCCGTGAAGTCCTCCGTGAGGAAGGTAGGAACCTATTTGTCAAACAAGCAACATCCACCTTTTTATCTTCATGAACACTTCCAAGTGTCTGTAGCAATCTAGAGGGCTTCAGGGTTGAATCATCAGCTTGACCTTGCCATTGTCATCTGCACATTTTCCCTGTACAGGATTATCTTTTCATACGTGGCTTAAGGCCAGCCCAAGGGGAGACAATGTGGTGTATCTAGGAAAAATAGACTAATTTTTTCTTTGGAGTGGTGATGGGCACCTTCCACTGTGTCCTGATAGCTCCCTAAAAGCACTGGGTGCAGAGGACATTCTAAAGTAGTCCTGTTTCCTTTTTCCCTCTGCTGATCTGACAATACCTTATAGCAATGTAACTGTTTAGATCTTGGGTCACTGAGACGCTGAGCAGGTTCATGGTCTGGAAAATAAAGGTGATCATAAGATGCTGCAGAACTGGCAAGCCAGAAGGAATGTCTTTTCATTGAATTGTTCCATTACTGCGCTTGAAGCGGTGCCCAGTCCCTGCTGGAGCCTGGCTGTACGTCCCCAGCCAGGCTGACGAAGGGAAGGCCTAGGGACCATGATACCCAAGGAGGTAGTTCCATGCTGCTAACAGTTCCCTGAGTGTTTCATCCACAGTCCATCCCATCCATAGGGCTGTCCAAGGGGCACAGGGAGCCCAGCTTCAGTGCAGTAACCCCTTGCTCTTCTTCCTTCAGCTGGAAGGCCGCCGTGTTATTGAGCGCACAGAGTTCAGTACCAACCATGTCCTGGTGTATCTCGAAAAGGTGGGTATCCGTCTGGGGCGAGGATAGGTCAGAAATGCAGTCATTGGGCCATTTGGCCACACAGGGAAAAAAATCTGGGACCCAAAATCACCACGGCTCTGACAAGAATAGGACTGAATCTTTCAGCTTTGCTGGTACCTCCCTCCCGGCCCCCCGCAGGCTCTCCCTGTGCCCCGCGCACGGATCGGGCCCGCACCTCCCCACCAGCCAGAGCCTCCCGCAGTGTGGGGACAGGCCCCGGGGTTCCCCCCGCCCCTCGGCCCGGCCCGCAGCCCCCGCACCCCCCGGGGCCCGGGAGCGGGTGCCAGGGCCGAGCCAGGCAGCCCGGGGGCAGCGCGGAGCCGCCCCTGAGCCTCCCCCGCTTCCCTTCCGCAGCTGGGCAGCGAGACCCTGGGCTTCTCCTTCACGGTGGAGCGGGACGTGCCCGTGCGCGGCCTGAAGCCGGCTCAGGTGAAGGTCTACGACTACTACGAGACCGGTGAGCGCGGGGCCGGGGGTGCCCGCGGGAGCGAGGGCGGGCGGGGGGACGCGCGGAGGGGCGGGGGCTGGGGGGACCCGCAGCTGCCCCCGGCCGCGGCCATTGCCCGGCCCCGCGCTGCGCGAGTTCTCGGGGCGCAGAGGGGCGCGGGGGGCTGGAGGCCGCCGCCGTGCTGCCCTCCTGCCCCTGCCGCTGCCCGGGCAGGCTCCGGACAACGTGGCGGGGGCGGGCGGCGGGGCAGGGCTGGGGGGTGGCGACCGGGGGGGGTCCCTGCGTGGCTGCGCCTCCCAGCGGGAGCTGCCGTGCAGCCGCCCTGCCCCGAGGGAGAGCGCGGAGGAGGCCGCCCTCAGCCCTCCGGCCCCGGCCGCCGGCCTGCCCGGGGAGCGCAGCCCCGCCGCGGGGCAGAGCCACGGCCGCGGGGGTCCCGCCTGCAGGTCCGGCCCCAGAGCGCGGCCGTGCCCGCGCCTCCCGCAGCCCCGCCGCTCCCTGGGCCTCCGCGGGCCCGGCTGCTGCGCCGCGGGGGCAGCGACAGAGCCGTCCCCGGCCCCCCCGGCGTGGCGGGAGAAGGGGCCGCAGCAGCCCTGGGGCACACGGGGGTGGCGGCTGCTGGGGCTGCCTGTGCCGGGTGGCTCTGCCTCGCTGCCGCGGCCCCTGACAGAGCCGGGGCCGGGGGTCCCTCCCGCCCGACGGGGATCCCCGGAGGGGACCCGCGGGGGGTGGCAGCGCCATGCGGCGGGACTTGGCAGAAGCGGCTCTCTGGCCCCCGCCCCTCTGCCAGCGGCGCTGACAGCCCGCTCCCTCCCTCCCCTTCTCTTTTCCAGATGAGTTTGCCACACAGGAGTACAGCGCTCCCTGCACCACAGGTAGGACGCACAGGAACAGCTGAGATGTTCCAGCACGGGCTTTTGCAGGTTGTCTCGAATGAGGCTTTGCAGCCCTCGGCTTTCCTCAGCCGGTGTGTACTGTCAGCACTGGCCTTCGCTGTGCCGACTGCAGTCTCTAGGCATGCCTCGGTACGGAGAGGAAAGGCAATGCTGCCACCCGATGTCCCCTGTAAGATTGGCTACAGCTTTCATTTTGGTTCACTGAGAGTAGCAATCCCAGCGTTACTGCCTTGATTTGCACAGAGGCACTTCGTGCGTGTGTCGCTCTGTACAACAAATAAGATTGAAATCTCCCTTGGGACTGAAAACCACACTCTTGCGTCTCTGCCCTTTTCAGGGCCACATTTGCCATGCTGCAGACACAGAAGGGTACTGAGGAATTGTCTCCCAAACATCTTGGTGAAATTTTGACATTTTTCACGTGTCTTTGTTGGGAACCTTTCAGACTCTGCCCTGGGTTATTATTTGCCTTCCTTTGGGAAATCCAGGTGCTGAGAGAGAATGTGTTAGGATAGCTCATGTATGTCCAAGATAAATCTGCTTCCCCTCTCTGTAGCATGGATATCTTGAACGTGTCCAGCTACTCCCATTCTGTTGTCTGCCTGCAACTGGACATTTTTAGGTGAAGCAGTTTCCCAGATTTTAACAGAGCTTGAACTCACATGAGTTCATGAGAAGATGTCCAGGGCTCTGGACACTGCTGCACTGGGATACCTGTCTCACTCTGTTCTTTTCCCACCCCAGCCGAGGCTGAACAGGGAAACGCCTGAAGAGCACACCTTGTCTGAGCCTGGCTGGATCAGCTTGCGTGTCTCCGCCCCTAGAAGATCTTATTGAGGAGGGGCTACTGAAATGCTAGAGGAGGACGCATCAACACCAAAAAGGAAGTAACACTATAAATAAATTAAGTCTTGATTCTCATCAGATGCCTCCGGCTTCATTTTTTGTTACTTGTCTCTTCTCCCAGCCATAGCTCAGACTGTGTAATGGCCTGAGATTTAAATCCAGAGCCATTGGCAAGGTGGTGTTTGGCAACTCCTCAGGAACACCAGAAGGCAGACAGCTTTTGGCAGTGGGAAGGTTCATTTCCATACTTGCCAGTTCTCCAGGAGGAGAGGAAATCCTACCTCAGCCATTATGCACTGGAAACTTGGCTTCCTGCCTCTAAAAGCAGGTGTTTTCTGCAAGATAATCCTCGGACATAAACCTCTGATCACATATCACCTTTGATCCTGCTGTGAAATCACTGCTGTGAGGTGGAAGGATGGTGTGAACCTGTCCAATCTGATCTTTCACAGCAGCCCAGATGGAAGTGAAGAGCTGTGGACTTTCCCATTCTAGCAGTGAAGACATGGTCTGCTTGTTCCTAAACACTTGAAGTGAAAGCAGAGGCGGATCAGGAACTTAACAATGTCATTAGAATTTCAACCAAGAACCACCTTATGAGCTAAACCCCTTGTGTTTTTCATGAGAACTTTATCCTCTTCCCCTCAGTGGAGGCCTGTAGGTCTCCTGGGTTTTTGAGTAATTTTAATACAGGGTTTTTTTTGCCCTCACAACTAGACTTACAGTGCTTCAGAATTCGGAGGGGAGGTCCTGCGTTCCTATGTCGTAGTTTGGGTTAAACTTTTTGCATGTCAGTTTTCCAAATGATCTTGTTCTCTCTAATCTAGATCTCTCCCAGGGATGCAGAGGCAATCAGCTCTAGTTCAGTGGGTCGTATGGCACCCTGTGTATTTTATTTACATGGTTCTGTGTGCAGAGATGCCTTTGACCCTGTAAGCTTAAGCAAACACACCTGTAGGCATCCCTCACAGAGCTTCTTGCACGTACACAGACCCAGGGTGTCAAAAATGTAAGTCACCAATGCAGCAAAGAACTCGTTTCAGTGACACTGAAGCTCCTTGCGTTGTCATCGTCCACATGGGTGTTTCAAGACCCTCTTTCCCCTTCATGAGCTGGAATTCCTCACACAGTGAGGAAAGTAATTTGCTCTGGCCCCTTTTATAGCTGTGCCCTGCTATGGGGTCATGAGAGACTGACTGAACCGGAGACACAGTCCCAGCTGAGACTGTTACTTAGGGGCAAGCAGGTTCCGAAGTGCCAGGTCTGCAAACTCGTGCATACACCCACAGGGCTGCAAACAGACTCTCCTTTACAGCAGGCTGTAGATGGAGGGCAACAGCTTCTTCATTTTCATTTACCTTCTGGTGAGTACTCTACATGGCTATGGTGTTGGATCTTTCCTGCTCAAATGAAAAAAAGTTATCATCATGATAATTTACTTTAAAAGTGTGTAAAATCACTGGAGTGTGTTCCATTCACAAAATCTGGATAATGGCTTTCTACCATGGAAAGAGTTAACACAAAGTTTTGCTGCCACCTGGTTTTAAATTAGGCAACACCTAACTATTGCCCATGGGCAGCCCCATATCTGTAAAGCAGTTTAACATCAATCTGCTTGACTAGGCTGTAAATTGTCAAAGGCTCGTACTTGCAGGTCCTCCACAGCATACCGTGTAGGAAACTTTAGCAAGGCTACCTTAAGGAAGTACAGGAATGTCTGAACATTGAATTTCTATCCCCATGGAGCATGCATGGCATGCCTCTGAGGCAAATCACAATGGTCTAAAATCAAAACAGTTTAATTCAGCAACCAAAAACTATGTTACTTTGAGAACTTTGAAAAGTAATTGACTCGTGGTAGGAAATTAGATGGTTTTACTATTTCTAAATCAAAACAAAATGCAATTAGTATTCATGCTTGATTAGAAATTTTGCTCAGCGATCACTGAAGCCAGTTCATTCTATAGACTTCTCTGAATATGAGGTGTCAAAAAGGTCTTGAGTGAGTATTCACCAAACACCACAGGAGACAAAGTGATGTAATATTAATATCTAGCAAAATAGATGAAGAACTTTATTTGTTCTCGGTAACACTGTTTGGTTAGGCACACTAAAAAAAATTGGATGGAACCACTAGCTGTGTATACTTTGGATACACAATAAGCCGTGAAACCTAACAGTAAGCATTTCATGAGAATAAACAGTCACATAAGATCTTTCTGCCATTCAAAAGTTAAAACCAGAAATTAATGGGACAAAACCAAGAGAAGGGGAGCATACCTGGAGATATCTAAGAGGACAGTTTCACCAAAGCAAGTCTATGATTTAAATAAGTGTGCCATTTAAATTAGACCTCGGTAGGTCAGTTACTGGCAAATGCCATTAGCTTCTCCTTGGGAATCTCCCAGAAGCAGCAGGCACAAGATATGGAAGTTTCCACAAGAAGGCCCAAGCTTGAACTGGAGAACAGGCCATTATAAGTTAGCAGCTGAAGGCACAAAGCTTGCACACATCCCTCCCGCACCCCTGTGCACACTCTGATCTTAGAAGGCGGCAGACTGTGGATCTCCTCCCACTCTTACACAGACAAGAAACAATCCTGGAAGGGGTGTCTGTGGGGCACAGCACAGAGGTTGAATTTCATGCAATGTTAGCTGATCATCTAGGCTGCCTACTGGTGGGACACATGGACAGACACCTGCAGAGACCAATGCAATCAAGGTTGTGGTTTCTAAGCCAGGGGAGAGAAATGATTCTGAAGAAGTACCTGCCCTTCTCCATTGATTAGACAGGATCTTGGATGACAAGTTCAGAGTACGTAATGCTGAGAGGGCTACATTAGAAAGGCTGACCTCAACTTAAATCATTCCGTCCTCTTTTTTTTTTTTTTTCTTACTTGCCAGCCTTTTTGCCCTGCACACAGCATGGCTGGATGGGATGCTCTTCAACCTAAGAAGCCAGGGGGATTAAAGCTGTGACTGGAGGCTGAGCAGGAAAAAACACAACTGGGAATAAACTGTTCAAAAATCATTGGTGACTACAGTTAATTTATTTATAAAGTTCACTTCCCGTTCCTTGCAGGCACTATTCATCTGTTACTCCGTAGATGGTGGTGGTGGTAGTGAGGCAGGTGGGTTCCAGCAGCTGGGAGTGTTCTTCATGCATTGCCCTGGTCTACTTCCTCTGCAAGGATGGAAGAAGATGGGTAGGTACAGGAGTTAGAGAGATATGCTAGATCCCTCTCTCAGGCCGAGACAGAGCGAGCAAGATGTGGGTTTGGGAAGCCAGGCTGTGTGTGAAGCAGAGCTCAGGAGAGTGAATTGCTGTTTGACCGGAGTTGAGGGCCATCCATAGCACTCAACACTCAAGTCACCTTCAAAGCTGTGTGAGGTTGGAAGAGGGCTGAGACTCTTTCTGATCCACTGGGAGAGATCAGCAGGGTGGGATTTGTCACAGCTGGGATGGACACGGGATCACAGTGCAAACAGGCAGCAAGGATGTTCACCGCAGCAATGAGACATGCTCTTAAAGTGTATTTATTTCCCTGCAGAGAGTGGAAGGAATCTGCTGCAACCAGTACCATTCAGGGCAGGGAAGAAAGCTTTCTGCTTTGTAACTGAGATCTGCCTTTTAGTCAGTGCAGACCACCTTTGGACACCTAGACCAGTGGATGGACCTCTTAACTAGCAACTTCCCATCTTCCTTTCCAAGGAAGATAAAATCTCTGCCTTTTAATGGACATGGGGAAAAGTAGCCTAAAATCTAAAGCCTACCCACTAGTCTAAGACTGGATAACCAGACCACACTAATATACCCTTTGGAAATGCTTTACTGTCCACTCAGTGTCTGTCTTAGGACTTATGCACTTTCTTTCCATTAAGGGAGGCTGTAGGCCCAGAATCAGCAGAACACAGCTGTACCTATGGACACAGCTCAGGTTAGCAAGCAGTATGAAGTAAAAGCTTAGGAGCTCAGGCTTTCTTACAAAACACCAGATAAGAACACAAAAGGAGATAAATTTCACCATTTACCACCAGCAAGAGACAAAGCTTTTGCCTTTCCCAAGTCCAAATCACTTTTTCTCTGCTCACAGTCAGGCCCTGTGAAAAACCACTTCCCAGGGTCTCAGTGCTTTCCAGAAACCTCCATATTCCAAGGGAATGGGAAGCTAGACCTGCCAGTCTTCATACTGGAAGATTCCATATAGGACAGGAGAAGTATACCTGGTCTGGGCCTTCCACTGAAACTCCTGTATTACCTCCCAAACACTTACCTCTTCAGTATCAAGGGTTGTGAAGGATTCCTCTGTAATGAGGCCTCCCTACTGCAGGTATGGCTCCAGGCTCAGAGTAGGAAGCGAGAGGCTAAAGAGCAGCACTGCATTACAGCTTTAGTGAAAAGGAACGGCAGGCTTGGGCAGGAGGTGCTGGAACATGGCATGAAATCACGGTAGGTCAGACCATGACATGCTGCTTTATGGGTTAGATTTTGGTGGTCCCCGATTTGCTCCATTGCTCCAGACAGAGCGCTTTTGGGGAGGAGAGTGCTGGGTGGTTTGAAAGAGCCACGTCCCCTCAGCGTGATCCCACAGCTACACTAGCTGTGGCTCTCAGGAAGGATACCCCAAATCTGAGACAACGAGAATGATATAAGAAATTTGAACTCAAAGAAAAAGTCCAAGGGGCAGTAACAGAGCAATAGGGACACAACTTTTCATTCAAACCAGGAGAACCTGACTATGCAAACCACTGTGAGAATTCAGGGGCGGTGGATTTTGAATGAGACAACAACATTGTGCCTCCCGTGCTCTCAATTTTGTATACAAAATCTGTGCCTGTGTGTTGGGCCAATCTCATTCAGATTACCCATCGAGCAGAAAGAGAGAAGCGCAGTCTGGAACACCAAAAATACAGGGAAGGAGATGTACAGACTGTGAAGAGGGGAAGGGGTGTCAGTAGCCTACCTGTGGTGCAGGGAGCGCTGTACTCCTGTGTGGCAAACTCATCTGGAAAAGAGAAGGGGAGGGAGGGAGCGGGCTGTCAGCGCCGCTGGCAGAGGGGCGGGGGCCAGAGAGCCGCTTCTGCCAAGTCCCGCCGCATGGCGCTGCCACCCCCCGCGGGTCCCCTCCGGGGATCCCCGTCGGGCGGGAGGGACCCCCGGCCCCGGCTCTGTCAGGGGCCGCGGCAGCGAGGCAGAGCCACCCGACACAGGCAGCCCCAGCAGCCGCCACCCCCGTGTGCCCCAGGGCTGCTGCGGCCCCTTCTCTCGGCACGCCGGGGGGGCCGGGGACGGCTCTGTCGCTGCCCCCGCGGCGCAGCAGCCGGGCCCGCGGAGGCCCAGGGAGCGGCGGGGGCTGCGGGAGGCGCGGGCACGGCCGCGCTCTGGGGCCGGACCTGCAGGCGGGACCCCCGCGGCCGTGGCTCTGCCCCGCGGCGGGGCTGCGCTCCCCGGGCAGGCCGGCGGCCGGGGCCGGAGGGCTGAGGGCGGCCTCCTCCGCGCTCTCCCTCGGGGCAGGGCGGCTGCACGGCAGCTCCCGCTGGGAGGCGCAGCCACGCAGGGACCCCCCCCGGTCGCCACCCCCCAGCCCTGCCCCGCCGCCCGCCCCCGCCACGTTGTCCGGAGCCTGCCCGGGCAGCGGCAGGGGCAGGAGGGCAGCACGGCGGCGGCCTCCAGCCCCCCGCGCCCCTCTGCGCCCCGAGAGCTCGCGCAGCGCGGGGCCGGGCAATGGCCGCGGCCGGGGGCAGCTGCGGGTCCCCCCAGCCCCCGCCCCTCCGCGCGTCCCCCCGCCCGCCCTCGCTCCCGCGGGCACCCCCGGCCCCGCGCTCACCGGTCTCGTAGTAGTCGTAGACCTTCACCTGAGCCGGCTTCAGGCCGCGCACGGGCACGTCCCGCTCCACCGTGAAGGAGAAGCCCAGGGTCTCGCTGCCCAGCTGCGGAAGGGAAGCGGGGGAGGCTCAGGGGCGGCTCCGCGCTGCCCCCGGGCTGCCTGGCTCGGCCCTGGCACCCGCTCCCGGGCCCCGGGGGGTGCGGGGGCTGCGGGCCGGGCCGAGGGGCGGGGGGAACCCCGGGGCCTGTCCCCGCACTGCGGGAGGCTCTGGCTGGTGGGGAGGTGCGGGCCCGATCCGTGCGCGGGGCACAGGGAGAGCCTGCGGGGGGCCGGGACAGAGGTGTCTGCTGTGAGGTAGAGCTAAAGTTTATGTTTCAGGTTTATGTTTCGTTTTTAGAAGCCCCCTTAGCGTTGCTCTCCACCTCTGTGCATGCTTTGTGCTGCCAGCTGCAGAGCTCACTGAGTGCCGCATGGCAGCCCCGGGTCAGGCCTCACCCGCTCGATGTACAGGAGAACATGGTTTGTGCTCACTTCTGTCCGCTGGATCTGGTGAAACCAGGTGTTTGAGAGCTGGAAAGAGGAGACATGAAGGAGGTTGCTGATCTGAAGGGAAGTTTGTCAACCCTCCTTCAACTCATCTAACCTTCCTCCAACCCCTAGAGCCTCAGCAGGTGGATGCTGAGAGGGAAAGCACAGGGAGAATACTTCCCAGGGGACTCGGCAAACACTCTGTGTGAAGCCCTGCACAGTAAGTCTTCCCCCAGATCCCAACATCTCATGCTTTTACACCTCCTTGACACAAAAACGGAATGAGGGACCAGCAGTATGACAACTGTCGTACATCTCCCAAGGCTCCCGAGTCCCTGAAATTAGACTTTATGGTCTCCTTCCAGCTCTTGGACTTGGGGCCAAACTGCATGTATTTCAGCTACTGCAAACTACCACAGGTGCTTGTGGAGTGGGAAGAGAGAGCTGCTGCTGGCATCCCTCATTCACCCCTGCTCCACAGCTGAGGGGTGGAAGACCTGGAGGAAAAGCAGGACAGGAATAACAGTGGGGAAGATAAGAGGAGAAGAATTAGATGCTCCTTTAAATAAGGAAATTAATGCCCCTGATTAAGGACAGATATACTCAAAGAAATGCTTCACACAGCATCCTACCTTCCTCACGGAGGACTTCATGGGGATGAATCCTGACAGCATCTTCACATCAACAATCACCATGTTGGAGCCATTGCGCTCCCCAGTGTAACTAAGGAACCAAGCAACAAAGATTCAGCGCACCTCAAGTCCAAGCTGGGGGCACTTCCATCTTTTCCATAACACCTGGCACCCCACCAAGTCCTGGCAGTCCAGCACCTTCTTCTCCAGCTATGCCAGGGTCTCCTGGTGAGCTGTGCAGCCTCTCACTGTGCAGCCCAGCCCAGGGCCACGCACGGAGCTCCACCACTGCAGGACATGTCTTTCCTCCACAGCCTCTCCTCCCAGCGCAGCTGCTTCCTGCCCACTTTTCCAGGAGATGCACTGCTCCTCCAGGGCTTCCAGACTGACTCACCCTGGACAACCCTCACCCTGCAGCTCCCGTGGCTTCTCAGGAAAGCTCAGACCCACACGCAGACTCACCTGACATTTACGCCGATGTCAAAGACCTTGTGAGCCTTGGAATCGGCACACGTCTCTGGGATTGTGTACACACGAAGCATGAAGGGTGCATCCTCCTGCGTGGGCTGCACGTTGTACCTCAGGCTTGTCTAGGGGAGAGCCAGCAGCTCTGTGTGAGCATGTGTGTGTGCGTGCTCAACACGGGAGAGAGAAGACCCTCTCCTGATCCAGCCTCCCCACTTCTCCATTCCCACAGCTCCTCCACATTGTGGATCCTTCCCTCCTTCCCAGCCACTCTTTCTCCTCCACACACCTCTACCCTTCTTTTCCTCTTCCCTCTCCCAGAGCCTTCCATCCCACTTCTTCCCATTCCCTTGTCCCTGTGGCCCCCTTCCTGGCTTCTGCCTGGCAAGGGGCTCCCCTCCCAGGGTGCCACCTGCCCCCAGCCCCTCACCTGCAGGTAGACGCATCCTTCTCCAGACACCTCCGTGCTGTACTCCCCTGGCACCTGGGGCAGGGCCACGCGCTGGAGCAGCAGCCGGTTTGTGGGATCCACTTGGAAGTCTTGCTGGAAGTCCCCTCCAGATCGCAGGGTCACTGTGGAAGCTGCTCCACTCTTGGCGTAGGTGGCAGCTCCGTACAGGGACAGGGCCTGGAGAGCCACCACTGTGTCCTGAAAGAGATGGGTCCCAGCACCCAGGGGGATGCAGTGAGCCTTCCACGGCCTGTCCTCCCACAGCCTGTCCTTTGCTGTCGGCAGGCACCCTCCCCTCCATTCTTCGCTTTCTCTGGGGTTAAGCAGAAAGGATAGAAGGAAAGAGCAGCTTTTGCACGTTTCCATTCCCTTCCCACGTCCTCTGCACAGCAGTTGCATGTTCCCTGAGCTCCCTGGTGTGGAGCTCTGTGCAGCCTTCACTCGCTCGCCACAGGGTGAAGCAGCAACTTCACATGCACAAGCCAATTGCAGTGGGAGCCCTCTCCAAAGCACAGACACACATCCCTTGTGTCCCTACTGTTCTGCCCCACTGTGTCGAGGAAGATAGGTCATTAGTCAAAGTACCAGTCATTCCCAGAGGCAGTACCTGACATACTTGCCTCTAGCCTCTGGGGAACTTGGCAACCAGGGATATACTGTGGGGCTAGTGCTTGCCCTGGCAAACCTCAGTGTGCTCCCACCTGGGTCTCTGACACCTCCCATCTGTGCCATCGATGTGTGAGGTGGCAGGAGGGAAGCAGCTCACCTGGGTGGAGGAGAAGCCTCCGTTGGGATTCTGCTGGCTGCTGATCCACTTTGCAATAAGAGATGCGAACGACAGCTCCTCCTGGGAGGGTGCCGGCTGCGTGGTGAGGTGAGCAAGGAGCACGTAGGCTGTCATCTCCACTTCAGCAGAGGGAGCTCGGTAGTGATAGTACGGGAGATCAACCTCCGGCTCTTTCCCAGGCCGCTGCCAGTGAACAGACCCATCTTCACAGGAGGCAGGGAGCACGGAGACAAGACAAGAAGCAAATATTAGTAGTTATTGCAAGGGAGTTCTTGATCTGCTGCCGGTCCAGTTGGGAGGACAGAGCCTCCAGGATGTATCTGTCACGCAGGATGAAGTGGGAAGGGTTAGGTGTGGACTTGCTGCAGGTTTACAACTAGCCTGAGGCTGCTGAGGCTCAGTCCTCAGGCCTGGACACCACTTTGTCCTAGACTCCAGATTCACACAGACATTGATGGGCTCGAGCACCAGCAGAGCACCAGGCTGGCATTCCTTGCCTGGTTCAGCAGAGGTGCCGGTGTCGGGCACTGACAAGCTCTGTGAGGCAAAACAACCCAAAGAATGTGACCAGGGCTTGAGAGTCACCTGCAGGCAGAGAAGGCAGAAGGTGCCAGGGGTATTTCCTTCACAGCCCTACTCCCCAGCGCTTGGGCAAACCTGCTGTCTGGCCTGACTTTACCAGAATGCTTCCAAGTCATAACATGATTTCCTGGGAGACCCACAGCTTGTGCTGTGGCCTCCGAAATGGCCTGTATGCTCGTTTTCTCTCTCAGCACATCCAGCTCTCCTCTGATTTACTGTCCCACGTGTTGTGCAAAGTCAGCCTTGTTCTATGTTGAGCACGTGCACTGGAAGGAAGGAGTGGCCATGAACATTGCTAAGCCTTTGCTAAGCAGTGCCTGGTGTGGCAAGAGGAGCGGGCTGAGCAGAGATGCTGGCAGAGCTGCCCTTTAGTTCAGCACCGGTGGGGATGGTGCCTGGTGCTTCCTGATGAACTCCTTTGGAGCTGAGAAGTAGGACTGGGCACCGAGAGGGAGTTCCCAAGAAGGCAACCGCTTTGCACAAGTCTTTCCTCTCCCTCCACCTTTCCCCACCCACAGAAGCCATTTCCTGCAGCCATTGCCCCACCAATAAAAGCCATTTTATCAAGGGAAGATGTGAGGCGAGTGGATTAGAAGAAAGAGATGTCCCACCAGGAGCACTCACCCTTTTTCACGGCTTCCTTTTCAAGTGAGCCAAGTAATGCCTTCCGCTTGTCCTCCTTCCCTGCCAGGGCGAAGGCGTACGCCATCAGTGCCTTGGTGTACACGTGGTTTTCTTTCTCATCTGCTGCCATTTCCAGGCAGAACAGAGCGTTACGCACCACTGAGTGCTGGGTTGAGAGAGAGAGAGACTGAGCTGGAACATCCAGAGCTCACAGTGAGGTCCATCTTAGAACAACAGGAATTGAATGTTACCTATGGACCCTTGATGTCCCCACTCTCCTGTCTGACAAAAACTGTCCCATTGTGTACTCCTCCAATTCAGGTCCAATACCCCCTGGAACAAATGCCAGCCAAAGGCTGTTCCTTATCTTGTATCTGCTATTCTTTAATACATCTTGCTGTAATGTTTTTTCCCAGTTTGATTTAAAGACTGTGAAGCAGGGCTCCAGTCCTTCTGCCTTGAGAATAATTGTTGCCCTGATTGTGTCTCAGTGAGTGGGAGCTCTCTGATATACTTCCCCTCTGTAGATGTACTGGATACTTGCTTTCCTCCTCTATCACCCTGAGACTGTTCTGTGCTTTCACCTTCTGCTCTACCCTTTGCTTTTGATTGTTTAGTTCTGCTTTTTCAGGGCCTTCATTTTGCTGGAGCTTGATAACGTAGCTTCTAGTTTGGAGGTAAATTCTATCTCTGCACAAGAAAGAATATATTTTTTTTTTTAATTTCTGAATTATTTTTTGTGACATGTTAGCATCAACAATGCATGTCTTTTTGAAGCCAGATTCTCAAGTATGGCTCAAGAGTGCAATCATCACAGCCAATCAAAATGTAGCTACTTCACATAGCTACACAGTGTCTGTTAAGTAACAGACACTTGTGACTCCACATCCTTTCAGGAAGACACATGACTATTTCTCATTTGTGATGGAAAAACTGATGTAAAATTGAAGCAACAACACAGCGGTGGCGGGGGGGCATGCGATGGTCTGAAGCCTAACAGCACATTTACAGCTTAATCAATGGTCTAGAAGGAAAAGACTTTTTTTTCATTGGCTTTGTACTTTGCCGTCAGTGGGTGTCTACTTGAAGATGAAATCTTCTGTGGTCACTTTTGGAGAAACAGTTAAACTGCTTTTGAGAAATCAAAGAATAAAACTGAAATTGGTTGGGTCTGTGCCTCACCTAATGGTTCCAATGCTTACTACTGTTTGTAAGATAAGTGTTGGGGAGGAGTTCAGTCTAATGATAGGATGTGGCAGTAGATACACATGCTTAGGACAGTACTAATAAATTTTTTATGAAGGGTCTAATATGGTTTATTTTACTTACAGAAATACTCTGTATGCTTGGCCATAGCATTAAATACCTAAGGGCTGTGCTATGCTCAGGAGTCCTTGCAGCTTAACTTGAAATGCACCCATATCCCAATCAGATTCTCACAAACCCCTTCACATTCAGTGGCACTTCTAGTCTCAGACAGAGAGATGAAACCCATCCTTGTTACCCAGTACAGTTCTGCCTGAGAACTAGCCATCTAAACACAACACATACCAAAGAAAGAATACTCTTCTGGTGAAGTTAATGTCATCCAATCACCCTACTGACAAAATAATTCCTTCTGCTGCTTCTTACTATACAGGAAAAAAACTTTCATCACAAAATAGACCCTACTCCATTTGGAGCAGAGGATTTACACCAGCCCAACAACCATCCTGGCTCAGCAGTCCTTCTGCTGCAATTCACACCCCAATTTTACCTGCACCAGGGGCTTCTCTCACAGTGAGAGGATCACAGACTCAGGGATCAGAATGACCACATCCATATCACTTTTAAGTAGGCCTCAGGCTTTTCACAGACTACCATTTATGATATTCCCTATAGGTATACCTTATTACCTATAGGTATAGTTTATTCCGCAAGCGTTAAGGATGGGGATTTCCCGTAAAACAGTCTAGAGGAGGCAGAGAAAATGAGAATGAATCCTTGAGCATGCCACCTTTTTTTTACAGACCCGTGCTGATGTGTCAACACAATAAGCCCATACAGGTGGTTCAACAGGAGTGTACTATTCCAACAAACAAAAAGGGATTTTTGCAGGTGTAGAAGACCTATATCTGGCTCATTTCAGAAATTTAAATATTATTTAACTCACTGTTAATCCAAGCTGTACTCTTTTAAAGGAGCAAAAGCATGATTCTCCACAAAAGAACTCAGAAAAAGATTAAGTGAAATGTGTATATGGGAGACAGGATTCGACAGGGGAGGAAAATGGAGGAAAAGTGTTATTCCAGTCTAGGCTTCTTGAACGGAAAGAATATTCAGACAGGATTTCTTCTTTCAAAAGGTAAAGAGACCTGATAATCTAGGGGGCCACTAGTAGGGCAGGTTAGTACCACCTATGACTCGGGTTGGGGTGCAGACACATACGGTTACAGGCAGAGGAATCTCCAGCAATGCAATACTAATGTAAGCCGTCAGCGTGATCTCGTCGTTCACTCCACCCTGCAGGAAACCACAAAAGTAGATGTTGATCCCAAGCAACACCACTGGTTTCTCCCTGTGCTAAATATCTACATCCTGCAGGGACAAATTCTTCCTAGCCTTCTTCTCATGGCAAGTTCTCAGAAGCTGCTGTTGGCTTCTTTTTGCTTCTGTGATAGCTCACATATATAACTCCCCGCCCCCTCCCCAGCCCCCAAGTGCTGAAATAGCTCTGTTGGTCCCAGAGTGACTTATGGTCAAGTTCCAACTGGACAAAACCCACGTGGAGCCAACCAGGCAGACACGTTACCTTAATGGCATTGTTCAGGAGTGTCCCAGAACTGCGGAAACAGCCGTTCTCCTTCTGCTTTTGAGTGAGCCAGACCAAAGCATCCTGGATGTGTTTCTCATCTATGAAGATGTGAGGCCGGGCCTGGGCAAAGGACTTGAGGACAAAGGCTGTGAGCCTGAAAGTGACAGAGGGAACTGAGACATCCTGAGCAGGCCCTGTATCCATCAGAGATCATAGGGCCCATGTGGGCATCACTGTTCTGGAGGAAAACAGTAGAGACTACAGGACTTGATCACAGTGGGATGGTTGGAAACTGAGCTAGCTTAGTGACTCAGTGAGATAGGGACCAATGTTAAATGGGGCCTGCCATGCATAGCCCTGAGGGCTGCAGCTCGGTGGGACTCTGGGGATTCATCACCATCTTCTGCTAACAAGAACTAGCTAGGGCATCCTGCAGGTCACCCTGAGACGAAGAAGTGTTTTAGGGGAGGTAAGTAGCTATCAGTGCATCATTGCAAACCTAGAAAGCATCTCCCTTAGCATCCTTCCCTGCTCCGTTATCCCACATGATTATCCTATGATGTCCTGATCTGATCACAATTTCATCTTCACCTCTATTTCAAACTCCAGAGTGACCAAGCACAAGAGAACAGTGAGGAAAGGGAGGGCATGAAAAGCAGAAATGAAAAGCCAGTGGTACTGAAGTCTTACCAGGTATTCCCAACTTGCCCATAACGAGGCCCAAAGGTGCTGTAAGAACCATCCCAGTGTTTGTACTTCAATTGCCTTTGATAACCTGAAATGGAGAGTGGAGGAATATCTTAGCTGTCACAGTGCTTTTCAAGGAGCCATGCAAAGGAAATGTAGTAGACATGGGACACAGTGTCCCCCTTCTAATGGAAGGAGTGTGAGCTACGCTGCTCAGTGTTACAATGGAAGTTGGGGCAAACCCACAGCTCCAAGTACCTCCATCCTTGTGCTCCTCCTTTCTCCTAAAGCACCTGGAAACTGGGTATCTGTGGTCATTGCCACTCTCTGGTCTAAACTTGGTGAGGAGAGGTAAATGTACCCCAGACTTGAGAGGAATGGGAAAACAGTTCTCAGAGGAGAACTGAATACAAAGGTGAGCCCCACACAGGATAGGGATGCAGAAAATAGGATCATTTTCATTGGAGGAAGTGCAATTTTTTTGTGAAATAGCTGAGTAAAACCAGTTCCTTGTTAGTCAGCAGATACTCACCATGTCCATATGCACCGGTGTTATGTCTGCCAACATGTCCTAGATAGTGTGTTAACATTCTAACCTAGTCAAAGGTGAGTGACACTTCCTAGATCTTAATCCTAAGGAGTGTCCGAGATCTACATAAGCAGCTGCCACGATTAATGGTTACAGTCTGGTTTATGTATTTCGTATATCCTTTCTTACGGAGAGAACTCTTGAGTTATTGACAGTCCTGGACTTTTTCTTTGTTCTTGTTTGGATGTTGCCCTCTCTTACCCTGCACCTCCACCTAAGCACAGGATTCTCTCTTATAGATGTTGTATTACATACACTTGACCTACCACAGTATCATGTTCCCTTCTAGAGACTGCACCAGGACAGCCTCCCACAGATCATACATGCCAGCGGCCAATAGTGTCCTTACCCAGTTGCCAAAGGAAGGAATGAACAGAGAAGCAAAAGCCATGTCCCAGCTCACCGCTCACTAAGTATCCAATGGCCTTGGATTTCACCTCCTCACTCAGCTGTTCTGTCTTGTTCAGATAGTCCAGGACGTAGATGTTGGGTGCAAACAGGACCATGTTCTGCTCCCCACAGCCGAATGGCATCTGGAGGAGCTGGTGCAGGTTCTGCATGGCAGTGCCCATGATGTCGCCTGGGGAATGGGACAACTTCTGGTGTGAATTCGCACAGTTCAGGGCTTGCCAATAGACAGAGCACAGCCTGAAGAAACATGACAGTGCTTCAAAACTGTATGTGACACTGTAAGAGTGCTTCACTTACCTAGTACTGAGAAATATGCTCTGGCTGAGCCATCCACCACAGTCTCTGGGAGAACCAGGGAGACTGGCTCTGACATTGACTTTTCTAGGATAAAAAACAGATCAGTTTGGTTAAAATTCCAGATATATCTAAATGCATGGGTAGCAGCTAAGAGGGTGAGACACCCCTGCACAGGGGTTTTCTGCCTTCGACAAATCTATTTATCTATAATTTTATTGTGGAAGTTTCCCATGCTGCAAATATTTTGTTGGGCCTGCAACACCCTCACACACAGACTGTCATGGACTTCTGTGTGGCACTCTCACCTGGCCTTGACTAACAAATACACTTTCCAGTCTAGCTTTGATGCGTAGACCTGGATTACTGCAGAGTCAGGTTTGTGATTTTACACCCATTGAATTAAAGATGTTAGAGATAACCCTATTAAATCCCAGATATTCTCTCCATACAGGGACTTAGTCAGCCTCAGTTCCTAAGGGATATGCTTCTGCCTCTGTAATTGCAGGGACCATTACAGTCTTGGCTCTTCTCCTTTAGGAAGAGTTAGTTTCACTACCAATTGGACATATATCTAGTTTGTTCAATTTTATCAGATCCCTTCACCCTTCTTCTCAGAGCAGAGCATTCACAAACCTTGTCTTCTCCCTTTGCCTTTAGTCTCTACCTCAGCAAAGAAAGTCTTAGAAAGCAAAAGGTTCTTACCAGATGCACAGAGC
Source organism: Strix uralensis (assembly GCF_047716275.1). Classification (NCBI taxonomy): domain Eukaryota; kingdom Metazoa; phylum Chordata; class Aves; order Strigiformes; family Strigidae; genus Strix; species Strix uralensis. Next base: position 82,357,552 of record NC_133976.1, read on the forward strand.
ACAGAGTTGTAGGTAGTTTCCACCTCAGTCCCTTCCGGCTTGGGGAAAAAAGCAAGAAAAAAAGCAAAAACTGAGAAACAACAGCAACAAAAAAGAAAAAGAAGAAATCTCAAGAAGGAAACTAAAAGGGGCTCTAAGGAAATTAAAAACTTTTAAATTCTCCTGTGGTAATAACTTCATTATACTGAAAAGTCTTTAGAAATTGCTTATGAAGTTTCTTCTTCTGTATGCTAAACTGAGGATAATTAAGGACTATAATATACTGACTAATTACAAACATGAAATTTAATACATGTTCTTTCCTTCCTAATTACTGAGAGAGGCCCTGTAGCTTCACAGGTTATGATACAGATGATAACATGCAAGAAGGATGATGTTACTGACAGTGCTAATAGAGCCATGGGGCTCTGTCGTCCAAGGCGCTACCCACCTTGGCCCAGTCCGGCAGAACTCTTCAGACTGGGATGATGCCTGAATGCCTGGGACACTGGTAGGATACGTATGCAAGAGCTTTGACAGGTGGCAACTAGAGCACTCCAGTGCACCCACAAGTAACACGTTACAACACCCGAAGTTTAAATATATGCCGCGGTCAACTGGTGGTTGTATCCCTCCGTTTCAAAAACTTTTAGCCTAACTTTTGAAGTCAGAGAAGAAGGCCTGTTTTCTGTTGAGCTGGTTGAACAGGTTCTGCAGAAAACTCAGGAATCAAATATTTACTAGAAAATGTATTTTGTCAGAGTGTATTTCAGTGAGATCCCTGTATCAATTTTTTTAGCCTCAAAATAGGAGAGTTCCCATTGCTTCACTACTGGTTCCCAACCTTTGCCAGCTGAAAATTTTTTCCAGCATGTAAACAAGCAAAACTTAACTTTCTCACACAGTTAAAATACATTGTCTCTCATTCTTCAGTATGAAAAGACAAAGATTAAAAGAGTAGGTGAAAAAAAAAAAAAAAGAGAACAGAAGAAGCTAAATGCTTCTGTTTGAAAAGGCATCTTCTTGTTTGTTTCAGTATGTCATTCTGAAATGCAACTAAATGAGAAATCCATTGTTTTGTTTGATTTTGAACATTTCAACAGGAAATTAAAACATACAAACGATAACTATTTGAAAGATTTTCCTTTCCAGTCGAGACATTCCTGGGTGAAAAAACATCCTGTTTCCCAACTAGCTCTCAGCAAGGCTTGGTTTCCCAAGGGGGAAGAGGATGCCCCAGGGGCTCTGGCAAACTCCCTTCTCTCTCTCTGGGCTGCACTGTCTGCTGAAGGGGATATTCAAATCAATATGTTTGGGACAATGCAGCTGCACCCCAAGCAAGATCACATTGTATCCACCCCTGCTAATTAATTGTTCAGCCTTGGATGCTAATCTCTGATTCTATCCAGTCAGGGTTTGCTGTAGATTAATTACTTTATTACAATAACAGGGTAAAACCAGTAATCTCTCAGACACCCCCACAGAAGTAATTTTAATGCTTATTCAGTTATTTTCACTCTGTCACCATGTGGGAGGAAAGACTTTACATTTCTGATCTTTCAGTATCTTCAAAGATAAACACTCTTTTTTCTGAAGGCATATATGAAATTAAGATGCTTTCCTGAAATGTTAAACAGTTATTCATGCCCTGATACACAAAATGCACTTTTACATTCAAATTCATTTGTAAGTAAGTGAAAGTAAAAAAAAAAAAAAGCAGCCTAACAGAGAGGATTGTTGTTCCATCATTACGTTCAGGTTAGCAAAACATTTTCTGAAGTTCCATATTACATGAATCCTAGCTCTGCCTTACCGAAAATTGGAATGTCTGCAATGTAAGAAGGAGTTGCAATGTTACATATTACTCCTGACTTAATTTTGTTAAATGCAATTATTCCTTCCTGTCATGCATAGGATCGACATGTGATATTATATAGATTTCACTATACAACAAACTAGTACTCTTTGTTTGCTATTAATATTACAGGGAGTCTTATACTGTGGATTAATTTTATGACTGGCTATTTATCACGGGAAAAGCTGTGGTTTTATCATTGCAAAACATTGCTTAAGAAAAAAAAATGTACAAAAGAATGCAAAAATTAAAAGTTAGTTTTTGAACATTCTTAAAAGTGTAATAAAGCCAATTCAGAACAATGATGGTAGTTTTGTTTGGAAGGATCTGTTAATTGTGGTGAGTTCCATATTCCGGAGTACTGGCTGTGCTGTGCTGGAGGAGATGCATAAGGTTTCTGGCAAATCTTCCATTTACAACCTATCCCTATGATTTATTAGAGGTAAAACCAAGGAGTTCTCATTTATCTCTCAGATGATGTGTCTGGGAAAAACCTGTCGTTATTGCCTGACTTATTATTTCTGTCCCACTATGTAATGTAACACCATGCTTTTACTATGTCATGGCAACATTATGAGTTACGAGCTCTGTTGGCCCGTGAGAGATTTATCAATGCTTCTTTTATAAAAGTATGCAGAATAAGAGTCACGCAAGCCATTATTGCTGCTATCATGGCTAAAACAGAAAACCTTTATCATGCAGCAATTATTTCTGTGGAGTATGAAATTATTATTACTTTTCTGTGCCACCAAACTCAGCAGCGCACATACCTCCACCAGCAGCTGCCTGATGACCGTGTCCTTCCGCCCTTTCTCAGGGGTCTCCACGATGGCATTCCCACAAGGCTGCTGGTTCTGCAGGGCCTCAGTGCTCACCGAGAACTCCACCTGCCCTGGAGGAAACAGGGGTCAGCCAGCCCTGCCGGGCAGAGCCAGGGAAACGTGGGTTTGTGTTTGTGCTGGGCACTCTATGGTGTGTTAGAGAAGATTTTCCAAGAGAATGAAACTTGTGACAGTGTTTTATCTTGATCCAGGCCACCTCCTTCATGATGGCCACCAGAGCAGGTGTTAGTCCATAAACAAGAAAAGTAGTGGAGGGGCAGGTCTTGTAAATCAGTCTTGTTCTGGGAGGCTTCAGGTAAAGCAAGCTTTGATTGAAATATTTCAGACCCAGCCACTTCAAGCTAAGACATTCTCAGCTCCACAACAGGAATGAATGAGTGCTTTGCATGCATTAAGCAAATTTGTGATTTCTCATCAAAAGTTAACAAAACTATGGCCCATAACACTTAAACAGTCTGTTTAGGACTTGGAAACAGCATCCCAGTGTAGTGTCTCAACCTCAGGGTTGGACTTTGACTTTTTACATCGACAAGACCCTTCCAGACAGGTTTGGAGTCACCTAGCTCCTCACTCCAAAGATCTGATGTCATCCACAGATACCTGATCCCAGTATTTTCTTGTTGTCTGCTCTCTTACCTAGAGATCTTGGTGTTACTGCCCAAGCCACAGTTTTCCTTTCATTCACGCAGATGCAGTAGGATTCTTCCTGCTTCTCTACTGGTGTAGCCAGGAAATGAGTAGATTCAGCTAGAGACACACTGACCTGTCGGTTGCACAGAGAGGTATTATGAAGGTTGGAATTGCAGAGAAGCTGGGGTTGCTGGAGACAGTGCAGGACATGAAAAGGGGTAGTGGAGCTGGTTATACCATGGGACTAAGAACTTATGGATGTTGCAGAGCAAGAACTGGGTGATAAAGTGGGAAAAGAATGAGATGTGTACAATTGGAAGAGATTGGGGATGTAAGTGTAGAGAACAGGACATGTATCTTTGGAAAGGAAATAAGATTCTGGGAAAATGGAGAGCATGGATCTGTTGTGTGAGTAAAGGCAAAGAAATGGCTACAAATTTAGCCATGAATAAAAGACCCCCCTCATGATTAGTTAGGTGAAGAGGTAAAACACTAGTAGTGGGAAAGCTACTAAGGGAACAAGGGAGAGTGGAGTAAGGAACCTGAAAACAGCAAACAAAACAGGAAAGACAGGGAAATAAATGAGAGTGCATTGGAATGGCTGGATCAGTGCCCCTCGTTTCAGCTTCATTCCTTTTAGAATAGAAGTCTGTATTTATAAAAAACTGAGCAAAGGCGATTGAGATTTTGTTTGAATCACCTCCCAGATTCTCTCGTCTTCTTTGCTGGTGAAATAATGCAGATAAGAATAGTGAAGCTATATAGATCTGCTCAGTGTCTTAGGGGCAGATCACAGGAAGTCTGCGTATTCCAGCAGATCTGGTGTGATACTTTGTGAGATGTTTATATGAGATGAGACTAAAGGCTGAACACAGATATCCACCCTGATGAACCTGGAGTCTGTGGATAACCCAAATTTCACGTTTCTATAGGACAATGACATAAATCTGTGATGACAAGGCCAGGCCCTCAGCAACAGAGCTTTAGGTTCTGAGCCAAATGCAGCTTTCAAAACTTTGTAGGAAAAGCATGTTCCTCCTTCATTAAATACACCAAGATTCCTACATACGTACACCTATATGAAATTATAGTCAGAGATGAATCGGCTGGCTTGGGAAACCACATTATAAGTGGCCCACTGTAGCCTTCCCTAAGCTGTCAGACCGAACAAAGTTGTGAATATCTCTTACCCTGATGCAGGCAGCCAGGTAGTTGAAAACGGTGGCTTTCAGCGTGAAGGACTCACCACGCACCACAGAGTAGGGCAGGGTGAGCTCTACAAAGAAGGGCTGGAAGGCTCTGAGGGACACTGTCGGGGACAGGCCAAAGCCCGTGTCTGCCGAAGTGCAGAATGCATTGGCTTTCCACTCGGTGATGGTGTCAGGGATGGTCACATCTAGATCAGCATTTCCCTCAGAGCTGACGAGGGTCAGAGAACAAGGTTTCAGTTATATTCTGGTGATCGTTTATGTTTTTCTCAGCCTACTGAACACGACCTGCTGACAGTAAACTCCTGACCTGTTGGGATATGGGCACTAGCTTTTGCATGTCCTCCCAAAGCATCCTATACTTAGTGACCTTGAAAAATCCCTCTGTCTACAGAAATATTGATATTTCCATTTAGGCTTTAATATCTTCTGAAGTTTTGCCCAAGTGACCACACTCTACATTCCCATAAACACTTACTTCACCGAAACTATGTCCCAGATCCATGTCTCAGGGAAGTACTTCCGGACGGTCTCCGTGGGATTGCCAGCAACCATATGTTCTGTCATTTCATCATCCAAATCATCAAGCAGATTCAATGCAGTGACTAGTAAATTTGTTCAAGGATAGGAAGAAAGGAGAAGACACGTCAAACTCCGTTTTAATTCAGGGTACTTTCCTTCCAGGTAGTGGTTATTCTTAGCTAAAATTTTAAAACTGAAAGAACAATTTGAAACCTTGGCCACTGGAAACAAATGTATTTCTCTGTTGTCATCTCAATATTTAATTTTTTCTAACGTTGCTGCTCTTCTTACAGAGATTGGATGGGTTGAACATTCTTCCCCCACTGCCAGCAAACCCAGCAGTTCCAAAAGAGCCATGTATGATGATGTTATTGGGAGCACATTTTTTTTGCAATACAGAGTCAAATGTGGAACTTACTGCCTCCGGGTATTACAGTTGAACATAATTTATTAAATTTGGTTGAAGAATTGATTGTGTTCATACATGACCAGAAACAGAAGCCACACTTAACCTGCCCTTCCTCTATCTAAGATTCTTTTGAGATGAATATGGGTCTTTACATCTCTGGCCGGTTCCAGAACAGGGAGATGCTTTCTCACACTGTTGCATAGTGTTGTGCCTTACGAAAGGCTTTCCATCAGCCTTAGAAAACTTTACATCTTCTCAAAGCAGCCAGCTGTCTCAGGCCATGCTCTGAAGACTAACCCTGCATTTCAAAACCAAAGATCTGATCTGTTATGAATAGAAGGCTAGAAGCTATCACCAGACCAAACGCTGTCACTTTTTAATAGGAGCTGGGATACTGCACCAGAAAAGTCAGTGACTGGAAGTGGTATAGATGAGTGTTGTGTTATAGGTGAGTGTAGCTTTTCTAATCTGAGAACTATTGAGGAAAAAAATGTATTATCATTATTCTGTCTTCACAGTCACTGAAGCTGCAGAGAAGTGATGTGACCTACCCAGCCTCTTATAGTCATGTGAGTGGGAGCGTTGGGAACAGAATCAAATTTCTCCGCTTCCACTGGTAAAATATCTACCCATGGAATTGTACCACCTTCTCGTTTGTCTTGGCCCACTTTTTCCCTAGTTGTTCCTCTAGTTATTGCTGGAACGTGACTGCCTAGAAGTAGAGACTTCTTTTTTTAGGTTTCTATACCTGGACTCAGATCTGATGAAAAAAAAAGCCACTACTTGGAGCTAGCAGGCTGTTTTAGTGCCTACTGGATCGCTGCTGTAGGAGCTGGCATGGGAGTCACTGAGCACACACAGTTCTAACCAGGCACGCCAGTCTAGCTGGGGATAAGCAGGCAGAGGTGGAGCAGTTTCATATTTCAGGACTGAGTCTAGAAGGGAGTGATCCTGAATTAGGTCAGCATATCTGAACGAAATCTGATCTGCCTGGTGTAATTAATATTCAGAGAAGTAGGGGGAAGGAAAGAAACAGGGTGGTAAATTTTAGGTAGTTGTGAGGGAGGTAAAATGAAGGAGGTACTAGAACCACTGTAACTCCTTTCCATCACGTGTCCTGGGTAATGCTGGCAGATTTCAGGCTTATGGATCTTGCTGCTAGTGAAGACTTTTAAGCCCAATTCCTAGTAAACAAAGAGAAAGAACAAAAAATATGCAAACACACTTTTGAAAATAAACTATTTTTAGTATGTGAAGAATAGATGTACTTGTCTGGTAACGATCAGAATAACAAAGGCTTGTATGTAAATACCAGATAGGCTGGTTCAACCCAGATGTTGAGGCTTTATCATGTTACACTCCTGCTAAGGCTAAATCCTGGCATGATCAGATGGAAAGCTAAGGCCACAGGTCTGCCTTGGGGACATCTGCCTGGGTGAAAATGACATGTGTGAAAAGCGTTAGATCGAGGGTACCCAAAAAGTCTTGTGCAGGACTCTCTGGATGGGCATAGGTGGTTTTGTGTGTTATCAAAGAAACTGGCACTTTATTAAAGACCTATCTACACCAGATAGACAGAGAACATGCATGACTGAGAAGGGAGAGTTTCTAATATTATGGCACCAGATGTCACTTCTCAGGACTGTTTCCTTACTCAAGCCCATTCGCAGGTATCTCCACTAGCAATGAGGAGACTTTCAAAGTTTTAATGGTTCAGAGAAATGCTCAGGTACCATGGGCTACACAGATGCAGGGCCTGGTTATTATCTTGTGTACAAAAGTTAGCAAGCTCACAACAAAGTTCATTAAAAATCCCTTCAGAACAGGTGAGAAGAAGAAAGGAGACTGAATTCCAAAAAGGAATAACAAAGAAAAATTAAAGGCTGGCACTTACTTTGAGAATGTCATAGGCATCACCTTCACCATCAGGAGAAATGGGTATGTAGACAAATCCATTTAATAATATGTTGTCAAGTGACACGCAAGGATTTACATTCTCTTCTTCCAGGTAGTAGTCCTTGAAGCTATAACCCCGGATTTCTTTCAGTGGGAGAAGATCATACACCTGGAGAAATGCAAACAACCAGGGAAAAATGTGGCAGGTCAGCGCTCACAGGCACACAGACACTACCTAACACTCCATCAATAAAAACCAGCTTCTAAAAAACAAGTGTAGTGAATGCAATTATAGAAATACATGGTCCCTTGTCTATAGTGGTGTTTATAGGTACTTGGTTGGTTTTTGTACTTGCTCATTACCAGAAACAGCAAGACTTACCAAGCTGGGAGAGAGCTCATCTTCAGGCTTCATAAGGAGAACGCTCTTGTCCACAGCACGGAGGGCACACAGGGACCTTGGTGAGGTATGGAGTTGTAGGCGTGTGTTGGAGGCAGGAAGACCTTCCTTGGGTACAAAACTCAATCTGACCTGCAACCCCAAAAGGAAGTTAAAGCAGCCACTTTTCCAGATGCTGTTGCATGCTTTTGCACTGAAGCATCTAGCCTTGTGAACTGAGCTCTGCTAGTGCCCTGCAGTTCTTCTAATATATATTCAGCTTTGACCAATGTAATCAATAATGATCAATGATTCTTTTTCTTATTCTGTCTTGCTCCACTTTTTATAGTTATGGCTTTGTACCTTATTCTGGAGTTTCAGTCACTAATCCTCAGTTAACATCTGGTCAGACCATTTCATGAACCCATTGTGAATTCTGCCTCCATTCTGGAACTCATAACTGAACTACTAGCCGCAAGAGAAACATGGATTGCATAAACCCTAACTTATACTCACTTTATTGGGGAGGCAACTTTCAACCTGGAAATCTGCTGAACTGGCGATGACTTCCCCACTGGGTAAAATGGTATACACAAGCATCCGTGCCAGGGGAGCAATTGTTGCCTCAACAGGGAAGGTCAACTGAAATGTCCCATAAGCTATCAGAGAGAAAAAAGACTAAGCAACATACAAGAAGTTCCAGTATATGCATTTACCTTCTCCAATAAAAACGTCAAGTTCACTCATGCTGCACATTTTTAGTTAGGAGGGGCAGGAATACGTGACTGAAGTCTATGGTTGTTGCTGAAGACATGTGCATTTAAATAGTGATTGTGTAATAGCCAAATGAAATGAGTTTGGTGGGCCTCAACATGCCTTCTAGATTTTCCCCAGTTAACATCTAGCATAATTTCTTGATGTTTCCAACCCTTTTTTTCCTCAAGCTCCAAGATCTGTAGTCTACAAAAAATAAATGAGGGAAAAAAAGTAGAAATAAAGGACCATTGTAATGGGTGTCAGCAGTCAAGGTTGCAGAGTGGCTGGAAGAATAACTTTGTGAAGTCACTGCTAAGCAAGCACTGGAACACCAAACTATCACTCCAATCACAATGGAAAATGTCACTCTATGTTGAAGGACTCTTTCTTGCTGGGCCTGAGCTTCATGTCACAATCTGACCAAAACATTACACAAAATGACCAAATGTCACAAAATGACCAAAACATTATGCATGTTTTCTGATGACTTTTAAAAAAATTTTCATCAAAAAAATAGCACCTGACAGAACCCAGAGAAAACAAAACTAACCCAAGTCACTTAATCTAGAAAGATTTAATTTTGAAAATACATTTCTCTATGTCCCCCCCTGACCCCAAATTATCATCAGAGAGGCTAAAAATGCATAGTTCTGCTCACCATCTCCAGTATTCACAGTCAGATCATGGGTGTCTTCTAATATAATGCCTCCCTTGGCCATCACCTGTGTGACAGAGAAACCTTCCTATAATTGTTGCTACTGATGTTGAAAGGAAGGAGAATGAACATTCACTGGGATAACTGCAGAGTGTGAGTATGAATAGCACTGCCAATGGTGAACAAACCCGAGAAGATATAAGCAAGTGCCAGACTGGAATTTACTAGGTCTTTGGAGACAGAAATATTCACTCTTAGGAGGAGCAATGTTTCCTCATTGGTCAGATCTGGCTTCCCTTTTGTACATATTGCGTGTATAGATCAGGTTCAAATGCACTTTGCCTCTGAGCACACACAAGTTTGGGGTCATACGCACATTTCTAACAATTTGGAACAGACTGAGGATCAAAAGTTCTCCTCATTCCACTTTCAGTTGCATTGTGAAACAGTCTGGAGAAAAATTTAATCAGGGTTAGTTTCATACACACAGAGTTGGAATAGAAGAGCACAGGCTGTAAATAAGAGCTTGAATAAGGTACCTGGAGTCAGGCAGTAAGCAATAGCCTGAATGCTACCTGCAGTTTCCTCATTTCTAGAAAAAGTTTTCCTTTTCACAGTCAAAAACGCCTTTTATACACTTACTTTCCATGTAGGATATCTCTTCCGTAGCACCATATTTTAATTTCAAGGTGTGGGATCCACGCCTATAAAAATGTAAATTCCCTCACTGTTTCGTTACCTGCTGTATGTATAAACTTAAGACCAGTTTCCCAGGCTACCAGGATAAACAGGAATCTTGTGCTTCAATCTATTGTTAGCAGTCTTGAAAATAAGCATATGGACATCTCTACCACAGGTTTCTGTTATCTTTTTTTCTAATCTCAGTTTAAGTCCCCCTGTGATGCTCTGTACGATCCATCAGAACAGGAGTGTCTGTTCCACTTATTTCTTCTAGTTCTCCAAGGCTACTTTCACCTCTTCTGCTAGTGTCATTAAATGGGATAACCAGAAAAACAAATTTAGGGGGAAAGAAGTTCTATTTGAATATTTATCAGATACTTCCTGTTCTCCCAAGTGAAACTGATAGATCGTTGTTCAGTCACAGCTGAATTAGTCTCTCTTCTCTGCCCCCCAGAATGAACCAATTCACAGTTCTCCATGCCAGCATATTATAGTCTGTTCCAATTACTGTGGTGTCCCAATTCCATCATTGCCTGATATGCAGCCTAAGCTCTAAGCTTACTGGGCTTTTCTGGTACTGTAGTTAGAGGTGTTGCTTTAGTTTCAGTGGTCAGATGACTACCAAAGAGTAGACTACAAAACTGAGTAGGAGACAGCTTTCCTCCTCATCTTTCATCTTCTTGTTGTGGGGTGCTGGTTTCTGAGCTGTGACCGTATATGAACCAGAATTTGGAATGGGGGAAACTGGGAGTGGAGTATTATGAAATGAGAGTCTTGGATGGCTGTGCCCAAGAAAATGCACTCTCCAGCAACATTTTGTCTCTCTTCTGTTCTTAATAAAACATGTACACCCTACCCATGTCTGCACATGGAAGACAACATGAGAAACATTACTGAAATGTGTTTAAATCCCACTGCCACAGGCCACACTTTCTGCTTCAAACTCTTTGTATCATTACTGGCTAAGGACTGACCATATAGCGGTGCTGTGGTTGCTCATCATGGAACGTAGCTATACGTGCCACAGTGCTCTCTGGCCATAGATCAAAGTAGCCACAAATAATTCTTACCAAATAGTAAATGACAATTTTCTTCTGCTCTCCTATGGCTTCTGGTGTGAAGATATAGTGCACCTGGATCTCCGTGGGGGAACCGCAAGTTAATGGCTCAGGCTTTGGCTCAATTTTGAGGAAGCTCTTACTGGGGGAGTAAAACCGATTTATTCTACGCATGGCATGCTCATATGAAGGTGTGATCCATTCGCTGTCATAGCAGTTCAGTTCAGGTTTATGATCAGCCTGATAGAGAAGAAGAAAAAGTTCATAGCTGACCAAAACCAGGTAACAAGTCACATGAAAGTCCACAGAAAAAATTCTGGGTATGTTTTATGTTTCCCATTCTTAGAAGAAGGTAGAAAACATGCATAGGAGACACACAGAAGAGAGGTGACCTGCCAAGAAATTTGCTTTATCTTCCAATTGACAGAAAGACTGATAACCCATGGATAGATATTTCCCCTGCTGATCAGAAAGACAGAGGCTTACCCCAGTTCCTCTGCCCTGTCTCTGCCACTCACTCGGATTTCCAGGGAGGCTTGTGTGAAGGTGGTAGTGTCTATGGAAAACCAGGATTGTCCCTGCTCATCTGTAGTGTAATTCCCTTCCACAGAATCCACAGAAATCGTGATGGTTTCATTGGCAATTGGAGCATCAGTGCCATCTACCAGCTTCACCTAACAGAGCAAAAACAAACTTCAGATTTTAGACCAGAAACAGAAAATAATTCCCAAGTCCTAAAACCTCTTCCTTCTTTTCGTCCTTGCCAGGCAGGATGTTTCTTTACAGAGAAGAACAAAAGACATGAATGTGGACATGTGTGAGGTGAGTCCTGAGTTGTCTGAGGCATTGACTGAGAAAATTCTCAGCAAAACAATCTGATCGGCCCAGGGGAATTATCTGTCAGGGATCTAAGTTCCTCAGTAGGTTTTGATTCCCCTGGTCAGCCTCATTTGGGACCTCCACCACCTGTCATCTGCCTCTTGATTCAGGAACTCTAAGTTCAGGCTTGTGCCTTGCTGCAGTCCTTGCCTAAAGCTACATTGGATGTAGACCTACACCCAGCTCTTTCTCCTGCTGTTCCCATCTGGTTAACTGGACTTTTTTGGTTCAGCTCAGCCCGGGCTCATCACCTCATATTGTCTGGTGGTCACTGGACTGTTGGTGGAACCTGTTACTATCACCACCCCTGCTCTGCTCAGTCTGTTTGGGTACTGTGGGACTGTGCCCTTGATGAGGTCACTACTCCTATCTGTGTTGTGGTCAGAACTGTGTCAGAACAACAGGCCTTCTATTCTGTGCTGTCAGGAGGTTCAGGGACATGTGTCTGCTAGACTGTCCCAACTATCAGTAATTTACCTGCCTGTGCAAAGGCAGAGGAAGGTTGACCATGTCATTTGCACATACTGCAGTTCCATCTGATGGCATTCTGCACTTGTGAGTTTGCTAGGCCATTCACTGTCCAGGGTCTCAGAAGTTCCCTACCTTCCCAAAGAGTGGGATCCCTGGTCTGTACAGAGAGTCCAGCAGGTCAAAGCTGATTTTGCTCATGACGGGTGTGATTCCACAGGAGCCTGTTCCAGTCATCTCTATTCCTGAGAGAGAGCACAATAAAGAGGGATCATTAATGAATAGCAGCATTTCTAGACATGTTACTCGACCTTCCTCATCTTTGCCAGGCCCCCCTGTTATGGCCTGCCATCACTTTGCCACCTCCACATGATACGTACCTGTGCCATCTTCTGTGATCTTGCCTTGTACCTCAATGCTCATCTCATATCCCCTCCGCTGAAGCTGAAATATCTTGGTCCTCACCACACCAGAAGCACACCCACGAGCATCTGCCTAAGCAGGGGATTGGAAAGAAAATAGGAATTCTGTGAACAAATTTGGTGCCTTGTGGGACAAGAATAGATACCCCAAACCCAACATGCTTAAATTCTGTTTGTGAAACCCCAGTCTTATGTTCTAGGGTTGTCTCCAAGACCAGAACTTGTTTAGAGCCTGTTTCCTAGTGTTTCATCCACAGATTTTCTGTGTTCTGTGAGGTACTTGACAAGTTCTTGAGGTTCTCCAAGGTACACACCAGTTTTCTTGCTAACTCCCTCCTTAGTTCTGTTTTTCTTCCTGTTTCTTCTGTTGTCTTCGCTCTCTTCCTTGTTGCCCTTTCTCCTTTCTCCTGTGTTTGACCCATATACAATACTGCTTTCTTATTTTCTCCTCATCTTCTTTGCTCCTTGCTCCCTGACAGTCCCTCCCACAGTTACAAAATTATTTCACAGATTCTTCTCCCAGTTTGGGGATCAATAGCAGGGACCTCACAGCTGTTAACTAGAGATTTGTCACTAGTGGGGTCAGGATTTCAGCTGTGGGGTTTTCTTCATCAGTTCTGTTTCCAGTTTAAAGACTCACCTCTTAAGAATGCCTTCCTCTGAGAACATCTGCTTCTCCCTGAACACAGTGCTATCTATCTCTGATGTCCTGCTATCTCCCAACAGTCACAGATTTGGCCTCCCTTAGTCAACATTGCCCATTACCCATAAGAAAGCCCCTACATTTTAATTTTGGGACTCACCTGCCTAGTGAATTCTTCACACACAGCTTCTGCTTCTTTTCCATAACAATTTGAAGCAGAATGGGAAAATTTCCGGCACACTTGGACATGCACCAAACCAGGAACAGGTTTCCCATAGGTGTACCTATCATCACAAAGTGTTAAACAATATGTTAAATGATGAGACAATTAGTCAGAGTCACACTCAGACACATCTCCTTAAAGATCTCTGTGTATGACTTCCTAATATTTCTTCTTAAAAGCTGACTAATCTGATATTTTAATGATTCTAGTGATTACATTTCCATCATTTCCATGTGAGATTCTTCCATCATCCATTAGAATCTCTTCTAGGTGGGAGGTCTCTGCAGGAATGCCAAAAAAGATTGTCTGAAGAAAATTATTTCAGCCAGGAGTATCCTTGTATCACAGACTGCTGAGGGTTCAGTGAAGTAGAAAAACAGCCAGAGGCTCAGGAGAAGCAGTTTACAAGTTAAAAATGAGAACACTGGGTTTGTGCCACCTGTTTAAATGATGTCTGATCTGACATCTCTGAGTATTTGAGGGTTCAGGATTGGCAGAGAAGCTTTAACTGAAGAAATGTTAAAGACAGAAAGAGAAAATGTATGGTAAACTGGGAGGAGAGAGCTGCAGATCGGTTTGGAATCATCTATTAAGGAACACAGAGAAGACCCTTCACTTTGCCTGTTGAGGCCAAGTAGCAGTCTCAGGATTGATAGGGTGGAAGAAGCCTGCAGTAGATGTCTGGGAAGAGTATGAAAGACCTTCCCCAGCTCTTCTTTTGGTCCTCAGCAGAAAGGAGAAGTGAAGGATAAGCGAGAGAGCTTTACTCCAGCTCTGTGACTCACAGACCACAGACGGACACTGGAAGCTCCTTGTCCTTAATAGTGATCATCTTGGGCAGCTTCACCAGGACCTCGTACTTGGGCAGCACTGGATGGGAGAGAGAAAGTCTGATATGAGAAGAGTGAAGAAGAGCTGTGTACTACACAGCAACCCAAACACAGAGCCAGGATCATCTTAACATGAGCCATCACCTATCTGTGGTCTTCAGTTCGGCTCTGCTACCCCTTCCTTAGGTTTTCTCAGCCTTCACCACTGTTTGGGTTTAAAGGGAATTAAGGAGGGCTGTAGCCCTTACCTTCCCTCATTTGCAGAGCATGCTCATGTGATCCCATTGGCACCAGACAGCTGTGTAAATCCCTTACATATCCCCACTCAGAAGGACACACTGGTCCTGAGTGTTGTTTCACAACGCATAATTTGCAACTAAGACTTGGAGCAGCACATTCACCAGTTTTGTAATTTACCACATTGAAAAGGCTTGAATCATTGATTGTCTTGGCTCTTTCTTACTGTTCTAGAGATCCCAAGTTGCTGTTAGGCATGTGAAACTGTTCTGCATGTCCAGACAGTTCTAGTGAACTTAGCCATCAACTCTCAGGTCTATATTTTCAAGTAGACAAGGCAGCAATAAAGCCCGATATAAGGGGTGGCAATTAAAAGGCATATTTTGCTCCTGAGTATTAAAATACGTACATCTTTCCATATCGCATCCTGCAACCCTAAGCCCCCAACTACTCAAGCCCAGGACTGGACTGAAGCATGTAATGGCCTGCTTCCAGGCGGTGCACCTGAGGTTTTTTTCACAGTACAAGGAAATAAGAGGAGGGAAGAAATTCTGAGTTAAACAGTTTAGACATAAATTTGCTTCTAGGATGGGAGGCAAAGCTCAACGTTTCAGCTTCAGGACACGTTTCTCAAAAAGGCTGTGAGAGAATTAGCAACAGGGAAGATTCAGGGGAATGAGACTAAAGAACAAATAAAAGAAAAATGAGTTTAGTGTGAGGCTAAGAAAGGGACATACATCTTTGATTTGGGGGACATTTGGAATGATCTTTGTGGGAGGAGGCAGAGCCCATCTGTCACTGTGGCAGGCCGAAGCCTATAGCCTGGCTTGTGTTGAAATTATTGACCATGTCCATACTAGCCACCATGCCTGACTGTACCAAATAACCCAGCTCCCATGGACTTCAGTGACAATCTTCTTTGGGTCGCACCCTGTTTCTTCCAGAAACAGCAGGTTCTGAGCAATGTGCTGGGTCATTCGGGCTCCGGGGGGAGCCTGGGAGTACAGAGCACTGGCCAGTGGCCTTCTCAGGTGCACACAGCCTAGCCAGAGTACACGTCTACAAACACCTGAGAAGTTTTGTCACAGATCTGAGGGATATGTGCTCCCTGGGGCAGCACATTTCTTCTTACTCAGTCTCTACTACCAGACTGTTTGCATCTGCTTGTAACATTTGTGGAGTGTTCTTCAAACTGAAGTCTTCTACCAAACATGTTTTCTAAGCTTTTGCAGAAACAAGGAAGAAGAGGAAAAAGAGAGAGGACTACAAGTGGAGAAATGGAACCGATGGAGATGATGAGGCAAAACAGGGTCACCAAAATATTGTCATCTCTTACTCCGTATCTAGTGCTACTTGCAACAAGCTGCTGGACTGAAAGGTGACTAAAACAAAGTTGGCTGAAGTTGGTGCCACAAGCCATGCACAGGAAGCCTGTCAAACCCTGTACTCCCAAGAGCACTATGAGCAAAGACAAGCTCAGGCGGGTTGCAGAGATGCCTTAAAGTGATCAACCACCTCTGATACTCAGTACTTTCTGGGTCAGCCCCTTTGAACCCCATTGTCTATTTATTCAGTTCCTCCCTTCTCCATGCCATTCCCAGAAACCCCAAATTGAAAGGTCACAGTAAAGGCATTGATGTCAGCCACACTTGCAGCCCGTACCTCCTCTCCTTACCGTATTCCTTCACGCTGAAGGAGTGCTCCACATAGGAGGAGAAGCTCTTCTGCACGACTATTTTGTAGGAGCCTTGGATGGGATCTGAGGTGAGGGGGAAGGAGAGCTGTGCAAGGCCGGTCTCTAGTTCCACCCCTTGCCACTGGTACACACGGTTCCTCTGGGGATCCTGCAGGTGAGGGTAACTCAAGGTCACAAGGCAGCACAGGAGGCTCCCAGGGACAGAGCAGTGGAGTGCCCAGTGTATGTACATCCCAGCTGAGAAATGCCTAGCTGTAAGTATTCAATAATCTGTGAGGATCTGTGAGCACTTACCTGTCAGTTCTGTATAACTAGCACACAAGAAAGCTTTGTAACCCTGGAGGTCCTGTGTTGTCTCCTCCTCAGCTCTATCTGCATGCTTAAGTAGGATGGGGCCAGGAAGCTGGGAAAGACAGACTGTCAAGGTAACATGACAAAGAGATGGATAGCAGGAGTAAGTGGAGTTTCAGTCTCCTTCACTTGCTATACAGCCTGCTAAAAGGTTTTTTTCCATGCCTGGAATGGAGACCGTCTGAGTAAGAGTGCATAATCTGCTGAGGAGTGAGACACCTGATCTATCTATGGGACTGAGAAATGTAGATGTGTAAGAGTCCAAAGCTTGTAGTGGGGTGGGGGACTGGGGACAGGAACAGAGGAAAGTATATCCCACATATGTGCATCTAGCTAAGAGTGTCTCCCTGCCCCTAACGCTGTAGCTGAAATCTCATCATTACTACAGCTGAGTATTGCTCATGACGAACTATCGGTAGGCTGTGCTCCAAAGTCATCAGCTGAGTCCCAGATTTCTTGTAGAAAATCTGAACCAGTGCAGTGGTGCTGCATAGTTTGATACTCACTTTTCAGGCTTCTCAGCAGGATGGTTAATGTTTACAGTCTTTTGTTTTCTGCCTGCTCCTTGCATTGTACCTTGACTGTCACCAAAAGTCTATTTACTCTAGATAGGTATGTGACTCAAGATATGTGACTGTGTACATTTACTTCACTGAGATTTTATCTCAGGGCTTAGGGAAAAGGGGATGTGAATGACATCCCACAGTTGGAGGTCACTGGTCAGGGGGCAGAAGAGGAGGCCTTCTTCCCAAGAAGGAGGAAGGCACAGTCAGTAAAATGCATCCTATGGCTCTGACCAAATCTTCTTCATTGTCATATTTCAACCCTGCTGAAAAGCTCACCACTTATTGTGAGGGACACATCCAGGCTTCCTTGGAAGAGGAATTCAAGAAACTGTTTACAGCTGGGCTTGTGAACTCGTTGTCATTTCTGTGATGTATTTATAGGGAAGGCCTGAATGTCAGTTTGTTTGCTTTTCCTCAGAAATGCTTTTTTTGAAATGACAGAAGCAATAGGTCAGGATAATAGTTCAGAAATAATAGACTCATACTAACTTCTGCCTTTGTGGCTGGCTACGATCAGTTAGTGACATTAAGGGTGTAGGCTGATGAACATTTATTTCCTTAGCACTGCTGACCTTAAGCTGTCATCTTTCTTCACTTCTGCCACCAGTCCAAATTTCGTGCAAGCATGTGGCAAACTTCACTGACAGTCTGATCTGGTTGAAAAAAACTCTAGAGAAAAATGGTGAATTTGCTGCCAGGTGAGTTTCCCACTCTACAAGACTGCCTTGTAGACATCTGTGAAATCCAAACAAAGGGCAGTGCTGGACTGAGAAAGAGCATTGAGGAAGGGAGAGGATGGTGGGGATGGAGAACAAGGTCTACATAAACTGGCTTAAACAGCATGGACAAACACCATACCCCACAGGCTGGAGCTGTAAACACAAGATGGCCTTCCTAGTGATTTTAAATTGAAGCCTTTCATGGTACTGACACAAAAAAAGGTTATGAAATTATTCAACTTGTTAGGCAAAGGCATATGGGATTTCTGGAGGCAGTGGATAAGATTTATTTCTTGCTCCTTTCATGAAATACCTGTACTCAGTCAAGTATTGAAAGGGAAGGGACCTGTTCTACAACCCCATGGGAGAGCCTTAGCAGAAGGTAGTTCTGAGATGTTCTTCTCCACCTGCTATTCCAGACCACACACTCTCTTACTCTTCCTTCTCCAAATATTCACAGACTGTCAGTGGCCTACCAGCTCTGCAGCTCTGTTCTGGAAGTTTGCTGATGGGAAGAGAGAGTGACAGCACTGTGGCAAGAGGGTAGAAAAGAGGAGCATAGCCTGTTTCTGGCCCACCTTCTGCCTCCCCAGTTGTGACAACACCCCCAACTCTAAGAGAGAGATGATGCAGAATGGAGACAACAACCCCAAGCAGCAAGGAGTAATGACAGGACTGACTACATAGGACCCATAACCACACAAACCAGATTAAGAT
Organism: Strix uralensis; assembly: GCF_047716275.1. Classification (NCBI taxonomy): domain Eukaryota; kingdom Metazoa; phylum Chordata; class Aves; order Strigiformes; family Strigidae; genus Strix; species Strix uralensis. Next base: position 82,376,173 of record NC_133976.1, read on the forward strand.
TTGTGCACACCAGTTTCAGCGATCTTTGTACTGCTATCATGGCTTCAGGGTCCACTGCTGGGTCCTTACCATCAGTTTTTTACCAGAAGATGTCCCAGACAATATTTGTAAATTTTGCTTTATCAGCTGAAAAAGTGAATACTTGAACCATTAACAGAAACATCCTTCCTATTAACTTTTGTCTGTCACTGAAGTTCAACCGTTTAAAAAAAAAAAAAAAAAAGACAAAAAGGGCATGCTTGGGAACATAGGGGACATCTACTTACATAATTTTGTTTCTTTAGTTTTGTTGGTTTGTTTAACATAGTTCTGTGGTTTCAACCACACTTGGCAGACAGAAAATCTTAGTTCTGCTTGGAAGAGGAATAAGCCATTCTGATATGACCTCTAGGCAAGTGTAATTCTGCTCACAGCATGGTTTGCACTGATTAACTATTTTGTTCCTACAGCACATTCCCCAATCAAAGAACCATTGTCAAAACTTATTTTGATGCCCAACTGCTCAGCCTTCCTTTACACAAATGAAAAAAGTCATGCGCCCATTTTTTTCCCCTTCCACCTCAACCTGAAAACACCACCGTGGGACGCTACTACCTCTGTGCCTGCACATTTTGTTGAAATAATAGGCATGTAGTTATCCACTCACCTGAACATAGACAAATGGAAACTGTGGGGAAAGAACAAAGGAAAATCAGTGTTAGAAATATTAGTCACGTATGGATGGAAGCAATTTCCAGGTTTGGACTGAAGGGCAGAACAACCTTCTAAGAAGTCCTTTGAGTTCTTCCTTTTTTGTACTTGCTCTGTTTCCTTAGTTCTTCATGGCTAAGGGAATCTCCTCTATAATATTTTAGAGCCCCAACTTTTTGTCTTACCACAATATGAAAATGTGATGAAGGAAGAGTTTTCAAAGAACTTGTCTGCATGAGGATCTGATTGCCAAATAAGCTAAAAAGTGGACTTGCACCCCTGACCAGTTCCTTAAAACTAAGTCCTTGTCATGCTGCTCTCTCTACCTCTAAGCACGTGGTTGCACCTACTGCCAGAAATAGCTGCACATCTGCCACTTTCAATGGAAACTTGTCCCACGCATCTTTTCAGTAAGGAGATCCCTGCCTACACGCTTAGCTACATACATTCCTTTGCAAATCTGGTTCTAAACACCTTGAAAAAGGGGGTATGTTTCTCAGTCAATAGAGACAGGTGGAGTGTGTCCCAGGACAGGATAGGGAATGGGTCAAGGATGGTGAGAGTAATACGGGATCATATGATTTAAAGGCTGTCTTCAGTGGTTCTGGATGATGACAGTAATGGTGTTAATTGTGAATTAAGCCTCCTGGTTAACAACAAGGAATTATGGTCTACCTTCTCATTCAGCGGGTAGAAGTCTTTGTCCAGAGAGACGATCCGAAACAGAACTGAAGGGTGTAATGGAAAAGAAGGAAATTCCACTGTTAAATTTGTAGCCATTAAGAGGAAATGTCAGTGTTTCAATAATTTATAACTCAGATTCATTCCACGGATCAACAGGCTCTGAACTGAGATCTCTAAGTTATGGAAGCAATTACTTCAGGCTCTTTCTCTTGGAGATGGTGAGACGCAGATAAGTTTAGAAGAATAACCAGGCTGAACTGAATTGTCGCTTGGGCGTGCCTGTCCTGCTTTGTTGATTCAGGTGCAGCTAAGGGAGACTATGCTTTGAATTCATCCCAGATTTGTGCCTCTAGTTGAGTAGAATGAATCTGAGCCTGTGCCTACATCTGTCTGAGATGCTGTGCCTGGAGGATGGAGAATAAGAATGATGAAGATACCACATGCCCTAGATCTCAGCGGACAGAAAGATTTACTGAGCACTTTGACTCTCCCCATGAAGGAGTTTGAAAGCTTTAATAAAAGTATGGGACCTCAGGGGAATGAAACCCTTAAGTTTTTTGGTTGTCAGAGTCACCACCAACCCAATTCCTCGTACCTGTCTGTCCTGGCTTGTAGATGGGTTTGTCTGTCTGGACGAAGACCAAGCTCTCAGAATTCTTGACCAGCACCGACTTGCGGCTCCTGAACTGCAGTGTCGCCCCCTTCACCATCACAGTGAGAAATGCCACAGATGTGCTATTGGATTTTGGAAGCTAAGGAAAATGAAGAGGATAACTGCTTTACTGATTCACCCTGCTGCACTAAGCCTTTGAGGGACATAGTATTAGCTAGGCCTGAAAGTTTACTAGAAGGGACACCAAAGACTCAATGCTGGAAGCAAGAGAAAAACATGATTTTCTGATATGAACTTGTCTCCTCTGTCTCAAAAACATCTTTTTCATTCAGGAATTGTTGCAATGATAGATCTCAATTTCCTCGAGTTTTCTCCATGCTGCTTCTTTCTCTCCTTCCAATACTGGAAGCCTTTTCCCTTCCTTCATTTATACACAACACTCTCCTTAGAGAAATATTGAATCTGATCTTGTTCCATCCTGTGATTTATCAAAATGGAAATCAACCCAGATTTGTTATTTAGTGGGGGGGACTAGTTGCATACATTGCTCACCAACCAGCCTTCTGCAGGAAAAAATAATTAATAATCTCCAGAAGGAGATGAATGACCTCATGGATCTCACTGTCTTTAACCATTCCCCAGCTTCTAGAGTTCTTATTCCACTTCACTATTTTGTCTCTGAGGCTTACCAGACCAAACAAACATGGGCTATGTTTCTTCAGTCAAAGTTCTAGGATGAAGGATCCCAAAAGAGTTCTCTAAACCCTTCATGCACAGAAATATCACGTGGGACAGAATTTGATAATGGTGGAAAATTATTCCTCATAAGGCTGCCACATTCAATTTTTCACATCAAATTAATTTTTTGTTTGGCTTAGCTTAGAAGTCTCTGATTGCAAAGTGTCTTATTACTCATTTCTGGTCTGCTTAGATCTACTATAACACATCAGTAAACACAAGGGGTCACCCCAAAGGATGGGTACTCACAGAGAAAGGGATGCAGGTGAACACATCCTTCTCGGACACCACGTCATCAATCAAGCTCCTGTTTTCCCCTTGATACTCGAGTGTGGCACTCAGCGTCACAGACTCGTTCAGGTGGGTCAGCTGAACACAGACTTTCTCAGGAGAATCGGTGTGTATCAGAAAGGGCAGTAGCACCATATACTGCCTAGGAAGAGAGGGAAGGAGAATCAGAAGGATCAGAAATGTGCAACAGTTTTAAGGAAACAGTATTAGGTGAAAGGAAATTAACAAATCAGCATGCCCAATCCATTACTGTCCCTGTGAGCTGCAGTGCACATACACATGAGCATTCATTTTATTTTGGGTTTATACATATTAAACTGCCTAAGTAATTAGCCTAAAAGCAGGAAAGTGCTTGCAGTGGAAGGAACAATTTCTATGCTAATAGAGAGTCCTTTACAAAGGATGTTTTGTTCGGCTTCACAGCAGGGCATAAGGATGGTGCGAAAGGTTCCAGGCTGTTAATTGATTTTTGTATATCCCACAATCTCCTATTGAGAGTCAAAGGCACTAGCTAAAAGAGGTTGAAAATTCAGCAGTTTTAGGGTTGAAAAAACCACCCACTTGTCTGGCTGCTCCTGTCTTTGCCTATCCAGGTTTCCAAATCCTTCTCATGCTGAACAAAAATGTGAGTGTTTGCAGTTTGGAACCTTATTAAGATGAGCACACAAAGGATTTCAGAGAGTAGTATTTTATTGCAACACATGTGTACTTGCATCTTCAAAGAGCTTTTGACAAAAGTCCCTCACAAAAGACCCTTAAATTAAGCTGTCATCCAATAAAAGGGATCATTTTACTAATTTTTTACTAATAAAACAAATTATTAATTCTGACCTGGATAAATTGGTTAGAATATAAGACACAAAGGGTAGGAACCAGTGAAAATCTCCAGAGTCTGTGTTGGGACCCTTGTTGTTCAGGCCACTTCTAAATGATTTGGGAAGTATAATTTTCTGATAATTGTCCAGGATAAAAAAAATGCCTAAAACTGACTTACTTATTTGTGGAAAACTTGTCATATGGTGGGACTGTGTAGCAAAAATGGCAAATGAACTGTTCATAAAGGGAAAATAATCAATAGAGGAAGAAAAAATTCCTCCAACAGTATGAATGCTATTGTGTATATGCTGTATCGCTAAGTAGGCTATTACCACTCAGACATGAGCACTATTGATCACTCAACTGAAAATTCTCATTCAGTGACAAGTAACAAATGGACTGTAGGGAAGTGTTGAGAAGGAAATAGAGGACAAATCAGAACACATTGTTTTGCCATTCTGTAATTGCAAGGTACTTCCACATCTCACATCTGGCATGCATTTAAAAAATGGATTTAGCAGGAAAAAAAATCAGTGAAAGATGGCAGAGATGATCTGAAATCTGGAATGATTTCCGTAGGAGGAGACACTACATAGATTAAGACTCTTTAGCCTTGGAAAAAGGCATGACAGAAAGCTCTGAAGTCATGATGTGCACAAAAGACAGTATGGTTTGTTCATCACCTGTGACAACACGCTTAGTAAGCAACACTAGGTGAGAATACTAAGCATCTGGCTTAAAAACAGAAGGAAGCAGAAACTTTTTCACTGATTTACTAAATTAAACTGAAGAACTTAATGCTACCAGGTGCTGTCAAATTCAAATGTACGATTCTGGTATGGCCAGCCTGTGGCTCTTGAGCCTTCTGGTGCTCTCAAGCAGTCCAAGAAGGGCATGCATACCCAGGCTGCATCAGGTGATAGACAGCAGCTGACTGTCCTTCCCTAGGTGAGGAACAAAAGGAGACAGCAGGAGCCACTGAGTTGGATAATTAGGGCCTTACCTGCCTGTCCAGCCATGTGCAGGCACTTAAAAGAAGCTGTCACTCCCCACCTGCCAGTAACTCTCCAAGGCATGTGGTATCTGCCCTATGGCACCGGCTACATAAAATTTGGTATGAGGCTCATAAGGGCAAGAAAATCAGCTACTCCTAATATGAAGGCTATTAAAAGTGTTCTGGGTAAATTCATTGCCCAGAAATGGCTAGAAAATATAGCAGCACAGATGTAATCCTTGACACAATAAGACCTTGAACCTCTGATAGAAGCCTCATAAGGCTACATGAGGTGGGAAACTCATTTCTTGCCTTGCTCCTCTACTCTGTCCCTCAACACCTATGACTGACCACCAATGCAGACAGAATACAGAGCCAATATAGTCCTCTGGTCTGATGCTGGACCATTTTTATAGGGCTGGTATTCCTTTTTCACTGAGCATGTTCAGGCTATCCAGATGCAGCAGCAGGAGGTTCTGGTGGCAATTCAGTCCATAGGGTATATTAAGCACTGCATGCATGGGATGACACCTGTGGTCAGGACTGCTCATACCACTTTTCCATTAGCCCTCCACTGGGGAAGGCTAATGTGCACCTTGCCAGGTGGTGCCAGTCCTGGGGAAAGAGATAGCTGGGCCCATCCAGAGCTACGCTATTGCCTGGGCTCTGAATTTTTGGGAAATTCTAAAGCTACTGTGAAGCAGTGGGACCCAGGCGATACCTCCCTTTCCCTCACCACCAGGCAATGGGATAAAACGTGGTAAGGAGCCAGCCAGCAGCTCTGGTCAGTCCATGCTGCTGCAGAAGCAGTGAAAGGAGGGAGCTCCAGCCACCCAGAGTGACTTACAACTTGTGGCTATCTGGTTGCTCCAGTGCTCCCCTTCCTCCACAGCCTCACCCTGTGCCTGCTTCCCCTAATCTCATCTCCCCTGCCCCGTCAGTGGCACTGGCAATCTGACTATAGCATCCAGTCTACTGAAGGGACAGCATGACCTAGTTCGTGGGGAATTTGGCCTCATTCCTCTTCCTGTTCACTGTTCTGTTGAAATTTTGGCCAACATGCAGAACTTCCCCCTACACCAGCTTCTCTGCCTTTGAAACAAGGATATGAAATACGCTGCTTATAGATCTCCCTTTAGCTGTTTTGGGATGTGTTGGTGAAAAGAGCTAGATGAATTAAAGTACTATGAGAGCTTTAAATAACTTGGGTCACAAAGTCCATGTATAGACATTCCAGGAAAAATAGCATCTGGGCTGCCAAAAGAGACAGCCTGCCTGCATGTAACGAACTGTTCTAGCAACAGAAGCAGTGTGTCTGTCAGAATCAGGCATCAAGGAGGGATAGGAGACCCTAGAGAATGTGACTGAGGCAAAAATGATGAGTCTGTCTGTATAGAGAAGGTAATACTCTAGCTTAAGATGGACTAATGTCTGTCTATTGACTCTCAACTGCTCCCTAGAACAAACACTCAACAAAGAAGGCATCTCCATTGGTCCAAATCCATACCTGCCAATTCAAGTGCCATCATGACCCTGCATTTCTGATCATATGCGGTGTATTCCCAAACATCTACACTGCATTGTAAAACAGCTGGCATGCACAACAACATACCAGAATAGCAGAACAATACCTCCTGTTGAATTCTTCCAGAACAGACCCAGAGCAAGAAAAAAAAATCTTGCTGTCAGTATCTTACAGAATCATAAAATTTTTGGTTTCAAGGGACCTCTGGATGTCTCAAGCCCAACTTCTCTCCTGGAACAGAACTGTTGCAAAGGACTCCACAGATGGAGTTTCCACCATCTCTCTGGGTCACCTGTTCCAGTGCTGCACTAACTTGGTGAATAAGTTTTTTTTCTAATATATAGTCTGAACCTTAATTGTGTTTCCTGTGCAGCAGCTCACATCTGAAACGGAACTATCAGCAACTGCTGCTGCTCAAAGAAGCGATCTCCCTACTTGTGCAGGTAACAGTAAGCAAGTCTTGGTTAGAACTTCATTGTCTTCAGTACAAGCATAGCTTCCCTTCTGCGTTGTACACAGCATCTGATCTACCCTGCAGCACTTAAAACAGAACTACTACTCTCATACTAACTAGCAATTCACTGCTCAGACTCCACTGCCTCCCTACTGGGCTCCTATCTTCATTCTGTGGATCCCAGCTACACCCCTCTCTCCCCCACCTCTCTTAGCCCTTCTTCCTTCTCCCCTCCCTAAAGAGCGTTCAGGTCAGCGACAAAGAGCAACATGTTACTCATAGGAGGAGAGGTCTGAGCAGTACAGATTCATTCCCTTTCCCCCTGATTTTGGACAGGGATGAATTAAGATTACTCAATCTTATTTACTTAATTGCATCAGATTATTGTAGGGAGACCAGAGAGCTCTGCCTGACCCCAAAGCAGACTTGGCTGGCTGATCTACCCCAGAAGCACCCAACCAGGGCAGATGAACGAGGGGTTGATGGTACTGTGTGACTCAAAGGTCCTTCAGTCTGAGCTGGTGACCACTTCACCTCTGGCCACACAGTAAGCGGCAGCAGGAATGCTGCACCTTCTGCTACAGCTGCTAGCACTACTGTGGTGCTTGTGGGCATGAAATCTCTTTAGGCCGGCGTTTACGAGACCCGTGCTGGTGAGAACTGCGCTTCTGCCAGCACAGCAAGAAGCACACCGTGTGACAGCAGCCAGGGTCTGAAGAGGGAGGCTGCTCCCATCCAGATTAGAGGCTCCAGAGCAACCCTCTCTGGTAGGTGAGGCTGGGGTGGCAATGCTGGATGCTGGTCAGCCCACACCATCCCCGGCTGCCCCTCTGCTCGGGGCCCTCAGCAGAATGGGTGCTGCAGCCCCAGGGGTGGATGCCCCAGGGGAGGGTGCCAGCACCAGGCTCTGCGCCGGAGGAAGAGAATCTAGGTCACAGATCCTTTTTGGGAACAAGTACATCTGATGCTGCCAAGGGAAACAAAGTGAATTGAAAGAAACGGGAGAAAAGGGAGAAAAGCATCTTGAAAGCAACAGGAGAATGGGGAGAAATGACTCAGTGATTGAAACAGGGATACTACAGGAAAGGTAAGTACATGGATTCTGGCAGCATGCCCACAAAACCCCAGGCACCTGAAGGTTTCTAGGCATGAATATACTTAGGCAAAGATGTGAGGATCCAGGGCTGGGCTAGCAGGCAGCTGTGGGGGGTTGCAGGGTGGGAGTGGGGAGCACTGACAGGGCTATGCAGGAAGCTCAGAGCTTGGCTAGAATTGGGATGCAGGGCAGGAGTGGAAGAAATGGACACAGCTATTTGACAGAAAGGAAGAAAACTGTAGGAAAAAAGGAACACTAAGACCTCCCTCCCCCCACTCTACATGTGTAGCTTACGGTTCTGTGGTGGGAGAGGTATTTCCAGGAAGGAAGAAGAGGAGGAGGAGGAAGATTGGTTTGCTGGGCAGCCCGTCCTTCCCCATGGTGTAGAGCAGGTCGTGGTGAGTCAAGCAGACACCCAGCCTGGTCCGGCGCTGCTGTTTTCCTGCACCTTGTAATTCCCCTCCACTCTCTGCTGGGTCAGCCTCTTTATAACTGCTCTCTGCAAACAGCCCAGGGGCTGGAGGAGATAAGGGCTGGGGGCCAGGACCCATCCGGAAACAGGGAGAGGCAGTAAGGAGGAGCTGGAACAGAGGGACAGTATTTGGCCAGAGACTTTCCAAGTGGGGGAAGGGTATTTATTGGACAGTGCTTATATTAGAAATCTTTGAATGCCTTCTTTAACCCATCAGAAATCCACAGTGTTGGGGAAATGAACTATGTCCAACACAGGATAATATACCCTGTGAGCAGCATCCAATCACAGCACTCTGATGTGGGGTACTGTGATGTTTTTAAGGCAAAAGCCAGGTTTATAGGTATTTTAAGAACAAAAGGAAACCCACAGACAGAAACATTGCCCATATTATGTTAACAGAATACTGCTGTAGTTTGCTGACAAGAGTTGCAAACAGTTACCACGGGTTAGAAAATTAATGTCAGGAATATAACCCAAAATGAGGTGGGGTACTGGTCTAGATATGGAAATAAGTTCTGTTTCCACTGTGAATATGCACAAATATTACACAATGTCATTGGGAGACATCCTTGTCTCCCCAGCATGATGATCATCTCCTGTCATTCAGTGTCACCTGGAGTGCAGATGTTCCAGGTGTCTCCTCCTTCCCTTTGCCAGATTCAGATCTGTGCTGCTGTGAGTCATGTTTGCAACAGAAGTCACTCAGAAAGGGTGCTGCTCACTTGACTCGGTCTTCTGCAAACCTCTGGTTGTAGCAGCTTATCCAGAAGTTGAATCTAGTAAGAAAAAAGTTTTCTAAATTCCGCCAGGTGATTGAACAGAAATATTCAGTCCAAACTATGAGCACTCCCTGAGAAGCCTAACTAGCTGGGGTGTTTGCACCAGTCCATGGAAAACTGCAAAATTGCAGCTGTAGGGCTGTCAGCATGCCCTCCAGTGCCTGTGCGGTGAAAGGGTTCGGTAACACTCTTTATAGGGATTCATGAACTCTATGAAGATTTCTGTTGTGTACAAATAACCCAGCAGAGAAAATGTTTCAGCACAAACCACCTGGAATGTGTCTACGTGAAGCCACATTAATGGCAGAGATTCTCTGTTCTGTACAAAGGAGCTTATTAGATCACAACAGCACAGGCAGCCCTGTTTGCTCTTTGCCTGAAGATTAAGCTTTGAGAAAGAGTGAATGTTAAGGCTGAACGTTAGCTATACAGTCTGCCTTGACTCTGATGTAGTAGCCAGAAAACTGCAGGGAAGAGCAGTGCAAAGGACCAGGAGAAATGTCTGTGGATGAAAGGAAGTTTAAGAATGGTGCTCAAAAATCAGGCACGGTCTCTTCTGGAATAAAATTTGACACCTATTATAAATCACAAAAGTTAGGAAAACAGTCAGGAGGCAGCCAGTGTCTGCTGGGGGGAAGTTATATAAATGTCATACGGAGAAGAAATGAACACATACTTACACAAACCAAAATATTTAGCAGATTATCAGTTAGAGATGGAAATACTGATAAAAAAGTGGTTGCGTAACTACCAAGTAATAAAAACCATCCAGATCTTACTCCAGAAACGCCCCCTATCATCTGTCCTCTCACTCCCGTCTTCCACTTCTACAGTAAACGGCTCACGCAAAACAGCAGTTTTCAAAGCAATAGTGTCCTGGGCGTTTGGAAAACATGACTCATCCCAAGTTGCCTGTTGTCATTCAGGCTGCTGTAAACTGAAACCAAGAAGAAATCTGAATGGACATATGCAAAGTATGCTTTAAGAATGAGCATGTAAAACTAACATTCATGCATCTCCAGGGCCATCAAAACCAGCGATTCAATGGAGATCCTATTCACTGTCATCGTCTTCCTTCTACTAACCAACTTACCATCCAAGCTATAAAATAGCTGCTTCTTAGTCCCCCAGAAACCACTTACCAGCTCTCTGACACCCTAATGCCCCCTTAGCTCCACAAACACTAACTGCCCTTTAGCTCAGGCAGCTGGTGTTTCAGCTGGTTTCTCTCTCACAAAGCTCGTAAGTGTCTGAACTTGTACTTAGCTTGAAAGATTTTGGGTGCTCTTTCAGACCTGAAGGAGAGATTGTGTGTCTTCCACAAGGCTAGCTGGTCTAATAAAAGATATCGCTGCTGAAAAAGGCATGCAACATCTTTGCCATACACGGTGATGGCTTCAGTGAACTGGCAGTCATGATTTTAACCACAGGAAAGATATTTCCTCTGAAGTCACTGCACACCTGGCAAATCAAGAGGCAATCCATATGTGTCTAATATCTTCAGTGACTAGACCCCATATTAAGCTGGTACAAAACTTAAGTGAATCACTGTACCTATCTGTTGACCACAAACAATTTAAATTAGGCCACATCACAGTAAATGGTTGATATAGTCAAAATGCCTAAATCTAATTTCTTATAACCCTCCAAGCAGAGTGGATTTCTGTACTAAATGATAGCAATTAATTTTGGTTCATCCTGCTTGAAAATGAATGATTACACATGTTTACTCTCACTTTTAAAGGTAGCACATCTTTTGACTGTTCCATAGAAGGTTTTTGAAATTTATTTATTTCCAATGCTAAATTAAAACTATAATTTATTCTAAAACTTTATTTTGTTCCAAAGAATACTTGGGAAAATTAGCTTAATTTTAGATCATTCTCAGAGATATACTGATAAATTACATGTGCTGACACACTGGATTTCCTTTCCAGGTATTATCATATTAAAATCAAGCAAGACACCAGGTCAGTAAGAAATGGATATCATGGGAGCACTTCTACCTTGCCTGAATGTATCATTATGACTGTTTTTTTGAATTTTGTGGAGCATTTAATTCTCCATATTATTTCTTTTGCAGTTTCCTTTCCAGTAGCACTTTAAAATATATTATTTTGAGTTGGACTTACTGACACAAAAGATGCAATTGATAAGTTAATATAAGCAATCATAAATATTGATAAATTCCAGTCACGGCAAATCTTATTCTGCAAAGTTTTCTGTAAGTCATACAGTCTTCACTGCATTGGCTAGCAGAGATGACAGAAAAATGTGAAGTGTCCTACACCTCCAAGTTTATGACGACTACAGAAAACATATTTCCCCATGAAAATAAAGTAAGATATTGAGCTGTGCAATTTTAATCACCTTAACCCAGTTCTGGGTTTTCTCTGACTTCTCTTCAGTTTCTATTGTTCAGCTTTGTAGACAAATATCCAATAACAGAGTGGCTCACCGGTCACTGCAATTGCAGGAAGAAAAGGTGTCTGTTGGTGGGTATAAATACCTTTAGTACTATCACAACACTATTGTGTGCAGGAATCCTTGTCTGCCCCAGTGTTCTTAAGAAATTTTGGAGCCACTGTCACCAAAGGTAAATAATCCCAAGAAAGACACCTGCTTCTCTACTGTGTTCCTGTTCCTCCTCCCCCAGGACTGTAGCACAATGCTCAGCCCTCAGAGCCAAACCAAAGCAATAAACTAAACTTCAACCTTTGGCTTTCAAGAAGAGGCATGTGTTAAAAGAAAAAGCTGAGGCAATAGTTCTTGGTAACACTGGTATCATCCCTGGTGGGAAGGAGCATCTCTATCAAAGGAATGGCTCTTTCCAGTACCTACATCAGCTTTGCATGGGGACAGGTGAGAAAACAGCCACTGTAAAACCTGACACTTATATTAACAGCTCCAGTTAACAAAATTGTGTTAGCTGTTCAGCTAAAGGCTGAAAAAAAATCCTTCAGGAGAAAAAAGAATAAAGAAATTCAATACTTTTATTTTAAAGGAAATCCAAATAGTGATATTAGTTTCCCCAGCCTATGTATTTAAAGCAAAGAAACCCAAAGGAATTTATTTCAAATGACAAAAAAGCATTACAAGAAAAGGTACTGGTATAAATTAATAGGAGCAACAGCAATACCCAGAGAAGTAAAAAAGGGTTTATTGTTGTGTGAGAGACAAAATATTTCACAGGCCATAGTGAAGAGAAGGTCCTCTATCAGAAAACCTCAGACAATATGAACATTAGTCAGCTTGCAACATGCAGATGAAGGAAGATATGCAAGGAAAGGAAACACCGTTAAAAAGGCTTCATCAGCTAAATTTCAAATTGAACTGAAAATATCAGAACAAATAAAGATTATCCACTTTAGTGGCCTGTTGAATATCTTAACCTGAGAGAAGGGCCTGGTGGCAGATTAACTGCCCTTCCCAGGCGCAGACAGCTGGGCTGACAAATATAACTCATATTTCTGTGATGTCACATGAGCAAATATGTAAATTCAGGCATGGCAAAGGCATCAATTAATTAGTCTCATTTTAATACACTTTGTAGCTTAAATTGAAAACCAAATTGTTAGCTGAGTTTTATAAACAGTCCTGTAACTATATTTTGTGTGAGGTAAGGCTAGCCCATCTGTACGGTAAGCCCTATACGAAGTAGGGTTTATCCACCTTTCCCAGTTATATTATAACAAACCTCACCTCTATGTATAAACTTTATCTTGCCTTAAAAGAAATGTTGCTAAAAAGGCTGCGGCCAAGGTTGTTAACCCTCTGGCATGAGAAATCTGCAGTGTGATACTTACAGGGCACAGTATACTCAGGGTAGGATCAGTTGTTGAAATCCCACTATTAAATCTATTAAAGGTAATTAATGAATGATATCTAATAACTTTAAAATATATAAACAAGAAACTAGCTCTTTGCATGGTCACAGATATTTGTTGGATATTACAGAGGAATGAATATAAACCCTGATGTAGTAAAGTATGAAAAACTATTTTCATTTATAGATTTGTATTACTGGGACTATTGCCAAGGAAAGGGAGAGAAAAAGCCAAAGCGTTTACAAATGTGTCTGAAAACAGCACTTGGGACAATTAACTATACTTTTTTTGAGTTATATGACTCCTCTTTTCAGATAAAACTTTGCCACATAAAAATACATACAAAATACGTATAGACTTTGTGTTTAGCTTTAGCTGTGATGTTATTGCCTGGGCTCCCTCTCTCCTCAGATGAAGTACAGGCATCTCATGATGGCCCTGAGGCTGATGTTCAAAGCAGGTGGAATGAAGTTGGAGCCAGTCTCTTCTCAGAGGTGCACAGTGGCAAAAGAAGAGGCAATGGGCCAAGCTGCATGCAGAGAAACACTGAGCAGACAGAAGGAAATAAATGCTTCCCCTGAAGGTGATGCAACAACAGAACCTGTGCGCAGAGGCGCTATGGGGTAGCCATCCCCAGAGACCATCCCAACTTCATGGCGCAAGGACATGAGCAAGAGTGCCAGAAGAGAAAAAGACCATACTTACACAGCATAGACATTTCAAAGGTTTTTCCCGTTTAGATTTGATGTTCATTTAGCTGCAAAAAAGTGAAACCCCAAGTCACTGCCCCCCTCTGAATGGCTTTACTAGAAGGTGGCAGCAGAGGGCTGTGCCAATGCCACCCATGGGATGGACCATGCCGCGCTGGGCCAGTGCAACACCCACTTGCTGTGGTGGCTGTGCAAGGGGACTTGATCCTCCAGCGGTGCCAGGGAGGCGAGCTGGCCTTGCACCGTGGCCCCAGAGCCTGCTGGCTGCACTGGAAGAGGAGGGAAGGGCTTTATGCTTAGTTCAGTTACTGGCTTGCTGCATGACACCGGGCAAGTCCAGGCCTCTCTCTGTGCCACAGCTAAGCCAGATGTCATTTGGTGCTCAAGACATGGGTCTCTTCCCAGTACAAGAGGCTGATAAGTGTTTGTTGAGATTTTTGTGATGCTACAGAAAAGCAAGACAAGAAGTCCTAATGGAGTATGAGGCCAGGGCATCAGATATTCTCATGTTTAACCCTTTGCCCTGCACCTCTGCTTTGTTCTGTTGCACCTTAACAGGGCAGAGCTGGTCATGTTTGGCCCTTCAGGTCAGGGAAAGGGGTATGAGCCATGATGCTGTAGCACAGCTGGAGAACATGCTGTTTATCAAAAGTGAACACGGTGTCCTGCTACAGATCCTGCCCTGGCTGCATTACACCACTGCACTTCTCTCCTGTTTTGGGATACCCTGCACTGGACACAAGTGGTTGGACAGGGCTGAACAAGAACAAGACTGTGGGGCTGTGAGGAGAGAGCCCGCTGTGCAGCCCACACTCAGTGCACAGCACTTCCCAGATGAGCTTTACCACGGCAGAGACTTCAGGTTACTGAGCACATGTGGATGTACCTTGCCTTGACAGGAGGAACAGCAAGGGGAACCAGTGGGGCCTAGATCTAGTCACTTCTAGTGAAGTGAAGTAGAAAACATGTGGCGTGGTTATGCAATTGCCTCTGCTAATAACCCAGCCTTCACCTCCCCATGGGTACTGAGCCAAAGAGTGGGAGGCTGAAAAAAATGTGCAAGGTTAGCACTTTAGTAGCATGCACACAGAGCCCTGTCAATAGACAGTATGGTGATTTTTATTCCACCTACCGCTGACTGCCTTGTTCATTTTTACCCTCCCTTCACTCTCAAATAAGATTTTTTCAATCTCCCAGCTGTCAGATCATATACACAGTGTGACAGCATGGGATCCAGGAGCTCTGCTGAGATCACGCTCTTAAGGGAAGTGCTGGTTTGCCCAGCAGGAACACTGGGTGGCAGGAAGGATGCCAAGACAAGATCAAAAGGCATCAGGAGATCAATGTGGTGAACTTGCAAGAGGATCAAAAAGGGGAAGAGCAAGAAGTTTCCCTGAAGGAGCCTTGTAGGTCCTGTATTCAGTGTAATGCCTTGGTTTTTTCTTCACCCTCAAAGGGTGACCCTTTAGGAGGTCAAGCAGAAAGAAGCTTTCTCTTGCTGTTGAGCTACAGGACTAGCTGACACGAGTGGCTTCTCCACCTGAAAAATTTTTGAGAAAACTTTTCACTGTTACTCTGAATAAAAAAATTAAAATGTACATGAGCCATGTTCCTCAGGAAGCCCTTCTCTGATGCTATGCATTTCACAACCAGTGGTGCCAGAGATCTGAGCATGCTTCTATGCCACCTGTCTGATGAATCAGATGGTGGCGGTCATTTGACTGCAGACAGAACCCTAACTCCTTAATTGCCCACGAGGTAGATGGCAAATGAACTCAACAAAGAAATGATCAGAGAGCAAGGCTGAGTTGTTTCCTCCAAGCATTTTGACACATCATCATTTCCTGATTGAAGGTTCCTCTGGCACATTTCTGGTCTTCTCTGATCAATAAATTGGTTGGTCATCACTCACACTTCGTATTTGCCAGAGGGAGGGTGCTGAGGAGAAGACCTGAACGTCAACAAATAGGTAACAAGATCTGGAAAATAAAAGAAATCATACAGCTGAGGTCTTGCTGTGCCATTGCTTAATAGCTTGGTGCTATTGCCTGTGACACTGCAGGGATCACAGAGGATTATAGCCAAAAGATGGGGCAACCAAATTCCCTGGACCAAGGACTCCTTTGTCTAATGAGAGTGCTGGGTAAACAATTGAGGGGCCTAAGCAAAATGCTGCTACGCTGGAGCTCATCTTTCTGGGAAGATCCATTTTTTTTTTAGCTAGATTTTGCATCCTGCGGTCCACATTGTGGATGAGACTCATCATCTACAGTAAAAAAGCTTATGTTCAGTTTCCAGAACAAGTGTGGTCATTATAAATCTTCTTAGCTAGGCCATGACATCAGCCTTTAGCAGATCCTTCAGTTTGAACTCCACATGAGCAGCAAAGCAATTCCCACGGCACAAATAAACTCTACAAAGAAGGATTTATCACAAAGGGAAGTAAGCTTGACAGAGCATTTTAGTCAAAGACATTCTCATGTGATTATACTCTGTTATCTCTATTTTATTCATAAGAACCTGCGTTTCAGAATAGCTTTTAATGTACTTCTAACAGAGCCGTGCACAGACGTATAAGAGATCCAGAAGCTGCAGGGCAGGCACGAGGGCACTGGCAGACAACCATAGTGAAGTTTTGAATTTCCTATTTCTCATAGTGTTGCTGACTCAGTCCAAGGATCTGCATAACAGTTTCTGTGGATACTTATACATGTCTCCATTCTCTGGTAGCTTTTTTAAGATGAGATTTGCAACACCAAGCACAGTAAATCAGGGTCTGTATGTTTGAGGAGGCAGCAGTGGGGTACCTCAGAGCACCTCTTGGGCGAGTGAGCCTGATTTTCTAACACTTGGGGAAACAGTTTACTAAGTCTGTATGCCTTGCCAAAATTAAAGTAATTCTAACCTTATGAGATGCAAAACACTCCCCAAATCTCTGAGATTTAATGATATGATGCCTCAGGATTATCAGATTACAGAGGAAGAAATGACATTCAATTTAGTGGGTGTCCCTGTCTTGCTTAGTCAACAATTAATATACTTGCTTCAGTTTCAGGTGCGTGGCACAAAACATATAGCTGAAAAAAGACACCCAGGTTCCAGAAATCTGGGAGATGTTGGAATGCATTTTAAAGAATATTGCTGTTCCCTGTGGGAGCGGGAGCCAGGGACAGTATGGCCTACATGCAAAAATTAGGAGGAAGAGTATGAGCATGGGATGCTTATTATCTGACTGCAATCAGCAATTAGCAGTTTGAGTCACAGGATAAAAATCAGGTAATAAACATTACATTTTCAGCATGCAGAGGAGAGGTCTGCAGTGGGAAATATGCTCTTGATGTTTTAATAGTTCAGGTTTGGCCTAAGAGGAAAAGAAGGCTCCAAAAGAATGATAACAATGCAGCTTTTTTTTTCCAGGACCTTGTTTCTTCCCAGAAAATGATGTTTAACTGAACAGAATAACATTTGGCCAGACCTGAGGCAGATTTTTATGAGTTCCATGTGGGATGCTGAAGCCTTGGCTTAATTGGCCTCAGATCCTCCAGAAAGATGCACATCCTGTATCCTCATCCACTCAGCCTGGTGTCCTTTTCAGCCTTGTTGCTGTAACTGTTGATTTCTCTTGCTTTAGTCCAGCCTGATGCTCATGTAAATTGAGTCGGTTGCTACAGTTTGAGGTGTGTTAGGAAAGTAAAATTCACAGTCTTTCTTACTTCCCTCCTACTGTCAGTGAAGTGTTACTTTTGAAATTTAGCACAGAACTCTGCACTCTACCAGAAGCAATTTCATGCCCCACAAATTCCTCGTCTGTGAAACTTAATGAAATGGCTTTTTATAACATCAATATCATGCATATCCTGGATGGCCAGTCCTGTGCAATTCTAAAACTCACACATGGCTGATGGATCCTGTGAGTATTTGGTTACCCTGCTGCCTGTGGAGACTCAGACATCTGGTTTGTTGAGGAGCCTGGTTGAGTAACTCAGAAGCACAAATCCCACTGACTCAGATTATTTAGTGTCTTTTGCAATAAACAATTGATTTGGGAAGAGGGATATTCTGTGTTGACATGATGATTAATTTACATTGGAAAAAAATGCAAGTCCACACACAACTTCAGAAAATTGCCTGGTGAAATGGATTCTTTCAAAACACACACTAACCCTCAGCATTTGAACAGTTTGAATATCCACTTAAATTCTTGTTCACACCCTTGCACGGCAGGTCCTTTTTTGCCCCCACTCCATGACAGATCCATCCTTTTCTCCCTGCTCCTCCTTGGTGGATGGTCAGTCCCTGGTACACTGCAAATACGCCGGCATGGGGCTGGATCCCACCACCTGTGGACTGCGGTGAGACCAACCCCGACACCCAGTGCGCCTGGTCATGGCCAGCGGAGCCTGGTGGGGGTGGGCGAGGGCTGCCAGCATGATTGTTGCTCCTGGGGAAGAGAAGCCACATCCATATTTCTTTCCTGAGCCCTCCTCCCTCATCTCCAGCCATGCCTCCCTGACTCTTTGTCCCCTCTGCTGGGGCTCTGGTAACTCCACATGCTCTTCCCACCCGTCCACCGACTCTGGCAGGCTGCAACCCAAGAGTGTTTGTGTTTGAAGAAAACACCCTGACTCCAAGCATAATGAAGTGGGGGATGACAAGAGGTGCAGGAAAATGGGGAGGCTTGGGACAGGACATCATGCTCCAGGCTTATCATCTCTTTTGGAAAAACTCTGGCCAGGCTGGTGGACTGAAGGACCTGGCAGGGGGAGATGCAGGATGTGGGACCAGGCACTAATACGACCTGGACTGAAACATGCCCCTTTCTTCACCCTCTCCTCTACTGAGCATGATGTGGAGTCACTCCATGATGTCCATACATAAAACCCTACTTTTATGCCACAGGGGCAGAAGCAGTGCCCTTGCAGGACTGAGGAAAGGTGAGGGGCTGTTCAGCAGTCATGGGCAATGGGTCCCACACTCCAGAGGTGGAAGGGACTGAACACGCTGCATATTACAGTAGTTGCCAGTGGTTATCAGCTGTAGCTGGGAGAGGAGGCTGAGTGCTGCAGGCAGGACAGATACATTTCTGTCTTCATCCTCCCCCAGCCAGCAGCCATAACATGCGGACTGTCATTAAAATGTCTGGTCTGTGACACTGAATAAAAGCCAATAACCAGTGTAAAAGGGAGGTTTATTGATGGAAAGGTATACATGATTATGATACAGATCTGGAGAGATGTGCCATGAAAGAAAACAAAGAATCAGACACTAGCTCAAACGATGTCACAGACTCCCACTGTGATTAGTAAAAGGGCCTGAAATGGCCTTTTTCAGGTCTTAATGACAGACGAAAATAGAATGCTTGACCACTTGTTCATTTATGATGGTTCTGCAGGGGAAAATCCAAAAGAAAACATCCTCAATGAGAACAAACCAAGAGCTTCAGGATTTAAAATATGGTTTCAGCATACAGGATAGTCCATCCCTTCTGTGCAAAACAGACAAAAGCTGGACCAAGGTCTGACAGCAAGCTCTGCCCATACCCCTCCGGAACTGCTCAGCAGATGACATCCAGCATAACTGCTGTGCTGAGCAGGACACACACCAAGACAGCATTGTACCTCTGACTAGACAACACACTGCCTCCATGATTCATGTCATCTTAAGTGTTTTCCTCAGATAACCTATCAACTGTACAGGAAAGGGCTTCTGTAAGTCCATGTGAAGCACCTTGCCTGTGCCTGTGAAGCATAAGCTTCAGAGAGGAGGCTTTCAAGGATGGCTGTAGGTCAATTATTCCTTGCTAAGTGTCAGTGCTTTTGAGGAAACTCAAAGTATTTCTGAGTCTCTCTGTTATTCGGCACTATGGCTTTCATCCTAGAGGCTGAGCTCTTCTCATGAACAACAACGTGGTCTCCACTTGGAGTCCACTGGACATGTGTCATGGGCCAGGATCTGGCCACTGTCTCTGACTGCTTCCTGAGAAGCCTGGTGGAGACTGAAGACTCTGAGACTAGTTATTACTCTACTCACCCTGCCAATCCCTCTGCTCATGGTGCTTTATACTTCGATTTCTTACTTGCTTGGGTTTTTTTCTGGCTTTCACTTACCTTTTTTAATCATTGGTCCATTTCTGCAACAGCATCTTTGCAAGGTGACATATACTGAGCAGCAGCATACTCTTCTGGAGAAGAAGGAAAGAAATGTTCCCATTAGCCTGGAAACTACTTCCTGTGCCTTTCCTGGAGGCGGATATACCCTGTGCATGCTTAAACCAGAGATCCTTGAAATCTCCATCGTTCTGGCACGCGCATTTTTGTAACTTTCTAGTCATGTCCACTTGTCAACCTGGGCGTGAAACCAAGCTCACTGAAGTGAAATGAATCTCTCCCCTGACACCAGATACAGATTCTGATAGAGCTCAGAGGAGTGTTGGTTCCAGGAGGGCTGGTTCTGGGTCTCCCTTAATGCACACAGTGTTTCTGCTGCCCTTGTCCCTTGTCCAAACTTCATATTGGTTAAAATCAAAGACCTACCTGTTTCATAGTAATCATAGATCTGCACAGGAGCTGGCTTGGGATGGGTCACTACAAAGTCCTGCTCAACTGAGAAAGTGATTTCTTTCCTTTTCTTCTGTGAGATCTGGGAATGGAGTGACAGGGATCACATAAGTCCTTTTATTTGTACAACACCATCTGGAGCAGACCAGGGCAGCAACTGATAGATTGTATATTCCAAACCCCACTGGTGACACACATACCGATGTGGGACACCCATCATCTGAAATATGTTTGGAGAGTCCAAAGTGAAACTGAAGTGAAGAGTTGTAGGTTTCTTATCCTGTTGTATTACCTGATTCTGTAATTACTACACATCCTATTGCCAGAGAGGGAAAAAATGTCCCAGAGCACTGAACTTAATTCTCCAGGACCTCCCAATGGACAGGATGATAAAGTCTGGTATTCCAAACTCCG
Organism: Strix uralensis; assembly: GCF_047716275.1. Lineage (NCBI taxonomy): Eukaryota > Metazoa > Chordata > Aves > Strigiformes > Strigidae > Strix > Strix uralensis. The sequence goes on from NC_133976.1 coordinate 82,396,836, forward strand.
TTCCATTTCAGACATGAACATTATGTGCCACCAGGAAGGTGGGAATCAGTGCACATCACGGGGATATTGGCTTCTGTTGTTACTTCTGCAGGGCCCCAAGAAAACATACTTTTACTATGTAAATTCTGATCCAGGGATTAGATTACAGTTTAAATTTGGGAATGAACATAAGAGAGGGAATGGAAATCTTTCCAGAGGAGATCAGAGCAGTGTTTCATGTCCTGTTGGAAGGACTGAGGTTTATGAGAAGCCTACCGAGGTGACATACACACAAGGTAACCTCTTTCCTGGTGTTTATCTGGTATTGACTGAAAGAAGAGAGATTTTTGGTTAATTTCTATGTGCTTTTTTGATTAATTTATTTTTAGTTGCTGGTAGGGTAGGCATCAGTTTGAAGCTGTTTGGGAAGTTGGGATGTTACATGCAGTTTGAGGAGTAAGCAGCTTAGTGATTACAGGGGAAAACTGATGAGGAAAGGAACATGATAAATGCACTTTGTAGAGTGTATCCATGCTGTAGGTGCATCTGTTACATGTTGTTTGCATCCTTTGTGAAAATCAAATAGACGGTGATCAGAACTTACATTTTCCAGATAAAGGAGAACATGACTTTTCTTGTTTTCTACTTGCATCACTGTTTGACTGCCAATGAGCTTTAAAACAAGGGAATGGAGATAAATATATTTTTAAACCATTAAAAAACAAGTGCTACCTCAGGCCCTGCCACTGCATGGCTGTGGGATTCATTCTAGACAGGTACCAAGGGCTGGCAGCTGATTTTTAGAGTTCAAATGTTGCTGAATAGATGGAGAGGACTAAGCAAAACCTGCCACTTGACTTAGTGGGGGGTATGATCACTTCCCAAGTTCATGAGAGGCACTGCAGTTCATTTGGGGAATGCTGCCTGACTCGGGTGTTGTATAGTTTTCAGAATTAGTCTGGCAGATTTCCCACCCTTTGCCTACCTGGGCAGTGCCAGCTCCCAGTTGCAGCTGCCAGCTGGTCAGGCTCCATCTGGAATCCTTCCTAGTTTTTAATGTGGGAAGGTCTGTGTGCTCACAGCTCCCCACCCGGCATTCCTTCCACCCAGTGATGAAGATGGTGCAGCCATGCAAATACCTCGCAGCGTTTGTGGGTGAGTGATTCTTAACCAGGCCTCTGTTTTCATCATGACTAGTCTTCCCCTCTGTCCCTGGGGTGACCTGTTTAATCTTGCTCCTATAGTTTACCTTATCCAGGGAAGACTTCACAGGAACAAAGCCAGAGAGCATCTTCACATCAATAATGACCATGTTGGAGCTGCTGCGCTTCCCTGTGTAACTGAAACAGCAAAGGCCCCCGTTAAGTCTGGACCATGCCTGGGGAAGCAAACCTCAGCTCTCTGCTCCTGGTCTCATACAGTGCGGGAGGCTGGTGTGAATCACAGGCACTCGATGACTGGCTCGGATGGGAGACACTGGGGAGGCCCCCACTATGAAGGGGCCAAGTATGTGCTACCACCATCAGTTACTGTCATGAGGTCTTTTGGGATATTGTGTCTTACAGGCTGATTATCATCAACAGATTGATCAGCTCACGGTTCTTGACTTTATAAGCAGAACTAAATACACATAGCAATCTTCTCTGCATGTCTTGTCATCTGTTGTTGATGACACATTACCTGCTTATAAGGACAATATCAAATTTTGCTGGTTGATCCAGTGGGCAGGAAGCATCTGATGTCTGTACTGAGAGCGAAAATCCAAAGGCCCCCTCTGGAAGGTGAATGTTGTACCTCAGTGCTGTCTGGAAGAGGAAAAAACCCTTTTGTTCAAGCATGCCAAGGGTTTTCCTTTGCATTCCGAAAAACAAATGTCAGGCTTAGTGAAGTTTTCTGGAAAAGTTGCTCTTGGTTTTTTTGTGGAAGATCCTTGCTTACATCAAACTTCTACTTTTTAACAATGAAGGTGCTTGTACCCAGAGCAGCCTCCCAGAGGGAAACCAACTGCTGATCAGAAAGGACTCTTTTTTTCCATGCTGTGACTCCACAGGAATCAGAATGTGGGATGGGGAAAAGAGTAATTAAATAGTTTAGGGAAATCAAATAGTTAGGAAAAATAAAGAGAAGTTGGACACAGAATCATCAAAACCACAGCTGTGTCATACACAGAATGTGAGACACGATGAAGGGGAGAGCAGACACTTACTTGCATAAGTACGCATCCACTGCCGTTCACTGTTAGGCTGTATTTCTCAGGGACCTCAGGAAGGGGAGTCTGTTGCAGCAGGAGCCTCTTCATGTTGTTGACAATAAATACCTTCTGAAAAGGCTTTTTGGAAGCGATCTTGACTACATTTTGTGTAACAGAATTGTAGGTGGCCTCACCATAAGCAGCTAGGGCTTGAAGAGCAATGACTGTGTCCTGAAGGAAAAGAAAATAATAAAAGACAATTAGCTACACAGCATGAATGATGCAGAGGAGGTCAGAGTCACGGTTCCAGTACGAAGCACAGTCATTTAATTCTGACTAAAGAAACCCTGAATGTTTGTATAATTCCAGGGTTCCCATATATAAGGAACCATTTCATTCTGGCATCCATGTTTTAGAGTGGAAGAAATCTCTCTACTCATATGAAGGTCTCAGAACATAAAATCTGAGCACTAGAGCACAGTTCTCATAGTGGTGAAGTATGTGTTTTCTAGGGAACTTTAGAGCACTTCTTGGTGATATAACAGCTGGGACTTGGTGTTTTCTATGTTCATCCCTGACACAAATACCTGCATTTGTTGCTAGTCAAATTACTCTCATATGACTTTAACCTTTCCACAGTTAAGAAGAAGAGGAAAAAAGTATTTTGCTCTCTCTAAGAGAAAGGCTTGGTCTCTGTGTGTTTGAGACAGCAGATACAAAAGGGAAATAAGACTTGGTAGTCAAAGCCCCACTGGGACCCTGAACCAGTGCCCCAGTTCCTAGGACTGGCTGGGGAGTGGAAGGGAGTTTTAGCACCTGGGTGGAAGAGAAACCTCCATAGGGATTCTGCTGCCTGATGATCCACTGCACAATCCCTGAGGCCTTTGTGAGATCCTCTTGATTCCGACTGGGTTTGCAGAGCAATGCCAACAGCACGTAACTGGTGATCTCAACTTCAGCTGATGGGGCATGGTCAAGGAAGGAGGGGGATTTCTCTGATGGAGACCTCTCCACCTGCTCCCAGTGCTGTGAGCCATCTGAACAAAGAAAGAGAGTGTGAGGAGCAACTAAAATGGATTACAGGTGTCTGTGCTGCCTCAGAGACCTACTGTGTCCTGGCCTCTTTCCCACAAGTACTCTCTACAGAGCAACAGATGTGCTGTAAATTAACTCCATAGATTATTGATGGAGGTTGGTTCATGTGCCTATATTCTCAATATTGTCAAGGACAGACCACATGCCATCAGTAAAATCTGTTCCCTCTTCCCACTTCCCAAATTCCCCAAATGGCTGAAACTCACCAACTTCCTTTGCTGATTTCTGTAACTCTCTAAGGAATGATTCGCATTTTTCTGCCTTGCCAGCCAAGCAGAAAGCATAGGCCATGAGTGCCTGAGTGTAAACATCACTGATAATCTTCTCAGATGCAGTCTCCAGACAATAAAAGGCATTTCGCACTACAGGGTACTTAAAAAAAAAAAAAAAAAAAGGTCTAATTCAGGACAGTAGTCTTCATCTGGCCAAACATTTTTTTTCTTTAAACCTGTCTTCATCCTGTCACTATCACAACAATGAGAATGGGACTTCAGTTTGTATAGTGACTTCAGGAGAGAGAATACAGAATTCTTTAAGGAGGGATTTCAGAGGAAACATCAGATATATCAAACATCTTTAGAAGATGTCAGTCTATAAACAGAAAACTGTTTGGTTTCTCTCACAGCTAATTCCTTCTGCTTATCTCCATGATAGTAATTCATGGTGCACTTCTGTAGTCAAGAGTCTGTTTAAAAACCACACTGGTGGTTTAAGAGGTATAGAGATGGGCAACTTCTCTACCACAACTAGTGCAGATACAGAGCAGGATCACGTTCTCTGGGAGTTCTCTCTCTCTGTCTCTCTTTCTCTTTCTTTACTACCTAGAAAATTTGTAGCAGACACTGGAGCCAAGTCAACAGCTGGGGACCAACTCCAGCTGAATACCAGCAGCTAAAGGTCTCCTTACCGAGCTGGAGTGCTGAGCTTCTAGCATGGCAATGGTGATGTAAGCAGAAAGCGACAGCTCGTCATCTACTCCTCCCTGAAAAGGAGACAGAGAGAAGAACAATCAGTGAATGCCATGAGTGAGAAGTCTTTAAATATGAAATGCCATATCCCAGATGGGGGATTGTGGCCAGTTCTGGAGGCAAAAGGCAGGAAAGCATAAACATAGCTCTTAAACAGCTCTCAAATCAAGAGAAGCCCATTGCTATCACCTCAATGAACATCACTCTCTTAAGCTTACAGTTCTGTAACCCTATCTCAGGTGCTCATAAGATGTAAAGTACAGTGTGGGGAAGCTGACTGAGCTGAAAATAGTCATTGTAAAGGTGCGGAGAGTTAGTAGCCCTCTGTAGAAGACAGGCATTTGGAGTATAGTTTTTGACAGTAATGGGAGATCATGTTCTTAATGAAAAGAGTGTAAATTTGACCAAGAAGTCATTCTCTACCACCTTCAAGGCATTGTTGAAGAGTGTCCCAACACTTCGGAAACAGCCATCTGGCTTCTGTTTGCTTGCCAGCCACATCAGGGTTTGAGCCTGGACATTGTCATCAATATAGATGAAGTGACTAGCTTGTGCAAATGATTTGTACACAAAGGCAGTGAGCCTGCGAGGGAAAGATGAAGCTGTGAGATGAGCATTGGAAGTAGGAACAGAAAAATTTGCCCCTCCCATTCATTCTATGCATAAGCATGAAGAATTACAGCCAACATGTTGGTGGTTTGCTTTCTCTTTGTGTGCTCCTCCAGGAGAGGATAGTTAAAGGGGTAGGACACAGTAAGGATGTTGAACATGCTCTGAGGCTGATCCTGGCTACAGAGCACTGCAGTGCATTGGGCTTCATGGGTGACAGCAGGAGTGTGAATCAAAAAGTCAGCTGGGTCCTTAGGGATCACCTTCTCTCTGCAAACCCTCCTGGCAGGGAGCAGAGAGCCATTTTTCTTAGTACTTACAGAGTCCCAGTCCTAGCCAGCTCTGTACATCTGAGTTAGCTAGTAAAGATGTCACTTACCTGCATCATGTAAGTTCAATGCAAATTCATCTCAGCCATTTCTGCTCCCAGTCACTCACCATGTATTCCCTTCTTTATCTCTGGTGCCAAAGATGCTGTAGGACCCGTCGGGATGTTTGTATGACAGCTGCTTCTGGTAACCTGCAGAAACATGGAAGAGGAAGTGTTCTCTAATTTGAAAACAAAACCCTATTCTGTTTGCTATCAGATTTGTCTGAAAACACAGTGGAAAAGAGTGGAAAGGCGATGTTTATCTACCAAGCATCAGGGGAGCTCTGAGGGAGCTTAGATGGAAGAATGGAACATCTTGTCCTGCAGAAACAGAGTCACGGAATAGGCAGAGCTGTATAACCTCTGTGCTCCAACTAAGCTAACAGGATTAGGATACATGCTGTACCTGGGTGGAAAAGTAGAAAGAGGCTAAAAGACAGAATCTCAAAGGAAACATGACAGTTGAGTCTCAGCAAAATAGGATAAGAAAAGAAAGAGAAAACAAAGATAACAAATGTCTTGATCAGGACAGACCCCTGGGTGACTGAGCTGTGCTACAGCAGCAGTGCTGTACTGCTAGCATAGACATAGTGCTGCTTCTGCTCACTGGGCCTCAATGGGAATTTCAGCACCCATTCTAGGGGAAACACAAAGCTCTCACCGCTCACTAAGTATCCGATGGCCTTGGATTTCACCTCCTCACTCAGCTGTTCTGTCTTGTTCAGATAGTCCAGGACGTAGATGTTGGGTGCAAACAGGACCATGTTCTGCTCCCCACAGCCGAATGGCATCTGGAGGAGCTGGTGCACATTCTGCATGGCAGTGCCCATGATGTCGCCTGGGGAAGCAGAGATGCCAGGTGGAATTAGCACAACTCACAGTCACTGAAATAAAAAGTCATTTACATTCCGTAGGCAGAGTCATGGAAAGCCTGGCTGGGGTTGCAAGCCTTTCCAACAAGCATGAAGCTCTTACTGCTGAGTGATTTGTTCTGTTCTGCTTTGCAGTCAACAAAGAAATCCCTTCCCTGCCTCTCCTTACTTAGTCTAAATTGCCCACACCAGAAACACCACCTATTTTAGTGCCACTTCAAGCAGATACTTCTTATTAGAAATGAAAAGAACTTCCAGGAAACTTCTGTTCCCAGAGGAGGGAAGGGGAACAGCCCATAGATGCTACAGTGAACCATGTATTGCAGAATTAACAACTAATACTGAAAAGGGACATTGTTTACGCAGATGTATTGTGGACCACCTCTAAATTGTTATTTTTAGGAAAGATAGCACAGACACAGCAAGGCATTTCTGGAATGAGCTGAAATCACCAACATTACAAAGCAAAGATTTTATGACTAGTCATGTAACAAGTCCAGGTCCTTTTCAGGAAAAGACTGAACATATTCCACTAGCATCTCTGATTTGCAGGTGAGTGAGTGGAAAGAAGTCATACTGGCACGAGTCTGGCTGAGGTCATAACTCAGAACTGTGTTACTTCAGAGCAAAACATTCAAATGCAATAAATTTAAACAAAAACTTGAAGAAGGATGTAATCAATATTTAAACTTCATTTCTCTGAAGTAGAGAAGAGCATTGCTGGAGAAGATCAGAATCAGTGTCTTTGCTCAAAAGTTTCCCACACATGGAGTGGAAACTCACATTTTCAATCCTGAAAAAGCTTTCATGTTACAGTTTTACATTTTGCTTCTTTTTATGTTTTATTAATTATATATTTACCAACAACAGAAAAGGAAGCTCTGGCTGATCTTTCCACCACATTTGTAGGTACATCTAGAGCAACCTCTTGAATAGACACATCATCTGTGGAGAAAAATATTAAGTGTTTTGTGGTCATTTGTATAGGAATATCGGTTACAGCAGTGAAATGCTCCTGGTAGAAAATGCACAGTGCAAAATTGCCCACCAGAGAGCACTAGGTAGAAACTCACAGCTGTCACCAAGAACATCAAGAGAGAAGGGGGCACAGCAAAATCAAACTTGTGAAAAACAGACCAAATGGTGCAGTAACCGTCATTGCTCAGCAGAAATCAGTTGAAGAGGGTAAGGTTGGTGCTCACATGCAGTAGTGTCTGTGAATCCTGGGGATTTCTTCAGTGAGACAGTGGGGAGAGCTGGTTGGTGGGGGTCAAGGCTGCTTTTGTGCCTCTTTTAGGCAGAGTTTCCAGGAAACCTTGGAAAGTCTTTGCTGTCAGCACCGAGATGGTGTGGAAGGGAATGTTACAATCCCTCTCCCATTCCCACTAGAAGTGGAAAGCTGCAAGCTACAGTTATCATACAGATGACAAAAAGGTCATCTCCATTTGATAGCTTCATAGCAGTCTTCCTTCAGCCACTGAGCACTGCTGACTGCAGCCTGAGTGACTGTCCACAAGATCACAGAGACTGACCTGTAACACTCACACTAGCTGTCATTTGGGCAACTCCGCAGAAAAGGAGAGGGACAGTGTCAATGAGCACTGCAGGAAAGAGTTCAAACTCCAACCTTCCTTCCAGTTCCTCTCAGGGCAACAATATATAAGAGCCTTACCTTTTGTACAGATTAGGGAGTTTTGGGTCTTTTCCCTTCTGATGCCTTCAGGCTGCGTGGTGATGGGAAGAAGAGACACATGTGGTGGATGAGAACAAAGCATGCAGAAGAAATGCAGTGACAGAAGAGCCACCACACCACCCCATCCTCCTGCATCATAAGACAGCTGGGTTGAAGCAACAGTTTACAGATTCATACTTGATGCGGCTGCTACTAAAAGGGAATTCCCATCAGATGGAGTCCCTCATTTCCAGTTTCTCCTCTACATGAGGGAGATGTGCACTTACCAACACCCACTGATCCTCATGGAAGAGGACATCAGATGGGAGTGGACTTGGTCTTAGATTGAACAGCCAGACCCTGTCCCAGCCAGATGAAGGTGGAGCCAAACCAGGAGTTCTTTAGGGAACCTGAAAAACTTTTACTTGCTTTTGGTACTTTTGCTGTGTTTTACTTTCCTCATGAAAGGGAGTACAGGGCAAATAGTAAGAGTTTTCAGCAGTACCTCAACCAACAGTATTCTCATCTGGGTGTCCCTGTAGTCAATACTTATGTTCCTAGGTGCTTTGTCTCCACAAGCTTCATCATCCTTGGTCTCTGCAGTAATGCTGAATACTACATTACCTTAAACAGTAGCAGAAAGGGAGAAAAAAAATGAACCTCTATATTGCAGAATGATGGCTAAAATAAGAAAATTCATCTGATAATGAATATCTACAGATATTTAATGCAACATAATGAATCATCAGTCTCTCTAGGTGAGAAATATGGGAAGAGAACTGATCTCTGAAAATGGGAATGATAAACACACTGCAGTTGTGGAGGAGCACTTTAGCCCAGACAGCTGGAAAGACCAGTGGTAGACCAAGTTCTCCAGGTTGGAAGAAGATTAGGTTTTTCAGGTGAGGTATAAATTCATTAATATCAATCTCAGGACAGAAAACCAGGTAGATTCAAAGGCACTTACCAATTTCTTTGGGGAAAATATTCCAGGCATAGGTCTTTCTTTGTTTGGCACATACACATCCACCATCCTCTGGAGAGATGAGTTTGGCTTGATAATCAAGGGAATCTGACAGCAAAACATTAATCTGAGAACAGAAAGAGGAGTGTGATGGGATGAAGATTTTGTACCATAGGCAAATGGTACTTTATTGTTAGAGGGGGTGACAAAGTCTCTGCTTATGCCCACTGTAGAGCAGATTTAAGGCCTGGGATGATGGTGTTAGATGAATCATCAGACATAATCTTAACATTTTGCTTCTCATTACATTCTCCATTGAGATGCTAAAAATCCTATGCATATATCAGATTCCTGATCAGGATCCCGAGTTATGTTCAGCTGATCTGGTGCTAATGACTTGCAAAAGAAATCACTGATTAGTGTTTGTTTTTCTGTTGTTGTAGGAATACTTGAAAAACAAGATTAAGAGATGAAAGCCTCAACAATAGAGACTTTTCTCCTAGGATGTTTAAAACCCTAGGGTTTTTTGTATTGTTAGGTCAAACTGTTAACAGAGTTTGGAAAAAAAAAATCCTAAATTTTGTCTTGATTTTTTCTCCTTTGGTGGTGATTGCCTTGTGAGACTGGAGAGCTGATTTTCAGTATTCAAATCAAGCTGAAGGAATCTAGACTCTACACCTGCCTCTTTTTTCAGGATTCCTAGATACAACAAAAGAAACAAGAAACAAAACAGAAGATCCCTGTTTTTCTTTGTTCAGGTATCCTTTAAATCCTGTGTAAGCTCCCTCCATGCAGAGGTGCAGTGCACCTGTGGTCTGAAACTGTTTTGCCTGGAAAGTACTGAATATTGAGAGTACAGCCCTCCAGTGCCTGGGAGCAATAGAGCCTTTAGCCGGACAGATACTCTATAGGGCAAGTATTGGACTTTTGTGCTCCCTGTTTTGGTACTTTTCGGAACTTTTACCCCAGAGAAGAAGAGTTTGTCTGCTCTCCTGTTGTTGCTCTTCCCACTTTCTTCTGTTTGGCAAGCACAAGCCCTTCACTTCTTCACACTTTCACATACATCCCTAAAGAAAAGACCCCCCACTAAAACCATTGATGGATTGTATGAATGTGGACGGTGAATGATGCTCTGCAAAGCACTTGTTTCCTTCCTGTATGGATCTCGAGACAATTGCTTACACACCCATCCAAGCCACAGTTCACACAGATCTCCCTCTGCTTTGTAGTGGTTTAGGAGGAAAAATCAGGTCAGGAAAATCTATGATCAGATAGACTGAGCAGTACATCAATCAAGGGACAGATCCTGTCATCTACACCAATCGTTTTGCTACAGCTTCTTTGGGATGGGTTAAGGTCTAAGAATGTGAGCAGAAGTATACACCTTAATGCAGTAGTCAAGGTAGTTGAAGACATTGGCTCTAAGCAGGAAATCTTCTCCTCGGATGATGGAGTATGGCAAGGTCAAGTCCACAAAGAAAGGTTGGAAGGCTGTCAAAGTGGTAGGCACAGACATACCAAATCCAACCGACTCTTCCACACAGAAGGCACTGGCCTTCCATTCGGTGATGGTGTCAGGGATGGTGTAGGAGATGCTGGCTTTTCCAGTAGAGCTGATGGGAATGGATAAAGCATGAGTTTAGAAGAGGTAAGTTTCATTGCATCTCAGCAGAAGCAACAGGTTTTGAAAAACAACATAACCCCTATTCTACCCGCAGAACTCCCACATCCAAGTCCCCCTGGAACTTATCACCCAAATCTTCTGAGAAAAGCCCATTTGAAAGTTCTTCTGCCCATCATTTCCCTGAGTTTGGAAAGAAAACTCAGAGTTCTTGTTTGGCAGACCTATATTTTAATTAGACGTGTCCCTCTCCTTAAGAAGAGAATATGACTTATGGTACACACATAGTGGGAAAAGTTGTCTATGAGGACAGGGTAATTTTATCATGGAAAAGAGGAGGGCAGGCGGGCAGGTGATGATTGAAAAAGCTAGGTCTTCCAGACCAAAAAGCAAGAAGAGGTGACAACTCCTTGCCACCTTGCAGGACATCAGGGGAAAGATTTACTAACTCTTAAAAGCAAGGAAAAGAGAGGGAAGAAGTACTCACTTAATTAGGACTATATCCCAAATCCAAGTTTCAGGGAAGAATTCCCGAATAGTCTCAAGGATGAGTCTCTTCCCACGTTCCTCTCTAGCAACTTCAGCTGGTAAGACATAATGAGAATTTAGTCAAACCTGGTTCATGTAATGAAGACTCCCAGAAAGGACAGTTTTTATTATGCATGGGTCAGCATGAAGGTTGATTAGTGTTTACCCATTTCTTTCTAACTGAGACTATTGGTAATGCTGCAAAAATATTGTCACTAATGTGTCTCTGAGTTAGGTATAACCTGGTTTCACAGAGAAAGAAAACATTACTTGAAGTGCTTTGGTCTCCTGATATGAGCACGAGACCTAGGGCTAGAACTCAGGTCGCTTGCCTCTTAGATGTGTTTGCTGTTCACACTCTTGCACCGTCTTTTCAAACAAGCTCTGGTCAGAAAGGAATCACGTGCTATGGTGTTAGATTTGTGTGACACTCTACAGATTGCCAGCACTTCCCAGCATGAAACTGGACATGAATCAGAAAGGTAGACCTGAAAAGATTTTTTGGGCCTTGGCTATTATCTTAAGCCATCTCATTCTGTGCCAGACCAATATTCAGCATCAATACCAATGTGATTCATGACTACTGTCCATATCCATGTCACATGAATACCACTTCATTTAAGGAGAAAAATAAAATCTTTTTCTTGTCCCCTATATTACCTGATGATTTGACACGGTTTGTAGAAGCCATGAATCCTGGATTCAAGAAATATGCTGGAGGTCTCACAGTCTCACTAGTACACACAACTGGTTGCCGAACCTTTGAGTTGGTAAAAAATTTCATGCCCATATCCTGTAAAAACACATTTTGTTGTGGGCCATAACCATACTGTAGCTGAGGTCTATTCCATTCCTCTCTGTTTCCCATTACTGCCTTTCTACCACAGAGATGTTCAAAGACATTGTGACAGACTTGTGCAGAGACTTGTAGGAGCTTTGTGCATGCTGGAAAATCACATGCATGATTTTTACTAATAGTGTCATTTGCAGAAATATCTAAACCTACATAAGTGGAAACTCAGTTCAACAGATTTAAGTAATATACAGGACATTTACCCTCAGGAACTGATATACATCTGGGCCTAGTCCAGACGTTACAGGTGTGTAATACAAGCCTTTGTGAAAGATGTTTTCAGATGAGACACAGGGGTCTTGGGGGTCATCTTCTAGATTAAGCCCATCGAAGATGTAGCCTTGAAAGTCTTGCAGGGGATGCAGGCGGTACATCTGTGAGGGGGAAGGAAACACAAAACCCGTGCTTGTGGAAAGATCAATTCTGATTGCAGTGTCATGTGCTGCAGATTGCCAGAGCTGAGATGTTGGCCTGTTTGAGACAGTGCTCTGTTTCCTGGATTGAAAACTGGCTGAACGGCTGGAGCCAGAGGGTGATGATCAGTGGCACAAAGTCGAGTTGGAGGCCAGTAACTAGTGATGTACCCCAGGGGTCAATACTGGCTCCAATCCTGTTCATAATGATCTGGATGATGGAGCAGAGTGTGCCCTCAGCAAGTTTGCTGATGACATCAAATCCCACATGAAAGAGGACTTCCAGCTGCCAAGAAACAAAAGCTGTGTATTGCCTATTACAGATGGTTTATGACCAGCACATGCAAAAAGCAGTAGAAGTCTAACACAGTCTAACAATCTCAAGTGGAGATTTTAATGGAGGAAAAGGAGGTGGAAGCAGTGGAAGGAGACAACGCGCTTGTTCGGGCAGCTTACCATTTCTGCAGACAGCTCGGGCTCGGACTTCAGGAGCAGCACGCTCTGATCCACTGCCCTCACAGCACAGAAGGAGTTGGCAGCAGCTTCAACGTCTAAACTGACATTGGAAGCTGAGTGCATCCGCTTTTCAGAGAATTGCAACTGGACCTGGAATTCATCAAACAGATGTTGGTATGGCTAATCCCTACTGCTCTGGGCTGCTCTGGATGTGTGCGTGATTGGAGGACAAGAAGGAGAGCAGAAGGCTCTTCTGTTAAAGCACAGGTAGATGCCTGGAGAGGGATGTCTAGGCTCCACTGCCTCTGTTGACCAGGCCTTTGCTATAATGGGGACTTATGTAATAATCACACTTAAGACTCCTGTGTTAGCTTAAATGAAGCTTACCTCAAGTGACTTAAAGTGTGGTTCTGTTGCTGCTATTATTGAATCAAATCTTATTATGATACAGACCACATGTAATAAGCTTTAGAGTGAACAAATCATATTTTTACTAGGTCCATGGCCCACCTTAGCAATGGGTTTTGAATCTCTTCAGAGCAAAATTTATTTCACATTTGTGTTAGATAAGAGGGAAAATATAGGAGTGGAGCACCACATCAGGTGACTGGAAACTGTTTGTTTAATCTCATTTGTTTAGTTTTCTCTTAATGTTTCATGTTTCATGTTTTTTAACTGAATATTAGAAAAATCTTAATGGTGAAACCTGATTTCAAAATGACAAATAAAAATGTACTAGGGGAAAGAATATATAAGGAAAACTTAAACCCCAGATTGCTACTTTTGCTTTCTTTTCTATATGTATTTATTTCTAGTAATCCCAAATTACATTTTTCAACAAAAAAGTGTAAAAAATCAGATTAAATAGCAAAGTGGGGTAAGGCTAAAGTGTGTTCGCTATGCTAAACAACAGCCTATAGTTTAAACTAAACGAGTCTAAACTCCAGTCTAAACTAAACAGGACTCTAGTATAGTTCAATAGAGGCAGGAACCATCTGGGAGTAGTGTGGGTTTCCTGAAAAGTAGTTTTTAATGTTAAGATTTACCTTTTGACAATAAGGCCAGGAGGTGGTGGTAGAGGAGAGAGATAAGGCCAAAGAGAAAAAAGGAGAATGAAGAGAGTAATGTTGAGAGAAGTGGAAGGAAGCAAGAAATAAAACTGGAAATCTGTTGTGAATGTGTGCAGAAAGAATTTGCATTTTTCTGACCACAGGTAAGACTTGCTGCATGTTAGTGCCTCTCACCTTGTTTTTGAAACACTTCTCAACTGGAAATCGGACACTGTCTGCCACCAGCTCCTTGGCAGGGTGTAAGGTATATACCAGCAACCGAAGGGAGGGAGCCATTTTCTCATTGACCACAAGTGGGATAGTGAAAGTGCCATTTTGGTCTGTTAGAAAAGTGAAGGGGAACAATAAAGAGAGAAGCACAAAGATCTGCTGTAGTAGTAGCCATCCTCCACTGGCATATAGCTGTACCAGTCAGTGGATCAGTCTGTACTTAGATGATAAACTGAAAAATCCTGGATTTGCCAAGAGGTAACATGCCTGGGTTTAGATCCAGATACTCTCAGATTTTTTGTGGGTTTGAACATGTGCCCAGATTCGGATAGCCCCCTAAGCCATACAATCTGCATGCCCTACATTATCCTTTGGGAAGATCTTTACAGGACACTACTTCTTGACTCATATCAAATGAACTAGTTGCTGGACTAAATCTGACCTATAGTGAAGTTAGTGGCAGTGCTAACATCATGCACACATGCATGGATGGAGAGAGATACAGCCCTCCCAATATCTGCTCTATTCATCCAGGAAGTCTTGCCTTGGTCCTCAGTTCAACCATCCCTCTTTTTTTTTTAATGCAGAAACATGGATTGGCAACTTAACTTACCAGCTTGGATATTAACTTTCATTTCCCCTGTGAGGACAATCTTGCCTTTTGCCATGCCCTGTGCAGAGAAGAGCGATACATTTATGGGTTGGTAGATGTTGGAGGGAGAAAGCGGCAATCAAGTTCAATGTACATCAGCAGGGCAATCAAGGTATGTACATTGAGGTGGCTTCAAATGCTTGAACATCAGCCTGAGGGCATGCTGGATGCTGCCACTGCTGCTGCTACTGCTGGGGACCTTCTCTGGTCAGGAAGCAGACGGATAAGGAAGGGAAGGGGGAGGCAGAGAGTGCCATAAAGAGTTTCTTGGAGGGAAGAAACAAGAACCCTGTCTTGAGACATTATGAAGGTCGTTCCTTACTATGAAATAGAGTAACATGGCCAGAAATGGGGGTCATTTTTTCTGAGCGGGTAATTTTGCCAAACCACCTCAGTGCTGTTTCTGTCCTTGGGTTGCTGGCCATTTTGCTGGCTGGTAATCCAAAAGTTGGAAGAACACTCACTGCCGTAATTGCTGTGGATGAACTGCCAGATAGCTGCCTGGTCAAGCCCTTTCAGCAAACCATGCAACAACCCCACACTCACCACATAGTAGAAATCCATGGTGTTGATCTTGTATCCTTCTGTGTTCAAGACATAGTGCACAGTGATCATCTTCTTCTGCCCACAGCTCAGATCTTTCCACAGAGGCTCAATCCTCACAAAACTGCTAGTCCAGGAGTAGAAGCGCTGGATGGAGAAAGATGCATCAGGGTAGGAAGGCTCTATCCAACCATCAGAGTGGCACTGGTCACTGGTTTTATAAGTTGCCTGATCAGGAGAAGGAGTGGGGAAGAAAAGGAAAACAAACATATGTCACTAG
The DNA here is from genome assembly GCF_047716275.1 of Strix uralensis. Classification (NCBI taxonomy): domain Eukaryota; kingdom Metazoa; phylum Chordata; class Aves; order Strigiformes; family Strigidae; genus Strix; species Strix uralensis. The sequence goes on from NC_133976.1 coordinate 82,412,182, forward strand.
GGAAATTGTTATCTCATACTGATATCAGAATGATTAGTTCACACAATGCATATATTTAAGAATTGCATCTGAAACCAAACTGGTAAGGAAAAAGCAGAATAGTGGTCTTGCAGTCTTGCAGCAAGCCATTGCATTGCAACAAATCAGGTGTTTTCCTCACTTCTTTTATAGTAATTTTTGAGAGCTCTAGAACATGAAATAAACCAGAGGAAGCACATTTTTATTACTAGAATTTAAAACTTATTCCATCTTTTTTGGGTTCAGTTTGAAAGAAGCCATCTCTCTCTCTCTCTCTCTATTCAGCCTTGTTTTGTACTCACTTTCAAACTGATCTCAGGATCAAACATTTCAGACGTGTCAATGCTAAACTGTGCAATGCCATTATCATCAGTGGTGAAGTTGTCTGTGTTCTTGTTGTTGACAAATAGATGAACAACCTCACTGGAAATAGGAGAGTTGTCTTTGTCTACCAGCTTGATCTGTAGAAGACAATGTGAAACGTTCAGCATGTTATCTTTTTGTACCTAGATACTAATGTTTTGTACACCTTTGCTCTCCACGCAGCAGAATTGTTTTTTCTTCTCCCTTCAAAGCACTACTTCAGAACTGAAATGTCTCTTTTTGCTTTCTGGCGGTTATCTGAGCTATTTTACGAGGTTTGGAGGAGGAGCTTCCTCAGCATCTGCTACATCACTGATAATGTCCTTTTGTGGAGCAAGAACTGCTTACGTCTCATCTTTTTCCCAGTAAGTCCCTTCTGACTACACATTTCCAGTTTAAAGATACACTTCCTTTCCCCCATTTTTTCCTTTCTTAGTCTTGAGAGTCTGCTAGTGATACTTTCAGTGTCTGAAGGTGTTTTCTCCAGATCTCGGTTTGAACACTTTTCTGATTCTGACCCCACTCTCTATGCTGTTTATGTCTTAAAGAAACAAATAAAAAGTAACAGACACCATTAGGTAAATTCTAGGTTGCTAGAACTGAGGATTCACTTTGAGTTTCTTTCAGAAGAAAGATGGCAGAGGTAATAATATACTAAATACAAGCTTAAGACATTGACTATCCTCACTGTCCAGAAACAGCTGGGGAGAAATGACCTCTGAAACAAAAATAACAATTTTGTTAGAGAACTAAGTACAATTTAGATAACAATTTTAGAGAACTAAAAGTATTCATGTGGATGTTGACTTCAGTGGGACTGACTGCAACAGAAGTGAAGGCATACAACATATGGCCAGCAACAGATGTTTCATAGCACTGGGAAGGACTGTGAATGGCATGTGATGGCACCAGGACAGGGACTGGGATCTGCTGCATTTTGAGGAAGTATGAGTATCAGTGGCCTCCAGACAATAGTTCCCCTGACATAACCCTCAAGGGTTGCTTTTTTTTCGCAAAAGCAAAACAGCTGCCTGAAGCCATGGTCAGCAGCTTTGTCTCTGAGATGTGACATCCCAGCCTCCTACCACATGTCTTTCAGCATGTTCAACCTCTAGCGTGTGTGATAATTGTGTGTGTTTGAGGAATTCACTGTGGCACATCACCCCAGGGAGCCTGTTGACTCCCACCCTCCAGTAAGACATGGTAAGGTGCACAGCAACCTGAAGAACAGAGCAGCAGCAGGGACCAAGCGAGAAAGCTATATAGACATCTTCCAGAGTGGAAAAAAATCCTTGAAAGACAATCTCTTTTCTCTTTTCAGTGTTACTAGTAAGATGTCCCCTTATTCTTTCCTCACTGAAAAAAGCTGAACTGAAGGAAAGAGGGATTTACCCCTACCCTTTAAACTGCTGACGGAGTTATGTGGAATTTGTCATGAAACATAAAATAATGAAAAAACTTGTCAAAACAGAAACTGCTGTTATTTCCTTAATTTTTTTCTTAAATTCCTTTCACTCTTTCTTCCCTCATCCCCCAGTGGTTTTATTCATCTCTTACTGGCATATGATGGTCAATTCTGAAGGGAGAGACAGTGATCTATATTGAGCTTAAAATGTAAGTTAAAATGTAACTTTGTTGATTCAAAGTATTTCTGGCAGAATCAAATTCAGAATAAAGTAATACTCTTCAGTATTCACAACTAGCAATAGGGCACTGTATGTAAAGACAGAAGCTCGGGGAGAACACCCTCCGCCCCAAACAGTCCCCCAATGTTCCCATCACTGTTGTCGTGTGATGGCCTGTCAGTCATCTTCAGTACAAGACCTCTATGCCCTTGCTTACCTGTCCAAAGTAAGGAATTCCTCTTCTGTAGTGGCGATCCATGTTCTCAAACTGTATACTGCTCATCACCCGAGTTATGGAAATAAACTGAGTAGCTGTAAGTTGCAGGCCTGTAAGACATGTCCAGAGTAAAGAGAAGATATACTTTGTCTTGCATATAGCTTCATCAGAGTTAGCGTATGCCTGGAGATGGTCACTGTGCTTATAAAAATGGATCTTCTTCTTCAGGAAGACACCCTTGTACTCAGCAGGCAGAGGCTGAATATCCCCTACTCTCCTTTTTGACCACACCACTGTTGCTGGTTTTGACTGTCTAGAAAAGATTACCTGTTCCTTTCTCTGTGACAATGGCTTTCACATCAAGATTCCTCATGTAACCAATGCGATTTAGCTCAAAGATGTTGGAGCTGAAAACCTGGGAGAGGCAGCCCTCTGCCTCCAGCTGGAAAGGGAAGAAAACAAATCCTGTTACCAATGATCGCATCTTTCAAAGGATGCTGGCAGTACATGGGACTCTTCTTTTGTGAGTGAAATCTTTTCCCACTATTTTTAACATGATTTATACAGGACTGATGGAGACATCATTGTCTACACTTTTCAGATGAAAAATTGAGTCATGAAGAAGCTACATGTCAGTCCTTCTTCAGGCCTGTAGGAAACCAAGAAGAGAATTGAGATGCCCTGAGTTTCTAGCTGGTGTTTTAAGCAAATAAATGAGTGAAGTGAACCATCAAAAAGGGAAAGAAAATTGTGATGAGCAAAGGGAGAGAAGCAAGAACACAATAGAGAGGACAAGCACAAAGATTAATAATAATAATGTATCATACGTCTTTGGTAAATGATTGACAAACTGGGCTTTTCTTGCACCTCCCATAGGAATCAAAATCCCTGCACACGCTGAGATGGACTTTCCCTTCAACAGGCTGGCCATAGGTGTACCTAGGGGAAGAGGAAATAGGTCCATGGGCTGAGGATTGCAAAATTGACTTAAGATAACATGTGCAGGAATAGACCCAGAACGAGCAGTGAGCTGAGAAGTCAGAGAACGGAATAGTTTCACAGGCTTTTTCCTAACTCTCCTGCTGTTACAAGAAGATAATACAACTCAGAAGTTGAAATATTAATGAGTTCTTTTTCACCCCTAAACCCATGAACCAAAACCACACCTTAAACATAAAAATAAATACCTCTATAAGCATGATGGACAGACATGGCTACTGACCAAATTATGACTGTTGTCTCCACTCTTCAGCTTACTGGAGTTCTAGACTCACTGAAATCAAAGCAAAACTCCTCATATCTGCAAGGACATCAGGATTTCCACCCTGAATTCTAAATTACAAGATCTTGGTGTTAGAGTAAGCAAGGTCTTTCTGAAGACTAAGCTTGGAGGGAGAGTTAAAGACAGCTGGAACCCTAAGACTCCTGCTGGAATTTAACGGTGCTCTGGTGTATTTAGGTCTCCTTCTGAAGTGGGTTATTGGGAGTGGACACATCCTACTTTAGCAGGGGACCTCTTAAAAGATTTATTCAACCCACTGTACACCAGCTGGAAGACAATACTCATACAATAAAATGCGATGAGCACACAAGCAAATGAAATCTCCAACCAAGTCAACCCTGACCAACATCTTCTGAGGTCCTATTTATTTTGATCTCTTCTCTAAGCCCTGTCTCTTTCCCCAGTCCTTGGGCCATTCTTTCTCTTCAGTGTATTTCTTAACCACTCTGGTCCTGGTACTTACACTCCACAGACTTTCACTGTGAACTCTGAATCCAGGACTGTAAGTCTTTCTGGTGCAGTGACTGTGACATCAAACTTTGGCAACACTAGGACAAAGAATTAAAAGAAAAAAACATCAACACTGTCACATTGTAAACTTGCAGGCCCTCCTGAGATGAAAGAGAAAATCAGGATATATCATCAGTCACAGATGGAATGGGATCTCAGAACTGGGGTGCCAAAATGATCGAGAAGTGGCCTGACCTGCAAAGGCCCACTAAATTATTTCTATAAATCTTTGAGGAGAAATCAGGACTTCTGAGGTGAATCCTGTGATGTCTAGATGCCTTGCAGAGCTTTGGTCAAGAAAGTTTGTGGATGTGGCTGGGAGAATGTTAGTTTGTCAGAGTGAACTTTGCAATCAACTTATTGATTTGTTATGCAGATTTTCCTGGCTGAATCTGTGCAAAATAGTTAATTTATCTTCTTTGGCTTTTTACTGTTCTTTTTTTTTTTTTCTCTCCAGTTCTTAATTTCAACTAATTTAAGTTGCATTTTAGTTTTAGCAGTTGAAAGGATTGATTAATAGGGGCTCATCTCTAATAATGTTTTCTACTCTGAATAAAAACAATGGGTGACATTTACCGTATTCATCCACAAGGAATGAGTGATAGCTTTTGTCTCCTGACTTCTTTGCTACAATAATTTTGTAGTTCCCCAGAATAGGCTCTTCAGTTAGTGGGAATTCAATTTGGATAATGTTCATCTCTGATGTCACATTTTGCCACTGAAAGATCCTGTTGCCCCGTGGATCCTGAAGAAAAAAAGAATATGGACTCACAGTTTGTTTGCCTTGGAAATCTTTTGCTACTAGCACACAAACCAGAAACAAAGAAGAAAATAGGGCAAGTTGCTTTAACTCATTGGGGAAGTTGCTTAATGCATGTGCATTGAGGTAAATTATGCCTTTGTACTCTGATTACTAATGTTGCCAGATTCTCATCTGTTGATCTCGGATTTAGGCATGCTCTGCCAGCCTGGGTATTAGTCTCAACCATCAGGGGAAGTCACATGGTACTTCTCTTCCCTGCTCTTTAGTATATGTTGCTCTAGCTTTGTGTCAAGAGGGGAGAGAAAGAAAATCTCTGTGCTTTCCCTCAGCCAAGCTTATTCCACACAAATCTTGGCCTTTAGCAACCCCAGCTTTTTTTTTCAGCTGCCAGAAGAAGGGAGGAAGCATTTCTTCTGCATTCACTGGGGTGTAATTTGCCTCTCAGTATATGTTATGCTCGTTAGACTAAACAAAACTCATTCACACCATTTCCTTGAACTTTTTAAAGCACTGACTGCAGGAAAACGCATGTAGAGCTCAAAATAGGTATGTTTCACCGCAAAAAAAATAAAGTTACCTGACTTCACAGTATAATATGAAAACTTGCAAGAATGTTGTCTAGACATGGACTGCAATTGTTATTTTAAAAATCACCACAAAATGCCATGGAAGTGTTAACATAGCTAGAAATTGTATCCACAGCCTGTATTTGTTCGTAGTTTTCAGCAGCACTTGAGTTGTGAAAAGATATACCCCAAAATAAGTCGAGCAAACTGGAGGAGGTGGAGTGGAGTCAAAGGCAGGCATAAGAACAGTACAACTTTTAACTGTTGAAATGAATATAAGTATGCTTTCCATGTTAGTAAGGCTCAAACAGCATCCTGGGATTTTATGAAGTTTCTATTAATTTCTGCCAGTGTATTCAGGAGTAAGATCTGGCTGTGTGTAGACACATGCAAACCAATGAAAGCACATGTGCCCTAGTTTTTATTTTTAGATGCATAATACAGTACAAAGAGAAAAAAATCTTACCTGAATTGCAATCAAGGGGTACTGAAAGAGGAAAAAACAAAGTGGGAGAAGAGATTAGGTGGCTGAACAAACACTAATTATCTTTCCCCAGGACTGTGAGAAATGTATAACCAATAATCAGTGTAATAACAGTAATCAGAGATCTTCATCTCTTATTTTAATCAGTTTAACAGCAATTTTACTATAACAAGAAGATTACATAAAGGGAAGAAATGAAAGGAAAATGTTGGGGCAGTTTCTGATCACACTGTATTATTGCAACCCCAGAGCAGCTGAGTAAGTAGAGTTATAAAGGTGTGTGTAAACCATGATGGGGGCTTCATGGATCTTATATCCTCACTCTGCTCTTTCGGTAACACTATGCTGTCTTCTGCATTATAACCACATGAGAGGAGGCCAGTAAAGACTCTCCCATTTCTTGACACATGTATTATGAGTAAGAAGACAGCTTGCTGGTGATGGAAAAGAGTACCTCTGATGAGATAAACAATTGTGGTAACAACTTTCATTCTCATTTCCCCATTTCTAAAATGGGCAAAGTGCCAGGTGGATGATTTATCAATTCTGGCAAGCAACAATTCCTCAATAGTAATAGCATGAGACTGAAGCGGGGGCTTTCTGGTTAGAGCTAAAATAAAGTCTGCAGCCACAAAGTGGAGGGTCTTTTGAGCCTCTTTCCCAGCAATAGCAGAAGGTGGTGTGTCAGGAATCCAACACGCTTGCACTCTTCGCTGTGACTCTAATGGATTATAGCATGTGCTTAGGAAATCATGTTAACTCTTTGGTATTTAGTCTCTGCAATATCTCACTTTATCCACAGCAGCTATTTTTTTTAAATTTGAGAAGAGGTTATCTCCCAGAAACTTTAAATACAGGGGGATATTACTGGTCACTCACCATCTCCTGAACAGGTTTAAAATTGAAATCCAGGGCAACAACACGAAACATCACTGGAAAGACAAGGAACAGGATGTTAGTATTAAGTAGTTTATTTGGCTGAGTGTGATGTTTTGCATTCATTAGTACTCCCAGTTTCACTGGATCTTCTAAAAGTCCCACTTGCACAGGATGCAGGTGGTAAAATGCATCTGAAGGTAAAAGAATCCTACAGAGACTTTGCCGAGGGGACTTTTCCCCAGCACCGAGTTCTCACACTCTCATGAAAGCTTGCTTAACCTCAGAGAAAGGGGATGACTGAGTGAATAAGAACTGCCATGCGGGTCAGGCAGTCTCAAGTGGCCATCTGCACGATGTAGGCAAATTTGTTCCTCTTCATTTCCCCATCTCTAAAGCAGGGTTTGTTGCTTTGAACATATGAAAGTTCCAAATATTACTGAACTAGGTGAAGTGTCAGTTTTTCCTGATTCAGTGTAATTCTTCTTAGTCAGTTTGTTCTCAACTTGTACAGGTTTTTGCCTTTCTTTCTTTCTTTTTTTTTTTTCTTTTTTTTTTTTTTTTTTTACAAGAGAAAAACTGAAAGGAGAATGATGAATTACAGCACAAGGAAAAACACAAAAATGTTTTTCAAAAATATCCCTATAAAGCATTACCTTGTCATCATTTAATTTAGTTTACTTCTTTCCCCACCTCAAAACCAAGCCATTTGACAAACCATCAAACCATGTTTGGTGGACACCGTAGTGGCAACAATTTCTGATTGGTAAGCTTTCCTTCATGCTATGCATCTATGTAGATAGAACTCATTCCTAATTAAAGGAGAGCTGATCCAATCTAATGGCTATATTATTTGGCTAACCTCTGGAAAGAAGTATTCTCGTAGTGTGTCCTACAGTGTTCTAGCTGTGTGCTAGAAGCCTTAGAGCCTAGAAATGAATTAAGGAATGGATCTAGATAAAGGATTCTTTGCATAGCTGGAGCTCTGTTTGATGGCCAGGTGAGAAGTAGGGGAATAACGTAAGTGCAGGAAAAACAACAACATGAAAATATAAAGTCCAAAACCATCAGAACCCAGAAGGTAAATAGCATGATTTTGTCTTTAAAAACTCATAATTAATTTTAAAATAATGGATTTTACTCTTGCTTTTTAGACCAGCACCACAGACAGAAGACTGTGGGAGCATTGTTTTATACTAGGAACCTAAGTAGTGATCTGTTCACATCTTTCCACTACCTTGACCTGGCACCAGTAATGAAACAGCAGCAGTAAAAGCTCCCCTCTTTTGTCATCTGGGAGGAAGGGACAAAGAAAATAATAGAGACCATGGGATTACAGTCTCCTGACATCCCGAAGATGACTTTGAGCTCCACAGCAAATACTTGTAATGGTTAAACAGAAACTCTGAAAATCTGCAGCTCAGTCTGAAAAATGCCTGGCAGAGAAATTCTACCTGAAGAAGCTGCTTCCTAAGGGATATGTTATAAACTAAACAGATATTCACCACTCTGTCCTGGTTTGTAGATGGGTTTGTCTGTCTGCACAAAGACGATGCTCTCCGTTTTCCAGATCATCACGGACCGCCGCTCTTCTAGGCTGACTGTGGTGCCCTTGGCAGAGAAGGAAATGAAAGCCAGTGGGGCAGAACTGACAGGAGGAATCTGTGAGGAAACAGAAAAACAAGCAGAGTTTGCTAGTCTTGAAGTAAGTTGCCCCAGAACCTGGTAAACCTGTGGCTTGGGCTCCTACAAAGAGACACCCATCTCACTTCCACCATCTTCATCACCTTCCATCACCTTTCTTAGACCTTTCTTGTTTCTTATGTCTATTAAAAATTCCTCCTTCTCTGTTACTATATATTTCTCTCCTCTGCTTCCTTTTTCATTCAACAAGTCTTATTTCTTCTGTTGCTTGTTTCTCTCCTGTGCTCCCTGCTCTAATTTTCTTGTCCCTTTTTACATTTATTTTCCACTGGGACATGAATTAAAATTAATTTACCGTGAAGTTGAAGCACTGTAGACCATTGCTTGCTGTCATGGTTTTCTCAAAAATAGTGGTGTTAACAGCACCATGTTCTAGGATGACTCTGACAGATATTGTCTCGTTGAGGTTAAGGAACTGCAGGCAAATCTGACCTGGAGAGTCAGTTTGGAGGACAGCAGGCACCATCAGGACATACTGCCTGTGAGATCCAAACATCAAAGTGATCACATCACAGAGAAAGTAGAAAAGAGAAACAGTCTAAAGAGGATGAAATCAATACCCGCCGACTAGTTTAAATTAAATATAGGATACTCTGCCAGTGCCCTGCAACTCCTGCCCTGCAACTCCCAACTACCCCAGCCCTGGGTTCCCCACACAGCTCTGCCAGTGCCCCCAACTCTTGCCCTTTTGCCCTTTCTCTGAGTCCTGGACCCACCTGCTTTTAGCAAAGCACACTGCTGTTACTACTGCTATTGTCTTTTTCTGAACATAGATGTCAACTTCTAGGGAAGTTCTGTGATAGGCAGAAGGTCTGCTTCATATTAAATGAGAACCATTCACATTCCAGTTTAACTTAGCTCTCCAGATATAAAAGATGAGTCATGGGAGTATTTAATATTTAAAGTAAAATTAATGGCACTAATTAGCACTGTATTTAAAGCCTTATCATTAATACTACTAGTAAAAATATGGTAGTTCTTACAGCTCAGGTTCCTTTGCAGCTGTTACATGCAGGAGAAGAATAGCCAAAAGGAACTTCAGCCACATTTTTCTCACTGGGAGACAGAAGAAAGATATCATCTCTATTCCCAAGAAACAATTCATTGCCTACTAGTTTAACAGCTCTGCAATATTCCTCACCAAGCACTCCAGAGGAAAGGAGTCAGTCCTTCAACTCCTCCCTGGCTCTTTCCTTAGATGTTAGTGCCTTTATAACTGCAGCAAGGGGTGGAGATCCTAGTCTATCCTACTCCTTGCAAGAACCTCCCCTAACCCTACTGGAACCTAAACCAACCCACTGTCTTCAGGCTGTAACACTTTACTGCATTTCTTTGAATGTTTGATCAAAATGTCCTTAGTGGTCTTGTTTTCAAGGTGAGGGGCTTTGCTTTTTACACTGAGGCTTGGCACAGCACAGAATAGCATAAAATTACCTAAACCAGAATAAGCCTGCCAAACCAGATTAACATTTGAGGGTTTTCCCCATCACTGTTGGACTTTACCATCTGGATTGACAGTCTGTGTGAAGTAGACTTAACTTTCTATATTTTGACACCCGATTCTGGTTAAAATAATGTATTGGCCTCTCTTTTCCCTTGCTTCAAAGATTTTTTTAATATTGAAATGGAATAATAGAGAAGCCAGAAACAGAAAGAGATCTAAAAGGTCTTAATTATTTCTACCTTAGCAATTGAGCACTTTACAGGTTGTCGAAGTTTGATTCATTTCAGCTTGAAATTAGCCAGTTGATGGGTCCATGTAAATTCATTAGTGTTCCAGGTTTTTAGTTTTCACACCTGTGTGGAAGATAATTGGTTCTTTTAAGGAGAAAAAAACCAAATCTTCTTTCATCCAAAGACCTTATTTTAGGGTAAAGTAGGATTACCTTCTTCTTTTGTTCTCTTGTGCTCTCAAGACAAAATAAAGCATTCTGTGTGCTGCCCCCCACAAGAAAAGCAATGTTAGAAAGCAGTTGTTTGATAACTGTAATTCAATTTTTTCCATTCCATGGCTGGGATGAAGTTATGAGGTCAGCTTTCTTCATAGTAGCCCATATGGTGCTGTGCTTTGCATTTGTGGCTAAAACAGTGTTCATAACTCACCAGTGTTTTGGCTATTGCTGAGCAGTGTCAAGGCTTTCTATCTCCCCCACCTTCCATCCAAAAACCAGTAGGCTGGGGGTGGGCAAGAGATTGGGAGGGGACACAGTTGGGACAGCTGACCCAAACTGACCAAAGTGATATCCCATACCGTATGACATCATGCTCAGCAATAAAAGGTGGGGTGAAAGGAGGAGGAGAGGGGACATTTGTGGTTACGGTGTTTGTCTTCGGAAGCAACCACTACACATACTGAGGCCCTACTTCTCAGTAAGTGGCTGGACATCTGCCTGCCATGGGAAGTAGTGAAGAAATTCCTCTTTGTGCTTCTCTTTCATGTGCACCTTTTGCTTTCCTTATTACATTATCTTTATCTCCAGTAGTCTTTTTGCCTTCCTTCTATCCCTCCATCCCCCAAGAAAAGGGCAGTGGCCGAAAGGTAGGGTGGGTGCTTGGCTGCTGCCTGGGGTCAACCCACCACTGTATGTTATCAACATGGTTAAATTTTGTAGACTTAAACCCACAGAGGTATGGCTTCAAAGGCAGAGGGACCATGCTTTTCTCTAATCTTCTGATACATTTTGTGACTGCCTCTTCTTATTTCTTGCAAGTGTGTGACGCAGGGAATGGTAATACCTGCCACATAGGACAGCTGTGAAACTTTCTTCACTTATGTCTTCAAATTTTTCACAGAAGTATCAAACCATATGACACTGGGACAGGGCAGCAGCCACAGGTGGTCCCCCAGAGGTCTCTCTGTGGCATGCTGTGGTTGCTTAGACCACAGACAACAGTCTGACGTTCTGCTCTGAAAGCCCAGCTCCCTGTCATTTCTATTAAAGACGATCTCTACCAGCTTCTACAGTTTGGGAGCTTCACTAGGGATCAGGCTTGATTTTCTCTGCAGTGGGATATCCACACCAGGAGCTGTCAAGAACAGAAATTCAGTGACAAAGGCTTGAACTCGAGTTGGCATTGTAAAAAAAAAGTAGATGATCAGTATTGCATGTTCTTGCTCTTCCTGGCTTTCTCATGTAGTTATGAATTTATTACAACCTAATAAAATATTCATCCAAAACAAGCCAATTTGATAATCATCACAGTCCACATCCTTATACAGCTAAAAGTTTTCTGAGGCTACTTTTGAAAGTTTAATCAAAAGATCAAGTGGGTTAGGTGACATTCAAAGGCTGTATAGATAGAGAAGGGTAGCTGTGTATAACTTACTCTTATAATGAGCAGGGGTTTTGGTCCAAATATTGATCGGATTGTGGCTTTGGTTACAAAGTCCACACTCATATCTCCAAGAATTGGCACCAGTCACGATGTCTTCTGTCCATATATACCTTTTGAATGGTAACCAACTGCAGGACAAAAATGATCCATGCATCCTATATCCAAATAACTCACTGCACTAGTTTAAACTCTCCACTAACCAGAATGGAGAAGGTGCATCTAGTAATGAAATAAGCACACAGGAAATGCAGTTATCTGGATTAGAGAAGTTATTGGACTATTATGTTTGCAATCAAACAAATACCTTGGATGAAAAAAAGCCACTACACCTTATCACAATAAAAGAAACTAAAGGTCATCCCATCTTCTTGACTATAACATATAATCATTTATCTTTCACAGGAAAATCGAACAACATTCCACTTGATACAACAAAAGGGTTGTTTTCAGGACAGATATTTACAAAACCATTTACATTTGGTTTTTCTGATTTTGTGTTTTTTTTCTTCTTTTTTCTGACTGCACCTCCTTGCTCTTCAAATCCTACCTGTTTTGTTTAACTCACCTGTATATGTGCAAGAAGCTTGTGGAGATTGCTCTATTGAGAAATTAGAGATGCTACTTCATCACCAGGTCAAGAGACTGAATTTGGGGTTCTGTTCTTTCCTCAGAGAAGAATTAATTCAGATGACTGGCACCTAAGTTAACCTAAACCTCTTCCCCACACATGCTGACATAGAAGGCATGTAAGATTCTCTCCTTAGTCTTCTGTCACTGAGATTTCTTGGAGACAGATCTCAAGGCTGCTGTGCTTTGTAACAACACCATGATCCCTTCCCAGGAGATTTTAGAACTCATTGATCTTTCTGGGCACATATGAGGAAATGTGAAGTAATGTTAGAGAAATATCTGTATACAGATGGATTATCTTGCATTCTAGACTCAACATCAGTTGTTTACCAGCCTAACTTTGAGTGTCACCTAAGCCATAACTTCAGACCTCAACTAGTCTTGTTTAGTAATAACATCACATTCGGCTAGATCTGTGTCTTTGCAGATAGAGAGCAATGAGAGAGGGCCTTGGCAATAGTAGAATAAGCTGATTTAGTTAACTTTGTTAAGAAATGACCCACCAGCTGAGTATAGATAGATTTCTGCCACTTAAACAGCCCTGTTGCAGTCATAGTTAGACTGTAAAAATTTTGCCTTTATGCTTGTAGCTTGATTTATTTGAGGAATTAGATATATTCTATCAGTAAAAGCTTATCTTTATGAATAAAAGCTGTCCTGTTATGACAGACTATAACAATACTACTCAACTGCAAAATTATTTTCATAGAGAACTGGTCACAGTGATTTCTGTGTCAAGGAATGACCTGACCTCAAATTTCACTCACTATTATTGCAAAGAGCCCTATTTCTTTCCTGTTGGAGCCATAAAATAGCTCTAGGAAAATTCCAGTAGTCTCTGGAGCTACATGTTTTTTCCTGGTTTTGTAGTATTTACAGCTGCTCCCACGTAATTTCATTATGGTACTCCTTACTCTTGCAATTTATTGTCATCACCCAACCATTCTTTGTGCTTGACTGGAGCGGTGGAGGAGAGGAGAGTGGTAATTCTGTGAGAGTGTGCACAGCCTAGCAGAACAGCTTTGAACTAGCTAGCTGAGCACTGCAGTAGGCAGTGGCATGACCTCTGGCAAAGCCCATCTGAGGAGTTCCATGATTACCTTTCCTAGCAGCACCCCAGCTGGCAGTCAGAAGCCAACTTGGATATGTCTGCAAGACCTGTAGCCATATCTTTGAGGTGTAGACACTGACACCTTTCTCGTAAATGGGTTAATTGCTGCATTCAAAGGAGGATCAACACAAAGAGACTTGGTCATTACAGCTACAAATATTAATTGAAAAGCACTGAAGCGGTCTGCGACTTTGACTATGAGTGCTTCCTATAAAACCTTCTTTAAGCAGATTAGATTGTAACAATTTGTTTAGGCATAGTAAAGGTCGAAATGCTTGGTTTCGCCCAGGTGGTTGGGGAACAATGCTGAAGCATGGTAACTACAGATGAAGTCTTGCTCGGTCAATAGGGTCTCCAGTCAAGCATGCAAGATTTCTTTCATTGTTCTAAGACATGTGGGCCCTGGCAAAGTTCTCTAGCAGCTCTGCAAGCTAAGAGGATGGTGAGCTCATTAAAGAAGATAAGTATATCCCTAGAGGAATAGTCACAGTCTGCAGTGATTTTGATGACTGATAGAACTTATTTCAGCAAAATGGGTCAGGGGGAGGGGGGCTGCAATTTATTCCAGTGGTTTATGGTGTTTTCACTCCTGGAGAAGGCAGTGGTGTAAAAGATGAAGGTATGTGAAGGTCAGCCAGTTGCAAGGAGTCTGTTATGCCAGTGACTCATGTAAGTGTGGATGGGTCATCCAGAACCTATTTTCAAAACTGGGATCTTTATCCTCCTATGTGAAGAGATTGAGGTCTGAGCACGAATAGCTCTGTGTGAGCTAAAGTGTTAAGACTGTCTTTGCTGTGCAGTTTTGATGGCATATGTGCCATTCAAAGATGAGTGAAGCTGGAATATGACTACTGTCACTACACCTGCACAAGCCTGGAAGTGGATACTGGTATACTAATGAATTTATCTTTCCTGTTTATACACAGTTTACCTGGCAGAGCTCAGGCTAAGCTATAAATTCCATGGTACAGTTAGGCTATCAAGGTAGTCTGCACTTCTTTTGGGAGTGCTTTGTCATTTTACTGTCCTTATATGGACAGGACCGGGTGTTGTTCCACCCTCCTTTCTTCATGGTTTTGATAGGCAGCAGCAAGGGTTGGGTTCAAATGTAAAGAAGTCACTAATAAAATATCTGAAGAAGCCCCACAAAAAATTTCTGGTACTTAGTAAGTTCATTCTTCATACTTGAAAATGTAAATCAAGTTTTCATTAGAGGGAGAAAAGAAAATATTTAACAAGAAGTATCCAGAAGGGAACATTTTACATGTAATTTCAAAAATACAGCTAGTTAAGCCCTCTTCTCTAGTGGGACGACTAGGCTCGCTGCACACTCCCTCTCATGCTAGCAATCAGCTCGCGGCTGGTACTGAGAAATCGTCTGGTCTACCAAAAACTGACACAAGCTGCACATGATGTTGCCATGTATTTGCTCTCCTGGCTACCAGAAAGGTACTTGAGGCTAAACCAGCCATTTCTAGCATGCTGAAGACTGCCAAACCTGTTCTCTGACCTTTTAGCCTCTGAGGAAAATCCTAACCCTTTGTTTCTATTTCACAGCTACGTACAACTCTCCTCTCTTCTGAGCTTCACTCTGTAGGTAGAAGTTTTTGCTTTAAGTTCAGGTGGCAACTTGTGCCAGTCACATGTAGAAAGAAGTAGCTGTCTGAGGCTTTCATATTGTAATGGCTTTTCTCTGCTTTATGGAAAGCCTGCTTTTTAATGTCATTCTGCAGAAATGCCTCACAAATACATTGTATCAACAGATTTATAAGTGTTTGAGACTCCCTTAGACCCTCTTACTTTCCTCTCTTTCCCTACACCAATTTACAGTGGAATAGCCTTCCCTGGTTGATTGCCCTCCTTCTCTGGAGTGATTTGAGAGGGGTCATCCAGGAGTTTTCCTTCCTCTTGGGATCTCAGCCATCAGACTACAGAGCCTAGAAGGGCTTTACTGACATAATTGTACCCTTAAAGTCCTTTTGTGGAGTTGCA
The DNA here is from genome assembly GCF_047716275.1 of Strix uralensis. Classification (NCBI taxonomy): domain Eukaryota; kingdom Metazoa; phylum Chordata; class Aves; order Strigiformes; family Strigidae; genus Strix; species Strix uralensis. The sequence goes on from NC_133976.1 coordinate 82,427,659, forward strand.
GCAACTGTTGATATAATAGATCTGAATCCTCTTTCTCAACAGCAGGTTGGGCTGTCTGTGAGAAGGGAACTGTGGAAGAATAATGTCTTTACATGCTTCTTTGGACATGGTTACATGAGTGCAGCTTTGTGGTATGGGCCTGGGCCAAATGAAATTTCTCAGATGTTTTTTGGGGGAAATGCTTTATGGCTGTTCCAGCTGCTCTGAGAAGGGGAGTGTGGATCTTGGTGTAGACACTTCAAGGTTGTAAAATGAGGTTTAGAGAACCGAGCGTTCATAGATGACTCTGAGAAATGAGACTTATATCTTTAAGAGCAGGTGTTATCTCTTCTTACTTCTTTCAAGCCTGTCTTCTGTGTAGGATATTGCTAGGGATCAAAATGTGAAAAAGGACTTAGGAGTCTGTCACAACTGTTTGGTAAAGGCTACCGTCCCTTTGCGAGTACGAGGGCATCACTTTGACCTTTTTGCTATTGACTAACATCTAGCTTCTAAATCCATTTTTTTGTTGTTGCAAAGGCTTTTTATTTCCACCATGACATACGAGAGATTGAACTTGTTCCAGACACATTATGGGAGGCATGCAAAATGCTGTTTAGAGCCTGCAGCTTTCTCTCCCTTTATCTATTATTGTTATCTACTTGGCAGCACAATACTGCACAACAATACTCTTGTGTTACCCTCTATATTAATTGTGCTACTTTAAGGATGCCCCCCAGGGAGAGCCTGTTTGTGCCTTCAACCCCTGACCTTATGCCTAAAAATTTTTTTGATTCATTCCCCACACATAAAGGCTATTTCTGTTTCGTCTCCAGTGGTAATATATTCTGCAGCTGTATATTGAACTACTGAGCACTGTACAGAACAAGCTGGAGGATGTGTCCTTGATGAAGAGCTGTCGTTCTTTATTATCTTTTATTATCTTTCTAAACAGCTGAGGCTTTCAAGTCTGCTCAGGGCAAACACGCCGGCCTCAGGCAAATAGGGAGTCAGAGAAAGTCCTCATTGCACAGTCTTCCCTTTTAAAGAACTAGGTGTTTTTTAAGGCTACTGCCTCATAAACGACCAGTGTTAGGCAAAACTGTCTGCTGGAGAGTTGAGATGAGGGAGTGACTGGAGCATGACATCGATGGCTAATGCCACCCCCAGTTGCCAGCCCAAGGGGAGCACAAGCTCTTTGCTATCATGCAAAGCAGTGGCAGAGTCCTGGCTGTTCACACTACTGAGGACAGCCTCCAGTCTCTCATGTCACGTTCCCATGGACTGCAGCAGATGGATCCCACAGGAACTGCTGGAAGAAGTGGAAGCAGATGGGTGACCTTTTCTCATACTGAAAGTTAAAGGGAAAATTGATCCATGGTCATTTTCAGGTTCTCAAGCATCTTTCTAGCTGTAGCAATCAGAGTAAGAAAACATGACTCAGCTGACTTCTTTTTAAGACAGACCATGTCAGTTGAGCACAAAACTTGATGGCATATTTGGCTGTGACAGCAGAACCATGGGTCCTACCAGCCCTGCACAGGGGCTCAGCAGACTCCGAATGCTACCAAAAGCCAGGGAGGTGGAAAGGAAGATTCACACTGGCTTCGACAAGATCCAGGCTCTAGAAATGGATGGGCACAGCAACACTGAAGCCCAGGAGAGGCGGCTCCCTGGAGCTGTGCTGAATAGACAGAGTCTGTGTGATTTGCTCTCCAGCTGCATCGGTGGCTGTACCCCAGGAACTGCTCTGAGTTCAGAATGCTCTAATGTTGCTCGTTAAAGATACAGTGTGAATAAAAAAGTAAAGTCACCGTGAATCTTCTTGCTTTATCTGACAAAAATAAAATGCAGGAGCAACTAGACACTATAGGATCCCCCATATGTACTCTCTTTATAGCCTCCAGCATTCAAGGCCTTAGCCTCGACATAACACTTTGCTGGCTTCTTGGGCACTTTGCTGGATTTTGGATTCTTCTGGCTCCCCTTTGCTCTGGTTTTCAGTCATTCTTGTTTCTTGCAGTGTATACCAAGAGGCTTACGGGTCTTTAAGATGTTTTGTGAGCCCTCCACTAACACTGGCAAGACTTTATATTCCTGGAAGAGACAGAAAAAGCCTGGTTAACCCCATCACACTAGAAGAAGTCTGGAATTAGTTTGAAAAGGATTATTTAGCAAGCCTGCTAGTCATAACTTGTGTCCAAGGCAGACTACAAATCATGAAGCATGTTTTCAGAAATGCACCTAACGTCAGAACAGTGACCAGCTTGTTACTGAAATGGTTGAAAAGGCTGACATCTTTCTGAATACCTTTGGCAATTTGTTCCATCACTTTATGTAGGGGCTGGCCTCTTCTGATAATCAAAGGTAAGAGTCATGTACATCCAAGAAAGAAGCAAGAATCCACCTCAAATAATTTTACGTAGTTTCAGTGCTCCATGTCTTCTTCCTAAGTTTCACCTAGTCTTTCTGGGGTACATAACTATGAAAGCTAGGGGCATGTATAGTTTCACTGTTCCCACTATTTACAGGATCACATCTCAGATCGTGCTAGTCCGTGTCATCGCTGTTTGTCTGAAGCAAAAACAGTAGGAGCGTAACTTGAACAATGAATGCTAAGTCACTGAATCCCCTCCAAGCATTCACATTCAACCAAACCAAGTGTCAACAAGAATGAAAAAAATTATGAGACAACAATGAAAAAAGTCATGGTAGATGACTACAGCAAGCAATAAATGTTAAAGGGAAGAAAAACTACAACCTAATTGTTGGAGACAAGTTGCAGAAATCAAGAAGAGTGAAACAGAGCAAGTAATTCTGTGTATGTTTGCTCTGGGACAGGCTATTGAGCAGGGCAAATCTATTGGCCATGAGTTCAGCTGAGCCTCCTACACTGATCAAGAGCTTCCACAAGGTGCTGAAGGTTTCATGATGATGGTCACTGAGTTGGAGGCATTTCTTGAAGGCTCACCTGGCAACCAGATATTGCTGCTAAAAGGATTGGACTATCATTTAGGCTTTTAAAAAGGCAGACCATTTCCAGGACTTGTTTTTATAGGAAAATATACATACACAGAAGACTAGGGCCTGTGTTCAAACTAAAGAACTGTGCATAAACATATTGCATTTGGCACCTAACAAGAAAATATTTGGCATCTTTGGAGATGGGAGGAAACCTTTACCATTTTGTCTGATTGATTCACATGATCCTAAAAACTGAGTATCTGGAGTTCCTGTCAGTTGTTACGTCTTTTAACCTGGAATTTTAACAGGAAAATCCTTTGGCTCAGGATTTCCTGTATTTATTGCAGTCTCAAAGAGCGGTCAGGATCACTGCACCTTCCCAGTGCTTTAGGTGGAAAAAAGGTCTTCACAGCTGTTGTTGCAGGTCACAGACTGCAAAGAACATGGACACAAACCTTTTAATTGACTGGCTGAGACAGGACCCTAAAGCTTCATCCTCTGCTTGTGGAAAAGGATGACGTTAACATGACTTTTACTGACTTGTCTGAAACACCAAGAGTGAGAACTCTTCCACAGTCTTAAATTGATCTCTCAGGCTTGTGTGGCTTTTCTAGAGATTTCTTCTGTACCTGCTCTGCATCTTTTGAATATTCTTTACTTCCGTTAAGATTTTCATCAGTTCTTTCCACAGGAAGGAGTTCCCCTTTGGTAAGGCAATGCTAAGAGCTGGGTGGCTCAGCTATGTGGAGAACAGATGAAACACTTAAGGAAAGAAATTGTAGTGTTCAACTGACTGAGCAATAGCAAGGTGTCCTGCTTGTTACTGTACACGATAGGTTTCTGCTGTAGTCTGCTGTGCAACATCTAATTTTTTGCATCATTTAAAAATCAAGACTTTCTTATAGAGCTCATAAATCAATTCTAAGAAAAATTTCTTAGGTAGTGATATCTAAGGGGGAAGAACATGAAACAGCATAACATGGAAGTAGCCAAATTCCTCAAATTTACTGCATGCGTTAGAGAAATATATGCAGATATATCACAGTGAACCCAGGACAAACAGCCTCAAAGTTTTATTTTTACCTCTGGCAAATAAAATTAAAATCTCAATGCAGTGAGAGTGTGGGACATAGTTTAACTTGTCTGACTTGCACTGAGGTTAAGCAAACCTATGAATTCCTGTATCAGCTTCACATGTTGCAAGCTCCATGAGAAAAAATTTCGGTCACTAGTTGTGCTGAAGGTAAAAGAGTTATAGAGGTAAAAGAAGGCTATAAAATGCAGATTTTGCTAGATACTGCTGGCATTGTCCTAGCCACTCCCTCTCAGCCTAGTGTTTTGGAAATTTGTAACAAAACTTAAATGCTGTGCTTTTGAAAGAATCTGCATTTCATATCTCTTTCCATCTGACCAGGCATGCAGTTGGCCATTCACTGGAATGGAATTAAACAAAGGCTTTTGTTTAGCAGCAGGCTGAGTGTACACAGCTGAAGAAGGTGGATTGAACTAGCCTGACTGACCCCTCTAGAACCTCTCACAGTCTTTTCTGCTGACAGGGATGGGAGAACGAGGGGGAGTTTGGAGTCAGTGAAAAGCAGCTTGGCAGCTTAACATCTTCAGAATCAGCTAATTCCTCAGCACGTGTCCATCTGTAGCAAAAGCCATGCACAGGTCTCATGAAAATACAAAAACATTGCTTTCAGTATGACTTTTTGGATCAAGCATTGTGCTCAGGGGGTGCTTTTGATGGGAACAGAAATGCTGGCGATAGGACCTTTGGGATTTGAGCAGAATTGGAAAAGGTGAAAGTGACTCACCTCATGACATCCTTTTCTCAAAATGTCATTCTTTTTTCAAAAGGTAGAAACTGTCATAAATCACACTGTATGTAATTCCACCAGAATTGTCCAGGAAAAAACTACTCGTGTCCCTCAATAAAGCAAAGCTTAAATTCAACACAAAGAAAGCAGAGAGCCCCTTTCCCGTATTTCTGCCCATCCTAAGGAGACTACCCAAAAATATTGATGGCACAACATGTGCTCATAAATGTTCTATGCATCACAATGCTCCTTCAGGCTCACCTGCATGCACAGTGCTACCACATGAAAAGCTGCTATGTGCCTGATGCTTTCAAATGCCAGGTTGTGTATTTAGAAAGCTGAGAGAGATGTCAGAGAATGGCGTCAGGTTCTCGAGGGTGGTAAGTCACTTAGTTCACATCAGCCAGGATCTAAATTCGCAAAGAGCCTTAGGGTCCTATGCCCAATTCCTCAGCTGTTTAAAGCAACTGGCCAGCTGCTTCCCAAGGTTTCTTAGGTCCTGGTCTTGCTGAATTGCTGAATTGATTTTTTTGCCTGGACCCCAGTGCTGCTCTCAATCTGAGCTCCCTCCTGCTAGCTGATCTTCAGAAACTCCCTATCTCAGGCCTTCTCTAAATGCACATGAAAGACACCCAGGAAGAGACTTCTGGGGATTGTTATATGTGCTTGTGCCTCCACTGAGCTAGATATCCAGTGGTAAGGGTGTTTGTGATAGAAACTATTTGTGAAGACCCCTGTCTTTTTGGACAGAAGACCTGAGCCTGTGGGTGTCTTGACACACAAGTCAGATTAGCTAGTGGTGAAGCAGACTATGGACATGTCTAAATAAGCCAGATAACCTCCAGATTTCAGTTTGTTCATGTCTTCCCCACCTAGATTTGGGCAGAAGGATTTGGATTTGTTTGCATCTGTTGATACATGACCAAGCAGAGACAGCTAGGACATGTCCAGAGCTATTTTTGGCCTCAGTGTATGAAACGATCTTCAGAGAGAAGACTGCAGAAATCCTGAAATTTGAGACCCAGCAGATACTGGGACCTTGTGGGGAGAGATGTCTAATTGTTTTTTAGACTGGGTTATTTTTACACGCTTCACGTCTTCAGAGAACAGCTCAGACTGCATACAACTACAACTTAATAGGACATGTGGAGAAATAGAAATGGATTTCCAAGGAGAAGAAAAGGAGGGACATTGATATAGCTAGAAATGCCACAGTTCAGACTATTTGTGGTTCTAGATAGTACCTGGTATTTGGGAATCAGGGCTGTCACAGGTTAGGTAACACACACTCCCATTACCACCTTTGTGATCTGAGCAGTCAGAGATCAGAGCTCTCCAGCTTTGTTAATTTGGGTCAGGACGTTGTCTTTAGGTCTATAAACACAAGAAGGTAAATTATAGTAATGGAAAGGAAGACTTATCCTGTTACTGGGGTTTTGGATGGAGAGAGGGAGACCCCCAAGACTTGTTACAAGAAGTCAAATAGGAGATGACAGTTGTGACCCTAAGCAGGAGCACTGAGCACGCATAGAGGCAGGGCTGTGCTCTAAGAAGGTAAGCAGGGGTAGGGGTGGAGTGCTGACACACTGCCTGCTCAGCTTTCTGCAAAAGCTCCCAAGATTTGCAGCACAGCTCTCGCAGCTGAGCTGCATCCATGTCTTGCAGAAAGGAACAATGCATATTTTCCTGCCTGCTTCCTACTGTTTCTCTGACCCTATGGTGAGCCTGTTCAAACAGATAGAAGGAAGAAACATACTTTTCCCCCTAAATCTTGTCAGTTTTGAGTTGGGTCCCTATCTCTGATTGGCTCTCTGTGGAGTCAAGTTGAGCACCACTCTAATAAGGATCAGGAGAGCATGGATGGGAGCAAAGGCAGATAAAGATGAACAGGACCAAGACTATGCTGTTCAGCAACACCTACCTGTTAGGCTGGCTTAAATGAAGTGTGATTTGGGGTCCCAGAGGACTGGGGTCCCATCAGCAGCTTCTCTAGAAAAAGCTTCTCTTCTCTATAAAGTTGCAGGCTCCTGCCTTCGACTTTTATCCATGAAGGTGTCTGAGCAGAGGTTGGTTCACAAGGACTGTCCAAGACAAGATCGGTGACTGATTTTGCATCCCCACAATTGCTTCACTCACAGAGGTGGCAAAGTCTGTAATGAAGGGTATTGTATTTGACTAAACCAAAGACAGCTGTAATAACCCATTTCATGTTGGAGCACAGGAACCCTACTGCATGTCTGAACTTGTAGAAAACTGAGCAACAAGCCAAGAAATACCTGTACTGGGAGTACTGATGATAGGCTCTTTGTCTGTAGGAGTGTGTATATATGCATATGTTAATATGTGACTCTGAGGAGAAACCCCCCTGCAGAAAAATACTGCTTCACACAATGTGGTTGGAAGTTCAGCATAGATAGTCCCTGGCATTGTACTCGACACTGGTGAGGCCGCACCTCGATTCCTGTGTTCAGTTTTGGGCCCCTCACTACAAAAAGGACATTGAATGACTCAAGCGTGTCCAGAGAAGGGCAACGAAGCTGGTGCAGGGTCTGGAGCACAGGTCTGATGGGGAGTGGCTGAGGGAATTGGGGTTGTTTAGTCTGGAGAAGAGGAGGCTGAGGGGAGACCTCATCGCCCTCTACAACTACCTGAAAAGAGGGTGCAGAGAGGTGGGGATGAGTCTCTTTAACCAAGTAATAAGCGATAGGACAAGAGGGAATGGCCTTAAGTTGCACCAGGAAAGGTTTAGACTGGATATTAGGAAGCATTTCTTTACAGAACGGGTTGTTAGGTGTTGGAATGGGCTGCCCAGGGAGATGGTGGAGTCCCCATCCCTGGAAGGGTTTAAGAGTCGGGTTGACACAGCACTGAGGGATCTGGTGGAGTTGAGAATGGTCAGTGTGAGGTTAATGGTTGGACTAGGTGATCTTCAAAGTCTTTTCCCACCTAGATGATTCTGTGAAGAACATATGCATGACTGCTTTTGGCTGCAAGGAGAACTAATATTTAGTAAATTGGAACTACAGCAGTTAGTGCAGTGCAGACCTGATGGACAAGTCTGCCTGCAGGTCAGACCTCATCTTACAGAGCTTGCATCCTTCAGGTCAGTGCTCAGGTCACGGGAAGACATCAGAAATTCTTCCTTTGCAACTGTCTCCTGCTTTGAGTTGCAGGTTTCTACTGCATGGTTCTGCTTAGAATGGGAGGTTGATGTCCTCCAAAGGTCCCTTCCAAACCAACATTTATGCACTTCTACATCTTCCAAATTTCTTTTGCATCTTTCTGGGATTACATTGAGCCTATGGGTCTCTGTCATGGCTGCCCCTTAGCACAAAGGTTCCTGTACTGCTCAGTGCAGTAGGATAGTTTCACTTGAGCCATGTCTAGGCAAGCTTGACACCCTACTGAACAGTTCTCTCAGGGTGTACAAAGGTCTGCTCCTCTCCTACCACCTCCTGTGCTATTGTGTGGTCTGCCTCACAGCAGGCAAGTGTTTGCAGGAATCAAAATCTGCTTTGAGAAGCCCATTTACATGATAAATAAGCTAGTCTCTTCTAAGACTGTAACTAGGACTCTGTCTAACACCCCGACTGAAGAAACAGTAGCTCAATGATATGATTCAATAGGCAAATGTCTGCTCAGATTGTTATGGCTATGTGGTTGATTACTGTGTCCTTCCACCAATGTGATCTGGTCAGGACAAAGGTCACGTCGGGTCACTGCAGACTGTGAGGGACAGTAGCCATAGTGTGTGGCTCTCTGCTGTACCTGTTCACTAAATGCAGAAAGCATGACAGGAAATTTCTTCTATTTTTCCATACCATCGTAAGTTCCTTGTGGCTTTCTTTGTTTTTTACTCCCTCCAAATTTTCTCATTTTTCTCCCTCCAAAGGCTCCATTGGATCCACCATTCCTCCCTCATCCCCTTTCAAAGAGTTTCTGTGTTACAGCTCTCCAGTTTCTCCCTCCATTAGGCTTTGGGTAGAAAGTTTCCATCACACAGGCCAGGGCCCCGATCCTGTCTGTGCCACATTATGTTACTGATGTTAGGATGTCATTGTCATTGACTGACCTGTCCAAGGTATGAATTTTTTAGCTTATGAAATACCTCACAGCACCCAGTTATAGATACAACAAGGAGTGGAGACTGGGACAAAGCATTGCCAATCAGAAGGTTTTATTACGAAGAGCAGTAAAATATGAGATGTTAATCTGAAGAAAATATTTCTTTCTAAATAGAGGCAAAAAATATATAAAAGTTGTCTTTCTGTGACTATAATTCCGACTTCCATAAATGATTCAGTTCAATCACTGAAAAAGGTGAGGATCAAAGTAATTTCTTCAGAATCTTCCTTCAGGATAAATGGAAAGACCAAAACAAATAATACCTATAGAAGCAGCAGCAACAGCAGCAGATTATTCTCCTAATCTTGGGCTTCTGAAGAGGTATCTGTGGCCAAGAACACACGTTTCAGGAGTTTACCTTTACACAAAGCTCCCACTGGAATATATGTCATGAGTTTCCAAAATGATGGATGGTCAGGGTTAACAATTACACAGTATCTCCCTTGTTAGGAAAAGCACTTTATCTGAAATTTCTGATCCACACTGACCCCAAGCTCTTTGGAAATGTGGGCCAGAATGGGTCATTCTGATCTCTGCAATTTGGAATTTGTTTATTCCTCATTCTTCTACGTGCTTTTCATTGCCCTTCCAGAAACAATCAAGTCTCTTATCCTCTTCTTCCTCTACAAATGCTTGCCTGATACCTTTTGAACCATTACCTCTTCTGGCACATATCTGATTTCAGTTGGAAGGCGGGGAGCAGGGTGTTTTGTATTCTGTAAGGGCATATTCATCTGGAAAGAAGAAAGGAAGATGACATTTGCATGAGAGTGAGAAATCATTCTGACCCCAATCTATATGCACCTGTGATTAATACATTATGAACCAGAAAACATTTGATAGATTTTGTGGTAGTCTTCCAGTTGTCAAGGCACGCAGCTGGAGGGGTGCACAGTCAGACCCCAATGCACCCCTCTGGCTGTGTTTGTCAGGACACACTATTGCTGTGACCATGCAAGATGTGGATCAGGTGGCAGAACATGCACTCCAGGGTCAATTCTCTGGCTACTGCTGCTAATTTTCTAGGATGCTGTTCCCAAAGGTTGTGCCAAGCTTGAGAAAAGGACAGGGGAACCTGAGACACAGTTTTGAAAACATCAGTTGCATGACTGGGTAACGTCTGATGCAATTGTAGTTACTTAAAGTCAGATCGAGAAAGGTGGTCAGGCATTTAATTTTCTAGTTAGGTGCTTAAACTCCTCTTGTGTTCAGTGGGACTGTCATTCTAATTAAGTATTTAAATTCTACTAAGAAAGAGTTCTTTGACTGCAGTTTAGTACAGCAATATAAAGCAAAAACATGAGATAACTCAGATCAGGGAAGTCAGGAATACTGCTGCTTTTGAGTTATTGATTTTAACCATCATGTTCAAACTGTGGAAAGAAAGTGGAAACAAACTTCTTTCTGTATGTAGTTCATAAGAAAGCAACCCCTAACGTATCACTTTCTAATCTACTTTATACTGAAATGTAGCAAGAAATGAAAAGACAGGGGGCAGAAACTGTCTATGCTCTGCAAACCCTTTGCATTCTAGTAATCAAAAGCAGCAGAGTTCCTAGCTTGCTCTCCACTTGTCTCTCCTGAGAAACAAAGGCAGCAAAGGAAAAGAGAAGAGAAGTTTGCACAGAGAGAGCAAGGGAAAATCCACTATCCGCACCTTGTAAAAGCTGAGATCAAAACTTTGATTTCAGAGATATTGCTCAAGTCTACTGAGGTCACCTACCTGTTTCATAGTAATCGTACATATGTACTGGCACTGGTTTTATATCTGAGACAGGCAGGCTTTGCTCCACACTGAAGGAGAAGTTGATTTCCTTCTGGGAGACCTGGAAATGGCAAGACAGGAAAATGCATCAGACTCTCTCTTTTCATATCTACCCTGGAGGCCAAGGTTGAACAGATACATTTCTGGGTCAGACTGGGTGACTAAGTGCCATCCTACAGTTCTCTCCAGACTGGAAACTTGATGTCAAATCAGATAATTGTTTAAAATCTGTTGTTAAATGTTTTCTTGCTAAAACTGTGTGCTCTTTTCTTTCTTCCTCTTCGTACTTCCACTGCCAGTTACCCCAACCATTCCCTGGTTACTGTGGCTTTCAGCACCAGCATTCATCCAGTTGCTGTTAGTTTCTTTCCTTGTCTTTTCCCATCTAAAATCACCTTCAGCATCTGCATGAATCTTCTCATTTTTCTCTCTTTAATCACTTTGAACTCAAGATCTCCATCCTCCCCGGTGGTTCTCTTCCTCATTCCACACTCTTGCAGCCGAATGTCCCAAACTCTCCTCCTTACTCATCTTTCTCAGTTTCTCAAGCTTTTTCTTACATGCCTGGGACTCTTTGTCCTTGTTTTTACCTTGCTGACCTCTTTATAGGGATGGAGCCATGGACAGGGCATCTGGAGAACTTTCTGCATCACTGGTGCCCTGGTGGGTAAACTTTTCACATCCCAACATCTCAGCTTCTCTGTGAATTCAGAATACTGACTCCAATCTTCCTTATTGGATCCTTGGAGATCAACTAATAAAAATTACTGTTTGGGAGGTAGGTATCATTACTATTTCTTTTTGCTTCCTCTCTCTTTCCCTTCTTGGTATTTTAAGATCCCTTGTGTTTGGATTTTCATCTTCTTTCTCATTCCCTTTATTAATGTCATCGATGTGGGAGGACTATTCATTTCATACAGAAATCTCTCTAAAAGGGAGGGGATCATACTGACTCCCTGTAAAACACTCACATATCAACTGATGAGTAGCATCACTTAAAGGCGAGGAATATTATGTAGACTGGGAACTTTTGCAATATGGAATGCAACTTACCTATGTTTGTGAAATGTTATTTAATCATACAGCATTCTTCACAAAAAGCAATAAATGCATATGTCTTCACTGTAGACTACAACTACTGTGTATATCCATTTGATGCTGGACTGCGTGAAGTCCCTTTACACCTTCAAGACGTGTATTGTTAATCTTCTATTAATGAGATTTTTTTTTTTTTATCTGGGAACCTGTTTTAAACTTCCAATTTAATAAAACCAAAAAGAAACTTTCCAAACTTACCTTCTGAAGGTAGAAGAGGATATGGTTGTTTTTGATGTCTACACGATCCACAACAGAATTTTCATACTGAAGCTTTAAATAAGGCAAATGATAGTGATGTTAGCATAGGAGACTTGCCAAGGAGACTTACAAATAACTATTAGATAGAAAAATGCTTTTAAAGTGGCTGTCATGCTCCTCTGGTGCCACCCCGACATCTCGTGGCCAAATAAGAAATACAAGTTGAGTATTTTCATGACAAGTGCAAACCGATCACGATGATAAAGAGTTTTACTAGTCAGCTTTAGTGCATGTTACTTTTACCATTAACCTAAAAGCGCTCTCATTTCAATGAGAATTTACAATTAAACGACAATTTCTGCAACTCAAGCTGGCTTATTTGCTAGTCCATTGTATATTTTAAAGAACAAAAGTTGTAAAAGAATTTTAGAAAAGCATATGAGCAAAATTATTCCACTATAAAAAACACACAAATCCAAAATATTTCAAGCGTTAAAAATCAGCTATTTTTTCCCAAATACATTTAAAGAGCAGTAGGATGCCAAACAGTGTAACATCTCAATGGAAAAGTCTTCCAGAGAAAAGTTATGAATTTCATACACTTCTAGCCAAAAAAGAAATTCAGGCCTGAATGTTGAATGATTATAAACGCACCAAGCTATGAGCAGACTCTACGATGAGTTGCCCTTTTTTTTTTTTAACTACTTGAAGATTATAGCTCATGGCTTGAAGCTAATGCATCTGCTGCAGAACTTAAATTGCACTAGGAACTGCAACGAGGTGCTTATCAGTGCTCTCCCCAGCACTGTCATCACCATGACAGTAAAGGAAGAGCAATACCCACTTTTTCTTTGCTTGGTAAACTGTGCTGTAGAGGAAGAAATAACCATGTCAAAGGGATAACATTGCAAAATGCCCATTTGAGCAATTCAGCTATGGCAGAAATATTTCTTGCATAGATGCTGTTACATTGTGTGATTAAAGACTCATACGTAAAAGCACTGAGGAGCACAGGGGAACCTGAGTAACCTGAGCAGAGCCACTGGAGCACCCCTCAGGGCTGCCACAGGGCAGTGACCTGCCCCATTTTGGGGGAGTGAGACCCATCAGGTAAGTCAACAGCTGAGTATCCCTGGATCACCTTACAAACTCCAGTAGAATGCTGCCTGCAGGGGCACAGGGCTGAGTATGGGATGCTGGGACTCAAGAAAGAGTTATTACAGGATATTTAGGGATAAAGTCCAGTTGGGAAAAAATGGGATAAAAGAGGCTGTTTGCATGTAAAGAGGTTGCCGGTCAGTGCACTTCTCCAGCCATGCCCTGCACTTGGTCACCACAGTCTCTCCCTGCCTTCTTACTAAAATCTAGTTCCTGACTGTTTTCCTGGCTGAGGGGCTCTCTGTTCTGTGTACTTGTGCATGTATGGCATGCCAGCCACTTGAAGAGAGGACCATAGATCACAGGAACTGTGTGTCTGGGGTGCTAGTGCCTTGAGACACCAAACTTCAGGCTTGTTGTGTGTGGTCACTAGTGAATATAAAGCTGGACTAGCTGGTGAGTGAGTTAGGTGGCTTGGCAGCCGGCTACTGAAGCAGACAGAAGTCTGGGCCAAATCTTAAAGATACCAGAGGATCTGAGTCAGGTACCAGAGGGACCAGGAAGCCTGGGCCTGTTACTGGAGAGACCATAAGGTCTTGGGAGCAGATACTGGTTAGGCTATTGGGCTGGGCCAGCTAGTGGAAACTTGTTTGTGTGTGTTTGTGTGCCTGTATCTGTCTGCATGAGGCAACTGGGAGACCAGGGGATCCAAGCCCAGCCCAGCTGTGGCAGAGACTGCATGTCTAAGGCTGGTTACTGGAGGTACCCAGCATGCATATATGTGGGTGCTGGGGGGCTCAGTTCCAGCCACCAGAGTGGGCTGCAGCCTCAAGGGTGCATATGTCCAGGTGCCAGTGACTGGGTACAACAGGGATCCAGGGGCAGACTGAGTGTCTCAGGTCAGCTACCAGAGGGATCCACATTGTGTATTTGCATGTATGCATGTGCATGTGTATACATATAAATATATATATATTTATCTTTTCCACAAATCAGCTTTCAGTCTGATCAGCCAGAAAGGGGAACAGGATAAGGCCATTTGAGCTATCTGTGTTCGTGTAAGTGCTGCCTTTTCTGCCTCTGCTGATCTGTATGGCCAGCTGTGTGCATGTGTATCTAGATCTATATCTGTATCTATAGTGTGCATGTCTGTCTGCCGGGAATACACACTTAGTCTTGCTGTTGGCTGAAGCTGGGGATATGAAGCTGCAGCCGTCTCACCTCTGTTGGGCTGCTGGATTTGGCAACTCCTAACAGATTTTTCTACAACTGATGAACAGCTGAAAGTCTGAGACATGGTGTATATGACAGAAGGCTACACCCAGAGACTTTGCAGAATTCCCATGGGGCTCTTATTTGTTAATCAGAGACTATTTTTATCAACTTCCTATGTTTTCAGGGTTTACCATTCACTTTTCTCCCATTCTTTACCTTTTTCAGGGAAGATCTTACAGGAACAAAACCTGAGAGCATCTTCACATCAATAATGGCCATATTGGAGATTTTGCGGTTTCCTGTGTAACTAAAATGAGAAAAGTTCTGTTAGTCTGGTCTGCAAATGGAGAGGAGACCAGGGAATGACATTTTCAGCTGCCAATGATCCTGTTTGTCTTCCTGCAGCAGCACAGTAGCAGTTAACTGCCTGTACTTAAATCCTTTCTTGGATGCTTTACCAAACTGTGGATGCAAGAGGATAAATCAATAAGAGGAAGTTACCTGGCAGAGATGACAAGGTCAAACTTCGGTGGGAAGTTGCTTGTACAGGATACATTGGCTGGTCGTACAGAGAGAGAAAATCCTGCAACTTTTTTTGGCAAATGGACGTTGTATCTCAGGGTGGTCTAAAAGAGATGGGAAGCTTGAGGTGGTCACATACTTACAGGATTTTGTGGTTTTGGCATGAGCTATGGAGAAGAATGAGGTATGGAGGACCCCCTGCTTAGTTCTCAGAGGGGTGGTGCTGAGTTTCCAGCTTGCTTACCTGCAGATAGACACAGCCAGTGCCATTCACTTTGACACTGTAATTCCCTGGAATAGTGGGTAATGAAGTCTGCTGCAGTAAAAAGCGGTTCTTGTCATTCACCTGGAAAGTCTTACTGGGGTACTCCATGAAGTTGACTTTGACTGTGTTAAGACTTTTTTTAGAGAAGGTGAGATATCCATACTGGGCTAAAGCTTGGAGAGCAACAACAGTGTCCTGAAAAGAAAAACATGATACCTAATTAGACACGTACCCAGCTGTAAGATGGTGCATGAGATTAGCACAGCTCCTGTTTTCCTAATGCTTTGTCAGTGCTTATAAATGGAGGGGGACTTGCAAAGAACTAAGTAGACAACGTACAAGTTCTGGGGCAATAGATCTGAATTATCCCAGGAAACCTGGGATAATGCTGGGTCAACAGCGACGGCTGTCTACTGCCAACTTGAAACTCAGGTAATTCCCATTTCCTGAAAGTAAAATATCTATGAAGCTGCCTAGGAAAAGCATGATGTGCTCTGACAAGAAGACTTATGTGAGCACCATTTGTCAAATATTATTCAAACAAATATGTAGTCAGGAAGATATATCGTACTATCGAGATCCAGCTTGCAGACTGGACTGCTCCCAGAAGCTTTCTTTTTACCAGACCCAGTTGTTACCTGGCTGGAGGAGAAACCACCGTATGGGTTCTGTTGTTTGACAAGCCAGCGCACAATGCGAGAAATGTAAGATAAGTCTTCTGGAGTGAGTTTGGCTTTGTTGAGCAAAGCCAGGAGCACATAGCTGGTCATTTCAATCTCAGCAGAAGCAGCACGGGAATAGAAGACAGGGAAATGTTCTGCTGGTGGCTTCTTTTCTCTCTGCCAATGAACTGAACCACCTGAAAACAGAAAGGTGGGGTGTAAAAAGCATGGAAAAATTACTTGCTGGTTAATTCACTACAGTATCACATGGGAGATGGATAGGCATACAATTCCCTTTGCCTTTACCCAAAAGTTTTTTCAGCCATCAGTGTCCTGAACTGGATAAGTTTTAGTTCCAGGATGGAAAAGAAAACAGGAAGGGATGGAAAGGGAATTAATAAAAGAGGGCTGTATAAGTCAAAGAGGAGTTGAAGTGGAGACAGTGCAGCAGAGGGATGCTAAGGGAGTTGCAGACTGGAGCACGTGACAGTCAAGGGAACTGGGTTTCTTCAGCATGTAGAAGAGGAGCCTAATGAGGAGATTAGGTACAATCTTCCACTACCTTGGACTGAGACTTCCAGGGGTCTGGAAGAATTATTTCATAATTCTAAGAAAATCAGGCAACAGCTCAATCTTTTGTGAAGCCAAAAGAGACGGACAGAGAAGTCCACAGTGATGAATTCAGTAGCATAGCAGGCATGAAATGGGAAGGGAGAAACACGAATGTGAAAACAGTACATCGGAATAGCTTAGATCATACCACAGGCCATTCCATCAGCTGTATTGACTGTATCATGGCCATACTGCACTTACCATCTCTGGTAGCTGTCTTGTCCAGCTTCTCAAGGAAGAATTGGTATCTTTCCTCTTTGTCAGCTAAGCCATAAGCATAGGCAAAGAGGGCCTGGTTATACAGGCTGTGGACCCCATTGCCCCATGCAGTCTCCAAACAGTTCATGCCACTCTTAACGACAGGATGCTAGTAATACAAAACATGGTGGGGTTGTCAGCTACTTGGATTTGTGTCTCAGCTTCTCTTTAAATACTTCCATCACTGCTTAAGCTGCCACCACTGACCCTTCATGCTAAAAATATACATGACTGATGGCATGTTTATAGGCCTACAGTGTATACCCTGTAAAAAATGCCCTTCCAGTGGTGTTTTCTTCTTTCTGCATTTACTTAGAGGCAGCATGGCCAGACTAACAGAGCACTGGTTCTTTTCCTGACTTGCAAGATGACCTTATGCAAGTGAATCCTTTGTCCCTTGGTTGGTTTAGGTCTAAAATGTAGATCATTTTTACAGAACTATGTAAAGTCTATTGAGACCTCATGATGAAGCAGGATCTGTCAAATGGATGTTATTACTTGCTTGCTAGCTATAGTTATTAAGATAACTCTTCAGCCCTTTAAGACTTACAGACTATCTCTGGGAGCTCTATTTCAGCTCAGACATTGCCAGCACACTACTAACCATGTCCTGTCTATGCAGCTTCACCCATAGATGTAGCAGCAGGCTTTGGAGCTTCTTATGAAAATATTGGGAACTAAATTAATGTTGCTGAAGAACTATTTGATTCTGCACAATTTTTTTATCCTGCTGATCTCAGGTACTTAAATGGCGCCCCATACCACAGTATCTGAGGAACCTTCAAAATTCAGCATGCCTAGAACATGTTTGTCAGATTTGGAACAATTCTTGTCTTCCCCATTTTACAGAGAACAAAACCAGCCAAAACCCAGGGTCTCAAGGATATGCAGGAAGTATATTACAAAGAACAGAACTCGGTCCTTATTCCCCTGTGCCTAGTATTTCACCCAGCAGCTCATCATTTCCTTCCATTATTAACAACAACATAGGGAAATAGAAACACAGCTTGGATCTAAATGCACAGAGAGTTTGTAGGACTGAAGATTTGTATATCTTGGATTTTGGACTGGGCAAATTCAGAGAAAATTCCAAACTGGACTCTGGATGGAATGGGCAAGTTCAGTATGCATTTTGCACCTACATAGAGTACCACTGTTTAACATAACTGGATTCTTCAGGTTTTTTTTAAATTCTATAGGAACTGGATACATAACTGATTTGTAACACTCATCAAATAGTTAAGGCAATGATACGGTTCTGGAAACAGATTTCCTCAGCTGACCCTACTGTCCTACAGTCCGTATTTACCACATTGTTAAAAAATACGGATGTGAGGACTATGACTTGTGCACTGTTTGACAAAGGTCTGACTGGACTAATAGCAGCATCAAATACCTACCGCAGCAGAGTGTCCAGCCTCCAGCAATGCTGCCACGACGTAGGCTGTGAGTGAGTATTCACCTTCTTCTTCACCCTGAAGAAAAAACAAGCAAAGAACAGGTCAGTACAGATGTCCTAGAAATAAATGAAATATCAATTAATTCATAGTTCAGATTCCAGTTAGTTTTGAGATCAGCAGTAATTTCTGGCAGAACTGGAAGTTTGGGACTGTATTTGTTTCAGTTACCTTCAAAGCATTGTTGAAATGTGACCCGACATTTTCAAAGCAGCCATCTGACTTCTGCTTACTTGCCAGCCAGATCAAAGTTCGAGACTGGACATTCTCATCAATGTAGATGTAGCGTCTGGCTTGTGCAAATGACTTGTACACAAAGGCAGTGAGCCTGCAGGTGAACCCGAAACAGAAAGCAGGTAAGGGGTGAGCAAGACCAGGAAGGTTTACCAGCAACTGGATGTGCATAGAAAATGACACAAAATGAACTCCATAATGTCTGAGGCAAAAGAAACAAGTATTTTGTAAGTTTTTAATAAATAAGAAAGTTAAAATCCTGTTATTGAAAACTGACATGAGGTTTCTGCATTGCTGTGCTGAAACCATTCTTTCAGAGCAGGGGTAAAGTATAGACACGGCTTGATGATTAATGATAGTAACTTCTAATCTTAATTAACAGAATTATTAAATTAACTAGGTGGGAAGGGATGTCTGGAAGTCTCCAGTCCAACCACCTGCTTAAACTAGGATCAACTTCAACGCTCTTTCAGGTTGCTGAGTCTCTTGTCTGATCATGTTGCGAAAATCTCCAGGGATAGGGATATCCACATCCTCTCTAGTCATTTGGCTCAGTTTTGCAGCCTTCTGCTGAAGATTTTTCTTCCTTCTACCCAGTTGGAGTATATTCCCTGTTGCAACTTGAGTAAGGACAAACATTGGCAAGAGTCTGACTCTGTCTTTTCTACAGTCTGCATCTAGGCAGCAGAAAGCTTTACCTAGGTTCCCCACTAGCCTCCTCTTCTACAGGCTGAACAAACCCAGTTCCTTCAGCCTCCCCTTGAACATTACGTACTCCAGCTCCCAATCATCTTGTCATCCTTGAGTTGCACTCTCTTCAGTTAATTAATCTCTCCTTTACTTGGGGATCCAAATTAAGTGAGCTATGTCCATTTAGTCTATTAAAAATAAGAATCACTTAATACTTTAATCATTTTTCAAAGCCTAAAGATCCTGCATTAGGGAAATAGCAAGTGTCATCACTTACCATACACTCCCTTCCTTATCTCGTCTCCCAAAGGAGCTGTAGGATCCATCCCGGTGTTTGTATGATAGCTGTTTTTGGTACCCTGAAAACAAAATAACGAAGATGTATTTTCTAATTGCAGAAAAGGACTGGTTCTGCTGTTCATTCAACTGAAGCAGTAAGACTTTGGATTCGGTATTGAGTAATGTATGTCTGGTGAATGTCAGCTACTATGAATTCTAGCTGCTTTTGCTCCTGGAAGTACAACATACTTCTTTGGGGTGCTGGCATTGCCTGCTCCTATGCAATAAATGTGGTGCTAGAATTCAGAGATCAGTGTTCACCATGTAGAGCTTTAGAGTTCATTGCACACAATTCACAACATTAGATGGAAAAGTCTGAAAGCCTCTCACCTGTGGATAAATATCCAGTACCCTTGACTCTAATCTCTTCAGTCAGCTGCCCAGTTTTATTCAGATAATCCAGGACATAGATGTTGGGTGTGAACAAGGCCATGTTCTGTTCTCCACAGCCATAAGGCATATGGAGGAGGTTCTCCATGTTCCTCAGGGCTGTACCCAAAATATCTCCTGAAGAATGAAAGATATAAGAGGTCAGATCAGTTCAAATATGTTTTTATTACACAACATTATACATTATTTTGTATTACCTTATTACGAACCCAAGGGCAATGACCAATATAGAGTAGTCACAGTGACCAAAGACACAGCTTAGAAGAAAGACTGAAATGCCCCCATTTTTTTTTTTTTTATTTTGATGCTGGACACCTGGGAGAAACTGCGAATTTGAGAAAAAACTGAGCACCAATACTGGCTAGCATGGGTTCTGCGAAAGAGCTATGAACCCTTAGAAGTGTTAGACTTCCCTGCCCTTTACAACCTGCTTCCCATCTTGTGAGTACATGTGAGAATGATGTGTGGGGTATGATGGTGAAGGGCTACAGATGCTGTATTGCACAGTATCAGCACACCTCACGCTGACCCAGGCATGCAAAACAACTGTTTAGAAAGCAATCTGAGTTCAGAACCTCAAAAAATTTTATCTGAACAGAATTTTCAGTCTTGGTAATGACTTTAAGATTAGTAGAGTTGATCGGGACCTGAAAGTCTTAGTCTGTGGGAACCTATTGACTGACAAATGTTTTTCATTATGCAAAAGCATAAATTTGAAATTACGCAGTCAGCAAGGTTTGGAAGTCTTTTTTTCAAGAAATCAAAATTTTTTTCAAAGAAGTCTGCCTTATCTTACTTTCTAGCTGAATTAACTGTTTTACTATACAGAACAGTGCAGTATAATCTGAAATGCAATATAAATTGAAATAATTTGACTATTTTGTCCTCTTTTGATATGAGAGAATTCCGAGCAACTTTTGTCTTTCACTGCCATTTTGCAAAGTAGGAATCATTTCCTCTAAAATCAAGATTAAGTATTTCCTCAACTTTGCATTAGTTTTGCACATGTATACATAATGGCACTTGGTGCAGCACAAGAGAGATGCCACTTAGTTTTGGTTTTAGTCTAAGTACTGAACTTACCAACGACAGAAAAATAAGCTCTGGCTGATCCTTGCACTAGATTGCTTGGCAGGCTGAGAGACACAGGTTCAGAAATCGTTATGCCTGAAAGAAAATATAACAACGAAAATTGTTAAAGTCATCTTTTTTCCAGAAGTCTTCAATTTGTAAGCATTACTACAGTGACTGTTATGATCTGCAGCCCAGGTAAAGAAAATGCTGCAGAGGCTTGACCAATGAGTCAAAGATATCTCTGAAAATCCTAAAGAGTAGCCCAGCACCTTGACCCTGGGACCCTCTTTCCTCCCCTGGAAGGGTCTCTGGTTTTGTAGGACAAAACCTACAAGACAGTGAAGCAGTTCCTGGACTGACTGACTGACTGACTCACTCCCTGGAAGGAAGGGATGAATGAAGTTGCCTTACCTTTCGTACAGACGAGGGAGCTCTGAGTCAATTCCTTTTTAATACCTTCAGGCTGTTTGATTGCAGAGAAGTTGTCGGGAAGAAGAAGAAAAGTGTATAACATCACCATGAAACCGTGACAATTTAACGGTGTAAACCAGTATGTGGATGTGGCTATCCAGACAGTGAACCCCTTGTACCCAGTCCTATCCTATCTCCACTAGAATATCTCTTGGTCCATGGCTCCCTCTTTTACCCAACAACCTGTCCAGAGCACCTTCCTTCTTAGAAAGCAGTTATAAAACAGACATTTCCAGCTCTGAGAGGGACTCTGACCAACTAATCCGATGTGGATGCTGCTTTATGGTGCTCAGGATAAATCTTTTTTCTTTTATATCTGCCCTCCACCCCCCTCCCCAGTATTAGAGTCACAGGCTAAAGGCACTTATAGGTAAGATATGGAATCTTTTCCCTTCTGGCTACATCTCTACTGATATCTGTGGGTTATCAGGGCAGGTATGATTGTGGTCTGAAGGAGACAGTGGCAGGAGGACAGTGGATGCCCCCGATCATTGTGATTTACACTCTCATTTTCACATGGAGAAGCCTACTGAACACAGATCCATCTGTGTCATCTGCCTTGCCTTCTCACACTGGCTAACTGCTTCTAACCCACAGCTATAGGAATTGCAGTTTCCACAAAGCAGAAAGCACATGCAGATTTCCTACCGTACCTCAACAAGTAGGGTTTGAATCAGGGTGTCCCTGCGAATTGTCTTCTCTTCTGGGTATGTGCTTTTTCCAGTACCTTCAGTATCCAGTTTGGCCTCAGCAGTAATAGTGAATTTCACCTCACCTGGAAAGCCATGCACCAGCCCAAGAAAAAAAGTTATTTTCCATGTCTACAGTTACCCCTGCTTTTCACTGCCTCTTTTAGGCTGATGCACTGCTGAGAAATGTATTCTCTCTGAAGGCAGCTCAATAGAAACAAATTTCATGAAGGCTCCACATCTGTCCGTAAGTGGGAAGAAGTGGTTGCCTGGGGGCCTAGCACGAGGAATGAAATAGGGGTGATCCTCACCAAAAAACTGACAGTACTCATTATCAGTTTCCACCTCCTCTTAGCCTTGTGCTGAGGATGAGTTTTCTCTGGCCTAGGGCAATGTTGCAATAGTTATAGCTCTGCTGCTTTTTTCCTTCAGGCAGAATTTGTTAGCTGAGGGACAACACTGAGGAGCAACCCTGAAGCGAGCGGCTTTGCAGGCATTACTCACTTCACCCCTGCAATCATTGCAAACCAGAAACCCAAAGGAGTTTTTTACTTGGAACAAAATGCACTATTATCAGTTACTAGTGAGAGACATTAGCTTTCTTTTTTTTTTCAGCTCTGCAGTATTATTTCAATACATATCCAGTGTTTGTCTTACTATAACTTGCATCTTTCTCGGTGAGTTTGAAGGAAATCAGTCATACCAACTACAGGGTTTTAGAAAGAAGCTTTTAAAAAAAAGGTCCATCTGTGGTTCATTTTGAGAAGAATCTTTACTAATTAAGAGGTTTTTGTACTTCAACTTTTGGGGCATTTAAACATGCAAGATGTTGTAACTGCTTTTTTAAAAAGTCAGTGTTGACTTGAAGGCAGTGTGAATTAACACAGCTGTAAAATTGGGGAGGAGCAATGTCCTCTTTGCCTGTTGAGAATCCAGTCCAAAAATTATTAGCAAATTTTATTCTTATTGAATACAATTGGTTAGGTGCAAAACTGTCAGCTGAAGGCTTATAGGCACATGAAATCCTGCCAGTATTTCATACTTAACATGGTAAGTTCTTCATAAAATGGACAGGAAATGGAATATCAAAAATCAGAAGAGACAAAACACCAGAACAATCCACTGCTCATTCAGTGCATCTAAGGGAACTTTAGCAGAGGTCCAATATTAAATTTGTGGAGCAATTAATGAAGCTGTCCAGAAATGCCTGCCTGTGGATTATTGATGCTGCATTAAAGGGTGGGAGTGACAGAGGTAGAAAGATCAAACAGGGATATATCAAGGTGATGAAAAGACAAACTTACCGAGTTTTTTGGGGCTAACAGCCCAAATATAGGTTTTTCTTTCATTGGCACACAGCCTTGCTGTGTTGCCCTCTGGTGAAAGGATTTCTGCCTTGTAGTCGCTCGACTTTGCCAGTATGGCACTGATCTGAGACAAAGAATGAAGGAGCAAGATTACAAATGAAGTAGGATGCCCCTAAATTTAGGCAGCAGAGCAAGGGAAACTTGCTGGAGAAGCTATTTGTCATCTGAATCTGTGGGACTGTACCAAGACAGAAGGATAGGGAATTCCTCTGAAGAAGTGGAAAACTTGTCTCTTTTCTTCCCACTATTAGTGTGTGGTTTTGACAGAAGTATCCCAACGTGTCTGTGCTTATTAGTCAAGCCTTCTTATGAGTTACTGCTACATACAACATACTCAGTATGTATTGTGTTTTGCACAGTACAGTACCCATATTCTCTGCTCTAATTCCTCCTTCAGGAGCAAGAAGAAGAACTAAATTGTGTAGGCAGAAGGAGCAAGCTCTTATCTTCCATGGACCAGCCACAGTGATCATCAGCCACATTTTCCTAATGTTATGACACAGGAACGGTTCCAGGGAGAGAGGGTGAGAGAGTAATGTGTCAGGCTAAAGCATAAGTTAAAGACTTCTGCATTTCTGGTGCATTATGCATGAGAATGCTGGGATCTCTGGGAAACAGAAAAAACATATAGGAAGTAAAAGGGACCTTGATATACCTGGATGCATTTCTTGAGGTAGTTGAAGACGTTGGCTATTAAATTAAATTTTTCCCCTCGAATGACAGAGTATGGCAAGGTGAGATCCACAAAGAACGGTTGGAATGCTGTCAGTGAAACAGGTGAGGAGATGCCAAACCCAGCATCATCCTGCACGCAGAAAGCACTGGCTTTCCATTCTGTGATGGTGTCAGGAATGGTGTAAAAGACATTAACTTCTCCCCTGGAACTGAGGAAAGTAAGAAAAACAGAATGAGAAATTATTTTTGGCATTTTCAAGCCAAATTATAGAAAGGCTCCCTGCTTGAGTTAGTGCTTCTGTTTTATTCTCACTTTCTGCAAGATACCTCTCCATATTTAAAAAAATATTATAAAACTGGAAGTAAAGATGAAGGTGCTGGTGAACTACATGTTAAAAAACACTTGGAAGAATACTCAGCTTTTAAAATTTAGAAATACCATTTGTTTAAATACCATAATGCCCAAACATACAGATTAGAACAAATACATTTGGATTAATGTTCTAGTGCAGCCCCTGGATGCATAGCTAAGATGTTCTCATTGTAGATGCTACGTTAGCCTGGAAAAAAAAGCAAAATAACCTGAGTTTTCTGCTGTTGAATTAAAAATTTGATGAATAACAGCAAGTTTCGCTCCTGCTCACTCCGAAACAAATGCTTTTATTTAACTCTTAGCACTTATTCTTTCTACCCATCAGAAGGATGGGGGGAAGAGCACAGAATAGATGTCATTCACAGTTCAGGTAGGCTTGACACTGTGTACAAGATTGGGAGCTCAACGGTCATTGAGCAAGATGGGAAAAGGAGACTCGCATCTACAAAGCAGACATATGTTCCATGGCTTCTTCTCAGAATTCATTTCAGCAACATGTATCAATTCAAAAATCCACATGGGGGATAAGAAGTGAAGATAAAAATACTTACTCAGTATGAACCAGATCCCAAATCCAGGTCTCAGGGAAGAACTTCCGAACAGTGTTAACAACAGCGTTACCCCCACCAATAATCCTTGATTCATCTAGAAGATTGTGTATGGTTAAAATATAATATTAGAGACATCAGGCCAGAAGAATCTGAAGACATGCTCAACATCACAAATGAACACTAAATATTCTGTTTGAGCATTTTTCCATTTTTTTTCCCACAAAAAAATGAAAATTTTAACAGATATAGGGTATGGGAAGAAACAATTTCTTGTCTATTCTCTTTTCCCATGGGAAAATACTAGAAAATTTAGCTATTTCACAGGACATTTAACTTCTTTTCATATTGAAAGGTCTCATCATCCAGTTAGAAAGACATGTTTCCCATCCTCTACCACTAACTCTCTAATTTGCAAATGGGCAACAGTAGCCAATATTGTCACCAAAGCTTATAATGCTTCACAAACCTCCCTGAGAACTCAACCATTTTTATCCTGTTCAGTAGTTAAAACTGGAGCTGAATATCCAGTCCATTGGAAGACTATTCTTGTTCATATAGTCAAACTACAGGTCTGATATTAGGAATCAAGATCCTCTTTCTAATTTTGCCATGAACTCACTTGTGATGTCTAACAACTCATTTAGCATGAAGGTACCTCAGATCTCCTAGACCTTACATGGAAATAGCAGTACTGCCTTATTTTGCTGGACTTAACATCTTAGAATCACAGAATCATTTAAAAATCTAGGTTGGGAGGAACTTCTGGACTTCTCTAGTCCAATTTCCTTGGAGTATAACTAACTTCAAAGTCAGATCATGTTACTCAAGGGTCTTGTCCAGCTAAGTTTTGAAAACCTGCAACGATGGAGATTCCAAAACCTCCTGGAGAACCCCTACTAGTGTACCACAACTCTCATGGGGAAGAACTTTTTCCTACTGTTGAATAGCAATTTCCCTTGTGACAACTTATGACTGCTACTTTTGCCCTTTTGCTGAGCAACCTGACTTGGAGAAGGATCTCTGAAGGCTTTGGAGACCGTGTGCTAAGTATGCTAAGTGCTGTGTGAATTCTTGACATTGGGAATTGCCATTATTTTTCTGCATTGGCATTTCCTTTTAAATATTTAATGGAATTGTGATTTGATGAAAGGTTTTGACGTGTAAAACCCTGAAAAACTAATATCAGTTTATGAAAGAAATAGCATCCCGCTATTTCCCGTCTTTTCTATATGCATCCTGTACCTAAGTGAGAGAGGACTGACGCTGCCGCAAGGACAGTCAGAAAGAGATTTATAGAGGCAAACTGGGACACATAGACCTATTCCCAAAAAAACCCTCAACATGCTGGTTGTTATTCTATACAGGCAGCAGTTTTGAAGACCAGGTAGATGGGGATCCCAGATACAGTATGAACCTTCTTTTACCTTCTCCATAAGCACTGACATGTGTGATGCCATGGTCAAAATAGACAGGGTAATCTTCTCTATCTGATTTTTCTTCATTGCACAGAACTGGCTTCCGTAACGCAGAGTTGGTGAAAACCTTCAGGCCCATATCCTGAATGTGAAAGAAGCAATCATGTCACTCAGGGCATGCACTAGCTACCAGTGCATGTCACTTCTCCCATCTGGGTTATCATACCTCATCTCCCTTCTCCCTCCTCACATCCCATCCTTTCAACCCTAAATGTCACAACTCTTCCTCTACAACTTCTATGTCTTTCTTATGGAGCAGTGACACCTGGTGTTCTGGGAAGAGCAGTAACGATGGGGCTTATGTTAGGTCTTAGGCCATGGGCCCGGTGGGGAGTGGAGGCAAGTGTATCAGGAACCAAGTGGCCTGCATCACCGACTAAGATCTTTGCTAGGAATACCTGAGGTCATGAGCCACGGCCATGGTCCTGTTTAGGAAATGTCTGCTGAAGCATGGGTAGGATCCCAGTGACTATATCTAGTAGTGCTTTTTAGTCTTCCTGAGTAAGAGGTCGGGATGAAAAGTCAGAAACTGGGTGACTGGAGAATTTAGGCAGTTCCAGGCATTAGCTGCCTTCTCTTAGCAGTAAGAACCACCACCTGAGAAAGTTGAATGCTAATGTGCATGAATTCTTCTGGAATACGTCCCACTTAATGAACCACATAGAGCACATACCCTGAAAATCTTGTAGACATCGCCATCACGACTGACATTCACAGGTTCATAGTACAAGCCATCAAAAAAGGTGGTTTTGACTGGGGTACATGCCTCTGGCTTGTCATCTTCCAGGTTGAGGCCATTGTAGTAATAGCCATATAAATCATTCACACGAAGTTGGTAGTACACCTGGGAGGTGAGAACAACTAGTATAAACACAAGGAAGGTCCTGGGCAGGTGCAAAATCACATATATTCAAAGCTTATGGTGGCCACTGAGCAGTCCTGTAGACCA
Organism: Strix uralensis; assembly: GCF_047716275.1. Lineage (NCBI taxonomy): Eukaryota > Metazoa > Chordata > Aves > Strigiformes > Strigidae > Strix > Strix uralensis. The sequence goes on from NC_133976.1 coordinate 82,454,974, forward strand.
CGGTTGGTTTGCCTAGTGATAAATAAGCGATTTGGATGGTTGATGATACACAAGAAGGACTGGACTCTACCCTTCTCTTTCTGATATGCAATGGCTTTATGGGGTGAACTTGAGGAAAAAGCACAGAGATATACTCCTGAGTCATGCAAAGAGCAGACCGGAGTTTAACAAGACACTAGCTGACATCTACAGCTTTTCTTCTGGGCCCAAGGCCTATTTAAGTCATAAAATGCAATTTTGACATAATCACTCCCCAGGGAGGAACTATGCTTTCAAGGAGTTACGTTAGGCATATTCTTGGGATATGTCTTACACTTTTATGCTTTCCAAAAGTAAATGTTCCACTACCAATTTCTGTCTTTGAAGTCAACTGCCATAGACCTTCCTTTAATCACTGAGATGTCTGTTTCCAAGGGAAAAATAAAATTACAGTCAGCGGCAGAGAGATCACAGATGGGATCTGGAATGTGATTCTGGATGCCCCTAGGTCAAAAGAACACAGGACTGGGAATGTGGCTTACTCTCTCAGCAGATAACTCTCGCCCAGAACGAAGAAGAAGGACACTCTGATCTACAGCTCGCAAGGCACAGTAGGAGTTGGGAGCAGCTTCAAGATGGAGACTGACTTCAGAGCCTGGGAGACCCTGCTTCTCAGAGAACTCGAGCTGGAGCTGGAAATGAATAAATTCAAGATAACCACACAGAAATTAGGAGAATCAGCTTGGTACATAGTTCTAAATCTCACCTTTCACCAGCACTCATTCTATTGTCTGTGGGGCAAAGTTCCTGCTGCTGGATGGCCCTTCTGACTCCCCATTCTATGAAAATTCACAACCTCTATAATTCCCTAGTCACCTCTGTCCTGGTTTTGGTTGGGATAGAGTTAATTTTCTTCCTAGTATCTGCTACAGTGCTATGTTTTGAATTCAGTGTGGGCATAATGTTGATAGAACACTGATGGTTTAGTTGTTGCTAAGTAACACTTATCCTAAGTTAAGAATTTTCCAGTTTTCTGTGTTCTGCTAGTGAGTGGGAGTACAAGAAGCTGGAAGGGAGCACGGCCAGGACAGCTGACCCAAACTAGCCAAAGGGATATTCCATACAATAGAACATCATGCTCAGCACATTAACTGGTGAGAGTTGGGCAGGAGGGGCGGACCACTGCTCAGGGACTGTCTGGGTATTTGTCAACAGGTGGTGAGCAATTGCATTGTGCATCACCTGTTTTATTTTCTCTGGTTTTATTTCTCTCTTTTTGTTCTATCCCTTTTCATTACAATAATAGTAATAATAACAACAACAACAACAATTATTATTATTATTATTGTTGTTGTTATGATATTTTATTTTAGTTATTAAACTGTCCTTATCTCAACCTATGTGTTTTACTTTTTTTTTCCCCAATTTTAGCGAGTGGCTGCGTAGTTCTTAGTTGCTGGCTGGGGTTAAACCATGACAACCTCCTTCTCCCCACTCCATTGAGTCTGAGCACATGTGTAAATTCCAGGGACAGCTCCTCATGTTCCCAGGCACATCTGTACCTTTTCCATTCCTAAAGGCCATCCTAAGCACAGGCCTCTTGATGAAGTCATTCCCTAACTGTTCTCTCAGCAAAAAGCCAGATGATACAGCCTTAATAAGAAAGCAAAGATTTTCACCTTGTTTTTGAAGCATATTTCGCTGTGTATCCAAGAGCTGTCGGCCACTATCTCCCCATGAGGATGCACTGTGTAGAGCAACAGTCTGGCACTGGAACCAACCTCCTCAGTGACAGTCAGGGTGATGGAGAATGTACCTCTGGGAGCTGTGGAAGGAACATGCAACAGCGGAGGAGAAACCAACAAAAGAGATTAGACAAACCTCAGCTTTGGTAGAAGGACCACATATTTATCCATAACCCACAAGCACCTTTAAAAAACAGGTAAGTTGGATATTGGAAGATTCATCTCTCAGCGGCTGAGGAACAGTTTCCGTCAGCAAGACAACAGATACAAACTGGAGGATGCTGAGAGCAGGCAGACTGCTTTGCAGAGAGGGGTCTGAGCTGAGTAGAAGTAGGACAGGGCAATCTGTGCATGAGAAAAGCACAACATTGCCTTTGGGTCTCAAACCTCGAACCTCCTACATGATCGAAGAAAGTGCTCTCTTAACACTAAGAAATGCAAAGGTCTTATCTACATGGATGACAACTACTAGAGCAGGGACAGGAAATTAAGCTTAAAACCAAAGGTGGCAAATAATAAACAAGTCCTATGTGTGAAGCGAAGCTTGCTTAAGCCACTTACTGAAGACTGGAAATAGACCAGGTTCTGCAAGAAAAGATGCTTTTAACAATGAAAGAACAAAGTTTAGTTTGCTGTGATTGGTAGGATCATTGTCATTTGTGGGTATTTGGAGACTTCTCAAAATGCAATGTATTCCAAGCAGTTAGCTGCTAAATATCCCTGTCAAGTGGGACACCTATTATTTCAAACTTTAAAAGTTTTAGTCTTCTAATTGGTGAAGACTAGGATGTCAAAGAATAGCTGTGAAACTGTAAATACTTCTTGGCAAGAAATAAAACAGAAGAAGGTTACATGCCTTGTGTTTGGTGACAACAAAGTTTTTATCTTTCAACTAACAAGATAAATTTGATTATGATATGGGGGGTTGGCTAGATGCTACAGCAAAAGCAAATGATACTTTGAGAGGTGACAGGCCCGGGGTTTAAAGACTCCTACCTCATTTAGCCTCAGTTCTCTGCTTTCATCCCTTCTTACAAAACTTACCAATGCTCTGATGCTAAGAACAATGTTCTGAAGTATCAGTAGTAAAATGGTCTAGAACTTACCACCAAATATGTTGACTTGCTTCTGGCCACTGAGAATAATTTTTCCTTTTGTCATCACCTAAGCATAGAAAAAATGCATGAGAGAGGATCAAAAGCACCTCCCCCCTCGTCCCACAAAATCATTGATTTTGAGTAATGTTCTGAGAGGCTTCAAAGGCCATCAAGTTGAGTTGTGATTTGTAGCCACTGTCTGGTCTGGAGATTTCTGCCTTATATGGTGTTCAAGAGAAGGTGAAAGAAAATAGATGTTTTGGGAGTCAAGGTTGCACTTACCACATAGTAGAAGTTTGTGTGCCTGGCATTCTCGTAGCCCTCACTGTTCAGGACATAGTGAACATTGATCGTTTGCTGCTGGCCACAGCTGACCTTCTCCTTCACTGGCTCGATTTTCACAAAGCTGTTGGTCCGTGAGTAGAAACGCCGGACAACGAATAAGGCTTGGGGCTCATCATCATCATTCCTCCAGATGAAGAAATCTGCACAGTCATCTGGTGCCTGCCTGACCTATGAAGCAGAAGAGTCATACATGGGGAATCAACAAAGTGGAAAACAAAAAAATGTCAGGCAGATGAGAGGTAAAGGCATCTTCCCTCTAAAATATTCTGTTGCAAAGCTGATTTTGTGGGGCTGTTTAAGACAAGAGCCAGAGCTGATGTGAAAAATTTATGTTTCACCAGTCTGGAGTGGGAGGCCTTCTGGACACCTTAATGTATCCAGACACCTGTGGCATACTGCAGTAGGGAGGTTTTTTCAGATCCTTTCAGGCTTGAGACAGATTGAATAAATTGCTAGGACTTCTTGTGAGTTAGAATGGCATTGTTCTCAAACAGTCTTCTTTTTCTCAGTTCCTTCCATCACACTGGAGAAAGGGCATGACAACAAGAGAAGAGCATTTGATGGTAACAGGCATGAATCTCTGCCAGCAGACATGCAGGGAAGCAGGCAGCAGCATGGAAAGAGGCTGGTGTGCATCCAGGCTGGGTGGGGAAGTCAGGGCAGTCTGTGAGGAAGGTCCTCTATCGCACAGAATAAAGAGAAAGAATATGGCTGCAGAAGAGGCTTCTGAGTGGAGGGAAAAGCAGGGAGGTGTTGATGATCACTGCAGCCCAAACACTCCTGGGGTGCAGTTTGCCACTTCCCAGGCACTGCTGTTCCCTCATCAGTTTCATACAAGTTGCAGGTGTTGGTGCACTACCTGCCTACTTTCCTCACCTGAAACAATCCTGCCATCACCCACTGATTGCTTCTAATCCCCTCTCTCCAATGAAGTATTGTTTCAGGAGTTAGACTGAAGCCTGCATATACTTACTCTCAACTTAAAACTGGGATCAAAGAAGTTGGACGTGTCGATGGAAAAAGCAGCAGTGCCGTTCTTGTCAGTGGTATAGTTGGCCAGATAGTTTTCATTGAGCTCCAGCAGGACAGTCTTATCGGCAACGGGCTCACCATCCACATTTGTCACAGTGATCTGAACACAAAGAATACCCAAGGAATTCAGAAAAATAAAACAACAAGAAGAATGGGAAATGATCTGCTCACCAGAGGACTTAAGCACTGAGGGCAGTTGCAGGGAGTAGAAATCAAGAGTGAAATGTATTTAAGAGGCAAATGCTCCTCAATGTTTTGAAGGAGCAGGAGTTCTGTGACAGGCAAAGGCAGGCAATTCCCGTCAGTGCAAGGACAAACTATATATGACAGGAGGAGAAGGAACTGTTTATATACATGATCTCATATAAAAGATTCTTTTAATCCTAAGTCCTCTATTTCTCTTCAGTGACTATTATTTTAATGGGCCATCACATAAGTTAAAGACTACTGAGTGAGAGATGATGGTTTAAATTCTTACCTCATGCTATCCCTTCCTGAGCAAATAGAAACAGAGGGACTCGAGGGCATGTACTCTTTGGAGAGCACTGATTAACAAACCTAAAGCAGTCAGATGACTTCTTGGCCACAGGTAGCCTGTGGAGCTCAGCAGCATCTCCAAGCTCCTGCTTACCCTCTGTCCCCATTGCATATCAGGATGATGCTGTAGAGCTCATCCTCTTTTCTATGCCTGGGTTTATCCTGCCTGTGAACGTTCTTAGGAAGTTGAAATGTGCTCCAATATCTACACTGCTTTAAGTAAACATCCCCAGGACTGTGTGATGCAACGCAGGGTAAATTCTACCTTCGGTTTAGGCACGAATGTTGCTGTAGTTTCTTGCAGACTCTTCTTCCCCATTCATATGACCTTTCACTTATCCAGCTAAGGCAGAAGAGAGGCCCTAACACTCCATGTATGATACAATTTTCTTATTTTCTCTAGGAGCATCTAATGTACCAACAGAACTATGCAGCAGTCACTGTCAGGCAGTGTTATGGGAATTTCGCAGCACAATTAGGGGACAGCCATAAATGGGGTAACACGGAGATCATCATGCTGGACCTCAGGGAGTTTTGATCTAAATGTATCCTCTCAGGTACCCACCTCACCAGAGTAAGGAATTCCCCTCTTGTAATAGAGATCCATATTCTTGAACATCACTCTGTCATTTTCTTGGTTGACTGCAACATAGTCATAGTCTTTCATCTGGATACCTGTGAGACACACCCAGTATAAAGAGGAGGAAACAGAAACCAGACATGGGCAGAAAAATGTTTCTTTTGAAAAGCTGTGTGGAGCAGACATGCTCTGGAGGGAGAGCTACATAAAGCATATAGTGATTGTTGGTTGTTTGCCACACAGATCGGGATCCAGGACGCTCCTCTCAGAAAGTACCACCTGAGAGCTTTACTCAGCTACTCCCAACCTCCATTTGGTGTTACCTGTGCCGTTTTCAGTGACGATGCTTTCTACATTGAGGCTGGTATACATCCTGGCATAGCTGCGGTAGAGCTGGAATGTTTTGACGGAGATGATGGTGTTGAGGCAGCCATCCTTCCCTAGCTGAAAAAGGAGCACAAAGGGGAAAGCCCATTTTTCTCAAGGTTTGGAAAATTGCTCCTGAATCTGTATTAGTGGGTCTCTGAAGAGCTTCACTGCCTCTCCTCACATCTTCTTCAGCTCTTCTTTTCTACTCACTCCCCTCCTACCTTATACTTCTCACTCCCTGGCTCCCTTCCCAGCTCATTGTTTCAATAACTTTTACCCTTGCACCTGGAAACCTGTCTCCTCATTCCCCCTAGTCCTCTATGCTCATGCTCCCTCTTAAATCCATCTTGCGTGATGCCTGAGCTCTATGACCAGAGCACTTTGAGTCTGATCTAGTGAAGAAGTTAATCATTAGTTTTACATTAAGTGTCCTCAAAGGCTTCCAGTAGAGGTCTGCTGGTTAGATTTGGTAAGAACACAGCTCCAGTGTTTTAGGAATGATCATAGATTTATAGTTTCATAAGCTTCCCTCCCTCCTACTGACTCTTTCTGAGAGAAAATTCAAAGTCTCCTAAGGAGGTCATTGGTAAAAACTACATTCATGGTCTTTCTGCGTTACCTGTGAGATAGTGAGAAAAAACATGCCTCTGGGATTATCTCTCTGGTGTTCCCCGGGAAATGAATGAGGCCACCAAACACTGTGCTATATGTTGGGTAGTAAAGCTGACTAGGAAGAAAGGCCTTGCCCTGTATCATACCAGTCCAGTGACAGCTTCACAGGTTTCTTTCTGTTTTTTCTCACATCGTGGACTATAAAAGCGATGCTGACACACATTGATTCGGGCATTCCCTTGCACCGGTTGGCCATAAGTGTACCTAGGAGAGGAAGAGACACAACAATCCAATCACGTGCACTTAGTATGAAACCTGCAAAGATTGCAGAGCAATGTAGACTTTAAAACCCTTAGGAGTGCCCAGAGCACAGACAGAAGAGCAGCTGGGGTTTAGGATCAGTTTAGCCCTAGCAGAATTTCCTTCAAGAATTTTTAGGCTGTTTCTGGCACCTTGTTAAAAAAGCCTGCTTTTGTCTTGGTGTAGTCATTCTTCAAGCTCTAAAGTGGTGCTCGACTCAGGGTTGGGATATCATTCCCTGCTGCTTGCTTTTCTCATTAGTGCCTTAGACAAAGCAGGACATATTGCAGAATGATCCCTGTTCACCCCTTTATCTCATGCCACCCTGTCCTTTGGCCAGCAATTTTAATGATAGACTCTCCTTCTGCACTATTTCTCACCTTTTCTGTAATACCAAAAAATAACAGTTAGCAAGTACGTACTGCTTGATATATTCAAACTGCTGGACACACACAAACTCTCCAAGTTCTAATTCTGCAGCAGAAGGAGAGTTATCATAATTCATGTCATGAAAACCATAGCTAAAGGAATTGCTCTAACCCATACTCTGAATCAGCAGGAGGGTCCCTGCTTCCCAGTGTGGCACACCATCCTCTCTTCTGTGTTTCTTGTGCACAAATGTGCTGTTCTCAGCTCTGATACTTACGAAGCACAAACGTTCACTCTGATTTCTTCATCAAAGAAAGAAATCCTCTCTGGCACACTGGTTGTCACTTCAAATTTCGGCAGCACTGAGAATGCAATGTGAATATGAATGATCAGCAGTTGCATGCCATAGGCTGGTGCGTGTGTGGAAGACAGTGAAAAAACAGTTGGCAAAAGTATTTGCACCAACAAAGGTGAGGAAATGATTCAAAGAAAAGTCTAACTAGGAGCTGGCTGTAGGATATTTTTGATGAAAAATTAACCTTTAGTGGTAAGATGAATAACTTCTTTAAAATGCAATAATAATCATACTAATAATGATAACAGCCACAGTAAGAACTGTGATAAATCACTTTAATGGGCTGTATATGTTCTTCAAGAGAAAGGTGGGAGTAATGCTGATGTTTCAAATTAGTTAAGCCCTGGAGAACAGAAGTTATCATTCAATCTGGTCCCACTGAAGGAGATAAACAACTAAGTGAAATAGTAAAATGAAACAGGTCACTGTCACTCTCTCTTTACAGCTTATCTTTTGTCCCAAGTTACCAGCAATAATAACAACATAGCTGGAAAAGGCCTTTTTCTCATGCGCCTGTACACAGGAGACTGGAAGGTATGAAAGAGCTCTGGAGGGTAAGCAGGAAAGGTGCTTTACTGCCCCTACAAAAAAACCCAAACAACTGGGAGTTGTCCAAGCCTTCTCTGGGGACTACTAAGGAAAACCTGCCACTATAAGACCAGAAAACTTGTAAAATCAGAACGAATTTAGGAACTCCCTTGATATGGTCTATTCCAGAGAGTAAGCAGGTCACTGTGAGTGCTTCGGCACCTCCACTACCCACTGTTTTCCATCTTGAACTATCCAGCCTCTCCTGGTAATAGTCCGGTACAAATCATTTCATCTGTTTGATAGATAATATCTTCAGATTTCTACTGCATATTTTAGCCTAGTGCTCTTCATACAGTGATGACCTCCACAAAACAGGACAGGCCTCACTCATTCATTTTTCCTCTGAACAGATGGGGAATGTAAGGCTTGAGTGATAGGATGTGGGTTCCAAAGTCACACAGTGACTTTGTGCCAAGCCCAGAAAAGAATTAGACTCCTAATTTAATTCCCGAAAAATGCTGCCTTTCTCAGCATTTCTTTTTTCCCTTCTTGCTTTCACTTTCTCCACCCAGCTCTCTCCATGTCTTTATCAGGCAGGAAGTGTAGAATTCAAAGCACTTAAACTCTGCACTAACATCTCCTATCTGACTTAGGCAGAGCCAGACTCATTGCTGTTGCTGGGCAGTTCACAGCCTTTGCTTACCATATTCCTCCACTGTGAAGAACTGGTACTGTTCTTCACCTGAATTCTTCTCCACAGTAATGTGGTAGGATCCCAGAATAGGCTCTGGAATTAGTGGAAAGGAGAGCTGGACAATTCCATGCTTAGATGCTACCTCCAACCACTGGAAGATCTTGTTTTGCTCTGGATCCTGAAGAGTGGGAGAAAGAGATGTACCAAAACCTTTATCACCCTGTTTCTTGTCTTATTGCCTTCTTCCAAGTTTTGTATCCTGGCATATTGGCTAAGTGCATCACCAGGTGAATGTGAGTTTGGGCTGATGACGTGTGATCTGACTTCCCGTTAATTTTCCAGATCTGTTTGTGTATTAGACAAGCCTAAGTTTATGTTTAACTGGAAATTAGCTACACTGTCAGATGATCTCAGATCATCCAGGAATAGTACCTGACTGGGACTCAGGTTGTATATCTGTAGTTCTTCTAGCATAAGCCTTTCTGACCCAACTCCTTCTGTGAAACAGGATAATTATGCTGACCTCCTTTAGAAAGTGTTTTGAGTTCTAGTGATGTGAAATGGGGTAAATTCACTGTTAGTCTGTCCCCCAGCAGAACATGACTTTTTAGAAAGTTGTTATTCTTATGCCTGTATGAGAATGAGGCTATTTCACCAGCCCGTTTACTGTAGTCCTACCAAAGTAGGACTACACTGAACACTCTTGTTTGAATCCTAGTGAAAGACACAGCAACAACCCCAGGCCATCTCTGACTAACGTCTCCAGTTCTGCTGATTTCTTCTCCTCTAGTGTTTGATAATGGGTACTGTTCAACCTCAAGTCTGTTGGCTTTAGACAGCGTGCTCTGGATGAGAGTCCCTCAGCTATTGACACTATGATGAAACACAGTCTTTCCAAAGCAACTTGTTCTTTAATGACATGTTGCATCTCTTACCTCAATGGTGATCCGGGGATACTGGAGAAGGAAAAAAAGAGAAAGAAAAAAAAAGATCAGAACATCAAGAAATTAACTGTTGAGCTTGAGAAATACTAGAACATAAAGAAGGCTGTGAACATCTTTCTCTGGATGCAGAAGACTGGGCCAGGGAAACAGTTTGAAACTTATGTCTGTAACTAAAGACATAATTTTAAGAGAATAACCTGTTTGTGAATTTATCTTTTCTACAAAAACATCCAGTCTCTTTCTACATATCTGGGGCAGGTGAAGTGATTACAAAATCTGTGTTGTGAGAGATCTGCAGGAGTGCTTTCAGACCCTTTGCCCTCTATAAAGTCAGGGAAAGAGTGGAGTGTGAAGCTAAGGAGTTACAGCAGTTCTCCAAAAACATCAGAAGGCCTATCCCAGGTCCTTTTATTCTATTTCTGAGTGAGAGAGTCTCAGTGAACAGGTAGCTCAAGAAGGTGTTTGAAAAATTTTGACTATCACTCATACTTACTGTCTCCTGAACAGGTCTGAACTGGGTGTCTAAAGTGATCACACGAAACATCACTGAAAAAGATGTAGGACAAAAAAGGATCATTTACTTTAGCAGTGGTCACTTTCAACATACAACTGAAACGAAGTTTGCCCAGGCTTGTAGGGAGAGCTAAAGAATCCCCAGAGAACTAGAAAGGATTTGGTTATCTTAGCCAGTGAAAGAGAAAACCAAAATAAACTTGTCAGCTGAAGTATCTTCAGTTCTGACCTACTGGGACTAAAGCAACCTCTATAGTAAATACAAATACTCTGTACTGCCTTCAATTCTTCTTGAAGGACTCAGCTCTTTGAAGCATTTACTAAAAAACTGTTTATACAAACCAATTCAATGGAAAATTGAAGCGAAGGAGGAATTTGTCTTTATTCTAAGTATAAACCTTGTGCAATACTGAAGTATAATTATACTAAAGAGATAACTAACTATACCACAGCTAGTACTGTCATTTAAATATGATGGACTCAGTGCTGTGAATCAGATTAGCAGTTAAGTAGAAAGAGCTGTTGACAGGAAATTACATGCTTACTTTATTTTTATATGAATTTTATTAATTCCAAGCTTAACCTATTATTTTCTGTATTTTTAAGGACACTTTTTATGTGACTGACCTCAGTAAACCTGGTAGAACTCAAGATCCTATACGTGCAATTAACTCAGTAAAAACACATGAACTCTACCCATCTGTTGCAACTTTGTGAATTGGTTGTATTTCTCACTAACTTTTGATGAGCCCAACCTCAGATGACAATTATACACTATCTGAAGGATTGCTCATGGCCGTCACAGGCCATAGCCTTTTATTCCACGAGAGGAAGTCCTTGTCATTCTAGACCCACCCTTGTACTCCGTTTCCCAGTTCACTAGTTGACTCAAACTCCTCAGCCACCTTTTTGCCCTGGTTTGTAGATGGGTTTGTCCGTCTGGATGAAGACAGTATTATCCACATTCTGAATCGCCACTGATCTTCTCTCAGCTAAGTTGACTGTGGTGCCTTTGGCAGAGAAGGAAATGAATGCCAGGGGGTCAGAAGTGGCAGGAGGAACCTGGAGAGAAACGAAACCCCAGAGAAAAAGTGGTAAATGAGATATGTTGAGGTCCCCTGATGTCCAAGGTCTTTGAGTAAGATACTGACTGTCAAGTGAGTCATAAATAGTTTGTGCAAAGTCATGAGCAGCCCCATCTTTGCCAATGAGATAGTTTCTGGGAATTTCTGCTGTGGAAGTCCCATAATTTGTCATCATGTACTAAGTTTTTAAGCTATGCCCTGTCCTACGCATTTCCTCATCTCTTGTAGCTACCTGCCTATATGCAGGTTGCCCCAGTCATAGAGCTCAATTCTGCAGTGTTTTCTCCTGCTGCATCCTGGAAGACCTAACCTTGGGACTTGTTTATCATATCTGTCCAGATCTTGCAGGAAAGGGAATAAGCACGTCTTAGCTGGGTTCTCCAGCTTGACAGTGATGACAGTCCCATGGGGTGCATGCACTTGTGATGGCAATCTAAAGCTTATTTCTCCTCACTCTGTAAATGGAGATGAAAAGTCTTTCTCCAGCTTCCCCCTACAACCCATATGTCCTTCTTTTTCCTGTCTATATTGTCAGCCTTTCCAGCAGTTTATCTTTTTTCATCCCATCCCCTGCCGGCACTCTTCATCTTCATGCCCTCACTGACAAGGAGAGTTGCACAGCTCAGCTTCTACGCCTGCTTCGGTAGTCTCAAAAGAGAAAATACCTTGAACTCGCAGCACTTGAAGGAATCATTCTTTGTCACAAATTCCTCAAAGAGAGTCTTCTGGACACTGCCATATTCCAGGACGATGCTGACGGACAGAGGCTCACTGAGGCCGTGGAACTGCACACAGGCTGTCTGTGGAGAGTCGCTCCGCACTACTGTTGGGACCAGCAGCACATACTGACTGTAAGAAGGCAAGACCAGAACAGAGAGTTCAGTCATGGAGGAAATTCAGAGCAAACAGGAGAGGAAAATATCACAGAAATGCTGTACGTGTGAAAGAAGACATGGTCCAAAGCTTGCTCAGAACCAGTGGAAGGATTTCCATTTCTTTCAATGAATTTTGAATAATATGCTAAGAAAGTACAGATGACAATTTTTTTGTCCCTCACAGTTCTTTCTGAGCTGAAAGACTGGCATCAGTCTATGCAGTCTCTTACCCAGCATGATACCGCATCTTTCTATTCCAGGTATTTACACAGCTCCAATTACTAAAGTGTCTAAACACCTGACACGCATAGCTGCATTTATCCTCCCATGACCTATACGTATACTTAAACCTCTGGAACCTCTCATACGGAGGAATGATATTTAGCTTCTTTTTTGAGATCAATGACAAAAATACAAGTTAATGGTTGCAATAATTTTTAAATTTCTTTTTCTCTGGATATCTCTCCCTCCAGGAAAGAACTGACATAAGTCAATCAGCATAATGCATAAGAAATGATCCTGCTTTTCCATTTTGCAGACTATTCCAGGGAATGCTCAATCTAACCTGCATACTCTATTCTGTTTCCATGCCTCTCCCTGTGTGGCTTCCTTCGCTTCTTTCTTCCACTGAGCTTTTTTGGTTACACTGCTCTCTATAATTAGGGCAGCCTTCCTTCCCCAAATTCTTCCTCTGAAAAATAATCCTTCAGATTTGCTATATTTGTCTAAGGTTCTGTTGCTGGCCAAACTAGGTTTTCCAAATAACGTATGACAGAACTGACAAGTTGGTTCTGCAGCACAACATGAATCACAAAATCATTTCTTGGTAATCTGATCTTTTCCCTTTTTTTCTCCCACATCTTTGCTTGCTCATACTGCCTTTATTGTCATTTTCACTTGCCCACATCAGACTGCACAATATTCAAAGACCAAAAGTAAAATGGTTAAAACCAGCAGTGTATCTAAGACAGACTGACTTTCACAGTGTTTTTTAGAACTTTTCAGAAGGGTATTTAAGCTCTAATGTTGTATTTTTGAAAGTTGTGGCTGAAATCTTCTGTATGTATAAAGCCATGAACATCGATAGTGCTGTATAAGCTGTGACAGCACAGCAAGTGCAATGCTAATACTAGTACTGATGCTGATACTGATGCCATCACTAATACGAATATAAATGCAAATACAAATATGAATACTAAAATGAATATGAATATTAGGATTGCCATTCAGCGTAGTACCAGCCATTATCTGGCCTGTAAGCAGTTCCTCATACACTGTGCTCTCTCTGTACTGCTGATGCATATCAATCTTGATCATTAGTATTACTTGTTAATCCAGTCTTGAATCTCCTCCCCACTTTACTCATGCACTTCAGACTTCATCTACTCCAGTTCTAGATTTCTGTCATTCAAACCAGATTTAATAGCAGTTTTGTCATGGAGACCATCATTCCAAATCATCCTTCAATGTCATCTACTTCCATTTCAGACACATTTCTCAAACATGCAGTTTATTATATATCAGCATCCCAGAGGAAACAAACTGGCGGGAAATAAAATATGTTATCATAAAAACATAGAATGTATGATCTCTTACGGTTCAGAAGATACTGTGGCAATCCAGTTCAAGGACAAAATGCTCAGAAGAATCCTTGACCACATCTCTGTCCGTGAAGAAAGAAGAGAGACTGATCTCAAGTGGACAGCCTGTCTTCTGGCTTTTAAAGTACCCCAAGACGGTGCTCCTCCTCCCACGGCTACAATCATATTCTAACAAAATATATCTACATAAAATTTGCATAGGTTCATCTTCCTCTCTGCTGTCTGTTCTCACACTCCTTGAACTCTCAAACAATAGCTTAGGAAAGCTCTCATATTTCACATAGCTTTGTGAGGTATTGCAAGCCAAACCGGTTCCTGAATGGAACATCTGAATGTTTTATTGAAGCCTACCTCTCTGATTATCATGTCATGGGCTGTAGGTTCCTTAATATTTCAACTTGTTAGTATTTGCCACTGCTTAAGTATTTCCTTGTTCTGTGACGATCTCCTCTAGATACATCTCACAAAATACAGTGCTATTATGTGCCTGCATAGGGGCCTGGGCAGTAATAATACAGCATCAGACTATAGCTGCATGCAGTATGACACAGAAGGAAACTCCTAATTGCAATCTGGATTTCTCCCTGCACACAGTAACATTCAGCAAGGAATGGTGTTGGCTAGTTGTCTACCATTTTTGCAAGTGGTCAGGAGAAGCATATCTGTAGGGAAAGGAATCTGATAGCGTTACTTCATTTGTTCACTCATCTATCTGTCAGTCTGCTTTTCCCTCCATCTCTGCTCCCCCATCAAACAACTTGTAAGCTTGCTGGTGAATTTTTAGTAAATCTGACTGAGAAGAAGTTTCAAAATAATCAAGACATATAATCATAAAATAATTTAGGTAGAAAGGGACGTCCTGACATTATGTGGTCCAATCTCTCCTTTTAAGCAGGGCTAGCTTCAAAGCTTGTCCAGTCATGTTTTGAATATCTCCAAGGATGGAGAGTCCACATCATCTCTGGACATCTGCTTCCATGCTTAACCATTCATGTTGTGAAGATTTTTTCCTTATATCAGAATTTCCTGTACTCTGACTTGTGTCCATTGCTTCTTGTCCTTTCACTGTGCACTCCTGAGAAGAATTTCCTTGATGTGTTGGCTGAACTCTTGGCAATACAGCCTGAATGCAGGAAACTAAATAATCTATCGTAGTGGGGGAGTGCATTCTCACTTTTACATAGGTAAAGAAAAAAATGAAACAAAACCAAAGTAAGGTAGCCAATCAACATGTCCGTAACTGCAACCTAGGGGAAGTAACAGGCAATTTCCTTTCCTCTTCCTCAGTCAAACAGGTGATGAATGGAAGAAGGAAGCTGAATATACTGTAGGAATAATTACACACAAGAAAGACAGCTAGGGGCACTGAAAAAGGTATTAGGCAATGCAGAGTGGTCTGAAGTTATTTCAGCGATAAGGGGTATGAGAAGGAAATGAGGACTATTACAGTGATGTGGTGCAAATGGGTGTGGGACTGCTGAAAGCCAGATTCTCTGAATTTCACTTCTCATGATATAATACATTCTTTGCTACTGATTCAGCCATACAAGGATTATGCTTTCCATCAGCATAGGTGATACCCTAAACCACCCATGGCTAACCAGCTTACCTACCCATCTTTCAATGAGGCTTTCTGATGACCAGGTTAGGAGACAAAGAAAACTGTCCCGAGTGCTGCTGGAGCTACTGTGTATTCCCACTGAGTTACTAGTGAGAAATATTGCACACAGCTTCGCAGAATGACCTGACATTAAACTGACAACACTGCGTGGTAGGTCGGTGGTGTGCAAACAGGGTGCTTACATTGTGAAGAAAGCTGCTGCATTAGTTGTAATGAGGGCAGAAGACAGCTAAGAATATGTTGTAGACATGTTTGTATTTTCAGCTTTGAAATGCCTCAGACCCCATGTCTTATTTTAAACAGGTACTAAGTAATAGACAAAAAAGAATTAAGGAGGGAGAAGGAAATAGCAATCAACTCCAGAAGCTCATCCTTTATTTAAGTGTAGCATGCCTTTAGCATGAATGTAAGAGGGATTTCTTGTTGATACACAGACGTGGAAAAGAAAAAGATAAAGCATTTGAAAAACAGAAATCTTAGAAGACATTTTGTTCAGACCAATTGAAGAGTATATGTTTCTCTGTAAACAAGCTATTAAATTAATTACTTTACTGAAATTACTGATCCCAGAGGACCTCTTTGTATTCTAGCAATGTTGTAATAGAAAAAGTAAGCTCAGATATTTATGCACATCACTACCATGTCAGGGATAATTCTTAAGAAGAGCACAGTGCAATGGGGAAATTATTCCAGTTGTCTCTGGTAGGAAGGAAAACGAAGTTTTGCGTTGTATGATTAAGAAGCTAGGGGCAGAAGGGGGTTAATCATTTGGAAGCAAAAAGATCAGGATTTAACATGAGGAAGATAACGAACCTAACACCAAGCAGTTGTTACAATACAGACACACAGAGGCACCTTGATACTGGATGTTATATAAACCAATCTGTTGACCTTAGTCTGGCCCTGCTTTGTACTGGCATAAGGAAAGATGTAATTGGAGATCATGGTTTGGCTAGAAAATTGATGAAATAAGGAACAGTGCCAAATGCACTTCTAGACTAAAACAACGCAAATACAGGCTTAAGTATCACATATATACATATAGTTACAAAGTAGGGTCATGTTGCATGCTCTTTGGACAGCAGAGAATCAGGATGTCTTCACCTTATTCAGTTCAGACTTCAGAAAGTTACTGCATTTTTTCTCTCTTATGAAGAAATTTTACATACACATCCTTTTTCTTTTTTTCTCCTCCATTCTTTCTCTAGACAAGTCAGAGGGATGATCATTGCAGTTGCATTGGAAACATGTTTTCCACAAGTCAGTTTTCTTTCAAATAAAGCTGAATTTGCCAATCCATTTTATCACAGCGAATGCACCTGTCCTTCTCTTTTACCCTGGGCACACATACATGGCAGGGCAATGTAAAGTTTTTCAACCAACACTGACCCTACTCACTTTCTGAAAGCAGTTCAGTTCAGTGTTTTGTATGTACACTGCACTCACAACAGACAATACGATGAGGTTGTGACTAGCCCACCTCTGATAACTCAGATAGCTTGTATAAAGCTTCTCAGATGTCCCTACACTGTCCCAAAATGCCTAGTATAGCTGTATGTGCAGAATCTAGACACCAGATGTAGTCACAAATTCAAAAATAAATACATCAAAGAATGTCCATTTGCCATGCAGAACACTGCATAGTCTGAAAGTGGAGCTGAGACTTTCAAACTCTTGGTCAATACAGATCTAAGTCATGCCTGTTTTCCTTTGTGACAGAGAAACAGCAGGAAGCTCAGTGGAAATATGAGCAGCTTTCAACAGTGAAGCCTTGGATTTTCCAGAGGAATGAGTAATATGCAATTACTTGTTTCTCTTCTATGTCTCCACTTACATTTGCATAATACTTAAGGACTAAGAGTACTTTCTAAGTCATGACTTCACCTGAGATGACGTATAAACAATCCACCCCACACTACAACACTTGTTTGATTGTCTAGTTTCTTTCTCTAAAATGGTAGATGTGCGGCCAGAGCCCCAGCTTCCATTCCACTTAAGCAAAAACCCTCACCAACAGTCCTAGGCTATTTGCTAGCCTGTGGTCTTCTCAGGAAACTCTATTGTAATCTGAGAAATGCTTCCCCAGAACACATTTATCAAACCCACTCTGTCAAAACATTTTGTTTCAAAAAGCCAGCATATCTCTGAATAATATTGTATGTATCTCAGAGTTTGGATAGTTTGGACGAATTTGCCATCTACAAGCTTTTAGTTTGCAAGTGATGGTATTTCTCAGAATATTTGTTGGCAACAGGCAGCTTGTTGGTAGGGTATGCTGTATCATTTCATGTTGAATGGATGGAACATTTTTCTGATATTTCTCATTTTCTGTAATAATAAAGATTGGGTAATATTAAGCATTGTAACACTGTTATATTGAGAAGAGTAAACAGCACACTGTTCAGTCCCTGCAAGATCTTTGCTACAGATAGACTGATAGTAAATTAACTAGTATGTTATCAACATCATCTTTCTGGAACATATTTTAGCCCTGCCTATGAAAAATAAAGTATTACATCCTCATATGGCATGAAACACTTGAAATACCATCCATTCTTCTTGATCTATAAAGTGTAATGTATACAGACATCACTGAAAAACACCTGCTGTGTCTAAATGATGAAAATAGGAGGACATAAGCATAGCAAGGCAGGAAAAAAAGAAGAGTTTAAAAAAGACTAACAAACAATCAAAACTAATAATCAATCTTTCTTCAGAAACAACAGGAATAAGAAGCCTGCCAGAGAATCCACAGGGACAAGAATGAGGCATACAGAAGATGAGGTCAGGAAGAATGCAGGAGCCGTGCAAACAACCACTATTATTCCCTATTGTTTCAGTTAATCTAATAAATATCAAATATTACTGTATTTAAACAAACCAGTTGATACCAAAATTTTGTTTCTCAAAAAATAAAACTCCCAACAATCTACGAACAATGTAATTCTGATGCAATAATTATATTGCTGCCATTCTGAATTAGCTCAAAATCTTGAACCAATGACATATCATTTTAATTTAAGATCTGGTTTTTACAAACCTTTCTCATAAGAGATCACGAACATGTGTTTCACTTGATCAGAAAGGACAAAAATGTGTGTCAGGGAGCCTTTCAAAGGATAAAAATATTTTTTTCTTCAGTAGAAAAGTTGCCCTTTTCAGTATTTTCCTTGGTCCCTTATTCATATTGTTCTGTTGCTTGAGGTGAAGATAGGCAGACTGATGCACTGGGCTTTACAAAAAGCAAACAGTAATTGAGTTAAAAATAAAGAAACATATTTGAGACCTTCCCTTTTGAAATGTCAGTATCTCAAATTTTGGATTCCATTACAAAGAAAATGAATCAGAATTGGTTCCCTCTAGATTCAGATTCTAAATAACCTCCCACTCCCTGTGGATAAAGGAGCTCATCTGGATTTCAGAAAGAGAACAATACACCAGCCCCCAGACTAGCCCACTCAACAATCTCCCATTTCATGGAATCCCCTTCTTTTACCCTTTTGGAAACAGGGTGTGTGAGTCAAGGGAATATTTTGCAATCACAGGCAAGCCAGGCTTGAGACCTAAAAACATTGCTGCTTTTCATTCTCTGGGATCATCAGGATGATCCTTGCCAATAGATGTTTCACAGGGTATGCTCAGGTTGAAGCTGTAGTTAGACCATGAGCCAGGACAGACTCCCTCTGCTCACTCTGTAGCACCAGCTAGAATCGAGTCAGAACAAGCGCCTAAGTGCAACAGTTCCCAGGCTGCATGGTTCAATGAACCACTACCAAACAATCATAAAGACAAGGGGACTACCACGTGCAGATAAGCCGGCAGTTTGATCATGAAACTTCTAATTGAACACACCACAAAGACTAGATGATCTCATGGATAAGACAGGAACTAGTTAATACGGTCTTACGGGCTGCCAGTGGTTCAGGAGAATCAGTAGTTTAAAGACATAAGAGATATCATATAAAGTGATGTCATTGTTTTTTAAGACCTGATTTTCCCAGTCGTTTGAGCAATGCATGAGTAATGGCTCCAACACATGCGTCACAACTCCAAGACTTCCATTTCATACAAGACATTTTTTAGGTGTGTTATTTCATCTAACAAAGGCTTGAGGGCTTCTGAAAACTTCTTCCTGGTGAGATGAAACAACTGCCACATGCAACTGTTTCAAGCCACATGCACCTGCTGTGCTACCCACTGTAATTTTGCAAGGGGCAGTGCTCAGTGAGCTACTCTGTAAGCAACAGGGTGCTGGAGAAGTGTGACTCTTCAGGCAGCAAAGCAAGGCTTTTGCATCCCTCTCCATTCTGCCTGAAGAGTCAGTCATTCTTTCAGGGACCAGGGACCAAAGACTGTAGCTCAAATCACTTTGTGTGGCCACCTCACTTTTTCCAGCCAACAAGATCACCCTGCAGGTCATCCCCTTGAAGAACTTGCATCTTCCAGGAGAAACACTTTAGATGCTACAACGCCCTAAGAGTGTTTTACAACCTTTCCTTCCCTGTGTACCTTCACACAATACCACTGCCACAGGTACAGCTCACATGGTCATCCCCTGCCCCTTCAGTAACACCTCATCTTCTGGCTATATCTGCACTATAAGATCACTTGGCTCCCATATCCTAGTTCCTAGCTTGTCCACCCTGCATGGATGTCAATTCACCACAATAGGGAACTATTTTGGAATGAACCAACCAGTTCCTTCCAGAAGGAAACCTAGGTACAGTTCTGGAGACAATTCATGGCAAGGAGCACTACTGGTAGTCATGATGGGTTGGACCAGAGTATGGTAGGTCCTCTTTTTGCTTTGTCAGTAGGCTCTGGACTTGCAGTCACCTCCACATGCTTTCATTGTACATCTCAGGACATGTGACACTTAACCTTTTGGACTGCAGCAAAGTTCTCATGTTACTTCTACATTTACAGAGAAGACCTGGGCCTAATACTGTGCAATTCAGCCACTCCAATCTGTACTAGAGCTCTAAGTTGGTGGACACAGGACATTTAGCATCACATGGTTCAATCAAAGATCCCTCCCTAAAGAGGATGCATTTAGCAATAGAGATACTGTCCCTGTCGCTCCTTTTGACTGCCCTTTGGTTACAGCAGGAAATATGTGAGCATGATATGCGATATTCAGGAAGGTTAGTTTCCTCTGCAGCAGTGGGGGGAATCTATTTACATGCTTCAGTGGAGTTACTCTTTCCTGTTGCTATCTGAAAACCTGCAGTTCATACTGAGTAATTTGAGCTCTGCAGCTTTGCTTGTGGGGTAGTGACCCACAGCAACTAGCCAACAATGATCTCAGTGGGAAATGCTTAGATAAGACATGCAAACTCCGAAGTATAAGTCATCCTAATTATATTGTCTAAAAGGAAAAATTCAGCCTATAGACTGGGAAAGTGAAACACAGTGCAGTCAAGAGTCTGGATCAAAATGTGTCAAATAAAAGTGTAAAGCAGATTCCCATTTCCATGCTTTAATTTCCAGAATGTTCTTTCTCAGTCAGCCTGTAGTTGGGAACTGATGTTAGAGGAGCACTGGGCTGCACCACAGCTATTTCACAACAGCAGCAAGAACTTGATGAGTATCTCCCTTCACTAGGTAACAACAGCAGCCCAATGCTGAAAATCATCTGATCTTGGAAGCTGGATATTTTCACTCTTACAAGACAAGAAGCTACTTTCTGCCAGTGAGATCTGGAACCAAAAGTGGTTGTGGACTCTGGATCAAAAGAGACTGTGCAGTCCCAAAGATAATTTTGGATTTTTTTCTATCTTTATATAGCACATTCTAGCCATGGAGATCATTGTCTATCTGTTTTACCTAACCTGATAATATTTTGGCTTGCAAGAGCCCAGCTGCTGATGGGATCCACATTGTACATATACATATGTGTATATATTTCACATTACTGGACCTCTATCCTGCTCAGCCAGGGAGGAAAAAAAGGAGGCAGGCTGTTGATGCCATTTGTGTTCATGGGAGTGCATTGTGTGACTGTGTAGATCTGTGTGGTTGCCATCTACGTATGTATATCCGTGGTGTGTATGTGCATTTGTATGTGTGTACCTACTGGGAATAAAATACTCACTACTGGTTGCACCTGGGGACAAGGAGCTGCAGTAACTTCACTGCCAAATTTGGGCTACTAAATTCTGCCCTCCCTAAGAATCTTTTGCAATGTGCCCAGTATAAAGTACATTTAAAGATTCAAGCACAAGCAGAGGGCTCTGTCTACTGTATGATTAGGGAAGACATTTCAGTAGAGAGGATGTTGAAGACATGAACAGAGCTTAGAAGAATGTTACATTATTTGAAAACTACTTCTGTGTAAACTCATAATTCATGTTCTTTCCTAAGAGAAAAAGAAGATAAGCAGAAGCACCAGTGTCCTGGTCTATTCACCAGTTTAAATATTTGGTATTTATTAGTCCTCCTAGCTGCTGAGCTGCTAAAAATAAGGCCATAATGAAAAAAAAAAAAAGTTTCCTTAAATTAACAGAAAAATGCTTTGAAATATAATTTGTGTTCAGTGTTCCTAAAGAACCTTACATGTAACTGTATAACTGAAAGCAGGGAGGCCTTACGCTGAAAGCCGTGTCTCTAGAGGCAACGTACCATTAAGTAGGAGCTTTACTTTTTTGTAGTTGAGAAATACCTCAGAAACATATTTGCAGCAACAGCTAGAATAAGAGAATAAATCTAGGCGTGGCCCAAGCCTGCGTTTTATTGTATGCATCTTTATTTTTAGTAGAAGTGCTTTTAATTGTGTAAACAACATCCAAACCCTTCACTTCGTTGGGTTAGTAATTGCTCTAATTTTCAGTGTGCCTGAATCTGATAGGAACAAATCATCTCTCTCTTGAAGCATAAATATAGTTTGATCAGTGCTGAAAGCAAATGCTTTGGGCCACCAACAACTGAAGGAAAATCTGAAGATCCCTAGAACTGGGCTATGCCACCTTCCAGTATATAACTGGGGACTGGTGCTGCTGTGGAAAAGGAGACTACTGAATTCAGAGCTCCTCTGGCAAGAGTCAGATAGTAAAAGGACATCCTGAAACTGAAGGAATAAGCCCTTATCACCGCAGTGACATCAGCCACTACGTGGTTTCCCCATGCTACTGTGAACACCAGATGTATATATTCATTATAATCCTGGATTACACTGTTGTGTTGCAGCCTTGTTCAGGCTGAATAGGAAGAAATAAAAATAGCAGTTCCTGAGGGAACACAAGAACAAGTTGTGTAACATAGCTGAGGACTCTCCTACACAGAGGGGAATGAGGCCCTCCAACCACAGCCCAAAGCAGAGCTGGTACGGAGATGATGCTGCAGCCGTAGGATCCTCTCCTGTGTCGCTTGGACAGCAGCGCCAAACCACCCTTACAAGATGTGCAGAAATAGTATCACTATAAACAATGATTACAGTTTTCATAATCTGGGGATGATTACCCAGTAATTAAGGAACAATCACACACAGCTCTTCAAATGGCGTGCCCAGCTGTTCTGGGACTGCCAGGAATCAGGAGTGGCAGCCGCGGGTGTGGCAGGAGGTGCATGGACAAGCAATCAGGAAGCAAAGGGAAACTAAATACAAAGCTGTCACTGGATAGATGTTCCTGCGTCAAATAGAGCAGGGCAAATACTCACAAACACTACAGACAATGGCTGATAAGGATAGAGACGGGGAAGTGCGCTGAGGAGACAGATGAGAGGGACTGGTGGCATTGGTAGGGGTCACCCTAGGTACATCTCCTGTCAGCAGGCTGGAGCAGGCGTTGGGCAACTGATGTCCCTGGGAGATCAGGAGCCACCTCCTGAGCAACACCATGACACCTGCAATCTCCCTACCCCGTGTCTACAGGGAGGCTCTGGCTTTCCAGGCAGCAGGCAAAGCTCTTCAGACAGAAGAAGAGAGAAGGGAGTGTTTTACTGTAGCAGTACATGGACTCAGTAGCGCCTGTAATTTATCTACTTCTCTGTTACTTATTGCCCCCAAAGGGAGCTGTTGGGCTGCAGGGACCCACCAGACTTGACATGTTTGTCGTCCCTGTCTGGCCCCTGGTGTCTGATGAGAGCTGAGGGGACAGAGCCCCATGGAGGTACCAGGGGAGCTCTCATGGTGGGGCACTAGTGTGCTGAAGACACCAGTGGCTTTCCTTCTTCCTCTCCTTGCACTGACTGTGCTGTGTTGTCAGCCTCTGCAGGGGATTCTTTCAGCGATACCACTGAAGATTTGAGGACACTGGATTTTGCAAGGTGATCCAGCTGGGTCACTGAAGACAGGCAAGAAGGGTTCCTGCAGGGTGGGTGCCAGCTGGTGGAGTGGAAGCATCACACTGTGACTTCAAATGCATTTCTCTGCAGTGAGGAGATCTCTGCTAGCCAAACCAGCATCAAAACCCAGAGGTGCTGCTGGCAAAGTTACAATGCACCTTTCTGACATCAGTGGGCAAGCAGTGTGTCATGCCCAACATGAAAATGCTCTGTAAACTCATGACATGAGGCCCTGAAGCAAGGAGTAAGTAAGATTTGGGTTAACCTATGCTAGGGAGGGAGCTAAGGAACATTTCAATGAAAAAGTTCAGGTCTCAGAACTAAGCAGACTGAAATTTCTAAAGCTGTGAGTGGGGTAGGAAGCGTCACCCCTCCGTTAATTTACACATTTTTCTCATTATTTCATGCACTTTCTCTTAAATATCTCTGGCAGCATATTCAGGCTCTCATATGACATCTCAGATGTCAGCTACTCTCAGGCAAACACAGACAACCATTAATTCATAGTCCTGTGCTAAACTCTGCTGGCAGGTTAAAAGCATGTCATTATTAGAAAAAACAAAACTGATGTGTAAGCTTGTCTCTACTGCAGTCTGCTGAAATTAATAAACTGTAGTTGAGTCAGGCACTTAATGTTTCCATGTGTACCTTCCTTCCTGAAGCCTCGCTCTGTACTGTTGGGCCAGCTTAAGAGGACATTTGGTCCTTTGTGGGGCAGGATGGTTCCTCTGCTTTCACTTTTGACAGGCGGGGATTGCTCCTAGCAAATGAGTTTTTTCAGCCTGACCCTGACTTTGAATTTACCTGATGTATTTTGTTGTGGTGCTTTTTTATTAAACCTTCTCGCACAGTCCTTGAATGTTAGTTTTTGTCTCTTGCAGGTGGTGTCACTCTTCTCCTGCGGAGTTAGGAGTTAAGACAGCGGTGTGTCTCAGAGGAGATGGAGTAATGCAGCAGCCTTTGCTCGGTCTGCTTTGAAATTTCAGTTGAATGTTGAATCTGCAGCTTGTTATGAGCTATTCTGTAGTGTTCCTCTATGCTGCTGAATTGCTGTGGAATGCACTTCTCGGGAGGAGTGAGCAGTGAATGGAACTTTATTACTATGTGCCTTCATAATATACTTTTGGTCCCATGAAAGGGCAATAGGTAATAACCAGGCCAATTACCTTCCCTAAAGATTTACAGCACAGCCTTTCTTACTTGCAGCACTTTGAGGGAAGATGGAAAATTCTCTTTCCAGCTCACCAGCTCTCTGCAGTCACTAAAACATGCTCTTGACATCTGCGTTTCAACCAGCTTGGATTCTGATGTTCTTAAGGCTGATTCAGAGCGTGTTTTGGGTAAAAGCTGCATCTGTAATCTGTTTCACATGCAGCAAAAAGATGCTGCAAAGATGGTTTCCAAGGGACTTGATGATACTGAATTGTATTCTGGAGTTTGATCTCTTCATCCTGCATGTTGGCTAGCTGAGCTCTGATGTTTATACAAGTCACTGTATCTCTTTTCAACACGTGGCATTGGTTGAGCTCTTCACTTGCAGCTTTAGACAAGACAGGCTTTGAATTGAGCTGGATAAAAGTAATTGCCTTTTCAGCCGGTGCCTTCTAAAGTGGAACTGAAAGGTAGGAGAAACACAGGAAATTGTTTCTGCTGAGTTTGTATTCAGAAAATAAGCTGTATCAGACGGTTGTTAATGCACTGCATTATTGCCAGGCGGTAGCATTGTCCTTTGAGAGCCAAAAGCAGACGTCAGCAGGGCAATCTCTAAATAGCATAGGGGTGGCCCAGTTCTGAGTCCAATGCCTTTTAGTAGGTTGGGGAGTTGCCTGGTAGGTGTTTCCCTGAGCAGAAAAGACGAATCCTTAGCATTAAAATTTTACAGACTGAAAATCTCTCTATCTAATAATGATGCTTGAGTGGTAAAGTTCACTGGGATGCACTTTGCTCTGTTTTTTCATACAGAGCTTGGGTGCATGATGAGGACTCTTCAACATTACATTTTATTTTCCTTCTGCCACCCTTTCATTCAACCATGTCTCTACCTGCTATTTTCTTACACTATAGAACTTCGTGGTCTGCTGGCCATATTGTTACAGTTTTCTCTTGCATAAAGAGTTGGATGACAAAGCAAGCAACATTTTTTGGTGGTTTGTTTTTATGCAAATCTGTGAACTAGAGAGTAACAGCAGCCAGGGTATGGGCCACACACGGAGTGCTGTGATATTGGTGCAAAGGAAGTACACTTTTGAAATACCCATCTCACTCATCTGGTGTTGGGTTTGCAACCCTCTCTCTTGTTTTACATTTTAATTAAAATATCCAGTTATGTAAAACAGCATTATATAAATAAGTGAAAGGGATCCGCTCTGTATGTTGTCTATTTTTGCTGACTGTAAATATGTTCTATACATTTCAACACCTGTGGCACTGACGGGTTTGTTTTTTCCGCATTTGGCATACTTGATTGTCTGCTGTGAAATGTGCCACAGTAATCATCTGAGTTGCCTTTGTCACTGTCATAAAGCACTAGCATCCAACAAGGAAGGGTGTTCCACCGTTCTGCTGCTTGCCCTTTGGGAGGATCCAGACTGAAGCCTGAACGATGCTTACTGTCCAGAGCTTGTAGTCTGAGCTGCACTTGTGTTTACATGGCAGAAGAAATGTAGCTGGGAATATGTGACTCTCCAGTACAGGTAGGTGCTCCAGTTTCCAGCTGCTGGCTCTGAACAAGCATGACCTGCAGGGAGTAAAATGTGGGCCCAGTAGTTTTGTCATTTCATGTGCTTTTACTCCTGAAAACACACACTGTATTAAATTAGATTTTGAAAATGGCAATCTCCTTTTTTCTTTAAAAGAGGCAGGCAGCACCGGCAACTGCGTCCCACCTTTCCCATAAGTTTGTCCAAACCACAGTGCTGTAGGCAAACCACCTGCAGCAGACCAGCAGCTGCACATCCTCATCTTAACTTCTTTCTTGGTGTAGTAGCAGCAGTTTTCCTGCTGCAAGTTGCTCCTGACCCACTGGAACTGGCATCTGACTGTTGGGGAACATTGACAGAGTCATAGAATCATAGAATAGTTTGGGCTGGAAGGGACCTCCAAAGGCCATCCATTCTTTGGGTTTGAATAATTGCTGAGATCCAGCAAATGGAATAACAGGGTGTTTGTATTAGGCTCGTATATGTGATACCTCTTGTGCTAGTATATTTTGATCCTAGAGATATTATCTCCTCCCTGAGTGACTGATGGAACTGAGTCACAACATGATTTGAAGTTGGGAGCTACAATTTAAGAAAAAATTGCATTTCAGTTGGCTTTTAGTTTCTTAAGCCTGATTATAGGATGTTCTTCTGAAGGCATTCTGCAGTCAAACTAGTCTTGTTCAGGCAGGAATCAAAGCATTAGATGCAGGCGGATAGCTCTGTAAGCCATTCTCATTAGCAACACTTATCCATTCAAACACTTCTGAAAATAGCTAGTTTTAAGTAAAATCATCTATTCATGCATGGAAGTGAAGGAGGGAGAACAAATAGAGGTTCAAAACTTTTCTGTTTCCTTGGAGCTACTCCATACCACGAGATTAACTAGAAGACCAGCATTTTTTACAAAATTTTAATGTAAGAAGTTTCACATGCCCTCTTGGCCAATAGCACAAATTGGCATCAGTTTCTGAAACAATGACAAAATCTGACTGGAGGAGGAAGGACATAACAAGGTTGAAGAGATAAGGGAGTATTTGTCTGTTAGAACTAGAAACATCAGCTAAGAAACCTCTTTTCCCTTTGCTCATCCTTCAGGATGAAAAGATTATTCTGAAAACAGAGACTGCTTGTTTTTATCCCACTGTAAGAACAATACTGTGACTTGCAGGAGCAGCATGTGTCAGGCACTTTTTGAGATCAGACTAACTGGAGATGTTGTCTTGGTGCTAAGTGGATGGAAAAATTAATCAATCATGAATTTTGTCTACCATTATTGATCTTCTTCCTTCCTCCCCTGCCCCTAAGATATTTCCAACTATTCCCAACTTTCCAACTATTATATTTGTAACTACTATATTTCCATCTATTTCCAACTTTTCCAACTTCCCAAGCTCTGGGTATTCTTCTTATTTGAAAATCAGAGCATTCATTTAAAGAAGTAAATAAGCATATATGGCAATTATCTGGCAACTGTCTCAGATTTAAGATTCTGGCAGATTTTTATCATGAAAATTTGTGAGAGACATGGATTTCTTTGAAATTGGAATTGGGTTTCTCAGTCATTTCAGTATTCCAGAAATTGTTGTCCTTGGTGTCTAGCTTTCTGAATGTAGTTGTCAAAAATTTTGGCAGGGCACATGTATGTACTGCTCCCATCTGAAGCAGCTGTTCTCAGAAATGTTGAGGCAGAGCTGGGCTTGTCCTGCCCTGGATTTCTCCAGGCCTTTCTTGGCAGTCAAACACTGAGTGATGTCAATGATGTAGGCTGGGTTTGCAGTCTGAGCTGAACTGGAAGGAGTACCAGGGACACTTGACTTGTCTTGCAGTATTACTGTGGGTTGAGTAATTTGGAAAGGTTGCATTGCCCCTGAATTTTGGAGGCTGATTCTGGGCTTTGATGCTGCTCTTCTCATTTTCAGCTGAAAAATATGTGCATATATGTGCATGATAGTGCATGTTTTATACCAACTAGAATTAGCTGGAATTGTGGTTTTAAATAAAACACAATAAAAAACAGCAGAGGTCCAGTGCTAACAGTTTTTAACCTTGTTTTTAGGGTGGAAAAATCTCATTTGGTCTAGATGCAAAATTCCCTTTGTTGCAAGTGTTCAGTGTGTCTCTGCGCACGCACACAGGCACGTGCTCTCTAATGAACTTTCAGTTTTCATGGAGACAGTGAAAACCTCCAGAAGATTAAGGAACTTTCTTTTTTCAGTCCCCAAATACTGTGTGCTTTCTGGAATCTGCAATAGGGTTGTGCCATTTACGATTCAGAACTTTGCTGTGAGATGATTCTGCACATACAACAGGCACAGATGTGCTCAGTACTGAAACAGAAGCCAAAGACTTACAGAGAGCAGGCACCTCTGGAAGGGAGGAAAAAGATATTAGCCTGAAGGGAGTGATGCTTTGTTATGCCTTGAGTATTCTGGCTATTTTTCTTGAAAACCTGAATTTATATCTCCAGATGTGCATCCATCTTTTTTTCTGTGGTGTGCTTTATAATAGTACGTTGTTCTTTTGTGGGTGTTTGTTTCAGCTGTGTCTGCGTAGCGGAATGTCTGCTGTGCCCCAGATAACAATTGTACTCTTCTATTACATTACTGTAACGCCCAAGAATCAAAGTGCTTCTAGTGAAATGAAACCTAGGGTAGCAAGTTACATGGAATTTCTGTGAACACTGTGGCCAGAACCACCCTGTGTCCTCCTCCTGTGCCAGCATGGGTATTTTTATAAGCCCTATGGTAAGCCACATGGAGCAATCTGGGGTAGAATGAAGTGGTGTAGGCTAGTTCTAGGATGGATCAGTTCACCAGTACAGCACCCAGTTCATTTTGTAGCTTTGTAAATGTTTGCGGTGGCACTCAAGTGGCAGCGGCAACTGCTTTTAGTGGATTAAACTGGTGATTCGTGGAAAAAAGACTCTACAACTCGAATAGAGTTATACAGCAGGTATGTTTACTCCGGCGCCGGGGTGCAAGGGGATTTCTCCACAAAGCTTGCACACTCACTGCACATTTTACCAAAAACTTATAGACTGTGGATATACATATTCATTGATTACATAACACAACATAGATATGCATGAGTAAGGCTGGGTTAGTTTTGGAGGCTGGTGTCAGCAGTTTATGTTCTCTTTGCACCTGCACATGGCCTCCTGGGGGGCGTCTTCGGGAGGAAGGCTCATAGTCTTTCTCACCTTGTTTTTTCCCCCGGAGCATGCGCAGATTCTCTTAGCCAATTTCTTGAACAACAAAAATATTTTTCAGCTGGTTTACTCATCCTACAATCCGTATATGGCTATCTTTACTCATTACAGAGGCCCAACTAGTTAGAGCACACCTGTTCTTCAAGGACAAAAACATAATTATTTTGCTGAACACTGCAGTTCTTGGTAGATTTTCACAGTAAACTGCTTTGTTTTGATGGACACAGTAGTCCTTGGTAAAATTCCACAGAACAGTCTGGGCAAGCAGGATTCTTAGCAATATTAAAAATACCGTAAGTAATACTATAACTTGCTATAAGTAAGGAAATAAGTTGCTAAGCAGTTTTCTATAAGTAAATAAGTAAATAAGTCTTAAAACAAGTAATCATTTCTCTGTATCACTGGTCATGGAGTGGCAACCTTCAGGTGTGAGTCCCCAGTGGAAATTTGGTTGCTGAGATTAAATATCTTTTTATATGTGCGTCCACTTTCCAACTCTTGACTCTTGGGTTATGCAGTGAGGAGATTTTTCCAACACAGAAGACTTAATAGCACCTATTTTGAAGTAGTCTGTTAAATGTAACAACCAGTTCCAGGCAACTTGATATTTTGGTGGGACCATATCATGATCCCATTGCAGGATCTACATTTTGTCCACTGAACTATTAGACACATCATCTGCATAGCTCTATGTAGGAGGAAGGCAACACACAGTCTGAGACCATGTTTTCTCTCAGATGGAAGAAATTATAGAAAGTAATAATGAAATGCACAATATTATCTGGTGTCCTTCCCTTCCTTCCCCCACAGCTGGAATAGATGAGGGAATTTATTCTCCTATATTTTTCAATACTTTCCAGTGGCTTTAAGGCTGGGTCTTGTGCTATTTTCACACAGAAGATGATTGCATAGTCAAGTAAACCTTTGCTTTTATGAGATTTTTCATGTTATTTACATTTGGTTTTCCTTGACTTCATATCTTTCTGAACCTTTCCAGTGCATGGAATTTTGGGCACTAAGGCACAGAGACATGAAGGAGAAAATAGGTAAAATGAAGAGATTGAAGATGGAAGCACTAGGTTATCCTCAGTTCTCTTCCAGAGAAAATCCATTTTAATTTATAAACATGCATATTGGCAAGTAGCTTGTTTAAATGAAAGTCCTTGTAGTGCTGTAGGATAAAATGGAAAAATCAAAGAAAACAGGAGAAACTTATGCGGTAGAAATCGTGCTTTAAACTTTTATGCTTTGTTCCTACTTTCCTAGATGTGAAAAAAAAAATGCTATGTTCTCTAAAATAGTTTTTGTGGAAGGCTCAATGTGAAACTTTCTGGAAGGGGCAGGTGATTTTTATTTTAAGCAAAACTGATTTCATTCATGCTCCTTCAGCCATGGATTTCACTTACTCATTCTCTCATATTCACAAGTGCCAAAACATGTTTGTCCCAGTAATCTGGAAAGGAATAATAGTGCCACAGAGGAGAGCTGTCAGCAGCTGCTGAGTTCTCATCATGTCTCTACAGGTTCTTCTTGACTGGCAATCATTAATAACTATTATTAACTGGATTTTGGTTGTACCTTTTGCATCTTCCATGAGCAGAGATTTACTGAGCTCTTTTGTCTGACTATCCTCTCTTATCCCTTGCAAGTCTGAGGAAGAATTGCTGAGTCTCAGTCTTATTTATTTACCTACTTGAGTATTTTATGGCTGTAATCCTGTTTTTCAGCTATTTGTCAACTTATCTTTATGGCTTTAAATAGCTGTAGTCCTTGTTCTCTGGTTATTTGAATGACAAGCTTCTGCACAAATTAAGGTATGCCATGTCTCTGTCTCTTGTTCTATTCTTTATTCAGATGACTCTTCATACATATTTCCATTCACATGCCATTCGTTTCAAACTCAAGATTTCCGTTACAATGATCTGCAGTTTAATGCAGTATTTGCCTCAGAAAAATACATAGGGCACACGTGGATAGCTTTTCATTGTTTTGGATGCCAACTATAGACAGCTCATACACAGAGGACCTGCAAGCAAATGTGCAACATACTTGAAAAGTAGTGTTTAATAGAAAATACACTTTTTTGTGACATAGCAATTAAACCAACAGGATTTTATACTTAAAACCACATCCTATACTTATCAATTCTTAATTA
Source organism: Strix uralensis (assembly GCF_047716275.1). Lineage (NCBI taxonomy): Eukaryota > Metazoa > Chordata > Aves > Strigiformes > Strigidae > Strix > Strix uralensis. The sequence goes on from NC_133976.1 coordinate 82,486,506, forward strand.
TTTTAAAATTATACTATGGTATATTATAATAATATAGTAAATTTAGGATACTAGAGTTTGTTACTAGAATGTTATCAAACAGAAACTGAATGCACTATGAAATCTCATGTGCTGACTTTCAAACCTAAGCACATTACTCCGTAGCTAATCAGTGCAAAATTCTTATTTAGATAAGACCAAGAGTGTATTAAAGATGAAATAGGAATTTAACTTTTAAGATTAGCATTTTCTTTTTCCTTGTGTCCTGCTTACAACTGCCTGTAGCACAGACATCAGTAAAGTTTGCCCTTGTAGGACAGTGAAACAAACTTGAATCTCGTAAAGGAAACGGCGCGACTCTGGATAATCTGAGTGTTGACCTGCTGCCACCTTCTGGTCATAGAGTCATAGAACCACTTAGGTTGGAAAAGACCATTAAGATCACTAAGTCCAACCTTAAACATAACACTACCAAGACCACCACTAAGCCATGAGCGCCACAACTACACATCTTTTAAATATCTCCAGGGATGGTGGCTCAACCACTTCTCTGGGCAGCCTGTTCCAACGCTTGACAACCCTTTCAGTGAAAAATTTTTTCCTAATACCCAATCTAAACCTTCCTGGCACAACTTGAGGCCATTTTGTCCTATCGTTGTGCCACAATCAGGTAAGGGTGCTTTACAAGCATGAACTGTGACAAGGTTTGTTCCTCAAAACCATTGCTGTGGGTGCTGTCATCCCAGTCACACTTCAGAACACCCTTAATACTCCTCCCCTGTGAGGTCCCTGCAAGCAGATTTTTAAGGCATGGGTTTGGGGTTTTTTGTGTTTTTTTCAGAATGAATCACAGAATCATCTAGGTTGGAAAAGACCTTGAAGATCATCTAGTCCAACCATTAACCTAGCACTGACAGATCCCAACTCCACCAGATCCCTCAGCGCTGGGTCAACCCACCTCTTGAACACCTCGAGAGATGGGGACTCCACCACCTCCCTGGGCAGCCCATTCCAACGCCTAACAACCCGTTCTGTAAAGAAATGCTTCCTAATATCTAGTCTAAACTTTCCCTGGCGCAACTTGAGGCCATTCCCTCTTGTCCTATCGCTTGTTCCTTGGTTAAAGAGACTCATCCCCAGCTCTCTGCAACCTCCTTTCAGGTAGCTGTAGAGGGCGATGAGGTCTCCCCTCAGCCTCCTCTTCTCCAGACTAAACAACCCCAGTTCCCTCAGCCGCTCCTCGTACGACATGTGCTCCAGACCCTGCACCAGCTTCGTTGCCCTTCTCTGGACACGCTCGAGTAATTCAATGTCGTTTTTGTAGTGAGGGGCCCAAAACTGAACACAGTAATCGAGGTGCGGCCTCACCAGTGCCGAGTACAGGGGCAAGATCACTTCCCTGTCCTTGCTGGCCACGCTATTTCTGTACAAGAATGATTAGTAAAATGGGAAATCTTAACCCTTGTTCCACAGATCTGAAGGGATTTCACTCTCCCAGGCTGGGTGGTTGGGTCCCAGCTTCCTTCTACAGAGAATTAGCACTATTTCCCTACTGTGCTTTCTACTTACCCTGAAGAAGGTCCTTTTTGATGAACAAAGGGACTCAGTTCCATGAGAGCTGGGGCAAAAGCTAAATTGCAGACCCTTATCTTCCCAACAACTAGAAATTAGTGATACCTTTAAGAGACAGGTGACCTTTATGAGCAGAACAACTTAAGAACACAATTTTAATTTCTGTTGTGGCTTCATAAAAGTATTTGCATATGAAGTCTCCTACAGTGTTTAGTATTTTACCCAAGCTGTTTGAATTGGATGACTTTGGGAATATTGGCTATTAATTTTAAAGGTAGATTTCTAGTTTCCAGTATGCTAAAGTAAGCCAGGAAACCTGAATCTAATGGATTTTTAAAATACTGACACCCAAGTATTTATTCTATTAAGAATTTCCTGCTGTTTGAGAAAAGATCAGGAGCCTCAATTGGTGGAGTACATGTAAGGATCAATGCACAGAAGTAGCAGGGTTCATAGATATTAATTTGGATCTCTGGCTGCTTACACAGACTGAGGCATTAAAAACCAGATTATATCTATTGGAAAGAGCTCTGGGGAAATTGGAAAGCAACACGAATTTGCTACTAACACCAGAAGCCAAATATAAAATTGAACGCATTCCTGTTAGTGGTATAGGCATTTAAAAACACTATTTCTAAAGTGACCTCACGCATGGAGGATATTCATCTTTCCATCACCCCAGAGAGTGGTTCCAAAAGTCCACAACTATTCCCAGAACACTACAAAAGGCACAGCTCAGGGTCCATGAGATGTTGCTCTTATACGAAACAGCATGATTTATCTCCTCCTCACCTCTGCTAGAACTAACCTGTAAAAAAAAAAAAATGAAAGCAAGCCCAGCAGCCACCCTTTGACAGGCACAGACTCTGCATCTCATCAGACTGTCACCTACGCTTCCTGAAAAGACATGGAAGATGGGGTCAAGGGGAAGACCTGGCTTTACTATTTGAGTTGAAAGTGTGAAACCCACTTTGGGCAACATGAGGAAGGAGTGGACTTCCAAAGTACCTAAATGATGTTTTGGAATGAATTTTAGTAATAAAAATAGAGGAAAAAGAAAAAAAATATTCCTCTGTGGCATCTGAAAAACTACCCATATTACTACAAAAAGCCCAGAAGGCCAGATGTGCAGAAATCAAAAATAAATGTCTCTAACACATTTACCTTGATGGAAGGCACTTGAAGAGACCTCGGGATACAAATCCAGGCAAAGCACATTGCCTGCATTGCCTCTGGAGTGAAGTACAGGAGACACAGTGCTGCAGACAGGAATATTCTGCAATCCTTGAGATGTTCTCAAGGCATTTCTCCTGCGAAGTCTTGCCCAGACACACCTGCCCCAGGCAGTCACAACCCAGGTAACTGGTTTTGTTAGGCACAGCAAGGCATCAGGGCTGGTTTGGGACTCTTCTGCCTGGGTCACTCCACCCTGCCCTGCCCAACAGGGGAGGAGAGGGACAGGGAAGGAAAGGAGGCAATGGAAGAGGAAGGCTTGGGGAAATGGGGCTTTTGTTGGAAGGAGAGCCAAGAGAGATGGGGCTGTTCAGCTCAGGGAAGAAAAAAAAATCTGCATAAAACAAGCAACAAATGAAACGGTCTTTCTTTCTTCTAAGAAATTTGCCAACACCTGACGGACAATGATTAATTAATAACAGATCTATGAAAATGAAGAAACAGAGGGAAAGAAAGAAATAAACGGGAGAGTACAGTCAATCCTTACCATAATGGTGACCTTTCTGGTAAACATAAGCAGGTATGTGATGAAAAACACCAGGAAGAACCCAAGCTGCACATCCAGAAAAATGGCAAATCTGAGCAGGATTAATTCTGTTGTGAGGATTTGATTTCCTTTTCTCATTTATGCCAAGAAAGTTCTGCTGGAAAGACTGATCATAAGACAAAGGAATGAAATAATAGTAGCGCAGCTTAATCCATTAGAAAAGCTGATTTTTTCCCAAATGCAACATTATACCTTGAAATGCTACAGGGACTGAAAACATTTCACGCTTTCAGTCTTTCACATGAGAATAACTCTAAGGCTAATAATAGTAACAATAAGTTACTTACTTGCTGCCCACCTAGGGCTCCAGAGGAGTTTAAGCCATGTACCTAATAAACTTGTGATATGAAGATCTACAGACAAAGAGAAAAATGAGGAAGCTTACATGAAAATCAAACAAAACCAAGGCTAAAAACTACATTTATTTATTAGTAGAGAAGGCATTGTTCCCTTTACCCAAAGGTTTGTTTTTAAACATCCTTCATCACAGATCTTTGAAAATTTGTATCACCTAAGTGCAATTGCTCATTCACAGTGTCAATGACTTGATGAAACTTAACTCACATGGGGAGTCCCTGCATTTCTCTCTCACACACCTGGCACCAATATTGGGTATTTTCTTCCATCTAAGAGACAAGGCTGGAATGGAGGAGGGGAGAATGGGTGCTGGCACTGAAACGTTCAAACTCCAGGTTTTGTCACTGCTTAATACGTCCCTACTAACGACCCTTCTGGGGTGACTGGCCTGGACAGGCAGGATGGGATGGGATGGGACCCATGTCTGGGCAGCCTGTGGCTCTGGAATTCCATGACACGGGGCAGGAGGTCCTGTCCCCAAGAGCGGCAATGTGGGATTGGGCTGGAGGGGAGAGGCACAGGCTGGAGGGAGAGCTGTCACAGGGCAGGGAGGCAGGGAGGAGAACGCAGAGGAGAGGAGAGCACTTGGCCTTGTAGCAGCTCCCCCCTTGTAGCAGCTCCAACAAGAAGACAACCAAGAGTAAGAAGAGACACCCAAGGCAAAGGGCTGCACCTGGCTGTGCCACTGCTGCTGTCAAGTGAGAAGAAAGCAGAAGCTCGTGCCCCACACGAGCGAGACAAGGGCTGCTACACGTGCAGGGCTCTTGCCAACTCCAGCACTGCGGTCTAAGGGTACAATAAAAGCTTTTGCAATGCCGTGTGGGACATGGGCCCTTTGTGCTGTGTGTTGGACTAGTGTCTCCTGGCTGGCCAAAGGCATGCAGCCAGACACAGGCAGAAAGCTCTGCCAAGGGAGGCTGTAGAGCAGCCCTTGCTGAGAAGGAGGGGGCAGGAACCTGCCTGGAGGGCAACTGGCCCTGATGGGCAGCTCCTGCCTCCAGCTCAGGTTTCACTTGTCCAGAAAGCAGCTGAGAGGGGAAGAAGGGATCTGCCCCGCAGAGGATGGGTGCAGGCTGTGTGGGATGGTGAGGGTGAATATTTCTGGAAGAGCAAAGGGATGTTTATGTCCTTCTTTCAAGATCCCAAGGGGGAATATGAGAGAGACAGCAAGTGTCCTGCAGTCCAGCAGCGTTTGCCCTTCCTGGGTGGGGAGGGCAGAAAAGCCCTCGGGCTCACAGCCAGATAATCCTAATGGCTGCGTTGGCTCAGTGACTTCCAGTCTTCTCTGCAATTGGTTCCCCATTCTATGTGACGTGAGAAGAACAGCTCTCTTTCTCAGGCATGGGGGTGATGAGATGAAGCAGGCATCTCCAGACGAGAGGGCTTGTTTCCACTTTATGGGGCACTGTGGGAGAAACCTTAACAGCAGGACTGGGTAGTGAGTGGGGCTGTGGGCAGAACCAAGCTTTGGCAGGGCAGAGGGACTCAGAGGGGGCATGTCCAGACCTTGCTCAAAATGGCACCAGGGATTTTCAGAGCCTTCAAGGCACGTGAAAGGAGAAAAAACGGATGCAAAGGAGGAAATGAAATGAATGCGGAGAAGGAAAGGAGTCAGCAGTGGCTCACAGTTGCAGATTCAATGTTTTGGACAAAAGGGGATCCTGGAGCCATGGGGAGAATTATCAGGGGCAACATGGGAAAGTGGGAGAGGACAAAGTCCCGCATTTAATGCTGGGACAAGCAGAGGAAGGGGCAGTGAGAGGGAAAAGCCCTCTGTGTTAATCCTTTCATGCATAAAGAAATGAAATGGGGCAGTTTTGGTCTCTCTGAAAGGGTCACTCTTGTTTCTGGATCCTGTCTGCAGTTTAGCAGTCCCAACCACGGTAATACATTTTTGGATTCAGAGTAAAACCAGCACGAGCTGAGCATTAATTCCCAACAAGATGCCATTGAATTAGATGTGTAGAAGCATTTGTGTGTGTGCCTGCAAACAGGAGAAGTGATGTATTTCTCATGCACATGAGGGGACAGGGCAGGGAGGCAGGTGGGAGTCACAGCGAGATGGTGGAGCCTTCTTCCCTCACTGCATGTGCCGTGCCTGCGTTCTCGTGCCTGCAGCAGCCATGCCCAGAGACCCTGGGGCTGTGGCAGAAGGGCAGAGCTGCGGAGCGGGTGGTGCTGGCTGCCCGTGGCCAGGGAAGGTGACAGCAGAGCTCATCACCTGGCCTCGGCTTGGGGGAGGAACTGGCTGTTGTTGTGCTGGCTTTGCTCACAGCCCCAGGGGCTTCACCGAGCACTGTCTGGTGGCCCTGTGCCGCCAGCCCCTAACATTGTCACCAGCACATGTGTAAATGCTTTGTAAAAGAAGAACTCTTAACTTTTAACAAGCCCCACTGTGGCCTGTGTCACAGCCCAACAACGGCACTGGGGAGTCACTCGTGTCCCTTGCGGAAGCCCCCTCAGACTTGTTATCATTGAAGTGTGGACTCCTTAATGATGCCTCGTGCGGCTCCTCTCCGGGTGCCACGGGACCCTCCCTTGTGCCGTTTGGGCAGGCAGAGCCTCGGCCCACAGCTCCCTTGCCCGAAGTACTGAGTAGGGCTGTGTGACCCACGTGCTCGGTTCGGGCTCTGGCAGCGTATTGCGTTCCTGGCAGCTCGGGCACAGCCACCGCTGCTGCTGTAGCACTTGTTGCCCAGTCGCTGTCAGACAGAAGCTGGGATTTCACCCTTCACTCAGCACAGGTTCAGTTCCCTTCTCAGCCATTTCCTCCTGTGTTCTTCCATCCTTCCATCCACTTCTCCACCTATAGATGCTCCTCCCTTTCCTGTTGTGCTCTTCAGCTGTGCTTCCCTTGCCATCTGAGGGAAGAAGTGACTCCTGTTAGACACCCACTGTGAGATCCCTCCCCAAACCCCAAACCCCAAACCTCAAACCCTAGATGTTGTCCCCAAAGACCAAATCAAGCAGAGATTGCTTCTCCGAAAACTGCAAAACTAACTCAGAAAACTGTGGGCAGGTGGAGATGGGGAAAAAGTACCTGATTGTGCAGCATACCAAAAATTAGCTGTAGTTTAGATGCTTAGATGCCCTTGTGGACCTGCCCTTTGTTGAACTGTGGAAGCTGAAGCTCCTGAAGTCCTGACCTGTGATGGCAATCATGCCCTGTGATTTGAAGGCAGGTCTGGAAAGAAAGGCACCCACATCTTGTGCGCTTGGCTTGGGTCAGCCTAGTCAGTCCAGGGGGACAGAACAGCGGGCAGAGCACATTTTCTAGCCAAATGGGAGACCTATTGTCAAGAACTCAATCTCAGGAGGGCTTAAGCTCACAGATAATTTCAAAAGCAAAATGTCATTAAAGATAAACTTCCTTGTAGTGACCTCAGTCACTTGTGCTAATGAGTCAGGGCTATGTTGTGCAGCAGTTTTTGAAAAGAAATGGGCAAAATCTTGAGGGATGCTTGGAGTTGTTCACAAAAGTGCATGCTCAGAGCAAGTTATTCTAATGTGGTTTGCGATGTGGTTAGAAAGAAGGTGATTTTAGCAGGGCTTAGATTGCATGTGTGCAGGAGGGAAAACATGAGATTCAAACAGCATCTTTCTCAGATGGGAAAGAGGTACTTACATGGGCACCAAGTGACTTGGTCTTTACTTCTAATCTTGCTGAATAGGACCAGGGAAGAAGATCTTGAGGGAGGCAAGTGGAAGTAAGCCTCAGGCCTGAGCAGAAAAAGCCCCAGCCCCTGAGCAAGATGTTGGATCTGCATCCTGCAGATATATACTGCTGCCTCAAGCTCTACTATGGGTGTGCGCAGCCAGCCCAACCTTCAGGTATGATGGTGTTTTCTGGGGGCTGTAACTAGAGCAGAGGCTTTCTGATAGAGGAGAACCAGAGACAGATTGACTCCCTGGTTGGATTTAACAACAGCTTTATTTTTCTCCCACCCAGACGATGGGTGCAATCACAACAGCAAGAGCAAGTCACAGTCACTGTTGTCCTTTACTCTGGCCGTGCTTCAGGTTTATGGCCTGTAACCTACCAACATAGAGTGGAAGGGTGTAAGAGAGCCAGTCTGTTTCCCTGCATTCAGAGAACCAGTACACTCCAGATGAGCAAGGTGTTCCTCGATCTCACACCAACTGGCCAAGAGGAGAAGAGTCACAAGCCCAGCTGTGCTCTCCAGCAGTCTCAACTTGACTGGAGCATAAATGGTCATGGAGCTAACAGCCACCCCCTCGGGGGCCCAGCGGCATGCTGTGTCATAAATCTGATGAAACTCCTGAAGCTTTGTTCCCAGAGAAGAGGCCATCATCAGCTGGGCTAAAGAAAACTCATACTTCATTGAACGGTTCTACAACCACCTGGGTCATAAAGACACAACCATTCTTCTTTTTCCCTCTGTAGGGTGGTACAAAATGAGGAAATGAGTCATGTTCTTCAGGAACACACTGGTGACCTCAGGGCCTGGCAAGAATGATGCACTTGTGTGTCAGGAGGTACCCTGCTTCAGAAATGGGGTGCTGGGCCAGGTGACACCCAGAGGTCCCTTCTAGTCTAACTTCTTCTATGCATCTGTGTGTGTAGGAAGTGTGGCGTTAAGAAATGACAACGAAGACAATGAAACTCTCTTACAGACCCAATTATCCAAATGTTGTAGGTACCATGGTAATTCTTTATTCTTCAGTACATCACAATATTCTTTTCAGGTCCCTTACGAGCTCAAAACAGTATGCAACATAGCTGGCAGCAAGTGGTGGCTGCAGGTCAGCTTTATTAATGTAATTTCTCCTATTATGGGTTATCATAGAATTATCCAGGTTGATATCCAGCATTATTCTGAGTTGAATTTTACCCCCTTTTTCAGCACCAAAGTACAAAAAAAGCCATCCACCTGAGAGGAGAGCCCATTCACACCAGAACTTCAAGGAGCTCCCTTCACCTCACCCATGCACACAGGTTTCTTCCCAGGCTCTTCCGAAGGGCCAAGTGCACATCCTTGTTTCTCAGGCTATAAACCACAGGGTTCAGCAAGGGTGTCATCACAGTGTAAGTGACAGAAATCAGAGTGTCCTTCTCTAGGGAATACACAGATTTGGGCCTTAAATAGATGATGGAGGCACACCCAAAGTGCACAATAACCACAGTGAGATGTGAGGCACAAGTGGAAAAGGCTTTACATTTGCCCTTAGTAGAGGGGATCTTGAGGATGGTGTTGAAGATCAAAACATATGAGAGAAGAATCAGCAAGAATGAGCCAAACACAACCACAATGCAGAAAATAAAAATCACTATCTTGATTCCATTATTTTCTGTGCAAGCTGCCTGAATGACGGGAGCCATGTCACAGAAGAAGTGATTAATTTCCTTCTCTCCACAGAAAGGCAATGTGAAGATAAAGTAGGTATCTATCAGGGACAAAGTAAAGCCAGTCACTGTTGCAAAGGCTACCAGCTGAATACAGACTCTGTCGTTCATGAGGACTCTGTAATGTAAAGGTTTACATATAGCCACACACCGGTCATACCCCATTGCTGTTAGAAGCATACAGTTAGTGCCTCCAAAGCCAATGAAGAAAAACATCTGAACAGCACATCCAGTAAAAGAAATGGACTTTTCTTCTGTTATTAGATTTACCAGCATCTTGGGAATGATAGAAAATGTATAACAAGTTTCTGACAAAGAGAGAATGGAAAGGAAGAAATACATGGGGATGTGAAGATGACGATGAACCCTGATAATTGTCATTAGCAGGACATTTCCAGTGAGGGTGGCCAGGTAAGTCAGGAAAAAAAAGACAAATAATGGAATCTGCAGATCTGGAAAGTCTGAAAATCCAATCAAGATGAACTCCATCACTTTGGTTTCATTCATCATGAAGTTTCTCATCTAGAAAGAAGTCATTGATGTAAAGAAATCTGACATGAATGGTGAGAAAAGTAACAAAACCATTTCCCCTTTGTAATCCCCAAAGCACAGTATAATAGCAGGGAGTAGTCCTCTGACACAAACGGACAGTATGTCTACAGTGAAGCAATAATAACAGTAAGCAAGAGAACTTTGCTTCCTCTTAAGTTCCCTGCTTCTTTGCAAACTCTCAGTTTAGGAATATTATTAAATGTAGTATTAGAAAACATTCCTTTGCTGTTCCTTCAGTGTGAAGTAAAATGGGAAGAAAACCAAGTTCAGTATCTTACTCCGAAGTCAAAGTAGCAGCTCAGTCTAACAGCACTGAACAGACAGGGTAAAAATCACTTGGGGCTTTTTTGAGGCTGAATTCCCAATAGCTTATCTCACTACATGAATTTTGGTATTCTGGGACTAGAGGGTATAAAAGTGCAACAGTATTCAAAAAAAGACAGTTCAAATACAGAGGAAGGAAAAGATGATTTTATGCTTGGACATAATCTTCACTGTTCATCTAGCATTGCAAAATAAAATCCAACCTTTCAACACAGGAGCCATTTCTTTCTATGGTTCAATATTCAAAAGCTAGTAATGTCAGGTAAAACAAGCCACTGCTTCATTCAGTTTCAGTATTAGTGCCATTAGTGCTATATATTAACCCATTTAAATACATTTTAATGTTTTAAGTAAAACCCAGCTATAATTAACAGCTTCATCATAATGCAGAGTGAACTATAAGGAAAGGCAAAACCAGGGAACTGCTTCTTTCAAATCAATAGTGGTATAAAAGAGAGAAACAAGGCAAAATCCTTTATCACTGACACTAGTCACATTGCTCTAGAAATCACTGGAAACTTTGTAGTTCTCAGGACCCTACGGTTCAGCTTACCTATGCGTGTAATACCAGAAACCGAATGCTGACTTGCAGAAGCTGCTGGAATTTCTTACCTAAAGAAACATATCTTTGATGACAACTCTAAAATCACGGATTGATGAAAACTTTGCTCAGTCTTGCCATTAATGTCTTTCCTGTGATGTCAATACAGTCTTTCCTATCTCACTGACACAGACTAGAAAAAAAAGGGGCTAGACATCATAACTACATTCCTATTAAAACTAGCTGCTAGAAACGCAGGGTGAACAAGTCTTCTGAATACCTGCTGTTCAAACAACTCACACCTATATATATCCTGTGAGACCTCTGGGGCATAGTCTTTGTAGTGAATCAAAACCCAAGACTAACTGGTAACAGCACCATCAATGGGACATAATAAAATACTATGAACAGTTTTAATTCATGAATCAAAAATACAGTTTTAATTCATAAATCAAAGCAAACTAATGAAGGAAAACTTCAATGCAATTATAATTAAAAACTCTTTTCCCTAAAAAAGGGGAAGTTTTGTTCAAAATGATCAAAAGTGTCTTTTTTAATATTATGACTGTAAAACTCTTTCATTTTCAGGTGAGGGCTGGGGAAATTTCCTTCCATGCAGTCTAATGCACAAACTCAAATGAATGTATATTTTTCAATAATACATTAACGATCTGGGGGATTTATTTGTAAATAACAGAGTACAGTAACATGGCAAATTCTTGTTAGTGCAACCCAAGGTGTGAGTCACAAGGCAAACTTCTGTGCCAGGAAATCAATGAGTCAACCAAACGCAATATGCCATTATGACATAAACCAGAAATCCATGAGTTAACTCTGTCGGAACTGTCATTGAAGAGTTCAGAATATAAAGAAATCCCGTCTCTCAGACATTGTTGTTTAGATTTGTTTGATAGTTCATAATCTCAGCCTTCTCTGTAAGCTTAGACTTGGTTTCATTAGTAACTTCTTGGTTAAATTTTTAACAAATTACATTTTTCCTTATTTTTCATGTTCTAGTTTTCCATATTCCAAATTTGAACAGACTGAAATGGAAAAAAAAGTAAGCATAGAATGTCCAGCATTGTTCTCTGGGTTAATATAATTCAATAGCAAGAAATATGAGAATATGCATTACTTCAGAGCTCCTACAACTGGGAAGTATTCCACAGGCTTTAGTAGTACAAAGTGGGAAGGTACTATGAGGGATAACTGAGAAGTTTGTTCTGAACTGAGGTGGTCATATGGCAAATGGGGAATGGCAAAACACAACAGACAAATCTCCTATAGTGCCCCAAGAAGAGTAGTAAGTAGATCAAGGATTTCTAAGGGGCTTGAAGTGAAAACAAACCTTTCTTATGAGCTTAGTGGAAACAGGACTTGTTCTCCAGCCCTGCAACCAGGTATGCAAGGGGTTAAAAGATCTCCCATGAGAAGAAGTATGGATGGACCAGTTGTAAAGTTCCACACACGTAGTGTGCCCAGGAGTAACAGGTTTAGGACTTAGTAGTGTGCCTCTCACAACATGCAAAACTGCAGTCAGAAATGTGATTTGATACGGAACAGGATGATGAGATTCAGTAACCTCCCCGACACCAGCTGAGTTTTCCTGATATGAGGGTAATCATTCAATGTGCGCATCTGTGAATGCCAGTTTATGTTTAATCCAGAAGGCTGACCAAGCACCAGACCACAAAAATCCTGCTGTGCTTTCAGGCTTTAGCTTTCTGTCAGAAATTATTGTGCAGTATTACTATGTTCTGAGGGACTGTAGTCCCGAAGAAGCTCTTGAACTGGGTGGGTTCAGGATCAGGCTCCAGTCATTATCTCCAATGCCCAATGTCACAGCCTTCCTTTCCCCAAAAACAACGATATTGTCTCAAAACCATGAGGTGCACTTTTCAGTAAACGTTGAAGAGTTTAGCAGCCTTTCAGAAAGACTTGCATCATGTTTGCAAGCTTCCCTGTCCAACCATGAACTCAAGAAATCTTAATACAGCTAAGATTGTTAGGAAATCCAGTTATGCTGTAAGCTTAGGCTTTAAAAGAACCACGAATATCAGAAGACTTTCAGGAGAAAAATAAGCACTCACAACACTGTTTATCACCACAACAGTTATGGAGCTAAGGTCTGAGGCTCTGTTAAACCTCACCTGTCTCATGGGTTCTTCCAAAATATCCCAGTTAAGGCTAGAAATCAGTCAAGGAGGAAGCTATACCGCTTTTTCACCTCACCTCTCTCCCCAGTCCTGGCTCTAGGCACTTGAAAACCTTTCCAAGGCAGCCCAGTTTTCCCCCACCATACCAGCTCCCGTGGCTGCACTGACTGTCAGAGGGGCCTTTGTAGGGCCTTGGTCAATCTTTGACTGCAACATTCTGGATGGGGCTATGCTCGTTGGAGGGGTGTAAGCCTCACTGCGGGTCCCTTTTGTGAGGGAGAGAGCTACACTGAGTAGGTTGCACGAGTGGCAGGGCTGAGGGGGTGTCAGCAGTTAAGTGGGAGTCTGGGGCATGAATAAGAGTCAGCAGAAGTCTCAGGTGACACTGCATGCCTGGGAGTAGAGGAGCTGTAAAGCTCAGCACGCTGTGAATAATTGAGCAATGGGGTCACTGTTTGATTGTTGGGCAGAATAAGGCCAGGATACTTCAAAACCAGCATTAAATTGTGCTGTGGGCATGCTCCAGCAGACAGGAGGACAGAATGGGACTCAATATCCTGGAAGGTGATAATATCCTAGAAAACCTCATCTCCATCACAGGTACTTTTCCATCACTTAATTAGAGCCTGTGGAACAGCAAGAAAGATGGATTTCCATGAGTGTAGCATCAATCTTCACCTCTGCACAATGAGCTGGTGATATCTTGCTCTGTCCACCACATTGAGAGTGGAGTATTTTTCGCTGCTCATGGCAACACTGCAACAACAGCAGGAGCTGGCCAGAGCTTTGAAATCAAGACTTGTCCCCCTCCCCACCCCTGCAGAGAACATCCCAAAAGTTACCTTTGGTAGGTTTCACTAGAACACACGTGTTCTGCACTGGGGAGGAGGATGAGGTGAGAGAGGGAGATGGTGTGGGGTTCTTTCTGGATCTCAGTAAGAATGACTTAAATGATTTAATAAACCCTCTGTTTTCATAAGATAGAATAAGAAGAGGCATATAGGTAGCCAGTAAATCTTATGTCCCTTCAGATGCTGGGAACCTTGCATTCGTGCAGCATCGGACAGTCCCCAGCTGGATTTTCCCTTGGCACACTGTACAGATCCTGTCTGCGGAGAAGTTCCTCCTTTTTGGTCATTCAAGATATTATACAATTTTTCTCAGAAGAAAACAACTCTATTCATAAAGGATGTTCACATGAGGACTTCTTGAAGCACTTCAGTGCTGGTACCAAGCAGGAGATGCCTGTAGGCTCCTCTGTTACAATGAACGAACTAAGTTTATGCTGAGACCAAGGGACATGTGTGAGGACACAGACTGAAGGCCAGACTGTAACTACAGCCCAGCACAGACCTGCACCTACTCAGGTTAACTGCTGTGTGGATCACTAACTCCTCCAGTGATCTCCCAGTCAGGATCTCTACAACAGGCTGTTAAACTGCAAAGTAACTCAGTAACTAGAGAAGATCCGGGTCTTGAGGGGATGGTTAACCAAAGGGCCTCAAATCAAATCTCCTCTAAGCTCTTCCTGTGCTTACAGGGTTCTTAATCCTCTCAGGCATCTCCCAGTCTGCCCTCTTACTCCCAGCTCCTTCATTCCCTCCCTGCCTGCCCCACTTTGGCCCCTGCAGCAGCGCTCAGCTGAGCATCCTTAGTTGCTCATGGGGAAGAAGCACCCTCCTTGTTCTCCGTGGCGTTCCCCCAGCACAGGGTGCTGCAGCCAGGACAAAGCAGTCAGACATGGACACAGCATGCTGCACACAGTGCTTCTTATAGAGCAGCTCAGGAACAAGCAGGTGAGCTACATCTCTCGCCTCTGACAAACAGCATTTTACATCAACGACCTTCAACATTGGGCCCTCTCCAGCCTCTCATTTTCCCAGTGTTGTAGGTGTTTTGTTGTGTGGTTAAAGGTTCATCTCCACAAACACAAAGGAGTACAAAGGATCAATGACAGGCAGAGGAACATGTCTTGTGAGAGCACATGTCGTACGAGGAGCGGCTGAGGGAACTGGGGTTGTTTAGTCTGGAGAAGAGGAGGCTGAGGGGAGACCTCATCGCCCTCTACAACTACCTGAAAGGAGGTTGCAGAGAGCTGGGGATGAGCCTCTTTAACCAAGTAACAAGTGATAGGACAAGAGGGAATGGCCTCAAGTTGCACCAGGAAAGGTTTAGACTAGATATTAGGAAGCATTTCTTTACAGAACGGGTTGTTAGGTGTTGGAATGGGCTGCCCAGGGAGGTGATGGAGTCCCCATCCCCATAGAGTCAGCTACTGGAGGGACTGGGAGGCTAAACCAGCTGTGGGAGAGACCAGGGTATCTGGTAAGGTTCCCTGCTACTGAAGAGACCTGTTTTCATGTGTGTTGTTTTGTACCTGAGGCAGCTGGGAGACCATGGGATGCTGGGGCCAAGTACTGGATAGGTTGTCTAAGGTCAGCTACTGATGGGACTCATGTGGCTTCTGTGCGTACATGTGTATATATTTTCCACTGAGTGTCACTCATGCTGCCTGACAGGGAACAGGATCAAGGTTGTTTGTGCTGTTTGTATTTGTGCAAGGGCTTTGTTTTAAATCAGTGTGAATCTATGTGACAGGGCATATTGTCCCAATCCAATATCAGGGAGGGTTCTTGAACGATCCCAAGAGCAAGATTAAGACACAAGTGAGGTCAGATGCTGCACAAACCTTGTAAGCTTTATTTCACAAAATAACTGATAATAGCAATAGGACAGAAGGAAGAAGAAAGGAAAAGTCAGAATACCTAAGCAAGCAAACAGAAAAGATGCAGCAATATTAGTTACCACCACCACAAGTCTCGCAACGTTCCATTGATCCAGTTCTGGTGCAGGTGATGGGGGGTTCCTGCAGGCGGTGGGGAATGTCACCACTGTGAGTATAGTCGTGTTCTGTTGGTCCGGTCCCGGTGCAGGCGATGGAGAGAAAGCAAACAGGCGAGAGCTTCGGCAGGCGAGAGCTTCAGGAGGTGAGAGCTTCGGCAGGCGAGAGCTTCAGGAGGTGAGAGCTTCAGCAGGTGAGAGCTTCGGCAGGCAAGAGCTTCAGGAGGTGAGAGCTTCGGCAGGTGAGAACTTCGGCAGGCGAGAGCTTTGGCAGGTGAGAGCTTTGGCAGGCGAGAGCTTCGGGAGGCGAGAGAAAAAAGACAAGCGAAAAACTGCTACAAATGAGAAGCTTTGCTAGAGAGGAGCACACAGCCCCTTTTATACAGTTCCCATCACTAGTTTGCTCGTTGCCACATTTGCACATTCGCCGCCCCGTGTCCCCCCGTGT
This sequence comes from Strix uralensis, assembly GCF_047716275.1. Taxonomy (NCBI): domain Eukaryota; kingdom Metazoa; phylum Chordata; class Aves; order Strigiformes; family Strigidae; genus Strix; species Strix uralensis. The sequence goes on from NC_133976.1 coordinate 82,502,421, forward strand.
GCGCACACCCAGATGCCCACAGTGGTCGTACCGAGGGGGGGGTCGGCCATTGACGCCTTCAGCTTCCGCACGTCCCCCTTGTCCTCCGGCCCTGCGCGCACACACAGCTTTTCTAGCTCCGGGCGGATTTTGACCTCCTGGCAACGGGACATCGAGGCCCGGCCTATGAAATGGCATGGGGCTGAAACAGAGAGCTGCCATCTTACACCACCCTGCGGCTCGGGGCGGGAGGTAATGGCATAACAGCAATGCTGAGACAAAATGGCGGACACAGTCCCTTACCCATACGTGTGTATGTGTGCTCGTGTGCCTGTGCCAGCTGGAAAACACATGTGCAGCCTCACTGCAGCAACATTGTACTGCATCGAGATACTGGATTTGGCAACTCCTACAGTAGGATTTATTGTATGCTAGTATCTCAGAAACAAAAAGCTCTGTATGCTGTTGGAGGCAGGGAAATTCTGGGAGACAGTGAAGGCATAAAGGGGAAAGTGATGAAGGAGATTGTGTTTAACAGAAGAGAAACCCATATTAATGAAGAACCAATAAGTACAATGCCATGTTAAGTACAATGACACACCCATTTCAGAATAAAGTGGTGTTTACTTTCTGGAAGAATCCCCAGAGCTCAGGTATGGAACTCTGGGGATTTAAACTTGAGATTAATTTTTGTACTGCTGTTGGTAATCAAAACAGTGTCTCTTCAGACACACTACACAGAAAACTTTGGCTTTAAAAACAAATGAATGTAGGGAGCTGAACACAGTGGAACAGCTCTTTGTTTCACCTGTTGTCTGAGAAAGTACACAGAACTTTCTAATAAGGTTTCCCTCATCAAAAACACAGAGCTGAACAAACCACATTTGTTCAGATGCTACAGGTAAGGAAACTCTTATGTATAAATGTTAATAACATTCTTCTAGCAATAACTATCTGCTGTACATCCAAGTGTAGCTCTCAATTTGTTCAGCAATCTGAAGTTAGATATAGAATAATGAATCAAGCAACTGCAGGATTCAATATAAACGCATTTTACTAAGGTGAAGAAGACACAGCAATGGATTAGAAATGCTAGTTGGTTTAATGGTGAAACTGGAATTATTCTGTGAACTGTGCATTCATTTTAATATCGACTTAATTTAAAATAGCTACTTTGAAGATGTTCTGACTTCACCTGCAATCTTCATTATGATAGAGAGCTGTTATATTCTCCAACAGAGAAACACCTCCCCCCCCCCCCAAAAAACCAACGCAGAAAAAGACAGACATCAAGGGCAAGCTAGGCAGTAAAGTTGTGTGAGATTGCTCAAAACTGCTCAAAGTTTGTACAGAGATTACAGCTTGCAATCTGTATCACTCAGGATGGTGAGGGTAGTATGCACTTTCCACTGGAGTCAGAGGGAAAAACAGGGAGAAGGGAGCTGCAGTGTAAAGAGTAAAGGACACAACATTCTTAGGAAAACTCTCAATTTTCTTTCCTTTCCCTTGTTCCTTCCCTTCCAGATCTCTGTGGTGGCACTTTGTCCTGCCTCACCTCCCGTGCAGCATGCAGAATGAAACAACTGTCACAGAATTCATCCTCCTGGGGTTCTCCAGCAACCCAGCCCTGCAGCTCTGCCTCTTTGGCCTTTTCTCTGTCCTCTACTCTGCCACTCTGATGGGAAATGCACTTGTCTTTGTGCTTATCTGCCTGGACTACCGTCTCCACAGCCCCATGTACTTCTTCCTCTGCCACCTCTCCATCGTGGACATCTGCTACGCCTCCAACAATGTCCCCCATATGCTGAGGAACCTCCTTGGACAAGGCAGAACCATCTCCTTTGCTGGGTGTGGGACACAGATACATCTTTATTTAATCTTTGCACTTACAGAGTGCGTGCTGCTGGCTGTGATGTCTTATGATCGCTATGTGGCAATCTGCCATCCCCTCCGCTACGCCCTCATCATGAACTGGAGGCTGTGCCTCACTCTTGCTGCAGTTTCGTGGGCTTTTGGGTTTGTATTTGGTACACTACAAGCCTCTCTGGCTTTACACCTGCCTTTTTGTGGCCCGTGTGAGGTTGACCACTTCTTCTGTGAAATCCTTGCTGTCCTAAAGCTAGCCTGCACTGACACTACTGCCAATAAAGTCCTGATCTTTGTTGTTTGCGTGTGCTTCCTCCTCTTCCCTTTAGCCTTAATCCTAATTTCCTACCTACACATCCTGGCCACCATTCTGCGCATCCGCTCTGCACCAGGATGGCACAAAACATTCTCCACCTGTGGCTCCCACCTGACTGTGGTGGGTCTGTTTTATGGAAATGCCATCTTCATGTACATGGGGCCTCGGAGCAGTAACTCATCTGGGAGGGAGAAAGTTCTTTCCCTTTTCTACAGTCTTGTCAGCCCCTGTTTGAACCCCCTGATTTACAGTCTGAGGAACAAGCAGGTGAAGGAAGCCTTGATGAAGCTTCAGAGAAGGAGAAGAGTCTTTCATTCCATGTAGTCCAGGCTCTAGTCTTTCACCTGTCTCCTATCTTTCTGGTCTTTCTTCTTGAGCTTTTTGGTTATTTCTCACAGAATTTTAAGTGGTTAAAACATGACACAAGAGATGATTCAAATGCATTTGTCTCTGTTTCTCTGTACAGTCTAATGAATATCATAACACAAAATGTATAATTATTATTCCTTTTATTAGAGATAACTAATTATTCTTCCTCATATACAGGCATCCTAGGCAGGTAGCATGTTTTACCGGAACTATTGACCCAGCTGGAAAAAATGGTTTGTTTTCTCAGTTCTAACTAGCAGTCAGAATAAACTACTGTGCAGCAGTTTTTTTTCTGAGTATATGAGTTGATCTAATAAGATATTATTTTTCCCTACCATATTTGTATTTCCTATGCCCTTAGGATGCTAGAGCGTCAACTCTATTATTAGAAAGAAAAAGAGAGAAAACATGATGCTAAGGGGCTTTGCTTCTCAGGATGGTGAACAAGCCTGTGAAGGGTTTTGCTTCTGCACACTTTTTGAGCTTGACACCTCTCATGCAGGAAGTGAACACGATGACTACTGCAGTGAAGAAACTAGCTTTGTGTGGTTTTGCCAGGCTGCTACCCACAGCAGTTCCTCGGACTGAGCTAGCTGAGGTATCTGCACACTGCAGGGTAGTTCTTGCATTGACCCTGACTCAGGGCGTAGGCTCTTAGCACCTTCCTGTTTACCCAAACTTCAAATGTCTTTCTTCCTGCAGCTCTATTTGCTGACAATTATGGTTTGGAAAATCTTCCCTGGTCTCTGTGTTGACATGTCTAACTGGGAGGTCTAATGGCTACAAAATGCCATATATTCCACCGGTCTATTGGCTTTCATGGAATTAATTGCTTGCAGGGTCATTCCTTCCAGGAAATAAGGCTGCTAACTGGGATCGGGTTTTCAAAATAACGGACTACATTCAACATGCAATTCTTCTGGATTTTTCTACTTGGCAAAAGTTAGAGGAGAAGGAAAAAATCTCCCTACCCCTCATCGTAAACAAGCCTTTGAAGGTTCCTGCCTTATATGTTCATTCAGGAGAATGACTGCACGTACCTGTTGTTGAAAACTTCCTGTGAAATGTGTAACAGTTGAGACAGCTGTCCTCTTTCAAAAGAAGAGAAATGGGAAAGCTGGCACCCCCTTCAGCAACAGGAGCCAGCCATGGCTGTGTTCCCTAATGTGAACACACTAAATGTCAAAAATCAGTTAGCCACTTACCATCTGGTTTGAACACTTGTTCATCTACCAGAGGAGACTATTGCTGATGTTTTAACCCTGAGCATCAACAAACCAGATACATCAATCCATTCCTACTTGAATTGTACAGAAGTTCAGCTTTTTCTGTTGAACAGGAGAAAAGCGGAACTGAAAACCACAAAGAGCACCTGAAAATCAAACCAACATTCCCACATTTATAAAGCTAGACACTCATTGTAGCTGAAGGTTGGTATTAAGACAAAGGTTTTAGGTTTTAGAAGAGCAAACTTCAGCTCACTAAGAGCTCATATGGGAGGGATTCCATAGGAAGCTTCCATGGAGGATAAAGGAGCTTGAGAGTGCTGTGGGTTTTTCAGGAACACTTTCCTGGAAGCACAAAATCAGTTCATACCCTTTACAGGTAAGGGAAGTAAGCTGAGAAAGAGACCCCCTGGCTTAACTGCGAGTTTCCAAGTCCACTCAAAACCAGAAGAGAAGCGTACCAGAGATGAAAAAGTGTACAAATACCCATTGAGAACTACAAGGGCATTGCCAGCGTGTGTAGAGATCCAGTTAGAAAAGCAAAATCTCAGCTTGAATTGAAATTGGCCAGAGATGTCAAAAAACTACAAGAAAGGGTTCTTCAGTTACATAAACAACAAGCAGAAACAGAAGGAAAATATTGGCCCCCTGTTAAACAGGAGACATGAATCCGTTACCAGCAATGTTGAAAAGGCAGAAGTTCTCAGCACTTTCTCCACCCTGTCTCTAGCAGTGCTGTTGGGCCCCAGGCCTTGGGGACAAAAATCCAGGTTATTGCAAACACAGACCCACCATCAGTGAAGGAAGAGTTGGTATGTGAATGACTACAGGAGCTTGACCCCTACAAATTGATAAGCCCTGACACTATCCACTCGAGAGCATTAAGAGAGCTGGCTGATGTCTTTGCAAGGCTGCTCTCTGTAATCTTTTAGAAGTTGTGGAGATCAGGGGACATCCCAGAAGACTGAAAGAAGGCTAATGTTACCCCCATCTACAAGAAGGGCTTAAAGGAGGATCCAGGAAATTATAGACCCATCAGTCTTACTTCAATCCCTGAGAAAGTTATGGAATGAATCCTTCTGGGTGCTATCACAAGGCAAAAGATGCACATGATTGGGAAAAGCCAACACAGGTTCATCAAGGGCAGATTGTGCTTGACAAACCTGATCACCTTCTACAACAAAGTAATCTACTCGGTTGATATGGGGTGGGTGGTGAAGACTGTCTACCTGGATTTCTCCAAAGCTTTTGATATGGTTTTTATATGGTTTTCCACAACTTCCTCCTAAAGAAACTGGTGTGTTATGGTCTAGACAAGTGGTTTGTGCAGTGGGTGGGGAACTGGCTGACAGACTGTACCTAGAGGGTGGTGGGAAATAGTTCTTTTTCAAACCGGCAACTTGAAACAAGTGAGGTCATCCAGGGCTTGATATTGGGCCTAATATCTTTATTTAATTTCTTTTAATTTTTTAAAATTTTCTATTTAATTTAATATCTTCATAAGTGATCTGGATGATGAGGTCAAGTGTACCCTGATGAAGTTTACTGATGATACCAAACTGAGTGGGGAAGTGGACACTCCAGAAGGGAGAGCCACCTGCAGGAAGACCTGGATAGGCTGGAAGAGTGGGCTAACAAGAACCTTATGAAGTTCAACGAGGACAAGTGTAAGGTCTTGCACCTGGGAAAACATAATGCAGGAGTGCAGCACAGACTGAAATCTGCCTGGCTGGGGAGCAGCTCTGTGGAAAGGGATCTGGGGGTCCTGGTGGACAAGCAGCTCAGTATGAGTGAACAGTGTGCTGCAGCACAGAATGTCAACAGGATGGGTTGTATCACCAAGGCATCACCAGCACAGATAAAGAAGTCATTATCCCACTCTACTCAGCGCTTGTCAGGCCACACCTGGAATACTGTGTTCAGTTTTGGTCCCAGCTGTACAAAAAAGATGTAGACAGGCTTGAGAGAGCTCAGAGAAGGGCCACAAAGAGGATCAAGGGGCTGGGCAGCCTGCCCTGAGAGGAAAAGGTGAGAGAAATGGGTTTGTTCAGTCTTGAGAAGGCTTAGGGAAGACCTTATCACCATGTTCCAGTATTTAAAAGGTGGCTACAAAGAAGATGGAGACTCCCTTTTTACATGGAGTCATATGGAAAAGACGAGGGGTAATGGGTACAGGTTACGCCTGGGAAGATTCCGATTGAACACAAGAGGAAAATTTGCCAGAGTGAAAACAATCAGCCATTGGAATAATCTCCCCAAGAAAGTGGTGGATTGCCCAACATTGAACAGTTTAAGATTCAGCTGGACAGGCTGCTGGGCCATCTTGTCTAGACTGTGTTTTGCCAAGAAAGGTTGGACCAGATGATCCTTGAGGTCCCTTCCAACCTGGCATTCTATGATGCTATGATTGTAGCTGTTTCTGGAACACTAAGATGATTAAGGGGCCAAATTCCATTTTCCAAGGCACCCATGCCATAAACAAAACTATACCTATTAAAAATTTGGCAGAATTTTAAAAGTGAAAAAGAGGTGGGAATAAAGAAATATCCATTCCCTAAAGTGTAAAAGTGTAAAGATCATTGATGATTTCAGCATGAAAAGCATTAGCATGCTACCTGCAACATCTGGATAACTGTGTCTGTAAGACAGGTTCACTGCCTTCATTATCCTTTCCTATCCCCACATTGGCTTTCAGTTCAGAGTCAGACATCATTCCTGCACACACAGATGCATAGGAGAAGTTAGACTAGACGGGACCTCTGGGGGGTCACCTGGCCCAGCACCCTATTTCTGAGGCAGGGTACCTCCTGATGCATGACTGCATCATTCTTGCCAGGCCCTGAGATCACCAGTGTGTTCCTGAAGTATTCGGAGTATTCAGTTCCTCATTTTATACCACCCTGTAGAGGGAAGAAGAATAATGGTTGTGTCTTTACGAACCAGATGGGTGTAGAGCTGTTCAACGAAGGACAGTCATTGCAGTCCATTGCAATTTTCGGAGAAGCAATCTCTGCTTGATTTGGTCTTTGGGGACAACATCTAGGGTTTGAGGTTTGGGGTTTGGGGTTTGGGGAGGGATCTCACAGTGGGTGTCTGACAGGAGTCACTTCTTCCCTCAGATGGCAAGGGAAGCACAGCTGAAGAGCACAACAGGAAAGGGAGGAGCATCTAAAGGTGGAGAAGTGGATGGAAGGATGGAAGAACGCAGGAGGAAATGGCTGAGAAGGGAACTGAACCTGTGCTGAGTGAAGGGTGAAATCCCAGCTTCTGTCTGACAGCGACTGGGCAACAAGTGCTACAGCAGCAGCGGTGGCTGTGCCCGAGCTGCCAGGAACGCAATACACTGCCAGAGCCCGAACCGAGCACGTGGGTCACACAGCCCTACTCAGTACTTCGGGCAAGGGAGCTGCGGGCCGAGGCTCTGCCTGCCCAAACGGCACAAGGGAGGGTCCCGTGGCACCCGGAGAGGAGCCGCACGAGGCATCATTAAGGAGTCCACACTTCAATGATAACAAGTCTGAGGGGGCTTCCGCAAGGGACACGAGTGACTCCCCAGTGCCGTTGTTGGGCTGTGACACAGGCCACAGTGGGGCTTGTTAAAAGTTAAGAGTTCTTCTTTTACAAAGCATTTACACATGTGCTGGTGACAATGTTAGGGGCTGGCGGCACAGGGCCACCAGACAGTGCTCGGTGAAGCCCCTGGGGCTGTGAGCAAAGCCAGCACAACAACAGCCAGTTCCTCCCCCAAGCCGAGGCCAGGTGATGAGCTCTGCTGTCACCTTCCCTGGCCACGGGCAGCCAGCACCACCCGCTCTGCAGCTCTGCCCTTCTGCCACAGCCCCAGGGTCTCTGGGCATGGCTGCTGCAGGCACGAGAACGCAGGCACGGCACATGCAGTGAGGGAAGAAGGCTCCACCATCTCGCTGTGATTCCCACCTGCCTCCCTGCCCTGTCCCCTCATGTGCATGAGAAATACATCACTTCTCCTGTTTGCAGGCACACACACAAATGCTTCTACACATCTAATTCAATGGCATCTTGTTGGGAATTAATGCTCAGCTCGTGCTGGTTTTACTCTGAATCCAAAAATGTATTACCGTGGTTGGGACTGCTAAACTGCAGACAGGATCCAGAAACAAGAGTGACCCTTTCAGAGAGACCAAAACTGCCCCGTTTCATTTCTTTATGCATGAAAGGATTAACACAGAGGGCTTTTCCCTCTCACTGCCCCTTCCTCTGCTTGTCCCAGCATTAAATGCGGGACTTTGTCCTCTCCCACTTTCCCATGTTGCCCCTGATAATTCTCCCCATGGCTCCAGGATCCCCTTTTGTCCAAAACATTGAATCTGCAACTGTGAGCCACTGCTGACCCCTTTCCCTCTCTGCATTCATTTCATTTCCAGAAACTAGTGCAGTTATTCAACACACCTCAGTATGGGTCAAACTTAAGGATTACTCTTCTCTATCACTTTCTCATGACAGGTTATCTGGTGACACACATCTCAAACTAGGAAGGGGAACAACCAAAACACTGTGAGGTTTTCCTTGGCCTCTTTTCAGATTTCCAGGTGTAGGGTGCTTTTTTTAACCTTTGATTGCCCTAATATAGTGAAAATATTTTAAATCTCCTAGCATTGCAGCAGGTGACTTTGTTACATTTGGACCACTGATTATTAGTCAGGAATACCTGCTAATTTTACAAATTCCCCATAGCATCTGGATTTATATCAGTATCATTTATATCAGCAACAAGAAAACTTCTGTGGTGCCACTGAGAAACATTCTCAGGTGTCTTAGCTACGTGTTTATGTGCTACATCTTGTCTCTGAGGCTTGAATACAATGGGAGATGGATGTTTCTCTCCCCTTATCTTGACTAGAAACCACTTCTGAAATGGGTTAGTAGAACAACATTGAAAGAAGAGTGTGTTTTAACTGTTTCTTGAGCCAAATTGCTTCTTGCCCTCAGTTTCTATGAAATCCTCAATGAGCTGTGTCACCTGTGTGTAGCAGTTTTGAGTGGAATGCATTTGCCTATGGAAACCAGACAACACACTTCCCTATGTCACATGTGCCCGCCCTTTATCTTCTCTCACTTCCCATGGAGTTCCGGGGAAAACTTACTTCAGCCTAGATGTATAGGATACACACTTAACATCCAGAAGACCTTGAAATGTGGAAATAAAGAGGACAAGTGGGGGAAAATGAGTAACAGCCACTGTCAGAAAGCAGTTTTTCCTGCCTTCCCAGGGTCCTGAGTGCTGATACACCCAATGGGAAGATCCCTCCACAGCAGGGCCTGTCCTTTGCACTTTGCCTGGAAGAAAGGCAGGCAGTGTGCACAGGCTGGATGAGGAACCTGAGGGCTGTCCAGGAGCCATGGAGAGAAAGGTGTGGAAGACAATGGTCGTTGGGCTCTGCATGGACAGGCAGCTGTGGGAATTGGGGTGCTCACTGTGGTGAGCCCAAGGGCTTTTCTGCCCTCCCCACCCAGGAAGGGCAAACGCTGCTGGACTGCAGGACACTTGCTGTCTCTCTCATATTCCCCCTTGGGACCTTGAAAGAAGGACATGAACATCCCTTTGCTCTTCCAGAAATATTCACCCTCACCATCCCACACAGCCTGCACCCATCCTCTGCCGGGCAGATCCCTTCTTCCCCTCTCAGCTGCTTTCTGGACAAGTGAAACCTGAGCTGGAGGCAGGAGCTGCCCATCAGGGCCAGTTGCCCTCCAGGCAGGTTCCTGCCCCCTCCTTCTCAGCAAGGGCTGTTCTACAGCCTCCCTTGGCAGAGCTTTCTGCCTGTGTCTGGCTGCATGCCTTTGGCCAGCCAGGAGACACTAGTCCAACACACAGCACAAAGGGCCCATGTCCCACACGGCATTGCAAAAGCTTTTATTGTACCCTTAGACCGCAGTGCTGGAGTTGGCAAGAGCCCTGCACGTGTAGCAGCCCTTGTCTCGCTCGTGTGGGGCACGAGCTTCTGCTTTCTTCTCACTTGACAGCAGCAGTGGCACAGCCAGGTGCAGCCCTTTGCCTCGGGTGTCTCTTCTTACTCTTGGTTGTCTTCTTGTTGGAGCTGCTACAAGGGGGGAGCTGCTACAAGGCCAAGTGCTCTCCTCTCCTCTGCGTTCTCCTCCCTGCCTCCCTGCCCTGTGACAGCTCTCCCTCCAGCCTGTGCCTCTCCCCTCCAGCCCAATCCCACATTGCCGCTCTTGGGGACAGGACCTCCTGCCCCGTGTCATGGAATTCCAGAGCCACAGGCTGCCCAGACATGGGTCCCATCCCATCCCATCCTGCCTGTCCAGGCCAGTCACCCCAGAAGGGTCGTTAGTAGGGACGTATTAAGCAGTGACAAAACCTGGAGTTTGAACGTTTCAGTGCCAGCACCCATTCTCCCCTCCTCCATTCCAGCCTTGTCTCTTAGATGGAAGAAAATACCCAATATTGGTGCCAGGTGTGTGAGAGAGAAATGCAGGGACTCCCCATGTGAGTTAAGTTTCATCAAGTCATTGACACTGTGAATGAGCAATTGCACTTAGGTGATACAAATTTTCAAAGATCTGTGATGAAGGATGTTTAAAAACAAACCTTTGGGTAAAGGGAACAATACCTTCTCTTCTAATAAATAAATGTAGTTTTTAGCCTTGGTTTTGTTTGATTTTCATGTAAGCTTCCTCATTTTTCTCTTTGTCTGTAGATCTTCATATCACAAGTTTATTAGGTACATGGCTTAAACTCCTCTGGAGCCCTAGGTGGGCAGCAAGTAAGTAACTTATTGTTACTATTATTAGTCTTAGAGTTATTCTCATGTGAAAGACTGAAAGCGTGAAATGTTTTCAGTCCCTGTAGCATTTCAAGGTATAATGTTGCATTTGGGAAAAAATCAGCTTTTCTAATGGATTAAGCTGCGCTACTATTATTTCATTCCTTTGTCTTATGATCAGTCTTTCCAGCAGAACTTTCTTGGCATAAATGAGAAAAGGAAATCAAATCCTCACAACAGAATTAATCCTGCTCAGATTTGCCATTTTTCTGGATGTGCAGCTTGGGTTCTTCCTGGTGTTTTTCATCACATACCTGCTTATGTTTACCAGAAAGGTCACCATTATGGTAAGGATTGACTGTACTCTCCCACTTATTTCTTTCTTTCCCTCTGTTTCTTCATTTTCATAGATCTGTTATTAATTAGGCATTGTCCCTCGGCTGTTGGCAAATTTCTTAGAAGAAAGAAAGACCATTTCATTTATTGCTTGTCTTATGCAGATGTTTTTCCTCACTGGTTCTTCATGCTCATTTTGTTTCCTTCTAGCAGCAATGGGTTATGATTGCTGCTTTGCAATATATAAGCCTTCAAACTCATTCTCATGAACACCAAAGCCTGTACTCATCTGGTGGCCTTTTCAGCACTAACTGGGTTTGTGCTGTCTCCAAGAGACACATCTTCCATATTTCCCTTAAGCTCCTCTGGCCATAAGGTTAACCTCTTCTTTTGTGACATGGCACTTGGGATTATATGGCTTGCATGGACAGCAATGGAATGGAATTTCTCATGTTCAGTCTTAGCATGTTGGTTATATTTGGCTCATTCCTACTGATGCTGCTTTCTTATGGCTTCATCGTAAAGAAAACTCCCTCTACTGAAGAGAAGAAAAAAGTTTTTCTTAGGTGCTTCTCTCATCTTGTTGTGGTTGCTGTGCACTTTGACTATGTCTCCATGATATATTTGAGGTCCAAATCAAGATCTGTCTTGGATGAAGACACTTTTCTTTCTGTTACTTCTACTGTAACGAATCCCTTGTTAACTCTGTAGAACCTGAACAAACAAGAACATGCAGCTGGCCCTTAAGAAGACCCTTGGCAGAAAATAGTTTACTGCGAGTACATTCAGAGCTGAGTTAGAGAGCTAGTTTAACTCCTTGAGAACTCCTGACCCAATCCAGCAGCTGACAGTGTCATAGAAAGAAAAGGCTGTGATATCAACTGCATCATGGGACAATCTTGCCTATTGAGTGCATTCTGAGAATTAAATGCTCCTCAGGAATCATTCTCATGCAAGAAAACCTTCAGTGAACAGAGGCTGGTAAAAACATGACTTCAGAAATACCTACAGCATAGTAGCATTTGCCACTCTGCTTCTGAGGTGTCTGTTTGAACACATTCTTAATTTTCTTTTCACCAGGCCATTTTTGTCCCATCTAGAATGTCTAGGATGTCAACCTCCTTATGGGTATTTTTTAGGAAGTGATTAGGAGGGGGATGCCAGTACCATCAGGCCTGCAACAGTTGTCAGGACGATAATACCAGTATGCTTGATCCGTCTCAGATGTTCCCCTGCTAACTACTGAAAGCATCCTGCTCTCTCCAAATCTTCCTGACTGAAGAAGTTGTTTCAACATGTGTTCTATGGTCAGAACATTATGTTTGCTTTATGGTCCTGATTAGGTTGTGGTAATCAAGGGCAGGGATGCTCAGCAGGTGCTCTTGGACAGTCCAGATCATGATTTGCATGCTTTATTATCCCATTCCTTGTCCCTCCAGTGCATTCTCCTCCCATATAAACAACCTGCCCCCTTTTTCTCACTGATCCCTGTTTTACTACATCTGTTATGTAATTTGAGATTTATGATACTGTTATCTTGGCAATTTTGGCCCTATATGGTATTACTCATATAACTTAACTATGGTTGACCTTGGAAAATAACTTGTCACCAATACCTCCCTCCAATTATTTGTTTAGTGCAGTGATTTCTCACATAAACTGCCCCTTAACCACCTGAGAAATCCAGCCATTCTTCATGATGCTTTCTGGAACATTTATGAGCCTCTCACACTGTTAATTGCCACATTGGGTGATTCCTCATGTCATGGCCAGTGGCCTCCTAACCCTGAGTTGGTTAGTTTAACCTCAGGGCAGGGCATAGTCATCAGTCTACATGTGCCTGGAGTCCTAGCAGTTGCCATTGGGGTATTTCAAACACAAATACAGGCCCAAAGAACCACTCTTAGAAGAGGCAGCACAGCTCTGGGGCTGAGAATTCACCATGCCTGTAACCTGAGGAGGCAGCAGAGGGAAGAGTTTCTTAACCTCCTCACAAACCAATGTCACAGAATTCTTCCTGATTTCTTCCTGAAAACTGGATTTCCCTGTTTCTCCATTGCACAAATTCTGCTGGTTTTGGTGGTCTCCTTCATGTACTTGTCTGCTCTTACCGACAGTATCTGTATAGTGGTGATAAGGGTGAATTGTTCTCTCCATTTCCCCATGTACTTTCCCTCTCTCCTTCACAGAGACATAGTATACCTTTGTCATTGTCCCCAGCATGCTGGAAAATTTGGTAAGAAAGCAAAAGGTCCTTTCCTTTATGGGACATGCTATCCAGCTGTGTTTTTCTTGGCTTTTGATGCATCAATTGCATGTTTCTAGCATCAATGGGATATGATTGTTATGCTTCAGTCTGTAGGCCCTTGCAATTATCATGTCATCATAAGCCACAGGTTCTGCCTTCTGCTGGCAACTTTTTCACGTGGTCTGGATTTCTGTTCTCAGTAAGAGAGACATGCATCACTTATCTTTCTGCAAGTAAAATAAAACTAACCACTTCCTCTGTGATCTGGCACCATTTCTTAAGCTTGTGTGTGATGAAATGGTCATTGTTATCATTTGTTCTTTGGCTGCATTTTGCTCCTTCTGTTTGATTCTGCTCTCTTCCCTTCTAATTCTCAACACCATCCTGAAGATCTGTTCCACTGAGAGAGGGTGGAAAGCCTTCTCCGTTTGTGCATCCCACTTTACTGTGGTTATTAAGCACTTTGGATGTGCCTCCATCACCTCATTGCAGCTCAAACACAGGGTACATCCTGAATGAAGATGAATTCCATCACCTACACCGTGGTAGCTCCCCTGCTGAAACCATTGGTTTGGAGCCTGGGGAACAAAGATGTGGAAGTAGCTCTCTAAAAAAGCTTTCTGCTGAAAAAAAAATCTGGGGGGTCCATGAAATTTGTCAAGGAGTAAAGTCAAAAAGCCTGTACAGATGGAAAACCTGTATTTCAGCTAGATGAGAGGTGTGATAAAGTCTTTCTCCTGACCAAAAGGCTTGAGACAAACAAAGGAAGAAGCAGCATGGGGACAGCAGAGAAGCAGTGTAGTAGAGATGGGCAGCACAGACCCACGATGGTCTTAACAATGTTGGTCAGAAGTAGCAGTGAGCAGCTTTCCATAGGCAGAATATCTGAGGAGGGAGGGGAGATGTCAACTCCTGCTTCCACATGGCCTGAGACACAGCAAACAGGTACAGCAGAGCTGTTCAGGCATGTTTAGAGGCTAATTCGTGTCTCATACCCAGGCATCCTGCATGATTGATGCACGGTGCAGCCAGGTTGGTTAGGCATTGTACTACTGCTGTGTATCCTAGGTTGGAATAGAAGTTATAGCCTTCTAGAAATGCTTAGATTGTGTGATTAAAAGCTCATCCCCACAAACACAAAGGAACAGAATTAAACAGGAGGAACAAAGGCAGGCAAGGAAACCCCAGTAACCTGAGCAGAGCCACCAGAGCACCATGACCTGGCTCCCCCCAGGGCTGCCAAAGGGCAGTGACCAGCTCCGTTGACGGGGGTGAGACCCACCAGGTGAATCCACGGGAGAGGGTCACTTAAAGACTGCCTAGGGGTGTGGGACTCCTTATGGGATCATGGGAAGAGCATTCTGAGATTGTGTGACACATTTTACAGGATACTTAGGGCAAGGTGGAACGAGAGGGATCAAGGTGCTTTAGGGAGGAACAACGGGGGGGAAAATGGGATAAAAGAGGATGGCCACTTGTAAACGGGTTGCTGGTCACTGCTTTTGTCTGGCCATTCCTTGTGCCTGGTCACCGCAGTCTCTCCTGTCTTCTTATTAAACTCTGTTCCTGACTGTTTTCCTGGGTGAGGGGCTTTCTGTTCTCTGTGCACATGTGTATAAGGAGCTCTGAGTGCCAGCTGCTGGTGAGGGGCCCCTGGGTCAAAAGGGACCAAGAGTCTGAGGTGCCAGCAACTGGGGAGACTGGAGAGCATTCCTGTTACATGGATAGGGGTGTGTGCATGTCAGTGTATAGTCACTAACAAATATCAAGCTGGACTGGCCATCAGTTAGGATAAGAAATTTGACAGCCAGGTATTGGAGTGGCTGTAAGTCTGGACTGGATATTGGAGAGACCAAAGGACCTGACAGTCAGATACTGGAGGAACCAAGAAGTCCAAGCCAGATACTGGAGAGACTGGTCAGCTACTGGGAAGGCCAGTAGGACTGGACAGCTAATGGAGTGACCTGTTGTTTGTGTGAAACCAGGAGACCAGGCAATCCAGGAACCAGTTACTGAATAGATTAAGCATCTAAGGCCAGTTAGTAGAGGGATGCATGAGGTCTGTAGATGTAGAGGTCTGTACATGCATGTGTGTGGGTCTGAGTACCAGCAACTGGAGTGGGACTGCAGCTTGTGGGGTCTTGTCTGTCCAGGCACCAGAAACTGGGGAGACCAGTGGATCTGAGGGCTGATTAGCTATCTAAGATCAGCTATTGAAGGGATCCATATTTTCATATATATATACAAACACACATGAGAAAATATTTATATATGAATATATATGAAAATAAAAAAAGGTCAATATTATAAGTATTTTACACACAAAATCTTGAGACCCTGCTTTGAGCTGACTCTTTCCAAAGTGCTCCCACTTGTATTCGCCTTATTATAATACCCATATGATAATGGCTGTCAGGGCCTGCCTGAATCAACATAACATTAGAAAAACTAAGTTTCTTTCAGTTATGGTCTCATATGTCCCCTTGGGACTGTGCAAGAAGGACATGAAGGTCCCTTTGCTCTTCCAGAAAGGCTCACCCTCACCACCCCTCACAGCCCACACCCCTCCTCAAGGGGTAGATCCCTTCTTCCCCTCTCAGCTTCTTTCAGGCCAAGTGAAACCTGAGCTGGAGGCAGGTGCTGCCTGTCAGGGCCGGTTGCCCTCCAGGGCCAGTTGCCCTCCAGGCAGGTTCCTGTCCCTTCCCTGATAATTTGCAATAGGGTTACTTTAAATTGCACCAGGGTCTGAGGCTAGCTGAACTGTCTGCTTGAACTGAAGAGCAGCAGGAAGCATGTTCTTGCTATTCAGCTGTGTTCAGAAATACAGTCAGCCTTAGCAGAAAGGACTGAAACTCTCTACCATTGTTTCTTTTCCATGCAATAGAATAAACCAGAAACAATGGTGGCTCTGTTTTACTCTAATAAACTGCTCATGACACATTGTGGTGCCATGATGGGGAGTGGGAAGCAGAAGAGATGAGGGTGTCCTCTCCTGCTCCTCCAGCTGCAGTCACTGTCTTTGTAGAAGATGACAGATCACACAGATCTAAATGACTCGTTTCCCACTGATGTTTAGCCCCTCTTTATCTACAAGAAGCCAACCATTTCCTTTACCAGATGGCATTCTGCCAAACTAAATGAGACAAGATTTTCAGTCTTTCTCCTGTAAGAGAGGCCTCACATACCAGTCATCAGCACAGTCTTTTTCTGCACTACACTTTCAGGTTGTCTTTTCTGACCAGAGATGCTTTAACCACAAGGGGATTCCAGATGAAGCAGAGCCTGAGCCCCAGCTTGTCTCTGTTTCTGTTAGGAAACACATTTCCCAAAGTTTATCATGCTCACAGGATGCAAATGGTCCATATACATCCTGAGACCAGTTTTCACAGTCATTTCCAGCAGATGAAATTATTGTTCCAAGCAGTCCTTTCAGCTATTAGTCTTCCAGGCTCATGGCCTTCTATTTTGTGCCATTGATTTTTTCTGTTCTGTTGAGTTTTAGGAGACGTAATTATGCACAGTCAGCTAGCTGGTCTTATTCACTCTAGCTTGCTGGCCCGAGTATATTCCAGAAGGTCTCACACATTTATTTCACTTCCCTAGCTCTTTTGAAGACACGTGTTGCCTCAGTTGTGGTATATTACATGCCTAGATGAGCAGCTGTGAGATATAGGGATGCAGCTAATTCTGCTATAGGTTTTTCGGGTTTGAGGATTCTTTTGGCTCCTTTGTTTGCTTGTTTTTACTTTTGTAATAGTGGGTGTGTGGTTTAGTTTTTAAAAAAAACCTCGTAATTGAAAGGATCTGTCCCATGATGTCTGACTTTGCATGGGTTTTTGAGTACAGTAGCAATTCATAAAATTTATGTATGACTATTGACCTGTATTTTGGAAAAGGCCTATTTTTCCAAAAGGGAAGATGAAAGTGTAAGATCAGCTTACATGGAGTGTTGAATTATAACAGATACTCCCATCTGAAAGCTATTACAGGATTTCACTTATCCTGCATAAAAAATTTTTGTTCTAATTTGCAGCTTTAAAATATAATAAACTAGGTTATAATCTTTTACTCTTGGACAGACATTCTTCAGCACTCTCCCACAATAACCTTATTTCTCTTTAACTAGCAAGGATAAACAATGCAAGATCATTTAGTCTCCTGAAGTATGACAGAAACTATATCTGACTGTTTTTAC
Organism: Strix uralensis; assembly: GCF_047716275.1. Taxonomy (NCBI): domain Eukaryota; kingdom Metazoa; phylum Chordata; class Aves; order Strigiformes; family Strigidae; genus Strix; species Strix uralensis. The sequence continues at coordinate 82,519,720 of NC_133976.1, forward strand.
AGATAGCCCTTCACTTCACCTATTCCAAACAGATCATATCCTTCCTAAAGTCTGGTGATCAGAACAATGCTGCAGAGTATTCTGGATGTGGTGTCACTACTGCTTTATGTACCAGCACCTAAATTTCACTACCTTTGCCCTAGACATTTCCTCTGATGTAACTGGTATGAGATCTTCACAGCCACAGTATATTCCTAGTTCCTACTCATACTCACAGGAAATATTACTATACCCAGGTCCTTCTTTTTTTGAGCCCTTTCTGATTCAGAAAGCTCTGGCTACCAGTTCCCATATATGTGGCCTTGCCATTTGCATTACTGAATTTCACCCACTTTTGATTTTTCCATTCCTTAAGAATTTCAGGAGAATGAACTGTAGCCATATTTGCTTGCAACAAATTAGAAGAACTCTGTGGTTTTGATTCAGTCAAGAAATCTTTTTCCTATTTACCTTCATCAACTGGCAAACAATGTTTGTAGCCTTCCAGATCTTCACAACGCATTTTGAGATGCAACACAACACATTATGTATCAACTAAATAAACAACAAGGACTTCTTCCTGTAAGTCCAGAAGTTTGTTGGAGTCAGCTGCCTAGATCAAACAACTGTTGAAATTATCACATTTATGCCAATTTTTAATACTTCAGCCAGAAGTTTCCTCACTCTGTATAAGGGTCAGTTAAGAAATGGAGAAGAGACAGCATTCCTCAGCTGACAAGTAGTCATGCTACAATAGGATGACTATACAGGTTTTCTGTTAGAGTTCTATCTTACTTTCTTCATTTAAGAACTTACATATGGTTTCTTTTAAATGATTATAATTTCTGATTGCCTGGAGCAATAGTCAAATATTATAATATGCAATAAATAAATAAAAAGGATATAATTATACAGATGCTTATTTTTCTTAATGCCTACATGAAAACATAGCATTCAGAGGTGCTGGTTGCTGACTTGCCTCCTTTAAGTCAATGAAGAACCTCTGAAAGTTGAAATCCTTTAATTTGGTGCCTAAGAGAGGATGTAGACTGGAATTTCAAAAGCTCCAGAATTATTTTGGTGCACAAAGCTGAAGGATCATTTAAGGTATTTACAAAAAAACAGGTTTTACCAATGACACTTCCCTAAACAAGCACACTTGTGGAAAAAAACCAAAAAAAACCCAAAACGCAAAAAACAGGTCAAGTTGATTTTTAGTAGAGTTTAGTTTCTGGAAACCTTGGCTGTTTTTTTGATATTTTGTATTTAATGGGGTTTTTTTATGTTCCATCTACATAGCTGATCTAGTATTTTAAAGATCTAAATTTCTTTTGTTAATTTAGACTAGTCATTTTGATTTTAACATTGATATAAACAATAATGTTTGGTTAATTGTCTTTGTAAAACGAAAAATGAAAGCCTAAGTCTCAGTTCTGCAGGTCCAGAAGTACAAAGGAGGGTAAATTCATACTCCTGCTCATTTTTAGAATGCTTTACACTCCTAACACAGGGTAGTATAGTGTATGTAAGCCTCACGCTAATCACTCAGGTGGTAATGTGCGTGCATAATCTATTTGTGTTCCATTCATCACTTTTGCTAAATTGCAAAAATTGTACTGGAAACTCCAGACATCCTGCTTTCGTCATACACATTTAAGGTTTCACAACTGTGGAAATGTTAAAAAACATCATGAAGAGGGGCGTAAACCTCCTCAGATAATCTATTCTCCTGCTTCTGTTTTCACTAAGAAGCGTGTCTGTCTGCCTTTCTACTCCAGGTAGAAACACTGGTATTTATTTCAGCATCAACCAAGTATTTTACTCTTGCTCTAAAAGAACCTGTCTCATGGTCTCAGTTATGCCATTTACAAAATTTATTATATGTTACAAAACTTGCCCTAGACAATTCTTTGGATAATAGCAATATTCCAGCAAAGCACTGTCCTGCCAGGATAACCTGGAATTGCTGTTCTCGAGAGAAATGCAGTGACTCACAGGAGGCACACGGACATAGAGCAGGTGGCCAATTTGTCATGCAATGAAACATGTAGTCCCTCCTCGGCTAACCAGGTCTTCCTGTCATTTCTTTTGCTCTGTAGGATTGTTTGTTCACCTCAGAGAAAGGTAGTTTCTACAGCTGTGTCCATCTCCACGAGGGAGATAAATGAAATGTATTTTCCTGAAGACTCACTTTACCATGCAGTCTCAAAATCTGAGTGTTACTGTATGCTCTCCCTCTTGCTATAGATCTGGAGAAGAAATGAAGAATAAAGACAATTATTCCAGAAATGGACATAAAACATTAATGCCAGCAAACTGAGTGGAAGAAAATTTCTTCTGAGATATAGCCTTTGTCAAGAGATTCTTCTAGTTTGGTGACATAGATCTCCCAGGCCAAACAATCACTTTGGGAAGGTGACATGGAACACAAGAGCCAACACCCTGACATATTCTAGCTGGAGTGCCAACCTCGAGCACAAGTGCTTGCTTCTTTTGGTTGAGAGCACAATTAAAGAAGCACAGCTTTAAGATGCAAGTCCACCTTCTGGTTTGCTTTCAAGCACATTCCGGTAGGAAACAGAAACTAAAGTGTGACCACGTATCTGCTTCTGAACACAGCTGCCTGAACTAAAAGACAGCTATAAAACATTTTATCCAAGTCTGTGTTTCAAGCCTGAACCTGATGTAATCAGCAGTTACACACTGCCTATCCAAAAGAAGAAGAGTTTTAATGAAAAGAGAAGAGTTCTACGAAAGTGTCTGCGTTTTCTTCAGTAATGGCAGAAAGAAATATATGCCAGTCAGGGAGGGGAGAAGTAAGGTAAAGAGGCAGAAAGAGAACATAGCGATGAGTGAAAGAGGAACATTTTCTTGTCAGTACTGTGATTGAGGAAGCTCACATGTATCTTGATGCCTCTGTTGCTTCATTTGTGTCTGCCAGTGTGAGGAAACCCCCGCAAAGGGGTAGATTTTCTTCCTAGCTTAGTAGCTGCAAACGCTAGATCTTTTTCTACCTTTTTGTTCTGACTTTTTTCTTTTTACCAGCTATGACAGAAGAAGTAACATATGCTAATCTGAAATTTGAAAACAGCCATGAGCTGGATAATATCAAAGAGCCTGAAGATACTAAGGAAAAAGGTGTAGTATTTATGAAGCTTTTATGATTTATTCTTGCTAAAGTAGATGGGATGGGAAATACTTTTAATTATATGCCCAAGGGGCCTTTGTTAACTTTGTTACTATCAGAAAAGTTATGCTAGCTATAAATATATCCTGGGTTTTGTTGCTTTCATTTCTGTCTGAACTTTTTAGAGTTTGGAAGGTATACTTGAAATAGTGATCTTCTTATTACACAGAAAAGCATATTGCTGGGTGTTATACTAAGATCTACAAATAAGCCTAATTGTCTAAACCTCAAGTTCAAGTTAATTTGAACTAATTTTTAAAGTGGATCAGTTCCATTTAATTTTTCCATGCATTTGCATTCAAGCTTAGAACTGAATTAGCTTTAACTGACTCAATTTATTTCACTTCTGAAGTTCTAGTTGAATTAAGGCGCTGGTCTTTGAAATGGCTATATCTGTTAAAGGGCTGAATGCATGTTTATTTTAAATACTAATTTTAAATGAATTTTCCTTAATTTGTGTTAAATTGCGAAGATGAGCTCTAGATTTGAGTGGTGCAACTCATGGGAACAAAGAACATAGAAAGTAATAGCTGTTTGTGGGGTCAGGCTCTGGAGCAGAGATTTACAAATAAGAGGACAAGTTGCTTGCGATTCAGAAGGAATTCTCTGGGGAATTCTGCATCAAAGAGCAGTGGTTTAGAACACTGTTATGTTTTTTGAACATATGTTATGCTTTCTGAACATATGTTATGCTTTTTGAACATTGTTAAGTTATGGGTTTGAGCATTGCCAAAGTATAATTCAGGATCTGAAAAAAAAAAAATCTGAACTGTTTTTGTGTCAAGCTCTGGGCTTCCTTTCCTTTAACATCCAACAACACCAGCATCCTCATACCACTCCAGATGTCCTGCTTCTGTGTCCCAGGGTAGACAATGCATATTTTGTGATGTGAAACCACCATTCTGAGAGGGCAAGCACAGTCTGTGCATTATTTCACAAACATCAAATTGAAACAACCACAGTGAATAAATATGTCCATTCTAGGACAACGGGAGTACATAGAGGAAGGAGGAACCAGCCCAAGACCCCGTTACCTGTGCTAGATGTAGCAGAAGCAATGTGACATTACAACATACAGTCCAGGGAACCATTACCTAAAGAAATTCTTACAGCAATATTTTAATTGAAACAGTCAAAGCTCATACGAGTTTATTTAGCAGCCTGCCCTAGGGAGTCAAATTTCTGTTATTGAGGTTCTCCAGGCACCTAATATTCAGCTTCAGAGCATGTACAGAAGCAGTTTGACCTTAAAAAAATCCATATGTCCAGCAGTCAATTTGTCTTTAAGTCTTGTTAGGGTCTATGAGGTATGTGATTCTCCTGGGCAGGCTCTATCTCTGAGTTCATCTGTTGAATGCCCGTGGGATTAGACTTTGGAAAATAATGCAGAAGGGAGATGTTCTTTCTCTTCGTGAAGGGCCTGGGTATTTCTCTTTTATGCAGTACCAAGCAGTTAGAGCACTTCCTTAGACTGAGGTTGCATTCTGTGATGAAATGCAAGTGCAGGGAGAGTGGCAGGAGTAATATATATTTAGCAAGGCTTTTGTCAGTGTTTCTTACAGTATTGTCATTTTAAAGCTGAGGAAGTTATGGGCTGGCTGGTGGACCGTTAGGTGGACTGAAAACTTACTGGACTACCAGGCTCAAAGGGGAGTAACAGTCTCAAAGAGGGTTACAACAGTCTGCCCAGGACTGCTTCACCACAGAGGCTGACCACAGCATATTTGTAGGAGAAGTATGCTGCATACTTTCTATTCGTGTTCCCTCAGCTTGACACACTAAATTTCAGTTCCCACTCCTTCAGCAATTCATTCCCCAATCTACTGCATTTACTGGATTAAGTCCAGCTGGTTGCAGCTCTCCACAGAGTCCATAGAGTGGCAAGTTTAATACCTGCCTTAGATTTAGTGCCTCCCTGAAAAATAATGCTTTTTGTCCCTCCTTTCCTGCATCTTAACCCAGAAAACTTTCCAGCTCCTATAAACAGGGTCTCTTTTGGATGATCCACACGCTTAAAATGTTCTTTGCTCGGGAAAAGCTTGTTCCTATTTCTCCTCATTGAGCGCTCATCTCTATATCTAGGCTGGAACCCTTATTATAGAAAAAATCACTATGAATTCCTAGCTAGAAATCTCAAACTACTGTAAAGTACCAGATGAGTTTACTGTAGCACTCAGGTTAACCAGATTACCACAGATATTTGCCGCACATCACAAATTACCACAACCATACAGCGTGTATTTTTTTTCAGCTTTGAGCAAGCAAGTTTTAGACTTTGCAATATCTTGCTTTCTGGATATCTTTCTTGCCACAGTCCATAGCCTTTGAAAGGACCAAGGCTGTCCACATTCTCCACTGAGCTGTTGTGGTCTCTCATTCTCTTACTTTGTTTGAGCATCTTTTGCTGAGTACAGAGCCTCTGCTGCAGGAACACACAACTGTAAAGTGAAAGCAATTATTTATTGACCAGTGCACCCCAAAGATGGCTGCAATTTAATGAGGCTAATGTGTTCACCATTCCCTTAGTATCACACCTCCATTTCATGATTGAATTCCTCCCAGGGCCTCCCAGTTCGTCCCGCTCTTGCTCGCCAGTAGTCCTGATTTTGTTCACGCTGTGCCTGGCACTGCTGATGGCGCTGGTGACCCTGGCAGTTTTCTGTAAGTACTAAAGCTTTTCTGTTTGCTGGGGGGCTCAAGCTACTGAATAACATCAGACTGACATCTCCTTCAGGTGCAATTTCTAGTGCAGCTGAGAACAGGCAATGAGGCAAACCAGCTGTTTCCCCTTGCCGCAGCATCTTTGTCCTCTTCTCAACGTGATGAGGCTAGAACTGAGCAACGTGGAGGGGAGCTGGAAAGGGGTGGAGTAGGACATTCACTGCTCGCTCTGCCTGCCATTGTCTGGCCTCCTAAAAAATGTATCCTCAATCCTGCTGTACTGACTAACGATGGAGTGAATTCCTCTTTGATAGCGCTGGATCTGAAGGGAAGGGAGAAGCTTTGTGTCACAATAAACAGGTTGTGCCCATTACCTCCCATCTGCAAAAATCCCACTGGGATCCAGAGCTGAAGTTCACATTTTTAGGAAGAAAGCACAGCCTGGAAACCAATATACAGAAAGATACACACTGGAAATAGATGATAAAAGGTGGCACTTCAATTTTGTTGTTCACTCACAGCCAATTAATAAGAAATCCACTATGCAAATAGTCTCTATCTCAGCAGCCCTTACATGCAACTGTTCCGGGAGGAATAACAATGATCCCAAATGGTTTATTTATCCCTAATGATGTAGTAAGAGATTCCCTATCTGCATCCCACCCTTTCTGAAGGGCTGCACTGGAAAATACCTCATTGTGAATTTCAGTTTTCCAGATTCCCAAGGACTACAAAACACAACTTAGAGACCTCAACATGACAAAGAATGAGCTGCATGCAAATTTCTCAAAGATGCTGCAAGAAATAGGAAATCAGCTGTGCTTGGAAGCGGGAGAAAGCCTTAAAAATAATGGTAAATCAACAAGTTTTGATGAAGGCTTATCTTTCAACATGGCAGGGAAGGAAATGAGATGTGTCTTCTGTGTCTAACTCAGGTCTGTCTCCTCAGGTGAGCCTGTGTCTTCTCAGATGTGACCACCAAAACGTAGGCAATGAGCATGTCTGCCTCCCGCAGTGCCTGGAGAGAGGTGCCCAGCCTGGCCATATGTGCACTGGCGTGGGACCTGGCAGGGGTACCAGGGGTTCAGGATTTAGATTCCCTAAGAAAAGGGTTCTGCAAGATGCCTTCTAGGCATGACAGTTCCCATCAGCACTAGTTCAGGGATCTCCACAACATGCTCACCTGCACCTAATAGACAATTTTACAGTGGTGCCTGAGAATTAAAGAACGTACTGTGCTCTATACAAACTTCAGTCCACACACAGGACAGTGTGCTAGTGCTGACTCCAGGTAAGAGAGGAATCTCCTAAAGTCAGGAGTGATGTGCAGTGAAGCATAGCTAAACCAAGCCGGGAGTTCACTCCCTGTCTCTTGACTGTGTACAGTGCAGGGCTGCTTCTGAAATCGGTTTGCCACAGCTCAGTAATTTAAGTGGCATCTGACAAGGAGCTACTGTGAGGAGCAGCGGCATTGGGCACAGGGATCCTATTGTGCCTGTCAGGAGAGGGGTTTCATTTGTCCAGATACTGTTGCAGAGACAAGCTAACTGTTGAGGTCTCTGTCTTAGTCAATGAAGAGAAATTGGTAGTGCAAGAACACAGTCTGTTTCCTGACAAAAAAAGACACCTGAAATGACAGGAAAAGGACACATGAGACACACCTACTTCTGTCCATTGACTAAAATGGGAATCCAGATAGGTTGACTTTGTAGACTCCTAAAATCAGGCAAAATAAATCCCATTTGCAACACCTGAACCTCCTCCTAGTGCTAAAGGAATGGGAGAGACAAGGGGATGATTCAGTTTGCATCTCTGTCATTACCTGAACTTTCTGGGATCACAGTGAGATTCCCACTGGATTAGGACCATCTCAAATATCCTCAGTCCCTATGGATCTTGTTGTCACAGGCCAACAGTGATGTTCTGTGAGGGAGAGCCTGGGAACAGAAACAACACAATGGTTTTCCTTTTCCAGGCCAGAACTGTGTTCTCTGCCCTGCAAACTGGAAGTGGGAAGGTGGAGATGCATGTTACTACTACTCTGAGGAAAAGAAGTCGTCAGAACGGAGTCGCCAGTTTTGTTCCTCACAAAACTCTACTCTTCTTCTAATAAAAGAGGCAGCAAAGCAGGTATGGGCTGGTTTCTAACTCTGTTTAGCATGGAGGAAGTTCATGCACCCTGTCAGCTCCTCACCTCACACATAGTTTTCTTAAATGACACTGTGAGCAGGAGATTTTCTACAGTGAGTAGGTTGTCCTGGGCAGTGCTAAGGTAATCACCACACAAAGCACATCATCAAACTGGGAGGACTGGTGAAAGCAGGTTCATGGCTGTTTTGCTGTGGGCAATGTTTTCACTAGTTTCACAAGTATTACAGATCCATATAAGGATTTGGTAAGATACCAGTGTGAAAACTTCTTTTAACTTGGTCTCCCCATACACAACCCATAGTCCTCCCCATTTTGTAGAAGTTCTTTCCACAAAAGTTGATCTCATCTTTTCAATCAAAATGAAAACACTTGGCAGCAAGTTGCTGAAATGTGGCCTAATCTTTTAGTAAATGACAAAAAACTGAGGTGGGAAGAGAAAATGCCAGGTGTCAAGTGAAACCATGCTTTTGCCTCTGCATGCCAGCAGACATATTGAAGACCAAAGGCAGAAAAGATGTGCCAAGACCTAGAGTCACGGGCTGGACCTGCCTGCTCCCCAGCACTCGACAAATGCCAGTTCCCCTCTCACTGAGCTGCAGGCCATAAGGATTCTCCCAGAAGTAAAGGGAAGCAGCTTTATTCTCACCTTCCCAAACTAGTGACAGCAAAGCTTGTGAGGTGCAGTCTGTTCTAGCTGTCTCAATCACGGCATTGAGAAGTATGTGGAAAACCAGAAAATGGAGAAGTGCACTGGGTATGACAATGATAAGTGAAGGAAGGAAGAGAACAACAGAAAAATAGAATTCAAATCTTCAGAGATTTCCCTCAAGCAGCAGTGAGAAAGGCAGCGTTATAGAAGTTTATATTCACGGAATCACAGAATCATCTAGGTTGGAAAAGACCTTGAAGATCACCTAGTCCAACCATTAACCTCACACTGACCATTCTCAACTCCACCAGATCCCTCAGCGCTATGTCAAACCAACTTTTAAACACCTCCAGGGAGGTTCTTTCTTACCTGTTCTGCTCAGAGCATTTTTTAAGAACAGAATATCACTAAATGCTTAACTTTAAGGTTGCTTCTACTTGTCATGGTCCAGCTTCTGGCAATAAATCAACGATGGTAGAGTCAAATGTGAAGGTTCAACAAACCCAAGAGCTCCCTGCAGAGTCTTCCTTTTCTCTGCTGACAAATACTAACGACAGAGTAAAGGGGGAGGAAGGACACATGAATAAAGGGGGGGAGAATGATCCAGTGGGTGACCCGATTTAAATCCCAGAGGGGTTTAAATCAGATTGATGAGGGTGACATTGCTCTTCAGAGCTAGAAGTCTATCTTCTCTCCAACTAAAAACAGTTCTACTGTCATTTCTCCTTTAATGCTAGGCTTACCCTTTCAGTACAGAACTTGTCCTGACAGGTTAATGATTTGTAGTATTTACATTCTTTAAGAAATTTCCATCAGTGCTTTCAGCTTCTGAGCCTAAATATTTATTTTTAATATCTTCCTGAATATGTTTTGAATTGCCCTTACTCTCCATAGGAAATGGTAAAAAAATTTCCCACAAAGTCATACTGGATTGGATTAACATTTAGAGATGAACAGACAGGCTGGTATTGGGCAGACAACACACCTCTTACAGAAGAACAGAAGTCTTGGTAAGTGAGCAGCTTTCCCACAGTACGTAAAGTTGGTCCTTACCCACACTCAACTCCCAGTTTCTCTGACACAAAGGGCACATAGAAGAGCCAACTTTTATGCAGCATTCTCTGTATTCTGGGTCTCATTCGTACATTTCAGATTTTTCTTGGCCTCACCCAGAACTGCTGGGAAGGTGATCAAGGTACTATTACTGGGCCAAAAAAAAGTACCTGCAAAGCTTATTTCCGCAATTTAGTTTCAGACTGACCATAAATGTCATATGTTTCTGTTGTGTTTGACATCTTGTTTCAGTGAGGCTACAAGGAAAAAACTGCAATGGAAAGGTGCTCCATGTCATGCTTTTGTTCTTCTACTTTTTTGTTTTCATATAAGACACTTTATTCTCTAGAATCATTTCACTTAAGTTTAACATGTTATTTCAGAAATACAATACATCTTTTTTTGTGCTTTCAAACCTGCTTTGGCAATTTTCCTTTTCATTATTGGGCAGTGTCCTCTCAACATTTCTGTCAAAGCAGCCATTGACACCCTTCAGGCAGTACCCAGGAGTTAGTGTTTCTGACTGTCAGGTACAAGAAATGGTTTAGGGTACACACTTAGAGTCTGCTGGGAGTGCTTGTTGGTATGTTCAGGATGGGGTCAGTCTCCTAGGAATTGGTGCACAATGTCACTAAATGCTTTATTTCTTTGTTGGGGGTATATATTCTTCGTGAAACCACATAAGTAATTCTTGCAAAGATGGGTCTTTTTGGAAGGGGCAAGGATGCACCATTTGAATGAGGTGAGATGTAACAATAAAGACTTTTCTTTCCTAGGGTAAAGTATCCAAACTCCCTCCAAGGGTGTGCATATTATTATTATGATTCCATATCTACCACACGATGTAAAGAAACTCTTCACTATATCTGTGAAAAGCCCGTCATCCAATTACAGCGAGGTAACAACCATTGGCAAGAGAACTGGTTTGTCAGACCAAAATGATTATGAGAAGCTAGAAGACATTCTGCAAGGTTGGAATTTTTTATTTTGTTTTTGAGAACTATCCCATGAGAATTGAAGTATGTTGGATTGGACGTAATACACTTCCCTGTTTTCATTCCTTTTTAGGCATATGTAAAAATACCTTCATACTACAGAAATGGGCATGGTGACGGGCTCCAGGAGCCACCCAAGTTTGTTGTTCCAGATCTAAAACTGCCAAATGATTATTCAGTTTTAACCAGCACAAGTAATGGACAAAATGGCCAAAAGTGCTGGCCAGGAAAAAAAGCACAGTGACAAGGCAAGCACATAAAGATACTGCTCCTCTCCCAGCATCCGCTGATCCCGTCCTAATAGCACTTGTCAGTTCTTACCTGTACAGCTGTAACACAACACAAGTGATGAGGATTAAACCCTTCCATTCAGGAAACACTACTGATGTCTTCTTGATCTGACTGCTTTAATACCCTAGTGGGCTGGAGTATACAACACACAAACACAGTCATCCTCAGAAGGCGGGCCAAAGTGTTCCCAAACTGTATTAATAATCATGTTTGCTCTGGAGCACAGGGATTCATAGTCCTCCTAGGGACTTGTGCAAGTGGCACAGGAGAAGACACCCTTCTGCTATGCATGTCTAGGTCTCTTCCATGCTTTATACTTCTTCCTAGCACTGTCAGTTCCCTTTTTTTTTTTTTTTTCTTCTTTTTTTCTTTCTTTTTTCTTCCTAGTAGTAATTCTGCTCTATTTTTTACTTTTCTAATTTTTTACTTTTTTGATCTATTGCAAGATTTACGCTAGGGTTCAGTCAGAGACATGAACAGAACCTTCTTTTATGTCACCCTCCGCAGCTCGGTACAACAACGACGGTCAGGTTCAAATCGGAAATCTCAATTCCATAACACTGTTTTGATTTGAGCAAAAAGTCCACAAATTCCTAGCTTGGTCCCCTCTGGAGACTTGTGTATTCCTTGTGGATTGTATCCCAGATTATTTATTTTGGACCGTCTACCACTGGTGTAGCAGGTGGGCTGCTAAAGCATTAGTCAGTCCCTTCAAGAATGAGTAATTCTAGTTCTAGTGCCTCACTGATCTCAGCACTACGCAGCAGTTTCTGATCATCAACATGAACATTTCGGGTGTTATTTTCAAATACCAATTTCACGCTCTGGAAATCTTAGTGAATTGCTCTTCATTTCTGCTCTTTAACTCACCACTTGCATCTCTAATGTGAGCTCTCCTAGCTGCTCCTCTCAGTCGCTCTCCTGGCTGTTCCTGTTTCTGGAGGTGAAAATGCAGAGTGCTTCTGTCCTGCAGTGCAGACGCAGCCCTGGTGACTTCCCAGACATTCATACCAGCTACACCGAAATAAGAAATGTCACATGGAAGGTATCCTGCCTGTATTTATGGTGTATCCCTTCTTGATAATGAAGGGCTTTGCTGTAATTTGGCAGGAAAACTAAACAAGAAAGATTAAAAAAAAAAACCAAAAAGAGTCTGATCTTGTTTTCTCTTACATTAGAGTGACTGTGAGGAAACAGGAAAGATATTTTCAGGATGTTTTTTCATTAATGGGGCATGTCTAAGAGCAGATGGGAAAATCCTAGGTGTTTCCGCAGTTTGCTGAAGACAGACATGACCTGAGATTGACAGCTCCCCACGCTGACAGGTAGTCACAAGGCTACATCATATCTTGCTGTGGCCTTGATCTTTTGGGTCAATTTACTGCCAGCCCAAAAGCAGTCTCTGGTGCAGCAACTGGATTTGTAACTGTAAAGGTGGGTGAGGTTACAGTATAGATTCATAGTGCGCCATGCTACTGAAGCAGAAGGAGCTAGCTGCTTCTCCTCAGAAAACAACAACTGAAACACCAAAACAAAAAAAAAAAAAGAAGAAAGAAAAAGTCACCCCCAGGGAAGTCAGACAGGAGTCAGTGCCCCAGCATCCACTGCAGGTGTTGGGAGCGCTGCAGCAAGCAACCTCCCCCAGCAAGGCTGAAACCATCAAAGGACACTCCCTGGTCCTGGGGTAACCAGGTAGGACCTAAGGATGCGCCGTCTGATGCATCCCCTTTTCCATTGGAAAGAGCTTTTCCTTACAGGGGAAGAGACATGGAAATGTTCTGTTCATGTATTGGTTGAGATGGCAGTTTGGAATCACAGTTCCTCTTAACAGCGTGTTCCCCATGTCTAAATTCCATCCTCCCCACACCCCCACCCCCAGTCATAGACTCCAGCCAATGCAATTTGATGGTCACATTCTGGTTAATAAATACAGCTGTTTTGTCCAGCCTGCTGACAGCATCTATACACAGGCTGTGTTCAAATGTAGACCCAAACTTCCCGCCTTAGTTACCTTTCTTTTCATCTGAGTCTAAAGAAACAAGAAATTTTGCCTGCCCTGGACCCTTACACAAGAATGGAGAGCATGATGATGAAGCCCCGTCTTAATGCTTTTGTTATTTCTGCTCTTGCAGCAGGATCTGTTTTAAAAGGTGACACCAAAAATTTAAAAAAAAAAAAAAGTGATATAATTAACAGACTACTTACTGTATTCAGAGCTACCAAAATAATACAAGAAAACTACTTTACTTGCTGTTTTCTCTCCAGAAGTAAAATCAGGTTGGTGAAAAGTTTCCCCAAAGGTGATTCATTACATGCTCGTGAAGTTGTCACTAAGACTGCAGAGGTTACTGTCATGAAAACTTGCAACAAAATTCAGTAGTATAGAGACACTTCACTCCCAGTTATCTGCAGTAAAGCCCTTTTTACACTAAGGTGCCAACGTACAGTTGTCAGGCCCGATAGACAAGCACTTTTTGCACCATATTTAGCATGAGGTTTTTATGAGGATATTACAGATACACCATGTGACCATGACTGCTACTCCTTGTGTGCCCCTCTGTGTAATAAAACTGACAGTAAGCACCCTTTGCTCCCAACTTTTCCATCATGCTTTCTCTTTGCATACAGGTAAGATATAATGCAAGAAATGCATGCAGCCAGAGATACTTCTCTCTGAACAGATCTATCCTCTGCACAGCAAGGCAGGAAGAATAGCCCAGATGTTAGAATGTATTTCAAGTCTGTTGATATTATTTTGCAAATGGGGAACTCTCAACTTTACGCACAAGAGCAGGAACAGCTACCACAGAAGTTCCTCTCTTGCAACTTCCTTCTGACTGACCCTGTCACCATCATGCAACTCATCATGCCTGGGAAAGTGCTCTGTTAAGGAGAGTTGGTCACTGAAGATGTTAAGAACTACAGCTCATCACTGGAGCAAGGCAGTGCAGAGAGCTTGAGATGGAGAGTGAGGATGGACAAACCACTTCTGCACAGTGACTTCTGTGTACAGTTCAACAGCAGAGAGGTCCTCAGTGTAGTCTGGTCTTTCTCTGACATAGGCTGAGAGGTCATGTGAATCCTGCCAAGCTCCTGGCCTCACCACCCTTTCAGCTCAGCTTTTCCTCTTCTTGCATTTATTTCAGTGGATTTTTATAAAATAATTTCATTTTTCATTCATTTCACAGCAGTGTATAGAAATGTAGTCTATTCCTTTCCGTGCAGCTGTTGTGTTGAATTTGTGCCCTGAGACATGAGCAGAACATCTTTCATACTTTAACTCAAAATAGCAACTATTTCTAGCACATCTTATATTAAGGAAGTAGAAAATCCTGATGTTTGCTGTATTTATGGGGTCAGATCAGGTGGATAGTTAAATCAAACAGCCTTAGGTTCCAGCCAGCAACCAAGACTCCCTGTCTTCACATTCAGGAAGAAAATATCCATCTTTGTCAGTGTCACCTTAATATGCTTTCAATATGTTACACTTCCACTATGCCACAGTAATCAGAACAGAGCCAGCTTCCTCCGTGGTTTCACTGGAAATGCTGAAATGTGAACCATTCTCATCGCCTTGACATTGGTCTCGCTGCAGTGTGCCCCTACTTCCACAGTGCAGGAAAGAAGGGTGACAAGCTCGACATGGAGGATGAGGAAGGCTACACCGCTTTAAATTTACGACCCTCAGCTTCAGCTATTACTCCTGGATATTCCAGCAGAAACAAACGTTCTGCATTTAAGGCTCCAGCCCATTGTGTTACAGTAGACAGTAAGTACAGATGGAAATTAGCTTTCTGATTTAAATCAGGGCATAACTTAAATCTCCATGTTTATGTTGATTCTTTAGAACCCTTCTAAACTCTGTAGTATATTCTTAGATAAATATTCATAGAAACAGCACAGAGAATAATTATGATGGAGTCTTGTGTGCTATTGTTTATGATCACAGATGATATTTTTTCTCAAGCCTATCTTTACTCTAGTATTTTTTCCATTTACTTTAACACAGAAGACAAATTCTACCTTTCTGTGGATTCTTTTTCCTTTTGCTAGGATTTATTACAGCATGGCACAAAAGATGAAGGCACTATAGTTTTATCCGATAATGCAGGCCTTGGAAAGGGAAGCAATTTCCTCAGCTCTGGGGAATAGAAAGGTGCCCTGTTTATCGGTCTTAATAGGGAATGTAAGCTCTGATAGGAGTATATATTTTTATTTCTTTATACTCAAAGCTTTTCTATAAACAAGCAGAGTGCTATCTAAGGTAGTGGACTGTGCCCATGGAATGCCCGAGTTCATAAAATGATGACTTGAGTACTGTTGCTGCTGCTCATAAATTCACCACATGGCTTATGTGTGAAATAAATATCATTGCTGCTCTTTGCAGGTTGGCTAGAGTAGACAAAGACTAAATTAACAACACTCTGGTGCTGTCTGGAAAAGATGTAAGGCTATCCATGGATAATGACTGCTTGACAAGGAGGATGGAGGAGAAGCTGTTAAGAAGCAGCAGCCAGAAAACCAAGGATAAAGTATTAGGGAGTGTGATCTAGGGGCAGAGGTTCCCCGAAAGAAACAGGGTGGCAAGCTCAGAAAACTCTTAAAATGGCCTTTTGATATGCATAGAGAACATGTATAGTTGATAGACTTATGACCAAATTAGGTTGCGAGGGACCTCTATAGTTCATTTTTTCTAATCTTTTGCTCAAGAGGGCTAGCTCTAAAGTCTGATCAAGCTTCTGAGGACCTTGCCCACTTGAGTTTTGGAAACCTCCGGGGATGGAGATCTCACAACCTCTCTGAGCACTTGTCCCCAATGTGGTGTCACCTGCAGTCTCTTCAAATGACCTTTAACTTGTGCAGGTTAGGGTTGTCTCCCTTAACTTTGACCATGTAAGTTTTAGTTGCCAAATCTGTCTGTACTTCTGGGCACCTCTGGAGGGTGTTTCTTCTCACCTAACAAAAGGTTAGTTCCCTGGAGGTGCTTGTTCTGATGCACTGGACTCCCGTAAAATACTTGATGCATGTAATACTTTTCAATTAACCTGAACACTCTAGAATAGATATGAAAGGGTATTATAGAAAATTGCAGACCACTGCTTCCCAAGAGGGAAAAATGCATATATATATATAAAAGAAAAGATTTTAATCAGAGGATATTCAGCTGTAAAATTCTGGAGAACTACATTCCTGATTAGACATTGAACCACAATGGAAATCTGGAGAAAGAGCCTTAAGAAAGATACACAGTTTAATGTTCAAACATCTCAATCATTCAGACATCCCAATCACAGGTTCCAGAAGTAATTATCCAAAACCAGGTGGTTATCCAAAACTAGATGGTAATTTTTCTTTTTCAAGGTGGAGGATTTAGAGATTGTTTTATTATTTCCAGGACTGTGAGAACTGCAAAATCTAATCTGTTTACCTGTCTCATGGGAAGATGTTTTACTCTAAAACACTAAAGCCTAATAAATAGTTAATAAATATTTTCAGTGGATAAAGAGGTATTTTCTCAAAATGACTTCAGGAAATTCAGAACAGTGATAACAACTGCAGTAAGAAAAAAAGAGGCTTTGCAGAAGGGGTAAAGGTGAACTGGTGTTGTCAAAGGGGAGGTAATGCCACTGTGTGGTGAGGACAGTTGCTGGTTTTGTTGCTGAATGGGTTTTTTGTTTGTCCCAGGAGCCTCTGCCTCATCTTCCATATGGCGGCCAGTGGCCTTTGCTTTCCTCGCTTTGTGCCTGGTGCTGCTGATAGGGCTGGTAGTCCTGCTGGCCCTGTGTAAGTACTGTGGTGTCCCAAGCTGTGGGAGTGAATTCCAGCCATATAGTTGCTTCTTCTCCCTCTGCGGATTCCTGGTGTTCCCATTCCCCCAGTGTAAATTATACAGCAAGAAAGGCAACAGTACAGCTCTCCCACAGAAGTACCCTCATGGCTGAGTGTCAGCACCAGTCACTCAGGATCACTAATATCTGCACTTTTAGTTACCTTAACCCTAAGGATTACATTAATACTAATGCAAGACCTACCCCTAACTAACCCTTACCCTAAAACTAACCCCTAAATTTAACACTAACCCTAACCCCCTAACTTTAATCCTAACCTTTATGACCCTAACACTAAAGCTAATCCTTAAACCTATCCCTAAGCACAAACCTAACCCCAACCCTAATCCTAAACTATACCCCTAAATATAACCCTAACACCTAATGCGTAACCCTAGCCCTAATCATAATGACCTAACCCTAACCCCCTAACTTTAATCCTAACCTTTATGTCCCTAACACTAAAGCTAATCCTTAACCCTATCCCTAAGCACAAACCTAACCCCAACCCTAATCCTAAACTATATCCCTAAACATAACCCTAACACCTAATGCGTAACCCTAGCCCTAATCATAATGACCCTAACCTCAACCTTAACCCTAACCTTCACCCCAACCCTAACCTATACCCCTAACACTTACCCTAACCCCTAACTCTAACCCATTTCTGAAACGCTTTGTTTTCACACCCAGAAGCTCACCTCGTTAGCCACACTATCTGGATGATGGTGCCCCCCTGTGACTGTTACCGCAATACTTCACAGTTACGGATCCCTCTTTTTCTTGGATTGAAAACTTTTTGCAGGGAGGGCAATCCCGGCGTCAAAGTATTGTGACTGATGCATTTGCCCAATGATTACAGCAGATTTTCCATAGAAACATTTCAATTAACAACCAAAGATGATGCCACGTTACATTTGGAAGCACAGACAGAGTCCCCAGCTTCTTTTTCGCAGGAGCGAAGCAGTTGCAAGTGCCTCGGACAAACACTCAGCGTGGTCCATGGCATCACAGAGGCAATTCTTCAGGATTCTAGTCTGACACCCAGCCTTTCCTCCCCACCATTCAAAGATGCAGTGTCACCAATCCTAGATAAATTCATTCATATCTTTGTCCAGATGCTTTTTGAAAAATCTTTCAGGGCAGAGATGCACCCACATTCCCAGGTGACCTTTTCCAGTGCTGCACTTTCTCCTGGTGAAGAAAATGCAGACGATGTACACACAACGCTGGACATAAAAATGAAGTAGACAAAAAATAAAAGAATGCCAAAAGCTACAAATTAAAGCTACAAATTTTTTAAAACTATCTTTGATAAGCACTTTCATGCCCTTCAGTTTTTCAGGTTTCCAAGGATCCCGAGGAAAGAAAGAAACTGCAGGAAATGAGGGAAGCATTGTGTTTTGAAGGGAAGGAGAACAATGGTAAATGTGTTTGTTATGTAAATAAACACAAATCACCCCCTTTTCAGAGCCCGTTGACTGAAAAACTATAAATCACCAGGGAAAAGATCTGATCGGTTAGTGTCTGTTTTAAACTGTGGAGTATTTAAGATGTGGATATGTGTATGCTAACATGCAAAACAACTTGTTTCTCACCCCTCAAGAGCTCAGCTGATTCATGGCTACCCTTAATCTTCTTTTCTCAGTCAATCTGGTAGCTAAAGCCCCTCTATTCCTCACAGGTCTGTGTAATACTCTCTCTGATTTCTAGAAACAAAATGTGTTCTGTGTCCAGCAAGCTGGCAAAGCAGTGGAGCTGACAACTGCTTCTACATTTCAAAGCAGAAGAAAACATGGAAGCAAAGCCAGGAGTTCTGTTCCTCAAGAAACTCCACTCTTCTTGTGCTAAAAGACAAAGCAAAGATGGTACAGTCTTAAACCCATGCTTTCCTTTATGTCACATTTTTTAACTTCCAGCAATCTTGCAGGCAAAAAATACTTTGGTCTTTTACAGTACATATATTTAATTTACTCTGAGTCAAGTTGCCTTCCTGTAAGTCTAAGGTTATCATCACTTGCAACACTTTCTAAATTATGTGCTGTGAGACATAGTGAAATTATGTATTATGAGAACTAGAACATTGTACAAAATACCTTATTTAGCTAATATTTAGGTTTTCACAGAGAAAATAAATTGCATATTATCAGCATGGAGGAGAGGCCCAGCACACAGAATGCATGTTTTTATTATCTCTTTCCACAAGTTTTGTTACTGAGGGCTCCCAGCATCAAACCCACATCCACTGGAAATCTAGGGAGTGGCCAATTCACCATGGTACTGTCATTTGCATGCTGCACTACAAAGTGACTATAAAAGGTTTTTTTTCTGACCTTGTGTTATCACAGAGTGGTGTCAATGATGGCACAAAGGCTAGACAGCAGTGGATTATATTATGATGATTGAAAAAGGTTTAGGGAATTAATATTTTTAAGTAGTCTTACTAATTTGTTTTTTTTTTTTTTTTCTGACTAATGAAAAATCTGTAATTTGCTACTGAGACCATATTTTCCCTTTTCGAAAACATGTATCTGGGAACCTCTTTTTCAACAGCTATTAAGCTTGCACAAAGCCCAAATATCCTTATTTTCTTTTTGCTACATAAGGCTTTTAAAAGGAAACAAGCTTCCCTGGAAACTCTTTCCTTTTTCCAGATGGAGTTAGCTTCATATGGGGGTTCTCAACTCTTTCATTTTAAGGCAGAAAGGTTGGCCTTTTGTATTATTTTTTTAAGTGAAAATCAGATGGGTAGAGACAAAACAGAAAGTGGAGAAACAGTTTATTATTGAGTTTAGCAGCATCCTGAGGTCAGAATCATGGTTCACACTACTGGGAGACACCTGAACACCACACCTTCATTGCTGAATTCCAGAGGCGATTTTGATATGTTATATAAATCCCTGGAAAGTTTGATTCCAGATGTCTGGGTGCTTGCTTTTTCTTCCACATGTAGTATATGCAGCTGCAGTCAGTCTGAGGCCAGACCAGTTCAATCCAACTGTGGATTTTAGATTTTGGATGAGTCCCTAAACGTGCTACTAAGCAGTAGTAGAGTATCTGGAGGATCTGAACAGGCTAAGTTGCTGAGGAATCTCTTAGGTAGCACTTAGACACTGAGGGAATGATTCAGGTGCCTAAGCATAGGTTTCTAGGGCAATCTGAGATGCCCAGGGTGATTGTCTTTGACCTCCAAATAATGCCTCAGCAAGACACTGTTCTCCCATAGGTTCTGACTTGTGCCTGTCAGCCATATGTGAAGATCTCAGACAGGCTGGAGAATCTCAAAAGGTGCTAGAAACTTGTATTTAGGCAACAGGCTCTGCCCTCTATGGTGTGATTCATCTCACCTAACTTCAGCCATCTACAGTGTAAGCAGTCTGCAACTTCAGAGCTACTTCTTTAGGTTCCATTACAGTTGGTGGGATATCTGGCCAATACAGTCACTATTCAGTAGCACTCCACTGGGTGAGATGAAACACTTCTCAGGGTCCACTGGATATTAGGAAGCATTTCTTTACAGAAGAGGTTGTTGGGCGCTGGAATGGGCTGCCCAGGGCAGTGGTGGAGTCCCCATGCCTGGAGGTGTTTAAGAGTCAGGTTGACCCAGCGCTGAGGGATCTGGTGTAGTTGAGAACGGTCAATGTTAGGTTAATGGTTGGACTGGATGATCTTCAAGGTCTTTTCCAATCTAGATGACTCTGTGATTCTGTGATCTGTTGGCCTCCGCAGACTCTAATTGGGGCTTAAACAGCGCTCCCGTATCTATATCCCACCTCTGTGCACAGCAAGATCATGGAGCAGATCCTCCTGGAAACTATGCTAGGGCATATGGAAAATGAGGAGGTGATTGGTGACAGCCAACATGGATTCACTAAGGCAAATTGTGCCTAACAAATTTGGTGGCCTTCTACAATGGGGTTACAGCGTTGGTGGATAAGGGAAGAGCAACTGATGTCATCTACCTGGACTTGTGCAAAGCTTTTGAGACTGTCCCACACCACATCCTTGTCTCTAAATTGGAGAGACATGGATTCGATGGATGGACCACTCAGTGGATAAGGAATTGACTGGATGGTCACACTTAAAGAGTTGTGGTCAATGGCTCCATGTCCAAGTGGAGAGCAGTGACGAGCGGCATTCCTCAGGTGTCAGTGCTGGGACCAGCACTGTTTAACATCTTTGTTGGTGACACAGACAGTGGGATCGAGTGCACCCTTGGCAAGTTTGCTGATGACACCAAGCTGTGTGGTGCGGTCGACACGCTGGAGGGAAGGGAGGTGCCATCCAGAGGGACCTGGACAGGCTGGAGAGGTGGGTCTGTGCCAACCTCATGAAGTTCAACAAGGCCAAGTGAAAGGTCTTGCCCATGGGTCAGGCAATCCCAAGCACAAATACAAGCTGGGTGATGAGTGGATTGAGAGCAGCCCTGCAGAGAAGGACTTGGGGGTGTTGGTTGACAACAAGCTCAACATGACCTAGCAATATGCGCTTGCAGCCCACGAAGCCAGATGTATCCTGTGTTGCATCAAGAGAAGTATGACCAGCAGGTCAAGGGATATGATTCTTCCCCCTCTACTCTACTCTCATGAGAACCCACCTGCACTACTGCGTTCAACTCTGGGGGCACCAACGTCAGAAGGACATGGACCTGCTCAAGTGGGTCCAGAGGAGGCCATGAAGATGATCAGGGGGATGGAGCACCCTCCCTGTGAAGACAGGCTGAGAGAGTTGGGGCTGTTCAGCCTGGAGAAGAGAAGGCTCTGGGGAGAACTTACAGCAGCCTTCTAGTACCTAAAGGTGGCTACAGAAAGGATGGGGAGGGACTTTTTACAAGGGCATGTAGTGATAGATGAGAGGTAATGGTTTTAAAGAGTCTAGATTTAGATTAGATATAAGGAAGAAATTCTTTACTGTGAGGGTGGTGAGACACTGGCACAGGTTGCCCAGAGAAGCTGTGGCTGCCCCCTCCCTGGCAGTGTTCAAGGCCAGGTTGGACGGGGCTTTGAGCAACCTGGGCTAGTGGAAGGTGTCCCTGCCCATGGCAGGGGGGTTGGAACTAGATGATCCTTGAAGGTCCTTTCCAACCCAAACCATGCTGTGATTCTATGATTCTATGATATCTAAACTGCAGATATCTAAAGGCAGTGTAGATATCTAAAGGCAGACCAAATAAAGCTTCATTTTTTTAATTTAAAAAATAAGTGTTTTTACAAATCCAGAGTATACTTGTCTTGTGGCAATTCAATAAACAACGGTATTTGAATGATCCTATAGTGAGAGCAGTCAGCACTGCCTCGTGGAAAACAAGCATGGACAATGTTACTCTGCTATTGAGAAAGAACTATCTCCTTTGGTTGCAGAACCTTCACAGCTGGAAAATACAGGAACTTGGGTCTTATTTTTTGAAATATTGTTGTGATTTTCCCATACCTACAGGTTTCTCTGCCTCACGATTCACAGTTTTACTGGGTTGGATTATCATACATATCTGAAAGGGGCGGCTGGTACTGGGAGGATGGAACAGCTTTTTCAAAAGAAGCAACAAACTGGTAAGCTTTCATAACTTAGGACCAGTGTAGTTCTATCCGATGGGCCAAGTAAATTATACGAAATTTGTGCTTCCTCTTACTTTCCCATGTTTGTCACATGTGCAATGACCAAGGAACATGGAGACTATAGTATCTGCTGTGGAGCTCCAGATTTGTGTCCTGTATAAGGAACAATGGCTGGCAAAGTACATCTCAATCACATGCACTAGCCTCAAAAGGACCACCTAGCAAAATAAAATAGCTCCAAGGGGGAAATAATTCTGCATTCCAGTGGCAAATCAGTATGATTACAAATGGCCCAAATATAGATCACATGAGGTCACTGGGACATTATTAAGCCATATCTTTTCATTTCCTAGGGTTGTGTTATATGACAACATCTTCTGTGCCTCCTTCTATGGATGGATTATTTATGCTACACAGTCCTGTTCAAGTAAGCAATTCTGGATCTGTGAGAAAGTGGCTGTTCATTTCACCTGAAGAAGCATTGCAAGAAGGGATGTGGGATCTGCCACTGTGAGATACCAACTTTAGGAACTAGAAGTTTTAAATATATTTTTATTTTTGTTTGTTTATCATGCAGTTTTCTCAGAATGGTGATTCAAACGACAGGTCATTAGAGACTAAATAGTTTTATTTGCCTGCATTTTCCCTCCCAGGCTCACAAATGAGAGAGATCAAAAAACTACAAAGCTAAACACTACGGGCCTAGGAAGCAAGTTAAAAGAATTAGCTAGAGTCAAGCAATGATTCTTGTGTGACCCTCCAGGTTGACAGCCACACATTCTCACAGATCTCTGTATTTCTTGAGCTTTAGACAGCATTTTACACTAACACCTGACAGTCATAAGCCAGTCCAACTACATTCTTGATGATTTTACTCACTGAAATGCTTACTGCACACACTACACTAACTACCATCCACCCATAGTTCTCTTCTAGACCAGTTTGGCTAGGCATGCCTTGTTCTTCCAGCTGTTCCCCTGTTTGAGGTATAGGGATATAGAAAGAACACAAGGCTCTATTCATCCATAAAATTCTTTTCACATATGCATTAATATTTATGGAAACAAAAGGACATTTTTTAGAAGACTACGGGGAATCCCTGGAAGCAACCTCTGTGAAAAGTAGAGTCAAATGTCATGGTTGGATCAAAACATTACCTGAATAACGCAAATAGCAGGGAGGATAATAAATACATGCTCCATTCAGAGCTACACATAATCAGTATTCAAACTGATGCAGAATCCATTGCCACAAATCTTACTTGAGCTCTTGTATTATATCCACACTGTTTGGGATCTCTGGAGTTGAAGGTACACACTATGCATAATGTGTTATTAAAGCACTTGTCATACTTCTTGAAGGAAAATGATGTCTCTACTTTTCTGGGTGGAGTTTCATTGCATGAGTTCTTTGAAGTTTTGTATGTCAGAGTCTGTTTTGTATAACATACACATAAATTCTGTATAGATGTACCTTGTATTTATGTGTATATGCCTTAGTATTTGGAGACTTTCCTTAAAATAAATGAAAAAATAATCATATGTCTTTAATACTCAATATTTCCTCAGAAAATATTCTCAAAGCAGTTCCTTGGTAAAAAAAAAATTAACCCCTTTTCCTAATGTGCCAAAAGATGTTTGCGACCTGAATAAATTCACTATACTCAGTAGAGCCAAGACTTAGCTATAGAAATTAGAAATAATTCACTTCTAGGCATCTAAGCTGCCACATTTTACCCATTTTTCTTCCCATAAACTAACTCTTGATTTTTTTTCTAGAAATCTGCTATACACCTTTGTTTGATGGCTGCATTGTGAAAACAAATGTTAGCCTCTGGGTTTCCTGCTGACTGTCTGGTGTCACTTTTTAGGGAGCGTTCACTATTACTGTAGGAAGGTCAAGTCAGTGCTGATAACTTGCAGGGCACATTTCTTTCATTTCTATGGCTGGACAATCTTTATATACTATTTCCATATCTTCATATAGAAAACTCCATTTGGTCTCAGCACAAATCTTGGCCCCAGGAGCTTGGAAAGGGTTTTTTCCCTGTTAACAGTGGCTTATTTCAAGAGGGGATAATTTGTAGTATATAGTATTTTAAATTCAAGCAAATCCATTATTTCAGCCAGTCTGTCTTCTGGCTGTTGAAGTTCTCCTGACTACACATGGAGCCCAAGACACAAGCTGTTCAGGGAGGTCGACTGTCTCTCCAGATAGGGGAGGTCCACAATCTTTCCATAGCACTGGGAAGTTCAGAGAAGAGCTTAATTTGAAGCACATTTTGTATGGAAAATAAAACCTAGTGTTGTATACTAAGTGTGAGAGTAAAGCCCTTGGTAGGGCCTGAGACATCATAAATCTTGAAAGAATTGGGAACTAAAGAGAAATTGTTGACTTCAATATCCCTTCAAACAGGACATGGACACGGACAGTGAAGAAGACAGGGGTGAAGTTAATAAAGGGATGCAATAGGGGAATGAGCCCTGCAATGCTGTTCTGAAGTGGAAGAAGCATGACAGCTTCAAACTTGACCATCTACGAGATAACCAGGACAGTGAAATGTGAGCAGCCCAAATGTCAGCTGCTGGATAGGAAAAAGCGGAATTCATGGATGTTGGGAAGGCAGGTTCAGAAATAAAAGAGTTGAACTAAACACCCTGGCTGGACAGTGCCTCTTCACATCCCCCACTACCCTCTCTGCTCCAGGCCCTGCACTGGGTTCCCAATGGCCTTGATCACCCCTGTTACGAGCACACCTGCTGCCCTGGACCAGGTTCAGCCTTGCCGGTGCTCACAGGCTGAAACACACTGTCAGCAAGATGCTGAATAATATGGTGCAAATCTGCATTCATAGACACTGTCTATAGAAAGCAACAAAGAAAAATACCCCTTCCCTGTGAAGGTCAGCCAATTTGATGCTCATCTGAACCTGGATCTTCCTTCTCTGATTGTTCTTTCTATTTCAAATCAGAATCTTAAAACCTTTAACCATTATAATATCTTTCACTGATATGCTTTTAAATCAGTGAAAGGTGACCAAAAGACTACAAGAAGATGCCCAGGAGCACAGCTACAACGGCAGACATGGGACCATCTCTTTATCAGCAAGTGCTCTTTTGGAGCCCTCTATCTTGTCCCCATATTCATACTCTGCCAGGGCTGATTAGAGCACTACTAGAGGCAACTAACAGAAACTCTGGTAAGGGAAATCCCAGTTAGACAGAAGGAGAACATTCTTCACAATGGGGATGGCCAAACACAGGAACAGGTATCCAGAGAGGATGGGAGATCTCTGTCATTGGAGACTGTGTGAACTTGACTGGACACATCCTTGAGCAACTTCATCAGAGTTCAAAGCTGCCCCAGCTTTGAACAGGAGGTTGAACCACATGACTTTCAGAGGTTCCTTTCCAACAACAGCACTTAAGACATAAGACTTAAGACACCATGGTTCTTCCATGCATCTTTTCTTGGGGGTGCTCTGACTCCTTGACACGAGTCTCATGTCATGTATCTCTAATGACAGGCTCCCAGTTACACAATCTCACTATCACCCTACAGATTCACATCTCTCTAAGCCCGCCTATTCTTTCCAACAGTACCTTCTGTCCTTAACTGGATCTTTCAATTGGTATTATTTTGTCCATGGAGCATGGTCCTTCACTCTGTCCCTGCCTTCACTTGGTCAGTTTTTGTATTCGTTTTGTGATAAATTAAATATTATAAATTAAATTCTTGTGGCCAAGAAGGCCAATGGCATCCTGACTTGTATCAGAAATAGCGTGGCCAGCAGGGACAGGGAAGGGATCTTACCCCTGTACTCAGCACTGGTGAGGCCACACCTCAATTCCTGTGTTCAGTTTTGGGCCCCTCACTACAAAAAGGACATTGAATTACTCGAGCGTGTCCAGAGAAGGGCAACGAAGCTGGTGCAGGGTCTGGAGCACATGTCGTACGAGGAGCGGCTGAGGGAACTGGGGTTGTTTAGTCTGGAGAAGAGGAGGCTGAGGGGAGACCTCATCGCCCTCTACAGCTACCTGAAAGGAGATTGCAGAGAGCTGGGGATGAGTCTCTTTAACCAAGTAACAAGTGATAGGACAAGAGGGAATGGCCTCAAGTTGCGCCAGGGAAGGTTTAGACTGGATATTAGGAAGTATTTCTTTACAGAACGGGTTGTTAGGCGTTGGAATGGGCTGCCCAGGGAGGTGGTGGAGTCCCCATCCCTGGAGGTGTTTAAGAGTAGGGTTGACATAGCACTGAGGGATATGGTGGAGTTGGGATCTGTCAGTGCTAGGTTAACGGTTGGACCAGATGATCTTCAAGGTCCTTTCCAACCTAGATGATTCTGTGATTCTGTGAAATAAACCTCTACTCATTTGAAAAATCTGAGGCAGCAGGTGAGGTGCCAACCTTTCAGAACCTTCTCTCTCGACATTGTGACTTTAATACATCCTATGTTCTCCTGGTAGGGGAACTTTCAGAGGAAGAGTGCACAGCACTTGTGCAGAAGGGCCAGCAAGATGTGAGCCAAGCTTTGCAAAAAGAAAAAGGAGCTCCTACTGTAGCTGGGTGGTGCAGAGAATTTGAGTTACTAAAGAAAGCAGTACCCAGTCTGTTTCTCACTTTCTAAATTTCTCTCTCCAAGTTACAAGGAAGGGGAACAGATGATTGTTATTTCAGGTGATCTACTACTGTTCCCTTGGGCATTCTCCCCTAAAAATCATAGTGAGTCTTCTCTTCATACTCACAGATTACAGAGTCACAGAAAGATTCTATTTGGAAGGGACCTCTGAAGTCCATCTGGTCCAAACTCCTGCTCAGCAGGTCTAATTTCAAAGCCAGATCAGATCAGTCCAGTCCCTGTCCAGTCAAGTTCAGAAAATCTCCAAGGATGCAGATGACACACCCTCTCTGGGAACCTCTTCCAATATTTGACCACCCCACCTGCAACTTATGACCATTTCTTCTTGTCCTTTCACTGTATACCTCTGAGAGTTTGGCTCCGTCTTCTCCATAGCCCCTTTATGCAGTGAGAGACTGCAATTGGATTCTCCTTAGCTTTCTGTTCTCCAGGCTGAAAAAATTCGGTTCTCAGAGTCTGTTCCTGTAAATCAGGTGCTCCACCTCCTAAGCATCTTGATGGCTCTGCCCTTGACTAGTTTTAGTATTTATGTGTTTTATGGGTTTTTCATTGTTTGGGGTTTTTTTTACTGGGGAGTCCAAAGCTGGACATAGTACCCCAGCTGCATACTCAGAGGTGATGGAGAGAAGACAATCATCACCTCTTTCACCCTGTTAACTACATTCTTGCTAGGTCAGTCCAGTATGTGGTTAGCCTTTGCCACAAGGGCTCACTTCTCTTATTTCTTAAATCCTGTCTGCATCTTTTTTCCCGTGCTCTGATTTCCCACTTCCCTCTCCAAGAAGATGACATTAGACTCTGGACAGCACTTCTGCCTCCTCTGTGTGATTAAACGGCTTCGGCAGCTATTTGCAGCTGTGAACTTTTCTCTCAATTGAATACAGACACCTAGATTTTTAGCCCTTAACACTGAATGATGAAAAAGGCACAGAGTGGAAGTCAGTCTGCCTCAGAGATGAATAAAAAGTGTTTGTTCTGTTTTAAAATGTGGAAAGTTCAAAAGAGATGAAAATCATGGGAAGATTAAATGGAAAAGAGGGGAACTACTAGGCCATATATTTACTGAGACTCATGTCATGACCCAGGCTGAGATGTGATGGGTGGGAAGAGAGGAGTTCCTCCTCTGAGGGAGGAAAAGGAGGAGTCACACATAACACTTGAATATGAATATCTTGCCTTATGGCATTTGAAGTGTGACTCATTCTCCTATCCCCTCCCTCTTTCTGTATTTCTTTTTGCTTCTCCTTCAGAAATCGTTCAGTCTGCCTTTTAAGAGGATCATTATTGAATGAGTTCTCAGATAATGCATATGAATACAGAAGAAGAGAATGGATACTCTGATTTAAATCACCTGCCACAGCATCCAGCCAGACACTACATGTCCCTGAACATCAACCGAGGTATGACTGACACTTGCTCTTTGAACTTTCTGCACTATGGCAGACAATGACAACAGGAACAGTATTATCTCATCCAGCTCAGTAAATAGGAAGAATGTTCTTATAGGTTTAATGTTAAAGGTTTAATGCACTGTTTGTATTGTTTTGTTTGACAAAAAAATCACACATGAATGCAAAAATGCGTAAAGTGGAACTACTGCCATTGCTTGCCCTAAATTTCTGTAGGAAAAGACAGGTGGCTTCAGGATCAAGCTCTGGAATGTAGGAATCAGCTTTAGTGTGGTTAGTTTTATTTATTGTTTATTTATTATTACAGGAAATGGCTATAGAGACAGGACAATCTGACTTTAATAGGAAAAAAGCTTCCACATTTTGCCCTCTGGACCTTAATTTTTCAGAAAATGTTTAAGATTCACAGCCTTTAAGGCCAGAAGGGATGAGACAGCACCAGGTCTGAATGCACAGGTCATGTCATTTCCCTTCTTCAAGTCCCATAGCTCTGGTTGGGCTGAACTATCTACTTCAAGAGGGCATCCAGTCTTGAGTTAAATATTTCTCCGTCTGAAAGGTCCCTCATACTTCATTGCCATGACTGTTTGGTGATGGCAACTCTCAGGAACTTTTGAATCCAGGGAAATCTCAGTGGGTATTTTGGACTCCAGAAATTTCCTGAACTGGACTTCAGCTGGGAGCTGGCACACAGCCTGAGCGCTGTGTGCCCTGAGAGCAGGAAGGATTTGTGCAAAGTGTAAGATGGCACACAAACACTTCCTTTACTCTGTTCTGACATAGCAGAGTAATACAGAACAGTCAAAGGAGGACAGGAGCATCACCTACTTCTAAGCCAAAGGATCACTACAATGTTTCATAGTTTCATCATTTGTCAAAGGCAAGGAATCCCCCAGCTGTTCCATTTAAACAGTATCCAGTGTCTCCTTTCAAACAGACCTCTTCAACAGAGGCGCCTCATCTTCTTCTCAACTTGCATTTGGGTTTATCCTTAAAATATAATACAGCCTGGAAGGGGAACTCTTTCAAGAGTCACCAGATGCTCTTCATGGAGGTGTGGAGGGTTGGGAGTGCTGCTGAACAGGGTGCCTGCCCTCAGATAAATTGTTGGTTTCTCCCAGGGCACTCTCTTCCCTTTGCTGTATGGTGGCCAGCTATCTTCACTTTGTTTGCACTGTGCCTGGCCCTCACCGTAGGAATGATAGTCCTAGGTAAGTGCTGAAAACCACTGTGTTCCTTTATTCATATTAACACCTTGGGAATAATTGCATTTAAGAAAGGTGTCAGACTGACTGCAACTAGGACAGTCAAAGCTCATCCTCCCCACATATACTGTCCTTTCCTCTCCTCCTAATTGCCTGTGATGAACACTGTGCAGCTTGGTGCACATAAGGCTTTGAGGGAATTAATTTTTTTAAGTCTGGACCTGTGCCCAGAGCAAGGATATAGAAATCAAGATGATATGTTTTGGAAAGAGTGGGAGGAATGGATTCTGTCCTCATCCATCTATTACTCATTTATTTGCTAATTCAAATTAAATTATAAACGTCTAATGTTGACTTTCATAAATCAGTTTGTTGTTTCCCTTCTCTTCCCCTGTTGTTCAAGTCTCTGTACTCTACTGGAATAGCAGTTCTTGTCTCATTCCTTTGATAAGCCTTTCATGTTTGCAGATTAACCTTTCATGTTTGTAGACTACTGTCTTAAATTAGTTTATATTAGTATGCTAAAAATGGACGTACTTCTAGCACGCAGATTCACGAGAAAATTCACTTTTTTCTGGCTGCTTCACTCAATCATCCCAGTTTACCTGAGATGTGCAAGAGAACTGATGACTCTCATATTTATATTAGCTTTTATCATGTGTGACATGACTGTACCTATACTTTCTATCACAGAGCCTGGACACAGTCATTCTGAACTGTTGCTACCAAAAGACAGTATCTAAATGTTGTTGAGGAAGGTATATAAAAAAACCCTCCCCACTTTCTTCAGAGAAGTTTTACCAACCTTTAAGAATAAAAGGTTTCTTCAACCTGAAGCATGTTTAGAATTTTAGTTTTTTTCAAATGTTTGTAAAGCTTCCTTTAAGATCAACATGTTTAGTTCAAGATAGTCCTTCCTAAGCATATTTTTTTCTGTTATTTTAGTCTTTTATTACATTACCAAGTGGCCTGCAATGTCACTGTGATTAAACTGCATTTAAAATTTGGAAATCTCTTTATCCATCATTTCCTCATCTTCTAATCACCTCACAATATGTGATGCTGTAGCATCAGAGTTGCCTGCGAGCATGCTGTTGCAAAAAGTGAATTTGCAATATATGATGAAGCATATATCATGCAGTAGCATCGTCACAGCTTTTTTGTCTCATGAAGAATATCTTTATAAACTCCAGGTCTCGGAGGTTCTAAGGTACCTGAAGGACATAATGAAAACTTGCAAGGACTAAAGGAGAGATTGTGCTTGACGGGTGACACAAACAGTAAGACTGGTAGTAAGTAGAACTACTGCTCACACAGCCTGAAATCTATGTGTTAGGCCTTATATCAGGTTAAACAAGGGTGTTATATGCTATATCAGATTAAATAATGATTTCTTTTTTTTAAAAAAAAAGTGTAGATGTGACCCATAAAATGCCACCTAGATTTCAGCTCTGCATAACTTTGACTTTCCAGATCTATGGGTTTAGACTCCTCTGCTCTACCTTTGTCTGTTTATGAGGGACTGATGGTTTCCTTCTGTTCTAGGACCTGCGTGTTCACTCTGCCCTGTAAACTGGAAATGGGTTGGAGGCGACACCTGTTTCTACTTTTCAGAAAAGGAGGCCACATGGCAGGAAAGTGAAGACTTTTGCTTCTCCCAGAACGCCACCCTTCTTACACTGAAAAGGAAAAGCAAGTTGGTATGGTTCCAATCACACTGGTATTTCTTTGCACTGGTATCAACTCTTCGAAACTCCTCATCAGTCAGCAAGTACCTCTTGATGTTACATAGTAATAGAGGTACTATCCCCATGGTCTGAGGCAATGCAGACTGCAGAACATTTAACCACAAATGTGTAATGGTGAGGTAGCTAGCAACACAGGATATTATTCAGCCAAACAGTGGACATGAGTGTCACGGATCCTGTGAGAGTTGTAAGCAGTGAGTCTTTCATTCAAGAAATCTCTTTGAATACTCTGAGAGATAGGGCTCTAAAAAGAATTGTTGCCCTGGTCTTGCATTTAGTAGAGATGCCAGACACAAAATACTCCTGTTTGCATGCCAAATAGAGATGTTTCCCCTTGGAAACTATTCTGAAGGCCTGATGAGGAGTTCAGAGAGTCACTGTCAAATGACCTCCTTTGGTTTTTCTTGATCACCTCCTTTCTCAACAGTAGTTTTTTAGGTGCAGCAAAAAAATACCCAATATCCTTGGTGATAAATGTTTTGCATTTTTCACAGATTAGCATATCTCAAATATCACAAAAACACTCTTATTGGATTGGATTATCATATGGAGTTGATGGCTGGACTTGGGTAGATGATACGAAACTTTCTACAAAGAGAATGGACTGGTAAGTTTTTTGAACTTAAACAGGTGGTGGGTTTTAATCTCTTCTTGCACAGTATCTTCCCTGTGCACTGAAGGAGGAGGAAACCAAAACCCCATGAATGGCAAAGCTTCAATGCAGAATACAGCTGCAGATGTATTTGGATTTAGGTGTGGAGTCTCTGAAACAGAGAGAGTCCCAGAAAACTGGAAGTGTGAGCAGGAGGAGTCAACAGTGCAACCAGTGACTGCTCTTACTATTTAAACCCATTCACTTTATGAAACATCCCAGGGAGCAACCCACACTTCCTTCATGACAGCCTACTTCCTGCAAAGCCTGCCTGCACCTTCCTCTTTCTACTCAGTCACAACTATTCCAAATTCACTACTCTCTTTGAAACCTTTATTACACAAAAATAGTCAACATTAGGTGGAGAGAACGTGTTTACTTGTCCTGTAAAATCTCATTAGCCTATTCTGTATATTTCTCCTTTACTAACCGTGGGGAAAAAAATCAAATTCCCTTTCGGTTCTGTGTGAAGCGATCACTGCATGCAGTAATATGAGAGTGCTCTTCAGGGGCTGGAGAACCTTCTTCAAGTGAAGATTCTCCAGCGCATCCTTGGAAACATGTGCTCATTCTGTCTTGCAAATTCTTATACTTCTCACGGCTAGTAGACTTTGGGCAGAATGATCTGGCTTCTGGTTGGGCAGACCACTGCTTTTCAGTTTCCAGACCCAAACTGCCACTACATAAAACTGGCTGAAGTGACATAACCACTGGTGAGGCACTAGTGCTACTTTCTACTCTGATGATGTTCCATATGTAGATTTTCTTTTTAACATCTTTGAGCTGAAGGCAAGTGGGAGAATGAACCTTCAGACTTGAATTATATGAGCTGTTATGTTCTTCAATATTTTGTATAAACCTTTATAAACCTTAAAATGACTAAGCAACTTTTGCAATAATATACGATTGTCCAAAAGGGCTTTAAGTTTTTTTTTTAATTTGTACATCAGAGTTCTTAACAAGATGTTCTGGGTTTTTTTCTAGGATTGATTTGACCTCTGAGCAAAACTGTGCATACCTGTTTTATCGTAAGTCAAGAGTTTACAGTGAGAATTGTTTTAAGAAATATCCTTGGATCTGTGAGAAGGCAGCAGTACAGCTGATGTAAAAAGATTATCAGTAGAAAAAGAACTGGAAGAATATGAAGAAGATTTTGATGTTCAGATTTTTCAAAGAAGGGGTGTAAAATTATGTTTAATACAGAGCAGAGTCTATCTTTTTTTCCTAGTGTATTCACACAAACACAAAACCAGAAGAGACAGAAAGCCTTTGCAGAATAAAAAGAACCAGCAGTAACAAATATCTACAAATCAGAGATGAGATATTAGTCTCATTGTTCTAGTTCAGAAACCTCTACCTTAGTGATGATGACAATCTTAAGCATTACTTACAGCCAAAGAAATCAGAAGTGTAAAGGTCTGTGGGACCACTTCTTGTCACTCTGATTGGAATTTCATGTATATCCATTTCTACCAAGGTTCTCCCTTTAGTCCATTTGACCTCACCCAGATGATGAGTCTTCTCTCACTTTGTAAAGATATGCTAACCTTCAATAACTCTTAACTATTTCCATCTCCCTCTTCAGCACACTCACTTTCAGTTATTCTATATTCCTCTAAAACTCCAAGGCAAGCTCTCCTGTCCTTTACTAGTCCAAGATGTGTGGCTCCCTTGATCACCGCTTGGCAGTGAAGCATCACCGGGCATCCTCATCCTCTTCTTGACTTACAGATTTTACTTCCAGATAATGATGTTTTCCCTTTACATGCAAAAATATGATCTTCCAAGAATTCTCAGAAGTCAGTGTTAAATGAGTTTTAATAAACAGTGTGCTACCATCATAATCACCATTGCAGTTATGCAGTGAGAATGGGACTAGTGATTAGATTTTTCCAAGAACACGATCTGAGTCTTCAGCTAACATAGAATACGTCTATCCCTTTACTTAATGCATCTCATCATACGAAAGGATGGATATGTGTCATGAATGGCTGCACGCTGAATGAGTGTGGCATGAAAGGAATCTGCAGAGAGCTGGGGATAAGTCTCTAAAGTAACAAGCGATAGGACAAGAGGGAATGGCCTCAAATTGTGCCAGGGAAGGTTTAGACTAGATATTAGGAAGCATTTCTTTACAGAACGGGTTGTTGGGCGTTGGAATGGGCTGCCCAGGGCAGTGGTGGAGTCCCCATCACTGGAGGGGTTTGTCGGGTTGACATAGTGCTGAGGATCTGGTGGAGTTGAGAACTGTCAATGTTAGGTTAATGGTTGGACTGGATGATCTTCAAGGTCTTTTCCAACCTAGATGATTCTGTGATTCTGTGAATGGCTGCACTGATAGCTGGAATGCTGTGACGGTATTCGGAAAAGTATTAAATGATGAATGGGGAATTGAATTTTCCAATGTATTGGAAACACATATTTTTGGTATTATATATTAATTGTCTTTTGGAATGGATTATTTTCTAAGTCTAAGTAACTGTATCTGGTGTATCTTGTTCAGGATCCTGAGAGGAGGGAGGTGGGTAAAAAGCAAGCTCACAACCCTGGATTTCAGGAGAGCAGACTTTGGCCTCTTCAAAGATCTGCTCAGAAGAGACCCATGGGATAAGGCCCTGGAGGGAAGAGGGGCCCAAGAAAGTTGGTTAATATCCAGGGATTACCTCCTCCAAGCTCAAGAGCAGTCCATCCCAACGAGCAGGAAGTCAGGCAGGAAGGCCAGGAGGCCTACATGGATGAACACCCTGATCTTGGCAAAACTCAAACACAAATAGGAAGCATACAGAGGGTGGAATCAGGGACAGGTAACCTGGAAGGAACAGAGAGACACTGTCTGAGCATGCAGGGGTGAGGTTAGGAAAGCCAGAGAGCAAAAGGAATTGAATCTGGTGATGGGTGTCAAAGGCAACAAGGGGGGCTTCTACAAGTACATAGCTGACAAGAGGAAGACTAGGGAAAACATGGGCCCACTGCTGAATGAGACCAGGGACCTGCTGACACAGGACCAGGAAAAGGCTGAGGTACTGGATGCTGCCTTTACTAGCAAGATTTATCTTCAAGAATGCCAAGTTCCAGAGACAGGGAAAAGTCTGGAGCAAGGAAAATGTACCTATGGTGGAAGAGGATCAGGTCAGGGAATACTTAAGCAAGCTGGACATGGATAAGTCCATGGGCCCTGATGGGATGGACCCACGAGTGCAGAGGGAGCTGGCAGATGTCATTGCAAGGTAATTCTCGATACTCTGATTGATCATGGCAACTGGGAGAAGTGCTCAAGGACTGGAAGAAAGCAAATATCACTCCTATCTTCAATAAGGGCAGGAATACAGGCCAATCGTCCTCACCTCAATCCCTTAGGAAGCTGATGGAGCAACTAATCCTGGAAACTATTTCCAGGCCCATGAAGGAGAAGAAGGTGACTGGGAGTAGCCAGCATGGATTTGCCAAGGGGAAGTTGTATTTGACCAACCTTATAACCTTTTATGATGAGATGATTGGCTTGGTAGACAGGGAGAGAACAGTGAATGTTATCTACCTAGACTTCAGTAAGGCCTTCAGCACTTCCTCCCGTAACATCCTCATAGAGAAGCTGTTGATGTACAGGCTGGATGAGCAAACACCGAGGTGGATTGAAAACTGGTTAAACAGATGGACCCTGAGGGTGGTGATCACAGAATCATCTAGGTTGGAAAAGACCTTGAAGATCATCTTTGAGTCCTTGAAGTCCAACCATTAACTGACTGTTCTCAACTCCACCATATCCCTCAGTGCTATGTCAACCCTACTCTTAAACACCTCCAGGGATGGGGACTCCACCACCTCCCTGGGCAGCCCATTCCAATGCCTAACAACCTGTTCTGTAAAGAAATGCTTCCTAATATCCAGTCTAAACCTTCCCTGGCGCAACTTGAGGCCATTCCCTCTTGTCCTATCACTTGTTATTTCGTTAAAGAGACTCATCCCCAGCTCTCTGCACCCTCCTTTCAGGTAGTTGTAGAGGGCGATGAGGTCTCCCCTCAGCCTCCTCTTCTCCAGACTAAACAACCCCAGTTCCCTCAGCCGCTCCTCGTACGACATGTGCTCCAGACCCTGCACCAGCTTCGTTGCCCTTCTCTGGACACGCTCGAGTCATTCAATGTCCTTTTTGTAGTGGGGGGCCCAAAACTGAACACAGGAATTGAGGTGCGGCCTCACCAGTGCCGAGTACAGGGGCAAGATCACTTCCCTGTCCCTGTTGGCCACACTATTTCTGATACAAGCCAGGATGCCATTGACCTTAATCAGTGGCATGAAGTCTACAGCTGAAGGCCAGTCACTAGCAGTGTACCCCAGGGGTCACCACTAGATCTGACCTGGTTCAACATCTTTTTTAATGACCTGGATGACAGGGCAGAGTTTGCTGATGACACAAAACTGGGAGGAGTGGCTGATACACCAGAGGATTGTGCTGCCATCCAGAGGGACCACAACAGGCTGAAGAAATGGGCTGACAGGAACCTCATTAAGTTCAATAAAGAGAAGTGCAAAATCCTGCAACTGGAGAGGAACAACCCCATGCACCAGTACACGCTGGGGGCTGACCAGATGGAAAGCAGCTTTGCAGAAAAGGACTTGAGGTTCTGGTGGACACCAAATTGACCACGAGCCAGCAGTATGCCCTTGTGGCAAAGAAGGTTTATGGCATCCTAGAATGCATTAGGAGGTGTGCTGCCAGCAGGTTGAGGAAGGTGATCCTTCCCCTCTTCTCAGCACTGGTGAGGTCACACCTGGAGTGCTGTGTCCATTGCTGGGCTCCCCAGTACATGAGAGACATAGACATACTGGAGAGGGTCCAATGAAGAGCCATGAAAATGATGAAGGGACTGAAGCATCTCTCCTATGAGGAAAGGCTGAGAGAGCTGGGATGGCTTAGCCTGGAGGAGAGAAGGTTTGGAGGGGAACTTATTGATGGACATAAATACATGAAGGAAAGGTACAAAGAGGAGGGGGCCAGGCTCTTTCCAGTGGTGCTCAGTGACAGGACCAGAGGACACAAACTGAAACACAGGAGATTCCCTTTGAATATCAGGAGACACATTTTACTGTGAGGGTGACCAAACACTGGCACTGGTTGCCCAGAGAGGTTGTGGAGTCTCCCTCCATGGAGATATTCAAAAGTGATCTGGACATAGTTCTGGACAACTGGTTCTAGGTGGCCTTGCTTGAGCAGGGGGGTTGGAGCAGATGACCTCCAGAGGTCATAGAATCACAGAACGGTTGGGTTGGAAGGGACCTTTAAAGATCATCTAGTTCCAACTCCCCTGCCACGGGCAGGTACACCTTCCACTAGACCAGGTTGCTCAAAGCCCCGTCCAACCTGGCCTTGAACACTGCCAGGGAGGGGGCAGCCACAACTGCTCTGGGCAACCTGTTCCAGTGTCTCAACACACCCATCACAGAAAAATTTCTTTCTTATGTCTAATCTAAATTTACCCTCTTTTAGTTTAAAACCATTGCCTCTTGTCCTGTCACTGCAGGCCTTGGTTAAAAAGACTCTCTCCATCTTTCTTACAAGCTCCCTTCATATATCGAAAGGCCACAAGAAGGTCTCCCCAGAGGCTTCTCTTCTTCAGGCTGAACAACCCCAACTCTCTTCATAGGAGAGCTGTTCCAGCCCTCTGATCTGAGGTGCCTTCCATCCTCAAGCATTCGGTGATTCTGTGTTTTTTCAAGAACTCAGATTTTAGACAAGTGAACAAAATCTCTTTGTGATAGCGATGCGGCCATGTTCAAATGAGGTGCTCAATTTAATACTGCTTGCCATTTTTTAGTAGGAACACCAATTACAAAAATCCCCTGGTTATGGTTCCAAGTTTGAAAGTGACGCTGAGATCTTTACTTCATGTTGGAAAATTGAGCTGAGTGGACAAATTAGAAGAGGTGTTTTGATGTATTTTTGTGACTCTTAATACATCCACTACAAATTTGATGCATATATCTATATGCATTTTGCATAGGGATGCAACTGGAACCACCATATTCAACAATGACATGTCTTGGTCTATGGATGTGTGATATCTGTGATACAGTCTTACTTATACAGCAGAAGAAACTGCTCTCTTTCCTTGGGTTGCAAAATTATGCTTCAAAATGCAGATTTTTTAAGTGCATAAGACTTTTGCCATCATAACATGGTCAAATTGATGTTAATTATTTACTTTCCCCTAGAAAATACTGCTTTCCAGCTACACAATTCTTATTAAATATCTGCACCATAATTCTGTGCTATGGCAAGCTTCAAGTTAAGTTGTTATTATAAATAGCAGCAAATATGACTTCAGCATGGTCATTTGACTGTCCATCTCCGGGAAATGTTTAACCCACAAAGGCCACCTGCACATCTTGTGCATTTAAGTGTGTTCTAACTGAGTGCATCAATTCCATATGCCACTTGAGTCAGGTTGTTTCATGTGCCCAGTGTTACTAGCTATGTTCCTCTGAGAAAAGTCCAATAAATCTAAGAATGAGAGAGGAATAAAATACAGGAAACACCGAATAGGGAGGAAATCCTGACTTTGCTCTTGATGGTTTAATCAGACTTATATGGTCTTTCTCAGCCAAAGAATCACAACTCTGAATATTTTTATTTCAAATCAGAAGAAAAGGGCAACTCTTCCACAGAAGGAGTGAGAATTTCTTCTTGCTCAGTTTCCTGGTGGGCCTCCAAAATGGTGGGGAGCAGGGAGGGTAAGTAAGTTTTCATGATAGCAGGCATATGTGCGATTGCAAAGCACTGATTCTGAATTTCTAAAACAGAAATAGAAATAGGCTTCTCTGGAAGCATTTAGACAAGCTCTGCATTTTAGTTTTCAATGTAAAATCACAAGTTTCTTTTTGCTAAATTTACAGGATGGGAATCTTAATTTAGCAAAAGGAGAAATCCCCACATGACTCTAACCAGAGAACTGGAGGATGAGTAACATTTCCTTTTTTGCTTCTTTTTTTATCATTAAAATTTGTTCTTTTATCCAGGAGGGTTAGAGATGAGATGCTGATGGAAAGAGAAGCAAAGATTAGAGAGAGGGCAACAGATTAGACTAAACAAGCTTGAATGCATAGGTTTAAATGCAGGTGCCCAAAATCCTGACTCTGCCTACAGAATTCAAAGTGCACAGAAAAAAACTCTCTTGACCATCTCTCATAGCTTTGACTCTGATTTTAGGTCTAGGACATGAACACTCATTTTAAACAAAACTGAAAACCTCAGAAAACTTAAATATTTCACTCAAAGCTCCCAATATGCAGCTGCATTTACTGTGATATATTCAGTAAATCAGTGTGCTTCTCTCCTTGCTTCCTTGTTCTCTCAGCGGTCCTTAGCAGAGGTGATTTAGCAGCATTTTCCATCTATCATGTGGCTGTGCAACTTGAAAAAATGACAGTATATTTTGCAAGGCCTGCTGTTTAAAGACAGCAGCTTCTGTCTCTGCATGAAATCAGGACACATGTATTTTCTCTGCTAATTATGAGTATTGGGATCTTGCTGCAAGAACATTTTTCCCCACTTGAATTTGTTTAAGTTTTTATGACGCAGGTGGTTTACTGACTGTCTGCCACCAAGGGTAAAGAGAATGACAATGCAGAGAAGAAAACTCATTAAAAAGTAAAGCTGTGACACTCCATTCAAGGTTGCATCTCTGAGCTTTGCCGAGAAATGAGTTACTTGTGCAGCTGTATGGCAGTACGAAGCCACTGAAAGCAATGCAAGAAAACTAAGTGAGCAGAACAATTTGTCTTTAAAACACATAGGCACTATGAAGAAAAACATTCATGAGTTTGGTAGATATATTGAGATGAATGCTCATGTTGGGAACAATAGGGAAATGATTTGCCAAGAAGCACTGAGAGCGGCTTGTGGGCTGAAGGCTTGTTTTGTGGCATGGGTACAGTGCTTATACTCTGATTTTAATGGACATTGTACTGAACTGAAAAAGGCTAATTATAGACTCAAGATTTTTTTATCACTGTGAACAACATAACATCAAGAATACAGAATTGGCTGTGCTCATAAAACCTATAGCAACAACAGACATCAACTAATTACTAATCTAGTGGTGGCTATCAAAAAGAATTTTCATCCTTTGTCTTTTTCGGTGTGCAACAAAACCTAAAGATTTGCCTATGAGCACTGTATGATTAGAAATGACTCAGTTCATTTGATCAAAGGTATGATTGCATGCTGCCTTTTGAACTTTGTCAGTTTTAAATGCTTTCTGCAGTCAAATGACAGCAGAGATGACATCGCTCTTAAAACAAATTAAGATTGAAATTGTGGTAATTTCAAAGGACCAGACTTCACAGGTAGCTGTGCAAAATGCAAGGGTTAGCATGACTTGCAAAGTTAATTGGGAAAGCTGTCTCTCTAACTCATTGCTTACTGAGAATATTCCCTTTACTCAGCAGCACAGAACAGACTCCTGTGAGCCAAATAGTTTAATGGACCCTGGGCAACCTGAGAAAGATTTCTGAAGGGGACATTTCAAAGGGAGTTAAGAAGAACTGCATGAGGAACGCACAGAGTGATTTAGCAGATGGTCCAGTGTGTGCAGGTGGCTATGGGAAAGGGTAAAGTGCAGAAGATATGTGCATGAAATTGCTTAGTTCTGAGTTGCTTTAAAGTTCTGAATATTTTAACCTCATATAACAAAATATATGACATCTATTAAAATAATTACTGTGTTGCGACTTAAGCAATCATCTTACATATAAGGCTAAATTTTTCTCTTCTGGTTTAACCCAAAATACAAGAACTGATTTACGCTACATATCAAGGAAATTCAGGGTCAGGTATTACTCAAACAAACACAGTAACAGGTTGTACACTGCATATCTCAGGGCAATTACCGGATGCCATGTGCTCTTCTGTTCTGTGCAACTTGGCTCATCATGTAGCGGTTATAATTACAAGTCACTGAGGCACGAAGATGTGGTATAAAATGAAAAAATCCAGACAGCAATGAGGATCAGGAACTTACCCCTTGTTTTATAAGTTTCTGAGCTTGTGAATATTCAGCAGCAAGGCATAGGGACCAAGAGGACAAGACAGTCTAATGGATTCTCTTCCCAAATGTAGTACAGAACAGCAGACCTTCAACGTTTTCTTCCTTCATTTTCTGCAGCATTTTGCTCCCAGCAGTAGTCCATAATACCAGCGCATTTCACATGCAACAACAGCCTCGTATGGGTTACCCCTTCCACCATCCACATCATACCTGCACCCCCTGTAGCCCAGTTGGTGCTGGGATCCCAGGTAGTATCTCCACAGCTACTGAGGCCCCGTGTTCAGACATAGAAAATGCAGCATATCCAGACTATGAGATGATAGCTATGTGGCAAGACACTCTCTGTTGTCCCTGCTCCTCTAAATTACTTCTTCATATCCATAATTAAGATAATTGCCATATTGCTAAACACTCATTTAGTGAGGGATGCAGCACACTTGTTGGCTGTTGCTACTGCAGACTTCTGATGCATAGCTTTATGTCTGAAATAAACATAATTAGAAGCTTCCCTAAATACCTTCCCAGACTTACAGTTCAATTTTTATTGAATGGCTCAAATTAGTACAAAATACACACAGGAACAGAAGTCCCAACCGTAAACTTGACTGTTCCTGAGAGATTGCAAAGACCTTTATTGTTTGCTAGTGCCGTAGAAGGGAGATGCAGTCTTCTCTTTGAACTGTCTCCTAAACAGCAGCCAAGCAGCAAGAGGCTTTGTATCATTAAAGGCCCTGTATTTGATGGTTCTTGAGCGACTTACTAAAAAGATACACTACAAAAAAAAGTCAGTAGCAACAAAATTTATTCCAGTCGTGAAATTCTGCAACAGAATGGAAAATGGATTTGAGAAATCAAAAAACTGTATCAGGTGTGACACGGATAATTATCAAGACAGACTTTTTAGAGGAATGCACTTTCCTCCCTAACACTC
Organism: Strix uralensis; assembly: GCF_047716275.1. NCBI lineage: Eukaryota > Metazoa > Chordata > Aves > Strigiformes > Strigidae > Strix > Strix uralensis. The sequence continues at coordinate 82,561,697 of NC_133976.1, forward strand.
AGTGCAGCAAAACAATCCACTAGCAGCTGGACTGGCATTCCTGGGAATTAAATAATGCTGACTTTCCTCAATGAAATGTGTTGTGTATTTGCCTTCTGTTTTGAGCGCCTAGGGCATGCAATCTCTTTTGAAAGCTTTTCTCTCTAACCAGAAAAACTAGAAATAACTTTATTTGTCTTTTAATGTAGGTTCTGATTCTGTTGCACCTTCTAGTTATCAGCAGGTGAGGAGTGAAATTAAATCAAATGTTTGGAAATTTATTGTAAATTGGGAGCTCACATCTCTGAATACGCAAAGGATAGATTTTGAAAACATGATGTGTTGCTCTTATAAATGGTCACTGATTCCTGTTTCTGGTAGATAGGTATGAATCTTTAAAATAGAGTTCTGGAGTCATATACTTAATTTTGTTTCATTTAGAAAGGAATTTATGAGAAGTGCATAGAATTGGTTACACAAGAATGCAAGGGCTGAAAGAAAGAGGGAATTAAGTTGTTTTTAAAAAAGCCCAAGAAGGAGTCTGGCTGATGTGCATCACCAGAGGACAAGTTAAGCTAAGATTATCCCTGATGTTACATTAACCTGAGCTCAGACTCATTTTTCCTATCGCAAATCCTGGGGCAGAACTCGCCCCCACAACAGCATATCCCAGGATGGGGCTGTTTGCAGAGCTCTGCATGCTAGTGCCTGTCTGAGTAGGTCACTTGCTCGACCACCACAGGATCCACCACTTTCTCACAAATGTAAAATTTGTACTCGCCACACCGTTCAGCATCTATGTTTGCACCCTGAAGCCACACACAATCTAGGAAAGGACTCGAGCTGGCTCTTTGGATCTCAAACCTGTGAAAAAACAGCAGAGATATTCATCACCCCATGGAAAAAGTCCCAGGCTGATATAATAATTCCTGACCACCGCTACCCATCTGACCCACCACAGCATACAAGCTCTCTGATGGGGCTTGTCTAGGTTGATAAGCAAGAGAGGGATGGGTAAACAGTCTGCAAGGCAGGGGTGTGAGAGACTGAAATGTCCTATGACTGTCTCAAAGCTTGTTTGTATCTGTCTGTGCAAACCTCCAAGAGAAGCTGCTGCGGCCTGTGAATTGGTCTGGGGGATGTCGCCCAGAGGAGCGGGAGTGTATTGAAGGATGCACCCCCCCACTTCCTTGCGTTTGCATTGTCCCGACTCTTTAGACAAGCCTCAAAGGGGCAGAAGTGTGCTGAGTTGCCCCATCCTGTAGCCATTTGTGGCTCTATTGTGTAGGCCAGACCCCATGCGTGCATGGCTAATGAACTGACAAGAGGCAAACGTTTCTGCCCTGAAGCCAGATGCAACAAAACTTGCTGGACCAGAGAAAAAAAAAACTAAAGGTGAGCAGATATGTCAATCAGCGGATGCGATGAACTTAAAAAGGCAGGAGAAAATTTTGTCATTGTGCATCTACCATTGAAGCTTGATTTGTGTGTACCCACCACCAAAGAACTGAAGACTGAGGACCAACAGGACACCGCTGGATCCATGGTGGTGACTATTCTTGCAGCCCTATCCTGCATCCTTGCTTTCGTTCTGTCTTTTCCTTCCATTCTGTCCTATCGCTACCCCTCTTCACTTCTTTAATAATAAAAAACCTGGTTTGGGTATACTGCATTTGACCTCGTTTGTGTCTTAATCTCGCTCTTGGGATTGTATCGAAACCTACCCCGACATTGGATCGGGACAAGGGGGACAAGTGACTACTGAGTGGCAGTTAAAGGTTGCTGCTTCTGGCTCATAACAAATAGGCATGGATGTGGTCTGCTCCTATCCGTGCAGTGACTCACAGGTCAGGGGAGAAAGCAGATCCATCCTCCCACAGCCAGGGCCCCTCAGCTCCGCTGCGAGACAGCCCAATCCAGAAAGAGGAAGAACTGTAAGACTGTGCCGATCGCATTACGAAGTCCTGTACAGAAATAAATGCAAAGCCTGTGAATCACATCCCTGCTTCACTCGTAACAGCCTATAATTTGGAAAAGGAGAGAGGCAAATGAAAGCAACCTGCTCACACCTGGTTTCATAAGTGAATATGGGCAGTGCCTCCTACTCCTGGCAGCCAGTGCTGTTGTGGAGATAAGGAAAATGAACCTGCTGAGAGCTTTCAGTAGCTCTCATCTAAAATGACAATTGAGATAACCAAATGCCTGATGGGCATAGGATAATGGCTTTCTTCCAACACCCTGGTTCAATAAGTCAAGCAGGAAAAGGCCTTTGCATCACTTGATATCATTGTACTCAGAAAATTCAAAATACAGACAATAAAACCACAGAGTTCAAGACATATTCTCATTGCCATTAAGGGAAGAAGGGTAGAAATTCCTTCACAGTGAAGAGCTCTTCTGGCTGTGCTTTATCTGCTGCTTCATCTACAACTTAGGACTCAGAAAAAGATACGGATCCTCTTCTGCTCATGTGGGAGAAGAGGCCAGGGAGCAGGCCAGAATGCTGAGATTTCTAGTTGTGGACAGCAAGAAGCTGAAGGCCAGGCTTCTGATGTTTGCTAAACAGTTTGCTCCAGCAAACTAACAAAAGAGTTGCCAACCAGTACTAACTCAGTTATATTTGCCCTGAGGTGGGATGAGGATCTAGATGTAGACCCAAGCTGGAGTGTCTCAGTTAACTCCCCTGAGGTCAGCAGGGATGCACCAGGGAGGGTGCAGCCACAGTCTAGGTAGAGGGGCTCCAAAGGGGCATGGACAGGTTTCTCCACTCAGTCCAGCACACGCACGCCACAGCATACTGCACCAGTGGAAGGATGGAGTGACTGTTCAGACCACAGTAAAATGCAGAGTGTATAATTAGAGAGAGAGAAAAAAATAATCTTTACCAGCTCTTCCTTACTCTCTATCTTAAGAAGTCTGGACTCCAGAGCAGAGCATTGAGCCTTGCTTTCTTGCCAAGTTTTCCATTCCTTTGAAAAATGGTAGCAGTTCTCCCCATACTGTATCCAGTTCTCAGGACAAGGAATGCATTTATGTCCTTGAAAACAAAAGAGGACCTGATCAGGTTTGTCAGTGACAGCAGTGTCTAGTGATCTAGTGGATCCCTGCAGGATCACTAGAGCAGTGCAGAATCTCTCTATCACAGAGGAACAACAAATCCTCCTTCATTCTGCAGCTAAATTCATGTCTTCATTGAAGACTTAATAAACTCAGTTGCCAGAAGACCAGAAGAAAACATTTCTAAAAGAAAATCAGAAAAAAATTACATTTTTTTAATGTGACCAACAAACCTGAGGGTGCTAGTAAAACACAAATAGAGGAAATTTTGGAAGGTTGAGCTATGTTCACAGAGACATGGATCTCTGTGGATGTAAAAGGAAACCTAGACTTTCAGTCATATGGGTACATCTCCATTCATGTGAACTTACTTTTAACTTCTTGTTAACATCAGGGCCAGCCCTTTCCTGCTATATGCTTTACAATGCAATTTATACTTTAACTTTTCTGGTAGCATTTCATACTTGCTGTGGATTCAGTGTGCAGACATCAGACAGTGACGGCCAGACAAAGTGAAAGATAATGAGCCCATTGCTGTTAAAGAAAATACCTTTCTGACAGCTGCACCTTCACTATTTTCTGCCACATTATTCTGTTAGCTGCCTGTTGGGACCCTGAATAATACTGAAGCCAGAAAGTACTCAAAATACTGGGTTTTTCTTTCATTCTTGCACTATTTGGGGAACTCCATTTCTCGTTGGAGACTGATATAATCACAAGCAGCAAAAAGACCTGCCAGATAAAATATTTTGGAGATTCCTGGGAACTGGGTCCCAACTACTGGGTGAATCATATTCATTGCTCTATAGTTCACATAACCATTTTATAGTGTAACAAGCCAGTGCCAGCTGGGAATGCCAGGACTTAATGCTGGATGGCAACAGATAGCACAGCACAGTGCACTTGACTCTTACAACTAGCTTCTGGTTTGTGCTAAATTCAAATGTAGACATTTACAAAGAAAATAACCTTCCCACTCTTTTGTATGACGTTAATTTATTACGACTCTCTTCCCTCTGCTACATGATACTCTAGCATATTCAGCTCGCCTATCATTAAAGTTTCACACCACTATTTCACACAAGAAAAAAACCACCCTCAGCATATAGTCTGTAAACTGTCAGTGATTACAGTGATTACAATCCCATTTGGTACAGAGCAGCAGTTTTTCCACTGCTGCATCCACTACCGTATAACAGAATGAAGCTGTCTTAAGGAGTCAAAGCATTACAGACAATTAAAGCCAGCAGGAATTTTCCATCAAAATTTTTGTACTGTAATTCACTGAAACTGACTGTGAAAGAGAGAATGGTAACATCAGTGAGCTCATCTATTAGAAACACATTTTAAAAAAAAAAAAAAAGGTGTCATCATCACGGTATTTTCTGAATTAAAGTGTTTGGTTTAGGTTATAAAACAGCTCCATTACAAAAATTCAATAAACATACTTCAAAAAGACTGATACTTCAAAAAGACTGATACTTAAAATTTAACAAATTATCAAAATGGAAACACAACCTTTTGATTGACCCAGTTGAAATTGTTTTTCAAATTAAATAACTCAGGGCAATTTTAGAGATTTTGATTTTTCCTTCCCATATGATTGATAGAAAAAAAAAAAATGTCTGGCTACCATAATGTGATGGAACCACCATCTTCCCACCACTATGTACCTCTGGAGGTGGCAAGTTGCTTTACAGTCTCTGTCAAGTTCAAATTCTGAGCCTGGAGGAGCTCCAGCTGCTGGTTGAGGCTTTCCATAATTGCCTTTTGCAGGGTGAAGTTTTCATCCCTTTCACGCACAAGGTGGCAGACCAGGATGACTTGAACCACAGCGAAACAAGAATGAAATTGTTTCATTATTATTAAAGCTAAACTGCTCAGTGCGACCTGAATAAACTTACCAAAGACACACATACCTCCCCATGACTGAATATACTTGACCTACACACAGTTTGTGCACACCTATGAGCAAGACCTGATACATCCCAGTTTCAAAGACTGGGAGATCTCTTGAGTGGGTAAACTCTTCCAGCAAGGGGCACTTTTTTGCCTCATTAATCCCCTAGGCTAACCCTTTTCCTTAACTAGTTTCCTAGCTAGACTTTTAGGTCTTCATACTGAACTTGGAGCACCCCTTCTGTGACCATACTTACACTTGGCAGCCAAGACCCCTGCAGCTACCACAAAACTTAGGCAGAAGACCCCAAGCGCCACTGTATCCAGTCGCCAACAGGAAGACGGACTGGGGGAATCTGAGATAGACAAAAAGAAGGAAAAGCAGCAAAAACAGGAACCTCTCATCTTTGTATCTGCAGCTCCTACGTTGCACAAGACAACACGGCCAGTAGTCTGCCCAGTGAATTGCTGGGTTTCGGACCGGTATGTGGTATTACATTATGAAAATTGTCCTGCTATTTGGCTCCATGGCCTGTCCTCCTTAGGATTTGAGGGCTGGGAATTGATCAGGCCATGGAGACTAGCTTAGCCAGGAGCTTTTAAGAGAAAATGAATTGGGCAAATAAAGCTGAACAGCACAGAATTTCATATGTGGGGAAAGAACATCAAGGAAGTATTTGTGCTTACAACATGGCTGAAATTTTCATATGCATCCAAGTATTGGGGTATTTTCACTTTTGAGTGCCTAACCTGCCAAATTGGGAATTAATTCATCTTTTCAGAAAATAACCTCAGAAACAGTCACCAATGAACACCAGGTCCCTGTAAAATAATCTGAAATTAGGGCATACAGATGTGAACAAGACCACACAGCTGCAGTTGCACATAAACACGGTCTCACACCTGGAAATGCACACACCCATTCTTGCAATGTGGGCGGACGTAAACACCCATGTGAATTCACACAGAGCCCCAAAACACAGAGGAAAGGATTGCTTCCAGTTTAAGACTTCTGTGTTCTTTTATTAGGCTCCAGTATGAAATTTCCATGGGAATATTTATGTTGAAGTCACCAACAGAAATAACTGACATACCAACCTGTGGTATTTCTGCCTTTTTTCCCCCATGATCCCTAACTCTTTACCCAAACAGTTGAGAAGAACTCTACTAAATTACTGGGAGCTAAGCTTCAGGCTCTGAGTATAAAACTCAAGGACTCCTCAAAAAGTGAGAATGAGATAATCAACTGTCTAGCCAATAAGGGGAGGAAATTTCCTTCAGAAATAGCTGTTTAATCTATTACATTATTATCAAATTTCTCAAGTTCATCTCCACACGTTTAGTCAGGCTGGAACATAACATCTCCTAGCTTTACCACCACCTTTCATACTGAGCAATTCTAAAGCACTAATGCATAGCTTGAATAATATAGATTTGTGATCAGTCACATTCTTCCTTTCCTCTGTGAAGCTATGCAGCATAATCTTTATGATTTTTAAGTACAAAAAGGTATTTGTCCATATATTCCTTCCCTTGAGAGAAAGCACACTTTTCCCCTAGCATTTACTTCATTCAGTTAGTCAGATTTAAATAAGTAAAGCTGAAAAATTTTTGTAAGGTCCTTTAGGCAGATTACTTCACTAATTTCCAGAAGCTGACACTTAATGTCTAACTGGAACATGTTTATTTTTACTTAACTGCACCCCACATCCTTAATTATATCTCTCCTCTCAAATCCAAACATTTTTCCACATTCTCCACCCTTCCATTCTTTTTAATCTCCTGCCCTCTTTCTTTTCTCCCTCCAATTTCTTAGAAGATTTGAGTCCAAAGGGCTCCCAGAAGCCAAGATGCTTCTTGGTAGGTGACATTCCCCTCTGAGTGTCACATAAAAAATGTTCTCCAAGGTGAGAGTTTGCCTTGGAGAGAATCGACCCCCAACACCACCCACTACCTTTCGCTCTGGCAGTCTGGAGCTCCTGGTCCTGGGATTTTTTCAGTGTCACGAACCTCAGGTCTGCGTATGTCACTTCTTCACTTGTCATTTCTGGCAAGGTTACAAAAGAGTCCAAAAGTTTGGTTGCTCCCACAGGAGAAACAGGGATAAGGTTTTGGCTGGGATCAAATGAACAGTCTGTGTCACTGGGAGTTAACAGAGTGATTCATGCAGAAGTCAGAAGGGTTTTTTGGTTCATGCTAAAGGATTTCATGACACAGCGATACTGGGGGTTGCTTGCATGCAGCAGAGTCTCATAATAGTATTTAAATCTCCTCTCTGTGTGCAAAAATGCAATGGGGCATGGAAACGTCACAGTTCTCAGTTCCTGGAACGGATGCATAGAGTTACCCAGTTTGGGGGTACATCCTTTCTGTAGAAACAAAAAGAATGAAAAAGAAAGGTGAAGAGGAAATTACATTAATTTTGGATTGTCTAAACAATACCTTGAAGTTTTTCAGCAGCAGGGGGGGTTCTTTCCTGGCTTTATTATACAGTGATGAATATTCAGTAAATTCAGCCAGAAGGGCTCCTCAATCTCTCAAATGTCACAGAAGCACTGGAGGTAAAATGAAGTGAGAAATATACTCATCCCCTTTGCTTATTGCCTGTAAGCACATCGAGCTTGTCCCGATGGAGTATCACATTGACTTGTCACAGCCATTTCACATTCCTAGGGCGCAAATAAATTAATCCAGGTTTCCCAGCTGCCGTTCCAGGTATGTCTGCACTGTAAAAGGGAAAGAGCCAAAGAAATCTGCTGAACTAAGGGGGAGTCTGGGTAGAAAATTCATGTACCAGACTATGATGCTGTGCTCCTGGACTAGCTTTGGGCTGGAAGCAGTCTAGGCACAGTCACGTTTGGCAATCACTGCCTTTCAGCAAGAGTGATTAACAGAGCACAGCAGCGTGCCATTGTGCTAGGGCTGCTGCTGCATCCAAGGAGGGGTCACCTCTCAGCTTGAGCACCTGCACCATGCTCTCTCAAACACTAGGAATAAGATGGAGAAACTTAACTGGTCCTATGTTTTCTGGTATTTCTAGGTCTGCTGGCAAAATGACAGGAATTTTCAGTTTTATTTCATGTGGCTCTGCTGCGCATAGCCCAAGAAACGCTGGTCTCACCAGCTGTTAACTCAGGAACAAGGATGAGCACCAGGTAGCACAGAATGCTAACCCCCAGCACTGCGTCTCACCAGGGGCTTTGCCAACCCCAAGCTGCTGGAGATCAAAGCTCCCTGGGTACAGGGCAGAAGGCATTTTTATCTTACAGCAAAAAATTTGAGCACAGTGACTTAGATCCCAGCATCTGGGCAGAAATGTGTAGACAGAAAAAAATGTTAATTTCCAGGAGTGTCTTTGATACAAGGAAATGATCACCTACTTTGCAACTTATTTACTTATAGCAACTTATAATGATTTCTGAATATTGCTTAATAATCCTGCTTGCCCTGACTGTTCTGTGGAAGCTTACCAAGGGCTACTGTGTTCATCAAAACAAAGCAGTTTTCTGTGGAGACTTACCAAGAAAAAAAATAAGAGATATGTCCTTGGAAAGCAGATGTGTTCTAGCAAGTTTAGTCTTTGTAATGGATAGATAGCCATATATGGGTGGTAGAAATTAATATACTGGAGCTTTTAGATAAGATAGAGATGGTAAACCAGCTGGAACAACTCTTGTTATTCAAGAAATTGTTTAAGAGAATCTGCGCATGCTCCGGGGAAAAAACAAGGTGAGAAAGACTGTGAGCCTTCCTCCAACAGACCCCGAAGACAACCACCTTGAGGCAATGTGCAGGTGCAAAGAGAACATAAACTGCTGACACCAGCCTCCAGAACTAACCCAGCCTTACTCATGCATATGTATGTTGTGTTATGTAATCAATGAATATGTATATCCACACTCTATGTTTTTGGTAAAACGTGCTGTGGGTGTGCAAGCTTTGTGGAGAAATCCCCTTGCACCCCAGCATCAGAGTAAACATTCCTGCTGTATAACTCTCTCTGAATTGTAGAGTCTGTTTCTGCGAATCACCTTACCCTGTCTCCAATGAGCTGCTGCTTTTGAACCCTCTGTCACATTTTCTGTCAAGGGTAGGTAACAGCCCTTATGTCTTCAGTGGAAAGAGCATGAAATGTGGGAGGGAAGTGTTTGCTTCTTTACGCGCAGTTTCTTAAAAAATGATCTGGTTTCGTTCTACAAGCAATGGACTCTTTTTGGATTATCATCTTTCAGTGTAAAATACATGAAAGCTTTGATAATGTCTTACTACACCTGCAAAACAGGGGTCCTTGTGAGCCCCAAATGTATTCCCATATTTTACATTTCTCAATGCCCATAGGCAAGTATTGGGTATGACGAATCAAGCTGGGTCTAGTGGAATATTCATTTGAAGAGTAACAAGGAACAAGCAGCAATTTCTCAACAACTTCTAAGAGCAGTACAACAGCATTTCTTCAGCTCATTAAGAAGCTTTACTCCCAGTTAAGATCATGCTACCTAGGAAATAAAAGTTAGAACAGCCGTGAGATGCATCCCTTGATACAACCAGAACAGGGAAGCAGATAGGACAGAAGTATTTTCTGTCCATACCACAATCTGCTTTCTCTGGCATCCAAGGAAGGGTACGCTTAAATCATATTGCTTTCTGTGGAATGGACCCTTTGATTTTAAACAATCACAAGGAACAGAAAGATGTCAATGATGGGATATTTTTGTTCATTTTAGCAGTTCTGTAAGTGTTTGATCACATTTTTAAAATCTTTTAAAAGGTGGCAAGGGGAAAATATGAAAAAGTCACTACAGTGTAACATAAACCAAATAAAACTAAAATATTGAGATAATTGAGGCAAAATACCAAGAACATGTGGAGAAATTTAAATCACTGTTGAATGACAGGCTAGCAGGGCCATAGGTGGATTACTGGAATCACAGTATTAATGGCAATGCCATAAAAATAGAAAAAAAAAAAAAATGATCAGTAAGTTTCAGCAAGAATGAGTCATGATATGCTTTTGGAGGGGTCACTGTTTTGTGTCACACTGCTGCTTTTTCTTTAGAGAAATTTTTTATCACTTTATCTGATATTTGATCATTGTAGAATTTGAAATTCTCATGAGCCTGAATTTCAGCTAAAAAACAAGTGATAATCTATTATCACACTGATAGTAAAAAGCCCCTGAAAAACATTGGTAATTTGCACTTGTTTTCCACATTGAATCCCACCAGTTTTAAAAGTTGTATGTACACAAAAGGCTATTTTACAGTTCTGTTGGGTCTTTTCCTCTAAAACTCCTATAATACACAAAAGAATTTAAGGAGAGACAAAAAGAATATTGGACAATTCCCATGTAAATACAAAACCAATAGCTCATGCTTCTATGTTTCTTATTTGTCTATCAGGACTCAGAAACCTTCTTCCAACAGTAGACTAGGATGGATGGATGGATGGATGGATAGATAGATAGATAGACAGACCGACCGACCTATGCTAAGGCATGTTCATACTGCACCACTACTTTTATAATTATAGAATGGTAAATGGTTTTTAGCCTGCCTTGGGAGAACACATTATGTTCATGAATCCATTGGTTCTGCTCTGCAACTCTAATATGCATCACTGAGGCTAATGATTCACCAGTTTAATGTGAATGCATTGTGATTGCAACATGGGGCAACAAGTTTCTCTAGTTGCTAGCCTGCCCTTAACATATATTTATGCACCAGTCCCAGGTGGTTCCCAAACACAAATAGTAACACATTATTGAGGGTATTTTTTCTATCATCTCAGCTATTCAAAAGAGAAAGAGAAGGTGAACGCAATTATATGCCTGTAATAACATTCTGAATAGCCACAGGCAGTAACAGAAATCTAAAGCAGTTTTACAAGAGAGAGAAAATTAGTGGCTTGTTGAATGGAACCTCCAAATTTAACCAGCTGCAGGACAAATAGTATCCAGGATAGGAGAATCAACATGTATTCCCTGTGATGCAAAATATTTGGGGGGACTGGGCTGGCCATGCAGGAAGTTCAGGAGTGGGACCAGTGAGTGAGCAGAATGTCAGCTGCAGGACTGCCAGGTAGGAGGGATGGTGGCAGAGCCTTAAAATGGGAGATGGGAGATACAAAAGGTATTGCATATGCATATATGTGTGTGTGTGTATATACACATACACATATAACTATACATATCTAAAATGCTTTATATAATTATTATATTGCAAGTGCTTTCACTTCAGCAGGAACATCTCACTTGTAACATACACTCTGGATGTTGATCATATGGCTAAAGTCAATAGATTGAATCCACAGAGGCAGGACAGTATGACTGCAAGAGCAGAAAAGGTACTGGAGAAGGGAGAGGAATCTGAACTCCGTTTAAAAAGGTCAATAATGTGACCTTCAAAACACCCCCCTCAGGGTAGGGGCGGGGAGAGGAATAATTGGGAATGAACAAACCCAGAGACCCTTTCTGCTCACCGAAGGGAAGGTGCAGGTCTGCAGAGATCTCATGATGCCCTTCACCGAACTAGTTCAACATCTAAAGAACTTGTAGACACCGCTTTTCTCCTGATCTGACTGGAAGGCTTTAGAGATCCCTTCAAAAGAGGGAGAGAAACAGGCCAAGAGAATAGCAAAAGGAGACAAGCAGAAACAAACAGGTACTGCCAGTGACAAAGAGGGAAAGAGAGAAAGCAAAAACCTGAAGGGCAAAGAAGAATAGACCCAAAGAAGGACAGAAAGGGGTAGAGCAGGAAGAAGAGATTGCATTCAACACACAACAAGGAATCTGCTCCTCTCCTGCTCAGTGGACTGGTGAGGATGAACTGAAACTAAAAAGGACAAGAAGACATTGAGCAGCTTGAGACACCAAGAGGCCACAGAACCATCCTGTGGGGATGCGCAGCCCAGTCATGATCTGCATTGTTTTAGGGTGTTTCTTATGGGTAAGTCACATCTCAGGTTCCTTTTCATGGGGTCTCTGCTCAGTTATGGAGTTACCTTGGAAAGATGGAGAGGCATTAGCAATTGACAGTCACAATAATTTCCCTGATATTAAAAAGAACTGGACATATAAAAGACAAACACACAGAAGAGAATAATATTTGCTGCTATTCCAGGGATGGTAACACAGACATCAGAGTACTCAAGGAAAAGGAATGAGAAGGGTAAGAGTGCTGGGGGGATATGGAGCAGGACATTTAAGATTGTTAATATTTGAGCATGGAGAAGGATCTACATCTGTAGCATGACATAGCTTGTGGTGGGGAAAGGGAAACCTGTGGTGAGGCTGAAGGTAAGCCAGGGTCTGTGCTGGGAACAGTGCTAAGTAGGATTTTAATGACTATGGGAAGTTAAGATATGAAACAATGCAGCTGGTATCACAGTAACTTAAAATCTACAGCAGAATATATGATAGAAACAACGGAAGATAGATAACAGTAAGTCCTTACCGTAGGAGACTCAGACTGATAATAGTCTAGGTAACAGAGATAAAAGTTGCGTATGACAAAGACTTAATTCACTCTAGCTGTGCCTTGTTTGGTCTTCTCCTTCTAGTTCCCCCAGGTGAGAGGTGAGGAAAGCTGCCTCAACGCTGAACTGTGAGTATTTGTCAATCTTGCACTCTTTTCCAAAAGCAGGGTAGGACAAAGGCAGTAGTAGACATCAGTGTTATGACATGGTGACTGACACCTTCCAGAAAAGCTTATTTAATTGCAACTATTGAAAACTCACATAAAATTTCCATTGTTTTGAATGTGAAGTGTATTACTATTTTTATTGATCAACATACCCATCATGCAGTAGTGTTCCTGGCAGGTATTTGGGTAACTGCAATAGCTAAGAGCTTTCTGGTGTAATTTTGGTTGACTGAGATTATGAATTTGGAATTGACCTTTCCTTGAAAAATCAGTTTCAAATATACTGCTTTGGTGAATACTACTTTTGGTGATGTCATGTGTCAGAATAACAGAAATGATATTCTGACAAAAGAAGACACAACAATTGTGAATGCAGATCCCTAAGGTTTGCAAACAGAATTCGGCAGGCACAAATATCAGGAGAAAATAAAAGAGATAAAGCCAAACAGAACGGAAAGTCACCAAACAGGGAGATTGATGATGTTGGACAACTGTATCCTGCACTAAGCACAGTGAGTTTCTCATCGTTTTGCCATTTAGAAGCTGGACAGTAAGCGAGGAGTGTGAGGGGAGCTGGAAGAGGGTACAGTAGGGATCTTCCCATTTATTTAGTATTCTGTGGCTAACTATTTCTTGTACCTTCTTATCCTCAGTTGTTCAGGTACGGAGTGGGACCGTTTGTGGTATATCTGGTAAGATGGCATATGTTTACTCTAAATATCTGCATCTCTGGACAATTCCAGTAGTAAAGAGTGGGATTAAATGTGAGCTGCTCAAGTGTGATGCCACCCTCTGCTTTCTCTTGGGACATTCTAATGCTCTACAGTAGCAAGGCAACCCCTTAGCTATCACGTCGTCTTTAACAAATGTTGACTTGCCAGCCTCCTTTTTCATTCCACATACTAATTTAGTCAGATGAACAATATTAATAAAGCATTCATGGCACAATACGCCTTTTAAAAGGCCCATTTTAAAAGTAATTTCAGTCTGATTCCTTAGTAATTCTCACCAGGATGAGATTAAAAAGGATGGTAGTTGTTGGATATTTACAAGGCTGCATTAATAAGAGTATAGCCAGCAGATGGAGAGATATGGTTTCTCTCTGCTTGTCACTCATGAGGACACATCTGGAATATCTAGTCCAGTTTTGGTCCCCCAGTGCAAAAGAGATGTTGATAAACTGAAGCAAGTCCAATGGAGAGCCAATAAAATGGTCAGGGGTCCAGAGGACATGATGTGTGAGGAGGGGCTGAAAGGACCAGGTTTGTTTAGCCTGGAGGAGGCTAAGGGGGCAACCTAATCGCAGTTTTCCACTACCTAAGGTGGATCTTGAGAGAAGATAGAGGCAGAGCCTTCTCAGAGGTGTGCAGCAGAAGGACCTGAGGTGAGTGGCCAAGCTGCATACAGGGAAATTCTGAGTAGACAAAAGGAAAAAATGCTTCCCCCAAGGATGGTGCAGCACTGGAACATGTGCCTGGAGAGGACACGGGATCTCCATCCCTGGAGACTGTCCCAACTCTGCTGGACAAGGGGCCAAGACGACTTTGTCTAGCTTTGAGGTTAGCCTTGCTTTAAGCAGGGAGAGACATTAAGAGGTCTCCTGCAAACAAAACCTTTCTGTCCTAATTCTGTGTCCTCTCCCTTTCCAGGCTGGTGGTGGTGATCGGTGGGCTGCTGCTCCTGTGTGGCCTGGTTTCTGTCTGCGTGAGATGCTGTTTTCATTGCCGTCAGACGGGGGAGGAATCGGGTCCTCAGCCCTACGAGGTCACTGTCATTGCTTTTGATCATGACAGCACCCTCCAGAGCACCATTACCTGTGAGTTGGCTTTGACAGAGGCTGGGGACCTCAGCACACCCTGAAGTGAGGGGCTGCACTGCAAAAAGCCCAGATTACAGCACCCCAAGGCTGACAGAGGGAAGTTCACGGCCAGATGTGGGGAAAGCCGCATCTGTACATAGTACAAATTAAGATGCTCACGAGGCTTCATGTAGCAAATGCAGCCAGATGGTGAATCAGCTGTGAGACATGTTTGGGTGGAATTAGGGCAGCTACGAGCCTTGGTGGCATTTGAGGAAAGAGTCATTGTGGGATGTTGCTGATAGGGTTTCACATACTGCCCTTTTAGGGAAGGATGAAGGGGCAGGAAAAGGAAAACATTCAGGCTGTGGGGAGAGAAAAGCCTGTGCACTGCAGATATATTTGTCCTCCTCTAATCGCATGGTGCTTTCAGGTTGAGGCAAACAGCTTTTGTCTGCTCCCTTTCAGCTCTCCATTCTGTGTTTGGGCCTGCTGCCAGGAGGATATTAGCGGTGGCACACTCCCATAACGCTGCGCAGGGAACACCACCCCTCTCAGCATCAGACACTCCTCCAGTCTACGAAGAAGCTCTGCGCATGAGCAGGTTCACAGTCGCCAAGGCAGGGCAGAAAGTGCCAGACCTGGATCCAGTGCCGGAGGAAAAACTGCAGGCATCTGCTGAGGGCAAGGATGCCCAGCCAGCCCTCCCAGGACACTAGTGCCTGTTTTTACTGAGTAGCAAATAATACAGAATAGTTATGTGCAGAGACTCATTTTTCTGGGCAGGGTTAGGAATATCAGATTAACTTCCTTAGTCTAATGAGAAAGGGAAAAAACCAGACTAAAATTCCAATTATTTTCAGATCCAGCATATTTTGATGGCTCCTTTTGACACCTCCTTGAGATAATTGGCCATTGGCATTCTCCATGTCCATTTATTACATACACACATCACTAGTATCACAGTTTGCAGGAATAAACAGGCAGCAGGATCAAGGTGCTGAGCCACTTTGCAGGCTAGTGACCTGCAGGGAGATTGCAGATGCTGGCTCATTCTGCTTGCCTCCAGCCTACGTTTCCTGGAGATGGCAGAGAGGTTTTCACAACAGGAAAAAGCAAAAGACATGTGAGAGGGTCGTAATAACCAATAATAACACCAAACTTCTGGAAAGTGCCAACCACTTATAATTAAAAAAAAAAAAAAAAAAGCTGTGTAGAAACACAATCTGCATGTAAGCAAAGGGCAGCATACATTTGTAGTATGTGCAATATATGCCCTAAATATCCTACAGGATACATAGAATGAAGACAGACTGGTTCTGAATAGGATATATATCAATTCTGAAATAGTAGTCACAAACTCTTACATTTGAATTAAATATTATGATGTATGTGCTAACAGATCAAATGAGGGGAGGAGCAAGAACACTACCCCGAAATAAAGCTTAATCACATTTTAATTGCATTCATATTGTATTATTAATTATTCCTAATGTTGCTGTCAAAAGCAGATCAAATTAAATAAGACCATTTAAAACATTTAAACCATTTCTCAGATAGAAATAATTTATCTTTCCTGATTGATACAAATACACTGAATCACCCAGAAATATTAATCAAACTGTTTGGATGACCATAGGTATGGATAATCTGCAAAATGTTTTCTTGGACTAGGTACTCATAAGGGCACTGTTGGATTACATCAGTATTGTCTCTACCCCAGGTTCAGCAACTGAAAACATTAAAGCAGAAGGACATCAAATGTCACAGGATAAGCAGCCATGAATGGATTGCATGTATATGTTAATGTTGATATGAACACACAGGTCACGGATATCACATCTTTCTGAAGTGCCTGCATGGCCCTTCCTACTGGAGTACTCAAATTCTCACTGTCCTTAAGATGCTGATCTGCTTTCCTGTGAAATACAGAAAATACAGTTATTTTGTAGATAAGGACAACAAGGACCAGGTCCCTAAACATGTTTAGGAGCCTAGCTGCTGTTGAAGTTACAGCCATAGAGAATTTTAGAGAAGGTTGGTAAGATAGCTTCAGGTGTAGCATAAAGCCAAACTGAACAACCAAAACATCTTTGATGATGTCCCAGACCTTGACCAGTCACAGGAATTTTGTATCCAAGGGCATACACAAACTTCTTCCTGAATTGCCTAGTCATTACCTAACTGTACCATTAGTGAGTGATAAACTGGGATGGATAAATAAATGCCATATAAGGTTATGTCGCTTCTGCTAAACAGCACGCTTGAAATAATAGTAACAACTGTTTGTGGAACATCTACTGGAGTGACCTATTTCATCAGTTGTGCTCTGAAGCCCAGTTCAAGCCTGTTTTCTCCACCAAGCTGCAGAACATTTCCTGGAACGCTCTTGTTTACTCCACGGTAAAGGCCTGAAAGGAGCAGAGATATTTGGATCTGCTGAACCTGCGTCAAGCACTATCAAGCCCAGAAACTTCCTGGAAGCCTTCACAACCGTTTCCAGGGGGAACATACCGTTCCCCCGCCGCCTTCCCCGCCTTTCCTGCGGCCTACGAGCCCCGAGCTGTGCGGGCGTTGAACACGAGATGGCAGCGCTGCTCCACAGGGCCGCGATCCTGCCTCGCAAGCCAGGAATGCGCAATTATTATTCATTCGCAGTAATAATTACAGCGTGATTTTTTTTCTAAGATGTGCAATAAAAAGGGAAGTTTCAAAATTCTTAAGTTTTCCCCTCCGCTGCATCAAATCACCTCTGCTATCTCCTTTCTCAGTTTCAAGGGGAAAAATTACAGGTCATAGCCAGAGCTGGGCATTACCTGCTGACTTTGGCGTTTTTCCCTTGACCAGAGCCAGTATTTTCTAACTCTCCTGTCCCTTCCCGTCTGCTCACATCCTTCTCTGCTTGTCTCACTCAGTTCTTAGTTGCTAGAGCAAATACCTTCAAGTTTTTTTTACTGGCAAGACATCCAAAATATTTCAAGTGACAATAATGATAGATATAACTTCACTTGCTCAGGGATTTGTTTCCTACTAAACTGACTTCAGATGAGCACTCAGAGCCCATAGGACATGATAAAACACCAGATTAAAACAAACAAAAACCAGAAGCAGACCTACAGACACCCTATTTAACCACAGAAAGGTGTGTACGAAAGCAAAGCCAGCTCTCAGTGACTGCAGACACTTCAGTCTCGCCCTCAGATCTGTTACGATTCAAAAACATTCTCTCCTCACAAACAATCCAAACATGAGGACAGCCCATAAAGATCACATATACTTTGTGAAGAAGCAGGATGACAGGACATAAAAATAGAGCAAGTTTATTTATTTACAGTGGTAAACTGCTACTTGGTACTGCAATTTGCTGTTACTCAGCTGGATTTTTTTACACCATTAGTGGTGGTTCCATCACACTGATGAGTCTGGACACTGAATATACTTTGTGTGTTGTATTATACTGGCCAAATAAGCACTCTGAAATCTTTTATGCTTTCAGACTGATAATTAAACATTATTATTAAACGTAAAGAACTAATACTTTCATGCAACACAAACAAATGTTCAAGTAGCAACTGTTTTTCCCATGCTTAAGAGCAACAGGGACATGAATTGCTCACAAATACAGAATAACATACATTGGAAAATAAAAGGTTTCTATTAATCATTAAATAATTTTAGGATTTGTTCAGCTGCTGTTTACAGCCACTGGTGTCAAGGTGCTGCACTGGAGTACCCATTTCCTGCAAAGCACTCCAATATCCTGCACAATAAGTGAGAGAATACCATCAAAAGCAATTTTCTTTCATTATGAATAATTAAGTATCTGCATCCAAAGATCCCTATGGACTTTACAGACTTTATCCATGCTGTCACACTGCCTACGCATCAGACAACCCTTAGTATTCCATCTGCAGATGGGGAAAACGATGCGCAAAGTACTGAAGATAACTATATCATAACCCAGTCCCTGACCCTTGGCTCGGTTTCAGCTCACTTGTTCACCCAACCCTTGACCAAACACTGGGAAAAGGGTGGGCCCCAAGCAAGCATAGGACAAGTGATACGGAAGGAGAAAGGGCAACCAGTCTCCACTGGCCACCTTCAGCATGCGCACAATTTGGGCTGGAGCCACATGAGGGGAACAAGAGTACAGCGACACCAGGTGCTGCAAAGGAGTTGTCCACGCCACCCCTGGATTCCCCTAGAACATGTGGTATTTAAAGACCCGTCTTCAGAAACACCCCTTTGTCCCCACTGTTGCATTGCTCCTTTGTTTTCACAGGACTGTAAATAACAAGAATACACGTCCCCAACAGGCAACTCCGAATCATTGGCTGGAACAAAGGGATCTCAGACTTGTGTTATTCAGATCTGGGTTTCTGTCTGTTACTGCTGCTTTTCACCACACAAGGTATTTTCCTTAATCTCCTCATAACATCATTTGTATGCACATAAGCAACTCGAGCTGAGGCTGGGCCATGCAATCAAGTTTGGGAGGATTGAGTAGCTCTTTCGAAAAAATAAGAACCTGTAGAAAATAGAGCAGCTCAGCATAGACAATACTGAGCCATTTCCTACAGGAAAGGAAAACATCTACACAATTAGCCATTGTTTGTTGGGAGTGACTAACCCTGTGCCCTCACCCAGGGCCAATGCGCCTGTTCTGGCTCTGAGGCTGCAATAGATCCAGTGTCAAATGAAACTGGTGACCAGTCACGAGTGGTGCAGGAGAGACACCAGGCAAGGACTGTGCCATAGATGGACATCAAACAGAGCACAATCACAAGTGACTTCAGGTACACCATCTGTGGCTTAATCACCATTCAGACTACAAAGCAGAAGTTTTATGACAAGAGAGGCTTTAATATGCTGAATCCACACTAAAGATTAAAAAACAAAAATAAAGATAGCTTATGGAGGCACAAATGGAATAAGCACCCAAGGGGAGGTACTAATGAAAGAAATACCCAAGGGAGTCCAGAGTTACAGGTAGCTGAACAGCAGCTCCAAGGGGTTGCCAAGAGACATCCACCTAGATGGCATCTCCAAGAAACACAGCACAAATAATGGATCTTTTTATCCTTAATTCACAGAATTTTAGCTGGTTAGCTACCTAAGCTAGCTTCACTTCACAGCAGTGCACTGCAGATCTCCTAGCAGTGCCCCTGGAGCACTGTGTGGTACAGCACAGCTTACAAACCCTGCTGCCAGATTTGTGCAAATATTTTTATCTCCTGCTTCTATGGCTACAGCATTGGCAACGCTTGGGGAATCCCTTTTAGAGCGAACCTCTGCCTACATGAGCTGCAGACACAGCAATTCACTACATGCTCAGAGGTGCTCTGACACTCTAGGTTGAGAAGTAGTATATTGTTTTGACACTCCATGGAAGACCACTTTCTGCTGGCAGTCCAGGGTAGGAAAACTAGCCAACCCCATTTCCAGTTCCCCCCTCTAGCACACAGACCCAGAATGTGGGATTTGTCACATGCCCATGGGTTGACATTTTAATAAGAGCTCCAAGTCAGATGATTAGCTGTTTGTCACTGCTTCTGCATGTATCATCTTCCTGCCTGCTGTTGTGCCAGTGACTTTATTGTTATTATTGAGCTGGAGGAGAAGGCTGGGAATTCAGTGCAGGGAAGTGGGAGGAGTGAGTCTTGCGGCTGCACATCCAGGGCTGCATCATCAGGGCAGGAAGAGTTCAGTACGGAGATTCGTGATCCTCACGTGGGATCTGTTGGGGGAGGAGAACTAGATGCTAGCTCAGCTGCCTTGTGTATAGTCCTGGAGATGGAAACAGCAATTTACAGGACAACGGGCGTTTGAAATCATCTGTTAAAATTGCCAGAAGGTGTTCATAGCCTGGGTGAAACAGTCTAGAAAATTTCCTCTCTTTTGTCCTTGAGGAAGAGGAATCTACATCACTACAGACCTTCAATACACTTCAGCAACTGCTCTGATGCAGCCAGTTAGGAGTCAAGAAGGCCAAACATGGGTATTACAGAAAACCACAATGCCATGAAACCATAATTTTCCCCTGCTCTAAACCCTGGGATTCCTTCAGTCTAGGCTATTTGTGCACTATGGTACTGCACAAAAATAATGCCTTCCTTCTGACTCACCCTTCTGAGATCCTCTGACACTCCCTGCAGCCATGGGGAAATGCTGACATGTCCTAGGACGGACAGAAACCTGATGCTTCCTGTACAAACCTTACACACATGAATTTAAAGGCTGGGACACACCGGCCTGTGCCATTCCCACTGTGGGCTGCTCTGTCCCTCTGAGATTTGGGCACGCACCTGCTGGAGCTGAGCCATGCGAGAGGTCACACTACACCATCCTGAGTAGTAAGAGCTTAGACACTAAAGCACTTGCCAGAGTTCTTGGAGGCACGCTTCGGCCATCCAAAACTAGATGCCATGATTCAGGTGAGAAAAATCCCCCCCCAACATGCCTATTTATTGCCATTGACCACAAAGGCAGTTCAGAGTGACAGGCTCAGCTGTACATGCCTACATTAGAAGTGTAGGTGAGATTTCTATCCCGTGCCCCTTTACACTCCTGTGCCAGGCAAGATTATTTGGGAGCTGCCACCATCTGAGCCCATCTACAACTAAGTAAATGTATTTCCTCCATGTCTCTCCCACTTATGTTCAAGACGAGAGATCCCAGTCCACCAAGGCTTGGAGATGGAGCATTACCAAAAGGCCTCTGAGTTCAAGAAGCAGCGTGCTATTGAGTGCAAAGGCGAGTGGTGGCCAGTACATGATGAAACAGCTCTCCACAAGGCAGAAAGCACAAGCTAACACCCCGGATCTGCTGTGAGGATTTGTAGTTGACCGCTGGTGTCGGCGTGAGTCCCACCCTGCAGGCAGCTCAAGTGTGCGTATCAATATATAGGGATAAAACCACCAGTCCTATGAGTTTCTTGGGGCAGCTTAAAGGATTTTATATGAGTACTTCTAGAAAAAGACCAGGGCTTTATTGTCCCCTGATCCTATTTTTATCATTGAGGAGCATCCAGCTTGCTCTTCAATTTCTTCAGGATTCAAGCTGACTCTCTGCTATAGTCTGGATTTTTTCCATTCTAGCCGTGCTGTAGGAGCAGAGTGCCAGAGAAACAGCAACATGTCTTTTCCTAACCTTGTTTATTTTGCATCAACACACTGGCACAGGGTTGAATCAGACATGGGAAACATGGGTCCTCTCACCTCTGCCACTGGCGTGGCCTCGAAGAGTCACCTTACGCATCCAAAATCTGCTCAGTGCCTGCTACTACAGCTAGTACCTCCTTGGGAAAGTTCTGCTTCTCTGGATGAGGCATGCGATGAAAGAATTACTTGATACACTCCCATTCATTGTCCCCAAGGTAGAAGCAATTCATTCTTGTCCTGATTTGAGCATACCTTCCCTTTTACTGGTCAGTAAATAATTGTGAGCCCAACTACTCCTAGAAAAAAACAAACACAATCCAAGTATGTATCAGCTGAGTAACTGGGCTAAAATTGGCCGGCTGTTTTGGCTTGTTTGCAGACAGTTCCCTTTGACTGTCTGCTGTTTGTAACGTGCATCTGGTCTGGCACATTACGCCACACACTTTCTGCCCCTTGTTGTTGAACTGAGATGTTATAAACAGGGCAACAATCCAGATCCAACAGCGACAGGCACCGTCACGAAAACTGACGCTTTTCTGGTCTTGTATCTCACAGCCACTTAAAAGATTGGGCTCGTTACCCCCGTTTTAGCCAAGCAGAGGCACTCAAGCCTCCCACGAGGGACGCGGAGCTCCGCTCCCACGGCACCCGGGAGAGAGGGAAGGGGCAGCGCGGCGGCCATACCCGCCGGCTCGGGGGGATGATGTGCCTCCTCGTGCTGTATTTATAACCCCTGAGTCACGCTGGGGGGGGCGTTGTGTTTGCGGCGTTGCTCAAGCGTCTATTTTGCTGCCTTATTAAAAAAATTTGTTACTTTAAAATTATTTATTTTATGATTGCGGCGCAATAAATCAATGTAGGAGCAGAGAGGGGCACACCCCCCTCTTCCCCGATCCGTGAAGGGCCTGCGCCTTCCCGGCCCCACCTCCCCCGGGCGGTGCGGCCGCGAGCCCCGCCCCGGCGGCCTCGTGGCGTCACGGGTGGGTGGGTGTGTCCCCGTGACGTCAGAGCGCCGTCAGCGGCCGGTGCGCTCCGGCGGTGGGGCGGGGGGTTGCGCAGCGCTTGAGGGGGAGTCCCGGGGCTCGCTGAGGAACCGGCCGTCGGGGAGGGACCCGGAGAGCCCGGCAGCATGAAGTTCCAGTACAAGGAAGACCACCCGTTCGAGTACAGGAAAAAAGAAGGGGAGAAAATCAGGAAGAAATACCCCGACAGAGTCCCCGTGAGTGTGGGGGGGGCGAGGGCAGCGGCGGGGGTCCCCGCAGGCCCGGCTCGCCTCCGCGCTCGGCCCCTTTGTTCTCCCCGCCGCCTGCTTCTTGCTTTATTTCTTAAGGCGAAAGAGATTAGTAAAGGCGATCTTGATCTGATTTCAATTTCCAGGCTGCTTTTCTCTCTAGCGCAGAGCCGTGGGTGTTTATTCTGTCGGAAGGTGTGTGTGGGGGGGTGGGTGCGGGGCGCGGTACCCCCCCTTTTTTCGGGGCTCCGCAGTAACTCGGAGCGAGAACGCTGCTGGGCTTTTTCTGGCAGCCTGCGTGCGTGGGGTTGGGGGGTGGGGAAGGAGCTTACCATTAGCTCTGTGAAAATGGAGGAGAACAATGAGTGGGTTAACCCGGTACTCTTCACAGAAAACATCCGCGTCATCTGATATTTTCCCTTTATTTTTGTTTTACTTTTTTCTTTTCGATACAGTCTTGCGCTGTTCTTTCCCTTTGTATGAGAGAAGAATGATACTTCTCAGTCTTTCTGCCCTCCTGTTTAATCATCCTGTGGAAAAAAACGTCACTTGGAAAACAAGGTCATCTTCTAGCTAAACTTTGCTTCCTCATCCTCAGGTCCCTTTGGAGTACCTCTGGAAAACTTCTAGCTTTAAAATGACTAATAATAATTGGGAAAAAGAAATGACAAATCAAATTAATTGTGATTTTTTTTTTTGGTTCCTTTTTAATAAACGTTTTGCGAATGTTCTTTCTTTCCATCCCCACTGGAGAGGTCTGTCCTAGATTTACTGCCCAGGGGTACTGCATGCAGAATAACTTGGACTCCACTGTAAATCTAAGGACAAGGGGGAACAGTTAAACTACACGTTTTCCCTGCAGGCTAACACCGTTTTTCATCTTGGGAGTGGCCCTCAACTGGACTTGCAAAAGTTTTTGGAAGTCAGTATTTGGGTGGATTTGTTCTAGCTGGTTTTGGGAGGCCTGGCATAGCAGAGCGGATTGAGCACGCAGCGGGTCAGCGGTGAAGCGTGTGCGGTTCTGTCGTTTGTGATAAGGACCGCAGAGGGCTCTGTAGGTCAGGAGTGAGACGAGCTGTAAATTGAGGATTAACATGGCAGATTGTACAGCAGATCCTGAGAGATGTGTCTGGAAGAGCCATGTGGGGAGCCCAGGATCAGACCTGGTCTGGCAAGAGATAAAAGAGGTCAAGGTAGGGAGACATCAGCAGATCTTTATGGAGAAGGCCAGGACCAGGATAACAAGGTGTGCTGTAGTTAGGGATAAATGAAAATGACGCATGACGAGGCCCAGATGTGAATTGTCGGGGGTAGCCTGTTGTCAGAGCTGCATACGGAGCAAACGAATGCAGCAGACAACTTGTTCTTTACATCACTTCTGTCTCTGCCCTTCCCGACAGCAGGATCCTTGAAGATGACGTCCGTTTGGCTGCCTACACTGCAGTGCCCTGATACATCTCAGCATTTTGCTGAGATTATATTGTGGCGCGGTCCCGCACTACCACAGTCACCACCCAGCAACAACAGACATACAGATAATCTGTATCTGCCCTTTGGATTTTCTTTATAGGTTTGTTTGTGTGTGTGAAGGGTTTAGTGCTTCAGAAGAGATACCTGCATTATCAGGCAAACTGACTACCGTTGATAGATCAGCAGAGCACCTCTATTCCTTCCCTGCCGCTTTGCAAGAGGGAGATCTCTCTTAAACTCCGTGATGATCTGGTTTAAGTCTTTCCTAGGGACTTAGAAGCACCAACACTCTCACCTCTTCCTCATAGGCATGATTTTTTTTTTCCTTTATTATCTAATGACCAAGCTACAAGGCACCCTTTTAAGTCAGGGTGGTCATACCAGTGCTGCTAGCTAGCAGTTCTGCTTGTCAGTAGTTTTTAAAATTGGAGGCAAGAACTGAAGGTTTCCACTGCAGTTGATTGTGTTGGATATTGCCTTGTTGGATGTGTGGGTAAAAAAAATGTGTGAACTGCTGTTGCTGTTCAGCCTGCAGCTGTTCAGTGGGATTGTGGACCTGTCCTTCCTTCATAGCATTTACCAACTGCATCTTGTAGAGAAGTGCATGTCCTACTGCAAACTGCCTGAAAGAGCTTGAATGCCTCGTACTAATTGAGGTGCTTGAAGTTCCTGAAGTAGCAGAGACACCCACATTTCTATTTTAAAATCAAACTTAGCATTTTCAGGGTTTTTTTTCTGTGTTGGCAGCATCCAAATGGAGCACAGGGAGGAGATGCCCAAGGTAGCATCTCTGTGGTGTGACATGCTTTGCAGATATTCACTTGGATCTAGAAGGAGGTGAGTTAGCATGGCACTTTGTCCAGGTTAAATAGACCAAGCTCATAGTCATGACATTTTCCTCTGGCATAGTGTCTCACTGATGTGATGCCACCATTTTGCTTCCAAAGAAGGCTTAGTCCACAGCAGTTCAGCCTTTTCTGTTACACAACAAATACAGATGCTGATTTAGGTTGCCAAAGAGCTATGGGAGCACAGAGCCCTCAGAAATTAGTCCCACAGTGTCTCAGATGGAGTGTTTACAATTATAGGGTCTAACAGAAAAAGTTGAGGAGGTTCACAAAATCCAGCTTCTTGTGTAGATGGTCAAAATGGCTTCTGCAGAACAGCAAGCCAAATAGGTTGAATCATGCAATATCTATCTCTTACCAGTTCAAAAATACGTATCACCAAAAAAAAACCCAAATACCAAACAACTGCCTGCAATTTTTTTCTGCACAAAGCCAGTCGTTCCAAAGGTTTCCAAGGCTTTTTTCGTGGAAGGAAATCAGGTCACTTTGGAATACTTCCTGCTTCTGAGGTAAACAGTTTGCCTAGCTCTGGTAACAAAAAAATTCCTGTAGCAGAAGATTTTTTGGTCTGTTTGACCTTAAAGCTGCTGAGCTTTGTATTTTTCTATGTTGTAATGACATTAGAATATAATGAGGATTAGTATTTTGTGTCAAAGGTCTCTGTGGGTCCAGTTGCCCACATGGTAGCCTGTGTTTTAGTTATTGGATATTTATATGAATAAGGAAATGTCTAGAACTATATGGAGTAGGGAAAATAACCTTAAAGGATATGGATTTTAGAGTAGAACATAACTACTAAAGAACTGGGGGTTAAAAAAATCCCCATTCCCCAATGAGCTGTAGTTTAAATCTTTGCTTCAGTCTAGAGCACTTGGTATTGGTGAATGCAGAAATTAGGATGTGGGACTACTGGGAGCAGGGCTGATTTTGTGCCAGGCAGTTTGGAACTGTAACCTGGAAAACAGTTCAGCTTACTTGTGATACTTCTTAGGTTCATGTACTAGCCCCCTGGCACCTCCTTCATACAAAATTAACCTGCATTGGGACCATCAAGGTGACCTGATTTTTTTTTTCTCAACCGTTATGGTTTATTTTTATGTCTGTTCAGTCTCCCATTTTTTACTCACTCCTGAGCTCCCAGCACAGCTATTGCCAGCGAGTCTTCTTCTCACCTATCTGTTCTTTAATGTTTTATATGTGTTAGAGACTAAATACGTTTCTAAAGGCCTGGTAGCACCATCTCTCTCCAAGGGTAATATCCTTTTCCATTGATGCTTTTTGATCCGTTTCATTTTATGGTACTCATGAGTTGTTTCTTACTTTCTCTCACTGTCTCTCTCCAGGTAATTGTGGAAAAAGCACCAAAAGCCAGAGTACCCGACCTAGACAAAAGGAAGTATCTTGTGCCTTCTGACCTCACAGGTAACAGTGTCTACCTCCTTTCTTCCTGATTTTTCACTGAGAACATCTCAGAAGTGCTTTTTGTTATCAGGACCAAGAAAATATCCAGACAGACTCAACACCTTATCATTGCCCCGGTTTACCTGGCTGTTCTTGTTGTATTTTACCTTACAGCCGGGATTGCAACATGCAGAATTCTCTGAGATCTTCTGAGGTATCGCACTGACTTCACTAACAGGCATGTGTCACAGCTGACTTTTAGCCATGATGAAAATGTCTGAATTGTGTATCATAGGCAGTAGCATAATCATCAGTAAATGATGACCTAACTGCAGAGTTGCCAGAAGCTGTATCCTTGTTGCAGGAAGAGACAAGTTCTTGAAATAGTCCCATTGTTTTCCACCCCTGTGGTTGGAGTCATGGCTACAGAGTTCCTTTACCGAATGGTCATGGCCATTTTGTGTGTGATTACATTTGTTTTCATTTGAGAACATGAACGAGTTAAAGGAACAGCATTTCTTTTTCTTGCAGTATATAATGGATTGCGGAATACTTTCTTGTGCAGCATAGCTCAGCAAATAGTAAGGAATTTGTTTTCAGGAGCTTTTTTTTCAGGAATGGTATGACCGTTTACACCAAGGCTAAATTCTCCAAGGTGTCTTTGATCTATAGGATTTAAAGGTTAAGCTAGTTAGAGCTCTTCCCACCAATCCCCACAGTAGAGCATGTCATACTGTAGTAGGTGGAGTGTGGATTTAGAGGGTACATGGCCTTCAGGCACGTACCTGACAAACTGCCAGCTCCAAGTGGGTTTGCTGCTAGTGTGGTTACAAACATGAAGTCACTGCTTTCTTTCCTGCATTGTTCATTTTTTCCCTACTTTTTACATACAGCATGTGACTTCCACCACCAAAAGAAAACAACCATGGTTAGGATAAAAACACAAAACAAAACAAACAAACCCAAACCAAAGCGTTTTTTCTGCATCTAAGGCATTCTCCTCTGTTCCTCTCCAGTTGGCCAGTTCTACTTCTTAATCCGAAAGCGAATCCACCTGAGGCCAGAAGATGCCCTGTTCTTCTTTGTCAATAATACCATCCCTCCCACCAGTGCTACCATGGGCCAGCTGTATGAGGTAAGCCTGGCCCATCTCTTTCTCTCTTTGTTGGAGTGTCTGGAAGAATGCATATCCTCACTGAAGGGCAGCTGAGCACTACTCCACTGGCAGTGGGTGCCGCTTGGTCACAGACACCTGAAAGTGGACCCTCTCGGCCTGGGCTATATCCCATCATCTGTTTGGGGAAGTTTCATCCTGCAGTTATAAAGAGGAGCCCAGGGAGCCTCATGATTTCAACTGATTATTTGCTAGTTGAAAAGGTGGTCGTACCAGGTGTTGAATACTTACCCCAGCAGTGATACATTGGTCCTACTACTTTAACGAAGTATTGAAATAAACCACTTTATTATTTGTATTTCAGATGAAAGATTGTGTCTGGAGTGAGGGGGGTGTGGCAGAACATGTGCACTAGCTTTCATGTTTATACAAAAGAGATTTCCTTTTAGCCAGTAAAAGAACACAGTATCACTGAGCAACATACATACTATGACACTGAGTCTCTACATATGTTAAACAAGAATAAACACTTATTCTTTGTTCAGAATTACATTTTCATCACTCATCCTGTATACTGGAAGACCTTGTAGGACACTGTGAGCATTGCTGCCCAGCATTTCTACTGAGCAGTGTTATTTGATCGACCTTAAAGGCGTGTTCTGTGCCCATCAGAGGAATGTTCCTCAATTATATAGCCATTATATCGTGGCTGGTTTGCAGCCTGGATTGATTTCTCCTTGATTTCTCCTTCTGCTTGTGTTAGTGTGTTTTAATAGGAGAGCTCCAGTATGGTGCCATGAGCCTTGTTTGACCTGTCACTTTTTGACAATAACTGGACAATTTGTATGTGGACTGATGAAGGTAATATAAGATTAACGCACACAGGGAGTTTTCCAAATCTGGACATGTAGGAGGAAGGTATATCTAACTGTCCAGACCTGAAGTCAGGACTCTCTGTTCCCGGCACTTTGCAGACTTTCTGTGTCAGTGTAATCACTTTAACATCTCAGCTTTACTGTCCATATGTAAAACAGGACTAGAAATACAGCCACTTCTCAATATGTTCTGAAAAACGACAAATATAACCACATTTACCTAATACTGAAGTATCTAGAGGTGGTTTTTGACTTGTTAAAGCCTTCCAAGTCCCTCCTCTTGATCTTAAGGCCATACCAGTGGTTACCAATACCAGTGCTGAGATTCTGCTGCAGAGCCTGCAACAGTCAGAGCTGTTTCTGTTGCATGTTTGCAGCACACTCTGGCTGTGGCTCTTCAGGTAAATTCACTGTGTCTAGAAAAGTGACATGCCTGAATTTAGAAGTAGAGCTGTGGCCAGAGAGAGGGAGTTGCTATACACTCTCTTTGGTATGAATGTAAAGGAGGAGAAGGAGCAAAAGAGAGGTTACGCCCACTTGTTACAGTGATCTCTTGGTTGGGCTTTTTCACATGTAGTGAGTTACAGGGCTTTGGTTTGTTACTCTCTCCCTTTCTCCCCTTGCAGGATAACCACGAGGAGGACTATTTTCTCTATGTGGCCTACAGCGATGAGAGTGTCTATGGCAAGTGAGCACCAGCCCCTCAAGCATGCAGGCGAGATGGACTGATGGAATGGACTGGGGGGGGGGGGGGGGGCATGTTGGAGAGGAGGAAGGAGGATGCCTGAGAAGAGGGGAAGAGAACTGGAAGTGAACCACATGCACAATGCCATCACCTTCCATGCATTAATTATAACCATTATTTTTTAAATTGAGGGGAGGGAGGGTAGGGGGACAGTGTATGAAAGGGTGAACTGAAAGGCGAACGAGAGGTTCTGTGCTGAGGGATGGGAACACTCCACTGTTCATAGTTCTTCTCTTGCCACAGCTGGAAGTAGTTAGCCAGTACTGGAGGCTGCTAGACAAGCCAATGTGGTGGAGCTCCAGGAGAGTGACTGGGCAGGATGGCCATTTTTGTGTAACCCTTTCACTGGATGAAGAAGGCATGCCATGTATTGTACACTGACCCTGTCACGCCTAGCCCGTGGCATGGGCTGCACTCCTGTGAGCATTCAGTGAGCTGTGAAATACGTCACTCTGGCTGTCACACAAGGCTGTCCTGTGCTGACAGTCCTCACTCCCAACTGCTACCTGTGAAGCGTTCCAAGAGTATTGTGTTTCCCATCACTTCCATCAGTATCAGAAGGGCTAACTCTGAGGGCTGGGAACTCCTCAGCTGTGAGATGTGAAGGTTGGGGAAAAGAAGGAAGGATTTTATTTTTTTTTCCTTTGTTACTTTAGTTGCAAGTGCTGGACAGAAAAATTAGAGACGACCCTTTTGTTCTTTTCAGTGAAGTCAACCGATAAACTTGTAAGCACAGGTCTAGAAAGGACCTCAAAAGAATGACTAGCCCACTCCAGCTCTGAGACAGGACTGAGTATACCAAAAATGTCCACCGTGGCTGCTCATTAAACTTGTTCTTAGTGGACTTCACTGAGGCAGATCCTGGAGGCTGCTGAGATTGTCTGTTCAGTTCCTAGCTAGCCTACAAGTGAGAGAGCTTTTCTTGCTACCTAACTTTAGTCTCCCTTGCTGTGCATTAAGGCAACTAAGTATTGTTATTGGTGAACACAGAAAATTATATATCAGTGTTGTCCTTGTATCAGTCTTCTGCAGATTTGAAGATGGCAGAAGTCCTGTGGGTTTAGTCTTTCCTTCCATGTCTCATCCCTGTACAGCCCTTGCACCACATGCACAAGCGGAAGAAATCAGTTGCTCCCACGTGTGTTCTGCTGGCTTTTTGTGAATGGACAACAGTGCCACTCTTCACCACAGGAGAGGTGCTTTTAGACTTGAAGGGGAAGGGGAATAGTTCTCTGTAGGTTTTTTTTTTTAATTATTTTACTTTAAGCCAATGTTGTTCTTAGAAGGGTGCCAGATAGATGCTGTCCTGTGTAAGCCTTATGCTGTCATGCCAAAGCAGTTTCTTCCCAGTGGCACAAACAGCAGATTTTCCCATAACTGCCATAACTCTAATGAAGGGATGGGGTTTGGGGAGTGAGCTGGCTTTCGGGAAAGTTCTGAGGTTTTATCTAAAAATTGGAGAACTGGACCTGAACTACTGTAAACATTCCTACATTTAAGAGATGGACCAAGAGGGAGGAAAAGACAAGAAGGATGAAGACAGGCAGATTCCAAAAGAAGTTGAAGGCGTTTGCTCTGTTTACGTTAAGTTAGATCTCAGTTCTCTGCGTTCCTCAGGAATGAGTGCTCCTCTGATTGTGGAAGACAGGAAATCAGGTTTCAGCCTTCTCTGACTGTTGTTCCGCAGAGGTACACGAGGCAGAAGAGCAGGCTGGGAGTGTGAAGTGGGAGTCACTGGAAGAACTGTGTGAAGGTCAGGGAAGGCAGTGAGTGGGGCAGGAGAGTCACTGCCCGTGTGATATGGGAAGTAGCAGAAGAATGCGAGAGAAGGGAGGGACCGCAAAGGATGTAGACAGTAGTCGTAACGGGCAAACAGAAAATGGGGGAACAGTGGATGGAATGAGTGGGTTAGTATCCCCAGTTTTTCATCCTGAACTTCAGGTTTGCTCTTCCATCGTGTGTTCATCTGGAATAAATGTGTTTGGATGAGTTGTACCTACTGCCAACTTAGATAACTTCAGTTTCTGCCTGCAGTGCTCAGTCCTCTCTTTTTGGCCCACTCTCTTCCAGTTACAAGCCATTTTTCATATCCTTTGGGTGCAAATCTGCATCGCTCTCTTGTTTTAGGAAGCTCTGAATGTTCTGAAGCAGAGAACAGACCCAGGAGGCTTTCTAGGGTAAAAGACAAGATGCAGGCAGATGGTGTGCATCTCTCTGCTGCTGTCCCACTTGCTCACACCGTGCTGCCAAGCACGTGGTTGTGTGTTGTCTCAAATGAGCCCGTGCTTAGGCATGCTCAGGGGAGAAAGCTGGCATCTGGGGTGCTTGGTTTTGTGTTCAGACCTCCCCTCCCCTCCCGCTGCTGGGTTGATAAGTGACATGTGTGGGACTAATCTCAGCCGTTTGTTACATGTAGAGTTTACAGTTTAATTTAGTTATTTTATGGTTCTTTTAACTGGATTGTGGCATTTACTTCTGTTTTTGCGCTAGTCCGGTATTGTACGAGGTAACGACGGTAATTTTTTTTGTGTTGGTTAGCTGCAGGTTCTTGTAAAATAAAGTTCATACTACTTGAGCTAAATCAACCAATCAATAAAGATGCATTTGAAAATCACAGGCTTGGTCCAAAATGGGTGACTGGCATTTCTTCCTGATGTGGGCTTGTAAATAAAGGGATTGCTTTGCCAGAACTTCTTGCTGCTACATTTTTCCAGAATCCCAGATTTACTCTATCCTGTCTACCAGAACAAGTCATTTCTCCTTTTTTTGATTATGTTGTCACACACACCTGGCTGTGTCTTGCCGTGCCACCAACATGAACTTTAATTAGACCTGGATGACATGAGAAAGCATTAAGAAGTGTAGTGGATTTACTGAGGCATTCTCTGCCATTTTAAGGCCCTGAATAGTCCTAGCCACATGACGGGGCCCCCAGGTCACCACCAGCCCTGACTGTCCCTGCCGGCCCCCAGGGCTACCTGTCACACTGCCCATGGCCCAGGATCCCATCTCAGCCCACGCAGGGCTGTTGGCCCCTGTCCCAGCACCACCACAGCCGTGCCCTGCCCAGCCATGAGCCCTGCAGGGCCCAGCCTCAGCCCACCCCCATGCCCATGTCACTGGGCCTGATCCTGGCCCTGGCCTGCAGATGGGATTCCTGCCTTGACCTGCCTCATGCCACCATGAGCCTTAGGGTTGGGGCTTTGTGCCTGAGCCTGGCTACCACACCTGGGCCTGCCCCACTGCCCTGTTGGGTGCAGCAGGATGGGTCCCATGGTGCCCTGACAGCCATGTCCCTCAGGGAGCCCTCACTACCTCATCACAGCTCAGGCTGAGGTGGGACTCCCAGCCATTGGCAGAGGGTGTGGGGGAGGCCCTGGGGAGGCCCTTCCATGCCTTGGGGCCCTCTAAAGATAGGAAGAGCAGAGATAAGGAAATCTGGGACTCTAAAAAGTAAGCCTGCAGTAACAGCAGATCTGGGCTGCTTTTCCTTGCAGGTATTTGTGCGCTGAGAGGGAGGGAGTCTTGGGAACTGGTGAGACCAGTGGCCGCCATTTGCTCAGCGCCATAACTCCGTGTCAGGCGCTGGCAGCACATCAGGAGGAAAGGGATGTGCAGTCACCTGGGGAAGTGACGAGAGACGTGCTGCTTCTTCCACCTTCCCCCTCCTCCTCGTCACCTGTGGTTGGTGTGGGTGCCACTGGCTGGAGCGGCAGAAACCAGCCATGCTGGTGCTGCCGAGGAGCGACCGTCAGCTCTCGCCCTGCCACACACTGAGCAAGGGAGTTGCTTGGAGCACTGAAGTCAAGAATTACAACAGTGAAACTCATAGGAATAAAAGTTCCTAGCCCTAATAGGATCTTCTCTTCCCCACTGCATACAGGGTGGAGCCACAGTGTGAGCTTTAGTTGCTAGTGCTGAGGGAGAGGCAGTAATTCATCCTGCACCGTGTAAACTCAGCCTGCCCACAGCAGCAGCTTCTGTGCTCATACCCACCATCGGGACTAAAACGAGCTTCCACTGAATGACAGAAGGGTGCTGTGACACCAGCCAGATGGGCAGAGATCAGCTAAAAGCTTACACTATAAGCTGAAATATTTTGAATTTCAGCTCCAAACGTAGTGCAGGTTTTGCTGTCTAGGTTGTGGTATTATTGTGTGCTGGCTCAAGTAGAAAGCCACTATGGAGTATGCTTAAACAAGCCTCTCCCACTCCCCCTTTCACCCGTCCTAGGAAAATGGTGCATCAGTTTTTATACCTGTCATGCTGCTTTGCATGTTTGTGTCAGTGCCATCGCTGGGAGAAACAGCAGGCGGGTGCATTTGCTGACTGCGATTTGCCTGGTCCATATGTGAAATGTTAGCCTGCGCTCAAAGGCTGTCACCTTTATTCTGTGGGTTATGGAAATGGGATTGGAGCAAGGCCTGGGGGAAACTGAGGGCTCAGCTGGTTAAGAGAGGTTAAGTAATTAATACTCTGCCTTGGTCACTATCGCTGCACCTGGGATCCTCTCTCCAGTCATCCTGATGCTTGCTTTGGAAGAAAATATTCTCCGGGAGCAGAGACTACCTAAGGAGAGCAATGGCCTGGGACATTAAGGCCTGACAACATCACCGTGAAGGATATCTGGACTAACATAAAAGGTCCCAAATTATGCTAAAGACTCATGTTTTCACTTCCATAAAACAGTCATGTTTGAGATGAAAGAAACACTGATTAAAACAGAAATAAGACTACCAGAGGGAGAAACTCCAGCTCATTCCTGTCACTCAATCTCGGATAAATGCTCCCCCGGGGTGAGGCACAGAGTGTGACTAGCGAGCTCATTGCTGGCACGGCAGTTGCAGGACTGACCCAGGCAGAGCACAGCTGACCACAAACAGCAGCTGCCCCAGCTTGCGCTGCCAATCTCTATAGGAGGATGTTGCAAGTCCCGTGGTATTTGTGTTCCTCGAAGCTTGCAGTCATCCCAAAGCACAGCTCATGCCTGAATATACATGTGTTACAGGAATTAGTTAATATTCTCCTGAAAAAGCTGGATCTTGCAGCACCTTTCTGTAAAGTAAGGGTCTAATTCTCCCTGATTTTGCACTCTGGACAATATCATCTGAATGTTGTATTGTTCTCTGGGAATTAAAAGATTGTTAATAAATAAATGCTATAAAGAGTGATACGTGAAAGCAGCAGGAGCACATAAAGATCCTCATTTTCAGGTGAGGACATTGCTAGAACTGCATTCAGCTTAAATGTACTGGATATGATTCATATCTTGTCCACTTTTTTTTTCCCCCACAGCTTAGAGGAGTCTTTGCCAGGGCTCAGGACCCTGTTTTGGCTTTTTGCTACAATCCTCTCTGATCATCTGAGCAGTCTCCTGCGGTGTCCACCACCACTCAGGAACCTAGAGAGCTTTCAGGAGGTAGCAGTCCCTACTACCTTTAGCAGGACATTCTGCTAGCCTTTGGTGTACTTTACCACCCCTTGAGCCAATTCATGTAACCTTTTCAGACAGCTTTCCTCCTTGTCTTTGCTACTTGCTACTTGACCCATTTGAAATAGTCTTCCATGTAGCAGCATGCCTTTAGGTCAGTGAATGTAAATCCCTAGTGTTTGCAGAGGATATAACTTTTTGCTGTGTATTGGGGCAAAAGCATCCCCATTCAGTGTTCCCAGCACATGCAATGTGTACATGGCAAGTCTCACACCTGCCACTAAATCTGCAGCCTGTTTCCTTTCTGCAGGAAATCTGGCTTTGCTCCCCCAGATATGATCTCTTCTGCCAGTGCTCAGCATTATGGATGCAGCTCCCAAAGGACTGATGGAGCTCTCTAGAAGCACGGGGGGTCTACAAGAGGGTGGCAACTGCCTGAGGAACTTGAGAGTGTCTCCTAACATCAGGGAGTTGATGGTATATATCCTTCTCCAAACATAGAGTCCTTCCTGAAGTAAACCCTTTACCTTTAGCTTGTAGCTGAGACTGGCTCTGCCTCTTCTCTCTTCCAGTATCCTATTATTCCCCCAGTAGCACCTGCCTTTTTTTTACCCTCAGAGTGCACCAAGATTAGCAGGAACAGAAAGCTTTCCTTACCCTTTGATGTCATTGCCTGCCCATCCACCTTCTCTCTCACAGGAGATGACAGAGGGCTGAGACGTGCTCTCATGCAGCAGCATCACCTACCTCCATTACCTGGGGTTCAAAGACACTTTGCTGCCAAACATAACGTGAGCAGGGCTGAAAATGCCTCACATCAAATAGGCAAAGTCATTGCATATCGTTCCCACAACAAATACACCCCTGTGAACACACTACCTTGAACACACACAGAAGTGTAGGCTATTTCCTGCGCCTTATGGTGGAAATACTACATCATGCTCACCCCTGACACACTTGTACACACACATGCACCTTTTCTGCCACACCTCACACCACATTAAATGCACATACATCTTCATATGCTGCACTGGCCACATCATGAATATTACATGTCAAAACCCATGCCGTGTCTTTAGTTGTACCCCATGCAACAGTGAATTTGTATGCATTCCCATGATATGCTGTCAAAAACCATGTGCCTCCTATGCTGAGCCTTGTATCGCAGCAAATACACAAAACATACCAGTCTGACAGTGTTCACCTGAAGCACATGGAACCACAAGGATTGTAATGGAGAGAGTGATACACACTGGACATGTATAGTTCAACTCCCCACACAGATAGCAAGTTTGGAAAACAGCACAGAAAGGAAAGAAAAAGGAAGATGTGTGTGCACACCAAGCGTGACACTTTACAGGCCTGAAGTACAGCCACTCTGGCAAGTATAGTGTATACAGGCAATCAAAAAAGAAATACAGGCCTGGGCATAGTGGCTTTCACCCAGCCCTTAGGCCGATGGACAAACATACATTCTGTGCTAACACATATTCAGTGCAACTGGAGCCAACAGCCATGTGCCAAAAATGGCCACTGAGAAGTGGAAATCAATAGGGAAACACAGGATGGAAAAATATGCACAGGGTAACATGCAGTCATGGGCTTCAGGTGGTTACAGAAAGGTTTGCAAGGGTAAAAGTAGGAGTGAAAAAGTAACCTGGAGTGCTCAGAAAAGGTACTGCCATCTACAGCCGCTAAGCTGCCTCTTATCTATGGAGTGCAAAGCATGCCAAGAAAGCATCAGGTCATAGGAAACCTTGGAGGAAAGAAGTCCACTACCTACAGCCATATTTCAGAGGTGAAGAAATAGCAGTCCCTTTTCCTCTATGCTTTGCAATTGAAGGTAAAAATCAGAGTCTGGAAAAGCAGGACCCTGCTGACTGGGACTGGTTTGGGTTGGGAGAACAGGAGGGAGGCAAAACTGGAGTATCGGTAGTTTGTGGAGTGCAGATGGAGGTAGTAGCCTGGTGGAGCAAGGTGTGGGAGGAGAGTAAGAACAGACTAGTGAACGGACAGCAGGATATGAGTGAACCTGGCAGGATTGTGTGGGAAGCCCAGCACTGGAATAAGAGAGTGGCTCCAAGGCAGGAGTGAAAAGATACAGACATCTTAAACTAATTCCAAAGATATTGCAGAAAAATCTCCTCCTAGATTAGGTGGGTGGTGGCTCCAACAGGTACCTGTGCACTCAGACTGCTGTCACTACCAGTAGAACTGCAGCTGTATGTAGGGCTCATCCGCAAAGCTGAGTATCTGGTGAAGCCATGGTTATTTACCTACCTTTATCTAGTACTTTTGTGCACAGTCATTACAGTAGCCATCCGAGCTCCCTGTGACTGTTGTGCTACCTCAGTGCTATCGATTAACCTCTTTGACCCTGGGTGGACAGTGGTACAGGACATCCTGAATGCCTTTGCCTGATGTCACACAGGAAATTTGTGGCAGGGCAAGGGAGTAAACAGTTATCACAGGGATGGTCTTTCTTTTCTTAAGAGGTATTCTGAGCCCAAGAACAAAATAAACATATAATTAAAGGAGTGGTATCACCGTGCAGATACAAAGGGCAATAGAGTCAAATATTGAGGAGAGAACAGCTAGAAGACAATGGGCACAACAGGTCTTTCAGAATGAGAGCCAAGAAAGAGAGGAGTCAAGCTGCGATGCACTATGTAAGACTGTATGTAAAAATGATGGAGAAGATGCTAATACAGATTAGAATCTGAAATAAGTATTTTTCCATTTTACTGTGACTGTTCAGATGTAACATTGGAATATTTCAGGTCTCACTCACAGTTCATTTGTTCCAAGGAGCATGCAACAGAAAATGAGCGGTGACAGGTCTGATCATATTTCATTAGTTTGCATTTTATTACTTCACATTTATATAACAACTTCTATATGACAGTCTCAGTCCTTTCAAAAATACTGATCTATTCAGCCTCACAGCATCCCAGTGTGGTAATTCTTATTGTCTCCAGCCTGCTGCTGGGGAAATTGAGGTGCAGAGATGTGGACTGGCTTGCCTCAAGGCCATACAACGAATGAGAAGCAGAGTTAGAAAAAAAGCCTGTCCCTCTGATCTCTAGCACCTCTAATAACAGGATTATACTCATTACACAGTAAAATTTGAAACGTGAATTCTGTATATTCATATTATCTGTCATTAATGAAAGAAACCCCTCATCATCTTTGGGAACACAGCATTGTAACGTTTTGATGTTCTGCCATTTGTGGACTGGAAAAGCTCTGATTTCTTTGCCAGAACCAGTGCCAAGAAGGTAGCTTCTACTCTTGACATACTGCCAAGAAAACACTGCTGAATTGCCTTTGAGCAATAGCTCTCTTCAGAGCTCATTGATACATTTATCAGTGCCTTCTTTCTCTGGAACAAAAAACAAATCACAGTGCAAGCCTGGAAAAAAATGTGCGTTTTCTTGTTATTTGCATTTTGTTGGATTTTCTGGCAGCTTACAAGTATTTAGTATCTGCTCTTCTATTTTATTATGAACATTTTTCATAAAATTTGAAAAAGGATTCAACTGATTTAGAAGCCTAAATGTCATTTTGAAAGAATTTAGACATTTAGCTCCAGATCTTCAGGGCTGAAGTCCCACTCACTCTTGAAAATGCTGAAAGAAATGCAACACTGTAGCCACAAACATTCAGTAATATTTTGTTTTGTAGCATTTTTAAAGACATAGTCACATGACAAAGCAGAAAGAAATCTTGTTGGTTTTGAAACTATATAGCTATATGCATCTGTGGTTATCTACATAAAAATCAAACATGAGACACTGAAAAAAAAAAGAGCATTTTAAAATATATACATTTGCTGTGGATGTCATGGAGATGAATGTTAGAGTGTTTCACTGTTAGAGAAAAATGTCATCCACTGTCTTGGCCTCAGAAGATGAGAAAGAATCCAGTGGTAGACACTGAAGGCCCTACAGCTACCTAACAAAATGGAGAAGCGACATTAAATTAACATCACTGCAGTGACTGAGATATTTGTGCTTCTTATAAAAGGCTTCATCTTATTCTGCCTCGAGGGTGTCCTGTAAGAAAACGGCATTTCCCCAACTCAATCACAGGGGAAAATACCTTTTATTAAAACTTTAACTATTCCAGAAGGCAGAATCAAGGGCATATTTGGACCAACTTCTGAGCTCTGAAAAAATCACAAAAATGCTAAAGCATATTCATATTTTATCATATTTTTATAGTCTATTTTAGCATATTCTTACAGTCTATTTTAGCATATTCTTTTACTGTAATATTCTCATATTTTTCCAGAAAGCAGAAAACACATTGAGGTAGTACATCCCAGGTAGCATGAGCTGCAATTTCATTTAACACACTGACACTTCTCTGGACTCAGGCATTGCAGGTCTGTTGCTCCCACAACATGGACATTTTCTCCTCCTTCTGCAACTGGTGTCGGGTTATCCAGACTACAAAAATCTCCATGATGGTACCTCCCTGAAAAAGATTCCTGGTCAGAGCCTGCCTCCCAGAGAGGATCTGAACATGTGACCTGGTCTAGCAGCATATTCTTGAACAAGACAAAAAAGAAACAATTTTAAAAGGAAAGTAAACAGGTTTAAGAAAGAGCGGCATCCACAAAGGAGAGGAGATACATGAGGAGACACATGGAAGAAGACATTGCTGGGGACATGGCTGGAGATGCACCCTTGGAAGATGAAGCTCCCATACCAGAGCAGGGACAACCCCAAAGGGACAGCAGCCCGTGGGTGACCCACGTCAGATCAGAGAAAAATGAATAAAACACATGGACTGGCAGCAAGAAACCGTTGCATTCCAACCTCAG
This sequence comes from Strix uralensis, assembly GCF_047716275.1. NCBI lineage: Eukaryota > Metazoa > Chordata > Aves > Strigiformes > Strigidae > Strix > Strix uralensis. The sequence goes on from NC_133976.1 coordinate 82,601,173, forward strand.
CCTCCTGCACTGCCCATCACATCCCTGAAGGGATCGGGAGAAACTGAGTGTAATGCATGTCAAAAGCAAGGGAAGTTGGGACCAGGAAGGGGTGAGAGTCATGTCTGACTGAAGCTGAGCTGGAGGAAAGAGGAGGAAAGGTGTTTCCCTAAATGTTTGTTCAATTGTTTACTTTCTCTTTTTTTCTTAATATCTGAATCAGTAATCAAAAGTTGTGCTAGTTGGGAATAAATAAAATAAAATTAAATTCCCCAAGTCAAGACTGCTTGGGCCATGGCAAGTATGCTTACTCCAGCTGGCAGGAGTGTCCAAGACCTGCCTGGTGGCCCATGTAGCAGTTTCAGCTCAAGCTTAGCCTTCTGTGTAATGCTGTACATCTGGGAATGTGGTTCCTTCCCTCAGCGACGATTGTTTTCACTATTTATTGCTGCCTAGCTGAGATGGCCACTACGTCTCCAATTACCTCATTGTCAGGTCAGCCTGGGCTGCTTTAGCTTTCTCCATATATTAAGCCAATTAATGGTCTTTTCTGGAGTCACTAATATGTTACAAGGATGTAAGGTCACTAAGAGTTCCTCTGGGCTTCTTGTTTCTTTCTGTTGCATACCTGAATCATTTGGAACAGGGCAGATGTGGTTCAGAGCTTTGGGTGAGCTTTCCCATTACAGCTATTTGTGCTTTCCTTGTTTTTCCCATTGCATACTAGAATCATCTGACATGTTAAAGCTGTCAAAGCAGTTCAGGTCTCATTTTGTCTGAGTGATAGTTTTGGGCAAGTTTTACCACATGACAAGCTAGCCTCCATTTCCAAAGGATCTCAAACCAATCTACAGAGATTGATACTAAAATGGTCATCCTACTTATGGAAAGGCAGCTGTTCTTTCTGCTGCAGAATACAATCATAGATCAGCTAGCTACAGGGTAAAAAAAGCAGAACGACATTAGGCCTCTGAAGCAGGAGGTGGGGGATTCTTTTGGCTAAAACTGGGTCAACACTTTCATAGATTCATCCACTTCCAGAAATACTGAAGATAATTTACTATTATTCATAAGCTTAGATTGAAAATTATTTTCTGACTCTCCAACTAGCATGTTTTTTGATTGGAAATATGAAAGATGTAAGCCACACATAGTGTGGGAGTTTTAAAAGCAGAAAAATGGAAGGCTAAATTATATAATGAAATAACAGAGAAAAATTATATATGCTAGCTACAGTTTGGGGATAGTGTGTTTTCTGAGAAGTTTTGTACTGCCTCTTAAAAAGTCGAGAAAAAGAAACAGGGTGAAGTAGTCTAACCCAGTTAAGTGAGACAGAAACCTCCCAGCTGTTCTTGTTTTCCACTTTCAGACAATTGTTATCATAAACATTTTCTATTAAAAACTCATGTTTCAGCCAAAGAACTCAAATATCCACTGTTTATGTAAGATATTTATTTGTCTGCCTGATGGGGTGTAGGAGTTGTGAATCTCCCAAGTGTAGAACAGAGATTATAAAGTCATCCGATGGGACAGATTCAGCGATGTTAGTGCAGGACCCAAGACCACAACATGAAGTAGGATTCACTGCTATGAAATTTGGAGGCTGTAACCAAAACTTGACTCTCCTGGTGTAAGGAGACTCTCCCAGTGTAAAGGAGAACAGCCTTATCCTTCCACCTATGTAACAAGGACAGTAATTAATAAACTCTTCTGGAGCAAGAAGTAGCAATGAGTCTCTAAAGGATAGGAAGGAGTGTCAAGGGAGACGTAAAGGATTTACACTGGAAGAAAAACCTTAGATGCTTGATCCTGCTTTCACTGGCACTACTGAAGAGCTTCGGTTTGGTTTCTATGAGAGCAGACTCTGCATCCGAAAGCGGAGACAAGATTCTGCTTTAGGCTACATTCGTGGCACTGAGATTGGTAGAGCTGCACAGAGACAACTGACAGTGACATCCTGCCTTGTCTGTAAGCACCAGCTTAAAATCTCTCTCTTTTTCTGGCATAAGAACAAGCAATTCGATAAAAATCAGGTTTCCTTTATGTTAAAGACCATTGTAAGCAACTCTTTATTTTTTTTCCTGGAGACTTTAACACTTTTTTAACATAATCAAATACATTAGTGTCAAAATACTTGTGAATCTCTTCTGCCAAACTTGTGCATAATTAGTAAATACTACTCAGTTTACTTTTTGTACAAGGAGATATCAATAGATTTCATAATGATCTCATTTCATTATAATTGGCAAAGAAAACCAGAACAGAATTAATTGCAGGTCTGACTCACCTGTGTACATACTTGAAGACAAGTGACAAGACTCCTGTCAAGAAGTAATAAAAAAAAATAAAAAGGGAATGATTTTAGCCTTCTGCTGAACCAGATGAAGAAAAACAAAAATAAATTAATTAAAAATACCAAAATACAAGTCTGCAGAAATATTATGTTTAATTGGAAGTTTATTTCAAATAAACTTCTTACTGTTAGTTAATTACTGTTGCCAAACATATTTAAGGGTTCAAAGTGCTTAGAACTGCCAGGTCTGGCAGGCTGGTGCTCGTTCACATCTGCTCCTGTAGGAGGTTGATAAGCCAGGGTTATTTTACGCACATGATATTTTCCTCTTCTTTCCAAAATAGCTGAATAAAATAACACCTACTCTCAGAAGTTCTCAGCTGAAAATCAGGTTGAAAGTTCCACCCCAAACCAGAACCATGAGTAGTGGAATAAGTGGATATTTTGCCCATCCAATACCCAAAATGCTTTGTTTCCAAGGAGAAAACCTGTTCCTCTCTGAAATTCAGTGAAAAAATTTCTTTCTTTCTTGGTGGGAATCAAAATGAACCCAGGAAAGCTTTGGGGTGGTTGTCTGCAGTCTCCATTACGAATGCTTCAGCCTATGGATGGTGTCATCCTCCTTCACTTCCCATTTCAGTCATCATCATGTGTGTCAGGCTGGAAAATGCTGTTGAGAGGTGATTAATACTGGATTTTAGACTGGGTAGATCCCACTGGGGACAGCCAGCTTGAAAGGAAATAAAACAAGGTTGTTGCTTCCTCACTTCTGCGCTGCTGGTGGACCCAGCTGGGAAAAGATGCAAGACTTAGAAAGGAAGCTGGGAACTAGATGGAAAAAACATGTTTTGATTGAACTGATATTTCATGACAGGTCTTATTGGCCAGGAAAGCAGCAGATATGAGACACTTAGCTGGGTCTGACATATGTCACCATGTCAGGGAGTTCACAGCCCTCAAAAACTCATCCTGAGAGCATTCTGCCCTACATTTCCAAGCAACTATCCCTTCAGCAGACATGTCTGCACATTAATTATCACAGCATTAATTATCACAGGTGGTCCAAAGAAGTCAGATCACAGTGGAAAATTCTTTTCTGCCTTTGTGATTAATATTATCAAACAAAATAGCCTACAGATACAAATAATTCTTAAAAAAGAACTGGATTATTCAAACATTTTTTTTTTTTCCTCTCCAGGTTTTTTTTCCTGACACTATGTACACAGCAGGACTGCATCAAATTATATCAAATACCACGAGAAAAACTCAGCCCCTTTGAGGCATTTAACACACTGCAGGTAGCCTAGAACAGAAAGCTAACAAGGTTTCCACCAAGTCACTCATTAGGACAATTTGTCAGATGGCATAATGCTTGAATGGGTATTGTCAAAAAATATCAGGGTTTAGATGTCACTCCTGCAAAATTACAAATAGCAAGCAAGTGGGTGATAGACCAATTTTCCATCTCCTAGATGTCTGTGGTAGCATGATTCTCGTAACAATAGCACCCATGTAACTAATTTATAAAACAGATGAACTAAACTTCTGTCAATCCGCTTTTGTGGCCCACCCTCCCCTGAGTCAGGAGCACCTTTTCTCAGTATAACACCATCTTTCCCACACCACTACCTTCTTAAAATGCATTTTGATCTCTATGCTCCCTGAAGCACTGGGGACTGGGGGTCATATACTGCTTCTCAGCACAGCCATACTTTTTCCCTGTTTCCATCCCTCTGACAACCAGTAGAGCAGCTCAGCAATGCACAGTGCCTTTAAGAGAAGGTTGTGCTAAAATACTTATTTTTGTCTTAGAATGTGTAAACACTGGGTTTCATTCCAGAGCCCAGATAATTTCCCACCCCTCCAGTGTTGTCAGTATAGTTCATGGATCTAATAGTTGATTATGGAAAAGTCAGAAGTGATACAGCTGCAAAAGTAACCCAAACCGATTCCCTTCATTCCTCAGTTTCTACAGGGAGAACAGGGCACGATTTTCACGTGCTGAGAAAAGACTCATATATTCATGAGGTGCTATAGTACATATTAAACAGGAGAGTGCTCCTCAGAGGCTGAAACAACACCCAGATGAGAATTTACGTGCCCAGAATCCTGCCTGGTTCACTTTACATTCTGCTAGGAAGAAATACAGAAAACAACAGTATTTATCAAAAGGTATTTGTAGCACCTCTGCTGTTTTTCTCACATGCTGTGTTAGTTTTTGTAACTTAGAGTGAATACTTATTAAAGAAAACTAATGAACACAAAGGAGTAACATTTGCAAAGTGTTTATTAATTGCTTCTGAATTGATTAAGCTTTTAAAATAAACTCCTTTTGTATGCATACACAGTCACAGAGGAGTTCTCTGATTGGAGCGTGACTTGCAGGGTGCAGTGTAGGGCTGAAGCTGCTGTTTATTCTTTACTGTAAGGCACAAAAAATCCTGAAAGATTGCTGCGATGGCTACTGAAAATTTTTAAATCCTCCCAAGGCAATCAAGCTGAGTATTTTGCAAATCAGAGAGGCTACAACTACTGTAGGATTTGTCCTCAGGTATGTCATATCCCTCAGTATTATTCTTAGTAGCATGATCTTCTGTACCTCACTGATGAGGGGCTTGCCTTAGAAAGCCCTTTATTCACAAATATGAGCTAGTTCTTATGTATAGCCAAAGGAATAAAGGTCTTCCATTCCAAAAGCAGCCTGATGTCCTACACCACCCTGTTTTATTTGAAATCTGAAATTGGAAAACATCTTTTATTGTTAACTTTTCTAATCTTAACTATAAAAGGCACGTAAAGAAATAGGCCTTCTGGGTACCCATAGTTGTCTTGGAGTTTGTAGGGATTCAGCATGGAAGGGGTAGATGGGTGAGCCATACCAGGCTCTGCTCCATCACAGAAGTCTGTATACAGCAAGCAAAAAGCAAGGCAGATACACTTAATATTCTTCTATGAGAGAGCTCAAGAGCTGTAGTTGCTGCTGTAGTTTACACTGTCAGACATGAATACATCCCAGTATTGCTTCACAGCCCTGGAAACAGGGGCTAATAAACAAAGAGGGTAAGGATTAGCACAAGGAAGAACTCATGGCTGCTGTACTGGGAGCTTGGGAAGGCGGAGGGGATACAAGGGACAGAGATAAGGACAAGGGCCATATGAGTAACACTGTTCTAACTCCTCAAAATGCTGTTATAAAAGCCTTTGTCTGCTGAAGCCTCGAGGCAGAACACTCCTCCCTCCTTCTGGAAGAGAACATGCCCAAAGGCCTCCACCTCCCAAAGCAGGCTTTGTAAAAGCACAGAATAAAAACCAAGGATAAGATAAACTTGCAAACAAAAGAAACTCAGATTTCACTTGCTGGGTGGGCTAAAATCTCCTCTAAGTGCTCTACCCTGTCCAGTTCTGCAGTTTTTTTAGTGATTCCCTGTATTAAATAAGCAATAAACACCCTTACCCCCTAGAAGGCATAAGACTCTGCTAGAGGTGTGCACCCAGAGCAGGTGATCTTGCTCTGCTCTGGTTTCAGGGCTCTCCCTTGCTGTGTGACCTCCTGCCTGCCCATCCCACCTTCTGGAGGCTGAGCATGTCCAGCCAGCTGCAGAAAAAGCGCCAGCTGCAGGGAAGGGGTCTCCTTGACTGAGCATGCTGCAGCAGGGATGGGGTGACTGAGCAGTCTTTCTTGTCCTCTCATCTCTGCCATCTGGCTTTATGTCTTACCTTCCTCTCTTGTAATCTATGGCCCTTCAGCAGGCCACCAGCGGAGACCACACATCATGCAGAATTGGCGTATGAAGGTCTGGGACTGAGAAAGACATTGGAGAGATTTCTAGACTCCCTGCCACTTAAAGGTAATAAAAAGTCTGTCTAAGGAGTGCTCCAGGCATTCTGAAACAAGGACTTGTTCTTCAAACAAATAACCGTTTGACATACAGAAATCTAGTTATGTGTTCACTTAACTCTCTAGCAAAGCCTAAGCTTCCAGCCCTACATGATGTGTTGCACCTTCCGATAGCCTGTGTGCCTTCACCTTCTATGTAAAGTCAGTGAACACCAGGATCGGTGGTGTTGCGTGCCCTTCTCACCTCCTCGGGTTGCTGCTTTGGATGGCGGGATAGCTACTTGATAAAGTGCCCCACATATCATAATCTATGATACGGTGATCCCCACATTTCCCCTATGGCACTCTCTGCAGAGGTTTCACCATTTCTCACTGCTCACACCTCAGAGACTGTAGTCTGAACAAGAATGCATTGCTGTCCCTGAAACTTTTCTAATTCTTGGAGATGCTGACTTCTTTACAAAGAAAAGGAAATGCTAGCATCTTTCTGAAGTCCTGTGGGGAAACAAACTGCATCTCAGAGCTCATTTTTGGTGACTAGGTCTCAGGGAATGGACCATGAATAGTGAGTCCAGACCAAAGACCAAATCCTCTGATTTAACTAATGATTCTCAACTAATAGCAACCCCCATTATATAAAATCAGCCTTAGAACTTTTCAGGAATATCTCATCTCAAGCAAACCAGTAAGTCCTATAAAGGTGTCATCCCTGCAATATTCTGCTGTTGTAGCAGAGGAAGAACTTTGAACAAAGGGAAGGACTCATTCTCCTTATGCATCACTAAACACTGACCTGGACCCAGCTCCCTGGCAGAACCACACAGAGTACTTCAAAACCTGAAACCAGGTCTACTGCTGCTTTTACCAGCACCACCACCTGCAGCCCGAGGCTTCCTAGGCAGTAAAATTTTCAGGGAATAAATTCTGGGGGAAATACAGCCTCAATGAAATCAGTGGAAAAACTCCCTTATAAAAAACCACATCCTTATAAAACCAATTTTATAAAAGTCTTATAAAGGTCCTACCACAGCCTGGAGGTGTGGAAAAAGAAATATGAATTATACTTATGAAATCATTTATATGGCAATGATACCAATGCTGCACTGTACCATTGTGCCTTATGATCTTTGAAGGTGCCTAGAAGTGTCTGAATCCAGGAGAAAATGAGTTGAATATATACCTAAATGGATTTTGCCAGAATTTCTTGAAAGATTATTTGCTTTCCTATTAGACTGTGGATGAGAGCTGACTGCAGAAAAATATCTTAGAATAAATGATGCAGTCCTATGGTAACCCTGAATTAAGATTATTGGTGGATGAAGTAGTGTTAAAATAGAGTCGAACAGAGAGAAAGCCTGAGGTTTTGGTTACAAGAAGGCACTTCAGCTGCAATGGTGGCTCAGCTCCAGAGGGAAGGGTTTGGGGCTGGGAACTGTCCCATCCCTCTCAGGCTGGGGACAACCTTTCCTTCCTGGAGAGCATCTCTGCAGCCAGAGTGTCCAGGGAGAAGACAACTACCCAGCACTGACCTTTCCTTTGCACAGCCTTTGAGGGACTCACCTGCAAGACTCAAATCAGCCCCGTCTGTTTTCTTGCAAACCTCAAGCAGGATTTTGTCAAATTGACAGAAAACTCCCACAGTTTGGGCTGCTAGGTGGTGTCTACCTGCATTAGTCTCACTGGAGTGAAAAACTACCTTTCAAATTGTCATTGCAGCAAAATAAGTAACCTGAGACAAAACTGCAGTTTTACAAAACTGTCTCTTTTAACTCATTAATTTCTGAATGCAGTTAACAAAGTTATTATTTCATTACCACTGTAACGTAAATATAGGGACTATGTCCTCTTTACATGGGGACATCTGATGCTGCTGTGTTAATTTTGAGTAGCAGAGGACGCCCTTCATACTTTCAAATTAGTAGAGAAAAAACTCATACATATGGGTTATATATTGTAAATTTTCACAGTATTTTCCTTGGTCTGCTGCCATGCTGGAGCTACGCTGGTGGTTTTGTGCTTATGGAATAATCTTCCCCAAACTTGCACTCGCCATTCCACTATGCAGCCAGTGGACATAGCAGAAGGTTGATTACACAAGTTCCTGCAGGCAAAGCACTAAATGCTTTGGTATCATTCATAAATACTTTCAAAGCTATGAAGCTTTCTTTAAAAGCTTCACAGAACAATGGTTGAGAGCCTGCTCTGATTTTTAATCCTGGGTTTGTTCCTAATAAAACCAAATTACAGCAGAATGAATAACTGGTGGTTGTTTATTAGTCACTAAAAGATTTTTGATCAAAACATCCATTATTGCTAATTCAGTAGATGATTCTAAGGAAACTGTTGCTTTGGTTTTGTTTTTTTTTTTTCCTGATATGTTCTATACTATGAACATAGATGAAAGAGTATAATAGAATATTGACTTATTCCAGGGTGACTGTGTATTCATCCAGTCATCAGTGTTCAGAAGATAGACCTCTGTCCTAGCAAATTTTAAAAATATCTTATTGTTAATTGGCATAGACTGTTTCACAAGTTTGTGTCTGAAGAGCTGGAAAAAGAGGTGTATTTCTCCACCTTATAAGAGGATACTTGGGTATATGTTGTCAAAAATCCTACTGCAAGCTCGTATTTGATTTGTCTTGTCATGCAAGGTTTCATGCTGTTCTATTCAACACCCAAGATCTCCCTGGTGATAAGTATTTACTGAGGCTGAATTTAATGTATACTCTACACACTATTTCTGCACTAAGCATTTACGCTACAGCAAATGCTAATTAGTCATTACATATAAATAATGTAATTTTTTCATCCTTGAAATAATTGGTCAAAATCTCTTGTTATGGGAGACAGCTCATAAACCTCTGTTAGATCACTGGGTTTTTCACTCCCATATATTAGTACTGGGGCTCGTATCTTCTTACAGTTTGTCCAAAACACATCTAGCTGCTCTGGACTCCATATTGGGTTAAAGTGCTCATATTATAACCATTTCTACTGATGTCATTGCGAGGGCACTCTTTGTTATTTCTGAAAGGTAATGGCAACTGGGATATTTTCCTGAGGACTGGAAGAAAGCAAATGTCACTCCTGTCTTCAAGAAGGGCAAGAAGGAGGATGAAGACAACTACAGGCCAGTCAGCCTCACATCATCCCCTGGGAAGTTGATGGAGCAATTTCCAGACTCATGGAAAGATGTGAAGAGGATCAAGAGTAGTCAGCACAGATTTATGAAGGGGAAATCATGTTTAAGCAACCTGATAGCCTTCTACAATGAGGTGACTTGTTTGATGGATGAAGGGAGAGCTGGGGATTTTATTTGTCTTGACTTTACTAAGACCTTTGACACTGTCTCCCATGCACAGAAAAGCTGATGATGTGTGGGGTTAGATAAGTGAACAGTGAGATGGATTGAAAACTGGCTGAACAGACAGGCCCAGAGGGTGGTGATCAGTGGCACAAAGTCCAGCTGGAGGCCAGTGATTAGTGGTGTACCCCAGGGGTCAATACTGAGTACTTAGCTGCATTAAGAAGTGTATGGTATCACCAGCAGGTCAAGGAAGGTGATCCTCTGCCCCCTGCTCAGCACTGGTCAGGCCATGTACTGAGTACTGTGCCCAGTTCTGGGCTCCCCTGTACAACAAGGATATGGACTTACTGGAGCGAGTCCAGCTAAGGGCCACAAAGATGATGAAGGGACTGGAGCATCTCTCCTATGAGGGAAGGCTGAGACTGCTGAGATTGTTCAGCCTGCAGAAGAGAAGGCTCAGGGGGATGTCATCAACATATATAAATACCTGACGGGAGGGAATGAAGAAGAGGGAGCCAGACTCTTCCCATTAGTGATGACTGACAGGACAAGAAGCAATGGGCACAAATTAAAAAACTTGAATTACAATCTGAACAGAAGAAAAGAAAAAATACTGTGAGGGCAGTCAAACACTGGAACAGGTTGCCCAGAGAGGTGGTGCAGTCTCCATCTGTGGGGATATTCAAAATCAGACAGGACACAGTCCCAGGCAACCTGCTGTAGCTGATCCTGCTTCAGCAAGGGGTGGTGGGACTAGATGATCTCAAGGGTACCTCTCAACCTAAATGATTCTGCGATTCTGGAAATTAAAACAGAATTTCTTAGGAAGACATACCTTGTGATTTGCTGAGGTTCAGAAATATCATTTCTTTTCTTGATGCACTGAGGAATCTGAAAACATAAGTTTTTGGTTTCCAGCCATTTTCCAGTCATTGGCTTTTAATATGTGACCTGAAATTTCACATCAGCTTAAGTGGTAGGAGGATCAGGTAATGAGTGGTAGAAAAATGTGTAAATAACAGAAATTTGCAAATTTTGTTGAATTATATTTGTTACTGCTTTCTTCCTATTGACTAATCAAGGATATTCCATTTTTCTACCTAAGCAGTGTAAAATGTAATTTGGAACTGATATTAGGAAATACCAACCCAAATATGATGTTCTAGACATAGTATATTGCTTTGAGAGGTTAATTTTGCTCGAATAAGTCTCTATTGGCACTTGTTTTATTTACAGCTCTGTTTAATGGTAGAATGTTGATTTCCAGATATTTTGGTATACATTCAGTGCCTTTAGTTTTTTTAATTATTTTCACTGAAAGGCATAACAAGACTCTGCTATGATTCCCATCTCAATTATTTTTGCACGTTCACGTTCTGTAGGATTCTTTGCATCTTTTCCTGGTCTTTAGCAATATCAGGTTTTCCCATTTAATATTAATGTGTTATTTATTCCTTTCATAGAAATTATTAACACACATGTATATATATCAAAAGTAAGCTAAAGAGACAGAATAATTACTAGAATCAATGCCCGGTCCTTCCTCACATAAGTGTACCCCACCAGCTCCCATTTCTTTTACTTCACAGCTATAAACTTGTTTCAGAGCTATGGCAAGATAAAGCCAACCGTAGGTAAATAATTTTCTGCAAAATTTGGGAATCTCCATGCTTTGCTCTTCTGTGTATGTATTCACCATCTCCACTCCTTGTGTAATGCTGAACCTCCACATGCTGTCCTGAACAGTAAAAATGACCAGTGATTTCTCCAAAAGGAAATGCTATCACAACATATGCTTTTAGAAGTATAAATCAGATACATTGGATGGACTGACACAATATCAAAACTGTAAGTGCCCCATCACTGCCATTTGTACTGAGTAATAAACAAAGCAATCAATGTTGTGCTTCTATAAAGTCTTTTCATTGAATTATTGAATTTGAAAGCTGTCAGGGAAGTTCCCTCCAACAGTGGTCTATCTGAATAACGAGAACAGCAGGAGGAATTCTTTCAGCCACAGAGTATTTAGCCACAGCCATATTCTATATACTTCCAGGAAGAAGCTGGAGTATTGGAATAAATCTTTCTGCACCATATGTGATTTTGTCATGTATATCAACCTCCAGGAAAAATGCCTTGATGAAAGATGAAAGATGCTCTGTGCAAGCAAAGAGGAAGATTCATTTGCTCAATGATGCTTTAAGTGAAAATCACCACTACAAATACTAGAAGAGCTACTGAGATCCAGACTGCTCACCACATCAAAGGTATAATCTCAGAATAAACCTGTGTAGATTAAGGTGGAGTCCCAGGTTAAACCTGTGTGGATGTTAACTTTGTGTGTTGACTACAAATGCTTGACTGCTGAAGGGAGCTGGCAACTCTATCTGTGAAACACAGAAGAGCAGTCCAAGCGGATGGTAACCCTGTGTGAAAATGAGACTGGATCTCTTAGGCTACATCCATGTTAGTCAATCGAACAGTTCTAGGACAAATTGGATTTATATCCTTACCTTATGTCTATGTTGTGTGCCACAGTGCTGGTATTTTTATTCTCCACACTAATCTGGCTTTCTGACTAGGAAGCAAAGGCCTATTTCTGCAGCTGACAAGGTATCACCTAATTCACAGCATCCACCAGGCCTGCTGGGAAAAGCTGGAGCTCCCCTCCATAAGTCCAAAACTTATCCTACAATTACGAACAAGAGAGGAGAGATGGCAGGAACGTCGACACGGACCATCGCCTCTGCCAGCCCTGTTACTGCTCTCAGCTCCCAGGAAGCCACCCACCCACTACAGAGCAGCTGGCCCTTACTGCTCCCGCATACCTGGTCTCAAACCACCCAGCTTCCAATTTAGGCAAAACCCTGTTTTAAGAGACAGTAAGTTTTTTAGCACATGGTTAGGGAGCCCCAGCCAGTTTTGATGGCAGAGAACATGTCCTGACACATTCAATTCTTCTAGAATGGACGTGGCCTTACAATAACGTCCTTAAAGTCTCCTGATAGCACATTTCAGAGAACATCTGGTCAAAACATTACAGAAGTGCTGCATAGAAACAATTCCTACTGCTAACGGGCATACGGTCTTCATAAATCCTGAGTCCAGTATCTGAAATACCTCAAGGGCCAGAGACAGGGAATTTAAAACCATGACCACGTACAGCACTGGGAAATGCATAGAGCACAATAGCTACAGCACTGCACTGAAACCAAGGGAATGGACTTGAGCATGTGAGGATTTTTTTTGGTTTTCATTCCTGTCTTGGGTGACTATATGACAACATTTCAGTCTAGAAGCTCCAGAACTACCACCAGCAGTACTGACAGTTCATGTCTCAACAGGACGACTAAATTAGCAGCATCAATACAACCTCAGTTTCAATAGTTAATCCTCCATAAGGCCCATCAATATCTTCCTCTCTGCCAACACAGCACAATCCCATAGTCATCGAAAGGAGAGCAAGTAAGTTTCCAGAGAAGATCAGCAGAAGACTTCAAGACCAGCACACTGGTGTGGGCAACTGACAATCCATAACCTTGCAAGCTGGTGTACAAGCATGACATTCAAAGATGAGCAAGAAAACGATGCAGGGCAGAGAGTAGTAAATTAAAGCTGTGATGGTAAAGATGCACAGAAAAGGGGATTGCCTTTGGCATGGGTAGTGTTTGGACATGCCACCTGGGAAAAAGGCAGTAGGGTTTGTGGGATATAGAGATGTTAGGAGTGGACAGCCTATGGTGAGCCAGCTCATCACGACTGGAGTGGTTTAAAAAAAATTAGTATCAATACAAGCTAAAGTATGATAAAAACTTAACATTCTTTAAAATACTTGTGAAGAATACAGGAAAAGACATTTACTACTCTTGCATAAATTTAAATGAACCTTATGTTTTTTGAACATCAAAGGGGTGCTAGAGATGAGATTTTCAGAAATGTTCTTCAGGTAAACATGGCAACAGCTACTGTTTTGTCATCTCAAGCATCCTGGGTGATATGCAATTTTATCGGTAAAGAACAGCTGTTGTAACAAACACCCTCCTCTCAGATAATGCTAATAACTTATTTTGTGACTCCTTAGGGGCACTGAACCTAACAACATAATCATCAGTATTTTAAGAAATACCATCATGAACTACCACCGGAGTGTCACTAAAAAGGCATCATAGTCATCCTGTCAGGTAGTCAAGGTGGAGTTGGTGGATGATTCACCTGGTTAGTTTGTCCAAGAGATAACTGATGATAATCATTTATGCCTGAAGTTGAAGTTATTGAAGGATGAGTCACTTGTTCTATAGCAAAAGTAAGATTCGTAATAGAAGGGACAGCAGCATGTAAGGGCTGCTTTTCATACAATTCATTCAATATTTTCATTCAATTTACAATGATTCACCATCAAACACCAGCTGTCATTAGGCTTACAGACAGGCCACATAGGGGAGTTACATGGGGAATGAGTTTTCTAAAAAATACCCTGTCTTTCTAAATCCTGAATGAGAGCAGTTACACCTTGTGAGGCTTCAGGGCAAATATGATGTTGTTATACACAGGTTGAGGTAGTTTTAGGTAATTTAGGTGTGGTCTGTAATAGAAAAGTATTAGAACCTCCAGCTGGTATTTCATCTATAGAAATTACAGAAATCTGAGTTTGATGGTTTGGCATCCAAGTGCTTAAAGGAGTCTTAATAGTCTGAGATGTTAATATATCCAAACTTACCATATATTAAGGTCCTACCGCCACTAGAGATCTCAGTATTCTTCCATGGGGAAAAATCAATTTTATCCTGGCCACGAGGAGATCCTGCCATTTTTGGCAGTCCCTGTTATAGAAACACTTTCTCGGGTTTTCCAAATTAATCCAGGGACATCCTCAGCTTTAACCATTGATATTGATGCTCCCGTATCCTTAAAAAAAGAGACACAAAATAAATCAATTACTATTAATGGTATACAAGGGCTTTCACTAGTATTAATTCAAAAAATTTCGGCCACTTAGGACAGATTAGCAGAACTCCATGGGCTGGAAATTGGGATTTTCTCTCTTTGTTTCCAAATAGTACGATCGGGAAAGCAGGTGAAAGATTTTCTTATTCCTCCTCTCAGGAATATTCCTATCCAGTCCTCATTCAGCTTTTTGCCATATTCTAAGGACATCTGGCTTAGCTGTTCTGAATTAAAATTTGTAGTGGTCACCATGACCTGAGGTGGGGGAGAGCCTCTGTCTCTGGCAGGAGCCAGGAATTGTACCATGGAGGTTTTAATGAAAGGGTACAAGGAGTTTGTCTTACCCGTATGATGCTCAGGTAGTGAAGTGGAGGTGGAAGACCCTCTCTCAGAATCAAAATCATCCTTTTCATTATCAGTTTTCAAGGTATTTGTTCTTTCAGCAGTCCCATGCCCTGAGACTGGACGTGTATGCTCTTGCTCTGGCTGTTGTAAAGCCAGAGGTCTGAGGTTAGTTTCTAATTGTCAGAGTCATTGGTTCTTGCCATGACTATGAGATTCAAGGGCAGCTGCTCTAGCTCACTATAAAGTATTTTGAGTTTGCTGCCTCACAGATTTGAGCTTGCTGCCACTAACACCTCTGCAAGGAGCCCTATGAAGGACCCTTGCCTGCCTTTGCTTTACATTTATGACTCTCCTGTCACCTCTGAAATTCTGCTCTTAGTGTTTCCCAATTAAAACAATTTTTAGCTACTTAATTCTTATCCCACCTACGTGTTTTCCATCCCTTATCTTCTTGCCATCTCACCATCTTTCTACTGCCTCCTCCCAAGCATCCATGACCTGTGTATTTCACAGAAACCCACTTCTGACACCAATTAATGTCACAACCTAAAGGGTTACCCAGCCTGTGGGTATGTAGAGAGTCACAAACATGGGTTTGCAGGATTCTGTAATACACAGTGCATCCTCTAGCTTTCTCTGCTTTACTACAGATCACCATGAATCACTACAAGCAAGTATACCTATGATTAATAAAGTGAATACATGTATATCAAGTTATTACACATTATTATCAGCAATCAATAGCATCATATCATCAATCAAGTATATACATAATATTTCAGGTTACTACAAACTCATCACTAATAAAGCAAACATCAATAATATAACAGCAAATATCCTTATGGTAGGTTACTTATATGCATATAAAGGTATGTTCATAATATTACCAGTACCGAGTGCATCACACTGATCCCAGAAGTGGGATCAAATCAAATCAGCCCCAGAACTGGGCTCAGAATGGGACCAATAAAATACCAGACATAGACACACTTCAGAGATGATCCACATCACGGAGATGGGGGTCAACCAGGCATCTCTGGCGATGGCCTAATAACTTGTCCAGGAGACATCTCACAGAAAAGTTCGAGCAAGCAGTTCAACCTGCTTAGAAAGAGGAAAAGTACGTGCAGCATGGGAAATTCACAGAGACAGAGGCTTCGTTTTGTGTCAAAAATAACTCATTTTTATATCACAGAGATGTCAATGGGCGTAGGACACCACCACCTGGAGCAGCCAGTAGAGGCAGCTGATTTCTGTTTTTCACTTGGGTCAGCCAATAGATGATGACGTTTTCCATTCTCTCAGACCAATTCTTGTTTTTCCAGACTGTTTTCCTGTTCTTGCAGCTGGAGCAGCCAATGGCAGTTACCAGTTCTTACTTTCTCAGGGTGTTTTCCCCTTTTGCCAGACTATCTTTCACCTTTCCAGATGATAAATTGCTGTTACAGTCATTTGTTGTTGCACTTGTCGATGGTATCCCAGATACTGTCTCTGTTCAAAGATACCAGCTGTGCTGCTCAAGGATGCTTCTGGTTCCCAGGCCTCTCTCCCAGGCTGGCAGGCACTGTCTCTGTTGGTATTGCAGCAGACATCTTCCTCTGCTTAGTATTTTTCCCCTTATAAACAGGTTGCCTTCGTGGCTGTTCACATCAAGGAAGAAACTTGCATTTCTGAGAGAAGTCTGAAACTTGCAGTGTAATTTGAATTGGCCAGCTCTACACCTTGAAGCTGATTGTGAAACTTTCCTAAGAAATTTTTGCAGTATTGTCTCTGTTATAATAGAACTTGAAACCCAAATTTTCCTGGGTTCAGAGCTGAGCTGGGACAGCAGAAGGGGGAGAAACACCAATTTCCAGAGTTGTCCTCTGGTAGCCTGGCTCCTATGCTAGGACATCCAACACCTAGGTTTTCTTTATTGTTCCTGAAACATCAGGCTTAGATTAAAGACCAGAACCCAGATGTGGCTGCCCTCACTGTATAAAAACATATTAATGCTTTTATATATATAAAAGTAAAAAAAACCTGGTGAGCGCTTGATTTGCACTTCTTGTCTTGCATGCAGCCCTTCAGGCTGGGCAGAAAACATCAGAGGTGGTAAGCTTAGCATCACTCCTCACTCAGCAACTTAAATAAACACTGAGGTGTAACGCAGTGAATAAACATTGTCCTGACCACGATTGTTCTCAGAGCTGTGATGCCTACTGCCTTCAAGCCTCAGCTTATTTTGGGATATTGTTACCAATTCCAAAATCTCAGAGAAGCGTCTGTATAACTGTAACTACTCAAGTTTTTAACATCTGCATTTTGCATGTTGCATAAGTCATCATGACCTGCAAGTCATTTCCAAGAGTTTTCAAGGCTACATGCACATGTATGTGAAGGAAAAACAGGTGGTAGTCATGGATTTCCAAAATGTGCTCACAACACAGCTGCTAGCAGAAGCCATATAAAAATTTACCTTGATGTGAAGTTCTGTGTCTGTCTTCCCATGATTTTCTATTTCTCATTTTAGGATTTTCCTTTCTGTTATTTTGATTTTGGTGATGAACTGCAGTAACCACAGTCACTCTCTGCCTACTACTAACATGAGCATTAGGGTTTTGAGTACGTATGTCCACAGAAAGGCACGAATGAGAATATTACATATATTCTTGCCTGGTTGTAAAACATACCTTTGGCAGCACGGCACAAAACTCCAAGTCTTAAGTGAAACAAAACAACCCTCTCACTATTTCATCCCTTACGTTTTCCTAGACCTGTTCTCTGGAGAAGACAAAAGAAGATATAATTGAAGGTCAGAGATGGGCAACTGCTGCTGCAAGAAGACTACAGCCCTGGCCAGCGTACTAGGGGACACGCACCGCAGTTGTGTGGCAGGTAGGATATAATGGCAGGACTATTGGCCTCGTGTCTTGCTGCTGTCAGGTACAAGAGAAACACTGAGCAATGCCACTTCAAACAAAACCAAACCAACAGATGCCTACAGGACACAAACAGACCATCTGGAGTATCTCAGCATGCTCACACTGTGCCAGCCGGGACGACAAGCCTGGACAGGAAGCAATCACCAGGCATCACGACCCCCCTGTTTTCACAAATGGTGCTTCATTGCAGGTCCCATCTTCTGCCAAAGTGATGCCAACCATGGCTGAAAAGATACATTTGGTGCTGGTTACATCATCCATAACCATAAGCCAGACCTGCTTCCAGTGTGTCTGTCCTCCAGCAATTCTCCCTGGCACCGTCACCAGGAACCCCAGTTACGGGACAGGATCCCAGTGAAGGCAGGTGCTTTGGCCAACGTAAGGCAACTTGGCAGCTGTACCCCTGAAGCGAAAAGCAGGCTCTGTTACAGGCAACAAGGTAGCCTGCATTGGAATTACAGTGTGGTGCCTAGCAAAAAATAAACTATCAGCTAGGGGACTATTTTTCTAATTTAATTTCTTTTGACTTAGACTTCCACAGAACAGACCTGTTTCAAACGCTTTTGCCCTTACCTTTCTGATGTAAAGCAGCTCACTGAGTAATCACAGGGATGTACTGTAGCCAGATAACTCTGGATGTGCCCTGAGTCAGAAAAAACATACAGCTCCTCTCACTGAAGAGGTAGTTACCATGTTTGCATTCAGCAGCCCCTGCAAACAAAAGTTGGTTTAACTAATATGAATCACACTAACACCTCTTCCTACTCTGAATACTCCTGGAGGAGTCAGACATATCATAGCAAATGTTGCCCTGAAGATAAAATATCCTAACATGTGCTAGCAAAAACAGATGAAGAAGCCAGCTATTAACAACTAAGAACTGAGAGAGCATTTTCAATATAATGTCCTGGTTTAAGATTAGCATGAATAACAATTCCAATGCTGGCGTTGCTCTACAATCTCAAACCAGGCAACCGTGCTCAAAATCACTGATTTTTGAACAAATTCAACACAGTCTTAGCTTGACTATCCCAACATTACTCCACTACACTGGCGGGCTCCTATTCTGACTTATCAAATTCTCCCTGAGCGCTGCACTGAAGGGCTCCAGGTGTCATTCCAGGTAGGAATGTATCTCACAAAGCAAACATGCATTGTGTTATTAATGAAGAAATACGGAATAAGTCTTCAGTGACTGGCAGAAAGCAGGAAGAAACACGCAGCATGGGTCTCATGACAGGGCTTGGTCTTCTGCTATCATCTTAATACCACCCAGCATGTGAACAACAAGCTTCCTGATAAGCAGATCCAGCACCTTATGGAGGTGCTGGATGTAGGCAAGGGCCATCCTATGGCAGCAAGAAGACTCAGTAGCTTCCTCCTCTGCCACGGACATCTCAACTTCTATAATCCTACCTGTGCTCTTCAATTCCTCTTTAACAGCTTTTTTGCTCTTAAACCCTGGATGCTGACATCTTTACTTCTACCAAAAACTGCTCAAAGAAGAAAAACTTCAAATTTAGAGTTTGGACAGAAATCGTTCCTTGGCTCATGTGCACCCATTTAAATTCTAATCTAAAGAGGATTATAAATATTTCATCACATGTCTTGTTGGTAGTGTTGCGGCTCAAGCTTAGCACTATTAAACACTGCTTTCTCACACCGCAGGTCTGTTATAAATTTCCCAAAGTCAGAAGTAGTTCCTGTAAGTGAAGCAAAGGGTGAAGAAATGTCCCCATGCATGCTTTAGTGCCTGATGAGACAGCAGTTGTAAATACCATGGTAGAGGCATTTTCAATACACAGAAAGAATCTCTAACCCAGGACACCTCAGAAAAACATCCAGCACTGCTACATAAAACAGCAGCAGGGGAGAAGAGTTTTCGGGTTAAATAACACTTACCTGGCCACTCACTTGCCAGTGAAGGCTAAGCCTCCCCACTCACACTTCATGATCTGCAAGCTCACACAGTCTTAAGAGCTCAGAAACAAGTCCAGGATGAATCTGTGCCTCCAACAGGAATAGGAAAAAAAGCAGTGCTGGGTAAGAAACACTTCCCAAATTCAAGAAAGAAGTAAGAAGGAAGATAAGTGAGTTGGAGATTCCTGGGACAGCTGGAGTCCGGAAATTTTTGCTTCAGCTTTAAAGGAGACAGTACGGGCTGCAGGATCTACAGATACGTGTCAGCCTTACTACGAGCCAACATTTCAAGACCTTGTCATCTTATCTAACATTATATGGTATTTCATATGACAATTGCATCTTTTTACCTTCCACGTCAGATTCACTCTAAACATGCAGAAGCAGGCAGAAGAAAACACTGCGGTTGTGCTTCCCACACTGCATTTGTTCAACTGCTGCTTACTGGCTGCTCATCTACAGGGCAGGGAACTCACAACTCACAAACCAACAACCACCAAACTCAATTTTAAAGAGATTATAAAACCAGCTACATGGCACAGCAAGATTTCAGTAATGATTTTCTGAACAATTATTCACAACTGAGATGTATCCCATCGCTCACAGCTACAAAGCCTAGGTCAGACACCATTCTAACACTGAACCATCAAGAATGGACAGTAACTTGCAATAGGGGAATGATACCAAATTATCAACACTCCTAACAGGAGCAGCAAAACCATGGTGGGTAAGACCAAACAGCATTCTCTGACTCCAGTATATCACTTGGCCTGAAAAAAATAAGTGTTTGTTGTCGGTCCCAAATGATTTGATGTCATCTTGGCAGTGTTTTCCAAGCATTCTTTTTTTTGCCTGATATCTGTCTGTCCTGAGTCAGACTCAAAACTGCGCTGCTGCATTTACAGATCTGAAAAGTCACCCATAGCCACCCACATCTTCCATATTGTGTGCACATGTCTTAAAGAAAAGCACATTTTAAATAAAAGACTGTGCCCTCCTCTCCTGGTTTCACCTGGCTACAGGCACCTACATTGGCTGAAGTCAGCTCTTTCTCTATAGCCATTAGCTGTATCTAGCAGCTTTTATAACCTTTGAACAGAAAAGCTACTGCCACACAGAACAAGCCTTGCAAGAACACATTTTGACCCCACAAAGTATTTAAAAAATATTAGTTAAAACTACCTTATAAGCCTTTTAAAACTTTTCTGCACAACTCTGCCTATATGTGTTTAGTCTATTTTAACCACCTCTCCAGAGGATAAGGCCTTCAAGCCTTCTTCCTTCACTTCTTTTTTGGAACAAATTCCAAAAACATGTCATTATTTTAACATGCATCAGTCCAGTCATGGACTATACTAAGCGTATCTCCTGGTCATCTTTGCTTTCCTGGTGTTTTGTACAAGCCATATTCAAAAGTCCTTGGATTACTGACAAGCTATATGAAATCCAATTGTTTTAGTGGTTATTAAATAACTCCATTGCACTCCACAGGCTTGCTCATGCCATGCAAAGTAAGAAAGAGTTACTGTATTTTTGTGTGTGATATTAAATCAAGAATGGTTTTGATATAGTATTCAAGGCACTGTTGCTAAAAGCCAGTGATGGCAGCTCAGGCTACCTTGCTACATACGCATATGAAATTCTTGGGAATGAGTTCTGCAGGAGAGAACTGCAAGAAAAAGAGGAAAGAAAATAAGTTTCCAAGGGCAAAATTGGGGAGGTGGAACAAACCTGCAAAGGGAAGTACAGCATCCTGCACAGAAATAATTTCGACAGGAGGTGGAATTTGAGATATAATTATTATAAACTTAAAAAATTTACAATAAGAAAACCAAGACAGCATTCATTAACATTTGGAAAAAAATTACTGGATAGCAAGCTCTAAGCCACAGAAGATTCAAACATTTTCATGAACATCACCAAACTAGCAATTTAAAGTTTGGCATATGAATTATCAATTTTATACGCTGAGTAGAAACCTACCAATGGCCCAAAGGGTTGGTTAGAAAAGGCTCCACCGAGTCAGTATGCATGTGGGATAACCCAGAAACAGGAATATCTCAATTCTTACAGCAAAAAGGAGAATAAATCCTGTGAGGAGCGATTGAAGGAGCTGGGACTGTTTAGTGTGAGGAGGAGAAGGCTGAGGGGAGACCTCATCACTCTCTACAACTACCTGAAAGGACATTGTAGAGAGGTTGGTGCTGGTCTCTTCTCACAGGTGATTAGTGACAGAACAAGAGGGAATGGCTTGAAACTGCAACAGGGGAGGTTCACACTGGACATTAGGAAAAAACTTTTCACAGAAAGAGTGGTCAGAGAGTGGAATAGGCTGCCCAGGGAGGTGGTGGAGTCACCACCCCTGGATGTGTTTAAGGGTCATTTAGATGAGATGTTGGGGGATCTGGTGTAGGGGAGAACTTTGTAGAGTAGGGCTGAGGGTTGGACTTGATGATCCCAAGGGTCTTTTCCAACCTGAATGATTCTGTGATTCTGTAATTCAAATAAGCTTTCATGTGAAAGCTCAAAACCTATGAGAAGCCAGTACAGCTACAACTGTTAGTTGAAATGTATAAATCAACTACATATGGAATTGTTTTAATTGTATTCAGATTCACAGTCGCATCTAAATAAAATCAGATGTACAGTCAAGTCCTCCTCTTGCATCACAGCATTAATTCTTAATTTTAAGGTAGACTACTAGAGGGCAGATGTGGTAAGACCAGTCAGTCCTGGCATTCAACCGACTGCAGCAACTGTAGGGAAACGAGGGCAAACACTGCAGCCTGTGGGACAGGGCTGAGTTTTGTCACATTGCTGCCTGTTTCTTATCTCAGAAACCATGCTGGCATCCTTTATGAACCTGTGTGAAGTAAAGGCACCCGTAACCCTGTAACAAGGATTTTTTTGACATCCATTTGGTCCGACATCTGAGAACCTTCCCCTGCCTTAGCGAGAGCAGCTGCTGCAGTGAAGCATGACTAATCCTTGTTATTAGGATGCCACCCCACCTCAGAGCAGCTCTGACAGCAAGGGCTGCTCCAGCAAAGACAAATAAAAAGCAAAATATGCAGGGTGACAGCAGCAGGAGAAAGTAAACTAGATCTAAAGTACTGGAGAAAAATTGGAAATCAGCTTGCAAAGTGAATGAGCTTGTGTCTTCTGAGCCACAGCTATAACATGCATTGTGTGAAGCTATGCTGACATGGGAACAGAAGAGCGACACCTCTAATGTAAAACACAAAGCTACAGAAGTAAAATGCCTCTTACAGAAGTGGATGATGGTGGGAGCTCTTTAAAATCAGGACAAGAGGAAAACCCCAGGCCACCTCCTCCTTTTGTTGTAGATAGAAAGACCCGTTGAAGCATTCTATAAATATGAGACTAACTAACGTGAAAAATGTAGCACCTTTATGCGTCTTGGAGAGCTTGGCGGGGTGAGGTATGTTTGTGAATTATTGCTGTTTCTTGGTGGTGCAGTATCTGCTATAAATAAAACCACAAGCTGTAGGAGGTAGCGTAAACAAAAGCACTCACATCCTCATGACTAAACCACAGCCCTCACCAAAAAGCAATTCTGTGACCACAGGAGAGAAACTGCCGTGTCTCTCTTCTGTGTGTTTAAATGAGAATCTTTGCTACATGCCTACTGTGTCAGGAAAAAGATTTATGGAGGCCTAGAACGTTCAAAAAGTCTCTTAGAAAGCTAATGGCACATCTGTGGTTTCAGGAAATTCCAAGCATGGTGAAGGCAAACCACACCATGAATATTTAGTGTCTGTGCATCCTGTCTGTTGCCACTTTTTGGACCATAACCCTTTTTTTGTCTTTGCCTGCACCAGACAGAACTTTCTCATCCTTGGGAGAGCTGTTGGTGCTCATTCAGTGCCTCACCGAAAAGATGATCAAATGGCTGAAAAGGACAGGTAGCAGGGATGAACTTTATCTGTAATGAAAGGCGTGCTTCATCTACATTTGAGAAGGGCAGTGAAACAATCCACTGTTTTCCAGTCTCCAACCCTGGACAAGCAGATACATTGAATGCTGGTCAAATAAAGACTCAGATGCATATAATTTACACGCTGTGGTGCTAAACTGCTCCTTCCTTGTGCCGTCAGAAGCGAGGCCAGGCAAACTCACTCTCAGTGCAGTAGAGTGAGGCGAGACAGACGTTGTTGACCCTAACGCTACCTCTCAGCACACCTAATCTGCTCAGGCACAGGGTCTCACTGTCACAGCTTCAAATATACAAAAGACAGCCATGCAACCGCTGTGTTGGTTCTCTGCTTTGTTCCAGATGGAGAAATTCTTTTCTCATGTTCTAAAAAAGCTTCCAGACTTACACCCCAAGCCTAGGACATCACCATGCGCAAAGTAAAAAGCTTGTTTCAAAGAAACAGTAAACTCATGCTTTCAGTGATGGCAAATTGTCAGAAGTATTGCAAATCAGAGAGGTAAAGTCCGGGTGCAAAGTCCATTCTGGCAGTTCTGCAGGAGCTGTGGCTCCTCTGCTTCACACTCAGCCCACAGGGACTGACGGAATGATACAGATGGCCCTGCCATCTCGGAGAAAAATTCAACATAATAATCAAAAGTCAACACTTTTCACAAGATATTCCAATTAAACAAATAAAATAAAGTCTGCCATTGAAAATCCATGCTTCTCCACAAAACAACTGAAAAATTTTCACCAAGCCCTTAGTGGATTCACTAAGGAGGAATTCATGCATGGGTCTACACTGATCCTAAAAATATAGACCTGTGGATGAACAGAGACTGCTGCGTGGAAAAGATTTCTATATAGACTGCTTTAATTAGCATGAAGTTTAGTTAAACTAGGGTAACCCCACACATATAATTCCTTTTATGCCTCTGTAAAACTTAATCTGATTTAGATTTAGTCACTTCCAGACCTACATAAGCTAACCTGGGAAAAAGGCAGTCAAACCAGAATAAGAATGCTCACGTTGAGAATCAAGCCACTTTATTAAAAGGAAATTAAATTTAGACCTTATCATATAGCAGGAAAATCTCTTTCTCTGGGCAAATTCATAAGGAGGGTCTTGGCACAGATTTGCTCTCAGGGGAAACTAAAGCAGATCTTTGGCTAGAGACTGTGAGGTGCTCAGCATCCTGAATTCCCACGGATTCCCTTGATCAGGGCTTTGATAACAGAAACAAAATATGAGGATTGGTGTAAACCAGAACATTGCTTTGTGTGATGTAACAAGATAGGGAGCTTTGAGAACAGTGATGCATTTGTCACATTTATCTCTCCGTTTAACAAAGCTCCCTGTGAACCACTGTGCATTATTCATCAGGTCTGCAGCAGCGCTGTGGATGCTGTTCACAGTTCTGCGATTGTGTTACGTCTGAAACACACCCACCTCGCACCGGCAAGGCCTTCGAGAATATCCCGTTCTTGGGTGGGAGGTTTGAACCAAGCAAGTGTTGGGGTCTTTTTTTAATGAATAGTTTATTCACCGAAAAAAAAATATCAGCTGAGTGGTAACTGCGAATTTGACATAAATCTACCGGGTAGCTTTGAACCTGTTTTCAAGTGAGGGAGAGAGAGGAGGATGTTGTTATTTCAGCATTTTGAAAATAAGATGTTTCAATTCTTCAAGCCAGATTTACACCAACAGTGGTTATGGACGTTAAGGTGGCAATTAGCCAATACTATAAGAAAAGTTAGAAAGGTAACGGAGCATTCTTTCATGGAGTTTGCAATGTTCTGGTATATAGTGCTGATATATGTGTGTATGAATTAACTTTACTTTTATTTCTGGATGGAAACATAGTTTCTTACAAAGCCTAAGTGATATAGGAAAAACAACCATTCCATTCATGTTATGTTGCATTTAAAAGGGAAAACTTAACATTCTCTCATAAAATGTTGATGGAAACCAGAATCTAAGCTGCTTTTTACAGCTATATATGTTTAATATCTAAAGTGATGGTGGAAGTCTTCCTTCAGGCTAAATATTCCCCTTTAAAAGAGCCATCGTTAGGCTTTTTTCGCAACACTGATTTTCAGCCTTGCATCCTGCATGGCTAACACCTACTTTGGACCTCATAGGATGCTGCAGATCTGCAACTTGTCCTGAAATTATCAGGGATTCAGCTACATGAAAGACTGAAACCTAACGAATCTAACTGACCACAATTAGCCTTTTGTGGGTCGCCGTGCCCTTCAACTTCAAACACATACAAGGGTCATTCATTGGAGGGATACTGAGTGAACATTGAATCCACTCTTTGCACAGAACAGTAAAACTATTCCTTTAATATGCATTTATTCTTGGGGTTTTTTTACAAGAACCTTTATTGCTCACAGTGCCAAAATAATTAGAAAAAAAAAAAAATGAGGGCACTGTCAACTTAGAAACCTTTAACAGTAGAAGTCAAATGAGAAAATTTGTTTCACAGACTGATTCTGCTTCTTTTGAAATGAAGGAAAAATGTTCAGGTTTTTTTACAAAGTTTGCATGTTCATTAAATCAACCAAATCTTTTCAGATAAGCTTTGTGCAGTTTATATTATAAAATATAAATATTGAACAAGCAAAAACGCCACTTTTTTTTTTTTTTTTCCATTAAAGAGATATGCCCCTCTTCCAGGCAGACTCTGAAGACATACAGGTGTATTTCCACTGGGACTCCAACCCCTCAGATGTCCTAGGGCAAGTCTTAGCTCAGGCACTACTGACTTTTCTGCAATAGCACTGGCACAGCCAGAGCCTGCTCATAATCCAGTGAGTCAAATCACACGCACTGACATCAATCACCAGTGCAGCAACCCTAGTTACTGAAATCTTTAGTGGAAACAAGTCTGGAACGCATGTTAAAATGTAACTGCTGATCGATGCGTGGCATATAAATGGCTTACAAGAAAACTACATACCTAAAATTTCTCATGCTGTTATTTTAAGTTGAATTTTGAGTTCATATTCAGCAGCTCACTGGGCACAAGTTCGTTTCCTCCATATGATTACCAAAGTGATCTGTGTTGTTTGTATGTGAGACCTTGAAGTAGCTCTGTTATCCTCACAGTATTCACAAAACGCTACACACTGTCACCCTTGTCACAGGGTAGCTAAGAAGGCAATGTCCAATATCCAGACCCTCACTGCAGAAGTCAGACAGCAAAGGTGTCACCACAGAGATAAATACAGTCTACGGTACATTCTCACTATAATCACACACCCATGTCACTGTGCACGCTTATTCTCATCATGTGTTGTTTTTACTGTAGATCAACCTTTCGTATTTGATGTACTCTTAACATTTCCACACTGTTTTCACAGTAGCTGTTGTAACTATGGACAGATGTCCCCCCAAAAAACAAAATAATTAACCCAGCAATTAGCAACTCAAAAAATGTCCTGCTCTGCTCAAAGGAATGGTTGGTTGAGAACTGTCCCTGAGAAATTCAGCTCTGTAAGGGGTTTTTCCTCAGACAAGCATGGGATAATATGCCTTTTGCCTTGGAGTACTCCCTTGACCCCACAGCTACTACAGGGGAGGTATGCTCTACGTGAAAATGTATTGCATTAATGTAACAACCTCTGTATCCACAAATATGCATGGTTTTAGTGTGGGGTTTTTTTTAATACAGTACCCATTCTCCCATGGGAAGCTAGAGTATAAACGACTGGAGAAATCCCAGACACTTATCGAACACTTAAAAGGCAAGAACACACCTGTCTTGAATAGGTCCTTAGTGAATGGACAGGAAACTATCCATTTGTACTGCCTGCTCTGTGTACTTTTTCTTGTGCCTCAGGACATATTCGCCAGGACATCTCCTCTTCTGAGTACCCAACTGATGCAGTTTCCTGGGACAGAAAGGGTGGGGAGAGCTTTCCAGAAACCTCCTTGTGGTGGATTGACCCTGGCTGTACACCAGGTACCCACAAAAGCTGCTCTATCACTCCTCTCCTCAGCTGGACAGGAGAGAGAAAATATAATGAAAGGGTCGAGATAAGGACAGGGAGATCACCCAGCAATTACCGTCACCAGCAAAACAGACTTGACCTGGGGAAATTAATTTATTGCCAATCAAAATCAGAGTAGGATAATGAGAAATAAAAACAAATCTTAAAACACTTTCCCCCACCCCTTCCTTCTTCCCAGGCTCAACTTCACTCCTGATTTTCCCTCCCTCCATGCAGCGCAGGGGAACAGGGGATGGGGGTTGTGGTCAGTTCATGACCCATTGTCTCTGCTGCTCCTTCCTCCTCAGGGGCAGGACTCCTCATACTCCTCCCCTGCTCCAGCGTGGGGTCCCTTCCACAGGAGACAGTCCTCCATGAACTTCTCCAACATGAGACCTTCCCACAGACTGTAGCTCTTCACGAACTGCTCCAGCGTGGGTCCCCCGCGGGGTCACAAGTGCTGCCAGCAAACCTGCTCCAGCGTGGGCTCCTCTCTCCACGGGGCCACAGGTCCTGCCAGGAGTCTGCTCAGTGCGGGCTTCCCACAGGGTCACAGCCTCCTTCGGGCACCCACCTGCTCCAGCATGGGGTCCCCCCCAGGCTGCAGGTGGGCATCTGCTCTCCTGTTAACCTCCATGGGTGCAGGGCACAGCCTGCCTTCTCACCACAGGCTGCAGGAGAATCTCTGCTCTGGCGCCTGGAGCACGTCCTCCCCCTCCTTCACTGACCTTGGTGTCTGCAGAGTTGTTTCTCTCACATATTCTCACTCCTTTCTCCCAGCTGCTGCTTTGCAGTACTTTTAACCCTTTCTTAAATGTTATCACAGAGGTGTTACCAACATCGCTGATGGGCTCAGCCTTGGCCGGTGGTGGGTCCATCTTGGAGCCTGCTGGAACTGGCTCTATCAAAGACGGGGGAAGTTTCTGGCATCTTCTCACAGAAGCCACTTCTGTAGCCTCCCAGCTACCAAAATCTTGCCATGCAAACCCAATACACTTCTTTAACTCAAGTTTCTCATTACATTTTCTACAGCTTCCTAAACCCACTCTGCTTCCAAAAGACCACTGGCAGGATGATATCAACAGGTTGATTTAATAATAATGATAGCAGTTAGTTGTTTCTGGCATGGAGGAGAGATCTGATATGTATAATGTGTTTGAAAAACAGAGGGATCCCTCCCAGCATACACACCTCATTCTGAGCTTGCAAAGTGTCTAGAATGGGCAAACTCAGAGACTTCTTCACCAACACATGTAAGGGTCCTTCAGAGTATAGTGTATTCCCTCACTAGGCTGTGCACATCGACACCAGCAACATTAGCGTAGAGTTCAGGCACCACTAGCTCAGGCACCTGCAGAACTGCATGGTCATTGCTGGTCTTTACAGCTGTTTGTAGGGACCGGATCAGGTCTGCTGGAGAAGGCCGGTGAGCTGCGTTCCACTGCCAGCAGGACTTCATGATGCCATACCTGTAAGGTGGAGAAGTAGGGAAACACTGGGAATGAGAAGCACCAACACAAAGTTTTACTACAGTCAAGTCATCTCATATTTAAAATGACTAGAGACCTCCTCTTTTTCTTCTTCGTATAAAATTCTTTCAATGACCCTCTGAAATTTGCAACCACATAATAATATGTGGGGACAAAGGCTTGCAGTTGTTCACCAGGATGTCAACCATATGGGAAAAGGGAAAAAGACTGGTATTCCCTTTTGAAACAGCATTATGGAAGAAAAAGCCTCTGAATATTAAAAGAAATTATGTCTTCACAAAAGGAAATAAAATGCCTTAGATATTCCCTGTGGATGCTTTGTTCACTTCAGGGAGAATCCCACAACTTAGAGGAGAAAGATTACTCCAAAATAGTCCTGCATCTTGCAGGAAAGCAGTGGAGCAACAAAATGCAAGAGCAGACAAGGAAACAGAAACAAGAGCCATTTTCAAAAGCAGGAAAAAAGGTTTTGGCAATCAAGGTTTCATGTAGCAGAATCCAGTAAGGAGATGTGGCAGATATGTGAGAACAAGTCTCCTCAGATAACAGGTTACTGTTTTGTATAGTCTAGACTTAAGAGATCTTCTGTAAGATCTAGTTTTGTATGTCTCACTTCCATTTCACTCTGCAGATCTCAATTGTCCATAAAGCAAGTGGCTTACATGGCTTGCTGGCAGCTTGAGGGCTGCTTCATAATGTTCTGTCTCTGCAGGTATGATAAAATGTCAGAAGGTGGCACCTCAGGATATGGTGGAGCACCTGGAAGGGCAAAAGGAATAACAATAGAAAAACTATAAGGTAATGGTTGCAGATAGCAGCTTCTGTGTAAGTCCCTACCAAAATCCTTTTTTTCCTACCACAATTCACACTGACAGAAAGTCTAAAAGGAATTTTCAGACTTTGCAAGTTGGAAAAAACAGGTTGTTTCTTTAAATGGCCCAACTTTACATTCTAGTATTTGAGATTTTTGTGTCTTGTTAATTTGCTGCTTCCTTACATATTTTTTCATTGTCATTAAATCTTCTTACCTAATGTAATCATTTCATACAGTAGAATTCCAAAAGACCATCTGCAAGAAAAGAAAACAAAGTGATGTTAACTTTCCATTCTAGCTAGCTAGCTTAAATACATGAAAACAACTAGGCATGACGTGCAGAAATGAGAAGGTATGAGCTGTAAAGTGAAGCATTATGCTGAGACTAGATAGGCCTTACTGTGAACTTCCAGACATTAAATGATACATAAAGGAGTGAAAGAGATAGGCCTGACAGATAAACTTCTAGTCCAAAAATCAAATCATACATGTCTGCCTTGATGCTGGGGGGTTTCTTCAGGAGCCGCTCTGGTGCCTGCCACTTGACTGGCACAATCTGTGTGACTGAGTTGGCACCGTATGTGTGAGTTTCATAGGCCAGATCCAGACCACAGAGTTTAGCAGTGAAGTTGTGATGAAGGAGGACATTCCTGGCAGCAATGTCACCATGGAACAACTTCTTCTCTTCAAGGTAAGCCTGGAAAGTTGGAGAAGAAAGAGGCCGTGATAATTTTAAAAGGAATTTTAATTGATATAAATTTTCACTTAGTTTATGCCTGTCTTTCACGCTGCGGAATAGAGGCGTACGCTCACCAAAATAATGCAAGCATCTTTGGCTCAGTTTTAACAAAGCATATCCTTAGTGCTTAGGCCAGGAAGACTCAGGGCACCATCTAGACTTGTGTTGCAATCAAGCAAGAAAGAAAAAATAGAGCAAATGAGAGCAGACTTACCAGAGCTGCTGCAACCTGCTGTCCAACTTCATATACTTGCCTCTCAGTGAGGTCATAGGGAATACCATCCATTGTCATAATATCCTAGAGACAAAAGAGCAGACCTTGGTTCAAACAAATGCCATAGCTGTAGGGTACTGGGGAATGTTTCCTTCTAATCTAATAAAATGAGTACTTTATGCTCCCCCAGCTATTTTCACAATTGGTCATAAATTGACTGAAATATAAGGGTACATGGGTGGGTGATGGTGATGGATGGATGGTGTGCTGGGTAAGACAAGCACACTAGAGACAACTGGTGGGTAAACTGAAGGGTGGAGAAGAGATTAATAGGATAGAAATGGGCAGAATGACAGTGGAGAATGACAGTCCATACAGATGAATGAAAGATATATTATAAATTAGAATGATGAGTAGAAAAGCACACTTATAACATACAAATGGTTATCTGGTATGAGACTCAGTCCACCTCTCTTACTACCCTGCCTGTAACAGTGACCTTAGCTGGATGCCCAGATGAGAGAAAGAGAATAGGGTAAGCACACAGTGCTTTTCTTGAGTCATTTTCCACTCCCCAACTATTTTCAATTTAAGGACGTTCTGAGATGTTTCTGATTTCAACATGTTCAGTAACCAGTAAGTCTTGTCTTGAGCCCATGTAAAGTTTTGATATCCACAGCAGTGGGTGCCAAGGAACTCCACTAGTCAACTCCCCACTTTGTGAAGAATCACCTCCATTTGTTTGTTTTGAACATGACACTTACTGGCTTTCTTTGCTACCACCTCAACCTTCTGTTGAAGAAGACAGCAAGCAATCTCTCTGTATTTAGTGTTCCAGATGTAGGAGAATGATGGATTTATATATAGTGACATGCCAGAGTTTTGTTTCTACGCCTGTCTTAATAATGCCTGATACTCGGTTTCTTTTTTGGCTTAACATTTTCACCAGACTTCATATTTTCATACTATCAGATACATCATTTCACCCCCCACCAGCAATGGGCAGATACGAGGCCATCATTACATATGCCAAGATTGCTTTTCTACATGTGTGTCATTTCATCTTTAACAATGCTGAATTTCATCTGTTCTTTTTATTGGCCAGTCTCTCAATATTGGAAGACCCTTCTGTGATTCCTCAGGGTCAGCCCTTGCCTTTACTGGCTGGAATCATTGGCAACCATCATCACCTCACTGTCATCCCATTTTCTAGGTTATTGATACATGAAACAAACAGCACCAGGTCTTAGGTTGGTGACCTCCCTCCAGGGCAACTACCAGCCTTTCACTCTTATGCTCTGTTTCCTGTCTCTTAATCAATTAGTTATCATTCAATGACCTTCTCCCTGGTGTAACTGCTCTACTTTCTTAAAAGGATTTGCAATGAGACATTATTTAAAACTTTTTAGAAATTCATGTAGCTGTATCAACTATCACTCTTACCCCAGTGTCTGCTATACCCTTCAAGGAACTCCAATGGTCTGCAAAGTAGGACTTAGCTTTACAAAAGTATGTCAACTTCTCCAAATTATATCATATCACTTGAGATATCCACTAATTCTATTCCAGTTTAGACTTGTGTAGAACTTCTTTGGGGGATGGAAATAGTTTAGACTGATATAGAGGGATGCATGGAAGGATGAAAAGAATCATCTATGACTTATGCACTATGACTTATGGATAGGTATGTACCTAAGGAATTTAAGAAGGTATTCTATCATCACTTCTTTTGTCTCACCTTCCGACATGTCCACAGAAATGTCAACAGGTCACCAAGAGACACATCTTCCATGATCATATAAAGTGGGAGCTGGTCTACACAGCATCCAACCAATTCAACCAGATTCTTATGATGGCCAAGCTTTTGATGGAATTTAATCCTTCCCAGGAAATCCTTTACTTCCTGGGGACTAGCCAGGTCTGAAAGAACAAAAAAACCCAAAATCAAACCAAACTAAACCAAAACAAAACCCACATTAAAACAAACAACCTCCCTTCAAAAAAAAAAAACCAAACCAAATGGAGGCAGCAAAGAACCAAAATGGAGGGTGAGTAGCTTAAAATCAATATGAACAGCAACCTTCTTTAGTCCTACCAAGACACTCCTACCAAAACACCACTCTGACTAGTTAACATGATACTGAACACAGCTTGTTCTTGCCCCGTAATGACTGCAAAGTTCTGCCCAGCATCATGTCTCTGATACAGAGATCTGTACTGAAGCAGGTCCTGGCCACGTGCCTTACCTTGTAAGGCTTTCAATACCACAGGCTTAGTCTTCCCAGGGTTCCCAGTTTCCAGCTGTGCTCTGTAAGTGCTCCCATAGCGGCCATGTTTTAGCAGCTGCAAGGTGCCTGCTGAGAGTTTCTCTCGCGGTATCTCCAGTTCTTTCAGAGTCAAGGATGCAGAGTTTAGCAGGCTCTCCACAGATGTCTCACTCAGCTGGATATAGCAGTTCTCTGTCGAGCTGGATTCCTGCTGATTCTTGTCATTCACTGACAAAAGCAAATACACATGATGCATAAAAACAGACAGATGAACTCTTGTAGTCGGTGGCAATGCCCATCCTTCTATCCTCTTTAAGTTTTGCTCCATACTGTTTTGGAAATCAGGACAAAGTAAGGAACTGTTATGGTATGTGACTTATCCTGGCTCTTGAAGAGGAGAAGGGATTTATCTCCCACTGTATTTGATGAAAAGGCAGAGTGAGTCTGGAGATCTCTACTATATTTAACTATGTAAACTTTCTAGATGATAAGACCCATATGTACTTGATTCCCATGTGCAGAAGCAATGACCATTTTCTTTTATTACCAGCTACCAGTTGTTACGAAAGCGACATGCACAGGGTGTTCCCACAAAGGCCTTATCTTTGTTCTCAATTATTTCCCTTAATATAGGCTGAAGAGGCTTTTTCCTCTACACAACCAAATTCAGTTCGGAACTGGATTTTCATTTCCACACAGCAACATGTGTTTCCAGTACCAACACACCTTTCCCTAACCCCTCACCAGTCCCTGTTCTATTTTCTGTTGTCTCCATAGGAAGTGGGACACAGCAGCTTGAAATTAAATTTCTTAATGACAGTATAGAAAATGGATTAACTAGATGTGATCTACATCGAAACAACTGTCATTCATAATTACCCCAGTGCAGTAGCCTCTAGAAGGCTCTTACATAAACACACTTTCCAGCTCTCAAGTGATGTTACCACAGTATGTTAAACAGCCCATATGGTATGGAGCTTTAGGTTTTCTCAGATCCATCTATGCTACAGATTCCACTACTACTACTGCAAGTGGGGTAAATCAGGGTTCCCAGTTTCTCTAAAGTTCACTGGATTGTTGAATACCCCTCAGGCTCTTCATAAATGCTATTGCTTAACAGCTCTAGCA
Organism: Strix uralensis; assembly: GCF_047716275.1. Lineage (NCBI taxonomy): Eukaryota > Metazoa > Chordata > Aves > Strigiformes > Strigidae > Strix > Strix uralensis. Next base: position 82,635,314 of record NC_133976.1, read on the forward strand.
ATGAGGAAATGGGATTGACTTCCAGCCACTGAAACCAACACTGTTTGAAAGACATTTTTTTACCTTGGTGTCCAGATGATGATGACTGCTCCTGCTTTGCTCGCAAGCCACGACAGTGGAGCCAAAGGATCACAGTTAGCACGATGACAAAAAAACCCACAAGGAGAACGGGGACAACAATCACTTCAGTCTGATATTCACGCACAACTATCATCAGAAAAAGAAAATGGGAAACCAAGGAATAAGCAGCACTGCCTGGTGCACATTCATTCTGTATAACAAAGTAGTAATAACTCATTTCAGTAATTTTCAACCCCCAAAGCATGTGTATCTATCCTCTGCTCCTTGGAACAGCAACTGAACACTGTTAGTGCTGCCACCCTGTTTTTCAGAGGTGCTCAGTATTTAAACTGCATCAAACCAGTGGGACTCCCACACCTAAGGTCACTTATTTAGATGCCTTAATACAGAGGCTAGGAATTGTAGCCATGTGTAAGTATCATCCACCAGTGAAAGAGAACTGGCCCTGGCAGAGGGACAGCAGGGAGATGGGAAGGGCTGGATATTGCTGTGCCATCACAAATGCACACGCAATCACAGCTTCAGCTCCTTCCATTAAAATTATAGGGAGCATTTTAAAGAAAACAGGGCGTAGTCACCTGGTTTGGAGTTTGATCAGAAGACATTGCAATTAACAAGGATGTTGCAGGTAACTAAATCTCTTATGTCCCCAGATTTGAGAGGTGGTGCTATTTCTACATGGACCAAGATCACATTTCAGTTCTCAAAGATGACAGAAAGTCATGAAATCAAAATCTCACAAGACTGGTCCTTAGGGAAGCTGTAGGGGATCTTTAATTACTATATTATATCTCATTCAAAGTAGAAATACTCTAAAATGGCTAAAATTCTGTGAGATAAATCCCACCACAAAGGCTGCATCCCCTTAAAAGTGTCTCCCGAGACACAATGCAGGGAAAGCTCGGTCAAATCCTTCTGTGTGGGCTGGGATGCAGGTGGAGGAGGGGAAAGGGCTTGGCCCACTTTTTAGTAAAGCTGGACTTCCTGCTCAGCATGTGAAAGCTTATTACTTAAAGGAATCTGTGAATCTTACCACATAGCTTGTCATTGCTGTTACATTCCAGTAGCATACGTGTGAACCTTTTTACATGCCCTGCCATGTTCAGTTACAAGCAAGTGGGTCTCCAATCTCTGTCTTCTGCATAGACACAAAGAATATTAATGAAATTTATTAGGAGAAAGGATGATTTATGAAGCAACAAGTGAGCCGAGTATGGAGCTTTCTACCTCTTATGATCAGTGACTGTGTGAAGAAGGAGCACTGGGACTGATACAGGACATCCACTATCAAATCCTACAAATGGTAGACTCATGACCAGAGAGAATTTAAGATTAAGCTTGTTTTACGGTGCTTCACAAGCAGTTGGCTACCCCTAGGCCTAAAGGCTTGCCTATGCACAAGAACTCATAGTCATGAACTTAATTATATTTAAAGAATAGCTAATACAGTTAATACACTTCTAGCTAACACACTTCTTAGATGCCACAATGGCTCAGCTTTTTATCTTCTGGGCCATAACAAATGAACAGATCAGCAGCATGCGTACAAAATGTCTGTCCTTGACTACAGACCCTGCCACAACTCATACTGTTGCTCCACAAAGACAAGGAGAGGAAAAGACATATAATTACAGCTCTCTGGTACCGACTCCTTAACACTGCCGGGTTTATAACTAATCTGAAGCACAACATCTGGAACTTTTCTGCATTTGTAGTTAAAAATCCAGAGCCTGCGCAAGCATGCACTTTTCCAGCTGTAATTTCAGCTAGTACTAATCCCTTAGAGGGTGCAATCATACACCTACAAACCTTCTGATTGTGTAAGTGCGCTGGTCATGTGTACAACCCCGCTCAGACAGGGCTAGATTCACCAGTGCATGCCAGTGTCTTTGGATTGCACCAGGACTGCAGATCAGCTGCAGGCCTCCCAAAACACATCCCTGATGTTGAATTTCAGTTGTTCTGCATTACAGGGGGAGATCACCCAGGAAATTTGTATCCTGGCTTGCATCAGAAATAGCGTGGCCAGCAGGGACAGGGAAGGGATCTTACCCCTGTGCTCGGCCTGGTGAGGCCGCACCTCGATTCCTGTGTTCAGTTTTGGGCCCCTCACTACAAAAAGGACATTGAATGACTCGAGCGTGTCCAGAGAAGGGCAACGAAGCTGGTGCAGGGTCTGGAGCACATGTCGTACGAGGAGCGGCTGAGGGAACTGGGGTTGTTTAGTCTGGAGAAGAGGAGGCTGAGGGGAGACCTCATCGCCCTCTACAACTGCCTGAAAGGAGGGTGCAGAGAGCTGGGAATGAGTCTCTTTAACCAAGTAACAAGTGATAGGACAAGAGGGAATGGCCTCAAGTTGCGCCAGGGAAGGTTTAGACTGGATATTAGGAAGTATTTCTTTCCAGAAGGGGTTGTTAGGCATTGGAATGGGCTGCCCAGGGAGGTGGTGGAGTCCCCATCCCTGGAAGGGTTTAAGAGTAGGGTCGACATAGCGCTGAGGAATATGGTGTAGTTGGGATCTGTTATTGTTGGGTTGATGGTTGGACTGGATGATCTTCAAAGTCTTTTTCAACCTAGACTATTCTGTGATTCTGTAAAATCGGTGTATGTGGTTTTGTTTATGCTCTGGAGGACACAAAAGCATTTTAGAAGATGCCCCACTGCTACACTAAGTATAGTATCTTTACAGAGGACTGAAGTCATAAGCCAGGAACAGACTCTGTGGTGCTGCATTGATTTACATCAGCACAGGAGCTGGACTATTATTTCTAAATTACAAAAATCAGTAGTGATGACTGACAGAAAGGCAAGGCATGTATATTTAGCCACTGTTTCCTATAAACATTGCCAAAAAAGTAAGATTTAACAGCTTCACAAACAGTATCATCTAAAATGTTTTATAGGCATTGGGACTTTTATCCTGCAAGTACTTACTTTATTTTCAGCTATGAGTTCAAGGCAATTAACCTCAATGGCAAATGTTAATGGGATTCTTATTGATATTAATATGGTTTTATAGAAGTTGGTGATGGATGAAACATTGAACAGTTCATTCTCATGCTTAAAAATTAACAGGTGAAATTATGCTTTATCACAACAGAGGCAGCAGAAAGACAAAACCGGACTATATCTGCACTTTAAGGTATCACAGAACATCCGTTTCTTTTTTTATTTCCTTTGATTTTTAATATGCTAGCAAATTCACCTGGTTGCAGGGTGTGGATATAACATGAATGCAGTCAAGGGAGCAATAATACAGGAATAACACCAAGCTTTTCAGGTACGCTCTGAAAGCAAGCACACTAAGTCAACCTCAGCTAACACATACACACACTTATACACAAATACACAGGTATCACCATAAAAGGAACAGCCCTAGCTTCTTTCACTTTCAGATACACACAGATACGAAAGACACATATGAATAGACATGATGGTATCACAGGAAAATAGACTTTAGGACCATTAGCCAGCAATCATGTTGTATAATCTGAGTCATAAACAGTCCAAGCTCCATCTTAACACTAGTTAAAGACTTTGTTTTGTACAGGTGCTCACTAGAAATGCACACTTACATTTATTTAAACGATGTGCATGCACAAGCATATATAAGCACACACATACCAACTTGTACTTACACAGAAACATGCTCATATAGTCACCAAGATCCACGATAAAAAGCACTGACGCAGCAAGCAGGTCTACACTGGTCCCTTGTTTGTAAGACTCCTACCTACTGCCTTATGCACCTCCCATCAGTGATGCCAGAGGGTGGCACCCATGTTTTCTAACGATACTCAGGGCAGAACTATGGGATCCAGAACTAAAAACACTGGCAGCCATTGGTGCTTTATTTGCACTGGCACTCCCATTTGTTGCTGGTGCTTATGGAGCTGCCCAGGCGTTACCACTGGAAAAGTTGGATTAGACAAGTCCATTTACACTCCACGTGTCCATCCTCTTGCAAAACTCAGGAAGCAGGAAAAGAAGTTGCACTTAACAAGATAAGTGCCTTTCAGTGCTGCTTTCCAGACCGAGACCAAATGAATTCTCACACTTAGCTCTTTCTGCAGCTTACTTGTCTAACAGTAACATTATTGCAGTTCCTACATTTCCATCCTCACAAGAGTGGTAACTCAAAAATCCACAGATCTCTTATTATACATTTAATAAATATACTTTGCAGTTACCTGTAGGGGACACATGGAGGTTACATGGAACTAACATCTTCGATGTACAAGTGATACTCACCACATAGCAGAAAGCATATTGGCAGTGCTCAACTACTTATTTTATTATATGAAGACAGTTTTCCAGGACCAAGCCAGCATAAGGGGGACAAAAATACCTTAAGAGGTTCAAAACCTATACCTCACTGGCATTCTGATTTTCCTTGTCTGTGTGTTATGCTGTACCAAGACCAGTGCTGTCTAGATCATGAGCACAGAAGAACATATCCTGTCTTACTTCAATTTAGAATCTGTGCAATTGCAAGTAAACATCAGCTTAGTTATTCCACTGTTTTTCTATTACTCTTTTACATAAACTGAAATCCACTCACTGGAATTAATTTTTATTTTTTGTTTACTTTCAAAACCATATTTGCTTCAACAGTTTGCTCTCCTTGCCTGGCCCTATCTAATCTTTCAGATTATTCTGATTTCCTCCTCCTTCAGTTGAAACTCATTTATTTTTGCTGTTTACACAAAACCTGGAACTTTCCTTTTTCTCTTGGACATGCATCTTTTTTCATCAGGTTCTCTATTGTGCAGCATATCAATGTGACTTAACACCTTACTTAAGAAAACTTGTTGGCAGTGCAATACAAAAGTCAAACATGATAGGTAACAAGCACAGTACTAGGCCACTCTTCCTTCAGAATGCCAAGGCTCAAGGTAAGGGTGGTGTGTTCCCACTCAGTTTCAGACTCCAAGGTTTTCCTGAAAGACACCTTCCCTTTGACAACAGTGACCAGAAAGCAAATGAGCTTTTCTAGAACAAAGCTTCTCAACACAAGGGACTGAATGGGAGCAACAAGGGGCTGTGAAGGTCTTTGTAAATGAGTTTTGAAAAGGTACTTGCTACCCTGACTAGAGCTCAGAAGGAGGGAACAGGGTTTCCACTAAACAGATCTGGAGAGATGTGGGAGCTTTTGCTGTGGCAGAGGGAAATGAATAAATGTGATTCAATGCAGATACCGTGGACACTGCTCAATTTACAATGTTCAATTTACAATGCTCAATTAACAATGTTCAGATACTACACAATTCCAAGCAGACTGCAATAACGATGGCAGCCAAGCCTTTCTTTGACTAATACCTGAATCCAAGGCTCCATGTCCAAGCTAAATATACAGCAAAGGCCATGGTATCTAGAAACAGCAGGAGTGGCTGCCCATAGAAAATGAGAGATACAAGGCAAAACCTTAGCAGAAGCCAACCTACAGTCAACAACATTTGCAAACTGGTACTAGCAGACTACGTGGTGGATGGCATGTGGCGCAGCAGTTTGACAGCTTGGCGACAGTGTCAGGCTAATTAGCCCCCATAGCCACCCTGCACTGACACTTACTGCTTCTCTGTGCATGTTTGCCAACAGGATGAACACTGGGAGAAAAGGTGGTGTTTTGTTTTCAGCCATGTTTGTTGGCCAAACTGTTCTACTGCCCTGGCAATTTAGACAAAGCACAGAGGGCAACTGGGACGGGAATAAGTAGCTAAAAGATGGCAGTTGCAGGCGCTGCTTAAACCAGTCCAGGAGGCCCTAATACTGAATGTGAATATGGTTTTGTGAATGCAGCTGAGCTGAACTAGGTGCTCACCAGTGCTAAAAGAAAGGAGTATCTCTCCTCTCTGCTCTCTTCCCACTCCTTGTTTTGCTTCCAGCTGTGCAATCGATCACATGGTAAAGTGACTCAAACCACCAACCTGGCAGGAAAATTTCACTGTTCTTTTGCCATGGTAATTTCCTGCCATTTTAGTGTGTGATGTTACTTCACCAAGCAATTCAAAAAATGTCAGGGCAGGCCTGAGGAAGTGGCAGGAGCACACATCCAGAAGTAGGAACAGGGAAAATGGAGCTCCTGACACCCAGGGTGGCTAATTCGCCTAAAGCTGTATTGTGAAACCTTCCCTGTGTCAGCACAGATCCACAAGCGCTGTGTGCCAGCATAAGCCCTACTAAGATTTTTCCAGTGCCCTGTCATTCATTCCCACATGTATACTGTCCCCTTAGTGCTAGCACAAGCATTCACATGGCAGTGAATGGACTGGACCAGGAAGGTGATCTGCCCTAAAATAATTAATCCTCTCTCACATTTTATGGACTTAAATTTCTCATCAGGCTCAAATTATGCTATTTAAAGTGGCAGGACATAAGAGTAAAGAAGCCTGAGTGACAAACATTGTGGTGAAAACTGAAAAGCAAGAGAAATATAAAGTCTTATGTGTCCTTGGAATATATGGGGACAGCTTGAGAACTGCATGCAGAGAAACTGCCTTCTGCTTGCTCCTGCCATGTTCATGAAAATAAGATGTTGTACATATGCGTGGTAAATACACAGTTTTGTCAGTGAATATGTCTGACTTGGGAACTAACATCAGTTCCCATCATCAATGCAAATGTGTAAATCCTTGAGTACTGATTATCTATTCTGTCTGAAGAAACAGCTGATTAAATTAACTATATAAGACAAAAAGAAAGGCTAAGACTCATCTGGATCTTCATTAGACTTTTTAAGCTGTGCTATAAGCTGACATGGAATTAATGTAGTTATTTCTCCAGACTTCCTGGCCTGCACACCACTTTATTATAAAAATATTCTTACAGGTGTTTTTCACGCACTAATTGCGAGGATCAACTGTAATTTGACTACAGGCATGTAAAGAATAGCTGAGTAATTACTCACTTCAGTCCAGCATACTGCCTGACTGATAAAAGGCAAAATAAATCATTTAACCATAATGCCTTCTATTTCATTTCTTACAGTGGCAGAACCACACTCCCAAGCTTTTCCAGTCACCATTTCTGTACTGCTTTTATTATTTTCCTCCTCTTTAAAGGGACCTTTGAACATGGACACCAGTAAAGGCTTAGGCAACAGTTATGCACAAGCCCTGGCTGGGCAGCTGAAAGGGAGGGGAGCTACCAGGAACCAAAACGGCAGTGAAACCACAATGTGTGGGCTCAGGTCAGCTGAGCAGTTGTGGACACTGAATGTGAGTGAAGAGGGAGAAGAAAACCACCACGGAAAAGCAAAAAGCAAAACAGATATTTCTTCCCCTGTAATGTCCACCATTTTACTAAAAGCAGCATCCAAAACAAATAAAAAACAAGTCCCATAGGTTTCAAGCCTAAGAACTTGATGCCACTGCAAAAAGCTATGTATTTGTTAGACTACATATCCTGTCTCTTTTGCCTTCAGAAGACCTTAGTGACTACTTCCAATGGCCTGGAAGATCATGACACCTTTGCAAGGTTTCCCTGGCCCATCGAGTCATCTCACCTCTCACTGTAAGGCACCTGCGGGTTACCAAGCACATCTCCAACTGTGCAGAATGGGAAATTCTCACCAGTCAGCCCAGGTTATAACATACCAGAGACACCTCACTTCTGTCCTGAACAGGAATTACTGATAATATCCTGTGGCTTGCTGTCCTGGCTGTAATAATGTCTCAGCTGTAAAGATTTGGTACTCTAACTCACTTTTGCAACAGCTGGTAGCTGTAACACCCTGTAAGAAAATAAAGTGTTTCAAAAAATCACATACAGTGACTCAAGACTTGGACCAAAATTAGAAGCAGTACCTGAACATCAAACCTAGGCTAGCTGCTACTGAAGCATATTAGAGGAGTGAAAGAAAATTAGGCTGACCACTTCTGAAAAGCTAGACCATGGAGAAAACAGCAAATAATGAGGTCCATGCTGCTATCTGAGCAGGTGAATTACTTAGGGCAAACCTGGCTTCTTTTCAAGGGAGCAGAATAAATAGGCAAAGTCAGCAGTCGGTACTGCATTGAGAAATGTGAGTCAGGAGGACTCTGCACTGCTGTGCTTTCATGCTAACAAGGTTAGTCCAAACTGGCACCTTATCAGTGGAGATACGCAAGTTCTCATGGTGCTAAGTTTTGCTTCAACTCAAAAAAATTAATTTATTTGTGCAGCATGAGGAAGTCTGAGTACAGAAGTGTGAAACAGTACAGAAACCGAATGGTGATTAAGACAAAATTTTTTTTTCTAATGCAGACACGGCCTACTATAGTTTCTGAAAATTAACATATATTTGATCACACTCCCCCTGAATTAAGGCCACGAAAAGTAATTACTCACAGCTAATCTGCAAAATAAAAGTTAAAATAATTTTTAGAAAGCGAGGAATACATTAACCTGAAGACATTAGTGAGCAGGCTGTTTGGAATATGAAAAGTCTAGAGACCAAACTATCAACAGCACACTCCAACCTATGACTTTTGTGTAGTCAAAATCACACTCTACTTTTGAAAACGCCAGCCATTCAGTCTCTTTCTCACTGACTGACTTCTGATTTTGCTGGTAACTGCCAGTACTAAGCCTGTATCAAAACCTAGCACAAACTGGATACAGATATTCTGAAAAACTGACAGCAAAAGCTGTGACAGGACATAAGAAGAATGAAGGAGTTTTTCAAAGGACCATGCATACGTGTAGCTCTTGTAAAAAACACTGTGTGATAAAAATACTGCATGATATCACATTGCTGCATAATGGCTTCAGAAATGGAACATGAATCTGCTTTCATAAATGCACAGCCACGAGGAAACTGAGCTGAAGCTGTGTGCACAACTTTAGCTACATAATTTCCCAACTTTTGGATGTTTCGTGGTGCATTTAACATAGATTTTGTTTATAATTTAATCAGTAGCTCATGCACACACACAGAGATACATGCAAACAGGGAAACACGTAGAAAAATCTAGATATCTGCACCACTTTGAATTAGAGTTAGCTTCCTTACAATCAAGCAACACCGATGGAATTCAAATGCTAATTAGTTCTGAATCCAGCCCTAGGCATGTGCTGCTTAACCAAACACTGGACATACTTACACATACATGCATAGCATCGCCCTGCATCGTTTCAGTGAACTGAGACTAATTTTATACGAAACTTATTTCCTTTGTTATTTTCTTCCTCTTTAAAATGTGCCTAGAAGTTATTTCGTTTAAATCAACTTGTGTGTAGAGGACATATCTCTTTGTATTTTTTTTTTCTCAAACCCCAATACCATTATGATCACAGAAATTTATTACTATAAGTAACTTCAATACAAGCAGTAAGTACATGCACAGATGTATACACATACATACACAGAGGTATAGACTTTATGGTACAGCTATACAGCTCGGGTCACATTTATGCTAATAAAAATCTTTTCAAAAAACCTAAATATTCATTAGCTAATCTTCCAGCAGTGTTTTCTCTTACTTACCTGAATTACAGCACTTCTCTTGCCCTGCGGTAGTCTTTTCCTGAAGCTCACCTGCTGCCAGTTCCCAGTTTGTCTGAGGCCACTCCTGATAACGCTGATAGTTACCTTGTGTGGTTGTAATTCTTATGACTAAGTTCCTTCTCACTGATTTTCCTAGCCCCAGTCCTGCCCAGCTTCAATTCTTCTCAGACCTCAAGGTCTTCTCAGCTGTCTCTCCAGGGAGGTCCCTTGCGTGTATGTCCAACACGTGAGCTGACAGGTAGGCACACACTTGTGAAACGGGTCTGCCTGGCTTCCACCAACCGGCTGCTCACCCACTGATGACAGAGACAGACAAAGCAAAGAGTCCTCGGGCAGGGACCTGGATCATAATTTGAAAGACAGGCAAACACAGATCAAGAGGGATAGGCTAATGTGATAAACAGAAACAATACACTTCAGATTGCAGGTTCACATTTAGAAAAAACGGGTTCTTGGAACAGAAAAAACCCCTCAGACTCCAGATGCTGAAAAAGCTTCCTACCAGGAACACAATCTGCAAATGAAGAAAGAGAGAAAAGATTAATAATACCAAAACATGCTACAACAGAGAGCAGCAATGCAGGCTTTTTTCACATTCTGCCTTGCTCATTCGTATCCCTCCTGCTCGGGATTGTCCATTTTCCTGCCCTGCCATCAGCTCTCCCCTGACCTTTACCTCCCACCACTCCAGCCCAGAGCTCCCACACTGCCCTGGCAATGACCCTCACTTACAAAACCCCTTCAAAATCCATCCTGAGCTCCCCAACCAGGTGAGATAATATTCCTGAACTTTCCCTGTGACCTTTAACTGCTATGATGCCCTTGGGGTCACTGCTGTGCTCTGCTGGTGCCCTCAATCCCCAGCAGCTGTGTGGCGTAACCTTCATTGCACCTCAGTTCCTCACCGTTTTAGTTCTGGGGACCTTCTTCCCACCCAACCCCTATATGCAGGTCCCAGCTGTTGGCATGCCCTTCCCTATCACTGAAAAATCTTGTGTTAAGAGTTTTGGATTCCTGATTCCTGGTTATACGAGTTCATACAAGATTATTTGCTTACCTACTTCATGCAAGTGAGAGGCAGTTGCATTACAAGAGGAAACAACGTGAGACCTATCGTTGAGAGGCAAAGTTCATTTCACAATCAACAACACGACACAGGTAGCTTTGGGAAGATGTAGAAGATGATATGATCTCTGCCAAGTGTTTGAGCAAAACTTACCTACTCCTGTTAACACTTTGGTGCTGCACGTATTATTTTGTTGTGGGAAAGTTTTAGCTGCGGTAGAGGCAATAGCTTTAGATACTGAAACACAATAGTTAATTAATCCAGAAGAGAGACTGCATAGCAATATATTTTTACACCATTACACCCTAAACTTCTCTCTGGGATTATTCTTCCAGCTGGCATTTACTGTCCACGTGCACAAAATGGTGAAAACCAGGAGTGGTTTTCTTCACTGCTTGATCTCTCTACAGAGACTGGCAGAAGTGGGCAAAATAGTATTAGTGAAATAACTCTGAGGACTTTAATCCCCTGAGAAACCAGGAGGGGTATCTTCTAGACTGAAAATTATCTTGAGTTAGATCACTACAGCTGCAGAGTCTAGGCTCAGATTGGTTTCAGCTTTCCTCTTATTCTGGTACTAACTTGCATTGACTCTCTGCAGTATTTTCTCCATGAAGGAGCAGGGGATCTGTCCTTTACATCATTCCCCATTAAAAAGTGGCTAAAATGCAAAGGACGGTTCCTCATTTAAACGAGTTCTTTACTGAAATGTGTTACTTTCCACAGGCACCTTCCCCAAGGGCACCTGGGGGAAACTATTCAGATTCCTGTTTAAAAATATGATCATTGAAAATCTTCCTCCTTTTGCTCTTTGTTTCACAGTTTCTACAGCCCCCAACTGTAGAAGAAAGAGTGGGAAAGGCAAAGGGTTAATATTCAAGGCATGCATATGCAAAAAGAGCAACCTGCTGCTTTTAGTTTCCCCAATCTCTCTGCTGTGCTCCCAGTCTGACTGGTTGGAGGAGATATTTTAACCTTTCAGAGTTCAGGCCACAGACTATATAAACTTCCTCACTGATCCACAAGCCCCTCCCCCTGTTTAGTTAAGGAATAGCAGACATTTATTGTCGTGTTTTGTCCTGTGAAAAATAAACTTCTCCTGCTCTATGTCCTGTATTGTGTGCACAACCACAAAGAAAACACTGCATGTTTAAATGCCTCTGCCCTTCTCTGTTTTTAACTTAAGCGAGTATGATTAGCCACACTGAAAGGCAGTAGACTGGCAGTCTTGTTAACAAAAACATCCTCTTTATCTCCAACACAGCGATAGCACACCTAGCAACCATCCAAACCACACGGCAGCTGCTCAGTAGCCTCAAGATGTGTTTCTGGGCCTAAGCAGCAATTCAACCACAAACCATTCAGTCTTTGTCCTATTCACTGAGCCCTTAACACGGCTGCTAATTTTGCAGTTCAGCTTCCATAAGCTAAGCATACCCCAAGGAACTGCTTCTGGACCAGAAAAAGCAAGCTTCAGATGAAAGGATTCCCTTCTTAAATGTCGTTGTGGTATTCACTTTTTCTGCATTAATTTAGAGGCGGTAAGGTCTCTGACTACTTTCACATCCTAATGTAAGGTTTAAAACTGTGGTTTATAGCTGATAGACTGTGACTGCTCTTTCGGTCAGCCTAAGCCCACAGAGCTTGAAAGGCTCAGTACCTGTTTTATTTCTGCAAGCCAGGCATTCATCCCCGAATGGGGTAAGAATCAGAACAAATGATCTAGAAGTGAAAGAAAAATTCCCATCATTATCCCAAGCCTGTTCTGCCTCATCAGCTTTGCCTCTCAAGATAGCAGGTCTTCTGACTTGAGAACAATTAATCTGCCTATTTAATATTTAGATTTTTCTTGAAAATGGTAGTTCTAGTGTGATTTTCAGTTCATCCCTGCAGTTTTTGTTATTTAAAATTTCCAAAGGCACAAAGGCTAGGAGGGGGTGGCATTATATGAAAAGAAATAAAGAAAAAAAAGAGCTTCTCCTTATAAAAATGAAATGATTTAAGGATTATGCATCAATCTTCTTCACCCAGTTGAAAGTCCAGTAATTTGCCACCACTTCCTCTATTCAGGGTTAGGCACATCTAATAATAGTCTTTTTACCTCACTTTCCTACCAAATCAGGCCTTATCATTTCCAACTCTTCTCCTAAATCTAAATGGATATTTCATTTGCACAGCTTCACGCAGTCACTGGTCTGGTCAGCCCTCTCTTCTCAAAAGAAAGATCCTGGAGGTTGGTTAGATGCTTAAGTAGGCTACAGTACAGACTTAAGTAGGCTACAGTTCAGTTTTCCCCTTCAGTTTCTCTGGCAGATTTTCCAGGCCCTGAAGCTGGGATTCATTCAACACAGCTGAAAAACTAAGTTAAGGTCATAGCTGCCCTAGGTTCTCTGCATAGTTAATACAAGGTCACAAGAATTTCTGTAAAGCAACTCCAAGTACTAAAATCCTCTCGCCCTACACTGACATCACAGGTCCAAATCGTAACCTAGCTCCTGATTTACATGTCTTGGTCAAATGTCAGAAGTTAGATACCATACATTTGGGATAAATTCTGTTGTCTTCCTCTTCTTCAAAGCAGTAACTGCCCCGAGCAGGAGCTCTTTGGGCTCCCACAATCAGTACTTACCCTCAGCGTAACTCGGTAGCTTGGCCACAGCCTCTCCCTGAACTCCAGGGCTGACAGATGAACTGTTACACTCTAAGTTAGGTGCAGCACGTATCCCATGCATTCAGTTCTGCTCTGTCTAGTTCCTAAGTGCTTTTGTTCTGAGCAACCAACATCCTGAGCATCGTATGTATGCATATTCCTCTGGTATTTTACCTTTTCTCTTTCAGTTTCTTATGTTCTTTTTGTTAATATATAAATTTTCCTTTTAAGTTCCTGCTCTTTGCCACTGCATTTTTACACTGTTTCCATTTTCCAGTAAGAATTCAACAGCTCCTCTTGGCAAAACCTAGAAGCTCGTGAACAGAGCTATAGTGACCTAAACACCCAGTCTCAGGATGGAATAAATTGCAGGGTGTCATACAAAAAAGAAGCAGAGAAGCCAGCTATCCCCTGGAAAGGATGCCCACAGAGACCTCAACAAAACTAGAAAGTATGTATCACCAAGAGCTGTATCACTGTTACATAAAAATGCATTCAAGAACTATTCCACTGAATAATTTTTACACCTGTAACTCACCCTCTAACACATTGCTGTGTCCTAATTACAGTAGAGAAGAATCACAAATAAACCAAGTCATGTTGAAACAAAACATGCTCCTGTCTGCCAGTGTCACTGGAAATAGATTCTAGCACATTTATTATTATGCAGTGGCAAGGTGGCTGCTAAGCTACTGGAATTACACGCACAAACATACAATATTTGCTGCCCAGGTTTTCAGAGTAATGAAGCAGTACTAAAAAACACCGCCACTAGACCAAAAATCAGCTTCCTAACACACATGTACAGAGGGAAAGCAGCATCTGGGAGACAGCTTAAAGGGGTCACCTAAGAAATGACTGTGCCACCTCTGTCACCTCAAACAAAGGGTCCATCAGCTTAGTCCTGTCCTCAGAGAGCTGGCAGTGAGAGTGCCTAGGGAAATGAAAGATGGTAACACCATAAAATGATACTTCCCTTAACACTTTCTCCAGCCTCCACCAGCCTGTGGTTCAAGATTTAGCCGGATATTACTTTGTCTTTCATACGCCTTGAAGGATTTTGTTCAACTGCTTTTGAACTCCTGCAGAACTTTAGCAACACAATGCTGCGATAAATTCTGCAGCATTCATATAACTTGGGTGAATAAATACTTCATTTTGTTTTGTTTTGAAGACAGATTGCCATCTTCAAACCAGCTACTCAGTTGGCAGTGAAATGAGTGGTGATAGCAAGAGATGAGTAAGTTTCACGCATGATGAGAATACTAATATACTCAATCATTTAAAAACAAGACTGTGGATGAAAAGGAGAACAAGAGATATGGAATGGGACACAATTCAGAGAAGGTACTTGCTTCTCACTCTGCTATATACCAGATAATTCCTAGTATCAGCAAACTCTTGACAAAACTTTGAGTCGTGTTGCTCAGTCATCAGAAGATTTCTAACCCTTCTTTGCCTACTGCTGCAAACACCCTCTCTTGATATGACAAAGACCATAGAATCACAGCACAGTTTGGGCTTGAAGGGACCTTCACAGATCATCCAGTCCACCCCCCTGCCATGGGCAGGGACATCTTTCACTAGACCAGGTTGCTCAAAGCCCCGTCCAGCCTGACCTTGAACACTTCCAGTGACGGGGCACCAACAGCTTCTCTGGACAACCTACACCCAGTCTCTTCTAGTTTAAAACTGTTGCCCCTCGTCCTGTCACTACAGGCCCTGGTCTTAAGTCTCTCTCCACCACGCAGGCAGGGAGATGGAACCCCACAAAGAAACAGCTGAGGCACCACCCAACTTTCAAACTTTGGGCTCAAGACGCAACTTTTGGGTTACTTTCAGGGCAATTCCCGAAATGACAGGCTATCTGGTGCGACCAGTCTTGCCACGGCGTCAGGGGCGGGCAGCGAAGGTGGACGAGGGGAGGCCCCGCACCGGGCTAACCTAAGGGGGTTACACATCGCGGGGGGCCGCGGGGACAGCCAGGGGGGCCGTAAGCAGGGGGAGGGGGTTACCTCCTCTTGTCCAGCCTCCGGGGAAGGGCAACTACGGCACCGCGGCAGGCAGGGGACGCGGCGCTGCCCAGCAGGCCCGGCCTGCCCCAGAGGCCGGGGCGGGTGGCCAGGCTGGCTGAGGGTCCCGCCGTGCCGCTGCTGCGGGTGCGCTGGAAGGAGGGGGGGTGGCGGGACACGGAGCCGTGCCGCAGTCCGGGCCCAAAGCCGCGGAGCGCCTCCCTGCCGCGGCGCCGGGGGGCGAACCCGTGCCCTTCCCCTTCCTGTCCCTCGGCCGCCTAACTCCGCACCCAAGCGCTCGTTTTCGTGAAACGCAGAATTAATCGAGTGCGTGAGCTCGGGGGCAGAGCGGGCAGGAGAGGACGGAGGGGACAGAACGGCGGTTTTTTGGTGTCCCGTGCCCGCCCGCTCCTGTCCCCGGCGGCGGGAGGCGGGAAGAGCGTGTGGGCCCCTGGAGCTCGGGGGTTGAGGCGGGGGGGGGGGGGGGGGCGGCGGGCGGAGCGGTTGGTGTCGGCGGGAAAGGGGAGGGTGAGGCGCTGGAGGGGCCGGCAGACAGCCCGCCTCGGGGACGGGGGAAGGACCTTCCCCGAGGGAGGGAGCGGGGTGAGGGCTGGGTACCGCTGGGCAGCGACCACCCTCTGAGGCCTCCGGGCTGGGCCCGGCCGTCCCCCGGGCGCAGCGCGGGCCTGGTGGGCAGTTAAAGCGTCCCGTCATGTGGTACGGCAAAGGGTTGGGGCTTGTTTGGGGGCTCTGGGGTAAAGGGTTTGCCGGCACGCGGTTACCTCATGGTTGTGGGAAGAGACTCTTGAACACCCAGCTTCTTGATAAGACTTGGCATTGCTTTAAAATGCTGTAAAGCCGTTATAAAGCGTTGCATTCCTTCCACATTTATCATCAATAAAAAATGGAAAATGGATACTCACTAATTGAATTTGAGAATCATATATAAAAAAAGATGACAAATCTATGCCTGCTGTGTGATGTGGATAGTCACTACAGTGAAGCTCTTCATCTCCTTCTTCATAGTTTCATCCCATCCATTGGTGGTTTTCAGAAAAGGAAGTTAAAGGCAAGGCTGTGTGTCACATTTGCAGTCAATATCAAGGTTCTGAAACTTAATTGCCTAAGTTTGGCCTCTATTTTACTACCTACAACTTAACCAGAGGTTAGTAAATCATAAGCACTTACCTGCTTATATGGTGACAGAACGTGGTGCATGCAGTTACCCAGCAGTAGCATCTAAGTGTGAAACACTGGATGTAAATGGAAATTTTACAACTAACTTTGAAAATTAGGAATTGCCCTACATCAGAGTATTTGGGAGAGGAGCTTGAAGACAACTGTAACAGGATAACGGATAAAATTTTCCAATGAAGTGTTTGACATGGTGATCGTTGTTATTACTGATGCCAAAATCATCATTTGGCACAAACACAGCATATTTGAGTGTAATTCTTTCTACTTAACAAAGTGAATTGAAAATAGTATGCAGCATACAGGTGATGACCAGTAACTTCAAGGTCAGATTCTTAATGAATTCACATGTAAATTGAATATTTATATACATACCATTTTTTTTTTTAATTTATTGCAATGTTACTTTCTCTCAGCTGTGAAAATCAACTCACTTCAAAGTAAAATAAAGTATGAAATTCCTGGTTTCCTTGTAGATGGCCAAATCAGAATCTCAGGAAGGAAACTATGATAACATGATAAAGATGGTGGAGGACCTGAACAGGGACTTAGAAAAACTTCTGGAGGAAATGGAAAAGCAAACAGGTACAGGTCTTTAAGAATGATACCTATTTGTCTACTAGAGTGAAGAGACTGAAAATTTATATTTAATGCTGTGAACTTCTGTGTGATAGAAATGTAAGTGGAAACAATCACCATCAACTAATGCCCTAATCTTAATCGGGAGGAAGTGTGCAAATAATCTAGAAGTTTCAGATGGCTTAGAATTGAAAATTAATAGGGATGCTTAGTTCAGAGTGGTGGTTGAAAACAGAAATAATACTAAGGTATTTAATGTGCAATTGTTAAAACATAGTATGTAAAATGAGATTTAATTCTGAAAATGGTGGGATACATAGTACCTCTCAGGTCAGCGCATGACACATTTAATTCCTCAGTGAGAATAAAGACCCCTCTGCAAATTTAATCTTAGTCCTGTATGTATGGAGAGGACTGCATATTCCTCGCCATGTTCTGCAACAATTCTATCAGAAACTGTGTGCAACTAACCAGAATAGATGGAAAACTGTTAATTATACTATTTGTGATTAAACACAATTTATGAGTCCCACTGAGAAAACTACGGTCAAGTTATGGTAAAACAAAAAAGAAAAGTATGAAATAAGAGCTAAAACTAGTTGCTCTGCTTTATCAGATACTCATTATTTCAAAATCAGTTTAATTATTTAGGTTGTTCTTAAAATCTTTCATCTCTATGCTGCAGCCTCCTTGATCTTACTCTTCCTCCCCTAACACAAGCCTTCTGACTGTAACTAGTATAGAGAGAGGATTCTTTGGTTTATTTATGTTAGAACAGTCTGTTGAACCTTTTTTTTTATTACCTGTTGTAATTTTTAGGTAAAGTGTCTATCTCCCTTTTGTAATTTACATCCGTATACTTCCATTCTAAAGTATTTTGAGACATTTATAAAGAAGTAATACTCAACAGTCTTTTATTTAATCTTGAGTATTACTGTGGGCAGTTTCCACTTTATTTTACAGCAAGCCCTCTCTGACATAAGATCTGAACTGATAGTAATTCATGTCCTTTATTCATTTATTGAGTCAGCCATTGCTGTTATTTAGCCAAAATTCCTGGTTTAGTAGTATCTGTTGGGTTTGTAGTGCAGGCAACCTGGATGGCGTATGACATGGTAGTCACACGTACCAACCCAGACCTGGCCAACTCCATGAGGCGTTTGGAAGATGCCTTCCTGAGTTGCAAAGAAGAGGTGGAGAAGAAATGGCAAGAGGTGCTAACAGAATCTAAAGGTGAAGAGCAAGAAAAAGAATAAATTTAATTCAGTTGTACTTGCAGAACTACATCCCTTGGAAAACCACTCCAGTCTTTGTTTTCCAGCCGTGGAGGTTTCACAAACCCTGTGGAAAATGGATTGGCTTTCATCTTGCTAGGAACTACTTATGTGTGTGCATCTATGGAAGTATTTTAATGAGATTACACATATATATATATTTATATTGTTGAAGATAAAAGGTAACAATGTGTCTATGATCATCAGTAATCCTTGTAGTGTGTGTGCATACTGAAGTTACTTGCCCTCTGTGTCTTTCTTCCTGCCAGATCATACTCACTTCGTCATCAATATACGTGGAATTCTTTGACACCTGAGCAAATGGGGGGGCGGGGAGCAGGGGAGGTGCAGTGGACCATTGCAGTGGTATTGCACCAGCACATGCCTTTCAAGGAAAACTGAAAAATTACATCTTTTTCCAAATCAAAAACAGGTGAAATTCTAGATTTGCGGATAGATTGATTTAGTTTGATGTGGGATTGCCAACTAGGTGTTCAGTTATAGAATTTTATTATTCAGATAGCTCATCTGTAGTTGGTTCATTTTGTTTCCTTGGATTTTTAACCATTTCTTTGGACTGGTCTTCCCAGAAAGATTGTTCTTCTCAAACCCTCTGAAGGTACCATGTCTCATTTAAGAAAAAATTGTTTACCATTATAGACTGCACTGTGTGTGGCGTTCTCTGTGGGATTGCTGCAGAAGCCAAATTAACCATGCTAGAAAACATGCTTTTCTCCGTATGTTCCTACTGTGCAATATTAAAAAAGGAAGAAAAAAAATTACTTTTCTTTTGTAGTCAAGATGTTGATTAGGAGCACCACCTTGTGGCCTGCAGTTAATGCATAAATAAGTATTTTATCTGAGATGGAAGTCAGTGCAAGTTTTGAGAAGGATCTTCCCTTTCATTAAAATCAGCCTCTTTTAACTAGAAAGTATGCCCCATGTAGGAAGTGAGAGCATCTCCAGCTCCTTTCTCCAGCTCCTTTGAAGAGGCATTTAATGATTTAAATCACATCTCAATAATCTGTCAAAAGTTTCCTAATTTGTAGACTATGTATCCTCTTGAGACTGGTTGATCTTGATTCACAGACAGAATGTTTATCCCACAGAAGTGAAAAATATGTGAGTAATTTCACTTTTTCTTCCCCCCCCCCCCCACTATAAAGGTACAAATAGTAAAGAACATAAACTTTGCACTCTTGACTTTCCAGCGGGTAGGTCTTCCTTCCAGCCAAGGTAAGGCGAAATGTCAGGGCAGCACGAGGAAACTTTGATTAATCTCTGGAGGATTTTTAATGGCATGTTGACTACATTGTCTTCACTCTTTAATTTTGTATTAAAACCGAAATTCTTTGAAGAGGCACTGTCTTTAACAGCTTGTGTAGGAGTGTACTGAATTTTGTGATTTTGGGTGATCTTTGGGACATAAAGTGCTAAGTATAGATTGACTGTAGATTTTCCAGAAAGTTCAGTTTTCATTTAGACATTTAAACCAAGTGGCCAGTGTTAAAAAAAAAAAAAAAAAAAAAAAGGATTTTTCTTGAATCCAGGAGTCCCACTGAGAATAGAGAATACTGCTCAAAACCAACACTTTTAAAAAATATGTCTTTTAATTAATTGTGACATTCAAGGAAGTTGCATCTGTTATATAAAGTTGCATCCTATTTCCTGTGATTAGAAGGCTACAATAAGTGAGTCTGTCAGAACACTGTTTCTTCAGAGCGAAGGTCCACAATCAGACAGCATAGCTATGAGGAGGTATCTGGTAATATTTTTTTCAGTCCTCAAGTCTCAACACTTCACAACTTTTCCTTTCTGGATTTTGGAAAATGGATTTTTTTTTTTTCTTCTGTATAACTGCTGAGGCAGAAGGCATTACAGCACCATCAACAGACAGCATTAAGAGCACCTTGATTTCCTCCTCACCAAACAGCAGACAAATGATGGGCAATTAACCATCAGGCACCAATTTAGCCTCAAGGACAGGTGCTTACACTGGCACCGGGCCACCCTGCTGTGAAGGAACAGGAGTTCACAGGAGGGGTGCTGGGGATACCTGTGAACATTTGTCATCTCTGCCACCCTTTTGCTCCTGAAAGTTCTCACGCATATGACCACCAACACCTAA
The DNA here is from genome assembly GCF_047716275.1 of Strix uralensis. Classification (NCBI taxonomy): domain Eukaryota; kingdom Metazoa; phylum Chordata; class Aves; order Strigiformes; family Strigidae; genus Strix; species Strix uralensis. The sequence continues at coordinate 82,655,785 of NC_133976.1, forward strand.
GGGTGTAGGGACAGAAGGTGGGAAGAGAGAACTGGGAGCACAGCGTGGGCTCTGCCTGGGGAATGGGACTGGGTCTGCCTCTTGCTCCCCAAGATCTTGTTCCCAGCTGTGTGATGATAACTGGAGGAGTTAGGGATATGTGCCAGCTTAGGAACAGTGCACATTCCTTGAAAAACTATACAGCAAGATGATTATACTTTAGCAGTAAAATAATCTGTGTTCATTTTAGGTTGGTTTTCTTATTTTTTAACTTGAGGATCTGCTTGTGGGGACTGTGAGTTCTGTTTCATGCATCTCACCCTCTACCACATTTCAGCCCAGCTCCAGGCTTTAGATTTGCAGCAGAAACCAGATAGCCCACATAGGAAATCAAGGTGTTTCAATCACCGGGGTGCGTCATATAAAATTTCAATAAAAAGTATGTGGAGCAACAGCCCCATCTAGCGATCCCGTCATTTAAAACTGTAACTAATCCAAATTGCTGGGTTCACATCTCTTAATTCCTCATCACCCAAGATTTCTGTAATGAGAAGTGGCAGCAGCAGCACAACTTTACGTTTGTTCTCAGTGAACTCCACTTCTGTGATCTGAGGCTGTACAGCAGTTATTTGCAGGTGGTTCCTGTACGTGTGTTTAAGGCAAAGCATGCTTCTGCAAAACAGCTATGGGAGCAAGAGAAATGGGCACCGGTGCACTGCCACTCTGTGTGCCAAACAGAGCAGTGAGGAATTCCATTTCCTTAGTTATTCATTCCTCAGCCTCTACTAAGTAACACTTTATAAACAGTCACAAATCAGTTGAAATCTTTAATTTCTTGTTATGCAGACACCTGGACAGATACTGGACTCTATTTACCCTGGTTCATTTTGCATGAGTAGACAGGCCAAGTCTTGTTTCCAATGTTGGGTATCAGCTTTAATCAAGAAGCAGATGAAGCTTAGCAAAGAGCTTATGGACTTCACCCTTAAAAAAACCCCCAAACTATTAAGGGTAGTAGATGCTCTGGTGTTTAACACCATCCTTGTCACAACGAAATTTACTAATCTTAGTTATGAACTTAACCAGCAAGAGTTGACTGTCTAGGAGTGAACTATCATCAGTGAGCCATACCTTGTGTGGTCTGAAGAGCCTGCAACGGCACAACTTGAAGCGCATTCCTCTTCTGAATGTAAAGCACTCTCTTTCCTATAAAACAGAGGTGTGCAAGGTGTCCTGCAGCCCCTTTTTGTCTAGCAGCTCGGGTACTACTGCACTCAGAGCTGCCTAGATTCTCAGCACTGTTTAGAGTTTGCATTAACAGTTTCTCACCAGGAAGCAGCTGTGACTTCACTGGAAGGCCAATATGCAGCCTCCTGGAAATTCTGATGGTTGAAACTGTGCCCTTCTCTCAGTGTAGAACAACTGAGAAGGGGCTGTAGGCATTTCACATGTCCACTTAAGCATATTGATCCTTGTCAGAACATGGCCTAGAGCTCTGTTTAGAATATTTATTTAATTTAGTACTAGTGCTTTCCAGTTCTTGATTACTGCCCCAATTCAGGTTCTCCCAGAAAGGCTCAAGAAGAAAACTCATGCTAGCTGTTTTACTTGTTGGCACAAACGGTTTCAAAATTTCCAGATCCTTGCAGCAATTCTTCCCGAAATGTGTGTGGAGAGATTGACTCTGTAACAGCCCTATTTACACATACTAGCATTAAAATAATGTTTTTTGCTGGCATTCTTCACAGAGAAGCAAAGAGCTTATTGAGAACAAAGGGGGTGAACAACATTCCTTCCGAGTCAGTCATTTCCTTCGGGGCAAGGACTGTATCACCTAGGCACTATCAGCATGAAAGTGGCAGTGCCTTTTCTGTGTACATTCTATTAATACTGATTTTTTTTTTTTTTTTTATAGCACTGCCTCCTCCCTGCTTCTGCACCACTGTAAAATGCATTTACATTTTTTCAACAAAAACCTGTTAGTGTATTCCTTCTTTTTTTCTGTATCTGATAAACTGTTGTCTACTTGCCTGGTTTTCTGTAGGTGGTCTGGGTTTGGATCATTGGAATACACACACAGGCAGTAAGATTACAAGGTTTTGGAGGTGACATGTAATTTTACACTTGGATTGAGTTCTGCTGGTAACTAGAAAATTCTCTGTGTCTCTTCAGAAAAGTCAAACTGAAGAGGATGCAAGGCAAGACACATTAGGCTGACACTAATACAAGCTGCTTATCTGAGCTAAGAGTGTGTGGATCTTCACACATTTAACCCACACTGAATTTTTTGAGAACAGCTCTCTTTCTATTCTACAGACATACACTTTATGGCAAATCATCCTTAGAATTCCTGACTAATTCTAAGGCCTTATGCGGTCCTACAAAAGTCACGATTTACAAGTCAAAACTCCAGACTAATAGCCAAGCACTGAAGAATGATGCATTTTGACAAGTTAGAAAATATGATGAAACTCTGAACTCAGTAACAACTTTCTGTAGATCTTTCCTATCACATTTTAAAACTTTTGAGATACTACAAGTAATTATTCATCTCATCAGCTGGTGGTATTAAGTCATCAGGATCAATCTTCTGCTCAGTGCATCAAAGCCTAGCCGTAAGACTCAAAATCAAGTCACAGCCACATCGCTCCACTATTGTCAACAGCACAAAATGAAGAGTTCAAGCTGCCACTTGTTTGACATGGCCTCCAAGACTTTCTCACCTTGTTTATCCCTGACCAAGGGTCCCACTGCCACTTGGCTCGTGTAGCTGTTCCCCCCTCTGCCCCCCAAGTATGTCTGCAGAGAATGCACTTTCTTTCTACAGAACCCCAGCAGTGCTGAGGGCTAGGTGGTTCTCCAAAAAAACAAACTAGCAGAAAGCATAATAATGTCCACGGCCATAGCTTTGAACTTGGGATCTACAGACTTTCTACAAAGCCACAACAAATAACCAAGTGTCAGACTTGCATAGTTTTCCATCTTCACCAGATATTTCCACACATCTACAAATTGATGAGTTTGAAAACCAGTTCTAGAGTTATTAGGGTCATTACAACGCTTGCTATCCAAATCACATGCAAGTCCATTCCCGTATTCCATGAGGGAGGCTCAAGCATGCGCCCCAGCGTGAAATAAGTACACATATAGCTTGCCATAAGGGCTGTGAAATCAAGTTCTGTGTAGCACAGGCTTTATTTCCAAAGTTTTTCCAACTGCAGCAGAAAGTCCGTTTCACTTCCAAGGAACCTGTTGCACCTGTATACAGTCCTCCCACAGAAGTGGCTGCACATAGACATAATATTGTTCAATGCAGATGTTGGTATGTATTTCTCTGAATTGGTGAACTTCTTGTCATTGCAAGACTATTATGTTTAAATGAAACAGTACACAAAAGCCAACAGAAGTTTCTTCCTTCTTTATCCTCCTCAAAAGATCACAAGCCACAGGGAATTTTTTGCAGCCAAGTAACAGCAGACAGCAGCCTTCACAAGCAAAAAGCCTGGTTAGAATCAGGCAGACAGAGTATTATGAAAACACTGTAAAATTACTACACTATAAAAGTGTAAGCCACTCCAAGTGTAGGCCGTTATAAGTACCCATGAAAGGGAAGAATGCTGGAATGAGAGGATCAACATAGCACATAAACAGTGGCTCCAAGCAGGTCTAACTACTCTGCAAATTCAAAATCCTTGTAGCTAAGTCTTTATAAAAAAACCCCACCAAAGCACAAACTCACCTGGAGTTCTGCTTGAGGCAAATAACCCACAGTCTTATTTACAGGTACACAAGCACCACAGTTCCCAAGAGAACTGACCCTCATTCTTGAGCAACAGTTTTATATTTCCTCAGCCAAAGTTCAGTTAACCAGAGAATACGTGGCCTAATAAGGGAACAATATATGCCCAGCCTAAGACATCTGAAACGTAATTCCAAGTGAGTGCTTGATAGACTTGATAGAGTTGAGCTTGTGTTTCCGTAAGCAGGAATTCAGGGATGAAGGTTATGTCAGTCACGAGCTTCTGGTTTTTTTGCAAAGATTCTTCTTATCACAAAGGTAGGACTGAAATAACAGAAATAGAACCAGACACTAAGACACCAATTGCATCTCTCCCTTGATTTCTCCTTTCATAAAATAAAGGTGGCTAGTTAGGTACTCTTGTTAAACTGACTCAATCTGACCTACATTTTGCAGAGATTAAGTAAATTCTATTTGGCCCATCAAATCACACTTTAAGAGAAACACTTTTGAACAACTGAAGACAGTTGAAGTACTTTTTATGACAAATTCTGCAGTAATGCTCCAGTATTTATATCTTACACCTGTTTATATGATGACAAAACTGCCAACCCCACCCCAATCTGCCTGATTTAGTTCTGAACACAACTGAAGCCTACTAAGGATTATCCTGCTTAAGAATTTTTAAGAGGTGCATTAATTATGTTTTCCTTCTTACTAAATTTTATTCTGTATCAAGAGTCATCTTCTTCATCTTCCAAGGAAAGACCCTGGAATACCACTGCATCCACCTCAACATTTTTCCCAGCCTACAGCTTACTGGTGCGATAACAGCCTCACAGCAATCCTTCTACCAAAGTACTCTCAGAGCTGCTGGGTGTACTCAAGGGACTCTGAGACATCCTCCTTCCTGAACCAAGCCTGTAGCTTTCGCTTCACACCTCATTAAAAGTTCCTAATTCACTACAAAAGCAAGCAGGAAATCCCCAATATAGTCAGCTGTGGGCAGTGCAACTCGTGCATCACTAAACCTTCCTCTAGCCCTGCCAAGGCAAAGACAACAGGGTGCCAGGGCCATTCCTCACCTTCCCAGAAGCTGGAAGCAAAGTGCTCTGGAGTGCAATTATCCCCTACACTCCCCCTACTTCTCATTTCCGGAAGAGTAACATGAGGATGTGTGTCTCCAGAGAACCTTGTATAACTGTTTTAATTATTAATAGTGTGCAAGAACATGGAAACTAGAAGAGTCAAAGACAGAAAGTACCTGCCAAGAATCTGCTCTCATTTAGTTCTACATGTGTACAGTTACAGTGTTACTCCAGACCAATGGATTTTACATGAAGTGTTATTCAGCAAAGGCTGGGTAAAGACTGCATAGTTAAGAACAGAAAGAGGTGTTTTAAGGAAGCAAGTATACTATCTAAGGTTTGGATAACAGCAAGAGCTAGACAGGAACGTGAGAAATGTTGGACTAGAGAATGAAGGACAAGATAGCTGAAGAAACACACCCATATTCAACAGCTGGAAGTAGACTGATAACACTTGTAAGACATCCAAGTTTTAGGGAGGACTGTTAGAAACACACACATTACTAAGACAGCCAAGTACTCTGCTCATTAACACAAGATGCACAGGTACAGATATTTTACTGGTTTCAAATAAGGAAAAGTGGAGAGGCTAATAAAACATACTGCTGTTATTTGGAACGGAAGCTTGAATAAAGTGGGAGTTACTAAGCCCACTTTGAGCAGAGGACCCTCAAAACTTGGATTCTACTGCTTACAGGACACAACAGCCTAGCAAAACAGATGGGGAAAATACCCCAGTAACCCTCTCCAAATACCCCAAACTCCTGCCACAAGATGTTAACAGAAAAACACAACCATTAACGGCATTTCAGCCAGAAGAGCAGAGGGGACAGAGTAGGTTATAGCTCTACTGCACAACTTCTTTGTGGAAGTTTTGGATTGAAGTAACCTAACCTAGCCATATCCTTGCACATATATCATCCAGCATGGTTTTAGACAAGATATATCACATACTAAAGAGGCAGCTCTCATTTTCACATACAAACGCTGACGCATCAAGATTAAAATAATGAATTATTTTAAAAGTAAACATGAACAAACATACTGAAACGTTTTTCTTTTTGGTAGTTGAAATCACTTTTATTTGTGAGGAACGTCACCCATGCTGCACAGTTTCAAATAGATCTTACCAAGGAAAGCGGAAGTTTCTCCTCCCCGTGTCCTGCAGTGAACAGGACTGGCACAGAAAAAAAAAAAACTCACACCTGGGAGGTTTAGCACCAGCATCCAATAAAAAAAGCATTTGATTTCAATTTCAGTTCTTTGGTTGGGTTTTTTTCCCTTTTCAGTTTGATACCAAAAGAAAAATTGAAAAATTCAATACTAGCGAAACAGTGAAATTCTAAAAAAAAAAAAACCCCACAGTTGCTGTTGAAACTGGGGAGGTTGCTCTTTCTGAATCTCGCTCTCTTTCTCTCTTCATGCATCTATCTTGCAGGCGTTCCCTGGATCTCAGCTGCTGGTAAATTTTTTTCTTTTAAGTTCTGATGTTTCAAATCTTCACTTTAGTCATCACTGTTGACAATTTATTGCTTGTGTTTCTTTGGTGTTACTTTTAAGTTGTATTTTAGGACACCTGTTGAAAAGCCAAATTTAAAAAAAGGCAGTTTAAGTTTTCATTTTCCTGTTGAAGAGGTGAGATGTCAGGTGGAGAGGGAGCTGTTATGATAACAGACAGGATAAGCATGACTGGCTTATCCTCTCATAAGCTGAGAGTACAGTATCTTCCTAAAGCAAAACATTACTAACTCATCAGCAGATGCTATTGCTATACAGACCAGATAGATCTCCCTGAAAAATCAGAACGGTAAAGCAAAGTCTACTTTGTGACAAATACAAACACAGAGGCGGAGGAGAGAAAGAGAAAAGCAGCAGACTGTTCTTGGTTTGCCTGCAGGGCACTCTCAGAAGTTATGATAAATACGCAGCCATACATATGAGGATGTTCCCGGAGTCCAAGTCCTAGAAGCATACACAATGCTGCTTCAGCTGGAGAACAGGAGCTGTCTATATTCCTTACCTGAGGGATGGTAAAGGTGCCTGGGGAGCCGGATGTTACTCAGCACCACTCTGCTCGGTCACTGGAGCAGGATTTTCAGCAGGTGTTTCAGTCACCTTTGTCTGAGACACAATAAAGCTTTGTTATAGGGAAAGACTGACCGCCAGCCCCTTCCTCACTTCTGTGGTAGGGCCAGCATAACCCAGGTTTTAAACTAATCAAGACAAATCCTCAGAAAAAAATATTAACTATGGGAAATACACTAAAGTTTAAGTATCACACAGCAGATAATGTCAGGGAACTACCTCAAGTACATATAGAATGAGAAGGTCTTTCCTCATTAAGGTAAAAAGAAATAATCTGTTTACAAACAGTTCCCTGAAATCATCTGGTTCAAGCAAGCAGGTCAGGAAATGGATCTGGAGCTTTCAAATCCAACTCTTCTACTACATACAGACTGAAGGTCTGCGGAAACTGGAACACACAACTGTTCCTCTCCACTTCAGAGATACCCGTTACAGTCTGGCCCCAAACAAGAGCTATCCAGAAGCAACCCCCATCCCACTGATGGTCCCATTTAAGACAGGCTGCTCGTTCTCAAAGGTCAGAAGGAAAAGGAATGAAACCAGCTACCTCCAGCCATCAGCACTTTGGACTTGGCCATCAGACTCCTCCAGCACACCAACACCACACTTGTTAAAACTCCCACAGGACAGAAGGTCTCGAGCACTCACCCCATCAGAACTTGGTCTCTGCCACGTTCTGCCAGGATCGTGCTTACTTACCTCTTTCCCATCCTGAGCTGGAGCGTTGGGTGGACGAGGTCGACGCCTGTAGTTGTATGGGCGCCTATACCCACGGCGAAGTGGCTGCTGGCTCATAGCATTGGCCTCATGGTGGTTCTCTTTGTTTTCAGCCTCTCCAGCCACTGGGGCAGGGCGTGGACGTGGTGGCCCTCTGAACAGGGGGAGAAATAGGTGTTAAGTATGAAAGAAGCCTGAGAAGGTTAAGCTACCACAATTTTAGCCCAAAGACCTCTAACCAAGTACCACCTTTAACAATTTTGAATGCTAGCAAACCATCCCTTTGGAGTTTGGCTAGCACACAGCTGGAAGGGAAAGACAAGCAACCTGGGTGTCTCTTCACTGTCAAACCTACATCAGCATATTCTACTGTCTATCTGACAATAAAGATGTTGTTAGCCCATGGGAATTACTGGCTAGGAGAAGAAACAAGCCAGTCGTGGCCTCACAGGCCGATTCTGCTAAGTTAGCCTTGGCACAGCCACACATGAGCCCAGTCCTATTCACAATTAATGGTGCAATCCCTGGGAAGCTGTTTCACCTGTAAACCATTCCCGGATCTTGGCTCTTTCCCTTATGTTGCCCCTCCTGGCCATGTAAGCATAGCACTTGTCTCAGGCAGGCCAGTTAGACCTCATTAACACTATCAAGTCCATGTTCCTGAAGTACGCAAGAGCATTTCATCCCATCTCCAGTATAAACAAAGTATGTTTACCAACTGTCAAAACGCTGCTGAAAGTGATGACAAAGTCACTGCCTACTATCTAGTTCCTATTAGCTGGTTTAGTTAATCCACAGCTATCTAGTCCCAAAAGCCAATTTAGCTTTTCCAAAGCAATCTAACATAAAAGCACTAGTGTCACTGGATTTAGTGCATGTAAATGCAAGCAATACCTACCTGTTAACTCAGACAGAAGCATTCCACACTCATACAGGATAATATATCATACCTCTTCTAGGAAGAATGCATCAGAAATGCATAAATTCCTGTTAGCCATGGGCAAATTATCCAGCTTGTGATTCACTGTGCCTCATTGTACTTGGTGTGGTGCTATTCCTGACAGACCAATGCTAATGAAGACTTTCAGGAATAAAATTTATTCAGCTCATACTGATGCTGCTAGGTATTACTCCATTTCCCACAATCCTAGATGAGAGCCAACTTTAACACAAACATTCACAGATAGAAAAGCTCAGGTAGAGGTGGAAGGCTTGTGGTTCTAGACCCAGCATCCAGAAGGATAGATCCATTTTGCATGGAACAGGTAGTCATTACAATTAAGGACAAGATTGTTATTCCTATGAACTTCAGCTTCTTGTTGCTCTTGCACTCTTATTTACATCTTGCTATTTGCTTTTGAACAAACATGCATATGAAAAAGTGGGAATTGCATCCATTTCATAGTTATCTCTCTAAATTCAATGTTGGAACTTGACCTCTTAAGCTAGTTGATAGAAAGACAAGGACAAGATGAAGAGGAGCAAGTGAGTGGCAGACTAATACAAATCAGCTCCTTGAGAGCAGGATCATAGACTGGCTTGGATTGGAAGGGACCTTTAAACTTCATTTAGTCCAACTCCCCTGCAACAAGCAGGGACATCTTCAACTAGATCAGGTCCCTCAGAGCCCCGTTCAACCTGACCTTGAATGTTTCCTGGGATGGTGCATCTACCACCTCTGGGCAACCTGTGCCCGTGTTTCACTATCCTCATCATAAAAAATTTATTCCTTACATCTAATCTAAATCTACCCTCTTTCAGTTTAAAACCATTACTCCTTGTCCTATCACTACACTCCATGATAAAGGGTTCCTTCCCCATCTTTCCTGGAGTCCCCTTTAATTACTGAAAGGCCGCAATAACATCTCCCCAGAGCCTTCTCTTCTCCAGGCTGAACCACCCCAACTCTCTCAGCCTTCCCACACAGGAGAGGTGCTCCAACCCTCTGATCATTTCTGTGGCCCTCCTCTGGGCCTACATCTTTCCTGTGCTGAGGACCCTAGAGCTCAATGCAGTACTTCAGGTGGGGTTTCACCAGAGCAGAGTAGAGGAGGAGAATCACCTCCCTTGGCCTGCTGGCCACACTGCTTTTGGTGCAGCCCATGATATGGTTGGCTTTCTGGGCTGTGAGCATACATTGCCAGCTCATGTCCAGCTTTTCTTCCACCAGTACCCCCAGTCCTTCTCCACAGGGCTACTCTCAATCTCTTCATCCCCCAGCCTGTATTGATACCAGGGGTTGCCCCAAGCCAGGTCCAGGACCATGCAGTTGGCTTTCTTGAACCTCATGAGGTTCACATAGGCCCACTTCTTGAGCTTGTTCAGGTCCCTCTGGATGGCATCCCATCCCTCAGGCATGTCAACCACACCACTCAGCGTGATGTCATCTGCAAACTTGCTGAGGGTGCACACGATCCCACTGTCTGTGTCACTGATGAAGATATTAAACAGTACTGGTCCCAGTATGAACCCCTGAGGGACACCACTCATATTCATTTGGACATTGAGCCGTTGACCACTACCCTCTGGATGTGACCATCCAACCAATTCCTCATCCACTAAACAGTCCACCCATCAAATCCATCTCTCCAACTTAGAAAGAAGGATGTTGGGAGGACCATATCACAACACTTTATGAAGAACACCAGTGAAAGTAATTCAGTGTTTTATTTAATTTGTCACTCATTCTCCAAGATAAAACAAGTCACAAGAAGCCAAGAATCTGAGTGAGCTTTTCCACTTGAAGGAATTCAAGTAAAAAAAAAACTGAGGCAACAACTCCAAAGGTATGACAGTCAGAGGACTACTATTTCACACCGATATTTTTAACTGCATCAAATTCCTCAGCTATGGAATTGTTCCCTCAGTGTAGAGGCTGGAAGCTGGAGCAGCCATGTCAGAACTAAGGCTGGAAAATGAAGAAAACAATCCTACACTGACCAGTTTAAGGTATGCCTAACACAGATGACTCGGCAACTTACTTCACATTTCTCCCTGGAAAGCATCAATGTTCATGTGAACTCCAAGGGATCTTTACTGAGAACCTATGAGTGGCCTACTGGGTCTTTAAGTGTCCATTTTTCCCAGTTTCACAGATCCCTAGGGAAAAATAAGGGGAAGGAAACCTACTTCTCAAATAGCCTCCCAGCCTCCAACTGGTTTCCACACTGGGGATTTCCTGAGCCAGATAGTTTGCCTATTTAGAGATATCACAGTGGTGTTCTCTTCTAGTTATTAGACCAGTCCCCCCCAAGCTCATGCAAGCTTTTAACATCACCAACATCCTGTGGCAAAAAGCTCCAGTAATCTGCTGTATGTATAACGACCCGAGTCAGCAACCTGAGCATGAGTCAGCAGGGCACCACTGCAGCAACAAAGGCAAAATGGATCCTGGGCTGCATCCACAGAAGCATTAGTAGCAGAGCTCTGATCACCCCACTCTGCTTGGCACTGATGAGGCCACACCTGGAGTCCCGTGTCCAGTTCTGGTCCCCACAAGTCAAGAAGGAACAGACAGACTAGATACAGACCAAAGGAGGGCCAAGATGATCAGAGGGCTGGAGAAACTGCCCTACGAGGAAAGACTGAGGAAGTTAGGTCTTTTCTCCCTGGAGGAGAGAAGGGATAGGGGGAACTCACAATATTTCAGTACTTAAAGAGCAGCTACAAAGAGGAGAGAGGCTTTCTTTTCACAAGGAGCCACACTGAAAATATGAGCAACAGGTACAAGTTTCACTAGGAGATGTTTTTGGCTTGATATAAGAAAGATTTACCGTGAGAACAATCAGAACACCCTCCCCAGGAATGTGGTGGAGTCCCCATCACTGAAGGCTTTCAAGGTGTGATTGGACAGGGTGCTAGATAACCTCATCTAGGCTCCTTTTCCTATGAAAGATTCAGCCAGATGATTTTTTTTGAGGTCCCTTCCAACCTGGACTGTCCTATGAACCTCCCTTTGTTTTTCACTATGTCTCCCATTTCCTTCATTTGAAGGCTCCTCGTAGTGTATTCTTTTATCAGAAGAAAAAGCAAAAACAATTTCATCCATCCTTTCCATGCTACTCATTATTCTGAGGACCTCTATAATCTGTATTCACTTGTTTCTTCTCCCAGCCTCAGCATCATTAGTCACTTCTCCTCTTCAGATTATTTTCTGGAAGCTCTCCAGTCTCTTCAGCACTCCCTTTCCCCAGAAGTTCTAGCAAAAGTCACTAATAATCCTAGTCTGTTACCTTCTCCTTTAGGAGCCCTTGAAGAACCTAAAGTTTAAGTCTTGACTGATAGCTATACCCTCCACTAGCACAGGATACTACAAGACAACTATAATGCTACCACACAATCTAATGGCCTAGAAGTGACAGGACGCAGAGGAAAGTTCAGTACCTACAAGTAGCGCCAGTGCATAAAACCAAGCCTGAGTGACATGTGGGACTGAGCTGGATGTGCACAAGCTACTAGTCCAGAGCTGAACTAGAGTCCACAAAGTTGTAAAGCACACCCTGCCCCTGCAGATAGTGGGCCTAGCTGTCCCAGACCAATTGGGATTTGGATTCTTTACTTGTCCAGAAAGAGTTCAGCTGGGAAGACACAGATCCTGCAACTCCCTCAGTTCAATATGTTGCTCAGTTGTGAGAAGTAACAGGATACAAAGAATTCTTCACTCTTTCTTGACCTATTCCTGGCTCTTAGCACATTAAACAAATTCTACAGTTATTTCCTTATTCCTGTGGCTCACCTTTCTCTTAGTAATTATAATGCTTCTCACTGCCCCTACCATTTGCATACACATTAATGCCAGGGGATACAGCTTCCTGCTCTTAATGATGCCTGTACAGACCACAAAAGCATCCAAATTTAATGATGAGCAAAGGAAAACTGTACAAACCTGCGATAGCGGGGACGATACGTGGGATTCCTATGGACTTGTTGATGAAGTTGTCCTCCTTCTGTGACCCCATCCTTGATTTCTCCCTCACCACCCTACAACCAAAAGAAAACAGAAGACAGAGTTAAAGGTGAAGTGTTATCTTATTTCACAGGCAGTGTATTAACTATAAAGCCCAGTGACCTGAACAGAAGTTCAAAGACACTGTATCAGTACAGAAACACCAGCACATAGGGTAAAAAGCAGCAGCAGATACTCAAGAGTTTAATTTGGGCAAAGATAAGAGTAGGACAGAACAAAAGCCAATCATGCTGCCCTTGTTCCTCAGAGTAACAGACTAAGAAGCTGCCTGATGATGCCTCCTCCCTGTCTGCCAAGAAAGGCAGAGAACCTGACTTCTCTGATGTATATGAAAGTGCATTTCAAGACATAACACATCTACCCCTTACAAGGCAGGGTCATAGAGAGGCAGCTGTTGATCAGGACACTTCTGAGTTTGGACACGAACTGAAAGACATCACACAAACTTGCCAGAGACCACTTCTGGCTTCTTTCTACACAAGCCCCATTCCACTGAGAACTCCCACAAAAACATGAAGAAATTTAAAGACAGAATAAAACTGTACCACATCATGTCAAATACAACATTTTCAACCTTTCAGGGATGCAGCAGTTATCTTTCCCTTTTAGTTGTTAACTGATAAAGCTGTATTTCAGGTTTTTTTTCTTAGTTTGTTGTTTATTTGTTTTGTTTTTTAAATGCCAGCCATCAGTAATGTTTGTTTTATTAAAAATTATTAACCATTCCCATTACACTATTCTTTCCTTTAAAAGAAGGAATTTAACAAGGCATGGACTTCTGTTTCCAGATCTTCTAGATCTGATCCAGCAGGAAACAAAAGCTATTGCTTCCTGACAGCATTTCAGTAGTCTACACTAAGTTTGACAGGTCTCCTTCCAATTTCACACAGCTATTTTAACTACCACCATCATATTTTAACTGGCAATCTTGGGTAACTACATGGGCAATGAACTTTTCCTTAGCTAAGATAACATGATGATTAGCATTTAGAAAGGCTGGACTGCTGTAGGTTCTAACAAGAAATCTTGGGGAATTAAGTGAACCTCAGTGACCAACCTGGACAATCTTCTCCTCTCGTCACAGTAAAATACCCTCCAAATGCATTAATAGTTTCAAGCACTCTTCGTAGCTTTTGAAGTTTCCAAAAAAAACCAGAGACACAGCCTAAAGGCAACTGGAGTATTTCACACACTGCACTTACAAATAGCTGTATCAACTATTCTTAACAATGACAGGCTCAGCTGCTGAGCAGAGAGAAATCAGAATTCAATTAAAAAACACTATCATAAGTACCATTATCTGTTATGTTCTCTCATGTATAAAACTGATCGGGATAACTAAATATCAAGAGGAACTCCCACCGACTAAGTGGATAGTAATAATAGGTAGCATCTGATAGCAGTTGAGAAGTACCTGAGAGACTCAGAACCCAAAAGGAAAATTACACTTTCAAGTTTACAACAGCATTATACTACTTATATCTACTTTGCAGTACCAATCTGTCCTGTTTGTACAGAGATGCTTTGTACTACATAACTTTACAGTTTAACAGACCTGTGATGTGTGGTCAGAAGCATCTCTGACAGTAAGGTAAGAAACAGCACTGCCACTATTGTGTGCAGCAATAGTGATTCAGAGCTCTTAGGATCTGCCTTTTGTGAAGCAAGGACCTAATGCTGCTCCTGCTCTCACTCTTCCTCATGTGAGAGCTGGTAAGGCACAGAAACAGAAGAGAGCATGTGAAGGGATGAGAGGATGCAGAACTGAAACAATCCTGAACATATTCCAGCATAATCACCACCTCTCTTTCCCAGGATTGGAATCAGTACTCAGTTCTACCACTGCAATCCAGAAATACAGAACCATGAAGGCCTACTGGGTCTTGTCTGAGGGGCAAATGTGCCAGAAGCTAACACTACATCAACCAACCTAATTGTAGGGAGGGGCACACAACACTACTTTTCATCAGCTCTCCTATAGCACTTGACAGTCAGCATCATTCACAACTCTTTAAAAGGCAGCACTGAATGTTTTTAATGGCACAGCCCAAGTCCACTCCTCCCTACAGAGGGCTGCATTGGAATCTCAGATAAAAGACTCCAACTTCTGTAGTGATGGAAAGAATGACTAAGCCTGATGAAGCATTACTCGAAAACAACGCAAACATTTTCCTATTCATCTTGAACTGAATGTTGCTATGTCAGTATTTTAAATAGGTTTGGTTTAAACAATCAGTTGAAAACAGAGTAGCAAAGCAAGTTAATTGCTTAGCCCAGAAGTCCTAACAATTTCCTGCATCTTCTATAGTATCACAAAAATTCAACACATTACATTAGTATCACTGTCAATTGACCTAGGTCTGTTGGCCAGATATGAAGTATAGTTCCAGAATAAAACAGTCATGCTGTCAGAAATTACTGAAACCGATGCAATTTGAAAACAGAACCTGAGCTTTGAGGTCTTGGTACCTTACTGATAAGTGTATTCATTTATTAGGAAAGCTTCATCTGCACTCTCTTAAAAGCACCACACCATGTCTAGCACACACATGATCCTGTTCACTCAATCTCCCCCACAGGAACCTTCCAACTCTGCTTAATACCTTCCAACAAAACATTAGGTCACCCTAAAGGACAAGTGAATGAAGCTGGCCTGCTGCTTTCTACATTTTCCTCAGAAGGCAAAAATAGGCAGGCAGGCTGTGATTCCCCATGAAGATCTCACAGATTTCTCTAACCCTGAAAAGGTACAAAATTTTATTGCTGTCCCCCAAAGAAAGGTTTTATAAGCATTAACTGTAACTGCAATGAGCTTTTTACCCATCTGCTTCCCCTGATTTCTTCATTGGTTCCTGTATCTCTTCAGATCAGTCACTAGCTTTTGTGTAATACTATTTATCTTTTCAGGTTTCTTCTCTGTAAGAAATAGCATACACTTCTAAAACAGCTCTCAAACTATTTAGCTTATTTCCCAACTCACTTATATAGAGGCTTCTTCTATTAGTAGTACACACAATACGTATGTGAGGGCATCATCCGTTCTCAAGGTTACTCTATGATTCATTGCCTGTTCTAACATTCTGACTACAGCTCCATGCCACGTCTATGTTGTCACAGTTTAGTGAAGAGTGCAGCCTCTTTTCTGTAGTAGATACAGTTAAGAAATTTCTGATATGAACAAGTACTTCCACTTTCCACAGAACTCTCCATGAAATCCAGACACAATTCCACTGGAGCTAGTTAAACACCTCAGATTCCTCAAGGTTCTCTTCACTCTTGAGAAATTCACACAATGTGCTCAAAAACAGACCCAGTAAGTTACACACAGAGTACAGGCACATTGGAGCTAGCATGGCAAAAAAAGGGTAGCCTCTTTAGTTGGCCTAAAACCATGGCAGTAAGCAAGGATAAATCAACTCTTGCTGCACTGTAAGGCTGGACTGGAGTTGCTAATAGACATCATTAAGAGTTCTTGAAAACCTATAAGGCCACTATGTCAAAAGTCACCCCAACAAATAAAACAATTTTTTTTTCAGTAAATAAAGGATTGATGACATGCTCAGCTGAGCTCTGGGAAAACCTTTCACCTCTGCAGCCTAGTAGATCTCTAAGCATAGCAGGCCTGAGACCTTTTCCTTCAGGTGTGCAGCAGGAGTTGCCTGCAGCTGAGTAAATATCCTTTCAGCAGACACAGCCCCAAAGTGCCATACCATCAGCAAATCAAACTTGTCCCAGAAATATCCTGCTGCAGGACAGTTAGCCAAAAATACTTCAAGTAGAGAGGCACCACCTTTCATGCACCTGTTAACAGGACCATACACAATAGTGTATGTGTATTGCTACAGCTCACATACACTGCTACCTTTCCTCCCCCTTTACACATGTGTGAATAGAAGGGAAAGAGGAGCCCTTGTTAAAGGAAAATGATATTAGAAAGAAGCATCTTCCTAGATGCAGCAGACAAGCAGTTTCAGTGTGAAGAATGTGTTAACTGATGCAAGTGAGAACTCTCCAGAAGGAAATACTGACCACTTCAGATGAGGATTCACTCTACTCTCAACTGATCCATTAAAGCAAGCACACAGGGGATGACAATATCTGGACAAGTTTGAGTGCTTTCACTGACCTACACTAGGACAACTTCAGGGACAGTCCCTGCAAAGACCTCCTTAAAGTAGAGCTTTGACCTGTTCAGGCAACGAATAAGTGGGTGGGTAATAAGGCCCAACAGAACTGGCTGTACACCTCAAACTAGCTCAGAACACAAGAAGGGTCCACTGCAACATGCAGAAAGTTGAGCAGGCACAGTAGAACATCAACTTTGGCTGGACAAGGAACTCCTGACTGAGCTCAAACATGAAAAGGAAGTATCACTGAAGTCCTACACATACAAGTCTATGAGACTACACAGGATACATTTGAGAGTGCTGAAGGGGCTGGCCAATGTCACTGCCTGGCCAGTAACATCCTTGAAAGGTCACAGCAATCATGGAGTTTGCTTTGTTACTTGTTAGGGCGGCATGCTAAGGGAATGGTGCTATAACGTCTTGAATGAAATAGAATTTACTCTTAATTTTAACAGATGATACCAAATCCAGAGGAGCAGTCAATGCATTGACATTCAGAGGATACTCAACAAGCTAAAGAGAAGGACCAACAAATCTCATGAACAATGGGAAACAGTGAACACCCAGGTTAATGTCCTTTTGTAAGTTATCATCTGCAAGTTTTGAAGACTGTAATTCTTCCAGGGTGAATGGTCCCCGAGAAAGAGCAGTATGTTTTAGGTTACTAAATGAGAGATGACTTCATAGGACATCAGGCACCAGTCGCACAACAGCTAAGGTCTGGTACCCACACCAAATCAGTCTGGGGACTCAGATACAAGCAAGCCAAAGGAAAACAGTGATATCGCAATTTGTTCCTCTTGTGTACATCTTTAAGTACGAGGATCCAAGTGCATTAGTGTCACACGCAAGCCAGATTTTTAGCTGCATGAGTTTACATTAGACATCCAAGAGAACATGTCCCAGCATGAGTACCCTGAGACTGAATGTTCCCCATGCACAAGCTGGGTCTCACATTATCACCCTTCAGGCAGAAAGAAACAGCTGCTTTCCATACCCAGCAGTACACAGGGTTGTCTTGATATGTCTGATCATTTAAAATCTGAAGCAGCTCCAAGGCAACACCAATACTACAAGCTAAAGCATTCACTCCCAATAAAGACAGTTGACGGAGATTTTCATCTCAGGAGAGCAAAGGGAAACGGAATCAATACTGGAACGTAGCTGGTTGATGAGCTAACAGATAAGACGTGAAACATCAAAAAGCTGAACAAAACCAAGTATCCTAGTTCTTTGCCACTTGGCATGAAAGCTGAAGCTACAAACTGTATCACCACAAAAACAAAGACATACCCAGTAATAAGCCATCAGTTACCAGCACCAACTTCTAGCTGTCTTCAAGGGAGTCAGAACACCTTTCATGTATTTAAGGCTGAGTGGTGTCTAGCAGGATTAAAGACAAGACCTCATGATAGCTAGTATAAACAGCTAGGCTTTAAGGAAGGATTTGACAACACTTGTTCTGTTCACCCCCATGCTGTCAACTCTGTAGAACAAGATGAGAAGAGAGTTATATTGCTTGGGCAGAGACTTCCACCAGGGCCTTCATACTGGATCACTCACACATTTCTGCAAGTGATAATCACAGACTCAACTATTAAAGAAAAGATAAGACTGGAGTATGTTCCAGGTTGTCAGCTCGTTCCAGGCACCAATTTAGCACAAGCACAGTGTGGATAGGAGTACTGCTAGAACTACAGCCATGTACCTCATACTTACTTCTCCCTCTGCAAAAGCTTGCAGGGAAGCTGCTTAGGAAGGCTTGCAGATGTTATGAACAGCAGTGCATAGCTATTTTAAAGAAAAAAATGCATTAACTCTACACTGAACTGCTGTAGGCAGAGGCCTATGAAGGGATGACACATGGAGGTTTCAACTAGTTGGTCAGACTACTACCATGCCATGCGTTAAGTGACAAACTTCTAAACAAATCCAGTCTTCCAAGTAACCCTTCTGAGCTATGGTTATGCTACTTAGAGTAATATAAATACTTCCCCTTGCTTCAAGTAAAGGGCATGGTGAACCACTTAAGTGTCTCGCTCCTTTGTGTTTATTCTTCAAACAAACAGATGCCTTAACAGCCAAAGAGATGCTTTTAACATATTCTACAGAGATATGCCAAGGAAAAGCCGACAGGACACCCAATAATAGAAAGTATCAGTATCAACAATGACGTGCTGGAAGAACCCAGAATATTACTGAGGAACACTCACAACTTAGTTAAGCATTGACAGCTTACTATATACCAGTGCTGAACTTGCAGTTCCCTTCTGAGAGGATCAGAATACTGCTGAGGAGGTAGGATGACCACAATTAAAGAAACTAAACTTACACTTCGAGGTGGCCCACGGCGTCGGCCAAAATAGCCACGTCGATAGCGGCGCCGGTCTGCAGCATAGCGGCTGCCTTCTACAGGGACTCCATCTGGACCAGTGACATTAGCTGCTTCTGCACCCTAAAAGGCCAAAAGAAAGTAAACCAGGGTGGTGTGAGAAGAGAACAACCAGCTACAGGGAGAAGGTGAAACAGAAAAGAGGCTTTTTTGCATCAGTTCCAAGCTACAGAGATTCCTTTCTCCCACATAGTGCAAAACCAGTTTTATTCTCAACCCCATAACCAACAGTTACAATCATGAGTTAAGACCCTATCAGCCAGGATTAGTTCAGAGGAAAAAGAAAGAAGGAACTGATTAAAAACAACAAAAAAAAAATCAGAAAACTCAAAAAATTGAGAAAGTGGAAGTGCAAAGAACTTGAACGTTCTTACAGTTAATAAGCTACCAGACTCCAAGACAAATTCTTCAGGGCAATGTATGCCTCAGTTAATGATCACTGGGCAAGCTGTAAGCTTCAAACACTATCAAGCAAAAATTACAGATTCCAGAAGCACTAGGATGTAAAGTAGGGTTTTGAAACATACCTAGAAATACTTCTTCATGGAGCCTTTAAAAAAGAAAAACAAACAGATCTTCCAGGGATTAACACATTAGACAAAAACACCAGACACACAGCTAAAGTTCTGTGTTACTCCCCACTAGAGTGATGTTAACTGTTGGACAACACCCCTAAATCTCCATAATCTCTCACCTTCTCTCCCTCGACCACATCAAATTCTACAGTCTCTCCATCACCGACACTGCGCAGATATTTCCGTGGGTTGTTTTTCTTTATCGCCGTCTTTAAAGAAAGAAGATACAGAAATATATTATTTTACCATACTTATTATCTTACACATTCATAGCCCTGTAGATAAGGGAAGGACCGTATTTTCCTGCTACAATCCTAACCCTACACACCAGATCAGTTGCCACACCACGATATTTCAAGTACACAGATGTCTCTTATTCCACAGGTCCTCCAATACTCAGTCAAGGTTTACTCCTTTCTCAGTACTTAGGAGTTTATAAGTCAGCTGTTGTCCCAGGATCCCCTCTGTCAAACCTACTAAATATCCAGATCATTACATATTTCTGTACAGAGTTCACAGCGAGCATTTGGTCTCCTGCAAGCTGTACCAAGGCAGCTCCAGCAGCAAGTGACACCCATGCTTCCATAGTGATTAGGAGACCTTTAGACCATCTACAGAGAATTTAAGACCAGGAGCATTTCTGTAGAAGATGGCATTACTACAGGGTATCATAGCAGCTCAAGAGTAACTAGAGAAGAATTACTGTAACTCTGGTGTAACATAAATAAGCATTTTACCTAAGCACTGTAAAGGAGACCCCCCCAAAATTAGGTGAGTCCCTGAAGAACACAGGAATGGTACCAAGAATAGACAACCACAGACTTAGTCATCTCCTAGATGGAAACCCCAAAATACTATTAACAACATGGCTTCAGATCAAAACCAGCTGACAACCTCCTCAGACTCACAGGAACACTGAAACTGGGAGCAATTTTCAGCCTGTCAACTACCAATGCCTTTCACTGTGGAGTATTTCTAGGATTCCACAACAGGCAGTTAGCAAGAGAAGCAACTGTCTGTTCAACAGGTTAAGGGTTCACAAACTGGAAGAGGCCAGGAAGAAAAACTCAAAACCAAAACACACATTGTACAAGGCAATCTAGTAGCCAGATTTTTACTGAAGTTCTCATAGACTATTAAAGACCAATTCACTTTAAATTTCTTGATATGGGCACGTTTTGTCAGCATGAAGGAGGCAGATGCAGATAGAAGCACAGCACAGACAGAAATACAGGGCACAAATCTGGCTTAAGAAATGAGATGCAGGGCAGAAACTAAAGAAACCGTTGTCACATCCATCTGCAGTTCAAGAAAAACAGGCAGAATGAAGATCTGTTGAGTTGTTGCCTGTGCATGGCAATTATATTCATTCAGTCAACAATAGCCCAAAAGTATTTCCCACTAAAGGAAAAGTTCTAATCAGTTTAAAGTTGATCTTGACCAGTTTAGGAAAAATATTCTCATTGCTGCTGAATAGTCCCCTTTGTTTCAGGCAGTAGGCCAGCATGTCCTTTTAGCCCTACATTTCGCCACACCTTTCCCTGTACCCTGCAGCGTCCCTGAATGGCTTAAGGAAGAATGCAAGAGTCTACACATTACTGCTACCAAAGCAAAAACAACCCAAGAGAGGTTTTTTTGATACAGGAAGAGAATGAGCTGCTCAAGTGAATTCTTTTGGGAATTACTTCAGCCAACAGAGACTCCCACCATCAGCTGAGACAGCTTTGTTCACTTTCTGCTGACCTGTTAGTGTAACTGCCCCATTTCTAAAGTCAGCTGGAAGTCCTAGGTTCTCCATAAATGCTATATATCAATACTAAAATCATTATCTTCACTGCAGATTAAGGGTTTAATTCTTTCACTACCACTTGTACTGAGACAACTGACTCAAACTTGTAAGACTTGTGCTCTGCATGACAGAGATGTCAACAAGCTGCATTTCAAACTCCTTCCCCTTCCTTGTAAGTGCAGAGGAAGAAAGGACTACGGGATTTCTTTTCAGCAGAAGGTATACTTAAAAATAATGAAGCTCCTCAAACATCCTCCAAGGAGGGTATGGAAGAAATTCAACAGGATTCCACATGTTCCATTCCAGCTTTATGGACAGAAACGTCAAAAATTCATATTTTTGCAATTGAATAACCTGCCAACAGGAGATAGAGGCTGCCACACAGTAGGCTGGGGCTTGTTTTATAAAGGCAACCAGGAACAATTTTGAGCAAGTCCTAGAATTCAAAGCATGAACTCTACAGCTTAACTACTTACTACTTCAGCTGCAGGTAAACATTGCTGAAATAAGCTTCTAACAAGCCTAAGCTCTAAGCCTGATGAAAAGACTTTTACTCTGTATATCCAGAGGGGAGAGAGCACAATTTTCCCTGTTACTGTTCACCAGCATCCTGCAGGCTCCAGCTTCTTTGATTCAAGAGACAGATGTTTTGTGTTAACACAGACAGCACTCAACAATTAAGACAAAGCCTTTCCTTTCCCAAGGGGACAGTGATGAACAGACAGCTTTAGGAGTCTTCAGAGCTATTGAGTATTTTGTTTGGAAGAGTTCTTTCCATACCCTCGTATCACCACATCACATGCACATCCAGCACTGTCACAGCAATAGCCATGATTTGTTACACTGCTTACTGGTGCACATACACCAAACTGTGCACAATGAAGACAATCCAGTGAAGAAAAAGAAAGACCTGTGAAGCAGAAGACATTAACTCCTCCTCACTGCTTGTTGATTCAAACTATGCCTAATTCAATTGGACTTCTCTGCCTACTGACACTTTTAATGGTGTTAAATTGCAAGACCCTCCTCCCCCCCAGGCACACTCCACCCCACAAGGTGGATCAAGCCCTACTGCTCACACCACCTCTAACTGACACAGGTGCCCTAGACAGGACCTCGCATGGCCCAACCAAACAAGGATGAAAACAAGATGAAGCAGGTGAAGAACTGCCCTTCCCCAAAACACCGCTTGGGTCCCCTGCAAGACAAAGGGTTAATTCAAAGCAAGCCATGCATGGCCTAAAGAGAAAAGCATTTTAATCTGTACTAGGTTTATAAATAGCATCCAATAGTCAGACACCCAGCGTTAACCCCCATTCCAATCATGAGATCGGCCTGTCCCCTCCCCGCTGCGGATGCACGCAGGGGAGGCAGGGAGAAGGCTGTATCTATTCAACTAGGTCAGCCTTATTCTGAAGGGATTAGGTATGTAATCCAGCCCCTGCCAGGACGGGTGCGAGGAGGAGGGGCAGAACTGGCACTAACTGTGGAGAGGGAGCTCGCAGCAGGATGTTTGCTTACGCCATGGATTTGCCTCCCTTGCCGGGCGGCCCCATCAGGAGCTCTGGCCAGAAAGCCCCAGGCTCTGGTAGCGAGCGCGTTCACGTACAGGAACAGCTTGAGATGGAAGAACTGAGGAACATCTGATTGCAGCCAACGCAGACCAGAGCTGGAAGCATCTACTCTGCCATGCACAGCCTACCAAGAGGGTTAATCAGATGCAGGCTTGCACGTGATGTGGTATTTCTGAAACATCAGGCCAGTTTTGCTCAGTGCTCGCTCCAAGAGGATTTCAGCCACAGGAGATGGCAAATAAATTCACACACGCCAGTTTACATTTAGGTGAATAATCTTCTCCACAGGTGAAGGAGACAAAACAGCACAAATAGCACCAACTAGCTTGCTGTTGACCTTCACTGGCTGGGTCTCTACAGGCAGCTTTCCCAAGCAGAATAACACTGATCCATGTTATCTGTTATCAGCACAACCACCATTTTCCAGGATATCTTTTCTCACAGGTCTCAAGACCTCGTTTGTCTTCAAGGTAGTTTTACAGTGCTGCCTATCCAGAACATGTTTCTTACTAGAACTCTTCCCACCCTCCTCTGGACACACTCCCATCAGGCTAACAGAGGCAGCTTCTGCATCAGCACACACACAGCACACTGTCATTAAGGAAGGAGAGTCACCATTAGAAACTGGTACATGCAGCGAGAGCTCTTGCTCCAAAGTCTACCAACTGAACCCAGAATGTGTACTGCACACACTCCCTGTCATCTTCACTCATTACAGGCACCAGATTTATTCCCTCACAGCTTCATCCATTTTTGGATAATGGATCTACACCTCTTGACCCAGAGAAACCATTATCACAGGCTATTTAGTCATGAAGCCACAGAAACTAAACTAACTCTCAATGTTGACCAGCATACTTAACACAACTACATAACCATGTATCCTCATCCTCTGTGACCAGCTCTGAGTGCAAGTTTCCTGGTTACATTTGATGGAAATACTGCTACTTATGCCACAGAGAAAGCTCATGCTTTTAAGGATCACAAGGGCCTGCAGACATTTCATATGGGATAAGCTCCAGGGGCAGTATTTCATTTTCTGGTGAAGTAAAAGTCTCAGATGATGCAAAACCAGATCTAAGCCAACTAATCAGTTTACATCGCATGGAGACAGCATCCTCCATCTTCCCATTAGTTGCCTGCGACCAGAGAGTCACAGTATAAACTTAGAACAGCCTAGTGACAGTTCAAGGGAAGCTAACCAATGACAAGCCGCTGGGCAACCTCTCTCCGCTTGGGCACACTTGGCACAGAGCCTTCCTCCTTCCTAAGAGCAGCTGCCTCATGCAGCAACAGCTGATGGCAACCAGGCTGGTCAAGAGCCAGACTAGATCACTTTCTCTCCAATACCAGAGAGGGCAGACAGAACAGACCTGCAAACGAAGAGGGTAAGAAGAAGCAGAAGGCACAAGGAGCATGAGGAAATGGTGGGGAAGGACAGACAAGTAGGAAGGTATTTAACAAAACAGAGGAGTCATCTCCCCGAGGGAGGGACAACTGAACAAAACAAGACACACACCAAAAAAATAAAAAAAACCACTTTGGTGCTCAAATCAAGAACAGCCAAAAGAAGGTTTATAATACCTACTCCTTCAGTAGTTATATCTCCAGAGAGAAGGAAAACACACCCTAATATTCCTCCCTGAAAATTCCAACATACACATCCATTCAAGGTATTTGTGGTAAATATTCTAAGGAGAAGCCAGGACAAAGTTGGGTGAATGTTTCAGGAAGCTACATTAGAAGCCTATCATAGTGCACATCTCTCAAGTACAATTACTGCTCTCTTACCTGATGAACAAACACATCTTCTTTGGTATCATTTCTGTGAAAAGAAAGTGAGAAGTCATAAGAGTTTAGACTAAGAGACTTAAATAGAAATCTCTGACTTCATAAGTGAAACCCTTCTTCCCCCAGCCTGTAGTACATCCCCTGGATTCCATACATTCTGTGTAAGTCTATGCTACCAAGACCCTGCTCTGAATTTCCAGGGTCATATGCTTGACAGCAGAAAGGCCTCCCCACCCTTCAGAAGGGTGAGGGGACAGGGGGAGGTTCTCTGTAATCTTTTGGCAAACATTCAATATTTTGTTTTGACATTGGCCAGAGTTAATGACTGGACTGCTTGCCTTTCACTATTTCCCCCCCCCCCCCCAAAAAAAAAAAAACTTCCACAGGGGCTGCAACCTGAGCTGTTACCCCAGAGGTCAAGCCAGACTATCAACAGGACTGGCCACAGCTGTTAACAGAGCTCTCCTTTCAGTGAAACTCAAAGCAACCATGCACTGGAGGTGTTAGGCGAGTCCATTAGAGGGGGACCCAGACACGAAGTTGACTGGATTAGGCCAGCCAGTTCAAGCTTCTGCACGCAAAACATGAACACAGCTCTGAGATCTTGATTCTGTGTTCCCATACACCAGAAGGAGCCTAGACCCTGCTGCCTGTTCACTCAATTCCTTCTCTGCAGAAGGAACAGGTGGGTCAAAGAGTTTGGGAAGATAATACATAATCCAAAACTTGTTGCACTGGACTGAAATAATAGTAGACTTCAGTTTAGCAAGAAAGCTAACAAGTTATTACAGCTGAAGGCTCTCGTATCAACTGCTATGAAGGACTTCAAGAGTGCTTCCTAAGTCAAGCTTTTCTTCTAAGCTTACATAAGACTGGATAGTAGTCTCCAGAGACTGAGATTCATACTGTAGCAGAACTGGCTTCAGATCCATGAAACGGGGCTCTTCTGCCCCTTTCTACACTATCCAACTTACCCAAATCTACCTGCTGTGTAACAGTTCAAGGACTTGCAGGACAAAATAACTTGCTGGGAATGTCGTCTGCAAGACAAGCATTCACCATGCAAGAGCCTCATTTTTCATAAAGCACATAAGACATTTACGTTCCTCAACCCCACAGATATTCCAGTCCTTAAAGCCAGAGTTTCCTCCAGTAACTTGGAAGCATATGTCTTATGCACCTAAGGTTGGAGTGCAATCAATGTCACCTAAAGCTATTTGGCTTCTCGATGCCATTCAGGGTTTTTTTCTTCTCCTCTAAACATGAACAAAAGATAGAGAATTTCTGTGAACCCAGGCCTGGAGTATCTTCAGTTAGATGATATCAGAGAACCTCAATGTGGTCAAAATACCTACTCTAAATACAAACAGTTAACACTTGAATTTTTTATCCTGAAGTATTTCCCCTCATCCTCTAACACCTTTAAAAAAAGACAGGCAGTCAATGAAAGCCCATAGAGCTCACTGAAGGTACAGTATGACTAACATGAGAAACAAGTAACAGACCAAATTTGTAATGATTTGGACCCTTTCCATTTTCTCCCCATATGCACAGCCTTCGATGGAGGAGGGGGGAGAGGGGGGTAGAGTCCCCCAAGATGATATCCAAGTCTGTTGAATGCCTGGCCAAATCCGGCCATCAACAGCATGAACTTGCAGTCAGGTCCTCGGGTCTCTGCTGCAATTACTAACGCATGGCCTATTATCTGTACCATGAGTCTTAGTACAGTATAAACAGGACTATCATAATTTAAACATACCTGTTGATAAAGCCATATCCATTTCTGACATTGAACCACTTGACTGTGCCAAGAACTTTGGTGGCTGGAAATAAAAAGTTAAAGTTACTCTAAAACATAAGGAAGTACAAGAATGTTACAAAAATACTTTTATACCTACACATGAAGCCACAACCAGACCTGTTCCCTTAACACTCAAGGTGTACCTTCATCTCTTCAGTTTATACTAACACAGTAGCAGGAAGCAGGGCCTTAACTTGCTGTTCTTCAGCCAAGAGTTTGCTACACAGCATCTAGAATTAAGTCCAGCTCTATTTTCAGAATTGGCCATTCATCCCTTCTATTTCTTATCCCAGAAATGGGCAGTGAAGTTGAGAAATCCCACTGCCATTCACCAGCTTTCTTTAGCTTAGCAGCTAGACATGAAGCACAGCTGAAGGAAGCCATTTAAAAGTCCCCTCTTTCACTCAGACTTATCCTTCCTTCCTTGGAAACCAGAACTGGCCAAGGAAGCAGTATCACACACCATGCGACTTGCTCAAGTGGAGAGGCAGCACACCCTTACTTTGGGCAAACTCTTTCTTGCACTGCCAATACCACTGTAACCAAAAAACACACCACAAGATGTTATTTTTTCTATATTCCTACTTCTAGAGATCTTCTATGATTTACCAGCTACAAACTGACCAACTTGATGTTCCAAGGCTTCTAGGATCAAGACAAGCTCTTGTCTCACCCAACACCAAAACAGCATCATACTTAGAAGCCATACTGCAGTGTCTTATAGGATCTGGCGAAACCTGTTCCTCCAACATATAGGAACGTGTGGGAGGAACTCAACAGCAATGAAGGTAGTTCAACCTCTCCTTCCCTCTCAGCAATTGGGTGGAGACCACAAACTTGTACTTTTCAAACTGTAGGAAAGGGAGAATTTTGGGCTCTAGACTTTAATAGATTTTACTTATTACATAGCATGACCACAACTATCTAAGCAATCTACCCAGTACTTATTTGAAAATGGTCTTGTCACCTACAGATGACTGCTTGTTAAAAGCCTTACATATGTTTGGGGGGTGGGAGGAACCCAAGAGGCAATTAAAAGGAAAATAGTCTGGAGATAATCTCCAGTTCAGAAGTCCAAGCCAGTCTGCTAGAGGCAAGCACAACACACTGCAAATCATTGCCTTCATCTGCTCCACACCTGCATTATTCCCTAAACATCCACGAGGAGATGACAGTCCTAGACAGACCTTTGGTCTCATGCAGTCTTGCCATTATTATATACCCTTCTCCTTGCCTGAATACAGACCTAAAGTAGGAGTGCTTGCTGATAGCAGTCCATTGTGGTACTGATGCTGTTATTGGAAGCAGTAACAGGCCATTTCTCATTGCACTTTTAGAAGTGAAGGATTTGGTCTCCTTTAATACACCTTCTTAGCAGAAAATGTTCTTACTTCGAAGACTGAGACAGTTACTAGAGAAAAGGGCTCTATCTAGTGCAGCATCCATTCCCAAGACTTCTCATTTACAGAGCTAAAAACCCCAAGTTTCACTGCTTAGCACTGATTCAGTAACAGTTGTCAGCATCATTTATAGTTGTGTTTTTAAGTGTAGTTTCACAGGGGCATCACTAGGTACAGACACTGCTGCCACAAAGACACTGGCTACACACAAGAGCTCGCTGCACTAAGACAAGTCAACAGGGGAAGGGGGGCGGGGGGGGGGGGGGGGCACAGAAACAGGTGCCAATGGCACATGCAGGTTTTAGCCTGCTTTAAGAAACAAGGCTAATACCACCGATTCCCTCACCATCATCCCTTCCCTCCCCCACAAAACAGCTACCGAATCTGCTGGCCTATTTCAATCAGATTAGGGAGAGGGTGAGAAGCCCAGGAAGCCTGACAACAACCCTCAGAGAAGTCAGAAAGCTGGTGGAAGGAGAGGTGGTCAAAACCCACTCTGTGTGGCCAGCCTGCTGCTGCTAAGTGGACATCCACACACAGCTTCAGAGCAACATTGCTCCTTTCACACAAGCTGCCAGAGACCACAGGCGAGTCTCCAGTATATTCCCTAAGACAGTGTACTGGGAAATACCATTCCCTACCCACACTAGTCCTACAGTCTCCCCTAAGCATTACCACAGGGGAGGGGAAAAAAAGAACCTCAGACACAACAGCGTGATGCTGACTATCCATGTGGCCATGGTGCAGGCATTGTTAAGCCTGAGCTGTCATAGCAGGGAGATCAGTCAAGGAGGAGGGCAAGCCCAGAAGAAACCATAAACAGTTTTATTGACAAGTCAGAGAAGGTAATTGATGTGATGACAACTATCCCACCAGCAAGTGAAAGCCCACATATTCCTACAAGATGCTGTACTCTGAGGCTATCAGAGGAAGCAATCATCAGACACTCCTACCCGTGACAAAATAGCCTTTTCATTAGTTTTAACAGGGAAAGCCAAAACTTCCTGTGACTAAGAGAGAAGAGAAGGTTGACTAACTTTAATCCTTATTCCTAGAACTCAGACATTTGGATGCCCTGGGCAAGCATCACACCTTGCCTCTAATGCGATCTTTGCAAGAGACTTAAGAGAACATAATCACAAAACCATTAACAGGGACATTTGAGGTGGACAGGAACATAAGTCCCTTTTCAATTAGTTTTACCAATGATCATTTTCCTTTCAACTCCTGCTGGCCTAGCCATAAGGCCAGTGTGCAAAACTATCACCACGGTGGTTTTCTTTTCCTACTTAGACAGGAAAGGCACTTGTGCCTTCGGTCTCTTCTCCCCTCTTCAAGCAATAGGTGAACAACATAAAAACGTTACCAATAATGAAACAAGCCATGTTAAGGCAAGAAGCAGCCAGACACACCAGCTCTGGATGTGCCTTGACCGATCACTGACAAATCGGATAACAGAACAAGGGAAAAAAAAAAAAAAAAATCACGCAAACTGTACCTCCAGTTTCTGTTCTGCTAGAATCCTTCCTACCTCAGCTCCAGAGAAATCCTTTACCTGGCTCCTCTACCTGCTGCAGCAAGCCCTCAGTCTTTCCCTTCAGAAGACTAGGCACTTAGTGAAGCTCAGGACTCCGCACTTAGTAGTCAGCCTCAACTTGGCTTTTACTAACCTCTGAAAATCACATAAACAGCAGATCCCTATTTCCACTGCACACTGAAGTCTTTTCAACAGGTTGATCCCGTTTAATCACGATGAAAAAAAAAAAAAACAACCAACACACTAACTACGCACTGGGCTTGAGCACAGAGGGGGCAACCTGGCATTTTGCTTGTCTCTTTATTGATGAAGTAGAAACTAAAAAAAAAAAGAAGCCAAGACACTAAACCTAGAGGCATTATGAGAGCAGTATAGACAGAGAAGCTGTGCAAAGAGACCTTATGATGAAAGGGGGGCACACAGGGTTTTACCAGCAACCCTTTGCCAAGCGGGGATGCCCATCAATATGGCTGCACTTCTCTCACTACCCCGCCCGGCCCCGGAGAAGCGCCCGCGGCCGCTTCTCCGGGGCCGGGCGGGGTAGTGAGAGAAGGAGGAGGAAGAGGAGGAGGAGGCACGGCCGCCTGCCCGGAGCGCAGCCTGACTCACAGCCGCGGGAGGCGGCGCGGGGTGGGGGGGGAAGCTGGGCTGGGCCCCGGGCGGCGGCCATGTGCTGCCCCCCCCCCCGCCACCACCTTCCCGGCTCCCTTCCCGCCGCAGGTGCCCCGGGAAGTTGGGAGCGGGGCCGGGTACTCACCCAACACTTTCTTCTCCGTCTCGGCGGTCGTGGCGGGGGCGGCAGCAGCACCGGCAGCCGCCTCACCCACAGCCGCGCCCGGCGCGGCGGCGCTGACGGGGCTCTTGGGTTTGGCGTCCGGGGCGGCGGCGGCGGCCGGGGGGGCGACGGTGGTGGCGGCGGTGGTGGTGGCGGCGGTCGTGGTGGTGGTCGTGGGGGTGGCCGTGGTGGGCGCCGGGCTGGCGGTGCTGGTCTCCGCCGCCTCGCTCATGGTGCCTGGCGGGAGGGCGCTGGGTGGGGGTGTGGGTGTCCCTCGGGCCCGCGCTGGGTCTTACTGCCCCCAAAATGGCCCCGCCGAAGTTTTAACACAGTCAGCGGGGGACGGCGCCGGCCCTCGCGCCGCCTCATTAGCATTTAAAGGGGACGCGCCGACGTGGGCGGGCGGAGCAGGGAGCGGCTCCCCCCACCCCTCCCCTCCCCTCCCCTCCCCTCCCCTCCCCTCCCCTCCCCTCCCCTCCCCTCCCCTCCCCTCCCCGCGCCGGGGCGCGTGGGACGACACGACACGACATGACATAACACGACACGACGTGACATGACACGACACGACACGACATGGGTGACGTGGGTGAATGCGCCTCTGGCCGTTTGTGCGTGCGCGTCTGTGCGGATATATACGTCTCTCTCTCTATATATATATATATGTTGTGTACGTGCGTAAGCCGCGCGCGCGTGTCCGCGGGGGCGGCGTGGAGCTGAGCGCCGCGCGTGTCCGTGTCCGTGGGCACACGCCACCGTACCCCTGCGCACGGGCGCGCCGCTGCGGGGACGTATGGATCACATACACAGCTGGCACGTGGGAGCGCGGAGAGACCAAGCAGTGGGCCCGGACCCACGGGTGTGTGTGTGCCCACGGGTGTGTGTGCCCACGGTGTGCCCACGGGTGCCTGGCGTGGCGGGGGTGTGTGTGTTTGTGTGTGTTTCCGTGCCCAGGGGCCTGCGGGCGGGTGGGTGTTCGGGGCGCGGGTGCGTGTGCGCGTTGGGGGAGGCCCAGGCGTGGCGGTGAGTGGGTGTGGGTGTGCAGCGGCGTTGTCACTCCTGTTTCTTGCCTCGTCACCTTTTCCACTTCGGCACGGTTTTCTCCCGTGGTGCCCCTCAGTTTGCGCCTCCGTGATGTCTCGTTTTCGCCCCCGCCGCCCCACAGCTGCATTTCTTTGCCACTGCCCTGACATCTCCCCCTCGCCTGCCTTCCTACCTCTTCTTTTTTCCCCGTCCTTCTGCCAAGTTTTGTACAGCCTCCCTGAGCGTCCCTTGGGTGACGTTTCCACTCTCTTTCGCAGTTTGCACCCCATCCTCATTCCACACTCCCACCACATCACTTTTCTGAATTGCCTCTCCCTTGTGTCCATCCTTCCCTACGAGACGGACACCTGAACCGAAGCTTCAAACGCCTGGCCTTCTCCACTTTCTTAAACTTTTGCTTTGCTTCTCCGTACACCTGAACGCTCAAAGAGCACGGTCCTGTTCGGTTTTTGCTTTGTGCCCCGTCCTGATCTCCACTTTTCCACAATTCCTTGATAGTTCTCACAACAGCATCCCTTGCTGAACATCAGCTCCAAAGCAGCCTCAGATGAAGCGTGCTCCGGGAGGGCACACCTCAGGGTATGGTCTGAACTGCACCAGGTCTCACCTGCTGAAACTCCTCAGGAAACTTGAACCTGGATTTGGTGGATGTCAGAGCCAAAAGAAAAAAGATGCCACAACGCTGTGACACAGACCCTCCCACAGCTGCACACAGGCTGAGGCTTAGCTACTCTAGAGACCAAGAGTGAACAAGTGAGCTGTTTTGAAATTCCAAGTACTTTCAGAGCATTCGGAGGTATTTCCACCCACACAGGCATCACAGCTCCCCGTTCAATTACTTACACCATTTTCTAAATCCTGGATGGAAATTATTGTTACAGTTCTTATTGCATCCCATTAAATACACATAAGAAACAGAAAAGTACTTCTTGTCCCAGAATTTTTAATCCTCCACTCTACATTAATTTTATTATTTTAAGATTATGTCATTTTGTGCCCTTTTTCATTTGCAGAGTACGTGGAAATTTCTATGAGGATGCTCATTTGAATCAGTTTTGAGAGGAAGGCTTATTATATTAACTAAAATGTGTCATCAAAATTCAGACACTGACATGCACTTGAGACATCAAATTTATTTTCAATTAAATTGTTAATTAATTTTTCTTAAGCTAATTTTAGAGTTTTATTGAAAAGCCCATTCAACAAAAAACTACAGTATACAAGCTGTGGAAATGTGCTTTATTCCGTTCCTTTGTAGAAAATTGGCAATGTTTTCCTTTAATTATTTTCAATTATTTTAATAATGAGAAAATGTAAGAATTATAGAGTAGTCTTATTTTTCCTTTTCTTGCTGACAATTGGTAATATATTTCCTCTGCTTCGGTATTCAATCTCCTTTCAAAAATTACGTTGGAAGAAATTAAATCCACCAGCCTGGGTAATAAAAAATTATAACTGTTGCACATGGAGACTAATTTCTACATCTCTGCATTTTCTGAGTAATTCCTATCAACTAGTTGTAGATAACTATTTTATGAAATTTAGAAAGTACAGAATTACAGAAGGGCTGAAGTTGGAAGGCACCTCTGGAAATCATCTGGTCCAACCCCCCTGCTCAAGCAGGGCCACCTAGAGCCGGTTGCTCAGGACCATGTCCAGATGGGTTTTGAATATCTCCAAGGATGGAGACTCCACAACCTCTCTCTCTTGACTCTGTCTCACCATAAAAAAAGTGTTTCCTGATGTTCAGGGTGAGCCTCCTGTTTCAGTTTGTGCCCGTTGCCTCTTGTCCTGTCACAGGGCACCACTGGAAAGAGCCTGGCTCCGTCCTCTTTGCACCCTCCCTTCAGATATTTATACGTTTATAAAATCTGCCTGAGCCTTCTCTTCTCAACAGTCCCAGCCCTCTCAGCCTTTCTTCCCAGGAGAGGTGTTCCAGTCCCTTCATCATCTTCGTGACCGTTCATTGCACACTCTCCAGGATGTCCATGTCTCTCTTGTACTGGGGAGCCCAGCACTGGACACAGCACTCCAGGTATGGCCTCACCAGTGGGGAGGAGTTACCTGCTGGCAACATTCCTCCTAACGCAGCCCAAGATACCGTTAGTCTTCTTTGCAGCAAAGGGCACACTGTTGGCTCATGGTCAACTTGGTGTCCACCAGGACCCTCAGGTCCTTCACTGCAAAGCTGCTTTCCACCTGGGTGGCCCCCATAGTAGTGTCTGAGGTTGTTCTTCCCCAGGTGCAGGACTTTTCACTTCTTCTTACTGAACTTCATGAGGTTCCAGTCATCCCATTTCTCCAGCTTGTTGAGGTCCCTCTGGATGGTAGCACAACCCTTTGGTGTATCAGCCACTCCTCCCAGTTTGATGTCATCAGCAAACTTGCTGAGGGCACACTCTGCCCCATCATCCAGATCATTCATGAAGATGTTGGACAGGATTGGACCCAGTATTGACCTCTGAGGTAGAGCACTAGTTACTGCCCTCCAACTAGACTTTGTGCCGCTGATCACCACCCTCTGGGTCCAGCCAGTTTTCAATCCACCTCACTGTCTGCTCATCCAGCCTGTACGTCAACAGCTTCTCTGTGAGAATCTTATGGGAGACAGTCTTGAAAGCCAGGTAGACAACAGCCACTGTTTTGCCCTTGCCTACCAAGCTAGTCATTTCATCATCGAAATTTATGAGGCTGGTCAAGCGTGATTTCCCCTCAGTAAATCCATGCTGGCTACTCCCAATCATCTTCTCCTTCATGTGTCTGGAAATGGTTTCCAGGATTAGTTGCTCCATCACTTTCCAACGGATCAAGGTGAGACTGATCGGCCTGTAATTCCCTGGGTCCTCCTTCCTGCCCTTATTGAAGATAGGAGTGACATTTGCTTTCTTCCAGTCCTTGAGCACTTCTCCCAGTTGCCATGATCAATCAAAGAGTATCGAGAATTACCTTGCAATGACATCTGCCAGCTCCCTCTGCACTTGTGGGTCCATCCCATCAGGGCCCATGGACTTATCCATGTCCAGCTTGCTTAAGTATTCCCTGACCTGATCCTCTTCCACCATAGGTACATTTTTCTTGCTCCAGACTTTTCCCTGTCTCTGGAACTTGGGATTCCTGAAGGCAGATCTTGATAGTAAAGACCAAGGCGAAGAAGGCATCCAGTACCTCAGCCTTTACCTGGTCCTGTGTCAGCAGGTCCCTGGTCTCATTCAGCAGTGGGCCCATGTTTTCCCTAGGCTTCCTCTTGTCAGCTATGTACTTGTAGAAGCCCCCCTTGTTGCCTTTGACACCCGTCACCAGATTCAATTCCTTTTGCTCTCTGGCTTTCCTAACCTCATCCCTGCATGCTCAGACAGTGTCTTTGTATTCCTCCCAAGTTAGGCATCCTTGCTTCCACCTTCTGTAGGCTTCCTTTTTAAGTTTCAGTGGGCTTTCCTTTTTGTGGGCCAGGAGCCTCTAGTTCATCCACTCATGCCTCCTGGCATTTTTGCCCAACTTCCTGCTCATTAGGATGGACAACTCTTGAGCTTGGAGGAGGTGATTGCTGAATATCAACCAGCTTTCTTGGGCCCCTCTTCCCTCCAGGGCCTTATCCCATGGGACTTTTCTGAGCAGATCTTTGAAGAGGCCACAGTCTGGTTCCTCTCCAGGGTTATGAGCTTGCTTTTTTGGCCAGCTCTCTCCTCTCAGGATCTCCACCATCTCATGGTTGCTGCCACAAAGGTTGCCTTTGACCTTCACATTCCCAGTGAGCCCACCCTTGTCTGGGAATATGCAGTCCAGCAGAGCATCTGTCCTCATTGTCTCCTCTATCACTTGGGTCAGGAAGTTGTCATTGGTGCTCTCCAGGACTAAAGTCCTCCATGAGGACAGGGCCTGGGAATGTGAGGCTGCTCCTATCTGTCTGTGCAGGGCCTCCTCTGCTGCTTCTTCCTGGTCAGGCAGCCTGTAGCAGACACCCATTATAATGTCACCCCTACTGGTCTGCTCTTCAATCCTCGCGTTGCTCGCATCCTTGTGTTGGCTCATCATCCACCCCTGGGCAGAGCTCCAGGCACTCCAGCTGCTCTCTCACATAATGGGCAACTCCAGGTCTTGGCCTGTCCTTCCTAAAGAGCCTGTAGCCCTCCATTGCAACACTCCAGTCATGGGAGCCATCCCACCACGTCTCCATGATCCCTGTGAGACTGTAGCCCTGCAACTGCACACGCATCTCTAACTCATCATGTTTATTCCCCGTGCTGCGTTCACTGGTGCACAGGCACTTCAGAGAGACACCTCGGCATGCTCATTTCACCAAAAAGGGTCTGGGGTTTTATTCCATAATGTTGCCTTGTCAGCACTTCCTTGCTTACATGCAAATGCTTGAGTTTGGCTCAAGCCTTGATCTGTTGATTTTTTTGTTTCCTTTTGTTCACATTTCCCCAGCCCCTTTGCTCATCAGCCCTGTCCATCACTCCCTCACAGGGCTGCTGGTGACTGTCCCTCCCACATCGTTCCTAGTTGAAAGCTCTTCTTACCAGGTCAGCCATTCTGCTGGCAAGGATGCCTTTGTCCTGCTTAGTGAGGTGGATCCCATTTGTCCCAAGCAGATGCTGATCCTCAAACAAGGTCCCATGGCCATAGAAACCAAAACCCTGTCGCTGACACCATCTCCTCAACCGGTTGACACACAGTCATCTCCTCTTCCTCCTCATATCCTGTCCCTTCCCCAGCAGAGTTGAGGAGAACCCTACCTGGGCCCCCATGACCTGAGTATCACCCCCAGAAGGAACACTGTTTGAAGAAAAGGCTTTTTTTTAAAAAAGTGTCTTAAAATTTCTAAAAATTATTTTCATGACTCTCTTTCCTAAATAGTAGATCCATAGCACATCCACAACATCCTTCTGACATTGCAAGTGGTGGCAATATCAATCTAACGCCCTGCTTAAATTGCTCATAACTTGGCCAAACTGTGATAGCTTGGACTGAAATTTGCACTTCTTAATCAACAAGTTCAGCAAAAGATAGTCCTGACAGTGAGATGAGGGAAAAATACTTTGTTTTCCCTCATTTCAATTTGTTTTAGGACTTGGCTTTGTAAGTTACAGTGACTCCATGATTTTGAATAGAAAGTTGAAATTTAGCTGTGATAGAGGTACGTGTTTTACAGTTCCTGTTTGGGGGGAGAACTAAAAGCACCCCTCAAAACTACTAGCAATCAAATTTCACCAAGTAATGAACTTCTGAAAAAATATCTTTAACACATGGTCGTTAGAGAAACGATCTGAAGGTGCTGTCTGGAGGCGTACCAAGCATGCTCCAGCTCTTACTTGCTGCTTGAATCCCGTGTCTGTCACTCCTACATGAGCACCAGGGGACACTCCAGCTGAGGACAACTGAGCAGGTCACCCTTGCAATTGCAGTTCCTCTGGGTCACTGTGGCACCAGTCACCGGTGTTTGGAGAGAGAAGACTGTCCCATGTGCTTCCTGCTGCCCAAGTTGTAACAAAGGCAGGAAGCAGAGGACAGCTGGGGAGCATGGGCTCCACCAAATGCCAGCCCAGGGACTGAAACATCCAGGGTGAAGACGCTTGTCAGAAGGGGATGAAATACTGGGCGCAAAAGCCAAGAGAAAGCAGTAGCTGAGAGAGCAGAAAGGCCTGGGGGTGGGTGGTTCAGACCTCACAAGGTCATGCTCCATGTGTTTTGCCTGCTGCGGCTCCGGCTCCCCAGGTGGAAGGTGTCTGAGCTGAAGCCCTGGAGAGCCAGACCTGCTTCTCGCTCCGGTTAGTCAGGGTGGCTCGGTGGGACAAAAATGCCGTTCCTTAGCCTGAGGTTTATTGCTTTTTTACTTTTGGAGGGGAACAGAAACCCATTCAACAAAAGTCAGTAAAGCTGCAAAGTTAAGCAAGGAAAGGTTGAGAAATCCTAGGAATGAGGTTACTTGAAAGTTTGAAGTTCATCCCCTTTAAGTGTAGGAATAATTATGCATTTCTTAATTAGATGCTCACATATTCCTCTTCCCACAGGATCCTGCCTTTTTTCAGCAAATGAGCTGTTCTTCAGTAGTCCCTTTCATCTTCTACGCTCGATGTGCAGCTCAAGCTATTATTTAATGCATATTATATAACCCTCAGACTCGATGCAGAATTATTCATTCCCCTCTTTCTTTGGGATCCTGTGGGGCTTTTACCGTTATGTACCCATGGTTCCCAAGCATTAATGAATGTATTTTATCCAGCGTCGTGTGCAAACAGCTGGGATTATCATCTCCATTTTGGGGATGGGGAACAGAGGCAAAAAGAGATTAATGCTACTGTTTTCAAGTATCTGCTGATTCTGGGTAGCTGCCTTGAACATACACACGTTTCTTTTCCAGGGAACTTGCTGTTTTATGAGTTGGGTGGGACATGAGACACCTGCGTGAGGCGGGACATGTGGCATAGGAGCATGGGAGCTGTTTTATGGGGCTATTTTATGCCCCTGGCTTCAGGGGAGGTTGCTCCTGCAGATCCCAAGTGGGAGGAGATGTCTCGCTGCAGCACCGGGTCAGCAGCCTGGGCCCCCTTGGAGGGATGGGGTTTGAACCCCACCTCTTATCTCGCTGTTTCCCACCAGTGAGCGTAGGTCGTCGTTCATCACGTCCCATGAATTTCTCTCCTTCGGTGACTAATGCTCTGTGGGGGCATCCCAGGCACCCAGCTCCGTCTTCTGAATCGCCAGGTACCTGCATGAGGTCGTGCAGCTCTGAAAAATGAAATACTTTGTGATTTTTATAACAAGTATTACATTTATTCACGGGCTTCCTTTTACAATCCTAGCCTCTGGAGTCCTGTGATAACCTGAAAATCTGTGCTTTTGTTTCTTTGTGCAGAACCTGCTTACTCCATGCTGGCTGCAGAAAAGGTAAATGTACTGTTTAAGGCTTAGATACTGAAAGACAGATCAGAAGAGCTAAAATTCATCATTGTTCTAAAAATTTCATGATTTTAAATCAACCCCGGTGCATTTTGAGTGCTGGGAATTGGCGAGAGTATACCATAAAAATTCTAGATTAGCTAGATAGAGTGCATTTGATGATTTATGGGTATGAATAGCATTTTCTACTTATAAAGTAGCTCTTTAGGGGCCTCAGGCTCTACTGAGAAATCTGAGGGGAAAACAGGATTTCTGAAGTTGACATGCAAGGTAGCTGCATTCACCTGTCTGTAACAGGACACACTGATCCAATAGGCTAATTCAAAGAGCAGATTGAGCTAACAGGTTTTGTAATTAGAAAATGTGGGGCTCACCGAAGTGGAAACATTTTGCAGATACAAATCAATTTCTGTAACTGTATTTCTTGGAAAAAAAAATTATATAACACCTTTCAATAAAGTGGAAAGGTTCTGTTTCAATAATTGCAGAAACTAACATTTCGATATAGCATTTCCAGATGATTTAGTGTACTGAAATTGTTCTATGTAATATAAAAATAATGTTGAATTTTTTTTTTTTACAGTAAACAGTATATTTCTGGGGATATATTTTATAAAATACCTCTATAAATACTCCCTTTTCTTCCAATCTTGGAAAGGAGAGACATTTAAAGCTGCAGAATTTCCTTTAAAATGGAAAACCCTGGTCTTTCCAGGTCTAGCTTGACAAGTAAGAGACCTGTTGGGCCTTAACCCTGAATTTAAACTATAAATTCTTCAAATTATAAATAGTCTTTTAGTGTGCTCTTCTACACATCCTGGCATAACTGGGACCTTATCTTCACTGCAGCCTGTGCCTGTGTTGATATTGTCATAAAACTGATAATACAATGATCTGCCTACGACAGGCAGGTCATTTAAACTATCTACTTACCTTCCTTATTGCAAAATTAAAAGTTATAGCATTTATTTACAAAAGGAAGTTTAAAAAGTCAGAAAATCATAAACCGAGTCAGTGGAAAAATGAGTTTGGGATTAAGCCCTAAGCGAATGGTTGGATCTAAAATGTAGAGGACTGATTGATCTTAATTACTTTAAAATTACATTTTATATCATCAACAGCTACTTCTCAAGTAACACCTTTCATTCTGGCTTGAAGGCAGTTTTACAAAATCCAGAAAGTTGTTTGGAGTTTTTTTTGGAAGGCTTTTATTAAGAAAAAACAATTTACACTGACTTTAATGGAAAGTATTGATGGTCTTCTAAATCCTTTAATCTAGAAGGAATCAAAGTGGTTTATAGATTAAATATCTGCAGTCAAATGCAGCATGCTTCTCCACCAACCTGTGTCCAGAATATTTCAGAGTAATGACGTAAGAGGGAAGTAAAGAATATCTTTCCCATTAAAGCTGTGGAAGGTTATCTTGGAAAATAGAACAAAGTTACTGTGGTAGGAAAGTGACAAAGGCTCCAGAAGTCACCATCCTTTCATCTCCATGTTGTCCGGCAAGCATCTCCCAGCCTACTCTGAGAAACGTGATGTTGAATGTGGGGAAAAAATTTTCCAGTGGACAGTTTATGAGAGAGTGGTGTGAATTGAGATCACATTCATTAATAATTTTAGGCAAAATAAAATTAACAAAATACTTCCAAATTGTCAAGGAATCCATTTGAATATGTTAAATGAGTATATAGGTAGTCTGCATACAGTACACCTGCTTCAGCACGTCAAATGAAGAACAATCAATCCCAAAATAACCCATAGCTTGGCACTAACCTGGGAAGTGTTGGATTAAATTCACTCTTAGGATTGCTGTGTGCTACCACACAGAGGATGTGTTTCGAGCTTGGCTGAAGTACCCTAGAATTATTGCTAATAAGCAATTTTGGATCATTCCAGATGGAAGGACTTAAAAGGACTGTTGATGATTTCTATCAGGATTTCTGTGTTCTAAAATACAGAAAAACTCATGGGTAAAACAATTTTGATTATCCGGCTATCTGTGAGATATGAAGAACCTGATTCCAGGCCAGAGTAGAAAGACCTGAACTTGAGAAAAAAGCTGCTGCTGCTGAAAAATGAAAAATTATTTGATAAGAGATGAGAGACCTGACGAGCGGTCAGCAAAGGAAAAATTTCCATTGATGGATTGACATCTACAAAATTTTGATCAGATCCCAAATGTGTCAAAAACTGGGTAGCTGACTAGGCTTAAATATATTACTGTACTGCCATGCAAATATGACTTTTAATGAAGAAACTGAAGAAAGAGTTTAGGATGCGCTTGCTAGAGCCGTCCTTGGGCTCGCTCAGTGGCTGGGGAGCCCTCGCCAACTCTCTGCCCTGGCTCAGCATCCAGCTGCACGTTATCCCACAGCAGCAGGGTCAGCCCTTTGTATGGTTGCTCCAGCCAAGGCTTCTTGCAGTGGGTGTCTTAGGGGTTAAGGTGACAGAAGACAAACACACAATAGGTGGTGTTATTCTAAGGGAGTATAAAGTATAGCTGGAAGGACCTTATCAAGATAAGGAATTAGCTCACTAGAGCACTGAATTGTGTAGTGACAGTCACACCGGCTTGCTTCCGGATCTGTGTTTATTTACCATTTGAAAAAGACTGGATGACAGCCAGCTGTTGGCTCTGTGAGAAGGCCAAGGAACAAGATGTCTGCACTGGCAAAGGACTTTGCAAGTTGTAATTTGTGTTATAGACGCAAACAAGTGTAGAACATGGTACCTAAATTTCAATTCAGAAAAAACATTCCTCAGCCACATACACACACCACAAACCACAGATTCATGAGTTTGACTGTGCATGTAAACAGAGACCACACACAGAGAGAACTACACCCAGCACATCCTTTCTTAGGTCACAGTGCATTTGCCTGCACTACAGAACAAAAGCTCAG
This sequence comes from Strix uralensis, assembly GCF_047716275.1. Lineage (NCBI taxonomy): Eukaryota > Metazoa > Chordata > Aves > Strigiformes > Strigidae > Strix > Strix uralensis. The sequence continues at coordinate 82,696,967 of NC_133976.1, forward strand.
ATTGGCAGAACCCCTCCCCACCCCCCCTGCTTTGTCAAGGAAGACAAGGGTGACCTGAGAGCAGCCACCAGAGATCTATGGGGAGCCTTGTTTGTACTGAGGTGGGGAGCTGCAGATCAAACCGCAGGCAGAGCCTTGGTGTAAGCAGCTCAGTTCAGTACATCAAGTGAGAAGTGTTGAGGTGAGAAGGTAACGGAGAGGTGCAGAACCCGCTGTGCTCCCTAGGGGACACAAAAACAGTCTTCTTGTGTCCTCCACCATCTCTCTTGGAAATGGTCTTTCCCTTGCATTTCATGGTTATTTCTGAAGTCATGAGCTTGGACTGCCTTTGAAATTTTTTCTCAAGTGACAGTCTTTGTATCGCTATGGAAAGTACAATGGCAGCAAGGATGAGGGGGGTATGAGTGGAAGAGTGTCCAAGGAATGTAAACTACCCTCTGACACAGAGTCAATACTCAGAGGAGCGTGTTGCTGAGGAGTATCCTCTCCCCATGCACTTTGGAGAAAGTGAATTATTTGTAAGTACTATGCCAAGATTAAGAATAATAATAAGAAAATAACACACTCAAGGGAGTATCCTCTACCCATGCACTTTGTGGAAAGAGCGTTATATGTAAGTGCTATACCAAGATGAAGAATGCTGTGACATCCGCCTACGGCACTGGATTCTCCTTTTGCCTCTCATGGTGAATGAAGACCGCAGAGTTAATAAATTCCTTCTCTGCTCCTGAGTGTGCCATCAGCTTTTTTTCTTTCTTGTCCTCGGGGAATTTCGTGAAGGAAGTATGTGTCAAAGCAGACTTGGACACTGTGATTCAATTCTTAAGTCTGGGGCCTGTTCTTCTGAAACAAATTTTCTCCTTTTTCTCTGAGCCTGCTCCCACCAGCTGTAATGTAGCAGAGGACGGCACATGCCTACAGGGAAAATGGGTTGGGAGATACATTGAACATGGTCAACTCAAGGTTTTACGGCGAGTCATTAAAGGTTTTTTAAAAGTTAAAAGTGGCAAGTGAAGAGGGGAATTGTCTGAGCCAGTGCAAAAGGTTTATAATTAGGAGAGAAATCACTGGAATAAAGAAAAAAAATATCCTGGCCTGTGGGGCAGGTATCTGCAGGCAGGTGCCAACTCTGTGCCTGGCAGAAGGAGACATGCTGATAGCTAAGTGGTTCAATACTTTGTTCATAAAAGCAAGTGTCAGACTCCGTGGGGGTGGCAAAAATCCCATTTAATTTAAAGCTAAGTTGCATCAAAGCAAACCAGAGCTCCAAAGAATAGATTGTAGAGAGGAATCCTGCTCTGCCAAGTAAGAAGAGAAGTGTCTAAGGTGTGATCTAACACAGTGCCTTTTCACTAGGCATTTATAGGACGCTGTGAAATGCATATGCCCCAGGAATACCTCCTGTCTATGTTGCAACATGAGCTAAATATTGTTGGACTCACAGCAGCTCCCAGCGGACTGACAGCCCAAGATAGCAAGGCTGCTTTTCTGAGAGGTTGTGTTGTCCCAACATGGAAGAGGCTGGATTTGGAGCCTGCTTTCCTGTTCTGTGCTGACACCAGGAGCACCGGTGCGGTCAGGTGGGTTTACCTCATGGTCGCATGTAAGAGAGGAGAAGAAGAAATCCATCAAGGGCCAACCATAATAAAAAGCCATCCAATCTTACCTCCCTTTAACAGCAGCAAAAATGAAAGCCTTGACCTTCTCTGAATGATTTCTGCCTGACTTAATGCCTATCTGATCATTTACGAGACACTAATTAAACAGTTAGAGCATTACCTGCATCCAGTTTCCTGAAGTGATGGAACCAGCTGGTACCCGAATGATGTTGTTGCCTGACAGCACATATAGAGGCACACCACAGGGTGCTGTTGTTCAAGGAGGCAGTTGCTTTCCTTCACCTGAGAGAGCTTTGAGGTGCTTCTTGGAGCCATTTTGCGAGTCCTGGCTGCAGGCTAGGCCACCAAATCGTAATGCTCTGAGATTGACTCTAAAGATGCATTTTGGCCGCTTTTATAAAGCCTATTTTTAACTTAAAGTTTGGGAGCGTTGTGAGGTTTGTTTTCGAACAAAAGCCTTGCTTCAAAGTAAAAACATCAAAATTCTTTTGTTTTTAAAATGCTGAAATGCAATACTTGGCTTTTCTGGATTGTCTTCTCCTTTCTTTATCCATGACTTCTCCCCAAATACGGCCTGAGCTCGCCAGTACACAGGCACCTCGTTTCTCAGTTCATCCATCCCAAAAGCCCTCTCTGCGGGTCCCTTGTCAGCACGCTGCTGTTCCACGCCATATGAAGTGTCTCATGAGGGAGGGACCCTGCTGATCACAGAATCACAGAATCATTCAGGTTGGAAAAGACCCTTGGGATCATCGAGTCCAACCATCAGCCCTACTCTGCAAAGTTCTCCCCTACACCACATCCCCCAACATCTCATCCAAACGACCCTTAAACACATCCGGGGATGGTGACTCCATCCCCTCCCTGGGCAGCCTGATAGAAGCAGCTCAGATCTCTTGCCCTAACCTCTGATGGTTTGTGATTATAAAATTTTGGGGGTGAGTGCCAACCGTCCTCATGGACATGAGGGACATTCCCCTCCACCCCTCTCCACTGCTGCAAGAGGATGTGAGGCAGTGATGGGATTTACCTTCCTCTGAAAACATGATGTATTCAGCACTGTCTGAGGTAATAAAAAGCGAGCCAGTTCCTATTAAAGCAAATCCCATTCCCTTGCTCTACACAGCTATCCCTTTTCCTTACTTCTTCCCAGGAATTTTCAAACTCACACAGGAATCCCGCGAGGAGCATCATCACATCCAGAAAGGCTGCTATGCTGCCTGCACCTCCTCTTCCCTTTTGAGCCAAAAAACCTTTTTTTTTTTTTTGCCACTGGTAACTCAATATGATACATCTGTGCTGAAAAGCTAATGGAATCAAAGACATTTAAAACGGAAAGGAAGACAAACCTTCCAAGGTCAGCAGAAATAATGGTTTTATCAAAACTTGTAGCTCTTAATAGAGTAAACCAGAGAGATTTATTCAAGGTCCAACCATGAGTCCAGTCATTCAGAACCAGTAGATGGCAGTGAAAGATGGGGAATAAGGAAGATTAAACCTGTAATTGAGAAGCAGCAGGTGGGTTCTCATTTCAATGCAGAGACTTCACTAACCTGGTGCCATACTCTGTTTGCAGGCATGATTTCTTGGAGAGCCATTTTTTTCTTATGCCTCATGCCTTTCTCCTTAGGTTCTTTGGACACGCAGGAAACACCAATGTATCTCTACAGTAAATTTATGTTTTCACCATTTAACCCAACAAATAAGATTCCCTAAAGAACGGTTGCAAGCACAATGCCCGATTCATAGGTAGGATCACATATAAGCTGCTGAAAGCCAGCTCCTCCTGACCAAAGGCCCAGTAACTGGTGGGTATGATCCAACAGCTGCACAACAGCTCATGGAGAAAGGGAAGACTACAGTCAGCTGACACACAGAGAGCCAGCTGAAGTTAGGGAGAGCCCATTTGTCCACAGTAATGTCTGGTCAGCGTTTGGATTAGCAAATTGAATATGGCAAAGAAAAACCATCCTGGGACCTTGAGCGAGTGTAGTGGTCAAAGCCCAGAGTGTGCACTTTAACACAAAGCAAAACCTTGTACAGCAGAATGCTGTGTAGTCCTGCATTGTGCAAGCTGAATGAAACGCTTGGCATTGTGGTCTGTGATGCCACCCTGCAACAACTGAGCGCTTCCCACCTGGGCATTAAGGGACATGGCTCTCATCTGTCAGGGTGAGAGGGATGAAACACGGGAGCACAAGGCTGCAGAGGGTCCTGGGACCTTGGCTTTGCATGCATCGTCATCATGTTATATCCTTAGGAAATGTGTTAAGCTCCATCCCAAAACTAGCTTGTTCTCCTCTTCCCCCCCATAAATGCCCTCTGATTATCGCCTGTAGTATCCCATGGGTTTCACTCTGCTCCATAATTCTATAAACTGCAATGAACATAAACACAATTATCTCTATCTAATATATAAAATATAGAATTGATATAATCAGTGCAATTAAAATACATTAAAAAGTCTAAATATAAATAATAAAATGTCCAGTTCACATTGGAAGCAGGTTGACATTTTTCACAGAAAGTGGCTTCTGACAAGTGAAAAATTGTTCTCCAAAAAAAGTTCTTCAAAATCTAAAACATTTCCAGCAGGTAAAACTTTTCAAAGAAACTTTTTCAATGAAAGTAGAAGCATTAATTCCACTCAAAAGTTTTCTCAGGGGAAAGCCACTTAATCACAAGCTATACGTAACTTCTAGAGGAAATAGCATCCTTAGCTGAGTCACCAGCAACCACAAAGACTCCTGGATTTTTATATTCTGGGCCTGTCCCTGCTGAGAGTGAGAGATCCCTCATGTCACGGCCCTAGGAGGGTTTAAATTAAACCAACCTCACACACATTGTGCGAGGCTGAACTTAATTTAATGGCATCTGCCTGATATCCTAGAGGGATATGTGTTCTCTGAAGACACTTCAACAAGACCCTTTGGTAAGTCCCAGATTGTTTGAATTTATCCTTGAAATGTACTATTGTTCCTTTTTCCTCGCCTTTTCACAACCGTCACCATTTTAGAATCACGGAAGAATTTATGTGGAAAGAAGGTCATCTAGTCCCGCTCCCTGCTTGGAGCAGGGCTAACTTCAAAGTTTGATAAAGTCGCTCAGAGTTTCTTGTAGAGCTGAGAAATCTAATAAAACCTTGTAACTAGGACAACCAAAAGGCTCATTGAATGGCAAGGAAAGTCTTTGTCATGGCATCTCTTTAAGCCAGAGCCGAAGGCATTCACTGGCACACTGTTATTAACACAGAGTTACGTAGCCCCTGTTACAGACCGTGTAAAGAACTATATCGACTGCACATGTGATATGTATAAAGTATGACTATCACTTTGTATCGTGCTTATATAAAACATAAGTTGCAGTGTGTAAAGCAGTAATGCACTGAGATACCCAGCCAGGTATTTAACGCCAGTAGCGACTTGTCTACTGTTTAATGCCATGACGGCTGTTACCAGGTTCTGTTCTCTGTCGGGTGGGGAGGTGGCTTTACCTTGCCAGGTGCTTTCTGAAGTTAACTTTGGGGATTAGCAGTCGTCTGAGTGTTAAAAGTGAGTACCAGATTAAGGCATGAATCATGGGAAACCTTTCCGGGGTTGGGTTACAAGGTTTGCATTTGAATTGGATCTGCCTGGGGATGACTTGACAGTGCTGGGACAAGGATTTTGATTGAATGATAGATCCTAGCCTTAAGGTTGTATAAGTGGCTGGACAGCTGCAGGAAATGGATATCAAAACCTTCTGGTTTCCATCTACTTTTATAGGTAAGCCGAGTAACCATACTTCTTCAGTTTCTGTACACACAGACCCATTCCAGTCTTTAGAGCTCTGCAGGTAAAGTTGTTATTGTGGTCCCACAATAAGGTGCAAGAGCCAGACTGTTCCTGACTTGGGAAGTGGAATGGGCAGGGCAGGGAGCAGAGAATGGAAAGGTGGGGGAGAGAGCCTGGCAGGGCTGTACTTCCTCATCCTGCTGTTCCCTGAGGAGGATGGTATCTGCTTCCACTGCACAATCCTCTGGGAGGCAGCTCCCAAGTGCTCCCTCAAGTACAGTAGCAGCAAGCCTGGTCTTCCCATGCTGCCGCAGGGGCAGGGGCCTTGGCTATTGATGCTCCTGTGCACACAGTAAATGTGTTGTTAGTGTCTGAATGTAGTAAATGCTTCATTTCCTAATTTTTACTTTAGTGCTTGTCTGCTGTAAAGGATGATTTCAGAGTGGCTGGTGAGCAGCAAGGCATTACATTCCTATGGGTAAGGGAAATGTCTACACAGGGGTACGGGACCATCTCCCCAGCATCCAGCCTTTCCAGCACAAGATTTCCCCCAGCGAGCTCCAGCAGGCAGGGTGAGAGCTGCTGAAATAGAATGTTGGGAACCTTTGATGACCAGCTTTAGCCAGATGCTCCTTGGATCTCCTACAGAAAGCACAAATCCCAAGGACATCTGAGAAAGTTGTTGCTCCCCTGAGGGTGCAATTCTCCCTATGAATTTATTATGTCATGGTATTTTCATCAAAATTTAGGTTTTCACTTAGAAAAAGTGTTATCTAGAAAAAGTGGTTTCTAAATGTTCTCTTTGAAAAGAAGACACAGGGATCACACACATGAGGAACCATATTGTTGATCTCTGAAAAAAGCAACATGGATGGATTCAGTTGCTTGGACAGAGGCATGTACTTTCATCTGGGATAACTTACTATTTCTGACACAAGGCTTGGCAGACATTACGCAGGATCTACAGGAGACCTTCTCCCTTCTGGGGGCACCTGGAGGCTAGAAGGAAGATCCAGGTGATATACGATGGCTCCAGATGTTCATGTTTAGACATCCCACCAGTAAACCCTCTGTACTGAATGGCTTTTCCATTCCGTCAGGAGATGGTCTTCAAGATTCAGTTAGCTTATTTCAGAAATGAACCATCTGACAGTAATTCAGGCCCCAGAAGGCTTTGTGCCAGGCTCTATTGCTGCTTCTAGCCTCTGTCTGGCTTCAACCACGCAGTACACTATAGCCAGCCACCTGACCGTTGCTCTGTCTCTCTGGCCACCACAGGGCAGTCACGTTCAGATGGCCACCTAGAAGAGTGCGAGCTGGGCTGTGAGCCTGGGTGTTAATTGCTCTGTACTTGAGGTATCTATAGGAACGCCACTAGCTGCTCTGGGCTGTCTGACCCTTTGCTGCAGCCATGACCCAGACCCAGGTAAGCTCTCAGTGGCCCGGGCAGGTAGGAGCTAGAGGGCAAATGAAATGTCTGGAAACAGGGGAGGGGAAGAAGAGAGTAGGAATGGCAGAAGAACTTTCCTCCATGTGAGTGCCATGCGATGATCTGTTTGGTACCTACCACACCCAGCTATGTCCTCGAGCTATTTTTATCTGATGACACTTCTGTGCTGACTCATCCCAGTACTCAGCTTCTGACACACGCCTATGAACCACCAGGCAAAATATCCACCCATACTCAAGCTTTATCTCCGAACCCACTGTTCTCCTGCCTGTAATGCAACAGTGCTTTAAAGTGTGAAAGGAGCATAATAATCTTCCTTTTTAACAAGATCCAGTGACATGCATTGTACCCTGTCATGACAGCACAGTGGTGTTATCCGCCAGCTCCTTAGATTATTAGGACATGCTCAAATGTTCTTAAAATTACAATGTGAATGATACTGTTATTATCTGGAAGAGGTGGACTTCTGTAGCACAACCAATACGGTCTTAAACCGGAGCTCAGCAACAACAGGTCACAGCAGTAAATTCAGGTTTGGGTACTGAAAGTCTGCCCTGGCCACACCTTAGTGTGAGGAACAGCAACTGGGCTAAGAAGAAAGAAAAAAAAAATCACACAGAGCCTGAAAGTGATTTGGCAAAATTATCTCACATTCAGTAAAATCATACTCAGAGTGTCTTCCCTCTGCCAGATCTGTCAGGGTGGAGTTGCTCCCTCTCTCCTGGGCCTGATTCACTCTCATTAAAAAAGGCCACCAATGGTGGTGGGCTTCCTACCACAGTTTATACACTGTAAATTGCCCGGCCTGATGTTCCTGAGTGTCAGAACTGATCAGGGTTGGTTCAATGGAATCATATTCCCTGAAAGATCATTTTGCTTGTTAGTTATGTTTGGTTTCTTTGGATGACAACATCCTTTCTACCACCAAAGAAACTGCTACAGAATCACTTCCACTGCTAAATCCTTTTGACTCTGATTTCTTTCTATCACTGTTACTGCTAGTACCTGCTATCACTGTTACATAGCTTGTTTTACGTGGTCACCAGAAATACTCTCTTCCTGCAACTACAGCCTCCAGGCATGGACTGGAAATAATTGACTAGCTCACTCCCTGGTCATCTTCTGTGTGATAGACCATCTTCGTCAGTGGTCCCTGAACATCCCAGCCAAGATGAATCTTCTACATCCCCCACTTCCTGTCTTTGCTTTTCACTAAATCCCATTTCATACACTCTCTGGTGGCTACAATCTCTCTGTGGTGAGCCATACTTCTAACTTGCTGGTTTAGTGGCACTTCTATGCTAGGATTTTGGATGACGCAAGAAGTAACAAGCAAAAGCAGTTAGACCCTTCTGAAACAGGCAGGTGACAGTAAGAGGTGAAATGAATAAGGTGGGAGTCTGGGATGTGGTAAGTGATGCACCCAGAAGGAAAGGAATGACTTCTATTACTTGTCATCCTGCCGGTCCACTTTCCTAGCTACCAAACCTTCCACATCCTAGATTAAACCTTTTCAACTGCTCAAACCCTACAGTCTAGTCCATCCAAACCTCTGGACTTGGATGAGTCCTGTGAGTCTCAGGAAAATTTCCTCTTATATATATCCTTCAGCTTCAGTTCATAAATTCTTTGCCCTGGAATACTTCAGAGACAATCCAGTGAAATTAGTACTTGATTCCTGTAGGGCTTGAGAGCAACCTAATAAATTTAATTACGGGCTCAGTAAAACCCTACTCCCAACTGTATCATCAGTGTTTCTCATGACTCATGTTTGTTGTGTTTAGAGGTCATTGCTGACTACACCACCGTGCCAGCTGAAGAATCCAGTGTAATTGGTAAGTCTTTTTCACTTCCATTTTTTTCCCTAATCTGTTATTGCTTAGCTTCTTTCTTTTGACTTCACTGACTCCTGCTTCTTAGAACCCATGAGAAACGTAGAAACTAGAGTCAGGATCTGTCAAGCATCCTGCTTACCATCCTTTTCACTTCATGTGCTGCAGTGCTGACATACACAAAAGTGCCACTGGCTTAAGCAGGATCAGACCCACCTTGTAAAATGGTGCTTCTCAGACAGAAGACTGCCGAGTATCAATTCCACCTGGTGGTCCAAATTAGAGCCATGAATTGAAATGAGAAGGGTTGGTCTTAGAAGGTCACGTTAGAAGTAATCTCCTTGGGAATGATTCCCCATAATATTATCAAATTTAACATTTTTTTTTCCCCTAGAAATGAAGTGACTCTGTGGATGCAGCCATATCTCTTACCACTGAGAAGCCATCCAGTCTTTTCACTGTTGAGGCCAGCTAGAAGCAGTCTATTTAAAACTCCAAATAATCAGACATGTTTTCTGCATCACATGTGCTTTCTTTCCTGAGATAGCAACAGCATAAAAGAATGGATGCAAAACCAACCAGCAAGCATGTTTCCCTTCATTTACCGTTATTCTGAAAGCTCTGAAATGATCATCCAGAAACATGAATTACTGGTTAAAGAGGTTCAGTCCAGATCACCAGCATTTCATGTTCTTCACCTTGTGATCACTTTAACAACAGGTCTCCTTGCTGCAAGAGCAAAGCCTGCGTTTTGCCCTTCTTTATGGCTGCACAGAGGACACCCACGTGGCCTTCCTCACAGCTCTACCACACAAATCCCTCCAGGAGACAAAACCACACGTGGCGTCTGAAAGTCTTCTCACCTCAGGAGCCTGTCTTCGACACTGAAGAGGTCCAGCACCCACCTTTCCATCCCTGCTTCTTCCACAGTCCTCCTCCTTCCTCTCTCAAATATTCAACCGTGTCCTATGGAGAGGATGGAGACTGAGAAGCAGACCCCAAGTGCTGTGCAAATGCCCACTGCACAGTGTGTGAAACCTTGCTTTCAATGCGTAGTTGCACAGTCCAGAAGAAACCGTATGAGAATGATCTGGAGGTCAGTTTGTCCTCTTAAGTTTCACGGGGTTTAATAAAATGTTCATTTATAATAAAGCTGTAGATAGAAAAAAAACCCCCTAACTATTAAAAAGCTCTGAATTTAAAAAACATTTTCCAAGTTGTGTGTTTACGCGATGTTGTCAATGAATTCACACAATGGTGGCAACAAGGAGCCAGCTTTATAGTCCCTAGAAACCCTCTTTTGCCCCAAATTATTATACTTTGCTACTCAGCCAGTTCTCCCAAGGGCTGAATTTGACCCATTTTTTCATTGCTCTGTTTTTTTGATAGGCAAGGATACAGCATATAGTGGTTTTCTTCTGTAATTTAGATATTTATTTAATCAAGAGTGAAGTGAGGCTTACTGCTTCACAGCCCCAGGAACACCAGACAGGAACTGAAAACCAAGAGCTGAAAACTTTCTAAATTTCTTTTTTAAAAAAATCATTACTGCCCTGTACTAACAAGCTTCTAATGCACCTCTTTTACATTAACTATACTTCTCAGCTCACATCAGCAATGAGGAAAAGGGTTTGCCGTACCTAAAAGCACTCTTTTTCAGGATATGGTTTCGAACATTCAGCTGGACAAGAGTTAAGGGCAGTCTCCGAAAAACACCTTCAACTGGTGCCTTCGGTTTCTCTGCAACTACAGAAAGGAGCCAAGACACAGAGGTTTCAGCCAGCGGAGGGCAGCAGCAGCCATGTCTTAACACAGCAATAGTTACTTGAAAATTGGCTGCAAAATCTTTAGAATTTGCAGTTCAGCCTCAGGACACTAAGGAATAGATTAGTACAGTGAATGAGTATTTCCAAAATCTCTTTGTTTCTAATTTATTAGCAATGATGATAGCAATAGATTTCAAGTAAAGATCAACATATCAAAAATACTAATAAAGACAGGAACCCGAGTTCCAAATAATTTTTGGCACCCAACAGAAAGTGAGATTTGCAATTACAATAACAAATGTCAATAATGCCATCAGCCTTAGGAGAACAGATCCAAGGTTACATCAGTGAAAAAAACATACACATTCTGAGCAGCCTTTGACATAGCTGCAGTAAAGTGCAACTCTTCGAGTATTCCAATGTCAAGTGGGTAAAACTCCCACGTCAGATGTGGAACACAAAGCTGAGACTGGCATTTCAGACACCCTAATGACTGCTTCTTTCAATGCACCATGGAAACCAGAAGATAGAAAAAACTTCTGCAATTTTGAGAAATGCTCAGGACATGGTTCAAACAAACTATCACCACTGAAGAGCCACTCTGGCATAATGACCATACTCAAATTCAGCGTCCCTCCAAAATCCACTACCTTGGTGTTACCTTTGAGGAAGAATGGCATAGAGGAGGTACAATGAAATTAATACCATCAACTAAAGTCATTAAATACTTCAAAAGCAGCATGGACATTGTTAAAAAGCAATCAGGGCAAGGCTCAAGGAAAATATTTCAAAAAGACTCTTAATTTTTTTCCTCTCTAAACTATGGAAGGCCAAGCACCTCTGTAAAGTAGAAATCAGCAAAGCAATAATAATTATAGTAATAAGCAATCCTACAAAAAGTTTAAAACCTGTCCACGAAGTAAAAAAATGTATACTTTGGCAAATAGGTTACAAAACCAGAATTAAAATCTGGAGGGAGAAAAATTCGGAAAACCTTCCCCATGGCATAGAAATTACCTGATGATTTTTCTTCAAGCTTGAGTCAGGAATCCTACCTGAGAGTCTTTAGGGCCAATTGATTATGCTTTTTTAAAGAAAACATTCCAAAAAAGTGTGGCCAAAAAAAATCAAAGAAACTCTTGGCCTGTATTGTGGAGAAGGTTAAGGAGGTTCGTACGTCAGAACTTTTCTTCATGAGGGATGCAACAGAAGACCTGTCTCAAACTGAAGTATTAGCTGATGAGATTTTAATACTACGTAAGAACAAACATGGCTTTTAACAAGGGCAATCATGGCTCCTCAGCGTGCTGTATATAGGCAAGGGTGATCTGATTTGCACAGTATTTTTGGATGTTTTTAAATGTTTATAACAAAATCCCCAACACATTTAATCTGTGTCTGGGGAGCTGAAGCCATCACTGGTTTGGTGGTGTACAAGAAGCCAACTGTGCTGCATCAACCAGAGCTGTAGCTTTCCACCCCCGTTCATCTTTGACTTGCCAAGGCAGCCAGGAAAAGAATGATGAGATAGAGTAAAAAATGGAGCAGTTTTCTGAAGGCTTCTGGATCAGCAGAAATATTTCCAGCCTACAACACACTGTTATCACACTTAGCAAGGATGTGGACAGAGCATCTTTTCCTGCTTGCAGAGAACTTGACCTCTAAGCCCAGCCGAGCAGCCAGGGTTCTCTATCGCTTGGTCCTCTACTAAAGAATGAAATTAAGGCACTACAGCAGGCCAGGGCAAACACTGATGCTGATTTATTGCAATCCAGATTCTAACAATATTAAACCACAAAGTGGATTCAAAGCAAATTTTACAAAAGGATTCCTACGCTACAAAACAAATTTAGTAACTTTAGGAATTAAATGTTCCTGTGATGGAGATGCAATCAGCAGCTGATGAGCAGGTTTCTTCACTCAGCACATCTCTTTCTATAAGGGAAGAGAAGAAAAGAGTTAGGTATCCAATCACGAGGTCCTGAGGTAGCTCTCAACTGTCCCAGCATGTTGTAACACTAAGAGACTGATCCATCTGCCGGGAGACACTACGAGTATCTGCTAATCCCCTTTGCCTTACTATCTCATAACAAAAGTGCAGATGTCTGAGTTTGGATGCCTACAAAAAGTGTTCACTTACAAAACTGATCTTTTCCTCCGGCATTTTCCTCACCATGGATGGATCCCTCTGTAACAAGACATCAGAAAGGTCACACTGCTGGATGTTACCCCCAGCACATACCCAGGGAAGGTAACAACACTGTTACACAGATCAGGGTAGTCACAAGAGAACACTGAAGGGGGAGCATAAAAATAGGATGGTCTGGAAGAGCCCAGGCTGCCTTTTCCACTAAAGGGGTTTATTACCTAAAAAAGCAGCCATGCAGCAAGCAATCCTAGGCAATTTTAATCTACCCAAAGACACCTTATGCTTTTCTCTCCATCCAAACAAATCATCTTCAGAAGTGGACATAACCCTACATTTTAAAATGAAGATTTAGATCCAGTTTCAGATCTAGACATGTCTGATCAGATGTGGCAGACTGAGCCCAGTCATGAGTGAGCCAGGACACAGATATGAACTTCAGGTAACAACTTCTGCCCTTCCTCACACACACTCAACTTCATAAACTTCTAGCAGTGGGAGAAAGTTGCTTTTTTTTTAAATTAGGTAACAGACCATTGTGTCTAGATCATGAAGATCTGGGATCTCCAAAATGATCGAGACCCTGAAGAACACAGATAAGGTAACACCTGTATAAAAATAAGAGCAGGTTTTTCACTGTAGAGGAGCAAAAAAGAAAAATAAGAACAGAAATGAAAACTCACGTGGACCCCCAATCACAGATCCTTCATTCAAACTGATGCTGTGCTCAGCTGCTGGCATAAGGAAAAGATGTTAAAAGACAAAAGACAAGGAAAAACCAGAACCAGTAAAGCCAGTTCTTTATAACATATATATCACTCTACAGTTCAGCTGGTCTTTCTGCTTCCAAATTGAGTATGAGGTACCCAAAAGAAAGTGATCCAGAAGCCAGGCAGCACTGGTAACTGGCACACTGCACGGACTGCCTGGCACTGGCACACGGGACGTGATGCCTCTCCAACTCTGCTCTGTTTGCTGGGAAAAAGGAAGATGCAGCTATGAAGTCCTAGAATGGTAAAACCACGAATGCTGGGATTGCTGTGCACTGGCTGCATCCCTCACAACATACATTTCTTCTCTGGAGATAATCTACATCTTAATTGTTGATGCTTTATGGATGGTTTCCCTTGTCCTGAATTTAGATCAGAATCCTAGTGCAGTCATGAGGCCTCCATACGTGACATTAAGACCATTGCTTATTATTTATACTACCAGAGTATCTGGGTACACTCATTATGAACCATGGGATTATTTTATTAAGCACTATTGTTTAATATCACAGCAAAAATATCTATCCCTGCCATGCTTTCCTCAGATAAATTACAGTCCTCATATATACCTTTAACAAGTTAATGAGGCAAAACCTACTGCCTGATGCTTCCACAGTGTAGAGAAATTTCTGTGGATTTAAGAGTCCCCATAATCACAAGCCCCCTCTCCAGCATTTTCATGATTATAGTTCTTCAGAATGTGTCGGAAAAAGTAAATTTATCACACAGTGCAATAAAGACAGAACATCATTTATAAGCTAAATAAAGAGGAAACTTCTTACGTGTTCTCTTCTGCGCATATTGCTTAGTGGAGATGATGCTGGGCTCACCTACAGAAAAAGAAAAATCAATACTCTGTGGAAATGCACGTTTCGCATCCTTTTCAGCAAAACTCTTTGCAAATTGCCACGGTGGGGTAGTGTAGGGCTGGCTGCGCTAAGCAGAGGAAGCAGAAGTAGCAAGCTAGCTGAATGTCCTGCACCCCCTCCCAGCACTATCAGTAACTGGTAACTGGTAAAGTTTTTCATGCAAAGCTGGCCGTTTATCTCATACATAAACCAGACTCTGCTATTTTTACCTTCTGAAAATAAGTGCCCACAGATACTTTTTCCCTTTGCTTATGTTTTATATACATATCTGCTGCAGGCTTGAAGAATCTATGACAAGAATAAAAATTAGTAAAATATTCACAATACAACAGACAAAAAATGAAAAATGTGCCAAATGAGAAGGATATTTGGACACTGTTAAACAGTGGTTTGGGGTTCTGCTTACATTTATTTCATTTCCATAGTATATTTACAGCTGGAGAAAGGAAATGGATAAAAACTTAGCTATTTCCCCTATTTCCAGCGTAATATAGCATACTGAAAATAACTATCTCCTTTCTGAGAACTCCAAGAAATTTTCTGACTGAACTAAGAGACCAGAAATGAAATTTTTAATATACTTAGGATGATGAAAAAGGCCAGAAACTATAAAAACCCTCAGTTCCTCTGACAGACATTATACTTCACAAAGGAACAGGCTAAGAAGCCAATATCCAGGCAACGACCACAAAATTTTCCTTCTTCTCTCTGCAGGCCATCACCCACTGTAGGAATCTGAGGTGTGTGTGAAAGAGGGTAACTGTGAGGCTGTTGGCTGAAGACATTTGCAGGCAGAAGGGTAAAAGAAACAAAGCTCCTTGGACATACCAGTCATGTAGTCTTCCTCTGTGATAGAGTCATATTCAACTATTTAAAAAAAAATAAATATAATTATTAAAAAGAAATTGGTATATTTTAGAAGGCAAAATTTTCTAAAGGCTTTAGAAGAAACCTCAGCCCATAAGAAACACAGCGAAGTTCAAGTTTCATTCTGTGGAATAAGCACTTAAGCCAGATGTAGAAGAGAAAGAGGAAGACAACGGCATCCTGATCCACCCACCTCTTCATCCCATCACCCCAACCTCTCTTGAAATCCATACTACCAAGGAAAGAGTATTAAATATTTCACTTGCTACCGAGCAGACTGAAAAGTAATATTGCTGGTGGGAGCTAAAACCCCCAGATTTCTCAGCACGTTTGGCCCAATGCACAAGTGTTGGGTGATGGGACAGGGAAGCTGTGCTCCAGCCGGTCTCCTGCAGGCACACATCCCACCAGAAGGCACTCGCTTCCCACAGCACACAAAAGCAGCTGTGAGCACACTGACCATCTGTGAGCGTTTTGGATTTTCCCTGGATTTGGGATCCAGGACATAGAAGAAGTTTTGGATAATGCAAGAGCAAGGGCAGCAGAGCCATAATCAAGGGCCAGATGAGAAAGATTTGGGCAGAATGCATTAAAACACAGATAAACATGACTTCTATGATGCAGAAGAGCAACCACTGAAGCACCAAGGTGATGGAAAAGCTGAATTCAGAGCTATTTGTGTTGCAGTGGCAATTTGTCAACTTTAATAATACATCTGACCTATTTCACGTGGAATACTGGTCTTCTTAGGGTGCATTTTTAATCAGATATTGAAAAGAAATAAGATAACCAGTGGCCGAGGACGCTGCAGTAAGGGCATCGCAGGCACTGAGGGAGGTGTGGAGGGAGGACACAGAGGGAGTGCAGGTCAAGACTGGAGGGACACTGGCAGCATTATTAAATGAAGAAGATTTAATACTAATAAGGCCTTCAAAGTTAAGCTCTGAAGAGCATTAATGACTCAGGTTGAAGTTATCTTTCCCACAGTTCTCTGGTATGGAAACACAGCTTGGGGTCCCAAAGCAAAATCTCCACACCTTTAACAGTCTGGGACTTTGTCTGTGGCCTCTGCAAGCTCCAACGGGAGCTACAGCCTTTCACGCAGGAATCACAAGGATATATATCACAGTAACACGAGTTAGGAACTTTAAGTACCAAGACTAACTTACTGTATTCACTCCTCCTGCCTCTGCTTCCACTGGTGGTCATTTCACCTGCATCCATGAACACAAGAGAGTATATTTAGGCCAGCCATGCTCTGCTAGATGCTCTCCAATACCTGCAAACCCTTAGGTACATGTGGCCAGCTGCTGGGGCTATGTGCCAAAACATCTGGGCTAGTGGGAAAGCATGACACCTAAGAGATGCTCCGCTGCATCACTGGTACTGCAGCAGCAATGCCGGTTTGTGCATGCTGTTACCTCTGCAATAAGCTTTGGCTTCTTCTTGTTCTGTACCAGAAAATACTCAGCTTTCAGTTGTGATGACTGAATTATCTGAGACACTATGCTGTGAGCCCAGGCCAGAAAACTGATTCAAACAGGGGAAAAATGCAAAAAGCAAAGCTGGGGTTGTAGCTGATGCTCCAATAATCAATCAAGAGCTTTAAAGAATCAGTCACAGACCATGGCTAACAGGTAGCCCCTTTCTGAAAACTGAAGGGTCTTGTGCAGCACAGCAAAAGACAAAATATATCACAAAAGAAATATTTAAGTTGCAGGATATTCACTCAGCTTATCTCCATTTGGGTCTGTCCCGAAACTAGGACAGGGTCAAAGGTGAGTTCAGCTAGACAAAAAGAAAACATTACAAATACATTTTGTCAGGAATAACGGTTGATTACTGCTTTTCTTTTACGTAGGATACCTTTTTCTTAAAAATGCTTTAAAACCGTCTGCTAAGGAGGCACGTCAGTGTAACACGCCATCTCAGACTAACCTGCAATCACACCAAAAGCCAGAAGGAAACCACTGCTGCAGGGTAGAACTAAAGTGTGTCAGCACAGAAATGCAAAGTATTAAGAAAAAAAAACTTAAAACTGCCCTGGGACTTACTAAAATGTATAAATAAAGCCCTGGGTCAGGCTATCAGGGGGGCTTGAGGGCAGGAGTGCAAAGCCCTGGCAGAGCTGTGTGGAAACAAAATTAAAATAGAAATTATTTCTTGTCTTAGGATCACTGGACTCAATAACGCATACATTCCTCACTCTTTTAATACCACACTCTACAACTGAACTAATATGCTTTAAAGTCATTTTAACTTACTGCTTAGACCATTAGCAAACAGCATAGGCTTACACTTTTTGAAAAAAATTCAGTTTGTTTGACTTTTAGCAATTTGTCAGGTAGAGATAACACATCAAGGTTAAGAAGGGTTTTGAAGAAAAGAATGACACAAATTCACCTGTTGCCTTTCCAGCTGAGTCTTCATTGTGAAAGGTGATATTTAGGAAAGCTAATTAAAGCAGACAAATTAGTTACGTTCTTTCTAGTCTTGTGCAATTGCCAGTGTTAGTTGAAAAGCAAAGTATGGAAGAAAGAGACCCAGACTTCATAAAAAAAAAGACTTTTCCTACTGTTCTAAAGATTTTTTAAATACTTGCAAATATTTTTGTATATTTCTTTATATTTTATTTTTTCCTGACAATTTCTCTAATGTAGTCATTGACAATGAATATATTCGATAGGGACACAGCTACAGGAAGCTCCTTTTTCTTTTCCTGTGTAGATTTATAGAAAGTCTGTGATAAAAATTGCTCATTTCCAAAAAAACGAGCAATATCCAGGCGGACAGCTGAATCATAACGATGTCATCTCTAAAAGAACAAATTTCCTGACAGTACGGAAGATGCAGAGTACAGTTAGATTAAACCAGAGGAAAAAGTAACATAATTACCTATAGCAAACCACCAGAGAGTAATGGAAAAGTTTCTTAGAAAAAAAGAAGTAGAAGCAGCATTTCCAGGGAAATGCATATTGCTATTAATGAACACGTTACAGGTTAGGAATCAAACTACTGCATTTTTTAGAGAAGAATGAGGACAGCTCAGATATAGACTCACTCCTTTTTTTCTGTACTTTTCTACAGAAGAACTGAAATGCAGGATAAACAGAAGTAGCTGTCATTAAAAACCTACATGTTGGAAAACTGGAAAAAAAGGCTTTTGTTCAAAAACTAATTTTTATAATAGTGGAAATTCATTATTCCTAAGTGCAGGATTTTAATGCTCTTTTTCCAAGCAGGGAAAGGAGAAGATCCATCACTTCATAGCTGTGCTTTTCCTTTAGTATCACTAACACTGGGATATTTCTGAGGCATTAGCATGCTTCGGTGGGATCTGTTTCTAGGAAATTAAATAATGTTGTAATTTAGCTAGAAACTCACCAAATATCTTTGTTATTCCTTTCTCAGTAAAAGATTGGGTGAAACCTGGTGAAACAAAGAAAGAGAAAGACTCAAAACCAGTTGGAAACATTTTAGAAAACCACTTACTAAATATATCTTAATTACCTCTATAGGCATTTCGTATTCGTCATGTGTGGCAAGCACTAAATGAGATAAAATGAATAAAGGGAAATTTTGCCTATGAACATATTTCTAAAGAGTTCGTTTCTAGTGACAGCATTCCTCTGGGAAGTGGTGTGATTTCCATTACTCGAGTCTCTGGATCTATACTAGGTGACAGCATACATTGACTCAATCCTGCAAAGACCACAGCAGGAGCAAATGATATGTAATCAAATCTCTTACACATCCAACTTCTAGAATATCATGTTGCTTCTCTTGGGCATTTTTAAAGACTTTTAACTACACTGGGTATTAATCTGACCTAACTTAAAACCTCAAACAAAGTAAAACAAGACTCAGCACATGTCTAGGATGACACTTCCACTACATAAAAAGAAATGCAGACAGCTGACTAAAACTCTTGAGATGCAGCTGAGACCTGTAGCCAAAATCAGTTGTCAAATAAAAGTTAGTGAAGCCCAAGCAAGATCTACAAAGGAAGAGAAATCAAGAAACTCTTTGGATGGGTCTAGACATAAAGAACAGGGGTTGCTACAGAACTGGGATTTCTGTGTGTCGGTGCCCATCCTGCCCAGCTGTTCATGAATACTTATATAGTACTTAAAGCCAACATTTAACAGAAAAATGGTTGTTGCCTTCAAGTACTCTTTCTGGGGCTCTGACTGAGATAATTAAAACAGCAGACCACTTTTCACTTGCCACCCTCATGTATAGGCTGTAATGTACTTGGAAGATTTCCACAGGAAAAATTCTATACATTAACAAAGTAAAACTATATTTTATGTGTGACTACATACCAGTATTTTCATTACCCTCAGCAAGCCAGTTCCTTCTCTGCAGTCAGAGTTCTATCTGCTGACTTCAATAATTAATATTTATCTCTTTCAACTCCTATGGGCTTTACAAAGATGGCCATTGGTTAGAGCCCTGGTGTAGAATTTGGGAGAACTAAGTTCCAGTGACTGTTTTGTTACTGAATTCCTGTCTCATTTTTGGCAGGATATACAGGATATACAGCCTTCGTGAGCTGTATATATATATATATATATATCAGCACCCATCTGCAAAATGAGTATAGAAAAATATGTAAAAAATTATATGACAGTGATGGAGGGCATGTGAGTAGCCTGGATTAAAAGTGAGGAGGGCTCAGAGAGGGAGCTGCACCCCATTTTTTGAAGAATATTTTTCTTTTGTTAAGAATCAGTTCTGAAGTTTCTGTCAATAACATCCATTCAAACTCACTGAAATCTATGCCCTAGGGGCTGACATACTCTAAAACGCATTCTAGTTATCAATTTTCCCCATTTTTAGGGTTGATTTTCATAGGAGGAAGTTTACACTGCTTAGAACATCACGTGAGCCAGCATTCAATGCCATACGTAAACCACCCCTCTGCATAGCTCCTTGTCCATTCCTTCCATAGTTGGTTAAGGGGAAAAGAAACTCACCAGTAGCTTCTGTGGTTGTGTCCTCCAGGTAAGAAGCTGTGGTATCTGAGGACAATGAGAAATAATTCAATATCTCCTGTATACTCAGAGAACATGAAATACTTTCTGGAAATTTTAATCTCCACAGCACATAGCATATATCTGAGTAACCCAGCACTCTCCACTGTCTTGAAAGACCTTCAACTGTGGGTCCATAAAGGGCCGTTCTGATCTCTAAAGGTCTCAGGCATACACAGTAATGAGACCAGCTGAATTTTCCATCATTGCTTCCCAACCGCATCTTGGGTCTACGCACTGCAGTTGTCTTATCATAGAACAGTTTGGGTTGGAAGGGACCTTTAAAGGCCTAGTCCAAGCTCCCAGTGATGATCAAGGACATCTTCAACTAGATCAGGTTGCTCAGAGCCCCGTCCAACCTGATGTTGCCCAGAGCTGCTTTCAGCACCCTGGTACATGCCCTAGAAAAAGCTCCTGTGCAGATTTCACCTTAGAAAGAAAACAGGATTGAACTATTGCAACAAAGCTGGTGCAGGGTCTGGAGCACATGTCGTATGAGGAGCGGCTGAGGGAACTGGGGTTGTTTAGTCTGGAGAAGAGGAGGCTGAGGGGAGACCTCATCGCCCTCTACAACTGCCTGAAAGGAGGGTGCAGAGAGCTGGGGATGAGTCTCTTTAATCAAGTAATAAGCGATAGGACAAGAGGGAATGGCCTCAAGTTGCGCCAGGGAAGGTTTAGACTGGATATGAGGAAGTATTTCTTTACAGAACAGGTAGTCAGGTGTTGGAATGGGCTGCCCAGGGAGGTGGTGGAGTCCCCATCCCTGGAGGTGTTCAAGAGGTGGGTTGACATAGCACTGAGGGCTATGGTGTAGTTGGGATCTGTCAGTGCTAGGTTAACAGTCGGACTAGATGATCTTCAAGGTCCCTTCCAACCTAGATGATTCTGTGATTGATCTCAGCTGAGAGTGAGATGGAGCACAGCAGGCAACAACCCGCAAGCAAACCCGTGAAGATGGGGATGCCAGGGAAGAGCCCCTAGCACAAACACTGTGTAAGGCTGCGAGACACACCCCCCCCCCAATACAGTTATCTGGAGAAAGCTGCTCTACCCAAACAAACCCCATCACGCTGGATGGACTGTGCGCCCTGGCCTCGCTGCCCGCACACACACCAGCCTGCGTGCACCCCAATGGCGGGCTGCCCCTGAGGTAATGCCACCTCAGCGCCCCCACCCCGCAGCGACGGTCGCCGGTTACCTGGTGCCGCGGTGGGGAAGGCCAGCAGCGGGGCCAGCAGCGGGGCCAGCCAGGCCAGGAGGAGCAGCGCCTCCCTCGCCATGGTGGGCTGCCTGCCCGCTGAGGGAGCCGGGCGGCCAGCGCGGCCCCGCCGCTACTTGAGGAGCAGCCGCGGGGCGGGGACAGGCCGAGGCCACCCCGAAACGCATTCCCGCATTTTACGGGCAGTGGAAATTCGGCTCTTTTCGTCGCCTTGCAAAAGCGCAGCCCGGGGGAAGCCCTGAGCTGCCCCCCCGGGGCGGGTCTCTCAGAAGCGGCGGGGAGGCGGGAGCCCGGAGCGCGGGGCCCGGCCGGGCCTGCCCGCCTGAGGCGATTCCGGGCAGCTGCCCTCAGCTCCGGCCCGGCTTCGGCATTTCCAGCTTCAGCGCCAGGCCCGAAGGAGGGGGGTCAGCACCTCTGAAAGCACGGTTAGGGTTGGTTTTTTTTTTTCGCATGCTGTAAACTCATCTAACAGAATCTAATACGGTGCCTTATATCCCCTGCTTGGGAGGACGTGTGAAGTTTTCTGGATGGTTATTTTTAGTAGTTCTTTTGCACTTTGTTATATGTTAGGTTAATGATTGGACTAGATGATCTTTAAGGTCTTTTCCAACCTAGATGATTCTTTGGTTCTGTGATATTGGCCTGAAATAAAAGTCGCTTATTATTTTTAAGAAGAAAAAGAAAAATCGCCCTTCATTATGCCACCGTTACACTCTTCCATCCAGATCATCCAGATTGGATCCTTCTGCCCTTACATTTGAGCAGCCCCACTGAATTCAAGGGAATTGCTCGTAGATATCCAGTGATTCTACGATTCTATGACCTGTCTTCCCAAACTGTGAACATCTCAGGAGTCATCTGCTGTAGTGTGGCTAGACCCCCCATCAGACACCCATGAATCCACACAGGTGAGCACCTTCAGAGAACCACCTTCTAATTCTCCTCATCAGGAAGGAGTTGTCTCTCTGCCTTGGGAAAAGCAACTGCTAGAAATCAAGTGACTTACCTTAATTAACAGCGTAACATGCTTTTAAACGTGGCATACTTTGCATGCATGAGACAAGGTGATTAAAATGTCTTAATTAAAGGCTAGATATTCTTTAGAAGACACCTTTTCCTGGTTGAGTCAGGGTGAGGTCATGAGTTGTGTGGTCATTAATACCAGACCTAGGCCCTGGAGGGTTAAGGAGCAGTACAGAGTTGTGCATGAGGTCATATTTCTGATTAATTAATCTGGGACAGCATTTAAGCCAGTGCTTTTTTCCAGCTATGAAAAGTCAGGTTAAAAAAACAGTTGAGCCTTCAATATTTGTAAGAGGTTTCAAACAGCACAAATTAAGGATGTTTTGATGTGACACTAGAAGACTTTGGGACAGATTTATTGTGATGCCAAAGCCAGGTCTCGGTTTCTTTGCTTACAAGAAAATGTCTCTTCTTCATACTCTGTAACAGACTACAAGGCCTATTTGATCAACTCTTAGGAAAAGAAACAAACCCCCAAACCCCAAATGGTGGATTAACCACACAGAAATTCTGAAGCGTTTTAATAGAAATCCAAAATAAGGAAACACTAGAAAACAACAGTATCTGCAGAAGAATATGGCTTCAAATTGGAATCTGATAGACCCTGTGCAAAGTCTGTTGTGGAATACTGCGGAGTGCTCGGCACAGCCTGCATAAGAGGGGGCAGGGGCTTCAGCCAGTGTGAGCTGCAGAGAATTAAAAGGTGACCAATCTAGTGTTTTTAGATGAGACTCTTAGCTGACATGGTCTCCTTGACCCCCAGCTTTTCTGTCATGTAATTGATGCAGTCCCAGAGAGGAAGCAGTGAAAAAAATAAAGGAATTTTCACTAGGGAAAAAGGAGATGAAACTATGAATTTCTGGCTTTATGGGCTGTATCTTTATCCTCAAGAGGGGAGGGCTAGGGTAAGTCTGAAAAAAAAGAGGGTAAAGATCTGTAAAACAGATGTGCCACTAATGGGCTTCCCCACAAAACCAGACAAATTAAGGGGATTATATTATTCCTGCTGGTCCTGCAGGTTACACCAACTGATTGGTCATATATGGACTCCTCCCTATTCCAAACCTTTCTGCTGCAGGTTAGGGATGCAATATCAGCTGTGCTCACAAGCTTACCTTTGCCACAGGTTGTTATCCTGGAAAACACCGGTCGCATTTCTGGGTTGAAAGAGGAAGTGTCTTATTTTAGCATTAACAGCATCCTCGTGTTGTGGTAGACAGGTTGGACTCGCCGTTTGTTACCCTGTTCTTAACCACAATGCATTTCATACAGTTGTGCAGGACGTTTATCCTTCTTGGTGCTGCATGACTATCTCAACCCAAGTTACCACCAAGATTTAAAATAAGAAAGGGAAGATGAAGAGACTTCTGCACTAGTCTCCAGTCTCAGGTCAGGGGATTATGAAATACCCTGAAACCTCAGGACAAACCTTATGTATTTCTGTAATGTCAGTTATTAAGGCATATGCATTTGCTAAAAAGGGAAGTGTGAAAGGGGAGAATATGCAGATGGATGTGCTCTGATGTCAGGGCTGACATCTGTACATTATTCAGGACATACGTGTCTGCCATTCTGCCTCAACTGCATTTCCTACCATCTCAGGTTGGGTGTTAGGGTGTTTTGCCATTCCGATTTTAGGGGCTGTGTTTTGTTATTTGCTGTTTATTAGCTGGCTTCCAGCTCAAGCACAATTGATTGAGCTTGGGGGCCTGATCCTGTGAAAAAAAGTCTGCATTTTGCCTTAAAGTTACACACGTTCTGGGTAAAAAGCTGTGGAGCAGTTTGACCATTGTTATGAGGAAAGAACTAAGAGTCCATAATTAAAGCACACACTGAAATCAGCTTAGAAATGTGTTTTTTTTAGACTGAATGTATATAACAATATGGCTTCAAGAACATGTTGTAAAAGTGGTACTTCAAAGGCAGATTGTTTAAGTGTGTGGTTTTCACTGAGTTGTAGAAATTCATTCTTAAATTTCCAACTGTCTTTGAACCATCTCCTCTCTGTACAGCCGGGGCTGAGAAAACTTACTACTGTGCTGCCTAAACACAGAAGGAGGGCTGCAAGCAGTTAGGCACTGATCCAGCTCCTACTGTAACCGGTGTAACTCTCAAGGGTCCAAGAGTTACTTCTGCTACTGAATCAAGCCTTTGAACTGGATAGTGTTGGAGCCTGCAGTTAGAGACAGTAGCTTTGCAGGAACCCAGAGCTGAAGTATGGCCAATGGGAGGCCAAAGAACTGCCTAACACTAAAGATACACAAGGTTTCAGGGAGCTCAGGATGTGGAAGCAAGGCAGACAACAGTTGTTCTTAACTTCAGTGATCTTAAGGAATTTGGGAGCTGGGTGGACTGTCTTTTGATGTAGATTAAAAAGCTGTTTAGTCTGGCAGACAGGAAAAAATAATCCTGCCAGTTATAGAATCACAGAATCACAGAATCATCTAGGTTGGAAAAGACCTTGAAGATCATCTAGTCCAACCATTAACCTCACACTGACCGTTCTCAACTCCACCAGATTCCTCAGCGCTGTATCAACCCGACTCTTCAACCCCTCCAGGGATGGGGACTCCACCACCTCCCTGGGCAGCCCATTCCAACACCTAACAACCCGTTCTGTAAAGAAATACTTCCTAATATCCAGTCTAAACCTTCCCTGGTGCAGCTTGAGGCCATTCCCTCTTGTCCTATCACTTGTTACTTGGTTAAAGAGACTCATCCCCAGTTCTCTGCACCCTCCTTTCAGGTAGCTGTAGAGGGCGATGAGGTCTCCCCTCAGCCTCCTCTTCTCCAGACTAAACAACCCCAGTTCCCTCAGCTGCTCCTCATAAGACCTGAGCTCCAGACCCTTCACCAGCTTCTGGTTAGATGTATAAGGCTCTGAAATGGACTTGGAGGACAAATGGATCAAGAAAACTGAGTGACAGCCTTAAGCCATGAGTCATGTTCAGAAGCACAACATCTTCAGGAATCCCTCTGAGATTTCCTAATGAAGGGATTGCTTCATTGTTACATTTTAATAATAATTTTCTCTTTTTTGTGTGATTTTTGTGCCAGGAGGTGAAGGAGGTTTGGGCAAAAATGACATGCAATCTCTGGACAAGAGAAGGCTTCAACAGCTGTTTTAATCTCTTCACAACTTTTAACATGCCTTGTGTTTATTACATCATCTAGCAGTAGAGTTTATTTTGGAGAATACTCAGTAACATGGACATTCTTAAAATCTTGTAATAATTGTACACTATCTCTCAGTGGACCCATCCACTTTGTCTTGGAAGTAGATTCCTACTCTGATAGTCCTTCCAGGCTTCAGAAAAAGCTCCAGGCTTCTTGAGTTACTGCAGATTAAACTGCAAATAAAACATGGGACCTTCAGCTTCTTCCCCTGCCAAACCATACAGAGCTCCAAGAACTGGGCTGAGTTGTGTTATTTTCATCAATTGTCACCAATAATGGAAGTCCCGCTGTCCAAATTTCTGCCCTCAGTGACATGTCTCACCATCATCAGGATCTGAGCACAAGTGTGACTGTATTTCTGTAAGCCATCCTCTAGATGATGCACAAAAAGTAGTAGCCTCCAGCTCCCCCTATTCCAGCTTTGCAGAGTCTGTAGGGTGAGCACAGACAAAACGCTGCTGATGATTAATCACTCTAGATTGTCACTCTGATATTTACATAGAGGAAAGCTGAAAAATAGGTGTGTTATTACACGATCATTCTCCATGACCATTTTCACCCTAAGGCATGGTGAAAAAAATCATCACGGGTATTAGGAATTTAGCAAACTCCACAGCACTCTTTTACTAATGCTTAATGTACTTCTATTGATCAGGGAAAATGCTTTTCATGTTGAGGCTTGAATTTTCCTTTCATATAAATGAAATCATAGGAAAATGGCCATTTACTTCCACTGTGGTGCATTTGTGTAATACACTACAGAGGGAGAGAGAAAAGATATAATGAGTGAAAAATGTTATTGCACAGTGAAGTTTAGGTATATATTTTAGAGGCAACCTAGATAAATAGATTAGATGCAGAACTGCAATACAAATACTACTCGATACCATAGATATTTAGGAGACAAGTTATGCCACTGAATCAAGTCGCAGGATAGAGAGGCAAAGGGTTGGTGCCACCAGTGGTCTGTAGCTTGACTTTTCATATCCCAAACTTCAGGATGGGCTGACAGCAAAGTATCAGCTATGAAAAATAACAGTACATGGGATGTAGTTCTCTGTGTTGCCATGTCGTTGGGTAGCAGGATGAGGGCAGATGGATCCAGCTGCCATTTAAACATAAAAGGACCTAGATCTAAGCTGACTTTCATTTTACCAAAGAAATCTCAACTCAGAGACAGTTAAAAAAAAATCAAATCACAACTTCTTATCATTGACTTTTCTGTCATTTAATATGATGGATAACTGAACTGCCTGCAGTGACAGTTCAGCTTGAATACATTAGCCATCTAAACCACCTGTATTTAATATAAGGAACATAGATATCAAGAGTAAGACTGATTTTTTAGAGAAAAGTAGGATGCCAAGAAAAGAATTCACATCTGATCTACTTCCATTATTTTCTTCAGAGATGCTGGATGTATCTGCACAGAACAAAAGCAGAGGCTTAGTAACTCAGTAACTACATGATTAAACATGTAATTATTTTAATAAGGTGTAATGTCAATGTATGGAGTTCTTCTAGGTTGGGCTGGTTAGAAATTTTCTAATGGAACATTTTTCTGTATTTAAATACTGATTGATCAAAAAAACCCTCCCAATACTCACATCAAAGAATTACTAAGTCATAAAGAATGAAATTCATATGCTGTCTTAGTTTCAGCAAAAGAGTTTCAAGTTTTCATTTCAAAATGTATTTTCTTAGTTCCAGAAAAATATAATGTACTACAGAGCTTGTGCCGTTTGTGGTACACATTCAGGCAGAGCTCCCTTTAGTACCTAGAGGGCTGGACTCTTGGCTGGTCTTACAGGGTCCCTTGTGGTCTTGCCTTTCAGTATTCCAGTAGAGAAATAAAATACAAAAATAGAAACAAGTTAAAATAAAAGCTCATCCTAATTTGTAGTGAAAGTAAATCTTCTGAGGAACCCCAAAGCATTTTTGCCCAAAATGCTTTGTGACGTAAAATTTAATCATTCAGTGCTTCATTCCCCCTGAAGCAAAACTGAAGATTGTAATAATGGAATTTCTCCCAAAGCACAATTTTGCTTTCCTGCATAGCTCTTATCTTACACCCTCACGAAATCTCTGGGGTAGGGTGTGTACGGCTGAGGAGTGGTTGACTACAGGAACCACCCAATCCTTTGCTAAATTACAAATATCCTAATGGGTCTACTGGGGAAAAAGAATTGAGGCGAGGATATTTTGGCTCTTTCAGTCGACCTTTTGGTAGATAACTAGAGAAAAGCTGTAAGAAAGAAATAGGAAGAAGCAGGTTTAACTTACTATATGGTTGACCACTGGGCTGCCAGCCCAGTTGACAATTTGTTTGTAAACTAGATTCCCCTCTTGCTTCTCCACTAAGGTCCCAATTTGGTTTTGGTACTGAATTTCCAAAGAAAATGGTTTGAAGCTACCCCTAGTTTAGGATTTTGGTTGTCCTTTTTACATTTTCATATTTGCCTTCATTAAGGTTCTAAAATGTTTTCTCTAGCCTGTGCAATTTAATCAAGGCCATCCTTTTAAGGGCTTTTTTGCATTCTTTTCATTATCTCCTTGAGTCTTTACACATGCATCACTGTGTCCATGAATAAAAGGGATGGTGCTTATCAGTCAGGGCTGAGAGGATGGCTTGAAGGGCCAGGAAAAAAAAGGTCAAGCCAGAACAGCAGGAATGAGTGCCACTCATAGCTCCAGGATGTGCCTGAAGCCAGAGGGAGAAAGAATGCAGTGTAAGGAATTAGAGAAGCTCCAGGGAAAAGGAAGGGGGCAAGAAACAAAGGGAAGAGACAACTCCCTAGTGCTGGATTTACAGTCACATATGATTTGCTAGATGTCATGTGTAGTGTGTATAATGTCATATATATAAGTAATGATGAGACAACCTTGTTTTAACACTTCAGTAATGAATGTGCCATTTTCCTCTCTGTGTCTAAGTAGTTTGTCTTTCTGTTTGAGAGCAGGAGGGTGTGAGCATGAGACAGATGCAAGGAGAGAGGCATTTTGTTTGCCCATATCCTTAATTGTGTTAGGATGAGAAACCATCGCAAGCCGTCCCTGAGAGCAACCAGGCTGAGGAAGCACAGAGCTGATCAGCTGGGGTGGCTCCACCCGCCGAGAAGTAACTAGAGCTCAGCAGAGACCCGCAAAAACCTGCTGCACACCTGCCCATCCGTCATCCCTAGCCTTCTGTCTGCCATCAGCTGGGAAATACTTCCCATTTCAGAGATGCTAAATAGATTATAAACATTGACAAACTCACCCAAATTCGGTGAACACAATTATATTCTCTGCCTAAGGAGCATGAAGTTTGTTAAAACTTGCCTTAAATGCTATAGTGGATTGTCAAAACCACAGCCCAGTGTATCAAATTCTCAGTAACCAGAAAAAAACAGTCACTTCAGTTTTCATTAATAACTTCTCATTTTAATCAGAGTACTTTCCCCCCCTTCAGAGTTACCGGGCAGTATCTGCATACTTCTTACCCAGTTGTCTACACAATGCAAATGGTTGTCTTTCAGATGCTAGGACCTGCTGCTGAAATTCCTGGAGATTTGCCTGCAACAACTGGAGACTGGGGTATCTGTGGGAGTTGCTGTCTGGTTTATAATCAGTGATGGTTTCTAATTGGCCCTGAAATGGATTTCCCTTTGCTGCGTTTGCATAGGCACCATCTGGGTCGATGTGTGTCGAGCTCTTTGTGAAGCTGCCTTGTTCTGAAATGAAGACTTTCTGCTTGGTAGGGCTCGTATGCCAGGAACTAATGACCACGACTGCTGCTGCTGCATGCTTCTTTTTGTATCTGCTATGACTGAACAAGTTATATATGAAAAACCACATCACTTTAGCTCTCAAAGACTGAAATTTTTCTTGTTCCTAAAGAAAGCTGGAGCTAATTAATTTTGACTGGCAATTTCATTTGGTTGTAAGGGTTATCTGAGAGTCTGATGTAAAAGACAACTATCCTAAGAATCTTCCAGCTAAAGTCAGATCAGGTTAGCGAATAACAACAACATGCAGATCCATTTCAGGTCAAAATGTCACCTGCCACCGCTTCTTTTATTATCTCTGGGTTTTAATCATTTCTTTCTCCATGGTATTTGAAGACCTGGGTTTATCACCTGGCAAAAGGATGATCTCAGGAAAAACATAACCTTTTTTTTCTGCTATTCATTTGGTGCTCTGCTCTGTGAGGCAGGGATTCCATTTTTAGACAGTACTTACCAGAGCAGCATCATGCTTCATGACAATGGCTCAGAGGTATTACAGTCATACCAGTGCTAAATGTTATTTTTCTTCTAGTCTGACTAAAATAAGAACAAACACCAGCATGTCAAGTGCTTTCCTAAATTTGTTTATTGATTTCGGGTGCATATACTATAAAAATGGGGTACATATTACCAACAGCAACAATGTGGTTTAAGTACAGATAAGCTTAAATACAGGGAACAATTCTAGAAATATTTGCTGTACAGATTCCTCCTACTCAGGGTCTGTGAATCTTTGATATCAGCCTGCCCCAAAGAAGTTATAACTGATGAGAACTGAAAATAAAATAAAAACAGACAGCAAAATAATAATTATGAACAAATGCATTTGGTGGCTCAGTTCCAGTGGAGGACCTGATTTAACTGAAGCTACAGCATTTGGGGAAAAAAAACCCAAAACAAATACAAAATTAATTACCGCTCCAAGACAGGAACAACATATTGTATCTCTGTGAGATGCTCTTCTGGAGAAGTAGAACAGAATAATTTTGTTCAAGCCAATGGGAGGGATGAGACTAACTTTTCTCTACTAAACGAATATAGTTTCTTGCACCTTCAATACCCCTTTCATACAAATCCCACTAAAGGCTGTCAGGAGAAGAAAAATCACATCCAAACCCAGCCTT
The DNA here is from genome assembly GCF_047716275.1 of Strix uralensis. Lineage (NCBI taxonomy): Eukaryota > Metazoa > Chordata > Aves > Strigiformes > Strigidae > Strix > Strix uralensis. Next base: position 82,727,405 of record NC_133976.1, read on the forward strand.
CGTAAAAAAAGTTCAGTGCAACCTTTCACATTCCCTGTTTTATCCATGAATTTTTGCCCATATGGAATCTAAAAGCTTATTGCAAAATCAAGTCAGGTGTGAACTAAAAGTGATGTGTCAAACTGGTCCACCTGGTCAGTTATATTGTCTAGACAAGACCCAAATCCAACTTTTGATGTAGCAGCTTGAGCCCATGCCTTGGTACACACACTGATGTAATCGCATATTTGCTAGTATTACAGTATTAAGCAAATTCCAAATAAAAGTTATGTTTGTCCATATATGGAGAGGTTAGAGGTTTAATGGAGATACTGGAAGACATAACTGAAGAGTGCTCAGACTGATGGCATGTCTTCTTTCATAAAGATCTCTTCAGAGAAAAAAAAGTAAAAGTAAACAAGCATAATGTCTTGTTTTGTTGAAGAAGCAGAGCCTTCCCGTGCCGAGTTATCTGGAAATAAAAGAGACAAAAGCTAATAGAAGTAGAGCATCTCACTGAAGTTGAACCTGCTGTGAGTGTCCTATGAGTAAGGAGAGGGCACCCGTATGCCATGAGGACTAGGCAAGATGTGCTGTGCCTCGGGGTGGAGGCACGGTCATGCAGATATGACTAGTGAGCCTCTCAGGGACAGGGGCACTGGTTCTGGCACAGGAGGGGACATGGTGTCTTCAGCGTGGCTGGTGATGGCTTCCAGGGAAGGCGACCTGGAGAAGTGATTAAATAAGCTTTGTAGCTCTACGAGAAGCACTAGTTGTGGATGGGAAGGTTTTCTCTGGAGGGCTGTTCACTACCATTCCTAGTCCGAATCGGACGACTGTTCTCCTGTGGTTTCCTTCAAATCCCAGACCAAACAATGCAGCTGGCTTGTCTCCTGTCACTTCAGCAGGTCACTGCCTATCCTGGCCTGGACAGTGGTTATGGGAATCGCCTCCACCTGCACCCAGCCATGTGCTTGTTTCACATCATGGCAGGCTCGTGGGGTTATTTCCCTCCACAGCTGGGAGACACCTATGATTAAGTGATGAATTTTCTTGGAGTAGAAGCAGCAGAACCCAATACTTGCTCTGTCAGGCGGTTCTGCCAAAGCTGCTGGGTATAAACATACTCCATTAACTGCAGCATGCCTAGATGTTATCTAGTGTGACTGTGAATTGCTGGCGGCTTGAATTTGTGACGGTGACTTTAGCGTTTGGTTTGGGACATTTCCTTGCACCTCTTCTGAAAAATGCAAACGTGTGAAAATACAAACATGGCTAAAAATGGCTTACGCTGTGCATCAGCAGGATGGCGGGAGCTGCCTCAGAGGTTGTAACATTTCACCGCCAAGAGGATGACGGTGATGAGCAGAATCACTGCAGTGAAGTACAGGGTGACAGCAACGTAACACCAGGGCGAGTTGTCCAAGCAGGTCGCTGCCAAAGGGACAAGGGAGAGGGGTCTCACCACAGGCAGAAGCAAGTCTGAGTTATGGGAGTATGGAAAATCATTGCAGCTAGGCCTTCAGCAGGAATATGTTACACTGTGTGCTATAGACCTAGCACCTGTGGAAAGTGAAGAGCAAGTTTCTGAGGATATCCTTGGTGTGCTGCAGATGCAACTGAAAAGTTTTTGGAGTTTTTTCAGCTAAATGTACCTGTAGAGGCTAAATCTTGCTTTGGAAATTCTTTTCTTAAACAAAAACCGAATGCCTGAAAACTGGAAAGTGGGTCCTAGCATTTTAATTATTAAGTGAAAAAAAAAATCTTTTATATTTATATATGTATATAGGTTTATATGTATATATAACCTATAAATATTTATATATAAAATCACGTTTTCAGGATCAGAAGAATCCTTTCCCTGGCCTGTCCTAGTTTTTATGATCACAACTGTTCAGAAAATGCCTAAAAACGTGACCTCTCACCTTCTGTGGAGGTGCACAGCTTTGCCAACACTGCTGGGTCAACCCTTCGCCGTGCAGTTTGCCTGCAACGCCCGCACAGTGCTCTGGAATATACCCAGCCTTTCCCTTGGAGAAGGGCTTGCAATGGTTGTGCTATCGTGGGTTGTTTTTCTGAGGTTACACAACTGAAGACCCACAAGGAAATTTTGAAGTTCACGTTCAGGCTTCAAAACAAGGTTTTATAGGTGATTTGAAATTCTAGAGACCCGTTTTCCAGATTATCATCCTTTTTAAGCACAACAAAGAAATACATGTTTAATTAGTCATTAAATCCCTGCCTCCATCATTTTCAGCTCCGACTGTAATCCTGTCTAGGATCATTGTGTTCTTTTGATCCCCATTCCTTAACACTTTCCAGGCTGATCTGATAAAAAACCCCTCCAATCTAAACCAGAATTAGAACAATGTGGTTTTAAAGAGGTTTCAGTGAAGAATGTGAAGGGACAGAGCTCACCTATGGCATTTATCCATAGGTATAGCATATATGGATTTTGATATTCCTTGAACAAAATTCTGAAAACCTGGACATACAGACAGTGTAAGCAGCATCAGAGAAAGGAGTGGAGGAAGTGAGGACTGGTGTATAAAAAGGCAACCAATAAACAGATGGGCTGATGGCAATATATCAAAACTGTGTTACTGACAATATTTTCATGCTGCGGTCCAATCCCAGCTTTACTGACATAAAATCAGAGGATTTAAATGAAGCCAGTAAATTGGTTTTGTTTTTGTAACAGCAGGACCAAGATCTCCACTTGGCCCACTCTCTTGTCTGCCCGACTTTTAATCAGAAAGACCATCTGAAGCTTTCGGTTTCTTTTTCCTTGTGGCAAGGCCAGATTAACCCACCAATGGAAACATTTGTTCTCACCGGCATTTTCTGCAACTAACATTTTTTCTATAAATATCTTAATTGTTCTTATGCATTGCACAAATGAAATACTTTCTTTCCTTCTTGTCTTCATTTTCACCTCACAGAGGAGAGTTAAATATCCAATATATTACTTCCCTTTGCAGAACAAAATTTACTTTCAGGGCTGGTTACACAGTTTGAGAAAATAGTTCAATATATCTTAAAATCTTCACTTAAGAAAAGATAGACACAATTTATCTAAACTTGTCAAATAAGTATTCAAAACTTAACTTTTGCTTTCTAGCTATCACTTTCTAAAAGTAACTCAGTTTCTGTGCTTTAAATGCTGACCCACTTGTTTACCCTAAATGCATTTGCAAATGAAAAACAATACACGGAAATTGTTGCTAAAAAGAACAGAAGAGTTGGCAAGCGCCTCCACAGAAAAATGAATTTTAACCACATGTTATGAGCATCCCTCAGGAGTGGGGAGCAGGGAAAAATGGATCAAAATCACTTGCAGCAAAGATAGAAAGTGATACTGTCCCATACCCTGGAAAAGTCTTCTTGTTGGCTGCTGAATGGGTGGGGGGTTGCTGTGTTTTGTGTGGGTCTAACTCACTAGAGGTACAGAATGGCAGTTTGTCCTACTACCAGGTCCTGGTCCTCCAGTGGACCACATTGCCTGCATGGTGCATGTTCATTTTCTTCTGGGATCCTTCTGGGATGAACTGTCTGGTCCCTTCTCAGAAGAAAGCTGGTCGTATTCCAGAGAACCATTCCTTTCCCACAGTGCAGATATGGACAGTGGCAAATTTTACTTCCTCTGCCCAGAACTGATCTCCAGCAGCATCCCCAGTGGATGTTCCCATGGTCTACCTGAGACCTCTTATTATGTTCCCAGTGGCGTATTGTGATGTTTTCTGTGCCATGCCAAAGGCTCACTAGACTGAGCCCCAGAGGCAAGGGACATGGACGTGAGTCCTCACAGGCTTATCTGGGGCCAAGGCACAAAAAGTTTAGCCTAATGCAAACCTGGAGGCCTGTGGCTCTACCCGCTGACCTTGAAAACAGTCACCAGCAACCTTTAGGCATCCCCAGGGAAAACCATCAGCTACGAAAGGTTTTGAAGGTTTTTTAGTTTTGCCTAGATCATACCAACATCTCCTTGGGCACCTATCCCTAAGCAACTCCTCCACTATATGTAAATGCATAATTATGATAGTATAAAAGAGGGTAAAATATAATAAGAAACTGTGAAATGTCCTGTAGTATTGCAGTACCTGTATGTGTAGTCTTGGATGTCCTGTCAGGTCTGTCAGATCGGCATTTCACATTTACCTCAGCATATACAGTTGGATCACCTGTAGAGACAAAAGATGCTACAATTAGTGAACATGTCCGAGGCCAGCTGTTGCCATTCTCATTGCTTCCAGTACCCTGCAGCATCAGACCTTCTCTGAGAAAGTGGGAAGAGCAAGAACATGCAAGAGAGACTCTTTTCATCTTTTTTTTTTTTCTGATAAGACTTGTGTGTTGCTGATGAATGTGCCAAAAAAAAATTACTAGAAGAGTTCATGCAAATAATTGTCCTACTGTGCAGTTTTCCAAAGAGATACAAAAAATGTGACTTGGTTATTAAATTTCAGAAAATTAAAAAACCCCAAAACTGTAGATGACTGTAGGTTATCATACACTGAACTACTCTATTATTAATTCTATTTTTTGTCTTATTATTCCATTTCTTATACACATATACATTCTGACAATCTTTAAGCAGAAGTTTATCAATGGCAACTTTTTAAACTAAATTAATTTTTTTCTATTTGTTTCTCAATAAACTTTTTCTTCCTAGTGAATTCAGATCTTGTACATGGGTAGGAAGCATGCCTGTTTTCTACTGCTTCTTCTTTCAGAGAGGAGCACAGTTCCTACTGATGCAAAGCTATGCATGTGCATAGAGCAGAGACAAGCTATTTTTCAATCACTTATGAATTAAACATAATTTTTAACAATTCAGAGTAAACCACCAAATGTAAAACATTATGCAAAATATAAACATGCTATTTTCATGTCATCCACAGATTTTTCTTCCTCAAGTTCATTATTCTAAGTATTTAAATGATATTTTAATCAATGGTTGGCAAGCACCATTGCAGACAGAGCACGGATTTTCAGTACAAACCATTAATTAAACTTTCTCTACAAAAAGGGGAAAGGAAAGCCTGTCTGTAGGTAATTCTCAGATAGAATAGTCCAAACACAGCTTCACACCCCGCCCCCCCCCCCCTCCGCTGTTGTTAGTCACAGAAGACAGAAACTTGGGGAGAAAAGAATTAACAATAGACTTATCTGAATCTTTATTGCCTTGCTAATTTATGACCATTTTCATTTGCCAGCAGAGGAGGCCTGGACATCAGTGCCATGGACACATGCTTCCCATGACTAAGAACCATTTTCAAGGGAAGCTTTCCATATGCGATGCAGAGCTGGCAGGGCTGCTCAAAGTGCAGCAGCCTTCATCTCTGCTGAGTCGAGACACCCATTCCTCCAGGCTTGGAAATCCCCATTTCACAAACCAAAGCAACGGAGCAGGTCTCTCACTGTGAAAGTTTATGCTGTTTGTTGTAATGAGGTTTAGAAACCACAGCGAACAACTGATATTCCTCCATCACTGCTTTCTTCTCGGTTTCTTCCAAGTGTTACTTGTCATGATCCTTCATGACTTTTTTCCCATTTGTCAGCTGCTCATCAGGATGAAGATTTTCCCAGAGCATCCTTGTTCTCAGATATCTGTTTTTAGGATTTATTTTGCAAAAAAAAGCTCCTCTGTGCTTACACTTGATCTGAGTGCCTTTACACACATCAAGAAGAAGCCTTTGTCAGGTGCTTGTGCCTCAGAGCATGCACCAGTTCCCTCCCAAAACTACCTAGCATCTTCAGACTGCTTGGAGATATTTGCCTCCATAAATTATACCAGAGTGAGACATGGCTGCACTGAAAGAACTGCCTTAAGACAGAGCACATTCAGGCAGAATAAACCATGACTTTTCTCTTACTGGGAGATATGCTTTCCATATCCCAGTAGGGATGCCGAAGGATTGCCTCTTGCTATGCATGGAGCCTGTGGCAAGCACTCCAGCACTTTCTATCGCACTATCTCACATTAGGCTTCCAAATGTGACATGGCAGAGCTCAGCCATGATCACATACCGGGGTCTGCTGGAAATCTCCCCATGCTGTATCTGGTGGTCAGTCAGAAAACCCTCGTATGCCCTGGTAACCACTAGAGTGGTTGGGACACTCATGGTTGCAACCATTCAAAAAATGTTTTCACCGTGTGTTACAAGATTTTTTTTTACAGCCAATGGAGAGCATAAGAAATGTTGTCAGGGTGGATTTCCCCAAAGGTGCGGGATTGCCTGCCAAACTGCACATTCCCTGCCTTCCCAGCCTCAATAGGGGACAATTCCCATCTGCTGCACTATCGAGTGCTTGATCACCTGGGCAGATTTGCTAACTATAATACAAACTGGGCTGGAAAGGGAATTGGCAACAGGATTTTCAGCAGCAGCCATTCACTTTCCCAAGAAAGGCTGGTTTGCTGAGATTGCTTTGCTTTAACACCAAGAGCTGAGCATTGCTCTCCTTATCTTTGGAGGCCTTGCCTACACTTGTCTGTTATTATGTATGGATGCTTACACTGGCCATCTGCATAGCAGAAGAGATCTGTTTCAGTATCACTGTAAAAGCAGAGCATCCTGCGGCTATTTAGTTCAGGCCAGTACTAGATGTAAAGCTCAAGGAAGGCAAAGATGTTGTTTAGGTACCTGACCTCTATTATCTAGTGACCTGCATCATTCAGGCAGTGCTTTCAAATTCATGTCCATAAAGGTACACCCAGAAGACATCTCACTGCCCAGAGGGTGTCTACGGGATGACTGGCCCAAATCAGCAATATTGTACAATGAGAAAAGCTCATGGGAAGAGGTGTAAGTAGGAACATGACTGCAGGTTTAATGAGGTGGTGAACTGCCCTGTGACGCTGTTTCTCCTCCATCTTGTAACATTAAATCTGCAGATCTGTCAGAGTAGGAGGGAGAGGGAAAGCGGTGAGTGATGGGACATGCCTGACTGCCCCCAGCAGATTTCAATAGGTGTGGCAGCGGAAGGAAGGAAAAGCTGTATTTTTGTATCAACTGCAACACACCACCCTTAGGTTGCCTGCTTTGCATGTTTTGCCTCATTTCCCAGGAGCTACTTATATCAAATTTGCTTGCTGATAGTGTATGAAATAAGACTTTTTTTTTTTTTCTTAAGAGAGAAACCAAACTTTTTTCTCTGAGGTGCCATAGGGAAGATGAGGAAATGCAGACTTCCTCAGTGCAAAATGTAGGACAAGTCCAGCAACATGGAGATTAAAAGATCTATCTGCCACATGCAAAAACTCAAGAAAGCAGAAGGGGCTGAAGGCAGAGGAGAAGTGGGGTGCAGACTAGCCGGGGGACAGGCATAGTGGCCATGGGGAAGAAGACCAAACTTAGAGCTATGTAATCAGGTAAGACAACACAAATGTTGAAGTCTGTAACTCAAAAATATGCTCAGAGGCAGGGCAGTATGAAACCCCTTTTCTTTGCTGGCCTAGGTTATTATTCCTGTCTCACTGGAGCAACTTTAGCTTTTCCAAGTCTTGCTGTATTGATGATCTAATGTAAAATATTCATGGAGTAAGACAGCAACTGCTTCCTTTGAGCTTTTTCAGGCAGGTGGGTGATAGCCAACTTAACTGCTTTGAACTCACTGTAGCATGGCAAATACCAAGCTTTTGCCTGAAGAAAAGCAACCTCCTAAGGGTGCCAGAGCTGCTGAGATCTGCCTTAGACTTATGAAAAATGTTGAATCTAAACCATTTTTAGTACCAAGCATTATCGAATCCCAGTCGTGTTAAACGCAGCCTCTTTCTTGTGCAGCAGCCAAGGAGTAAGAACAGTTAACAGCGTTTGGCAGAAGGTGACTATCACAGTTTCCTGCACTTGTGCTCTCAACTATGAGAGCAATGGAGCACATACAGAAATCAAGGATAGGGATTGTAAAAATGTATCAGGGAAATGTATATATATAAGAACACGAAAGATTAATTATATAGGTAGGTGTTTTTTTCACTATATCTCACTAAGACACAGTGACACTATTAATAGGTGGCAAATTCAAGACTGATTTAAAGTATTTCTTTATGGAAAATATTAGAATCAGCCCGCAGAAGTCATTGTTTTAGGACATTATTAAAGTAAATAATTTATTAGCACACTGAAAGGAATGCAAAATTCACTTAAGTGACAAGAATATACGTATTGCAATTGAAAAGATTTTTCAAAAGGATTACAAAAGAGCAAACACCATGCTGTCATACCCTAAAGCACAAGAAAAACATTTTGCCTGAAATCAGGTTACTTAATTAGCCTCATAATAGGCCATCAAAATTTTTTAGACACTGTCTTTCCAAGGACTTCATACTGGCAACTTTCAGAAGTATGTTACTGGGTCAAAGCGCTCTCAGGATAACTTACAGCAGCAATTTCTAAGCATAATGCACTGAAGTACATTAAAAGCTGTGTGAAAGCACTTAAAATTATAAAATATAACTGGAAATTTAAAGGATAGTGTCAGGTGAGCAAACAAAAAAATTAGATGGAACAGACTTTTATGCTCTCAAATTTTGAAACATTTTGCACAGATGGTTGTAGTGGGCATGTGTGTGCATCTCCAGTAAGTACTTACGGGGTAGTTCTACACTGGGGTACCAAAGATTGTCCTGGCAGCTCTTCCACAGTGAAATGACCACACAGTCTAAGGGGCAAACTGAGTTAACAAATGAAAGACAAAGACAACATACCTGTGTACAGATATTTTTAGTACTGTGTCCCAAGAAGCAAATCTACAAAACTTATTTTTATAGAATAACTGTTGCTTTGCTACCATATTCAGGACACATTTTTCTTTCATACTGTGACCTCTGAATATTATAATTTTAAATAAATTTTCCGTGCTTAACTGTCTTATAAGTAGCAAAGATCTATTTTTTGATTAGAATCTAAAAAATAAAACTTGATACTTTTGTTTTAAAGACATTAACTTTATTTCTTGAAAATAAATTTTTGAAGTAATGTTTTATAGTTGAAGACTATCAGTAGGTCATACACAAATTGTAGGACTAACAGTTTTCAGAATTATAGAAACTTCTATTGATTCTTGATTTGTGTTTTTCTCAGTGTAGAACTTTTAGAAGAGAAAGAAAGAAAGAAAGAAAGAAAGAAAGAAAGAAAGAAAGAAAGAAAGAAAGAAAGAAAGAAAGAAAGAAAGAAAGAAAGAAAGAAAAAGAAAGAAAGAAAAAGAAAAAGAAAAAGAAAAAGAAAAAGAAAAAGAAAAAGAGAAAAAGAGAAAAAGGAAAAGAGAAAAAGAGAAAAAGAGAAAAAGGAAAAGAGAAAAAGAGAAAAAGAGAAAAGAGAAACAGACCCATCATTTTACAATTTAAAAATATTTCCGGTGTCTAAGCAAATGAATCAAATTAAGATATAAAATGTAAATATACTGCAGGAGAGAGAGGTCCATTCTGTGTCATCAGTGCACTGTAACTGCCAATGAGTTTCCAATCACCCATATCTTCAATGTCTGATCATTAATGTGTTTCAGAAACAGCACATTTCAGCCATACTACTGAAATCCAGAATGGGATTTTAAAGGTCATTCTTTACCTTTGCTAGAATTCAATATTCCTTCTATTAACAAACATTAATTTGCCAAGAAAATAGGTATGTAATAAACAGAGGTGGATATTAATAGTTATAAAAATGCTTTCAACATGACTTCGGCTTCTTATGAATGCTTCAATTTATGAAAGAATGAAAGTTTTAAGAATGTGTCACTGAACAAAGGAAAAGTAAGTAACAATAAGATGACTTTTTACCTGTATCTGAAGTTTCTGAAGTAAAATGCACTCTTCCCTTGGGCGATACCTCTGCATAAACCACCTCACTTGCCATTTTGAAAAGATGCTTTCAGATCTGCAAGCAAAATGGACTCATTGAAGTAGTACCCTATATTACATCCTTTTTTGGCCTCCCCCCACCCATCACACCACATTAGGTCAAAAAAAAATGTTTAGATGTCTCTAAAGCGGAAGGAAACAAGATACTTTTTTTTTTTTTTTCCAAATGTAAATTCTCACCTTGTAGCTTTTGATAAACAGTTCTTAATTCTTAGCCCCTTCTGTTGGTGTATGTTTAATAAAAACAGTATAGCTTTGATTTTTATCAACTTTTTCATAAACTGTGACCTTCAGGCCACACATAATTTTCATTTGGAGCCTGAGCTGGCAACACGCTGAGTATGAACGTATCCTACTCAAACCAACTGGACACTAAAATGTTTTTTAACAGAAAACTCAGTCAGGATTATTAGATTGCTTCAGTTTGTGATTACCATATCACTTCCTCCTAAACTTCATTAGTTCAGGGTTGAAACCAGAAAACAATGATGAGGGAAGGAACGGAAGGAATATCTGACATTGCTCAAGCACCTCATTTAAAGACTTTTGAGATAAATTTTTTCTGTATCTTAAATTATTTTTTATTTATTTCATACTGAATAAGATTAATTTTTAAAGTTGAATTTGAAACAAAATGTTGCTATTAGGCCAACTTTCTTTTTTCTTCAGATTTTCCTCCACATAGAAATTTCTAATTTTTGGAGGTTTATGATAACTTAAAATGGTGCCAAAACTTTGAATTCTTCTCCCAGAGAAGCATCCAAGGCTTTTGAAGACACCTGAGAAAGGGAGAAAAGAGGCTCTGGAGGCACGGAAGCCAGTCGTGTTTGATCACTGATTTCCATCCTGTGTATTACTAGTTGCACAGAACTGACAAAGTTATTTTGTTAGTGGATTTGGGCAGAGCATGTAAAGATGTACCTCTCACTAGAGGGATATTGCAACGATTTGGAAGAAGTCGTTTGCCCTCATACATTAATCCTTTGCATTTCAATAACATGAAATAGTCACTAGATGTCTCTACTGCACCATAAAATATATCAGAAATTATATTCCATTTAAACTGAAGAAAATTTTATATGCTTATATAGTGTGGGTTTTTTTTTTTTTTTTTTAACGTATGAGTGGCATAAAATAACTTGTCAGAGATAACTAGAGTGTGAAGGAGAAAGAAGACTGAAAGATAAAAAAGGAGTGGATGAGATGGGTGGTGGCTCCAAGTTCACAAAGCAGAGAAGACTTAGCAGTAAGCTTTTCCTAACCAGGACCAACACAGTAAAGTATTGTGGAGATACTGGGATATAACTGTACCCCTCAAACTGAATGATAACCTTAAGCAGCTTAAACCAGTCCTGATGGGGAGGACAGGAGTGTGGGGGAAGTGGGGAACCAATATTGTGGACAGATGTGCAATAGCCGTATCCTGTGATAGTGATGATGGTAGCAGAGGTGAAGGAAGGTATCAAAGTCCACAGTAGGTATTTCAAGATCTTTAGCTAATTAGATCATGAAGGTGGTGTCAGGTAATAGGACTTTGGTGGGGTACAGCAAGCAGCGTGCTGGCAAAGCTGGGAGGGAAGAGATGTCTCGCTCCAGGCAGCTCTCTCCCACGGGCAGCAACTACCCATCCACCTAAGACTGACATATAATATTCTGCATATAAAGCCTGCTCTGTCCCAGGACCTAAAGCTCCACTATAACACCTAGTTAAAGGAAATCCCCTGGCTTAGGCTAAAAGAAAGAGCTTTTTTCCCCCTGAAATAGATAATAGGTTGTTGCTCCTGCACTGGGGCAGAGTAGGAACTGGGCAATCTATGGAAATCCTTTCTCAACCTTTTCATGATTATTTATTTTTTTCATGGTTTTGAACACTATGGAGAATAAATTCATATCACTTATATCCAAAACAAGTACATAACTTACGTATATAAATCTCCACAGATATGACACTATATCACTTTTAAGTTTTCAACTTTTGAGCTTAAGCTGAAGAGATGACTAGAGCTGAACAAGCAAAATAACAGCCACTGGGAATAATTAAAATAGTATTTTTCTTTTTTTCTTTTAAGCAATCTGTGTGAGGTGGCAGATGCAAACTTACTATGCCTGGGAAATAAATCCTGTATTTTCATGAGGGTGGAAGCCCTGCCATCTGATAATTAGCCACCGTTTCCCTTAAGAATTATGTTTTCCTAGAAGGGGAATAGGAGAATACTTTTATTATTGTTATGACCATTGTATCTCTTAAGAATGCATTCAAAAGTACTGGAAAGTTTTTTAGACTGGCTGCAACTAAGACCAAGTATGACGCTGTACTGCAACACGTTCAGGTAAAAGTAATTCTTTTCATAGTAATCAGAGGCAAGAGAAGTGTTAATGCATGGACCTTTCTTTGTTTAGTGCCTTACCAGCTCCTGTTGAACTTTAGTAAGGGCAACAACAGCCCGGGTGTGGAGAGTATGTTTTGAGTGGATTCCCAGTCTGCTTGGGAGACTAGAGACACTACTGTTTCCTTCTGTAGTTATCAGCAGAAAGCTTCAGGCAAGATTTCCTGTAACAACCTTATTTCAGGCATTTGAAGATCTTCCCAAGCCCAAGTAGAGCAGTCTGCATGTACTGCACAGTGTATATCATAAAAGGTATTAATAGCAAGGACGTGACACTGCATTGAAATTAATAATTGGCTGCCTTCTGGCAAAAAGTAATGCAGTATTTTATGGATGTTTAAAAAAGTCTCGATTTTAAAGGTTTTATGATGCATTAAAAAAACTCAGAACTGTTGTGAAATCCCACAAGAAGCAGTGGTACTTCAGACAAAATTCCTAGGAAAATATATTAACGAAATTTTGAAGAGACAAACTGAAAGCTCTCATACTGCTGTGTTATTCTTGCAGGAGCCTTCATAGCAATTTAATCTTATGCTTATGCTTATTCCGTGATGTCTTAGTTTGGACGTGGGCTTAAGAAGGTAAACTGTTGAATTCTGATCTGTCCCTTGCTCAGCTCACCTAAACTATCATTTGCGAGCTTGGATAACTTATTGATTGTATAATTTTGAAGGAGTATTATTTGCATATTAAGGAATTAAAGGAGATAAACATTGTAATTCTACAATGAATAAAGCTCCCTATTGTTTGAAGGGTTGTTGTCCTTCTGTTTCAATCAGTTAAAGCCCGAATGACTCCAATAGCTTAGAAGAAAGTGCTTAGATAAGGATGATAGGTATTCTATAAATGCCAGGAAACTCCAAAACTGAACCTGCTGAGAAAGACAGGTGCTCCTACCTCTCCCTGTCATTTCCTTCCTTTGCTAATGCTAGCCTAGACAGATATTTTCCTGTGGTATCCAGAAAAACATGCACAGAAGAGTTAAAGACAGTGAACCAACCAGGCACCCACTTTCCTCCCTCGGTCTTCTGCTCTGAGGCCTGCCCTGGATGTGACATCCTTGGTCTGAACAAATCTTTTGGGGAGCCCAGGTCATGGAGGGGGGAAACTTCATCTGAGTTACACATTTATTCTGCTTCAGCTGTTCAAGATAGACACAGCACCTGAACCCTACAAAGCCACTGTCATATATCGCTTCATGGCCAGAGCAGCGCAGTACAGGCCCAGGAGAGGGAATATGCTCCCCGTACTGATCTGCCTGAGACCAGCTGGAGTGGCAGAGCTTCCCCATGGATTAATTGCTCAATACTTGGAGGTTTCAACTCAACCAGAGTATCTGCTGCAGACAGAGCATCCACCAATCCACAGCATCTCCAGCTGTGAGTTGCCCAACACTGGGCTGAGTGGCCATAGGCAGCTGGAAGGACCACTAAGGGTCACTGGTTTCCAAATATAATGGTTACTTCCTTTTCACCACAGTGAATGGTGAGCACACATGGGACGCTGCCTTGACAACTGTGTAGTGAGTTCAGTCCAGACTTCTCAAAGGTCACCTTGCACATCCAACCTGCCTGAAGTACAAACCTTTCTTCACCAGTCTCAGCTGCAAGCAGGAAGTCCTTCATCAGGCCTTTCCCAGTACCCTTCCTGTAATCCTTCCCCGTTGGACTGTGAAGATCTGTTCATTTCCTCGGACCTCCTCATCAGCACCCATGCTTAAGCCTCTTTTCCCTCCCCACAGCCTGGCAGTCTGGAAAAGGAAGCAGAAGTGACTGGAAGCGATTGCTAAAGCAGTTAGTGTGGAAATGGCTGTGCAGAAGCAAGGACCAGCCTGTCTGGGGAGGATGGAAAGAAGTGGACTCCAATCAGCCTGACTCAGGGAATGGCCACGAGGAGTGTGAATTCCCCCTGCCTAGAGGCAGCTGCACCACTGATGCCTCCTGCCTTGTGGAGATGCCGTAGAGCATCCAAGTGTTCAAGAGCTGCCCTGGCCCAACAGGCACCCAACCCAGCAGCTCCAGCTGAAGCCAGGAGTGATTTTGCAGGGTAGAGATTCATATTGCACATCTGCCTTGTGCACCCTGCGCTCTCCCCACTCCCTTTAGCCCCCATAAGGGCTAAAGGGAAGCAGCAGCAAGAAAGATGCATTTTTCTGGGTGGTGTTTTGGCAGACTTCACACCCAACCAGGCTGTGCACGTCCATGCCATGGTACCTCTCTGCTGGGTTACATTTCCCACAGCAAGCACAAAGCCAGTGTAAAGGCTTGTGTGTGTGGTTTGCAACTTGAGAGGTGTAAAAGTGGGTACTCGTGCCTCCCCCAAGATAAAAGTTATGCCAAGCACGGTGAAATGCAACAGTGTGTATGCCAGTGCAGACCTTAACGTGATGTGAAATCATGGCATAATGTTTTTTGCAGGAGCAGGTCCCACCACCTCTTGGTGGGAGGACATGACGATGGACCTTAAAATTTATGGAACTTGCAACCTAGTCCAGCTGAAACGGGAATTGACTTTATTTTAGTTTTGCTGTTGGAAGAGGCCACAGATTTGCAGGGCAGGAGATTAAGTTGCCACAAACTTCTGCTCTTCCCCTGGAGTTTAGCACTGTGCAAAACTCCCAACTGCTGATTATTTCTCACCATCTGAGTTTATTTGCCTGTACCAGTCAATTCTTTTGAAAGAAAATCATCACTTTTCCATCAGTTACTGAATTAGGGATAGCATGAATCCATTGGGAGCTGACAATGTTCACAGCGTGTCTGAGTGTGGTAGGGAAGCACAGGGGAATCACAGGGGAACTTCATACTTTGGGAGGTGGAAAATGTTATCTGGTGAATTGGGAAACTACTTTTGAAAATGCATGTAATGTAACTGTTATAACAAATCTAATTACTATTGTATTAATTGATCACAGACAAGTACGTTGGATTCTGTGCAGATCATGGAGTGAGAACTGATCTGCCTGCCAAAGACCTCACTATACAAGAACTTTATAACCTAGAAGAGGAAGAAATAAAGTATTCATCCAGCCCATTTCAATTTTAATCACAGTAGATAAGTAATCCAGGAAATGTACACAGCAATATTTATCCAAATATTATTTTCAACTTTTTGTGGTTTTTTTTTTTGTTTTTTGTTTGTTTGTTTTGTTTTGTTTGGGTTTTTTTGGGTTTTTTTGGTTTTTTTTCCCCCTGGGTTGCTACACTAATTGAAAACTTAAAAAAGGAAATTGTGTTCAGCAATTCACCTGTTGGAGTTGCATTACAACATCCCTTCTTGTATGTCTCTGTTGCTATGTTCCTCATCCAACTTTGCTTGGGAAGGTCACAACACTGGTGAATATTGTGCAATTTTCCTTGACAAAACAACTTAAAATGAGGGGAAGTTCACATGGGTTTCAGTTTTCTTAAAGCTATTTAATCAGATATTAGCAATTAGCTGCAATTTAGCTGCCGTGAGACTTCTAATGCAAGCAGGGAAGATGCAGTCAGTGGCCTGGCTCAACCAAGCATCCGGATCATCAGGGCAGGTCTGGGGTCAAGCTGGGAAACCAATGGATTGGTTGAGACGAAATGGGGTCCTGAGCCCCTGGGCTGGGGTGTGAGAGGAGGTGTGACCCTTCTGAGGGGTGACCCTGCAGAGTCAGTCAGGCTCATGATGAATTCACAGGCTCTGTCACGGTCCTACACAGAGTTCTAATTTCACTGTCAAAAAATGTTCTGTGCCCACCTACAGACAGTAACTAAACACATGTAAGGAAGCAGGTATCACAAGCTAAACAGAGCAGTCTTGGACTACCACAATCCTAAAGCAGAGGAGCAAGCTCAACAAAAAGCAGAGACCAAAAGCATCACTGGGAGCAATTACTGGAAGTATTTATTGGCACATTTACAAGGCAATTTACAGAGACAGCAAAATGGACTTCTTACCCTTTCTGGCACTCTATGCTGACTCTTTCAACTGGATTTTTGACACGTGGTGGGAAACAGGTCCCTACCCTGGCAATCTAACCCCTGTCCGTGGTTCCTTGCAAAGTGCTTCCCCTTCTGTTCTTGTCCTTTCTTGGGGAACGACAAGCAAAGATATATTGAATACTCTGCTCCAGCTTCTCCTCTCACCTATTTCTTTCCCTCCAAAGAAGTACATCTTCTGGATAAATACCAAGTGCAGTTATAGCAATCTGCAATTTCTTCTTCCCATTTCTTTGGAGATCTATATGCCAGACGCCTCATCTTCCCTGTGGGCTTCTCTGAGCTTAACATGGTACTCTGTTTCCAGACTAGAACATTTTCCTAGTTTAAAAGGCCTTTCCTCTGGTTCACATTTTTAAAGACAGTAACCACCCTTTGTAAATCATGTATCTTGGGAAGCAGTCATTGTACAAGTATCTGCTGAATCTAAGAGTGAACAGGAAGGAACCAACCACAGACCTTCCTGGGGAGCCTCCTATGCCCCCACTGCCCATCCGCAGGCATTATACTAAGAATGTAAACAGATTAATCTATTAATTCATTCCTTAGACTAACCACAAAAGCCACAATTTGTCCTTGAGGCTTTCCCTGTCAATGACTGAGGCATTAACTCCTTCAGTTCCTCACAATCTGTCCCATGAACTGTTAAACTATCCTTGCCCACACAAATCACTAAAATAGCCATGTTGGAGACAATAAAAGCTTTTTTTCCCCTGCACAGACAAACAGTTAAGCACCACAGCACCTCACTTTAAGCTGCCCTAGAACCCTTTCCATGCTACATATACATGTCTCCCCACTTCTAAATCCAGTTGACTTTCTCAGCCCTCCCACAGTTGTGCGTGATTCAGTCTGGGAACTTTTCTATTGCAGCCACATATTCAGGGAAGTTTGGGTAGTAGCAGTCATGTTTCCAGATAGGTCCAGAGGGATAAAGAGTATCCGTAACCTGTCCCACTCTATATGCCCTGTAACATCAGTGCCATTCACTAGAAGACCCAGTCATTATCTGCCTTCCTGGTTTACAAAGCTCCCATTTATATCTTTGGACATTACATACTAATCACATTTGAAAACCCCATGAAAAAAGAAGGGAAGGGAAGTAAAAACACCTTATGAAGTCTCACCCATGTACCACAAAGACAAACTAAAAGATTTCAGACAAAGAACTACCGAGCTCCAGAGAAAACAGGAAAAAACACATCACTGGGTTCCCCATGAACTGCATTTTCAATAGGACCTTCATGTCATTGTAATAATGTTTTTAGCTGTCCTAAAAAAGTAGGTTTTGCAGTTGTGAAGAGTTCTCAAGGAAAGTATCCACTCGTGTGTCCTTCAGCCCTTTCAACAATGAAACTGTATTACCAAGAAGCAACTTCCGTTCTTTGCCACGGCCATTGTATCATCATTTCCCCTCGTCACTGTCACTTCTTAAGCAATTACCTCTTTCACATGGAGTCACTATTAATCCCTCTATTGCTTCTCCTGGAGAAGTCTGGCTATGATCCACACCATGGCACCTCTTGCCCCTGTGGACTTCCTACAGCAAGGACTTTCAGTATTCTGAATTCCAATTTCTTGAGGAGAAAGTCTCTGTATTTGCACAGCCAGCTGTTCCCTACAAAGAGCTTGTCTTGGGATTAAACCAACCAATGGTGCAAAGCCAGTTCCTGAGCGAGGAGCACCTTCTGGTAGAGATGAAGGATGAATCTATATGGACACAGTCTCCATCATTTGTTATATTGATGTGAAATCTAAAACACCAAGAGAAAAATAAAAATTAGAGCAGAACTTTGGTCTAAAAATTAGAAGACTTATTTCTTATTCTTTAGAAAACTGGGTCTTTAAGACTGTGGAGAACAAAGTAGAGAATGATTTAAAATGAGCCCTGCTTCTTGGGAGGATCAGAATTCACGTGTGAAACGCACGGTGATGCTCTGATGCACCTTCTATTAAAGCAAGCTGCTTTGATCCCCACAGAGATGTAGCACCTGTGCTTGTACTTCAGTCTACAACGTGTTGTGAGCACAAAAGGCACAATTCTCCAGAGCAGGAGAGAGAGGATCCCAGAGGGACCCATTGCAGCAGTATTTCTCCAGTACAGACTGGGGCCCTGCCACCTCTTCCCACCAATTTTGCTGAGCCTCTGCAGAATACACAGGATGTGGCTGCAAAGAAGCCAATCTCTGGGATACAAAGTGGACAAAAGTGATGCCTTCTGAGACACAACCCCCCAGCCCAGTGACCTTCTAACGTGGTCCTGAGCACCTCAGTTGTTCATAGGAGGCCCTGTCTATACTGGCTGAGTGTTCAACCCTGCAAGACCAACAGGGCGAGCTAATTCAAACCATTTGTAATGTCTAACATTGGTAATTCTTCCTAAGAAGGCAAATATTATCCATCTCATATAGTGGGATTGTACAGAAACAACTTACTCTAGGCCTAACCTAACAGCTGCTATGCAACAACATGAAAAACTAAGCAATGATGCCCCTTTCCCACTTCTCTGGGGACATAACTACTTTTATTAGCACAGTATTAGCATTTTTACAGTCACATGACAGCCCTCATTTGGTAAGATACACCAGTTTATCTACAGAGGAATATGTAACAGAATAACTTTTCTACTTGGACAAAAAAGCCAACTCTCTTCCTGCATAGTATACTTGAAAGAAAACTCACAAGTTTGTGTCAAATGACTCTCCATTCACCCAGAAGAATTCGTTTCCTTTCCTGCGCAGCCCAATCCAGAAGTCTGTTATGCGTATTCGATACATTATGAAGTTCTAGACAAAACACAGAATAAAATGACATATGGATATGAGATTTTTTTATGATTATAATTATATAGCTTTTTGTATAAAAACTGCACAGATATAAACTGCATCACAGAATAGACAATGATGGACTTTTTTTTCACAGGTCACTAATGTTTTACTGCTAGATTTAATTAGTTGAAATACTAAAGGGAGCCCTAGATCCATTACTGATAGTCAGTGAGGTCCCAGCTACTTAGTTGGTAGTCATGCAGAGTGCTACTGACCATCCACCTATACCCTGCCCTGCCCTGTCATTAAAAACATCCACATGTCATTAGAAATACCATATCACATTATGCAATAGTCAGCTAGTACAATGGTTTCACTGTGTCACCAGGAGAATGGCGTTTCAGTACAAGGACATGGATTTGGTGGGAACACAGTGACTGACTTGTCACAGGTTGCCTTGACTCTTACATCACCATCATTTCTTGGATTGTGTCTCTATCAAATTCAAGTCACACATTTAAAATCCTCCAACTTCCCAATTTTCACACTTTTACTCAACACTAATCATATAAGTGTGTGAGTTCATTCTGTTTTCTTGTTCCTTATATTTCTGACTGTAAAGTTAGGGACTACCTAAACCCAAGCTCCAGGACATCTTGAGGGCACACACATGGTTTATAATCTGCAGTATGAATGAAACAGTCTTTCTCGATTCTTTCTTTATGATCCTATAATCGTCTCTGAAAACACATTTGCTATAGTGCTGTTTTCTTTTGTTTTTCTGTACAGAACATCCTGAATTGGTAGGACACTACAGGAGGCTTAAAGAACATAGTAAAAAGAAAAATGGTTTGAAAACAACAAAAACCACAGGCAGAACCTACTGCACAAACTGGGTATTTTCAATACCATGGGGCCCAGCACCACATAACCACAGCCACTCTTCACCTTTTGTGGGAAAAGAGAAATTGACTGTTGTGCACAGAACTAACACCACGTTTCTGTTCTTCAGTTGGCCACTACACCATTTGTTATGCTAAAGAAAGTGCCCTTTAAAGGAACTGTGTCTTTAAAGAGTATCAAGAAGATAAAACACATAGATGTGCACTGGTGGTTCATAAACTCCACAATTAGTTTAGTTATATTTAGTATGGGAATTGCTGCTGACTGTATTTTTGGGTATCCTGGAGAGGGAATGAACGTCAAGTGTGTGAGGCAAGTGGACAGGCTAAATTGCCTAACTTAAATTGAACACAGAAATTGCCAGTTTAAAAAAAACCAACCACACCCTCTTTATTAGGAATTAGGAGTCACAACTCCATTTTTATATTCCTTCAGGCTTTGTACATAGTTTGCCTTTTAAATTTCTGAAATACCCTCTAAAGTAACAACAGAATTTCTACAGCGGATTTTAGTGAACAGACCACACCACACTGAAAAAGTCTGTAGGCTGTACCGACTCGCAGCACACGTCTGCCACGTAGTATGGTGGGTTTCAAGCTATACAAGGGAACAAGTGATGGAGTTACAGCAACTGTTAGGGCAGCAGAGCAAATTCAAGGCGCTGGACACCTTACCAGCTCTTGGCGGCTGTTAATCACGGCAAGGGATGCTCCGTAGTCAGAGCAGGCCTCCTGACTGGAGTCCCAATCTGCCACGGCTCCTGAATGATAGTAACACTTCCTCTTGTAGTACAGCCAGTCGTCAGGGCATGGCTCCAGCTGGGGCAATTTAGGTGGATCTTTTGTTCAAATGAAGAAATGAAGAGAACGTTACTTACTTATCCTTACATATTTAAAATACAATTGTATACATATTTACACGTTCTGGACCTGCTTCCTCTATTTGAAGAATATCTGTGCCTTGCGCTGAATTAAGGTGAATTATGAGTGAACATAAGATGAATTATGGGTGAACATAATACAGCTGAAGGACTGTGCTCACTCTTAGTTTTCTCCAGTTATACCAGCTACGGTGGGTCCAGTGATCCCTGATTACATGCTCACATGCTGGGCATGTGCCAGCAAACAGACTCCAACACGTGCATGTGCAAAGCTCCAGCTACACCAGACACCACAGGTGAGAACAACAGGGCAGAAGGCCATCTTTGACAAAGAGTGCAAACACAGATACTAGTTATCTGCCATGAAGCTGCTCAAATTTGACCCTAAACAGCTTCTCGTTCAATGTATTCAGTTGCAAAAATAACTTTCTAGGCCAGAGCCAAGCCAAGTGAAGAAGTCAGTACTGCCTCCCTAACTCTGCTTATGGCTTTGTCATTCCTCAGCATTTTGCCATGCTGCAGTACAATGAAATCCTGCAGAAAATTAAAAAAACCCACAAAAGTCAATTTAGCGCTACCAGAAGCAACTCTCCCAGGACAACCAGTAACAGAATTTAGTTTCAGTTTCCGTTTCTGGATTCTAACCTGTGTAACAGCAGCCGTATCAGGGTGTGTGTGTGGGGGTGAGCTGAAAACCAGTGGAAATACCTCTTACCCCTCAGCCATGAAGAGACAGTATCACGAGAGACAGAAGTACTGAATTCCTCTTTCCAGAGCTAGGGTTTTTTTAAAAATGCACTCACTTAGGGTAATCCACGATAAGAGTAAAATCACAGCGACAGCGATGACAAGTCCTGCAATTCTTTTCCAGAAAGAGAGGTGTAAACTCATATCTAAGGAGAGAAATAATATTATGCGTGTCATGAATAAAGCACATGTAAGGATCTGAAGAATCGGGTCAAAAAACCTCCATGCAGAGATATATTAACTCCATTAAGATTTTACCAAAAACTTGCACTTAAAACGACTGGGTACTTCAAGAGCTTCCATACTTCTAAAACTCGAGCAGATTTTCAAAGGTATTAAACTGTCAAACCCCACAGAAATACCGTCAGAATTTAGCGCCCCCCCCCCGCCCCGGGTGCTTCACTCCCGCGGCATCGCCGTCGAGGGGGACGGGCGGCTCCGCCGGCCCGGCCAGCCCGTTGGCCCCCGGCCCCCCTCCATCCCACCCCGCTCCTCACCGGGACGGCCAGGGCCTCGCCGCAGCCCCGTCCCCTGCGTCCCGTCCCGGCTCACCCGCCCGCGCTCGGCGCCTCCGCTGAGCCGCCGCCGCCCCGAGCCGCCGCTCTCCCTCCGGTCCCGGTCCCGTCGGCGCCACCGACCGTCGGGCAGCGGCGGACCCGTCCCCGGGCGGCAGCCGAGGCAGCAGCGGGTCGGAGTGGAACCGCCGCTGGAGCCGCCGCAGCCGCCGCAGCTCATCCCGGCGCCGGGACGGGGAGAACGAGGCCTCGCCGCCGCCTGCCACCTCCATCGCCGTCGCGGGGCGGAAGCCGCCCGCTGCTTTCGGTTTCACCCCTGGGAGGTGCCCGCGGCGGAGCGGAGCAGGGCCTCGGCCCTCGACGGCGGCCCCGGTAAGGGGCGGGTGGGGACCCGGGCAGCGGCGGGGCAGAGAAGGGCCATGCGGGCGTGGAGGCAGCGGGAAGGCGGAGGCCGGTGTCGTGCCCGCGGGGCGGCCGGCGGGGGCCGCCGCTTCCCCGCACGCAGCCGGCGGCGGCCGGTCCCCGGACACCTCCCGCCCGTAGCGCCGGGGGTGGGCAGGGGGCTGCGACGGCCGGGGCCAGCCCGGCGCCCCTCGGCACCCCCCGCCAGCCCCGAAGCCTGCGGGAGGGTGGGACTGAAGAGCGGGAAAATGAGGGCTAAGGAGGAGAAAAGTGAGGTCTGAAGAGCGGGAAAATGAGGGCTAAAGAGGAGGAAAGTGAGGGCTGAAGAGCAGGAAGGTGAGGGCTGAAGAGCAGAAAAGTGAGGACTGAAGAGCAGGAAAATGGGGACTAAGAAGGAAAGTGAGGATTAAAGAGCAGGAAAATGAGGACAAAGAAGGAAAGTGAGGATTAAAGAGCACGAAAATGAGGACTGAAGAACAGGAGAAAGTGCTCGTATAAAGCGGGGGGCGTGGCCTACACCTTGGGGCTTCCACTTGCAGTTGTTTTGTGGCCTAAGAGCAAACAGAGCTCCTGCTGGTGTTTCCTTCAAATGGAAAAGTCGCAAAAAGTGAGAGCTAATTTTGGATTCAAACTCTCAGAATTGGAAATATTTTTTTTTGTGGCTCAATGAAAAATTGCTGGCCTTTAGGCTGCATGTTTTTCTTCAATCTTCCAAACGTTCTTTTGCCAGCACCTGCCTTCAAGAAATGCGTTGTGTTACAGAGCCCGGTAGCTCTCCTGACCCCCGGCCGGCTGTGTTACTCCCTGTTACATCCCAAAAGCCAAGGGTGGGGAACAGACTTTTCCCTAGTGTGGACCAGAAGGTTCAGGAGAAACATCCCTGCGGCTGGAGTCAAACCCAGTGCGTTTCCAGTACAGTGACAAAGCGTAGCATGCTCGCTGGAGGCAAGAGGCCCAGCCCACGAGCAAACATACACTCGTGTACCAAACAGCAAATATCCAGGCACTAAAACGTGTTTTGGGGATGTGTTTGGGGCAGTCAGAAGCGTCTTTGGGGAAAGAGCACTTTATTGCAGAACGTAATTCCAAGCCTTTGTTTCTTTCCGCTTTTGTTGGTGTCCTGGTTTAACCAGGATAGGGTTAAGCTTCTGCAGCAGTGGAGGAGGAAGCTCTAAGCTCTAGCCGGGTTATTCATATGCCATGCTGACGTCATGAGCCTCATGTCCAGGCCAGAGCGGGAAGAATCGGTGTTCTCGCGGGAAGAATCGGGAAGAATCGGTGTTCTTGCGGGAGGAATCGGTGATCGTGTGGAGTTCGCGCCGCCGGGTTTTCTCTCACTGCTATATTGGTAAATATTTTGCCCTGTTCATTGTTATTACTATTATTCTTAGTGTTATTGTTGTTGTTTGTTGTGTTGCTATTGCACTGCTGTATTAAACCTGTGCTTATCTCAGATTGGGGCTTTGTATTTCACTCCCTTTGTGGGGGAGGGGCAGCAGCCACGTGGTCTCAGACCCCGGCAGGGGCTAAACCACCACAACTTTGGCGCTCCAACGTGAGGCTGGAGAAGACTGAAATAAGGACAAAAGGAGAAGGTGTGTTACAGCAATCTGTTAGGTGTAATTTTTCTATTTTTACTTGTATTGTTTGATAAGAAATGTTTGCAATGCTGGGCAATTTGCTTGCGTGGTGGGGCTGGATTAATCCTCATATCCACTCTGTGCTCCTAGTACTGGCATTTATTGTCGGTGGAAAATGTGTCAAGGGCTTTATTTTGCTATACTGGTTACTGTCTGCTTATAATGGGCTCGTTTCGCTGCTTGTGGGGGTGAACCAGTACCTGTTTGCTGCCTGGGCTTTTGTTAAGGGTCTCACCCCGTCTGTGGGTGAGCCAGGGGAAGAGATTCTCTCAGTTTTTGAGAGTTTCAGCTATCCCTGGAGCACACAGGCCAGTGTGCTTGCGGCTCTGTGCTTCCTAAATGTCTGCCAGATCTTGTTTTGGGCCATGCAGTACTTCTCCAACAATAGCACCACCGGGAAACCTGCCCCGGGGGCAGATAGTTATAAATGGCAAGGTGTGTGGGAAAAGATGGGCAAGTGCCTGAGTCAGTGGTCACCCCCAATGCTTTGGGATCTTACTCCCGAACAAGTGCAGAGTCCTGATAAACTGGTGGAGTGTTTGGAAAAGGTGTGCTGCCAATCTGACAAACCCCGGGAGACACAAATCCTTGCAATGTGCTGGGGGCTTGCCCATGCTTACCGCATTGCCCTTAACACTGATCACTGCCTTCAAGGGGGCGAAGAGCTGCAGGGTCTGAAAGTGAACTTACTGGTGCAGCAGCTGGGCCAGGGGGACAGGCAGCGCCAGTACTGGTCGCCTCCACCAGCACAGCAGCTGAGCCAGAGGGACAAGCAGTACCAATATCAGTGGCCCCGATACGGAAAACCAAATATACCAAAAAATCCCCTTGCAATGCACAGGGTGATAATGAACCAGGCCCATCACGAGAGCAGGAGGAAGAGCCGGAGGTAATCATCCGATCTCTATCCCTCAGTGAGTTGCGAGATATGCGGAAGGATTTCAGCCGCAGTCCAGGCGAGCAAATTTGCACCTGGTTGCTCCGGTGCTGGGATAGTGGAGCTGCTGGTTTGGAATTGGAGGGGAGAGAGGCCAAGCAGGTGGGACCTTTAGCCAAGCAGGCTGGTATTGACAAGGGAATAGGGAAACAGGCTCAAACCCTCAGCCTTTGGAAGCGACTTCTGCTCGCTGTGAGGGAGAGGTACCCCTACAAGGATGATGCTCTATGTCGGTTAGGCAAGTGGACCGACATGGAGAAAGGCATCCAAAACCTCAGGGAAATGGCTGTGTTTGACATGATCTATGGTGATCTGAATGATGAGCAGTCACCAATGGATCCAGATCAGGTCCCTTGTACACAGTTGATGTGGCGGAAGTTCCTGCAAAGTGGACCAGAGGGACATTCCAAAGCATTAGCAGCAGCATCCTGGTGGCGAGACACTCAGACAGTGGATGAAGTGACTATCCAGCTCCGGCACTATGAGGGAATTCTCCCTTCCTCCCAACATGCTTTGGTTTCAGCCGTAGAGGAACTGTCTCAGAGGCTCCAGAAAGTGGAACAGGACATGTCCTATGTTCCACCTGCACGGGCCGATGTCTCAGCCATTAGAAGCAGGCGTTTCCCCACCCAAGAGAAGGGCAGTGGAAGGTACACACCACGGGGCACCCTGTGGTTCTTCCTCCGCGACAATGGGGAAAACATGAGAAGGTGGCATGGACAGCCCACTTCTGCCCTAGCTGCATGAGTACAGCAACTGAAAGGGAAGACCACCATGAAAGGGGAGTCTTCCAAGAGAGATGCAGCTCCAGTGTCTAGTCAGAAATCCCCCAGACAGAATAGAATGGCCAACAGTATGCTTGACCCTCTTGAGGGGACCAGGAAGTCATTCCTGCAGGAGTCACTTTTAGATCAAGTGAGTGATGGTGAGCAGGATTAGAGGGGCCCTGCCTCCAGCCAGGTGGAGGAAAGGGATAATCGGATTTACTGGAAGGTGTGGATCCGATGGCCTGGCACATCAGAACCACAAGAATATAAGGCCTTGGTAGACACTGTCGCACAGTGCACCCTGATGCCATCAAGCCACAGTGGGGTTGAATCCATCTGCATCTCCGGAGTGACAGGGGGGTCCCAACAGCTGACCCTATTAGAAGCTGAAGTAAGCTTAACTGGGAAGGACTGGCATAAGCACCCCATTGTGACTGGCACAGATACCCCGTGCATCCTAGTTATAGACTACCTCAGGAGAGGGTACTTTAAAGACCCAAAAGGGTACCGGTGGGCCTTTGGTATAGCTGCCCTGGAGGAGGTTGAGCAATTGTCCACCTTACCCGGCCTCTCAGAGGACCCCTCGGTGGTGGGGTCGCTTAAGGTTGAAGAGCAGCGAGTGCCAATTGCTACCAAGACGGTGCACCGGCGGCAGTACCGCACTAACCGAGATTCCCTGGTCCCCATCCATCAGCTGATCTGTCGACTAGAAAGCCAGAAGGTGATCAGCAAGACTCACTCACCTTTCAACAGCCCTATATGGCCAGTGAGAAAACCTAATGACGAATGGAGACTGACTGTGGACTACCGTGGCCTGAATGAAGTTACGCCAGCGATGAGTGCTGCAGTGCCGGACATGCTAGAGCTCCAGTATGAGCTGGAGTCGAAGGCAGCCAAGTGGTACGCCACGATTGACATCGCTAACGCGTTTTTCTCCATTCCAATAGCACCAGAGTGCAGGCCACAGTTTGCGTTCACTTGGAGGGGTATCCAGTACACCTGGAATCGATTGCCCCAGGGGTGGAAACACAGCTCCACCATTTGCCATAGACTGGTCCATACTGCACTGGAGAAAGGTGGGGCTCCAGAACACCTGCAGTTCATTGATGATATTATTGTATGGGGGGACACAGCTGAGGAAGTCTTTGAGAAAGGAAAGAAGGTAATTGAAATCCTTCTGAAGGCTGGTTTTGCCATCAAGCGACAGAAAGTTAAGGGGCCTGGAAGGGAGATTCAGTTCCTAGGAATAAAATGGCAAGATGGGCGTTGCCACATCCCAATGGAGGTGATAAACAAGATAACAGCCATGGCCCCACCAACCACCAAAAAAGAGACTCAGTCTTTCCTGGGCGCTGTGGGGTTCTGGAGGATGCACATCCCAAACTACAGTCTGATTGTGAGCCCTCTCTACCATGTAACCCACAAGAAGAACGATTTTAAATGGGGCCCAGAGCAACAACAAGCCTTTGAACAAATTAAGCAGGAGTTTACCCAGGCAGTGGCTCTCGGGCCAGTCCGGACAGGGCAGGAGATTAAGAACGTGCTCTACACCGCAGCCGGGGAGAATGGCCCTTCCTGGAGCCTTTAGCAGAGAGCAGATGGGGAATCCCGAGGCCGACCTCTAGGCTTTTGGAGCCGGGGATACAAAGGCTCTGAAGCTAACTATACCCTGACTGAGAAGGAGATACTGGCAGCGTATGAAGGAATTCGAGCTGCCTCAGAAGTGGTTGGCACTGAGACACAGCTCCTCCTGGCACCCCGACTGCCGGTGCTGGGATGGATGTTCAAAGGAAAGGCTCCCTCCACACATCATGCAACAGATGCCACGTGGAGTAAATGGGTTGCGTTGATAACACAACGGGCTCGAATAGGGAACCGCGACCCCCCAGGATTAGTGGAAATGATCATGAACTGGCCAGAGAGCAAAGATGCTGGGATGTCACCAGAACAAGAGGTGAAACGTGCTGAGGAGGCCCCACCATATAACGAGCTGCCAGAGGAAGAAAAGCAATATGCCCTGTTCACTGATGGGTCTTGTCGCATTGTGGGAAAACATCGACGATGGAAGGCTGCAGTGTGGCATCCCACACGAGAAACCACTGAAGCTGTTGAGGGACAAGGTGAATCAAGCCAGTTCGCAGAGGTGAAAGCCATCCAATTGGCTTTGGAGATTGCTGAGTGAGAAAAGTGGCCGAGGCTCTATATCTACACTGACTCGTGGGTGATGGCAAGTGCCCTGTGGATGTGGTTGCAGCAATGGAAACAGAACAACTGGCAACGCAAGGGCAGACCCATCTGGGCCGCTGAAGTATGGCAGGACATTGCAGCCTGGGTGGAGAACCTCATTGTGAAGGTGCGCCATGTGGACGCCCATATACCCAAGAGTCGAGCCATTGATGAACATCAACACAACCAGCAGGCGGACCAAGCTGCTAAGATCGAGGTGGCTCAGGTGGACTTGGACTGGCAGTGTAAAGGTGAACTGTTCATAGCCCGGTGGGCCCATGAGACCTCGGGCCACCAAGGCAGAGATGCAACATATAGGTGGGCTCGAGATCGAGGGGTGGACATCACCATTGACACCATCGCAGAGATCATCCATGGATGTGAGACGTGTGCTGCAATCAAACAAGCCAAACGGGTGAAGCCCCAGTGGAATAAAGATCGATGGATGAAATATAAATATGGAGAGGCCTGGCAGATCGACTACATCACACTGCCACAGACCCGCCGAGGCAAGCGCCACGTGCTCACAATGGTGGAAGCAACCACTGGGTGGCTCGAAACTTATCCAGTGTCCCACGCCACCGCCCGAAATACCATCCTGGGCCTTGAAGAGCGAGTTCTGTGGCAACACGGCACCCCAGAGAGGATTGAATCGGACAACGGGACTCACTTCCGAAATAACCTCATAGATGCCTGGGCAGAAGAACACGGCATCGAATGGGTCTACCACATCCCCTACCACGCACCAGCCTCTGGGAAGATCGAGCGCTACAATGGACTGTTAAAAACTACATTGAGAGCAGTGGGGGGTGGAACCTTCAAACACTGGGACACACATCTGACAAAGGCCACTTGGTTAGTGAACACAAGAGGATCTGCCAATCGAGCTGGCCCGGCTCAGTCAAAACTTCCACGTGTTGTGGACGGGGATAGAGTCCCTGTGGTGCGCATGAGGGACCTGCTGGGAAAAATGGTCTGGGTTAGTCCTGCGCCGGGCAAAGGCAAACCCATCCACGGGATTGCTTTGCTTAAGGACCTGGGTACACCTGGTGGGTGATGCAGAAGGATGGAGAGGTCCGATGCGTACCACAAGGGGACTTGATTGTGGGTGAAAACACACTGTGAGTTATACTGTGCTTTTGTTAATTTTTCTTTGTCAATACTAATTGCTAAGTGGCAGCTGGATGTGACGCACATGGTATAGAATAAAGAGGTGGATTATGTCCTGGTTTAACCAGGATAGGGTTAAGTTTCCCCAGCAGTGGGGGAGGAAGCTCTAGCCAGGTTATTCATATGCCATGCTGATGTCACGTCCAGGCGGCCAGAGCGCGGGAAGAATCGGTGATCGCGTGGGAAGAATCGGCGATCGCGTGGGGTTCGCGCCGCCGGGTTTTCTCTCACTGCTATATTGGTAGATATTTTGCCCTGTTCATTGTTATTACTATTATTCTTAGTGTTATTGTTGTTGTTGGTTGTGTTGCTATTGCACTGCTGTATTAAACCTGTGCTTATCTCAGATCGGGGCTTTGTATGTCACTCCCTTTGTGGGGGAGGGGCAGCGGCCGCATGGTCTCAGACCCCGGCAGGGGCTAAACCATTACAGTTGGATGGACCAAGCGCAAGTGGAGTCTGATTCTTAGAGACACTTTAGCACCTGATTACTGGTATGAGTTTGTGGAGTTGAGGAGGTCTCTTAAGCATGTGCCAGTTAATATAAATAATAACAGTAATGAAAGTAAAGATGTTGAAGCTTTTTCTAAAGAGAAGTGTTTTGGTTTTTTTTTCCCTGTTATAACCTAACTCATGAAAATGAATTGACATTTCTGCACTGACACCAGAACGTTTATAGTTGCATATTCTTCTTTGGGTGACTTTTTCTGTTAAATTTATGTCACTGAAAGTGAGATTTGAGAAAAACTGTGAGGAAATCGTCACTCGCTGGACTGAGCACAAGTGAATTTCCCTCTGCAGACGAGGTTCAGCCCCACTTGGGAAATTGCCTGACCTTTTTGCCTGCAGACAAAACTACTTTAAACTACATAGTGGTGAAGCAGAAAGCTCTGGTTTTTGTGGCCTTTCCCTTCTGTCTTGATATGCCCCATCCCTTCCCTCTTACGTTGTTCCCATCTGCTCTGTCCTTCCCTTTCCCTCCATTATGGTTCTCATTCCCCATCGGCTCCCACCCTGGGATGGAGGGTATGTGCAACATATCTGAGGCCCACCTTCTCCTTTCAGTCGGCCTCAGATATGTTGCACAAGCTCCTTATTTTCTATTTGTTTCCTCATTTCTCCATCCACCCTGCCCTCATCCCCTCAGGTACAGGCAATAACTAAGGCAACTGCGGGATTTCTGCTGTTTCCACTTGTTTATAGAAGTAGGGGAAGCACTCATTAAATGTAGCTTCTTTCTTTGTTTCCCAGCTGTAGATGGAGTCTGAAGATGAACAGAAGCCTGAGGGGAAAAAAGCACTTGTTTGGAAGGTGAACTCCACTAATGCCCAGCAAGGCACTGAACAAGAAGCGGCAGCTAGGTCATGGGTGCAGAAGACAGGGAGGCGCTGCAAAGAGTGGTTCTTGCAGAAAAAATGTAAGATTTTTTTCTTTGGTGTTAGGTAAGACACCCTCCTGCAGGAAGTATGAAGTCTACCTCCAAATCTAGTTCCAGGTCCCCTGCCTTGGACAGGACAAAACCTGGGAGTTTACTTCTAGGCAAAGCCATAGCCACAAAAATTAATATAACCATTACGTTTGATCCAAGTGTGAACTGTTTATCTTTGATCCTTTTGTGTGAAAGTGGGTATTTTTCCATGTGGTAGTTTACCTGTATGAAATACTCTTGGATAAGATGTAGGAAGTGAAGCCACATCTCATTAGAGAAAATAGTTTGTGCCTTTGCAACAGATGAGCTTGCATATCTGCATTGAAATTTGTGTGAAGGACAGCTTGTGGCAAGAAGAAAATGCATTTGGTTCAAGACTGCAACCATTCTCTGAACCTCAACCTTTAATGTTTGAACCGCATGAGAACGTGCTCCTCTTTTCCAAACGTGAATGTAGCTTGACTGGAGTTAGTGATGACCTGCAAGTTCTTAGCCTCCAGAGATTATTGCTACGAGGTCTGCAAAACATAGAGGAGATGATAAACTTGGGACTGGAAGGCTTAAATTTGCTATACAGGGATCTGCACATCTGTGGAAAACTGTAGGGTGTATACGGATCAAAAAAAAATGCGAATTAGGTGATAGCTGGCCATTTTATCAAACTGTCCAATTACTTAAATGTCAGTTATTCAGAGTGCCCTGTTTGACTTCAGTAGTGCTTTCTGTTTACATACCTGGAGCTTAAATCCTGCTGCTCTCACTTGATACTGAAACACAGCCTGAGCCTAAGTGCTTATATATACAAAACCATTAATGTTCTTCTTTTTCGCAGTTATTTGGCTAAGCCTACTTGTTGGACTCGCGCTGTGCATCATTGTATGTGGTAAGCTTTTGGGACATTTTCCATTTGAGATAAGTTTCCTCTGACTGCTGGGCTCCAGGATCACAGCAGTCAAGCGCACCAGCATTAGCACTCTGTAGCGCCTGTAGAGTCACAAAACCTGGGGCTTCCATCACTATTTCAGTTATTTTGATGTTGATATGAAGTTGAATAACCTCCAGGCAGAATTTAAAAGGAGAGAAAATTCTCCCTCCAGATGATTCAGTTGTAAACTTTTTTTTCTTTCTGTTGCATCCTTACTATTAAGAGTGTAGTTTCTTGCCTGGCCATGCATGTGGTGATTATACCAGCTAGTGCACTAAGTCAGCATCGCATCTCCAGGCAGAGGCTCCAGACTTACCGTTTGGGCTGCTTGTATATCTGGTCTTGAGGACTCCTTTATTGTCATGTGTGGAAGGCAACTACATAATACAGGTGGCTTGTCTTTTTTTATACGTGTAGTCTTTGGGGATCATTCTGCCTTTTTTTTTTTAAAAATCCTCTTGTGTTACGTGCTGTACTTTTAAGAAGTCACCCCTACTTCCCACTGGCGCAGCAGAGGCCAGACGTGCTCCCACTATCCCATGCAGAACTCTTCTGTAGGAGCAAAGGCTGTGCTGCCTGCAGTGTTACCTGAGGTATCCAAATCCCTGGGTGTATGTGTATCTCAGTGGAGCCTCCGCAGCCCCGTCTGCACAGGCAGCTTTTGAATCACAGAATCATCAAGGTTGGAAAAGACCTTGAAGCTCCTCCAGTCCAACCATTAACCTCACACTGACCGTCTCAACTCCACCATATCCCTCAGCGCTGGGTCAACCCGACTCTTCAACCCCTCCAGGGATGGGGACTCCCCCCCTGCCCTGGGCAGCCCATTCCAACGCCCAACAACCCCTTCTGGAAAGAAATACAATACTTCCTAATATCCAGGCTAAAATCTCTGCATTAAATACAGCTTCGGTCTGCGTCCTATAACAGCATGAGGTACAGTAGTGACCTCCTCTGCACATACATGGAAACAAATGGAGGATGATAGTGACATCTGTCCCTGTTGATTTTCCTTTGCTGTGTTAGGCTTTTATTTAAATGGAATCAGTCACATTTTCTTGGAGGAGGTGAGGGCAGTGCTCACCAGTGACTTGCTAAGGGGTCCCCAATTACATATAGCAAAGAGAGTAGCTGATAGGAAAAGAGAGCAAGCATGGCAGCAGCAGGCTGCAGAGTCTGGGAGATCAATTCGCTTTCTGCAAGCCCCTCTACTCACATAGCAGCCAGTTACTTTCATTTCAATATTAGCCATCTCCAAGCTTAAGCAGTGGGTAAATAGCACTTTGGGTGCAAAAGGTCTGGATTTGATCCCAGCAGGATGACCGAGGAAATACACTTTATACACTGTGTGAGCCTGAATATGTTACAAAAGACACCAGGCTGCACAGAAAAGGTCACTGTAACCATAGATTATTTTTGTTTGGAATATAGAAACCAAAGTAGATGCAAATGAATTCTCTTCATTGCAAGAAATTAAACTCAGCACTGAAACAAAACATGCCAGTGAGTCCTGTTGCCCCCACAGAGCTGCTGTGACAGAAAGATGAAGAGGGGGCATCAAAACAAGCTGGGGAACAACTCCAGTGAAGCATTCTTCAAAACATTATTGCCAATAATAATAATTTTTACCTCTTCATTAAGAGACAAATTTCATTAGCATCATATCAACACCTAATTTACTTACCTTCACACGGATTTATCAAACACTTAAAGGTCTGATACAAAATCAAAGCGACTTGTCTTCATGAAATATCTCACCAGTTGTAGATACTCAAGCAACTTCATTATTTAAGATGAATTCGATCAATAAATTAACAGTATGAGGTTTATTACCCTGTTACTGGATTTAAAATGTGTCGAGTATAAATCGTCAATTGTCAATGCCTCTAATTCTCAAAAATTCAGGAGTGTTTTCCAAACCTTAATTATATTCTTCTGACTGTAATAATTAGGCTGCAGCCCCCAGCTCTCACATTTCTCAGCTGAAGACAGTGCCTGAAAGGCAGGGAAGGTTAGGATCCTTGCCCTTCCTTTGGCTTCTCTTCTGGCAGCTAGTGTAGCTTCCAAATAATCAGGTTGAGTTATGCTCATGAATGCTAAGATTTTACCAGGTAGTAATTTTGTTCTCTTTTCCTTTGTAGCTGTACGACATGGGAGATCTCACCATGGAAAATTTCCTCCTGAACAGTGCCCCAGCGAGTGGATAGGTTACAAAAAGAAATGTTACTTCATCTCAGAGGAGGAAAAAAACTGGACATCTAGTCAGACCTTCTGCGCTAAGAATCAATCCTTGCTAGCTGTTTTTGAAAACCAGAAAGAAATGGTAATGGGAAAAAAACCCAATAACAAAACGGAACAAAACTTCTGTATCTCTCTCTTCTCTTGGCAAAGCTTTTATTTTTTTTTGCATGCAATGCTTATCCTTTAAATCTCTGTAAAATAAGTAAGCCGTGTGAATTCAGGCAGTGGGAGGTACCCGCTTTGTCACTGGAAGTAGCTGACTGGCTGCCGCACATGCAGCAGCGGTACCAGCCACCCCACACTGCTTTGGTGTCTGGATTTGACTTGAATGTTTATGAAAAGCTCTTTGTTATGAATCAGTTTGCCTAGTTTTACTTTTCTGTCCTATGGACCTTTGTCTTCAAAGCAGGTATGAATCTGTCCGACATCCAGTACAGACACATGGATGGATACTTTGGTTTCTATAAGGAAGCAAACATTGAAAACCATTTCTCAGCATAGTGGAAATTATCCATCTTTGTCTGCTTGCATCTGTTTTTAGATATGCCATGATGCCTCTTGGAGATGCATGCTTATACCATGGGAATATACCCATATGAAGCTGTTTTGGACATTTTCTCATGCTAATAAGTTTGTTAAAATACTTTGATTTGCCACTATTATGGTCCAGTTGCATTGAGTCGCTGAATGCTAGTGACATCTTGCTACTGCATGTTACTAAAACTGTAATATGCTTTTACAGATCTGCTGTCTTTTGAGTATTGTCAATGAGAAACTAGTTTAATCAGAAAGTTAGCTTTTAGGTAGATTGACATTTGAGCTTTCTTGTTACTGTGGTTGTTGAAGTCAAAAGGCTACTTTTCCAGTTGGCTGGTACATACTAACGGTGTAGCAGATACTGTAATTGAGGAAACCTCAGTGAAATTACACAGATTAAGTCACATGTGAATTTGACTTGAGCTAATAAATATTTTTACAGCAACAAGAAATTCAATAATGAGAAAGATGCAGGGCCTAGTTCTTACCTCAGGTATGAGTCCCTTACTAAATATGGTCTCTCATTTTATTCCATCATCTGACCTCTTTCTTTTCCAGTAATTCCAACCAATTTTGCCAGCTTGTCCCCTCTCCACAAGCCCCTTCTGCATTGCTGCCCTGTGAGTGATCACCTCTTACCAGATTTGCAAATGCTTCTCTTCC
This sequence comes from Strix uralensis, assembly GCF_047716275.1. Classification (NCBI taxonomy): domain Eukaryota; kingdom Metazoa; phylum Chordata; class Aves; order Strigiformes; family Strigidae; genus Strix; species Strix uralensis. The sequence continues at coordinate 82,762,354 of NC_133976.1, forward strand.
TTACACACCTGAAAGCTTCACTTCTGATTCAGTTCCTGCAATACTCAGCTAAGCAGATATTGGTGTTACTTAAACTGCTGCTCAAAAACGTTGCACCTACAAACTGTAGACACAATTTATGAAAGAAAAGCACAGGAACACTGACATTGTCTTACTAGGCTGGATTAGTGCTCTGTGGTATGTGTTGTCTGGTCTCTAGCACTGGATAGTGTGAGCCAGACCAGAGGAGGGTACACTAAAAACTGCAAAAATGGTATTTCTGAGACAATAATGATAATATGGAGACAATTCCTTCTGAACTGGATTGAATTGAAGTTGCTAGGGGAGAGTGGAGGAGTATAAGGATGCACTCTTTCCCACATCCATTAGAGTCCATGCTGACAGCTGGTATTTATTTCATTTTTAAGTTTACTGAGTCTAATGATAGATAGTTTGTTGCAGGGAGTTCTGTAATATTCATCCATTGCAAGTGCTGTTTCTGTTATCTTCCATCATTCTTTGCTGTGTTTGATACATGTTGTTGCAAACTTCTGGAGCAGTGAACTGTCTTCTACTCTTTTTATCTGTACAACCACAGATAAAAAGGTTTAAATTTAAATTACTTAAATAATAATTGGGAACGGAAGGAGTTCACATATGTCCATCTGAAATGCAGGTACCTGTATGTACCAGCCTATTTAGACCAAGCTGCATATGTAGAGATTGATAAACATACATAGACAGAAACAACCAATACATGGTATTTGGGTAGTTTTGTGTGTAGTGAACAGTAATAATTTTCAAGGGTATAGAACTGAATAACTTCACTGAAGTTTATCATACTATAAGGGTCAATTCAAAGGCAGAATTAGGCTCTTAACTCTCAGTGAAATCCTTATGAAAGTGTTCTAGATGACAGTAGTGAACTAGTCCTCCTCAAAAATCACAGCAGGAATTTGCTTCTCAATGGAAGAGCTCATGTTGACAAAAATCAAAAATGCCTTTTTTTTTTTTTTTTAGCAATCTCTAGCTAAGCTTTTGAAAATAGATGACTTCTGGATTGGATTGCGCAAGAAAGGTGAAACCTTCTACTGGGAGAATGATATTGCCTTGAAGGTGGACTCGTAAGTTCCTTGTGATTGTCCAACATGTATAATAGAATCATAGAACCACAGAATGGTTTGGGTTGGAAGCGACCATAAAGATCGTTTAGTTTCAACGCCCCCCTGCCATGGTCAGGGACACCTTCCACTAGACCAGGTTGCTCAAACCAGGTTGCTCAAACACTTCCAAGGAGGGGGCAGCCACAGCTTCTCTGGGCAACCTGTGCCAGTGTCTTACCATCCTCACAGTAAAGAATTTCTTCCTTATATCTAATCTAAATCTACCCTCTTTCAGTTTAAAACCATTAGCCCTCGTCCTATCCCTACATGCCCTTGTAGAAAGCCCCTCTCCAGCTTTTTTGTAGGCCCCATTTGGGTATTGGAAGGCCTCTCTGGAGGTCTCCCTGGAGCCTTCTCTTCTCCAGGCTGAACAACCCTAACAGTCTCAGCCTGTCTTCATAAGGGAGGTGCTCCAGCCCCCTGATCATCTTTGTGGCCTCCTCTGGACTCTCTCAAGGAGGTCCATGTCCTTGCATTGGGGTCCCCAGAGTTGCAGGTGGGGTTTCACGAGAGCAAAGTAGAGGGGGAGAATCACTTTCCTCAACCTGCTGGCCACGCTTCTTTTAATGCAGCCCAGGATATGTCTGGCTTTCTGGGCTGCAAGCACATATTGCCCGGTCGTGTTGAGCTTGTTGTCAACCAATACCCCCAAGTCCTTCTCCGCAGGGCTGCTCTCAATCCACTCATCACCCAGCCTGGATTTGTGCTTGGGATTGCCCCGACCCATGTGCAGGACCTTTCACTTGGCCTTGTTGCACTTCGTGAGGTTGGCATGGTCCCACCTCTCCAGCCCGTCCAGGTCCCTCTGGATGGCACCTCCCTTCCCTCCAGCATGTCAACTGCACCACACAGCTTGGTGTCATCAGCAAAGTTGCCGAGGCTGCGCTCGATCCCACTGTCCATGTCACCAACAAAGATGTTAAACTGCATCAGTCCCAACACCGACCCCTGAGGAACCCCACTCGTCACTGCTCTGCACTTGGACATGGAGCCGTTGATCACAACTCTTTGAGTGTGACCATCCAGTCAATTCCTTATCCACCGAGTGGTCCATCCATCAAATCCATGTGTCTCCAATTTAGAGACAAGGATGTGGTGTGGGACAGTGTCAAATGCTTTGTGCAAGTCCAGGTAGATGATGTCAGTTGCTCTTCCCTTATGCACCAATGCTGTAACCCCATCATAGAAGGCCACCAAGTTTGTCAATCACGATTTGCCGTTAGTGAAGCCATGTTGTCTGTCACCAATCATCTCCTTATTTTCCATGTGCCCTAGCATAGTTTCCAGGAGGATCTGCTCCATGTTCTTGCCTGGCACAGAGGTGAGACTCACTAGCCTGTAGTTCCCCGGGTCTTCTTTTTTTTTCCTTTTTAAAAATGGGGGTTATATCCCCCCTTTTCCAGCCAGCAGGAACTTCACTGGCCTGCCACTGCTTCTCAAATACAGTGGCTTAGTCACTTCATCCACCAGTTCCCTCAGGACCAGCAGCTGCATCTCATCAGGTCCATGGACTTGTACACCTTCAGGTTCCTTAGATGGTCTCAAACCTGATCTTCTCCTACAGTGGGCAGTTCTTCCTTCTCCCAGTCCCCACCTTTACCTTCTGTGACTTGGGCAGTGTGGTTGGAGCACTTGCCGGTGAAGACTGAGGCAAAAAAGTCATTGAGTACCTCAGCCTTCTCCATATCCTGGTCCAGAGAGAACCCCCATTTTCCCTAGTCTTCGTTTTATCGCTGACGTACCTGTAGAAGCTTTTCTTGTGGCTCTTGACATCACTGGCCAGATTTAAATCTAAAAAAAATTCTATTTAAACAAATGTAGAGTTAGGGTTTACAGCACAATGTTATGTCTATCAGGATTCTTATTTTTTCTTGTGTTTTATAACTATGACTTTAAAAATGAACTCTTAGCAGTTATTACTGATCTAACTCCAATAGCATCAAAATAGAGAGGTCCCTGACTCAAGAGGTTTTTTTCGTAGAGCAGCACATCAAGATAATGTTACTGATCCCTATTTACCTTAATTTATACATATTTTTCAGTACATAGTGTAGGTATTTCAGTCTCTTTTCAGATCTTCAGAATTTTTGGATACAAGTGCTCGTCTTCCTGAAATGCACAATATCTAGCAAATGCATGTACATTTTTTAGGGATGAATGAGAATGAAGTGGCCGATATGAGGGAATAATCATCTTCAGATGGATTAAGATGGATTAAGCGGCTTCATAAGAAAAGTTGTGTCTGCTTTAGTGCATTTGTCACAACCTGCAGACTACCCAGATTTTCCGCTTATTTATATTATAAAATGTGTGGGCTACATCAGCTCTGCGTCAGGCTTGTCAAACAGCAGTTTCCCTTGTCTTGCTCTCCAGAGTGTTTATGACCTCAGTAATTCTAGGCAGGGTATATCCTAAACTGTCCTTTGTCTTTTCTCCTGTTATTGTATGTTACCTGGTATGGGCCGGTCATGGAAATGGAGATTCATGCAACACTGCATGAGCTAAACAGGCTTTTCTAACATGATTATCACTCTCCCTGCTTTTAGCACCTGAAACTACCATATCACAAGGGACCAAAGTCAACTGGAAACTACTTCAGCAGAAATTCTGGTTTACAGCAGACTAGAATATTTGGCTCAGCAGTAGAAATTATTTAGTAATCACTGTTTTCTTTCTGTATGTTTTCAGTTTCCACATACAGAATCACTCTGAGTGTGCCTACCTGGATACCTTCACTATTTCTACATCATCATGCTCTTTGCCTAGGCGCTGGATCTGTATCCAGACTCTCTGAAGCAATGACTTAGATCCTCATTTTGACAGTTAAGACACATCCATCCCTTTGGATAGATGGTACGCCTGCTGCTCCCACATTGTCTCAGACCATCTGGAAAACAATATCGGAGAGCAGAGGATTGGTCTTGGCTTCCAAAATGTCCAAAAGGTGGAGTATACAAGTGCTGGCCATTGAAGCTGAAGGTTCAGTGGGATTGCTGATTGTCTTCCGATAAATATGGGTCTCTTTCATGTTTTCCTTCCTCAGAGCACTGCATCTATGTACTTCTGTCTGTCTGTGTGTTTATACAATTTGTGTTTGTGAATGTGCATGTATATATGTATAGGTTAAAGGTACCGTTCAGTAAGTTAGTGTGAATCTTGTCATCTGCAAATCTGTAGTTAAGTCATTATTTCAAACATAACATATTTTACCAAATTAAATTGGTTAAGGATTAAGTGTTGCTAGTCATTAATAAATCTTGATATGCTGCTAAATCATTACCATGTTAATACTTTCATCCACGACAAATTGATGTAGTCAGCAGGATGACAAGTAAAATCACCGAATACTTACGAAAACACGGTGTCCAACCAAATCGCACATTCCCAGAGGATTGGGCATATAATGATTGGCATAACTGGGAAGAGCTAGAAAAACAGTTAACTAATGCTAGAGGTACAACTAAAGTTGGAACAGATGCATTTTATATATATCTTGTAATTTGAATATAGTTTTATATATATTGTATAATTTATAAAATGTTGGGAGTGTGTCTAGAAGCTGCCTGCCAGGAACGAGGAAAATTTAGTCATAAAATACAAGATTTACAAGGCGAGATTGCAGGGCACAAATCCACCGAGCTGCTGTTATCAATTAAAATAGAACAGATGCAAAAAAACTTAAGGAATCCAAATCAAACCAGGAAAAACTAGGGGAACGCATCAAAATGATTCTACTGCAGTCTCCAACCCCCCCGATATAGTTCAAATCAGAAAATTAACTGTGTCCCCCGAAGACTGGGATGGCAATATTTGGAGTGATTCAGATAATAATATCTCAGATGTAAATAATTATTTTCAACCGCCTGAGTCCCTCCCACTTTCAATCAACGGCACCTCCACGTGGTGTGAGAAATTGCATCAGTAAAACAACCCTGTTTGATCCAATTCAGATGGCCAGTTTACAAGATCATTATGGCCGTAAGCCTGGAGAAACTGAAACTGAATACTTATAGAGAGTGTCTCTAAACAGGGGAGATAGAATTTTAGTAGATGACGACGAAGCCAGTGGTTATTTGGGTCCTGGTGTCTTTTTAAATGCGGGCCCCCATCCCCTGAATGATCTGCACTCACTAACAAACAGAGTGGCGTATTGGGCTGGTGGCACCAATGCCTTAGAGAGAGGAGAACCTCTGTTAATACCTATCAAATCTCTAAATGAGCTTTCCACAGCTTTTACAAAGGCTGCCTATATTCAAGCTGTGCATCAGTGTGAGCCTATTGATGTTCCTGTTTGGGCACCTGTAGCTCCTGCTATACTTAAACCACCAATAAAAGGAGCCCCTGCCACACTCAAACCTTTCCTCATTGCAAAACGAGATGAGATCCGGAGAGACTTAAATTATAACAAGTTGGCAAACATAACATGGACTTTTGGAAGTGGTGAGGAAGGAGAATTAGAACAGAGGGAATTGCCCACTTGGGTGACACGAATGCATAAAACTATGAATCATGCCCGAGAAATGGGATGGCACACAATTCCCAGTCACATTGTCACATTGTTAGGCAAGTTAAGCAATCGCATTGAAATGATTCCCAAGAACAAAATCCTCTGACCAACAATTTAGGGGTCAGGAGTGGAGAAACGGACTATGGAAACAATCATTGTCACTAGGAATTCCTAGAGCTGCGAGTCAGAGACAGCCTACTGGCGTTATTCTGAGTCTAATTCAGGCATTTCAAAAACATAACACCCCAAATGCTCCAGTGCCTCCATCACCAGCTTCCAGGGGGAGAGATAACCCTTTCCTCCCTCACGGGGATCAGTCACAAAACCCAAGACCAAAAAACTGATAACGCCTGGACGGCAATTGGGCCTGCTGGTCTGGCAAGTAAAAGCCTGTCAATGGTTAAATGGTTAAATGGTTCTAATTCCAGTTGGTCCTTGACAACAATAAACAAAATTTCTAATTGATACCGAGGCACAAATTTCAATAATTGCATAGCGAGATGCTGATAAGCTAGACATACAACCTGCATGGCAAAAGGAGTTATGGGAACTAGCGCTGTGTGCCAAACAACAAAGGTTAATTTATAGCTCCCTGATGAAAAGTCTCTAACATCTTTTTGCTTTGTGATCAAAGAGCACCATGAAAATACCCCAGGTTTTGATGCATTGAATGGCCGGACCTGGCGTTTGCCAGATGGTAGTTTGTGTTCTTTAGGTGCAAATGCCAACCCTCACCCTAATAAAAATCAACAGAGTACACAGTCTGTGTACTCTGCGCAGCCCCAGCACTTCCTGAATCAAAAATCACTAATGTCCCACAGTATCCAGTTTCTGCTGCAGCCCGAACTGGAATTTCTAAAGTAATTGCAGATTTAGAAAAATGACAAATTATTTCCAGGACTCATTCCCCATATAATTCTCCTGTTTGGCCAGTCCATAAACTGGATGGGAGATGGTGTTTAACAACCGATTATCGGCACTTAAATGCCAGTACAGCCCCATTAACAGCTGCAGTCCCTAATATTGTGACTTTAACAGCTACACTACAAGCTGCTGCACATCCTTGGATGGCAGTGCTAGATGTAAAAGATGTTTTTCATGGTCCCCCTGAAGGAGGATGATAAAGAAAAATTTGCTTTTACATGGGAGGGTATCCAGTGTACCTTTAACAAACTCCCCCGGGGATATAAACACTCACCTGTAAGCCAAAATATCTTGCTAACTTTTTTTTTGTCTTGCTAAACATTTTTTTTACTGAGAATAGATGAGGTCAGTGTCAATGTAGCTTCTGGTATGTGCAGACACAGCAGAAGGTTGGTGCTTTCGTGAAGAAGAAAGGGGTTTGAAGGTAACACAGTAATAAATAAGATAGTCAGGGCCTATTCTTGAAGGTAACAGGAACAAGCACGGGACAAATTAAACCAGCTCAAGACACAACACAGCTGTACAACACCTCCTAAACAGACCTTTTGTGACCATGCGTGAGCACTGAGGTCAACCAGCAGACACGGTGAGGAAGACTACCAACGAGCAACCAGCTTGGTGAGGAAGACTACCAATGACCCCTCGAGACCACCTCCCTGCAAGATAGCGCATGGGTAATTAGGATGCAGATACTGCAATTAGTTCCAGGAAATTTAATGCATATGTAACTCATTTCTCAGAAAAGTTATGAATACGCATAAATCTCACTGTATATTAGCTGCTGCTTAGCGAAGCTGTTCGTGTGTGTGCTCAGTGCTGCAATAAAGAACTCCTGCTTTCTAACACTCCAAAACGAGTCTCAAAGAGTTCCTCTGCCGACGTTTATGGTAACACCCCTTACCGAACTTTTACAGACAATTTCACTCTCTGAAGATGTAAAACTGTATCAGTATATAGATCATATTCTAAATGGAGGAACCTCTCCTGCAAAGGTGGGAGAAGTGGCAGCAACAGTTTGGCAAACTGCATGAAGCAAAAATTGAAATTCCACCTGAAAAATACCAGAGACCAAGCAAAAAAGTGCAATTTCTGGGCACTTGGTGGATTGCTAGAAGCGCAGCAATTCCACCAGATACTCTAAATAAAATAGAACAATCACAAATGCCCCAATCTAGGAAAGACTAATGGGTACTTTAGGATATTGGAAAAAACATGTACCTGGATTCTCCCTCACTGCCTGTCCACTGTATTCACTTCTATGAAAGGGAAAACTGTGGAAATGGGACTCAGAACATGAAGAAGCAATTAAAACGCTAATACTGGAATTAAAAACATACCAATCGCTAGGACCTGTCCATCCTCATGGAACAGAATGGGGTTTTGCAGAACATGGTACTTACTGTAACTTATTTCAAACTGGTCCTGATGGACCGAAAAGACCTTTGCTGTTTAGCTCAACTGCATTGAAAGACACAGAACAAAGATATTCTGAGTGGGAAAAGGGTCTTTTTTCTTTAGTCTCTGCAATTAAACAAGTTGAGAAAATACGTCAAGAACAAGCTGTTCGGACTAGAGGTCCGTTTAATTTATTAGACACAGTTCTAAAAGGGACTGCCCCCCCAGAGGGAATTGCACAAAACCCTACAATTAGGAAATGGTATGCCTATCTAATGAGAATAGCAGATGAAATGCAATTAATTGACTGAAGGACACCCAAAAGTTTCTAAATTGCAAATGCCTATTAACACTGACCCACTAGCATCACAACAGCCATTTAAACCTTCACCAACTCTAGATGCACCCCCCTTCACTGAAGATACGCCAACTGAGGGTGTTTGGTTTTTGGATGCCTCAGCAAAAAGAATGGATGGTAAATGGCAATATAAAGCTGTCACATTAAGAAATCAAAACTGGTAAACAAGTGATCGAAGAGGGGGAGGGCAGTGCCCAAGTAGGAGAATTAAGAGCAGTTGTTTTGGCAGCACAAAATGAAGCAAAAACCATATATGTGGACTCTTACGCTGTTTGGGCAGGTGCCACACAGTGGCTTTGTCAATAGGAAGCCCTAAATTGGGACGTAAATAAATCTCCAATCTGGAGAGATGAAGACTGGCAATTACTATTAGACTAGCCAGAAAAACACCATTCCAAATAGGATGGGTAAAAGCTCATGCCAATGACAATAAACCAGCTACAAATTGGAACCAAGAGGTAGGTGAATCGACAAAAATTAGGAAAACAGACACTGAAAATTCCTCAGACCCCACATGGTATTGATTGGGAGAATGGTTACATCAAAAATTAGGCCACACAGGTCAAGAAGCACTTTTCATCTCAAAGCCGAGGCTGGCTCCTTAATAGAAAAACATGTGGAACCATCCATACTGAATGTCCCCGGTGTAAATTAAAATTGCAAATGGATCACCCTGCCAAAGCACCACCTTTACACATTAAAGAGGGAAAAACTTTGTGGTCTACTTGGCAAATTGATTACACTGGTCCTTTAAAATCCTCTGCTGGGTACAAGTATGTTTTAACAGGTATAGAAATAATATCTGGACTCCTTACAGCTACCAGATGCCAAAAGCTAACGGACAGAATACCATCTGAGGCCTCTCCTCATGGTTCTCAATTTTACCTGTCCTTGGTTCTATCCAGAGTGACAATGCCTCACACTTTACTGGCAAAGAAGTACAAGAATGGACAAAACAAGAAGAAATAAAGTGAGTATTTCACACACCTGATTACCCACACTCTAATGGTATAGTCGAACGAGCCAATGGACTGTTGAAAAAATACCTTAAATCACATGAAGGACAATGGGAAAGCTATCTTTCTAAAACTTTACAGCAGTTAAATAATCAGTGTGGTCCCTATGGACGCCCAATTACTTGAGCCTTCTTAACACCTTCTCCGGAAACCCCCCTAAACAATGAACATACCTGGTCTTTGATGAAGCCAGGACAGCCTGTGATGGCAAAAATACCATCTGTAGGAACAATACCAGTAACCCTGGTCAAATCATGAGGACTTCTAGCGTGGAATGCTATTGACTATGATGGATTTATCCTGTATCATAAGGGGTAACCCATTTGGTCTTCCCCACCGAGATAGCTTTTCTTTTCTTTCTCTTTTTCAGAAGTAATGAACTCCACCAGAAGGAGGAGCCTCACCCACTGAGATCTGTAATTTGATCTGGGACAATGCCTCAGAATTTGAAAGGGAATTTACGTCATGGTGGCAATTGGTCAACTTCACTCACCATGCAGAAAGTGATAAGATTATTGCCTTTGTCCTCACCATACACAATGCTTCAGTGTACAATATATACCCAATCATTGTGTTAGGACTGAATCACGATGGATCCATACTCTATCTCTTAGAGCATAGAGTGTGGGCCCATCAAAAGGAGAAAAAATGGCAAACAATTGATGTAAATGCATGTACTGTGCGAGAACAACAAGGTTTCATTTGTGAAAGTAATACTCTAGAAGCTCAAGACATTTGTCTTATACTGAATAAAACATTTGCCACTTTGAGATCCACCCAAACCAAACCTCTGAAACCATAGTCCTATATGTTGGAAAAGGATGTGCTTGCACGCAAACATTATGTAGTTTCTTATTAGTAGATGATTTGGTCTATAACATAACCAACCAGTTCAATCTACATGTGTGTAACTTTTCTGTGATTATTGGTTGTGATTTTAATTTCTCTGTGCCAATAACTACCTATGATGACTTATCTTTCGATTACATGTTCTATTGCGAGTTACAACCTACACTCATCAGGATGAACCTAACCATAATCGAGCAACTCCTGCAACACCCTGATTTAATCAACCTTCTACAACAAATATGAGAAAATGGACAAAAAACTCTTATCACAAATCGGCATGATATAAAAGAAATACATCAAGTGTTAATTAGAGTCAAAAGGGATGGAGAACACCAATGGTGGGAAGTCCTATCTGGATGATCACCAGAGCAACAGGACTGTTTAATTCCATGCTTCACCTGGTCATGATTTTCCTAACTATAATGTTAATATGTTTACTGCTTATAATAGTGTTATATATTAAGGTTTGGAGGATGGTTAAACAGATTACGCAGTTGCAAAAGTTTCTCCAAAATAATGAAAATTTTTCTTTTTACTAATAGAAGCTATTGAAACACAAAATTCCCTCAAATTATAATTGGATTATGGCATTCTCTGTTTATAGGCATAGAGGCAGGAGGCAACTACACTGCCACTCTATGGACAAGATAAATTGACTTTAGTCACGGGGTGGATTGTGGTGGTGCAATTCCCATCCCCCCCTCCTGAGCCACATACCGTTTGACTAGCCTGGCTCTGCCCTCCTTATCGCTTGGGAATAGTTATGACAGCCCACCACCTGCAAGAACAATAACAGAACTGCACACCCATCAAGTTCTTGGCAAACAGCTAGAACACCTACTAGGTGTGATAGGCTAGGCTGGAGTGATAAGTATATGACAAAAGTCAATTGTCTTGGACCCTGTGTCCCCAAGTGAGAGCCTTTGAGCTCTCCTGGACCACATTGGTCTGTGACCAGCAACTCTCCTGAGCTGGGATGCCTCTCAGGCATTAACTCCTCAAGGTACTGTCCACTGATAGAGCCAATGGGAGGCCAGGGAGAAGTTGACCTGCTGGAGTCTCAATTATCACCCGTTGAGGAATGCTGAGGCATTGTGAGTATTTAAACTTGAGAAGAGGGAAATTTTTACTTTGAGCTAGCTTCTCTTTCACCCACTTGCTCTCTGCTTACCGATGTAGGTGTATACAGTTATTTTCACGAGTGTGGGGACATACATATTTTTACTGGATCCAAATACTGTTGTCTGTCTGGGTGTTTGTACATTTTGTGTTTGTATGTTTTGTGTTTGTGAATGTGTATGTATATATGTATAGATTTAAGGTACCGTTTAGTAAGTTAGTGTGAATCTTGTCATCTTTGAATCTGTAGTTAAGTCGCAATTTCAATCATAACATATTTTACCAAATTATTCTGTAAATCTTTAAATTGGTTAAGGATTAAGTGTTGCTAGTCATTAATAAATCTTGATTTTCTGCTAAATCATTACTGTGTTAATACTTTCATCCGCGACACTTCGGGGATACACAGCAGCCAGAGACACCAGCCAGCCAGCACATCTACAGATAAATCAGGGCTCTGTGGTGCTGTTTGCTCAACTTGGTAATGACTGACTGTTTCACCACAACATTAGTGTTCAGGATCAGGTGCTGAGGACATATAATACATGTACACAGAAAGCTGCAAAGTGAGGGAATTATCCAGAAGTGACTGATACGACAACAGTAACACACTCACACAGGCCTCTGTTAAATAAACATTGCAATAACTGATTCAAACCTTTCTAAACAGACATGGGAAGGCCTGAATGTCTAATCATGCATGATCCCTTGAAGTTCATCAGACTTGTCATTTTTCTCATGGGTTCACTTGTAAGTTGCATAAGAACTCATTAAAAATATCCATTCCTTGCAAATATCCCAGTTTCAGCTATTTTCCAACCATGCATGGTAAACCTAAAAAACAGAAGACACTTCAGAGAGATATCAATCTCAAAGCCAGCAGTCATTCAAATTAAGTCTTTAGTGTCCAAATAATTTCTATTCAGAGGTCATTGGACATCAAGATTTTTTGCCCACATTTGTATTTTGCCCCTCCAAAATAATAGATCCTCTTCTACTTGGGGAAAGGGGAATCATCTCTCCAACATGCCTGTGTTGTGCAGCATCTTTGAGTGGCAGGTACAGTACTGTATTGTCATTAGAAAGAGTAGTACTGCAGTGGGAGTATATGAATCCAGAGTGTTTGAAAGAAATTCTGCTTCCACCAGTTACAGATAGATGAACAAAGAGCATGATCCACTGCAAAATCACCGTCACTTCCCAAAGACACCAGTTTTGCAAGGTTACTTGCAGAAGCTTACTGAATTGAGTTTATCTCTATCAGAATCAAAGCAGATGGGCTGCTTAAGACCAGTTTCAAGGAAAGAAATGCCTGTGTCCCCAGAAGGAGGGCATTTCTGTGATGTGAATTATAAATTCTCAGTATCAAATTAAGGTAAATGCACTTCCAGAAAAGTATCAATATTTGGACTGGGGAAGAAAACAGAGAGATGACTACTTAAGCATCCAAGGTTCTTAAGTTGCATTTTATTTCTGTATTCTGAAGCCTCTATTTTCTATATCGTTATGATATATTCTATATATCATATATGATGACATATTCTATATACCTTATGATCTGTATCGTATCTATATTTTAAATTTCTGTTCCTGAGCTTTCTCTAGTCTGCTTTATCAGAGCCTCAGGACCAGCAAGTATAAAGGCAGAAAACTGGACTGCTTCTGGAAAGTAGGAAGTGATGTTTTATGTTTTGGGAATGAAAGGTGAGATTAGCAATGATGTGAGTGGTGGGAAGCAAGAAGGAAAAGCATTGGTTTATGCAGTATGGTCCAACCAACCAACAGGTCAGAAGTAGCCTGTAGGAGCAGGTACCTTCTTCTTGAAGAAGACAAACTGTTAGCTATTTCCCTCCATGTCCAGGTAAAAAAAAGGTGGAAATGGAGATGGAGGCCATATGGCTATAACCTTGACATTCAGACATAGGCTCGTTCAGAGGACTTGCAAGTGGAATACCCTTGTTAACTCACTGGAGTTATAAACTAAAATTACTGGGGAAAACAGAACAGACTGCTTTTCTGGCACTTCTAATGTTAAGTGAGGTAAATGTAACTCTATATAGTCTGATGAACTCCCACTTTCTGAAAAACTGTCCTGTCTAACTGAAATCCTGATAGTAGCCACTCCATTTAGTTTATCTGGCAGCTGCTCATGTCACATGCAATAATCCTGTTTCTGCTAGCACTGAAAACTCTACAAAGTGTGGTTATAGGGATCCACTGGACCCTGATGTTTTAGGGTTCAGAAACTGCAGTGATCGTAGTGAAGGGAAGTTGCTACAAGTATACTTGAAATTGCTAATGTACAGGGACCTGTAATATAAGACATTTAGTTTTAACGTTAGACATCACTGGTATTTTACTAGCTTCTATTTTTCCTGTATTTTACTGTAATGTATATAATTTCATTTATACTTTTTCCTAACTACCCTGTGTAGTCATTACCCAGTTACCCACTTATAAGATGTTTTAAAACCTTTAACTCTTTGCCTAGTAAAGATAAGACAGACCTTGGACAGTCTGAAAAAACTCCATGAGTACATCCCTAATAGCAGGAACCTAAAGAAAACAAGTGCCTAAGAAGACACCAGTGTCAAGATAAGTGACTGAAATCTGGTGTAAACTCGAAAACTGGTGTTCCTCCTTGGAACAAACAGGGGCTGAAGGATGGATGAAGTAACTCTATGTGATATATGGACACAAGAAACCTGAAGTTCACTAACAGACAGTGTGAGAAAGGCTATGTAGACCCCTTAGGAGGGGAGAAGACCCTCGCTCTATTTTTACTACGCATGCTCAGACTATGTAAATGAATTCTAAGAATCCATTAGCATAAGACTGCCTTTTCTAAGAAATCTAATGCATATGTATGCTTTCTGTGTATATTAGTCAGAGAGTTTTGTGAGTAAGCGTGGCACTTGTGGTGGAGTGATCCTCAGTGCTGCCCAGTGCTGCGAATAAAGAATCCCTGCTGAACAGTTATACTCAATTCTGACTGTTGAGTGAAGCTCTTCGTTTCAGTAGCACCCAGCAATTCCGCACCCAACTCCTGAGGTTTGATGTTCTCAAACCTGAACAGGGTGAACATCACAGCCCTCCTGACAAGGCAGGTCTCCAGGACTCACAGACCCTGTCCTTCAGAGAGGGGAGAAAGAGGTGGTGAAGTAGAAACTGTCTCACGCATGGCACTGCAGCAGTTGGGCGGCTCGGCTGCCCCGTTGCGTTACGCAGCAGAGTGGTGGCTGCTGGGACAACAGCAGCTACAGGAGTTTTTCCCGCTCTGTCAGGGCTGAGGGCTATTTACACCCACAGAGATCTTTCTTCTTTCCCTTGTTCACCTGAATACCCCTGGGGGGGTCCCTGGAGTAACCCCTGACAGTCCCCTGGAGTGGGTTGGGGGGTGAGGGGGGGCATAACATTTAGTGCAGGAACAAACACACATGTGAGAACTATGCCTGGCGTCTGATTCTCCAACATCCTATCCCCTTTGTAGGGTTTCCTGCTGTAACGAAGAGAACACCAACTGGAAATAAATTGCAAGTTAAAGAGCTTGGACTGACCGTGACATGGTAGGAATGGAAAGCCTGAGTATAGAGAGGAGATGAGTGATTTATCAAGACCATAGACATTTTTAAGCCCAACTCTCAAGGCTTCACCTCCAACTTTGTACCAATGCGTCTGCCAGCCAGCCCTGATACAGCTGGAAGGCAGTGGATGTGACAGGCAGTGCTCATCTCAGCCCTGGCAAGGAGAGAATGGAAACTGCCCATATGTAGACACTACCTCCACTTCCTGCAGCAACCTTTTTCATATTACTCGGAGGCTTAAAGGTTGCTGAAACCACAGTGGTATTTGCTTGTAGCTCGAATCAGGTCATCTAAAAGCTTCCTCAGACACTATTTGCACTGTTTTTCTTAAAATCATCCATCAGTGAAAGTAAGGTTACTAAATGCAGACCTATTTCCCAGGAAGAAACAGCTTTGCAAGGAGTTGCTTACAAAACATAGCACATTACTACAGGCTGCTTTGCAGAGGCAAAATTAAGATGGAAGTTGCAGAAGCAATCAAAAGGCAGAGTAAGGGACTTTATGGAAAAAGAGGGTGTCAGCCTCCAGTTTCTTCTGACATGATGAGATCTGCTCGTGATCCTAGTGCTAGCAGGCAAGAATGGTTTTGAACTTGTGAATACAAGGCTGCAGAAGCATCTGTAACGTGGTAAGAACTGCTCTGGGAACTAGTAATTTGAAAGATTTACAAAATTCTTTTGCTCTTGTTTTTCTTCTGACTATATGAGAGCATCTACATTTATTAAAGCACCTCCACTGTCCTTTGATCTGTATCATAAAATCTGTAGGTAGCTTCCTGCTTCTTTACATGGGGTTATTGCCACTTACAGGAATGTTGATCTTCATTTACATGAAACCTGTTTTGAAGTGGAATTTTGAGAAATGCAGTTTTATTACATGTTGCACTGTAACAATGTTCACGCCACCATTAAAATGTTTAAAAAAATAAATGTTACTGCACTTCAGAGTTAAATGAGTTTATTTTCCCAATGCATCTGAGTGATAGCAAACCACTCAGATCTGCTAAAAACATAGTTGCTTTAAGACATGTAAAGAAATTTCTCAGACATAAAGCCCAAATATTACAAAAAGTCTCCACTAGTTGTGTAAGTAGAAACTCTGAGTTCTTGAGGTTCAGGATTTTCATAGCATTTTGCAGTTTATGCATCATTGACCTAGTAGAATATTATAGCATCTAGAAATAGGAGTCTGGCTTCATAGCTAGGAGAGCAAAATAGAATGTCAAAGGGATTCACTCAAGGTAGCAGCAGAGCTTGTCATCACCAGTTCCCAGCTCTTCCCAGCATTGCTGAACATCTACCATTCCTACTAATCTGAGAGGCAGCTGTAGAAGGCCACCAATGTGAGCACTGTGGCAGAGATTTCCTCACTTTCTCTACACTGTGCTTTAACTTTACTACCTGTGCTGCTTCCTTGCTCAAGCCAAAGACATTGCAGAGCACCCCAGCCTCTGCAGAAGAGAAAACCTCAGCTGTGCCTTTTACTTCAGGGCTCAGATGAGTACCCCATTCATAGCTGCACCTTTGTGTCTTCCCTATCACAGGACAGTTCATCTCAAACATACTTCCCAGAAGGACCCTGAGGTCATCTGCCGCAGAGCAGAATTGGGCGTGGACACACCGAGCCTGCTTTGGGGTTCAGGCTGTTCATGAAGCCTGCTGGTCCAGCTACTATAGGGGGTCTGCTCTTAGTGCCCATCATAGTCACAAAGAAAATACACAGTCTGATGAGAAAAATGTAAGATCTGTCTTGTTTGTGCTTTGTCCAAAGCTAGAACTGAAGAAGTTTTGCTCAAGTGCTGAGGCTTCTTCTCTCTGTAGGCTGCTCAACTGTACAAAAGTCACTATGTGATGTGCAAGGTTTCCTCTCTTCAAAAACATCAAAGGCAGAGGCACATCTGACTGTGGCCTCAACCCCCAGAATCACATCAGGAATCTCACCTCCCCAGCTGGAAAGAAATACAGCGATTTAGCAGTCTGCAGGCAGTGTTTAGGAGAGGGAAGTGCATAACTTACCAGAAGTCACGTCCCATCACCGATCTGATGCTTCAGACCTCTGTGTAAACACAGGAACAGCGAGTCCTCACAGTCGTGTTAACTGTTGCCAAAAGCTGAAGAGACACTTTACTCTTCAAACAACTATGCAGTGTAGAACGATAGCATCAACACAACAATACTGAGACTGGCTTTGTCTTACAGGAGGCCTGATGCAAATTTGATTCCATCAAAAACAATTAAGTGAGGCATAAATTCAGTAAAGGCAACGTATTCTCAGAGAACTGACAACTTATGCATGCTGCCAGTGTTGCTGTGAAGCCAATAAAGAAATTATTATTTTAAATGTCCTTTTCATTTTCCTTGAGTCAAATTAGCCAGATTTAAAATCACTTATTATCCATCCTCAGGTATTTCTTAATATAATTGCTGAGTTCCAAAGACTGGATGCAAACATGAACAAACACACAAATTATATTTATAATGGAAAATGATTGTAAATCTCAGCAGAGGATTTGTGAATTCCAATGTGAAGCTTTATTCTACATGTTAACCACAGTAACACACATGCTGGGAACTCGGTTGTGTTTGTGGAGAGGTGGTGATATGAAAAGACAACACACTTGTCTGAGACTTCATCTAATGACCAAAGATAATGGAATTAGAAGGGAAAAATGGCACTTTTGGAAGTGCCCATGGAAAGTTCCCTTTCTAAAAAATTTAGTTCCCAACCATCTCTATCAGCCATATTTCTCAATACTTTTGCATAGGAGCAATCTCTTAAGCCCTAACTCAGTAAGATAATTAATGAAATACAAAGCATTATGCAACAAACTTGTTTAGTAGCTGAGAATTTCTGTGCTGGGAAAATTCCTCTTTCAATGAAATATCAATATGTTATAGCAACATTTTAGTGTGTGACCAAGTATCATTGATTGAGCATAATCATTTTTATTCTGTCATTTGTGATAATTTTAATAATAAATGAAAGAGCATTTTAATTCCAGGTTGAGGTCAGTGCTACTAGCTGCTATACTAGAGGCTGACATGCGGAAAGATCAGAGCTGACAACACTCAGGGGAAGGATCTCTCATAGTTTCAGGGAGGAGTTGTATGGAAGGAGACAGAGCTTGAAGGGTTTGCTGCTCTTACAAAAAATGAAAGTGTACAAAAAGCATAGAAAGAATACTAGTCAGTGTTGAGAAATTTGCACATAGAAGATTGGAAAATTTAGAATTAAGCTTACCCTCAAAGTCTTAATGCTGACCTTTTGGGTGTATGTGTACTTTTACATAATTACGCACCACATTCTGCATGCTGAATAAGTAGTGCAGGTAACATTTCCTCCCTTAATTTTTTTCTGAAAAAACTGTGACTGGATATATTGCCTCACTACACAGAAATACTCTATTGGTAATTATAAACAGAAAATTCTGAGCTACTAGGAAACTAATCTTTAAAACCTCATTAATATTTACTTTCTGATAATACAAAGACTAAACAAATAGTGACATTTTGCCAAGAATCTTAAATCTGATGAGCCTAAGCCTATTTACAACATAACAGGATATGATTTGTTTCTTAGTATACTATGCAACATGTGTATTTGTTTATTCTTATTCCTTTTAGATATAATGGCAACATTATATCTAAATTTAGATATAATGGCAACATTATATCTAAATTGAGCATATTGCTGCTCTGGTCTCTAAGACCTACAATGGTAGACCTCCATCAACTCACAACCTTCTGATGAAGAAGAAACATTCTGATGAAGAAAAAATATTCTTTCCTCATCGCTTGTTTACTTGATACAAAGGAAGTGATTCCATCACTTGAAGTTTCCTTGATACAAATCAAGAAGTCATTAGTATCCCAAGGTCAGAGTGATTTGCTTCTCAGTTTGATGTCAGAATATCTGCTTGATTTCCCTGGACGCTCTCTGGGACCTGCAGTCTAGACAACTCATGTCCCTGTTCTCCCTTGGCTGATGCTTGTCTCTCCAGTTTCAGAGTGATCCCCGTGCTTGTAGCCTGCCGTTGCTCTTTCTGGAAGTCCTATGACCATGAACAATGTGAGAAAAAAAACCCAGATAGCTCTTATAACTAGCTACATGATTTACATATAATTTTTTTCTTTATTAAAAAATATAACCATGTGATAAATGGAACAAGAAAGGGTTGATAGGGCAGACAAGAAGCCATGAAGACTCAGAAGACTGCTACAGTATTTGCTAATAGGAGAACCAAATTAATGTAATATATTTATTATATAGCTGTGGTGTCATGCAAACTGATTTAATCAACATTTTATTTGGAAAGAAGGCTTAAATTAATACCCTGCCCTGACAGACAGTATTCAATTCTGTTTTCATATGTAATTTCTCTGCAAAAGAGAAGGGATTTTAAAATCAGATTCTTCTTTTGCAAGTAGAGCGGGTTAAGGAAAACATATAATGGACAACGTTTAAAAAATTGTGTGCTTTCATTATGGAAAAAAAAAATCCTGTATTAACAGTTGTGGACTCAAGAACACCTTACAGAAAACCAGTACCTTGGAGCACATGCACAAAAAGAAGTAGATCAGGACAAAAAGCATAGTTGTAACTCCAAAGGTTTGGACTGGGACACTGTTTCATTGTTTTCCTGGTGGAGACTAGGATATTATTAAAGCAGGTCTCTATAACTTCTGATTTTAGAAGATGGTGTATGCAGTGGGTTTTGGACTCTTTTGCGAATGGAGACAATGAGACAGAAAACTGAATGTTGATACAATGTTCATTTTTATAGTGAAGCTATTTTAGATTACTGGAAGAAGTCATGTCTTTTCAAGTCAAAACTGATCACCACTAAAATCTCATATTATGGAGCTTTTACTTTGCAGAGAGAAAAGAATTGCATTTCAGAATTATTCTTCAAGAAATTCCCTTGGATGTGTGAGACATGACTTCCCTCTAAATATCTTTCATTAGTGAATATATTTAGCCACATGATGACAAATTCTTTTCTTTATTTGAGTTTGGGTTTTTGGGTGGGCTTTTAATGGTAAAAAGATCAGATTTACTGATTGGAAGTACTCCAGATCTCCTTAAAAACTAGACTTATCTTCAGATACCAGGAAATTCCTAAGCGAGTTGCATACCAGTCTTGGCAGCTTGCCTGTCTGTTTGCTGAGTTCCTTTAGAAGTCTTGGATGAATAGCATCTGACTTTGGCCATTTGGGCCTATTAATTTTGCCAGGTTGTTTCATAACCTCTTGCACTGACCTTCTGAATTGAGACACAGCCTCTCATGTGTGGCCAGTGAAGAAGACTGTAGCATGGGAACCTCCCCAAGGTCCTCCAGAGCAAACACGTCCAAAAAAGCACAAAAATATTTTTTTTTTCCTCTACTACTGTGTGTCCTAATCTATAAGCTGATCATTTATTGTCTTACAGACCTTTTGGCAGGTTCCCTGCTCCTGAAGAAGGGGGGTTTTGTTATTTTTATGTTTCTTGTAAGCTGCTCATCAGTCTCTTTCTTGTTCTGCTTTATTGTGTTTTCATATTCAACTTTATAGAATTTATGGTCCTCTCCTTTTGCTTAATTTCAACACTAACCTTTTTGTAGGTTGGCTTCATGCTGTTCACAACCTTTCTTCCCTGGTTGTTTAGCTCTGCTAGCATTCTCTGGATCTATCATGTCAATAAAAGGAATATAAATATCCTTCCAAAAAAAAGAAAAAAAACAAGTGTTTTTGACTTGGATTCACAACACCACGTTGCCAAGAACGGATGCCTGTTTGCTGTTCTCAGAATTCAATTTAAAAGTTCTAGTTTTCAGTTAGAAGCATAAATTGGACTTCACAAAAGAAAAGGAAATGATATAGCATTTTATATATGTATGTAAGTAGCTTTGAAGTTTTCTTTCTGTTGAAATAAAATGTGGTGTGAATGTCTTTTTGAGAAATAAGAAGCAGGATGAAAGAAAGGCGAAACCAGATCTCTGAGCATGCAGAAATAAGAGGGACTAGGTTTGTGATCTTGTAGATTACTGTGCACATCAACTGTAAGTACACACATACTCAAAAAATTCCACTTGGACACCTATGCTTAAATATAAGCATGCCTACGTTTTCCTGGATTGCTCCCCTGGCTTGGTGTTTGGGCCAAGTTGCATGCTTCATCTTTATGTTGAGACAGTGATCTGTGTTTTCAGGGCTGCCTCTTACCTTCATCCCTGCAACACTGGTATCAGGTTCTTCTGCCAATCTCTGAACAACCTTGAGCTTAACTTAATTTACTAACTTACTTAATAAACAGCTCTGTGATTTTTCCTCCAGCCTCTGACACAGCTAGAAGACACTGCCTGTAAATAGCTTACTCCTTGAATTTCCTCCAACCAGAACTTCCTTCCTCCCAGAACTTTCCCAAAGCTGCTCTGCTGGCGTGGAACTAAAACCTCAGTAAAAGCTTAGCAGATATTGCTATGATGCGATCACCACCCATCATGCACAGCATTATTGGTTTACCCTTATCGTGTCCTCCATGCTCCTCTGTTTTCCTTCTGTATCCATCTCTTTGGTGTACCTATTTGTAGAAGTAGCTAATAAGCTGTGACAGGGTAAAATCACCATCTTGTCATACATTTATATGGTACCCACTGATCCAAGACAGCATTGCTGCAGTACACAAAATTAATAATAATGCCATCCTTGGCAGAATGATGTCAAAAATCCAGATCCTTGAAAATATTGTACCAAGAAGGGCTGCTAAAACATTAATGTTTTGCTGCTACATAGAATTTAGTATGCATGTTAATTGACTGTATCATTGTTGGATGTGTACTGCATATATACATCAATTGCTTGGTTAATTCTTGAAGTGGGGGTGTTATTCTTTTTAGCCTGAAAGACTGTTTTTCCTTTTTCCTTGGGTGGGTTTTCTGCAATCTTGATGTATATATATATGAATATATTTTCAATTCTACTCCAAACCTTTAAAAACTAGTATGAGAGTGTAAAGGGGATTTAGTACAAGTGAAACAAAAGACTGTAATATTTGAACAGTTTATTTACCAGATACATGACTTTTTCAAACTGCTTTGTTCCTGTGTAGGAGAATAATCCACCTAGGAATCAATTTCTGTCATTATTCCCATGGGTGGTCTCTTGCTAATTTTTTAAGAGCTTCCTGAAACAACTAGAGTACCCACTGCCTTTGATTTACTAGAGCTTTACACAGCTTGGAAAATATACAAGAAAAAGATGATGGTGGTGGGTTAACCTTGGCTGGCAGCCAGACACCCACCCAGCCATGATATCATTCCTGCTCTTCAACAGGACAGGGGAGAAAATAGGATAAAAAAGCTTGTGGGTCATCATAAAGGCAGAGACATCACTTACCAGTTACCAGCATGTACAAAATAGACTTGGGGAAAGTTAAGTATTTATTGAAAATTCAAATAGGTTTGGATAGTGAGAAATGAAGACAAAAAGATTAAAGCAACACCTTCCTCCTGCTCCCTCTTCCCAGGTTCAACTTCACTGCTTTATTTCTGACTTCACTACCCTCATCACCCACCACCCCAAGTGGCACAGGGGGATGAGGGTTATGGGGTCAGTCCATAACAGCTCCTCTCTGCTGCTCCTTCCTCCTCACACCATTCCAGTGTTGGTCCTTCATGGGCTGCAGTCCTTCAGGATAAAGCTGCTCCAGTGTGGGTCCTGTAAATCCCACATATCTGCCGTGGGGATGGATGCAGAACAATCTAAGTGTGTTAAATGGAACAAGGCTTGTTTGAAGTTGTTTGTCTTTTATTTGACGAGCTGTTGCATCTAGTGAACATGAAAGCTATAGCTTAGAGCATGTAAATCATTCCAGGACTGTTCTAGAAACAGTTAAAAACACCATTTTTAAACTTTACCTTCCAAGCATCTTCAGAGAAAATTATTCAGAAAGTGGGTAACACTGCAAGGGTTTGTCTGCATTGGGTGCAGGAGAGCTATTTAACATTGTGATGCTGCATGGTTAAGTACTACCACCTTGTAGAAACAGCATAGATTTGTTGGTCACTCAGCACCTTTTGTTTCATCCTGATCTGTCAGACTCAAATAATATGTCTGTGTTTGAAAGACTTCTCTGGACCTCACTTTTTTTTTGCAGTATGTGATTGTACTGCATACAGCTTGACCCTGGCTTTCAGGTACTAACCACAATAGAAAAGCTGAGGTAAAGTTACTTTGGTTTCCAAGCTTAAATGACCATTCCTGATAATCAGAGAGGTTTTGTTTAAGAAATCAGTGAATAATTTCTGTCTAGAGCTCTGGATGCATTTATAATCCTCCAAACTGAGATAAGTGTTTGGGACACTAAATATTTAATTGCACACTACAGCTAATGACATGATGGTTTATGTTTCCCATGATGTATCACCACCAGACACTATATGGACACATTAAAGGTGAAGCTGGGATGTAGTCCTGACCCAAAGAAAACCTTGGTTAAAACCCTGTGTGTTTGACAACAGACAGAAATCATTATAACCATTTCAGAGAAAAAAAAAACCAACAATAAAACTTTCAAGCTTACAATTTTCTACTGAATCCTCGATTTCCAGAAATAAATATTCCAGATTAACACTTAAAAGAGCACCAAGAACTTGCTAGAATCCCCAACTTGGAAGAGAACTTGCACAGTAATTTAAAAGTAAACAACTCCTTGCTGATACAAAAAACCCAGACTTGTCCTTGTCCTTTTGAAGTGCAACGGGAACATTGCAAACTGTGATGTGTGAACAGATCTGCTTCAGTCTCCATTTAAAGAAAGGCATTAAATTGCTCAAATGTATGAACAGTTGCTCAGGTGGGCAGGCACAAAGCAGAACCAAGAATCAATAGATGTGTTTAAATGCCCTTTCCATCTATTTAATGAGACATGTGCACACAATCTTCATTTAGTAAAGCAAGTTCAATTCTCAGCATTTGAGAAAAACACAGAAGTTGGCAGAGCTGATTTTAATATAAAATAAATGAGAGAAGTCTATCAATCCAGTGAAATGGGCTTGAGGGGCTCAAATGTTCTCTCATGTGCAAGAGCATGCGTGCATTGAAAGACTGCGTTTGAGGGCTGTGATATGGAGAATACGCAGTGTCAGAAGTATTTATTAGAAGGGTCTGGAGCTTGTCAGAGAAAGACAGAGGAAATGAAAAAGAAAAGAGTTCACTTGTCTGTGCAGTTTGTACCAATAAGTTCCTTTCATAGCCTTGCTACTGCGTGGCTTCAGCTAAAAGCACAAATGGCCATCCACTGACCCCTTCCTGTTTATCACACCCATTTGAAGCATTTCCCATAACCTAGTTTGACACTAGCAGTCAGCCTTCAATAGGAAGAAGTGATAAAAAGACCTTGAGATGGAAAACGAGGAGGGTTACACAGAACTTTATTTCAAAGCAAGGAAGAAAAGCTCCAATGCAGGTGAGCATATAAGTGTTTATGGTATGCTTTCAGACTCGTTCTGTAAATAACAAATCTCATATTTGAGTTATCATAGAAACCCATGAATCTGCCAAAATTTTAGTTGGTGCTACTAAAGTTGCCAACGATATATGGCAGTATGCAGAGGAGTATGATGGACAGTAGATAAAATGCAGTACTAATAGTACCACCAGGCTTGGAGCACTGGTGCTGACTGTCCCAGTACAAAATGGAGATTAGGAGACAGAGGCGTATGAGGAAAACATGAGGCAGTAGCTGCCAGCAAGTTTGGCAGTGGTCTCGGTTCATTACCCATTTAAGTTTTCTCTGGGGTTTTTGGTTGGTTTTTATTTTGTTGTTGCTGTTTTGCTTTGTTTTGTTTTCAGGAATCACAGCTACAAAGAACTTAAGAATAATTTAAATGAAAACTGTAAGACAGTAACTAACTGTCCAAGTAAGCTTTTTCAGTAGCTTCTGGGGAGTTTGTCAAAAGTGCAGCAAGGGAGAAGCTACAAAGATATATGCTGGAAGGCTTTCAAACTCACCCTTGCTAACCTTTATGTCTTTTAAGTGTCCCAGGGAAGAGCTTCTCAGATCGTAAATACCAAGTCCTCAGAGAAATTAGACATCCAGTTTTCAAGCAGTTAACTAGCTATGATGATCAGTTCCTGAGAAATGCTGGCTGCACATTTATGTAAGAACAATTTTTAATAGAAAAAAAGCAAGAGCCAACTTCAGTTACTCAGTATGGCAGGATAAACTGTGTGCAAATTTATTGAAGTAAATTGTGCCAGTTTGTCTGTTATTACAATAACTTATCTGAGAGCCTGTTCCCAACTGCAGTAAAAGCACAGAACCAACAAAACTGAGAAAAAAAAAGTCAGAAAGCTGATCAAAAAGCTAATATTTCTTTAGCTAAGAATTTCATTGGTCTTTAAAATATTTGTCAAACTGCACAAAAACGTTGGTGTAATGGAGTAGATTGAATACTTCCATTTAAAAGAAGCAGAAAGTCAGACAAAGCATATGTGAATATATACAGAATAGTATGTGACCACAAACAACGCAGAGCACACAGTGACAAAGCTGGGTTTAAAACGCTCTATCTTCATTGTCTGCCTGCACGATTGGGTAGCATAACACGACAGGGCAGCAGAAAGACTTCAGGTAAGCAACCGAAGAGAACAGTGTTCTCATTTAGCTTGTTAAACAGTGCACTGCAAGCTGAGTTTCTGCTTGTAGTGAGCTAGTTTTAGACCAGGCACAGACTCGTCGTGGTAGCATGATATACATACCAAATACAGAAGTCTGTTCACTGGAGTGGTTCGAAACGGTCGCAATGCTTCGTTGGCATCATCTAGTGCAATATCTGTGCTGTTTCATGTGGGACAGAAGGAAGACCACGACGCAGAGCTCCCCTTGCCCCTTGCAGTCCCATCTAGTCTCCCAGTGGTGCAAGCTGCAGGGCTCTCTTGAGAAGCCAGGCAGACGCAGAGCTGTTAGCCCATGCTGTGTTGTCATGCGGTATTGCTGCTACCAGAGCCCACCCTGGGCAGCTGGGTGCTAATGTCAGTATTTACACAACTCACTGTTACTGTTTTGCCTGCAGTCTAGCCATTGTACAAATCATGGCGGAGTTAAGATTAGAGCCCAATATCCTAACTGCATTTTTTAGGTCAAAATCATTGCATAGCACCCAAAGGAAGGAGGAAAACACACACAGATGCTTAACCATGACATGTTGCACAGCTAGCAAAAAGTACTGCATTCTGTTTACATATATTTGCCATCTAAATAGGGTGGCAATATAAAAACAGTGGGGATTAGCTGTATGAATATTTAAAGATGTCTAGTCACAGATACAGTGTTTCCCAAGTATGACTGAATAGACAAATGAGGAAAAAAAGATGTTTGACCTCTGTGCAAAATGATGATAGCTAGAAATGAGACATGAAGTGAAAGTGTTTGTGGAAATGAGCTTATCATGTAGCACAAAGTTCAAGTCATTTCATGATTTGAAATACAGCTCTATGCATTACATTTTTGAAATGATAGCATAGAAGCAGGGAACTTTTCAGACAGCTGATTCACATCTGATCTGGACCCCCAGCATTTGAAATGTTATGCCTCTTAAAGAATACTTCCATGGTGTATTTCCTGATCTTATTTACCAGTTAGAGAACAAGTTCTCTACAAGGTGTAACATATTGGCACCTTGTTGTCTCTTCCAAGAATGGCCATTTCCATGAAATGGAAAATCATCCTTCTGTTATTCTCTGACTTTATTCCTGGGTCCTAACTCATGGAAGGTTCGCATGTAAAATCTTTTTTCACGTGAAGTTAAGTTTGGACAAAGAGAACTGTATCATGCCTTGGTCTTTCTAGAAGAACGTTCACAAAGTATTTCCTGAAAACACTAATGTTAGAAAGCTAGGAAGAAAAATTAACATCCCGTTTCCCGCACAACTGGGCGACTTCTAACCGTTCTCCTCCCTGCTCCAAGGAATCCTTTAGGTTTCACCGAACATCTTTTATGCCTCAATTATTTTAAAGAGCTTTGCTGTATTGCAACCTACATTAACTATATCACTACCCCTTCCAAGAGCACGCTGGCAACCTGCTGGAAGGGTCCAGCGGCGGGCTCCTGAGATTGTGAGCGAGCTGGAAAAGTGACACAGGAGGAGATGCCAAGACAGTTGGGTTTGTGCAGCCCTAAGAAGAGAAGGCTGAAGGGAGTCTCACCTTTCTCTTTAACTACTGAATGGGAGAGTGTAGGGAAGAGAGAACCAAACTCTTCTTGAAGGTACACATTGAAAGACACAAGTTGGAACATGGAAAATTACAATTTGGTGCAAGAAAATTTTTCTTACTGTGGCAGTGGTCAAACATGAGGATAGGAGCCTGGAAAGGCTGTGGAATCTCCATCCTTGGAGATATTTAGAAATTGGCTGGACAAAGCCTTGAGAAACCTGACCCAGCTTACACAGGAGTCTGGACTAGATGACATTCCTTCCAGCCTACATAGTTCTGTGGTTCTATGTCAAGGTATGTAGAAATCCTGAAATAAAGTGAGTGAGTGAGCAAACAGAAGCAACGTGTTTCACTAAGAAGTGCTATGGCAGGAGCATGACAGTCCTACATGATTAAATTTTAAGATTGTTGGGTAATATTGAGAAGGAAGATTCACCATGACTCTGCATTTCCAGGCTTTTCTGATTCTAATTAAAAGTAATTTTCTTTGAGTTGCAAGGGAGCTCATTTTTGTTTCTCTATTCACTGACCTTAAGGATCCAGTCAGCAAAGAAGCCTTGTTTAATGAACTGCTACTTAATTTTTCAAACATTTTGTAGTAATTTTCCAGGTGGGATTGGCTGGACATCAAGGACTCAATTAAAAAAAAAAGATATCCTAATTATAATGTGGACTTTTCTAAATGACTTTGACTTGGCAACCAGTGTATGGGTGATAAAACAGATTAGTGGATCCTGGGGTTACTGAGTTTTATTTTCAGGGAATCTACTGGTCCTTTCTTGATTGATAGCGTTGGTATTCATAACCCTAGAACTAGAACATTTTTGTTCTTATATGTTATATACATCTCTCTCTCTGCAACTGTTAGAAACTTCAGTTCTTCCTTTTTCACTAAGTTTGTGAGGTTTTCTTTAGCAATGCTTGTTAAGTGTTTGTTGTGACATCTAACAGTCTTTATGATATCAGCAAGTAACATCCCCCTGCTATGAAAAAGCAGAAACTGTTCAAAATCTCAAATAAACTGGCAAACAGTGAAGACAGCATGAGAAAATTCAAGACCCCAGAAAGTTTTCATAAACCACTTGATATGCAGGAGGCAACCAGAAGGGAAAAAGCAACTGTGACAAAGCACATGGCAAAGTGACAGTGATGGATCTTTTGTCTGAAAGATGTCTAAAGAAACCCAGATTTATGTCCTGGGTAGCAATTCATGCTGTGTTTGTAAACCCCTCTTATTTCTTGCAGAACTTCCCTCTAATTCTTCAGGCTTGCGGTATCTTGCTGGTCTCTCAGGATTTCTGAATGTTGTATTTCTGGGAGCTGTGATCACATTAATTCAGCAATGTGAGTGACCAAGTGACATGTTTTGCTTTAATTCCTGTGAAATTGCCAGGTATCAATCCTTAACTTCAACAAGTTTTGCGAACAAACTGCTTTGATAAGGTGACAAGACCACTCATGCTTTCTACTATTGTGTTACTGATGAAGGTGGGAGGGAGTCACCAGTATTTTGGGGCTGTGGATCTGCAGAAAGTCAGTAGCTTTCAGAGGACTGTTGCATGTTTGGGATGTATGAAGAGGGCTGGAGTCTTTCTTACTTTCCAGTCCCCCAACGTGAGAGTCCCTCCTATTCCTTTCTAAAACTGAACAAACCACTAAGGTTTCTAGCCAAAAAATCCGTCCGTCCATCCATCCATCCATCCATCCATCCATCCATCCATCCGTTTGGAAAAACTCTTTTAGTAATGGAACAGGTGTATGGTACAACTGGAACCTCTGCTACCTCTCCTCCCCTCATCCCCACAGCCAGTCTTCACCTCCTGATGCCCTGCTTTACTTACCTTAAGTCTCAGCCAGTCCTCCCTGGTGTGTACAATGGGAATGTGAGCTGGACTTCAGGGATGGGTGAGATAGGAGGCTGGAAGACAGTACACATAGTTGGAAAAGACGTCTCTAAACAAAAATAAAAATGTGTGCCTCTAGGTTTATGACAGTGGTCTTTGCATTGTCCACAGAATTTGTGCATAAGCACTGGGTCACTGCCAGCGTTGATGATGTGTATACAGAGTGTACCTATCCAGCACAGATGTGTGCCATTATCCCCAAGCATCTAAACATAGAGATCAGAGAGAAATGGTTGCAGTTGCCCTGGTCAAGCAAGTTGAACAAGTTTTTAGGTTGCCATCAACAAACATCTGAATATTGATCAAGGAGTGTAATTTTAGTTTCCTCTAGAAAATCTTGGCCTGGTAGTCCCGTTGTTCAGCCTGCTTCTGAACATCCAAATTGCTTTGCACATCCAAATCACTTGAGAACACAGGAGAAAATGAGAATTGAGAAGCAATTCTGGGTATAAAATCCTGCAGAGTCAGCTGTTCTCCCTTTCTCTGGATGTGAGTCCTGCCCTCTCACATCAACCCATTCTTTTCTGAAATAAGCTCAATACAAATTTTTGGAAAGGGAAAATCAAAGGCACAACCATGTTATTTGGAAGAAAACTTTTGCATACCATGTTGTCAAAAGCATGATGATACTCTACACAGTCTTTGTGAAGCCAGCCACCTCATGTATTTGTTAAATGTATCTGAGTTTCCACTTAAAGCTCCATGGAAAAATAATACAGGGTTTCTATGCAGTTTACTTGTGAGTTTTACATTAAAATGTTGGAGATTCTTGTGCAGGTGACTTGTTATCAAACGGCATGTGGAAGCCCGGAGAAAATCTTTCAGAAAGTGACAGTATCTTTGAGGAAGATCTTCATGAAAAGAGCTTGCTGACTACTTTAAAAGAAAGCTTATGCATGCACACAAATGGTAAGGAAAAAAAGTCTCATAACAGCATAAATGGTTTGAAGCTCTTGAAAAGATTAATATAAAAAAAAAACCAAACCAAACACCTGCACAAAGGTATTGACCTTTGAATACCAGAGTAAACATATTTATATTGATAAAGATGTACAAAGTGGTCTATTTTAGAATTCCATCCTTGAAAATTTTAGTTTAAGCAAAAAATAAAGGCTGAGCAGCATTGCTGAAGGTCTTAGTTATTTCTCCATGGATCATACATTGGATCGTACTACTGCCAGTGATTTCAGCAGAGGTGTGATTTTATCCATGGCTTTTACCCCAATTATTATATAAAATATTTAGTACAATTATCTAGAGTTCTGAAATATTTAAAGGCAGAGAATGACCCCTAACCAAAGAATGACTATCCTTATTGCCACTGTAAAGCAGGGACAATGTGCTGTCCTAAAATAAGCTATACCACCACAATTTCTGCACCGCCCCTGGTTTAAAGCTTCTTTACTTTCTTATTCAAAAGCCATAGAAAAAAGCACAAGCCAATAATAATGATATCAGCTGTAAAAAAAAAAAAGAAAAAGTGACAAAAATCCCTTCACCCCAAACTCTTCACAGGCTCCAGATGTGAACTTTGCCCCACCGGCTGGAAGCTGCATTGTGGGAGATGTTATTTCTACTCAGAAACTCGTGACACCTGGGAGAATAGTAGAAGGTATTGCTCAGGAAAAAAATCTGAGCTCCTGATTATAGAGGATGAGACTGAAATGGTAAGCTTGTAAGACACTCTGTGGTTTAAATATTGTTTTCACTTATACCTTGTGCATTCGCATATCAAAGTATAGCTTTCCACATGTTTTTAGAAGCCATTTCTTATCCAGATATGCTCATAAAAGGCATTGTCAGTGGAAAGTGATCTGATTATTGGCTTCTGCGTGTTAAGAAACATTTGTGTCAAACAGAAGACCAATAGCCTACATTTCATTTAAATAGATGCAATGATATGCCTACAGATTTCTCCAGCAAGAAGCAGCTGGTATTTGAAGGATTCTTGCATGTTTTATTCCAAATCAAACCTGCTCAGAACTAAACTGTCATGAAGTCTGTTGCCTTTGGGGAATGTCGCTGTTTCTCTGTTCTTTGCACAATTTTAAATGTTAGTACCAGGCCTGCGGCAATAGAAAAAACAGTTCTGTGGACCAAATCTTAACCTGTAATGTGTCTCTTTTGTGCTCCTGATTTTGCTTAAAGGTGACCAGCTTCAGACAGTCACTTCTAGAGCACTCAGGAGTGTGAGCTGGCAAAATGATCACCTCCCTTCTTTGTAGGGAAGGGAAAGAGGAGATAGCTTCATCTCCTGTAATTCAGATCGGCCTAATCCTCCTCTAAAATGTGCTAGTGGAATGGGCCTGGGGCCAGCATGGAGCCAAGGGTTAGCTCCCTGTTTGCTCCGTTTACCGTCATTAGCCAGGGTACTGGTGTAGTTGAGAATCTGAACTAATTTCCACGTGGGTTTGTTTTAATTCTCAATTTCTTGGAAACATTCACTGGAATCTTTGGGCATGAAGGCTTTGTTGGTTCTAAAATATGAATTACACTATACATTACTGGTGATGGAGTTTTATGAAGTGTCATTATTATGGGAGTTCAAAGACATACCTCTCTCTAGGATTTCTTAAGCAAACTGAAGGATAAAGACATTGGCTTTGTTTGGACTGGATTAAGGTTTGATGAGGAGGAAGGAAGATGGGTATGGCTCAATGATCCCAAACATCCAGGGCACAGGTAGGTTCATGCTGATGTCATTCTGTGTTGGCTTCCATGACGTCTTCTCCACTTGTTGTGCCTGGGCTGTTCAGCCATTAGACTGTGCAAAAGTAGTAGCCAGATATCAGGGCCCCTACTCCAGTTAGGCAGCTCAGCCTATTCTGATTTTTCTCAGTACAGAATTCTGATCAAAACATGCAGTTGAAAAGTGAAATTCCTTGGCAGCTCTCAGAAAAGGAACTAATTTTATTAGGAGGTGCCTATGCTGTGTAAGCTTTTTACTTCCAGCTGCAAAACAAATAAGAAACAGAAAGGGTGAAGCTTATTAAACAAATAAAACCTGTCTGTATGTCAGAGAATCAAAAGAATGACAGCATAAAGACAAAACATCCAGTCTTTGTGGTTTCACTCTTTGTATATGCAAACAAATTTTTTCAAAGATCTTCATATCTGTGTGTTGTCTCATGCAGTTTTACAATAAAAGGAAGGAAGAAAGAAGAAAACTGTGCTGCCTATAAGTTGACAGAAATGCATGCTGATAACTGCCACTCCCTGTACAAATGGATTTGCAAGAAGAGTGCAGTCCTTCTGGGTACCTAAGATATTGTAAAGTGCAAGTGAATAGGGTCTTTGAAGGGTCTTTGATGGTTTACACCACTTTACAGAGGATAGGATATCTGATGTAAAATGAAGGGGAAATTGTTGACCTGAATTGTGATGAATCAATGCGTTGTGATTCTATTTGTGATTAAAGTCCAGGAAGATTTCAGGCTCGTGTCTCTCTTCTTTTCAGGGTGAAGGTATAAAATCTATGCGTCTTTGTGCAAGCTGATGCACTGCCCCTTAGAGCTATTAAATAAGCAGTTTACTAATTTTAAGTAGCTTATAGAGTCGAAGAGTTGTGTAAACCACAAGTAAAATAAGGTGGGTTTTTTTACCAGCCTGACAGCTAGATCATACAGCAGGCAATAAGTTGCTGTTGCTACTTACTTCAGGTGAACAGGTGATAATTAGTGCTATGCACTTAAATGAGCCTGCAAATCTCACCACTGGAGGTCCAGTATGGGAAGACATAGTTCTACACAAGAGAAAGTCAAGATCTAGTATTTTTTTTTAAAAAAATCAATTTCATGTACGTCATTCAGTGTTACACAATTTGTCACTTAAAAAACCCATAAATACCTCTTCAATTTAAATGTGAGATTTAGTTGCCTGATATGATGTCTTCATTCTATTAGCATGCTAGAAATGGCAAAATCATATCTATGGGACTACAGGGCTATAATTCTTCCTTTTCTTAGTCCACTTCACAGACACTTTTTACAAGTCAAAAGTGGATGTTGCAACCCTTCTACATCTCAAGGCTACTGATCAGGATGAGGCAACAGATCTCAGAGATGTTTGCTCTTTTCTGTCTGATCTTACCTCGAGATAACTTGTACAGGTCTGAGAGTAATATGCAGTTCTCCATTGTTATGTACAACTATGACATAATTAACATTTGATTTTTATAGCTAAGAGAAACCAGTATAATGATTAAAATGATGACTCCATGATGTAAAGATGAGTTTCAAACTCTTCTGGTTGAGGAAGATCACTCTGAAAGGCACTTCCACTGCATTTTGGGCTGTGGTAGTACTGTGGTTCACTCGGTGATTTGATTGGTATACAGCAACCGCTCCCTTCGTGGCTTCAAGTGTAAGAGTGAGGTGGTCTAGCATTTCTGGCAATTGTTTGAAAATTGTTGAAAATTGATTGGCAATTCCTAAAGACATTGACCCTAACATGTCATACAATTGCAATGACTCCTGTGAGCTGAGTGTTGCTTCTGTAGGTATGATGCAATTAAAAGCACATCCTTCAGCAGATGTTGCTTTACTTACACTTCGACTACCAGATAAATTTTACACAATGAGATAATTAACAATAACTTGTGGGCACTTGATGAACACACAGTTGCAATGGTATTTCACATTTCTAACATTATCTGGGCAGCTCCTTGATAACAAAAGGTCTTTTTCATAAAATTGGTACATGGTTGTATGTCATACTTGTATGTAGTTTTTATATCTCTGTAATTGAGGAAATTCTGGTTTCCACTATGATCTGTTTCCTATCAAGCCCAGAAGCACCCACTTTTACATAGCTGTTTTATACCTCTGCCATCATATATAACACTACACAAACATGAAGTCTTCCCAGTCCCAATGTTGCAAATGTACACATAATAGCATACAGTCTTCTAAAATAAAATTTACCATTGTAACTCTTTCTATATTTAATTGATTAAGCTTTGCTTTTTGTAGCACTTACAGTACTATGTTTTAGAAATACACAACATCGCATCTATGTGTATTTATGTTGTATATAAAAACATCATATATCACTATCATTAGTATATATATCATCATTAGTATATATATCATTATCACTATTATTAATGGGAGGCATGTGAATCGTCATTGAAGGAAATGAGGTTTCCCTTGCTTGGAGATGGGAACACCTTACAATTGGTTGCATTTTGCCCCATGAATGTGATGATCTTGATTTTAACTTCAGCCATGGGAAATGATTGAAAAAACACATCATTTTATCTTTTCCATTTCATATATACCTATAAAACAATAAAAAGAAAACAAAACCAGCTAAACCAAATCGATGCAACTTATAAGCAGTGACACCCTTAGGATTGAAATGGATTATTTGTTCTTCTGTACTACTCTTTTTTATTTTTCCTTGCTTTTCCATGTGCAAGGTCCATACAACTACTAACACCCTGCTTCATGCTTTCCCTCCTTCTCCAGTTCCACTGCTGCAGCCTACTGTTAGCAAATGTTACAGACTGGACTAATTCCAGTGTGTTATTATCCTCTTTTCTCATTTCTCATAATTCTCCTTGCTTGCTGGATCCCTTTTGCTAATTCTATCGAAGCAATAGTTGATCTCACTGCCCAGTCTGATTCACTGTTTGTTGCTCAAGCTAGATACTTATATGTCAATCATGGTGCTTTTCTTTAGTTTAACCACCCCTTCAATGCAAGTATCATCACTTAGGGGCCTTATCATCTCCATTGTTATACTAACCTGTTGAGTCTAATGTGATAATGTGATAGTGATTTGTTCTGTTCTGTTGACCATATCTCTGGCCCTTTATGTTTTTACAATGGCTTCAACAACTAAAGGTTCTCTCAGTTTTTCATCTGGTTCTTTATTGTGGACCTCTTTTTTGCAATGGGGCAGATGGTAGTGGATAACCATACTCTTCCAGACTCTTCCTAGAGCAACTGTTATAATTCATTTTCTTGGATGGATCTCAGTGTTGTCTAAGTTCCCCTTAAGACCCCTTTCCTGCTTTACAGCTGTGTTTAATGTCCTGGGGCTAGGCCATACGCCACAACTGTTCAAATGCAACCTGGTCATAATCTGGGGCTTGTCTGTCTCTATTGTTTAGAAGACTATGGGCAGAGGCTGACAACTTTTTCCATGCCAAATACATTTCTACTGTTACATTTGACTAGTACTAATATATATATTATACAATGTAATATATCCACTTATAATAATCATTTGCTATTGCAAAGATTGAATCTATATCAGTTATTTCATCAGAAGCTGTAGCAGATGCTTGAGAGGAATTCTCTTGATTGGTCATAGTTAAACCAGTATTAGCACCTAACTTTAGAAGCCATGTAATACACAAGCTTTTTGTTTAAAGGATCTGCTTTTGGGGCCATGGCTCTTAATTATTCTGGGATCTGATAAGTAGTAGTCATTATTTCTTTCCTAACAACTCAGGCTGACTCTGGTTATGTATTTCTCATTCTTTCCCTTCTGTTCGTCCATCTTCTGTTTTTACAGTAACTCATGCAGCGATGGGTGATACAGCACCTCAGCATCAGAAGCATGTGGACTTTTAGCCTTATACTTGTCTGTGGAAGGCTCACTATCTCAATCAAACCATTATTCGCTATCTCTAAGTCAGAGGGAGGGGAGAGGGTGCTTTGGAAAGAGCTGTGTCCATGCCTTTGCACATAATGTTGCTCTACAGCTTCAATCCCCTCTAGAGTTTTACTTTCTCAGTGTTTTAACTCAGCAAGCTCCTCTTTCAGCTTTTAATTTCTCGCCTTTTCTTTTGAAGTCTGAATTTCCTGATCTAGCCTATGTGTCACTGACCACATTGCCCATATGCTGTCTCACTTGTTCTCTTTACAGGAAAGTTTTGGTGTTAGCACTTTACAGTTTGCAAACTTCAATCAGTATCTGTGTTATGAAAATTGGGCTCTGAGTGCTCAAGCAATCCCTTTCCCCAGTTCCAACAGTTCTTACAAAATGGAGATGGAGTAAAAACAAGAAGCTTTCCAGGACCACAGGAACACGTTAGCTGCATTCCAGGTCTTCTGTGATCACTGGAAGCTTCCATCCACAGAAAGCTTTTTACAGAGAAGCTGCTAGCAGCCTTTGTTACACTCAGAATCTTATTACAGTCCAAAAGGAAATGCACACCTTATATACAAAGTCAAGAAGTCATTCTTCAGCTAGCTAAAGTTATAACAGTCTAATCAGAACATAACAAACAAATTATTAGTCCAGTTACAATCATACTGCACAGTCCAAATTATCACAAAAAGCATCACTAATAATACATTAAAATTGCTGACATACACGTCCTAGTAGAGTTTTGTTCATCATTGCAATGCCCCACGAGTCCTATGTCCATGGTACCTGTCTTTCACAAGACGAATAGGGAGAGGGCGTGTGTGGAGTCATCGACTGGTGTCCAACAAGTTGTTTCTCAGGAAGGGCATGTTGTTGACAGAGATAAGTTTTTTTCCTCCTCAGTCTTGGGTCGAGCTGGAGTTATATTTTCTTTGGTTGCTAACACAGTTTGCTTAGTTGCTCTGTTTTCACTAGTTCCCAACTAAAGTTTGACTACCTTTGACTGTTTTAGTTAAAGATACACCATAGCCTCTGTAGCCTCAGCCTATGGGGTTAATATTTGTATTAAATAACAGCATAGGTCAGCTACACCTTTACTGCGTGTGGTTTTCACAGAGATAACTAAAACCAAGTTATGCAATAGTTCCCTGGCTGCTAGACAACTCCTATCACAGCTAAAACAAGCTGAAATTGGCTCAGGCCAAGACAAGTGCAGACAAATCCTGCATGGACGGATCAAAGCCTGTCACTATCCCTAGTAATGTGAAATCGTATTTACTGGGCTACGGGGCCGCCTTCTGGTTCTTTTCCATGTTCTCTCACAGCCTTTCTGAAGAACAGTGACTAGGCCTTTCCTGTGGATGTAACCTGAATATTGTATGGGTATCAATAGAAAGTGGTTCATTCAAAGACACGTGGAGAATTGTAACCTGAATGCTTGCTCTTGATATTTCTACATCATGTATCTCAACTTCTTGAATGCCATTCAACTTTTTCTTGTTGTGAAATACAAATTCATCTGTGTTTGTAAGTGTAGTGGCAACTGGCTGATATACTTGCAAAGTGAAAAATTAATTGTATCAGGACATCCACCCAATCCTGGGGAGCTCGTCAGCTTCTTTGCTTTTACTGCTGTGCTAATTTTGCTGGAGCCCAGCAGGCACACAGATGTACAATGAAACACGCTGAATAAATGTGCTGTAGCAAGAAGGAAATATTATGTTCTTGTAGATAACCAAATATTACTGTTAAAGGTGCAAAATAAATAAGGTAAATAACAGATAACTGAAAGATTATCAACTCAGGATATGATTTGTTCCTATTATAGACTTTTGATCACATAATGTACACAGCATTTCCAACAGAACTGCAAGCAGTTTGGCAGTGCCTAGTAAACCAGAAGAATACCAAACAGCTTTTCCATACACGTGGGGTAATTGAGATCCCTCTGACCACTAGATTTTTATGTTGAAACCACAAAGGCAGGATAAGGAGTCCTGATTCTTCAGGACTTTAGCACTGTGAGCTGTCTCTGTGAAACAGCATGTGCTTTCTCCCCAGCCACCAATTTCTAGCTCTAGCAGCCATGCAGTCAGCCTCCTAGTTCACAGTAAACTGTTAGTCTCTCAGCTTGTGAGGTTTGTCCCCCTGCAAAGTTCTACACAGTGTTTTTGTGGGGAGATAACTTTGCGTAGAAAACTAACCAAGATCCAGGCTTTATTGCTGAAACTTCCCCAGGGGCTGAGTTCAGTCTCTGCTCCCTGTCCTGTGCCAGCCCAGTGGTACACTGTCATTCTGCTGACTTTGGCTCCCTGTGACTGCGAGCTGGGCCACTACCTCATACTGGATGTGGTAAGGTCATGTATTATATTCCTCTTCTTCAAGGCATTTTGATCACCATTTATATTGTGGGGTTTAAGGTGTTTCCTTCTGTTACACAAAAATATATTTACTCAAACGTTGTACAGCATATTATGAAAAATGTAAAAGGCACGGTCTTCTTAATGGATTCCTAGCTAGTCCCTATAAAAATTCTATAAAGACAGAAGCACAGTGTCCAGTTCCCACAGAATCACTCAAGTGAAAGCTGAAAACAAATCCCTTAGCGTCATGTAAGCTGGTCCCAGGATGAACAAGCACTGGTGTCCTACAGAGCTGTAACTGAAAGAATTAGCTTTTGAATGTTGAAATCACATGCTCAAGAAAAATTCATTCATGGTTGTGTTTCTGGCTCCTGGGGAAAAATGTAAGGATGTCACATACTTGTAGTTGTAAAGAAATAACGCTAGAGAGCACTGGAAGTTTTGTGGTAGGAAGTACTCATTTTACCCTCATTTCTTCCCTAAATTGGTCTGAAAAACACATAGTAAATAAGGGCTGGAGACCCCTAAAAGGTAGCTCCCGGTCTGATGTTGGCCATATGCCTCTGTGCTCCTTTCAACTACCAGAAAAAAAAAATAATTACAGAATCATAAAACCATCAAAGTAATCGGGGAAGAAATGACCCCTGGAAGTCTCTAGTCCAACCCCCTGCTCAGAGTAGGACTAACTTCAAAATTAGGCAACGTCACTCAGGGCAGCTCTCTTGTCCCTGTGGGTTTTAGCCAAGGACAGCGTTCACATAACCTCTCTGGGCACCTGTTCCAGTGCTGCCCCACTCTCATGAAGGAAGAAATTTTTCCTTCTGCAGCACTGCACCTTGTGCTCATTGTCTATTTTGCACATCTGAGAAGAGTCTGGCTCCAACTTGTGTATGCCCCCCTCCCCATTAAGTGGTGGGTGGTAGCAAACTAGACCGTCTTCTCTTCAATCATCCCTCTCCAGGCTATCTGGAGCCTGATTCTGGCACCCTCTCGCCACCTTAGTGGCTCTCCACTGGGTTTGCACCAGACTGTCAGCATCACTCTTGAAATAATATGCTGAAAAGGAGACGTGGTACTCCAGCTGTGGCTTCATGACTGTGTTGAACAAAGTGAAATAAGCACTTGATAGCTATACTCTTTTTTGTCAGTGCAGCCCTTCCTTATACATTTAGCTTTCCTTGTCATAGGGGCACCCTGCTTATTCATTGCTCAGCATGTTTTACTGCATGGAATATGGTGTTTGTTTTCTGTGTTCAGGTATCTATCACAGGCTTTTTCTGTGTTCTGGTATTTGTTCTAGGCTTAATCCTAATATTTGTTAAACTTGTATATATGTGTTATATATGCATATATACTTCTATACTCTTTCTAAGAGATTTTTAAACACTAATCACCTATTTCCTGGTTTGCTGGTGCAGAACTATCCCTATCACGGTGAGATCTCAGTCAGATCTCATCTCAGTTCCAGATCTCTGCCCTAAGGATTGCAGCATGTCCAGAGATACTTGAAGAGGGGGGAAACACTCACCTGTCCTATCTTTGCATTTGTATTGTAAGCTGATTCTGTCTTTGTAGCTGATAGAGAGAGGGGCAGTTCCAGGGGGCTCCTTATCTCAGACACAAAGTTAGAATGTGGTAAATCTCCTGGGCTGCTGAGCTGCTTTCACTTAACTGCAGGAGGCATTAACACAGTTACTCTAAGCAAGGCTTAACTCAGATCTCTAGACCTGGGTGAGCTGCTCCCATACAGTTGTGCTCATTGCTGCAGTCTGGGGAAGATTAGCATATATACCACTGACATGGTACTTATATTGTGATTTAACAATGCTGTTACTGTTTATAGATACATTTGCCCCTATCGTCTGTGGATAACAGGAATATTAACTTAAATGTAGCTCAGTGGCAAATCTAAAATGTTTGTAAAGCTTCTCAATGCATAATAATCCCAATTATTTGGATTGAAAGAATTGTAAGCTGTGTGTGATCTAGCCACCTTTTGTCCATTCAATCCACACAACTATTATAGATAATCATGATTTTACAACAGCTTTGCTTCCAATTTCATAAGCAGAAAGAAAATTATTGCCAAAATGCACTGTGACAGTAAATAAATACGTTAATGGCCAAAGAATGTCTAACTCTGCATGTGAGTACATTTACAGAAAGAGTTCTGGAATACACGGGAAGAAGAAAACTGATGTATCTGGATTCACATCTTACAGTTTGTAAAGCAATGACCTGCAAATACATGATGCATCAATAATCAGCCTGGCCTACTGAAAAGGGCCCTGTGCTGAGGGACAGGAGCGCTGAGCAGTTTTCCAGCCTCTGCCACTGGCCTGCTGAGTGAGTTCAGGCAAGTCCTTTTATTTTTGTGCTTCCAACTGCATCCTGGGAATGGTGACATGCCCTTCTTGGCGAAGTGCTCTCAGATCCAAAGGTTAAAATGCTACCCAAAAGATAATACTTTATTATACATGAGGGTAAGGGACAGGAGCTCTACCAGACCTGAAGGAAGGCAGGCTATGTCTGTATGGCAGAACAGAACACTCCATGGACGGCCTAAACAAACAGGCTTCAACCTGCAAGTCCACAAGTTGCAGTGCTGCACTGTGCTGTAGGGACTGTGTTAGAACGTATTTGCATCGAACCAGGACGTGTTTGCTCAGCCACAGCACTGTGGTCACACTGGGGTGATCTGCAACTGTACCAGCACCTCTGTTATATCTCACCTTGCAGAGACACCCTCTGTTGTCCAAAGCACTAGATGCTGTTGTGTAGATGTATGATGTGCAGATACATCACTTTTTCCCTGCCAGTCATTCTCCAAGTCACAGATACAGGGTTCCAGAAGACCAGAACATACCTTATAACATCACCAAGAACATGCTACCTGTGGAAGAGGTCCCAGCAGGCTCACTGCTTCGGTTCTTTGAAGGAAAACTAACTCACTATGCAAGGAGAAAAGGCAATATGACAGTGTGCTGGAAGGGGTGTTCACTGGCTCTTTCCTGCCATCACCAAGCTGCTCTGGAGACCGAGCATGTTCTCCCCCTACATATTCACCCCACCACTGCTTAGCATTGAAGAATGCATCAAAGGGAACACATGACACTCAGAATTCTAACAATCTGCACAGCAACGTCTTTGGGAATTAACCTGAAGTTCAAAAGACTTGACATGCCCCCAAAAAACCCAAAACTCTGCATAGAGAAGAAACCCATCTCACAGGCTTCTTCCCACCTACTCCAAGTCCCATCTGCTGCCAGCATGGAAATATTCAGCTTGCAATCCTCAGCCATTGCTGGTTCACTGACCTCTTTTTTTTTTTTTTTTTCCATATCTTGGTAAATTCAAGGGTTTGCTGTGTTTAGATTACATCTTTTTTGCTGCTTGTGGGATAACAATGCACAGACTTTCATTTACGGCAGGAAGCGCCTTTGGTTGTAGCCCTGGCTCTGATCATGTCTTCAGGGTACTGCTCTTGCACCTCGTTCTACATACAGGCTCTGCTGTGACACAGGGTTTAGAATCAAAACCCAAACTGGAGATTCACTCAGTTTAGCTTGGAAGTCTCTGTGATGCAGCTCAGCTTTTGGGAAGTGGAAAGGTCCATTTTGTTGTCAGAGCAGCAGGTCAAGTTCTCCAAAATGTGCACCACGAGGCAGCTGGAGCCCTGGGCTGAGCTGCCTGTTCTGTGGCAGAAGGTGCTGAATTCTGCTTTGCAGCCCACGTCACTGTTTTCGGTCTACTCTTGCCTTCGCACGCAATGAAGGACACACTGTCACACCCACAGAAGTTGTCTCATCTGCAGTCGTTATCACATTTGCTCTGTGCATGACTGGAACCGGTAACTGTGCTAACACCAGAACATTACTAAGTGACGTTACTCAGGCGTGACAGTTAGAAGTGGAGTCTATGTGCAATCAGGAGCTCATGTCAAGATGGGGAAGAACGTGAGCTCGCGTTCATTTGCCTACCTCAACAGAGTCACTGAAGCTCCAGACTGCCAAACTCTAAATGATGTGTGGAGGAATTCTAGACAACAACCCCACCATCTTTCCTTGCAGATGCTGCAAGAAAGTCTGAGCCACCAGATATCTCCATGGTCTGGCAAACAGTCTGAAAACTCAAGGCTAAAAAATCACTCGCCCTGTACCTGACGTGTGGCTGACGGATACACAACAAGCCCTACTGTGTTACTGGCCTCACCAGCGTTCATGTACTGTGAACTAAGCATATTAATCAGGGGACTGGGAGGAAAGAAGAGGGTGAGGCAAGGCTCTGCTTGACAAATCCAAAATATATAAGGTGATGGTGGATCCTGGGAGAAGTTAGGCCACATGGATGCCCAACCCAGATCAAAGTTTGTGAAGAAGCGTTTTGATATTTGGGTGTTTTGCGTTATTTTTTGGTTTGGTTTGTGTTTTTTTTTTTTTTTTCCCCAGGAGTAACAAACCAAAAAACCTGTGATATCTGAATGTGAAAAGATGACAGTGGGGGAATGACTAGGCTGAACCAGGCTCTGCTTCTGAAGCATTTATTCTGCAAAATATACCAGCAGACAGCAGCACGTTGTCACAAGCAAAAGGTGTGTTCAGATTCTGGAGATTTCATATGATAAAAGTGTAGCTGTGAAACTGTCTAAATAAACCAGAAGAACTCTGATTAGCGGAATTTACAAGAAATACCAATAATTTATTTTAAGACACACGGCATGTAGTGAAAGAGGCTTGCTTTATAAAATTTAATGTTAGCCTGTTAGCTTGTCTGCAGTATTCTGCTAGACAACATACAGGAACAGGGTTAAGGAGAAGCCAGAGGCAGTCTCTTCTCAAAAGGGCACAGCAAAAGGACAAGAAGCAATGGGTACAAGCTGCAGCCCGGAGATTGTGACCAGGCAGAAGGAAAAAATTTCTTCCTTCATGAGAGTGGTGCAGCACTGTAACAGGTACCCAGGAAGGCCATGGAGCTCTGTCCATGAAGATATCTAAAACCTGCCCTGAGCAACCAGATCTAGATGTGGAATCAGCCCTGCTTTGAGCAAGAGTTGGAGTAGAGGCCTCCACAGGTCCCTTCCTCCCCAGATGACTCCATGATGCTGTGATATGCAGGCTGGCAGTGCTGCTGAGCCCTGAGGACCTGACTTGTTGATCTGAGTGGAGCTGCCATCCCCAGACACGTGGACAGGAAAGAGGGGGATTTCCATTGTCTTTGTGAGCAGTGGGTTATTTTGCTAACAAATATCTCTTGGTTCTACAGTAGCCTTTTTCTCCAAGGATTTTTTCTTCTGAAAGTGGTATTGGGACTGAGAGATCAGTGGATCAGACTTGGTGAGCCATATCTGGGTATTCATAAATAAAGCTAGAATCTAAAATGAAAGCAAAGAAAATAATGAAAATACTTACAGAGCTAAAATTATTAACACCAAAGAAAATACTTATCAGATAAAAATTCTGTAGCAGTGCAATATCCATTTTAAATGTAAGAAAAAAAATCGGTTTTCCAGTAGGATAGAAGAAATTCAAGAAAAATGCCTTGCAAAGGCTTCTACTCGCCTATTCTTTCTAGAAATTAAAATTCATCTTCCTTTTCATTATCAGTTCTAACAGTGAGCCCAGCATGTAGACTTCAAATCCAAAAAAAGAACTGCTTTGCTCTGGAA
This sequence comes from Strix uralensis, assembly GCF_047716275.1. Lineage (NCBI taxonomy): Eukaryota > Metazoa > Chordata > Aves > Strigiformes > Strigidae > Strix > Strix uralensis. The sequence goes on from NC_133976.1 coordinate 82,805,978, forward strand.
GAAAACTGCATGCATTTGTCATTTTTTTCAGGCAAGTGAGAATCTTCTAGATCACAAAGGGTGTAATTGCCTGGTCTGCACTGCACAATTACTGAGATTGCTCTTGTGTCTGAAAATGTGTTTTTCCGAGGAGAGGAGAGGAGAGGAGAGGAGAGGAGAGGAGAGGAGAGGAGAGGAGAGGAGAGGAGAGGAGAGGAGAGGAGAGGAGAGGAGAGGAGAGGAGAGGAGAGGAGAGGAGAGGAGAGGAGAGGAGAGGAGAGGAGAGGAGAGGAGAGGAGAGGAGATGTTCCCTTAAAATAGAAACACTTTTTTTCCACTAGCTCAAAAAGAGCCATGCTTACACCGACTATACACGATTATATCTTGATGGTTTTGAATCATTTAGGAGGGAGTGATGTGAGAATAGACTGCTTAGGTGTATATGTAGTGATGGAAAGAGAGACTGAGAGTTTAAGCAACCTGTTTGGCCTTCTAGTTCTCCTTTAGGGACCATAGTTCAAAAAAAACCCAAATAAGGAAAGTGGGTTTTGGTTTGGGGTTGGTTGGTTTGTTTTTTTGTTTTTTTCCATTTCAGAGCCTAGATATCCTTCTCTAAAGGATGGTGAAAAGTTCAGGGGGAAGCAATGGAAACTGATTCAATCAGAGGACAAAAGTTTTGTTTCATGTTAGGACAAGTCATAGGGTTGGTATGTAGGTTGCCATGAAAACCTTATCAGTATCCAGTTAACAGTATCCACATCTGCATACTGATCATTTTGTGGCTGATGATAGAGCAACAATGATTTAGATATGTTGTATATAAATTGTACCTGAGCGGCACTTCTGAGTAATCTGTTCCATGACTATCAAAGGTTCATTTTTTTTCCCTAAACCTTTTTGTGTCTGCACTTAACACTGTTACCAACGTTGAGAGTAGGAAGGGAAAAGATCAGTAATATAAGATCACAAAACCAAACTTTTTCTCATTTTAATCTAGAGTCCCTTTGAGTGTAACAGAAAAGGTGAATGGGATATATCACAGAATAGAAACATTATTTTCAATTGATCCGTGTAGGTTTGTAGACCCTATCTGTGTCAAACTCTAAAGGAATTTTCTAAGTGGGAATAAAGCACAAAGCCAATAGTGTAGCTCTTAACAGAAAATGTCAGGACTCTGAACGCACAAGACTTTGTGGTTGTATGTTCTGAAATTTATTTTTAGGTTTTAGAAGGGCTTTAAGTTTCAATTCAAATCTGTGGGACTTTTTTTTTTTTTGTTTTTTTCCCCAAATAGAAGACAAAAACACTGTCATCAAAATATCCTGCAACAAACACGCGGGTCATGAACAAGGAGTTAAAGGCAGTTCAGGCTTTCTGCCAGTGGAGTTGTTGGGTCAAGCAGGGGATAGCTCAAGCAACTTAGGAACAGCAGCTCTGGTCCTCGAAACTGCTGTCATAGTATTGAAACATTCTTTTAAAAGACATTGTTCATATTACTCTTAATTTTATTTTGAGTTAAATTAATATAATCTAAATTCAGTTGTTAAACCATTATGGTACTTGGTGGATGGAGCAGGTTAGAATTTGAGTTACATTTTTATAGCTCTAACTGTGGTGCAGTTACATTAGCCCCAAAACATCTTATACTGATATATATCTTGTTTATCTTCTTTTTAGGTGAATAGGCTATGTAAGATCATGCACACAAACACAACACATCCACAACACAAACCGTACTGCTTTAGCTATTCTTGTGAGAACCAGCAAAGCTTTTGTACATGAGTAAGTCCATTTTTGGGTATTCATTAGAAACTTTGCTCTGTCTTGGCCAAAATTTTTTTTTTTATATTAATTAAAAAGTGTTTTAATCTTAATTCTCTCCTGTATTCTGAAGGGCAAGAGATCACACAACAAGAGACAGAATGGAGGCAGAAAATAGGCTTTGAAGCTGTATTGAAAGAAGTAACTTCCTTCCTTTAATCTGTTTCTCAGCCTTCTTCAGAGCCATAGCACGGCGTATGTATACTTTTGGAGGCAGGCAAAGCTAATACAGGATGCAACCCACTGTATTAAGCTGGCTCTTTCCATAACTCAGAGGGACTTGCTCATCAATGGCAGGTGATATCACATACGCGGACGTGGCAATGCTACCGAGGGAGAGACCACACGTTCCTTCTCGGACATCAGTTCCAGGTAAAACATCTGATCAGCTGTTGGGCATACACTGTTTTCTCTTGTGTGGTCTCTCTCTCTCTCTCTCATTCTTAAAATTGTCACTGGATAATACAAGAAGAATGCTATAAAATGCTGCATGCAGAAGTCACAGGAAGGGTGAAAAGTTGCAAATGGTGGAAGACGTCCTCAAGAGACACAAATCAGCAAAGCTACTCCTAGGTCAGTATTATTACAGAGTAGTGTCTCAGTTCTGGCCCCTTGTTTTGAGTAACAGAATGAGAAACAAAAATTGTTCATTTTTGAATAATGAGTGTAATCTTTTTTTTTTTTTTTTATATTAACAACACAATCAAAAACCTGTTAGAATAGGGTCCACCAAAATTCCGCCTAGTCCAAAAATCAGATCAATGATTTTATGATATCTTTATGGAAAAGGAGTAGTAAATTAACTAGTTGCAGTCAAAAGTGCAGTCATGGTCACTGAAGGAAGTACTGAATGACTCCTAAAACCCTTTTGCTCTTCCTATTTAATTTTCCAGTAGTGATTTTCCCAGAACCACATTATCAATGTGTGATCACTTCATATATTTGTAACGAAAGACAAAGGATTAAGTCAATATTTAAGGTAAGGAGATGATTTAAACCAAATTTTTTTAAGAAATAGAATTTCCACTACTTGGAAAAAATGTAATTCATTCATGAAAGCATTTTGTCAAAATTCTGGATCACAGCTAGTATGAATAACCACTTCTCACTATGAACAAATAGGAAATGCTTGTGGTCAGAGTAAGATGATATTTTCATGCTTTCAAGGTTTATTAGTAATTAATATATTTAATTATTTGTCTAAACAACATTGTATAATGAGCATTTTTAGATGTTCTACTTACAATGTAGATTAATAGTGATGGTGGTGCTCTGAATGCATGTACTTAAATGATGGAAAAATGGTGGGGTTTTTATATTTTTACAAGACCTGTATCTAAAAAATAAAAATGAGTTCACTTTATTATATATCTAACAGAAAATACTACCTTAGACTGTATATTCATGCACCCACGGATGTTTGTACTACTGTAACCTGTACAACACAAAGCATGGAGGGTTTGCCTAGAATTTTGCATAGTTTCTCAGGTGATACAATTTATTTGCAAGGGGAGACAGACATCAAATCTTGATTTGAAAACATCCTAAAATGTCCCTTGATCGTGCTGTCTAAAGGAAAAGCTTGAATTTGAATAGGCCAGGCTTTGATTTCCAGTGAAAGTTCTCATTAACATCTAGATGGTTCTTTTAATCCTTTGTCAAATAGATTTTAGCACTCAATATTTTCTCACATGAAGTTAATGGCCACAGTAATCAAGTAATTTCTCAGTGTCCTTTTGCCTTTAAATATTTCACTCTACCTTTCTGAAGAACTCTATTTTTTTGGGTGTTTTTCTGTTCATTCTCCAGTCTTTCCATCTCCTTTAAGAAATATGGGCACCAGAGACGTCCCCAGTATTACTACAAGTCTCAGTTATGCTGTCTCAGTTATACAGAGACAAAAATCTCTTCACTAATCTTTCCTTCACTGTTTATAACTCCCAGTATCTCCTTCTCCCACCCTTATATATGGTTCTACTCAAACACATTTTGTTTGACTGGGCTTGAATTTACAGGGCTGTCATTATGGCTCTCTTTATCTATTGTTTTCTCAACCTTTCTGTTATTTTCAGATTTTACTAGCAATTATTTTTCTACTTACTTTGACACAAGTAGAAAAAGCACCAAATAGTATTAAGCAATATTGGACCTCGTATCAGTATAGAACATGCTAGGAATATCTCCAATGACAAATATCTCCAAAATGACAATTATTTCTCTGTCTTCATCATTAACATGGGTTTTCCTGCTATTAAAATAGACAAGAACTTGAGCCATATTATCATGCTTTAAAAATTCAAATGAACAATTTCAGTTGCTTGTTCCTTCTGTGAAATTTTAATGCTTTGACCAAAATTCACACATACTCATCCGGCTGGTGAGTCTTCTTTTATTACAAGAAATTCTTCAAAAAGAAGAGACACTTTTACCATAGGAATAATGGGAGAAAATGTAAATTTTCCAGGGAATTAGTTCTGTAATTTTTAAAAACTTGGTAGGAAATTCAGGAAAAATGTGACGGGCATGTTGAGCAATGTTCACAAAACAGACTTAAGCTCAGTGTATGTATAGCAATGATTAGTGTTAAGGTTCCCCACTGCATAGTGGACCCTTGCTGAGATGCCCTGCATTTCTTTGCAGCTGATGGAGAAGGATCTGGGATCCTAGCACGGTGAGCTAGGAACTGCCCAAAGCAGCTAATAGGATAGAGCAGCGATGCAAGGTGCTGCCAGGGCAGCTGTTTCTGGGAGTTAGATCCTTCCCTGCAAGCTAGAAGGAGCTCTCTCCTACAGGGACTGGGCTCAAGGCTGCTTCAGGCAGGACGGATTCCACATGCCAAACACGCTTACAGCATATCCCACTCTACATGCAGAGGTTTCAATGCTTCCTCCTGTTTGGAGCAGGAATTCGAAGCTGATTCTCAAAGCGAGGGTCTCAGCTCCAAGGTGACAGGACTCTGGCAAGCATCACAAGCTCTCCTTTTGGCACTATCCTGACTCTGTGACACATTGAAATGTCTGCTGGAGGATGGCTAGTACCCACACCCCTCCCTTTGCCAGGTTTTATGCCAGTCTTGCTCTTGGCCAGGGATGTCTGACTATCTTGCAGAAAAAGAAGCAGCTTCAGGATGGGCATGAGGAAAGTACTGCATGGTTAAAACTCTCACCGCGGAGGAGGGAGAGCTGGGTTTAGTCACCACTGCAAATTCAGCAGATGAAGGCTCCGAGTGCTAGATTCCCAGACTTTAGGCAAGACTTCACATCACTAGGCTATGGGAAAGTGGAACATGCCCACCTCCTCCTGGCCGCATTTTGTGCAAGTTTCAGACCATTAGATGCAATTTACTGGAGCAGATATTAAAAAACACTAGTGGGGGGCATAGCTAATTTGCCCTGCTAAAGTACAGCTGCTGTCAAGATCTGGTGCATGTGAAAGGTAAACATGCAGGGATCTGAACTTCTGCCAAGGTTCTCTAGTAGCTGAGTAGGTGTTTTAAACATGTAAAATTTGGATTTGAGAATGAAAGTCCCTTTCACAGATCCAGTGCCCGCATCTTTTTTTAGCTCTTCCTCATCAGTGAGAAAGAGGTTTGGTCAAATTATGCAGTTTCTTGGAGTTCTCCCAAATACTGTTTTTATCTCAAAGTCTGTTCAATGTATTTTATGAGGATAAAGAAAAAGATATAAAAATCACTCGTGGCACAGTTGCAAAGAATGTATAAGTTTGCAGTCTAATGATAAGGAAAGCTTATTCAAAACTGTTGTGATAAACTTGATAATTGGATAAACTCTGTTAAATAATGTTTAACACAAAGTAGCAATAAAAACAGGTCTGCAGCTGTAAGTTTGGGAAGCTGCACCCAGAAAAGTGACTGAAATGGATTTATTGTGGTCCTGTTCCAACAGGAGACTCCATGCCAGGTTGTTACACAATCAGATGGACTTCAGCTGTCAGTCAGGTGCTCTGAATCACAAGGACAGGGTGATTCTTGTATGCGCTAGCAGAGCACCCTGAGGAGCAGTTAGTAGGTGATACTATCTGTGCACATTCTTTGGTGGGCTGGCAGGTGCTATTGCAGTGCATATACTTCAAAACAGATGTTCAAAAGTAGGAAGGTGTTCCAAAAATACAAGCAAGGGTAAATACAGCCTGGAAATCCATTTTCTAATGAAAGACTCGGACAGTTTTTGCTTCCTAGTCTACTCAAGAATAATTTGAGAGTCACCTGATTGTGGTTCACAAATGATTACATACAAGATCTTTAGCAGAAAAACAAACCAAGAAGAGTGTAACTCCATCATCAAACTAGCCCACAAGTAGTTGTAGGCTGCTATTAGTTCTCCCCTTAGCTCCTTGTTCTCCTGATGCTCTGGAGTGAATGACCCGCCACAAGAACTCCCTATCTGCACACTCATCAATTAGAAGCTTCCAGTAAATAGAGATGACTTTCTGCACTCGACAATTTGCATATAGAAATGAAGTGAAATTTCAGTTTTAGTAAGTGACAGAGATCTCCACCTAGTACCAGGGCTCCTTGTTGCTAAACCAGGTAATGGTGCGTAAGCATCGGCAAAAGTAAGGTTATGTGCTATTTTAAAACCACTTGCTGACTTCTGAGGACTTCACATTCAAATGATCATGAGTCAATACACACTGTAATAGAAGTAATCCTTTTTTTTTTTTTAATATTCAGTTTGCACGGATAGCATGTTTTTTCACACAGAGTGGAGATATTTTTTAAAGGAGTGGATCTTTATTTGAGAGAAAAAACATTTAGTCATAGTAGCAGATTTTCCAAACTACGTATTTTAGAAGAAGTGTCTCCATTTATAAGGCTAGTGCATTTAAAAATTTAAAAGTCCTGGCTGTTCTTCTTTGAAAAATATTTACATTCTAAGAAGAAAATTTTTTATGAGCTTTCTTTTTGAGAACAGTTACTTATCTATACAGTTAAATATAATTTACAATTTTTCTGTAGTTCATTGAACTAATAAACTGTAATAAAGCAAATAGCAAAATGTCAGGTTCTCTAAAACATAAAACATCTTACCTGTAAGAATAAACCTTATTTACCAATCAGGTCCTTAGTATTTTTCTTACTGCAAAACCTCTCCACACTTGAGCAACCCTCATATCAAATGCTACCTCATTTTAGCCTAATGAGACTCTTCTTCTGCCAAGTTTTTCCCTGATCAGTGAGATTTTATACAACACAAATTTCTACTTCTTTTTAAAAGCCCCAGTGATCACAAACTAGGGCTGTAGCACAGAAGCTTATTCTTAATGCAGATTGATAAAATATCATGATTTATGGAAAGATCAGTCTCCTAAAGGTCCAGATATCTTCCCTAAAACTAGCCAGGAGCTCTACAAAATACACAGCTAAAACAAAATTGAAAATGTGTTCAGAAAGAATCCATGTGCATCTAACTCACACCATGCTATTTTAGTGTTTGTTTGGTTTTGTTTTGGCAGCGTGCATCTGGAAAGGGATGTCTTCAGCCATCAGGTCCATCCCTCTGCTATTAGAGGTATCACGTCATATCCTGGCATAAACACATAATATGCTGGCGTAAACATTCACAAGTCAGGAGTGCCCCCCCCCAAATCACCTTGCTGCAGAAGCATTTCTCTGAGTGGCAGCTTTCCCTTTGGGGTGTCCCTGCTGCACGAAGCAGTCATGGCTCTGGTGCCCCTTAAAGCCCTGTGATACCTCCTGAGATGGCTTAGCAACAAATGGGATGTTTGCTATGGATAGTACCCAGGTCTTACCCATCCTTCAGTCTGTCTGTCTGCCTCCTGGTCCAGCCACACAGGACTGAAGTAGTTCAAGCAAAGATTATGGAGGAGGTTTTTAGTTACTTCCTGACAGCAGCAGGAAATGATAAATCATCATATTGCCTCTTGTTTCTTAAAAAAAAAAAGCAAAAAAGCTCAACTAGCAGCTCTGGAAACACATGCCCCTTTTTATACAGACTCCATCTTCCATGTAATTCTTTACTGTTTCTCCACTCAATGGCTTGCACAACCTCAAATGTCAGCATTTCGTTACTCCTTACAGGAAACATGATCACATACGCTGAGCTGCGCATGAAGCCGAAACCCAAAGGGACCAGCAGATCAGAGACTTCCGCTTCTGGTAGTGTGCTATTTTATTTGGTTGTTGGTAACTAATTATAGATTTAGTCTTTCCCATTACCCAACAGTAGGACCTGTTATCAAGAGTCTCTACGTACAATCTCTCAATAAAGAACTGATTTATCATTTCACACATTTTTTTTTTCACTGGGTTATCCAATTGTACAATTTCCTTGTAAAAATGGTATTGAAAGAGATTTTAAAAATAATTTGAAAAAAATGCCTTTGTGCCCTACATTGAAAATTTGGCAAAGGAAAGTAAAATTTCACATTTTTTTAGGAACCCTCCTGTAAGTGTCTCTGCAGGAACAGTCACAGGCACACATTTGGTCTTGGAAATAGCATAATACCCACAGAACTCTGTGAGCTGAAAGGGAACACCAAAAATACAGCTTATGCAGCTGGAAAATGGGGTGGTTGCTCATCTCACACAGGCAAGGCCAGGAAAACAGCAGTTATGAAAGTGCAACTCTGTGGCTTGTGGAAATGGCACCTTGACACCAAATTTCCTCGGGTCCTGCCTCTTCCTGAGTGTTTCACTTTCACGAGTTGAAGAGTGCCAAACAGCTGGAGAGATGCTTGGTCAGATGTACTTCACTGTGCTATGGTGTCAATATAGGATTGTTTGCCTTTTCTGTGCATTCAGGTAAGTTAGCTTTCAGGCACGACAGGCACGTTAACACAGGAGAGAGTGACCAGAGGGGAGGAACGTACCACAGACCATCCCTGATACTTCCCCTGAATTGCTCTGCAGGGTCTTGAAAGGTGTGGGTGGGTAGGTGGGATGAGGCAACGCTTGAAAATATTAACTCAAAGGAGAAAGAGAGAATTCTTAATGGAATGACTGGTTGAAAATCACTTGCGCTATCTGACAAAACGATCTTTCGATTTCACTTCCAGGTATGCAAAATAGATGCAAATTTTTAATAAGTAAAATGTCCCCGCATACTTCAAACAGACTGATTTTAGGCAGATGCATTCTCTGTTGTTTCCACGTAAGAAACTGGCATACATAAAGGCAGTGTTAATTTTAATAGTGCAAAAACCTTAAGCTGCTCTTCCTCCTGCCTCCCTCCAGGCCGCCAACACGGGTGCTCAGCCTGGTTCTACATGACACTGGTCCTGGGAGTCCTTGTGCTCATCCTGCTAGGCGTCATAGCCATACTAGCCAAGCAACGTGAGTAGATCCTACCATCTGCTTCATCTTTTCATTGCAGACATGATTAAGCCTCACAAGCAGAGTCATGCCTAAAGAAAAATTCCCTTAGTGTAGCATTAAAGGTGTCAAGTTATACTACAGGAAAATAAGTGTAACAGTCCAAAGGGAACATTTGCTACCTGTCATTTAACATATATAGTGCAGATGAAGGGGAGTTGTTGCAGTCTACCTTGTCATCAGTGATGCTGAAAGGCTGTAGAGGTAGATTTCAGATTATTATGACAATCAAAACATATGGCCTTCCTGACTTACAAGTTAAAAGTTGCATCCATGATGCTACTTTGAGATCATTTCATTTAATTACTGTGTTGGTTTGAACAAATAAAAATCAGACTTCAGATCATTTCATTTAATCAGACTTCCCTGGTACTAGTAATATCATAATCCATGGCATGCTCCAGTTATACAAGAACTGTTACAGCGAAGATATTAATTTCCTAAGAGAAAAGCCTTGAAAAACTTCAGAAAAAACATATACCTCCCAATCCTCCCTAAAATCTCACCAAAATATTGTGTATCCTTTATATATCCAACTATCAAAAATAAAAAACTTATTTTCTTTTCCTGTACTGTCCATATTATTCAGCAGCTACAACCTTTGCCAGTTTTACTCACTGAGTATGCTCATAACTGAGTGTATGTAAGCCCCAATGTATACACACATGTACATCCCCTCACATTCACACATCATGGGATACAAAGGATACATTTTCTTGACTCTTTTTTTTTTTTTTTTTTTGTTCAAGTTTTGAAGGGCAGAGCAGGAAAATCTGAAAGTTTGTCCCTGTATGATCTAAATAGCACTGGCAATCACATTTCTTCAGAGAAGACCGTCTCAGCGGGGGTCCTGAAATGGCTCATGGAGGAACTGTGTGAAGATGGACAAGGTGAGGCAAGTTAGTCCTTTCACAGCATAGAGGATGTGTTGCGTGCACAGTTTTGTTGTCTCTGTTCCCGTTTCTATGACACCCTGTAGTTTATGGGAACTCACTGGTACTACCCAGGGAGCATGGAGTTTCTTCATAGAAGTGATTACAGGATCTAAACTAACATTTTGATCACAATAGTTTTGCTACTCTTTAGGTATAAATAGTTTCTGGTACTTTACATTTCCTTCTGCCAGGAGCTGCTGTCAGAAATTGCATCTATTGTAGATCCTCCCCTTGTCCTGGAGAACACTTTCCAGACAATAATTGTTCACAAAAAGTGTGAGGGGATTTAGCTTTCCTATCCTGTTGCATGGATGAGGCAGGGGAAGACCTTCCTGGTCTTTTTACTGTGGATCTATTATTTGTTGGCAAACACTAATGCTTTTCTAAGGACTTATTGTAACGATGTTACTTTAAAACATTAGAGGAAGCCAAGACAGAAAATGTGGGGGATGTTCCTCCCAGATGCTCTGCGTGAAATGGGAAGCGGACCTGGGAAAAGCAGTGTTCCCCTTATTTAACACAGTTCCTTCTCCAGCTCCGTGGACATGGTTTGGATATCACTGAAGTGCCTGTGCTTTCCAGTCACATCATGTGTCAAATCCACGTGCTCCACATCACGTCACATCGCACGGTGTCTCCTCACAAAGGCTGCATGTGGGAGGATGAAAAGTGTCTTTGCAGCCCTCCAGGTCCTCCTGGAACTCTCTGCAGGGCAGACCCACGGGGAGGTGGACATCCCCGTGATGTGCAGTGGGAGTGCAGAGTGCAGAGCACCACGGCAAGGGAGTGGGAGGCTGAGGAGTGGCACACTCAGCAAACACATGTCTGGGAGTGGGGACTGGCCACTTTTGGGCCAGCCAGGCACATGAACATAAAACGCTACAAGGCAGCTGGAACAAGTCACGGTACGAGCTAACGGTTCCCTCTCTCCACCCACAGGAACAATATGTGAGTTGTGTCCTCCTGGGTGGCAGCTACACAGGGGGAGATGTTACTACTTTTCCGAGGAGGCTGTAAGCTGGGATGACAGCCAGAGAAACTGTCTGGCCAGGAAATCCCAGCTTCTTGTCATTGAAGATGAAATTGAGATGGTGAGTCTTGCAGCAGCCCTAAAATTGTGTGACAGGCATCTGCCTTAGCCAAACATTGCTGACCATGGCCCAGATGTCAGGTGTACCTGCAGACAAGCCAGACCCATCAATTGCAGAGCATCCTACTCCACAGACAAGAGCTTGTTTCAAGAGTGTCAACAGGGTAGAGCTGAAGAGGAGAAGCGTAAGAGATGCAGGTGTGGAAGCCAGAGTAGTTTTGACCGGGAGGAGGAAATGCTGGGGCCTTCCCACCGACTACCATTACTTGGGTCTGGGAAGGGAGGTCTGATTCAGCCACTAAATGGAAATTCAAACAGACAAACCTCCTTCTCATTTCCTTTGGGAAAACGAATAGCAAGGTATCATCAAATGGCTCTTCTGAGAAACTCATCATTCCCTGAGGAATGGGTCTTTTACCTTAAAGACCAGGCTTTGCAACCTGGCTTATTAGGGTGAGGAGTATCACTCAGGTTTTTTTCTTGACAGCTGTCAGGCAGCTAGTCAGACTGAGCACCAGCCTGAACTGAAACTCTGTGGCTGGTCACACGTGTATGGGCTGTTGCAACAGGCTCCTTTGCCCTGGCTGGATCCCTGCCCTTGTTCTCCATGTGAGGGACTACCTGAAAAGCCGTGCATGAGACAGGACAGTGACCTGAGCACAGCAGGAAGCTCTGCTGTTCAGTAACATGCTTCTACTTGTTCCACAGGAGTTTATAGACAATAAAGAGAAAGATACTAAATATATCTGGATTGGGTTGAAGATTCAAGACATGAAGAAACAATGGAGTTCAGTGGAAGATCCCAGAGTAAAAAAAAACAGGTGATGATTTGTGGGGGGAGGGTGTCTTCAGGAATAGCAAAGGTATGGTGCTCTTCATGGAAATACAATTCTGAATCCAAGCTAATTTCCCAAAGCACAGGTCTAGTCCTCAGGCACCTATTCAGGGTCTACTTCATGGCCAGCTCCAGGTTAACTGGTTCCTGCTGGGCACCTTTGGAAACAGTTTTGTTTTTGGCCTGTAAGACCAACCACAGTCACAGTTCATGTATGTACTAATGCAGAGGGACATTAATATACACTTCTCCCACTAAAATCAGTCAACAAACTCTCACTTTACACACCATGTGTTGACTGCCTCTGTTGAATGTGACACGCGTCACATAGCATGGATGCTGGGATCTGTGCAACTGAAGGGTCCTTCCCCTCCCTCCTACCATTACAGTTCAGCATCATGGCTGCACGTGGAGGTTTTCTCATCCTTCTTACACTAATGTTCCTGAGCATCCATCCCTCAACAGCCAGCATTCTCTCCTGTGGGTGCCCATCCCACCTATGTGTGGCTGTTGAAGAACAGTGGGTTATCGAAGGGGCATCACCCAACCCCACCACTCAGGATATTATCAATATTTTTATCCAGAACTGAATTTAAAGCTGACAACTCATTGAATTCCTTTTGTTCTCTCACCAGGGTAACTATAAATAGAATTGAGACTGACAAGAATTGTGCTGTCTACAGAAGAAAAAACATGATCCAAGCAGATAACTGCCAGACTTTAAAGAAGTGGATCTGTAAGAAGAACGCAACTTTGTTGGTGCTCTGAGCCAAATTGTCAGACAACAGGCAGAGCTTTTTGTCAGGAGACCCATTTTACTGACAAAACAACATGTGATGTAAATAATTTTATGAGACTTGCACAGAAATTTGCATTTCACTGTTCTGCGCTCCCCAAGACTTTGATGCAAGCAGGGAACTTGGAAAATGCCAAGTGTCGGTGTGAAGGTCACGCAACAGGACTGCAAGTCAGCACGTGTGGATTTGGGGCTGCTGAGCCTTCCCACTGACAGATGTTGGCAGCAGCTGCCTCTAGGAAAGGGCAGGAGAGAAGACATGCTCTTGTGAGGATGAGCACTGTGCATGTGAACTGCGTGATGTGCAGGCAAGATGCCATCTGTGGTGGCTGAAGAGTGTGTTGGGGCCCACTGCTGTCACACATATCCCTCAGGCAGCCGCTGCTGAGCTGAGGCACCTTTTATTTGGGTTTCAATATTTTAGTGTTTCATGAAGTTTTTGGGTTTTTGTCCTTACAGTCTAATTGTGACTTGCAGAAGCTACTTGAGGTCTGGGAAAAATGCATTTATTAGACAGTGTCTTATACTTATTCAGAGCTGGTCTGCACAGCTACTGGGTATACAGATCACCAGACCAAGCACGAAGCGGCTCATAACACTTGTGGTTAATAAGCTGTTGGCTCCCATCTTCTTCTGATGCTGAACCTTGGGATCTGAAAGAAAGCTTGTAACTAGGGACCATAAGACAACATTGCAGTGCAAGGAAATGAAGATGGTAGCCTGCCTTTCCACCTATATTTTGTTCCTTTATGTTGCAAATTCTTTAACATGGAACCATAGTTACTGCCTGGAAGGTAGGATGATGAGGTACTAAGGCTAAAGGCTGTTGAAATTAATGCCTGTGGGTGGACTCAGTAAATACGTTACTTGGGCATTCAAGTGTTATGGATACACACCATTTCTGGATCAAAAATGCTAAGAGCAGTCTGACTTAGTGCCTTTCTTAGATTCATATATTTGAAAAAAAATGAACAAATGTCATGAATTGATTTTTAAGAAATCAGGCACGTCATTTGTTTCAGCTTTTAAAAACACCTTAGTCTAATAAAGGTAATAATTCCTCTAGATCTGTAGCTAGCATGTGTCTTTGAAGTCAGAGTGACCAAATGCAAGGCAAATGTTTGCACCATTGCTGAGATATTTCTGGCGACATCTGTTGCAACAGTGAGGAGTTAAGTAATGTGCAAACACGGAAATTAAAAAAATAACATAGGGGACAATGGAAGCATAGATGTAATAATAATTTTGCAAATCGTGTACCTCCTCTTGGGTATTGCCAGGGCCCTGAGTGCTCTAATAGGTCTTAAGGGTCCTCATCAGCCTCTCCTCCTGAGACTCGCGAGGTCTTCAGCCTCTACCTGAGTTCTGTCAAAGATGTACCTGCCTCCAGTCCCGTCCCATCCAGTTGGACAACTCAACTGGTAACTGAACCAACTTTTTCTTTGAATAAAGTATCAAACACTTCTGATGCGAAAGCTAATACTCAGAAAGCTCCAAAGCTAGTCCCCTTTCTAAACTGTGAATCTCTAGTCTCATATTCTCAGACTGTGATGCAAAGCAGCTGAGGCACTCTCATATTTACATACTGCTGACTTGCAAAGGTGTAAAATCTTCTTACAGACAGGGTTGCTTAAGCAAATTTTCATTTTACCCACCATAATTCAATTTCAGGCAGGATCTCTTCAGATGCCCCTGAAGTTAACTCTACTATGTTTTGCTTTCCACAGTAAGAAGCTCAATTCTTACCTCATTTCATAGAATTATGCAATAATTTATAGCAGAAGGGACCTCAAGGCCCTTTTGGGGCCAGTCAGGGGTAGATTCTAAGTTCCCAGAGTTTTACTCTAATTTTATGTACTTTTACACTAGCCATGTGGGGTTAGCTGTGTTTGGAGAAAAACCAAAACAAAACCTAACATTCAAATCCAAGGCGCTACTCTAACAAAAAACTGAAGTCCTTATTAGCAATGAGAGAGAGAAACAAGTCTGACATGGCTTTTGAAATGTAGAACCTTTAGCTCATCTTTGCTATGACACACATAATTAAAGGCAGCTGCAGTCTCCCAGGTACTCTGTTCCATACCTGCACTAGATCTCTAGTGCCCCTGTGGAGGGCTGTGGTTAGCAACTACTGATGAGTAGTCTAGCAACTTGAGATGAGTAACCAGCAGATATTCTTGCACAGGAGCTCTTGGTGTAAGGTACCATGGCTTTAGCACGCACACGACTGCAGCTGTGGAACAAAATGCTCATGGGCAATATGGCAACACCAACAGACTGACACCCCTCCATCTAGAGACACTGATGGGTAACACCTCACTTAATTATGGACAGACAGAGATGCCAGGAAGGTAGTACGTGCGTAAAAGTGAGAGTTGAAAAGGCGTAGAGATCTTCAGTGGAAAAAGACACCAAGCACATGATGCACTCTGCTGCGTTCCACAGGCACAGCACAATGGCACTTCAGAAGGACTTTGGGTCTACAGATTAAAAGCTGAACCATACCTTCAGTGTGGCTGACTTCCTTTCAGACGAAAAAACAACTCAGACTTACCCTACAGAATGCAGCATCAGCAGCTAAAGACTCATTTGAAAAACTGCAGTTATTCTCATGTTAAAAGAACAACAAAAAAATCCCCCAAACTCCGTGCAGCACACTTGTGGGGAGGAGAATTGGTTTGTTTATTCTAGAGAAGCAATGGCAAGGAAAGAGTCTGAAATGAGTAAGATATATCTATCTGTATATTATAGATCTATCTATCTCTATATATTATAGATACCTCTATCTATAATATATAGATTTATATATAAATAGATTTAATTTTATAGATACCTATATATCTATAATATATAGATTTTTTTTTTCTCCCATTGGGAAAATTTAACTTCAGGGTACTTAAAGCATACCCTTCTCCATGCATTGGAGACGACTGCTGAATTGGTTTTTATCGCAGACGTTTCTCAAGCCGTGCTGAATTTAACAAGAAAAACTTGGAACTACTGAGCTGGTTTCTCTCAAATTGGTTGTGGTTTTAACAACATTTGTGAAACATCTAGTGTTTTAGCATTCTTGCTATTACTAATGTAATTAAACATGTTTTTGTGGGGTCTTACATTTTAAACAGTTACTAAATCTTGAGTAATTCCACTGATTTAAAAAAAAAAAAAGAAAAAAATGGCCATTGAAGTGAGTACTTCTTAAAGTACTTCATTAAGCCCCGCTCTGAGTAAAGCATTTGCAGTCTGACCCTTCATTTCGTAGCATGACAAACTGGATAATAAAGAAAATGCTAAGAGTCTGACTTAAGAGTCAGATTACAAAAGAGCTTTCATTATAACCTAATGTGCTCACAGTTTCTCGAAAACCTCCTTTAAGAACCAAATTTCCCATTTTTGTACTCTATCCATAGATGATGGAAAAAACCCATAAGAAGAACATTATTTTGTAGTTAAAGGAAACATCCTGGTAAATCATCTCATTAAGGAAAGCTAAGATACAACATGGTACGTGAATACTCCTTATCCCTTACAATTTCTAGCAAATTTGTGAAATGTACTTTTAGTATGCCCCTAATGCAAATACTTGGACAACTGTGTAAAACTCCATGTTTCCCTCCAAAGTTCTGTACCATGTGTGTTTCACTAAGCGCATTTCAGCATTTCCACAGAGGTACTTCAGCATTTCAGTTAAATGCTTTTGTTAAAATGAAACGTGAAAATGTGCCAAAAGTGTTAGAAAGTGAAATGCACTCTCTTTTTGGGTCAAATGTCTCGTGTCATGTCAACCCCAACATTATGATTAAAGATCTTTTCATATTCAAAACTTGAAAATTTCATTTTGCTTCAGTCGGGTGATTTTTTTTTTTCCCCAAATGGTGCCCAAGATGAAAAATACTTTTAATGGCACAACATTAAGACACAAACCACTGTAATTCAGAGGTTCTGTAAAGATATTTATTATCTTTTCAGGACTATTGCACATACCATATCCTTCAGAGCTAGTTAATTTAAAAACATTGCAGAATACAACCCCCTCCAACTAGTTACATATAAATTAACACAGATTATTAGGCTATTCATACTGTAGAGTTCTGTTACTGTGCCTATAAAGAATACAAGCAATTAAAAAAAGTGTAGTTCAGCAAAATTAGTGATCATATATAAATAAACATTTGAAACTCACAACTTATTAACAATATCCATACTGCATGGTCCTGTTACAGTAAAGTCCTATTGTCACAGAAAATAATGAAGGCATAAAGAAGAAGCTGAACAAAACTAGACAGCAATTAAATTTGCCTAAAAATTTAAGGCTGAAGCTACAGTGCACTCTAGCGACTACTCCAAAAATGGCTCCACTTGCTCCTCCAAGAAGTCTCCTGAAGTCTATAGGCCTCTCAATAGCACACAGGTCACAAAACAACAATTTTCCAGACTTTAGTCTGAGCGGGGAAGTTTTTTACCCTGCTACACTGGCAAATTTCCCGTTCTTCCTTCTCTAGAAACCCGACAGGAATAGTCCTTCCAGGAAAATAAGCTGCTTTGCTTCCTCTGGGTCAAATGGCACTTTTAATCTTCAGGTTACCTGCTAGACGTGAGTGGACAGAGTTCAGTGGCAATAAGCCCTAATTCTGTTCAGGCTCATAGCAATCCAACAGCACTGGGTGTTGCTGCTGAAAATGATACGCACACAGAAGAAAACAGTGATTGTCCATCCAGATATGTACCACTTGCTCGGAAGCCCCACGCTCCGACAAGCACGGGACATGAGGAAGCCATGAAAAAACATCCTTTGCTGTTAATTCTCTTATTCTCTACCCATGATTTTGCCTGTTTGCACTGAGGACTATTTCTAACTTTATAACACTAATGACTTCAGCTTCATTATTACCTTTTCAATTCAGACTTTTTCCCCATCAGTGCAGGTGCTCAGGTAAATAAATACTCTCATCTATTCTGACTTTTTTTTTTTTGCTAAGGTAAGTGCTGTGGGAAGGAGAACTTCAGGTGCAGTGCAGCTAATAAATCCCTATGATAATACTGTCAGGGGAATTTAACAAGACTAATGTAAAATAACATTAACAAAACATTGAAAACAATGTAGTCACACAAGATGCACCCCATCAAATCGGGACAGTAAAATCTGCAATGCTGTCTAAAACAACAACTTCTGCATAACCCTAACCCTGTGTCTGCGAGGCACTGGCAGACCTTCAGGCAGACACACTTCACAACCCGTCCTTGCACACAGAGTTTGGCTAAGGGAAAAGAAGAACAAATATCTCCAAGTGCATACCAAAAAGGAAAAGAAAGAGCAGCTGCTTAGCATCCTACAAGAGAAGAGTTAATGGAAGAAATACTGATGGCACAACAAAAAGAAACATCAGGCTCAGCAGTAGCTAGAAAAACGGGGCAAGGAAATGACTTATCAGGATGCTGAAAGCAAGTCTTTTAAATGGTATCTTTAAAAAACAGAAGCTTCCTCCAGGGGTGGAGAATTCTGGCTACCAGAAAAGTCATTCACCTCCAGACAGGAGCTGAGACGCGGTCCCAGAGTATAGACACAACCTGTGTGGATGTCATGTTAGAGCACTAAGTGTCAGGGGCGGTGGCTTCGCCTCCCTTTATCATGCTAAGCTAATATTCAAGCTACAGACCCACTTCCTGGTTAAATAACATCCAGAGACCGAGACTCCTTTTGACTCAAGATAGGCACAGTTTCCAGAGCCTTTTACTTCAATCCTGTAAGGGAGAATGAAAGACACAATTACTTCGACACCCACAATCAAAAAACGCAACAGAGCAAAGGGAACTACAGGGATCACAGGTTCTCTTTGTACAAAGCCTGATTTACCACAGGCAGGGCATTGCAGGAGGATGATAGCTTGTGCTTTGAAGAGAACACCACAAAGATTGTCTTTTTTCACCGGGACCTGGCCCCCAGAATACAAAATCTAGGACTTGCAGTACTCCTGCATCTTGCCTAGTGGTTGTTTAATGCGAAATACACCCTTAGAGCAGAGACTGGAATTCACATTTACCCTTCTCAAGGATGCTGTGCTATCAAGACTGGCTCCACCTTTGACTTCCACATCCTTCTACACAGCTAAAACGTTCCAGAAGCAGCTGTGGAACAAATGCCTCTCTCATTTCCCTCTTCCTCAGAACCGAACACAGCACTACGGTTAAGGGGGTGGTGGGAAACAGGAAGCGAACCTCTGTTTCCACACCGTAGGTGTCCCTACGCAAGAGGTAAGGGTCTCCTTCACCAGCTCCGTTTTCAAATAGTATTACAGTGTCCTGTGAATAGGCCAACCAAACTAGTACGGTCTCTGGAAAAACCAAGGGACAAATCCCCACCAGTGTTAACACCACTCTAATAGCAACTGAGCTTAGACATCAAGATGTTTGCCCTTCTAAAGACAGGAGGGGCAGTCTGAAGCAAGCACAAAGGCAGAAGTCTAAGAACATGAAGAACTTCATCACTGAAAATGAAAGCATCCGTGGATGTTTGTATCACAGGCAGGGGATAAGCAAGAGTGGGAAGGACTTCAATTTTCAACTTGAGATGCCTACGTGCTGCTCACATCTTACATTAAATGTGTAAGGTCTTTATCAGACCAAGCCCTCAGGTCTTGGGGATGAACTGAATATAGTCATGCACCACTAGTAATGTCACAAATTTAAGAGTATTTAAATTTTCCACTTTTTAAAGTTAATTTCAGACTTGTGGAATCTCAATCCTTACTACTGTCACTGGTAATTCTACCAACTCCTGCTGGCAGCTGCCCCAGGACGAGAAGCAGCAGTCTCTGAGATCAGACAGCCACTGGTGGGAGGAACAAACTGCCCCACACCTGACACAGGGATACAACAAAGGGCCATGACCACAGAGCCGCTCATGCAACATAAATTCACAGCTTCACCTTTCTCTCCAGCAGCCTTTTTTGTAGGCACATTCTATAAGAAGTATGGAAACATCTCTTAGAAGCCTCCCAAATATCTTTGCTATAAACCTCATGCAGGTCGCATGGAGGTTTGCACTTTTACAAAATACATTCTATAATGAGGAATGTGTTATCGCAATCTTCCATTCCTCTTCCCGTTGCTTTTGGTGGTCTCTTGGTTAACCTTTCACTTTACTATACTCCTTGCTACCATGAGCTCCCGTCTCATGTTGCTTCTGAACCCAGCATTATAAATTAATCTCCTAACTTTCATCCGTCACAGTTTTAACAATGCTACTATGTGAAATCTTTATTGTATTCCATGCTCTCTCCAGACATCCCTTCAACATCATTACAGATACTTCTTTCACGACACTGTCTTTATCTGTGTTAGTTATCCTTTCTTACTCCCCTATAGTCTAGTATCACCAGCAAAAACCCTCAACATCAACTTACAGTTCATTGTCTAGTGGTTTCCCATTTACCCAGAAGAAGTCTTCGTTTCTTTTATAGAGTCCAATCCACGGGTCTTGCTTTGTTATCTTCACCATAAAACTCTGTAGGAATAAATCCATATGAGAAAAGAAGTTTTGCATGTTCAGTCCAGATATTAAAATACAAAGCCTTTGATTCAGGGCTAGAAACCAAAACAATGACCTTGCTTTTCTTCCAGAAGAAACAATATTAAAAATGAAATCTACAGAGTATTGCAGCATCTGGATCTTGTGTGATTCACATAACTGAAGGAGAACTTACAACTCGAACAGAAATCAAATGGATTAATTTTGAGATAGGATCCCTACTACAGATACTGTAGTGACAGAGATGTCAACTGTGAGAATACTACTACTGTGAGTATACTACTAAATGTTAAGAACTGCTATGGAACTGCAAATGCATCATTTTACTGTCTCTCCACAAGAAAGCCTTTGATAAACACCTTTGCAGGTAATGCATTACTTCATCACTGATATGTCTTCATCATACTGAGTTTTTATTACAAGCTAGCAAGGATTTGTGGAAGACATTTTAGAGATTAGTTAAGGATGACCCTTGCCCCAGCATGTGTGACAGAACTGACATCTGCATCCAGTACACCCACTGGCTTGCATCAGAAATAGCATGACCAGCAGGGACAGGGAAGTGATCTTGCCCCTGTACTCGGCACTGGTGAGGCCACACCTCAATTCCTGTGTTCAGTTTTGGGCCCCTCACTACAAAAACGACATTGAATGACTCGAGCGTGTCCAGAGAAGGGCAACGAAGCTGGTGCAGGGTCTGGAGCACATGTCGTACGAGGAGCGGCTGAGGGAACTGGGGTTGTTTAGTCTGGAGAAGAGGAGGCTGAGGGGAGACCTCATCACCCTCTACAGCTACCTGAAAGGAGGGTGCAGAGAGCTGGGGATGAGTCTCTTTAATCAAGTAACAAGCAATAAGACAAGAGGTAATGGCCTCAAGTTGCGCCAGGGAAGGTTTAATCTAGATATTAGGAAGTATTTACAGAAGGGGTTGTTAGGCGTTGGAATGGGCTGCCCGGGGAGGTGGTGGAGTCCCCATCCCTGGAGGTGTTCAAGAATAGGGTCGACATAGCGCTGAGAGATATGGTGGAGTTGGAAACTGTCAGTGCTAGGTTAATGGTTGGACTAGATGATCTTCAAGGTCCTTTCCAACCTAGATGATTCTGTGATTATACTGGTGTCTGTGATAGAGGTGATGGATCTAGAGAGAGGCCATTTTAAAATATCAAGGTGTCTGCTATCAAGGTCTTTAACAGATACAGAAGAATATATTCTCTTAGGTCTTTGTGCTAGGTGGAATCTTTCCTAATATTTTAGTATAATTCAGGAAACCATGCTTCAAGCTGTGGTTAGGGTAACTATCTCCAAACTCCAAAGGTCAAGACCAACATAACTACCAACTTAGTTGTCATTAACCTATCCTGCTAAGAGCGAACAGTTGGCTAATTAAAGATAAATAAGATGCAACAGTGTTTACCCTGATAGTTGCCCCAATGTGAGTACTTATAGCTGTGACCAGCACCAGATTTAACTCAGATAAGCCTGGGGCATTTTCTAAAACATCAACTGCTAAAACTGATGTTTGCACAGAGAGGAAGGACGCAGCTTGCTGCAAGCTGTGACTTGTCACGGTCTTTGCATCAGCTTTCAAGCCGCTCAGCTTAAGAGGCTGGAAGAACACACTGGTTCATTGTGCAGCTCCCTAGAACTGAGATAGGGTGAAACCAGGACCCCGCTTTTGTTACCTTACCAGTTCCTGATGATTTTCGATCACTAGGAGGGAAGCATTGTGCAAAGAACAGAAGCTCTGACTGGAGTTCCAGCTGGCTTCACTCTCCGAGAGGTAGTAGCATTTCCTCTGGAAATACAGCCAATCTGATGGACAGAGTTCCAGGGAAGGACAGACAGGAAAATCTTTGGTTGAAGAACGGTTTACTGTGAAAAGACAAAAAACAATCTTCCTGTTTCTTCTGAAACAAAGAAATTGACTCAACAGTAAAGGTTTTTTACTGTTAAGCAGGTATTCTTTATTAGCAGCGCTGGGGTCACCCTGGGGATTCTCCACCATAAGGGTTCCCAAGAATTAGCAAGGGACATCAGTTTATATACACATGAATCATATATATTCATTAGATTTCCTAGAAAGGGGTGTCTTATGATAATGAGTTCCCAGAATTCATTTACATAGTCTGAGCACACGTAGTGAAAATAGGGTGAGGGTCTCTGGTGGTCAAGGGAAGAAGTAAGCAGTCTTCTTCACAGTGTTCGCTAGTTGACCTTCTTTCCAGAGCATGCGCTGTGAAAGTAAAGTCCAGGTGCCTCCTTCCTAAATCAGCAGAATCATCCTCCCTATAACAGGGTCTCTGTGTCTCTTTGTTCAAGCCCCCCCTTATCTTAGTTTTCCCATACTAGGAGTTGCCCAAGTGTCCACTGAAGGCCTTGAGTCTGCAATCGGTGATTTCCATAGGGAGCCTAACGAGCGTTTCAATCTCACCTAAACAGACAAAGAGACCTAAGGAAACAGTTGAGGACTCAGGAGTCCTTGAGAAACAAATGAAGCAAAACACAAGCAAAGCTTTGAAACAAACGAAGCAAAGCACAAGCAAAGCTTTCATACATCACATCACATCACAGTTTAGTCTTAATAATTGTCAGAAACGCATTTGTTTGAGCCTTTTCATTCCCTTTCACTTCCAACTGGAAAAGATTTTTGGAGCTTTTTAGCTTGCTTTCTGACTGCATCATCTAAATCATCAAAGTCTAACCGTAGCGTTATTTTGACACAGCACTTAGGGACACGGTGTAGTTGGGATCTGTCAGTGCTAGGTTAACAGTTGGACTAGATGATCTTCAAGGTCCTTTCCAACCTTGGTGATTCTGTGATTACTTCTGCTCAGCAGAAACAGCTATTGTAAACTAATTATATACTCTGGCTCCTGCACCCTTATGGTTGCTGACCTACCTTTAAAGTGACGATCAGGGGCAGGTTGAAGAAGTAGCTGAGAAGGTGATAATAATGTATCTTCCAAGGACTATTCTACAACTTAAGTATTTCTGACAGCTATAGTTTTTGCAAGTGTTTCTTCCTTGCAGCTGAATTACTATCTTTGTTTATTATAGTGTCATTTTTTGAAGGACTACAGATTGGTTGCAAAGAGCAATCTTCCATTTGTTATTTGTTTTCCTGAACTTGGATTAAGACCAACAGTGAGGTTACAAATTTAGCACACTAAGACTAAACTGAGCACTCCCTAATCTCACTGCAACTAGTAATTTCTCTAGCACTTGACCACAATTTTAAACAATATGTCATGAGACATCTATTTAGCCTTGAGATAAGGGAAGTTCTGAATAAATCTTTTGAAGTTTTGCGGGACTTCTGACAGCCTAAAACTGATGATTTCTAAGGCTAATTATGTTTTCTTTTTAAATGGTTTACACACTTACCAAGCTGAATACACAAAATCAAAATGACAGCGGCAGCAAGGACTCCAGCAACACCTCGCCATAACCAGATATTTGAGAATAGACCTGAAAAAATAAATGTCAGGAATTTAAAAAAAAACCACAAACCCATAACCAGCTGACAGGGGAGTAGAGCCTGGGACCCGGGAAGCTGTTCCCAAAAAAAGTCACTCTCTGTGGAGAGCAGGCTGGGAGCAGAGTGAAGACTAGGAAGTTTAGCTTGTCATCACAAAGCTACTTAGCTAACAAAAACTTGGAATTACTCTGAATTTTAATTATATCATCCAGAACTTAAACTTAATAGCGAGGTAGTTCCCAACGCTCCGAAGTGATTGAAAAAGAAAGAAATGAGCGTGGAACAAATGAGGGTGGACGGTAACTCTGAGGTTGACCTGATGCCTAAGGATGGCATGGGTAAGAGAAATAAGTCATCAGCTTCAGAGCCCAAAACTTCTCCCACCTCCCCTCCAGGAGCCAGCAGCAGGCTGGGTTTGGAGGTGGGAAGGACCCACCGACTCGCGTGTCTTGTGTCCCACTCCGCGGGCAGCAGCAGGGGACGAGGTGCCCCCCCAAAAGGCTGCAAAGGGAGGGTCCCCTCTCTGCTGCCCGCACGGGGTCTGTCCCCGCAGCCTCCCACCCCTGCGAGGAGCCACGGCACACGGGTGGGGGTTACCCAGCCTCCACGCACAAGGTGAGCCCGATTCCCACGCCGGAGCCCACACGCTGCCCGGCACCCCCGGGCATTTCTCGCGTGGCTCCTGCCGCCCGGAGCCTGGCGCCGCCCGCCTCCCCACCAGCCCCGCGGCTGCCCCGGGTGGCCGGCGGGACCTCCACCGGCTCGGGCGGGCCCCCGCAGACGTGCCCCGGCCAGGGGGGCGGTTTCCAGCGGCTCCCGGGCCGCCGCTCCCGGGCCGGGCCGAGCCGGGCGGAGCGGGCAGCCCCCCCCGACGGCGCGCCCGCTGCCGGCCCCTCTCTCCGGCTGCGGCCACGGGAGCTCCCGCGGCGTCAGCGTGTCTGTCCCGTCCCCCCTCCAAGTCCCCTCTCCCTTTGCCCCTTCACCTTTGCGGGACCCCGTCCCCCGCTCCGGGGAGCCGCTGCGCCCGCCGCCCCCTCGGCGCCCCATGGGTGCGGAGCGGCCGCCCCGCCGGGTGGGGAAATCACGGGGCCGGAACTACCGGAGCCACCGGCCCCGGAGCGGCGGAGGGTGGGGGGAACAGGGGACGGGCGGGGGCCGGCGGCCGGGATCCGCTTCCCAAGGCCCCGGCGCTCGGGGACGGTGCCGGGGGGCTGAGGGAGCCGCCCCCCGCCCCAGCTGCATGATGACGGTGGGTGGGCTCGGTGCCAGAAAAAAGAAACGGGAAATGGTTTAAGAAGAACTTGGCGTCGAGCAGAACTGGCTGTGTGTGGTTCGCTGCCGTCAGCAGGTTTTGGGACTCCGGAGGGACCTAATAGAGGCAGAAGGCTCTTGCTGCCTTTGTAGCTACATGTTGGCCACTTAAAACTTGATCTCTGTGGAAAAACCTGGCCGGGGATTTGCCTCACCCAGGCAAGCGAAAAGCTTGCTGATCCTGACTTGGCCGGCTGTGGGGATGGAGATGTCGCAAAAGTTGTAGCATTGCTTGTAAGACGGGGCTGGACATATCAGGGGGGTTGGCACATCGTACAGATGCTTCATCTGGTGTGTTATGTGCAATAACTGGTTTACTTACAACAGATCTTGGCTGTGTTGCACGTTCAGATAGCCAGAGGAACAGGGCTTCAAGTCCGTGTGGGCTCTGCGTGAGACTGATGAGGAATTTGGTGACGGTTT
Source organism: Strix uralensis (assembly GCF_047716275.1). Classification (NCBI taxonomy): domain Eukaryota; kingdom Metazoa; phylum Chordata; class Aves; order Strigiformes; family Strigidae; genus Strix; species Strix uralensis. The sequence goes on from NC_133976.1 coordinate 82,831,528, forward strand.
ATTCAAAGCAGGCATCTGTCTGTACCTGAGGAGACAACCTTAAATAGAAAACCGTGAGAATGGAGGGTTACACTTCATGCTTTCATTGCAGTCTCCAATTACTTTGATTGTCACAGATTTTGAGCAGTAGTCAGTTGCTGAAAATTATCTCCAGGTGTTTACAGGTAATAAAGAGCCATATAAACATACTTCCATAAATATAAATTGACTTCCAGTTGATTTTAGCCTTTGTCTGCAGCAGATGCTCATTTAAGCAAGGGACTTGGGGGGGTGGCTGGACAGGCCAGCATGCCCAGGATGACACTTGGGAAGAAACAGGAAGGCAAAAGGGTGGAGAAGAATCCAAAAAGATACGTGTGAACATGGCTTAAAGCATGGTGGCTTCAGGGAAGTTAGGGAACTGAAGATTCCTAGGAGAGGGAGAATGGGACAGGGAAGAGGTGGTGGGTCTGGAGAGCACAAGCTGTGGACACTTCAAGAGGTTTTGTGAGACCAGGATCCAGAGGGGCAGAAAATGAGAGTGGGGTGTGGAATTAGGGCAGAAGGGAGGTTCATTACCTGCTTCATATAGAACAGATTTTGTGTACAAGGAGATAGTGGAATACGAATGTATGCACAGCTGTTATTCTAAGAACAGGTTCTTCAGCATTTATTCACTGTGAAGAAGTAGCTCGCTCTCTTGTCATTCAGGCCTGCCTGTCACTGAGGTCAAAACTAACTTACTGTGGCTTATAACCGCATTCACAGAACTCTTTTCACACTTACCCGCTAATTCAGAAGATACAGACCATTCTCCAGACTGACAAAAAAACCTGAGAACCTGTAACATACTCAGCTGTGAATCAGCTGATGCTCCAAAACTACTGTAGTTACTAACCCCAGATGCTTATAACTGAGACACTCAACCTTTGCTTTCCCTGATCGGTTTGGCTAAGGCACCTCCAGACCGAAGAGCCTGCTGCTGTTAGTGAGGATGTGCGATTTGGCAGGCTCCCACCACCTCAGCTTAACACTTCAGTGAGGGAGGGCTGCTGCTGAACTACCAGCAGACTAGTCGAGCATTTGCACCGAGTGTTGGAGGAGGAGAGCTCATCACAGAATCACAGAATCATCTAGGTTGGAAGGGACCTTGAAGATCATCTAGTCCAACCGTTAACCTAGCACTGACAGTTCCTAACTCCACCATATCCCTCAGCGCTATGTCGACCCTACTCTTAAACCCCTCCAGGGATGGGGACTCCGCCACCTCCCTGGGCAGAATCATACCCGAGCAGAATGCAGCATGCAGACGGAATGCAACAGGGACACTTGTCTGACCCACGCTCAGCTGCTGGCTCTCCTTTCTCGTGCCTTACCAGCTTGAGGCATATAGGCCTCTGCGAAGGTAAATCTGCAGATTTCTCTGCACAGGTAACCCCCACGGACATCACTGCAGGCTGTTGGGGTGCTGAGGATGGGTGGTCAGAAAAGGGAAATGTTTATTTTTGCAGGAAAAAAATGTCTCTGGTAAGGCACTGCAAGGGCCATATATTTATTTTCTTATGTGCTTATTTGGTTTCATAGAATGTTCCCATATTTTATAAAATGAAGACTGAAAAAAGAAGATAGAAATTTCTTAAATCAAAAAGGCAAAAGACAAAAATACCCTCCAAACTCAAATCACTGGAAAATTAAAGTATTGACATGATGTAGGGAGAAAATGCAAAATTCTAAGTAAAAAGCATGGCATTTTTCAAAATAAATTGTTTTCTCTTGGAAAAATTTGGCCCCTACAATACTAGGAGTCTCATGGGACTGACTCAGAAAGTTGGATCCTGTGATGCCACCTCCTCTCTGCTGCCACCAATAACCTTTGATTACCTTTTATCACCCATAACGTGCTACCTCCAACTGTTCGGAAGAATCGCGTTCAAGTCGTGCAAGGAGAAATCGCTGCATGTCCAAAATTTCGAGGCAGGGTATACACGTAGGAAACATCTGCACTGTGGTCACAGCAGCGTAGTGCAGAGACACCCGGGTTTGACTGCTGCTGAACAGCTCCCACGCTAGTAGCAATCTTTTTGTGATGGCACAGACTCGGGTGGACTAATTTACCCTGCTCTTGGTTGACTTTGTCAGTTCATCGCTATCTCCCTCCCCAGTCAGTGGGTTCAAAATCTTCAGTCAGACCTTGAGGCATTTGTACCCCAAACAAGACACTGACTTTGGGTATTTTGGAGTGCTTTGGAAACTCTCGTGAAGTCGACATATATCAGACAAGTGCTAGTTTCTTAATGTCCCACTGAACTGGGCCAATCCATTTATTTGGAAAAGGAGCTGAATTAATGTTGTGCTTCTTTTTACATTTTTTAAAGCTAGTAACCCTCCACTGATCCATTGATAACTACCTCTCATGCAGCAAAACCCACAGCTTATTTGTAATCTTTTGACTGTACTCCCCCAAAGCCTCCTGATCTCAGAATGCCTCTGTACCATAGGAATCCTGCCAGTAAATAAGGAGGAAGGTACTAAAAGGTTTGCTTTTTGCTTACTATTCCTGAAGTTTATTTTTCATTGGTCCTGTGTTCAGCTGAACAAAAATACATTTCTTTCTTAATAGTTATAAAATTTTTACTATTCTAGTGCCTATTACTTTTTGAGGTGATATATTTTCAGGATGATATTGAGAGATTCCTGCAGTTCCCAAAGTGAAATCATTAGACTGGAAAGAGAAATGCATTTGCTTATCTTTATTATTTATTTTCTTATATGCTTATTTGGTTTCATGGAAAGTTCCCATATTTTATAAAATGAAGACTGAAAAAGAGTTTTGTTTGTTTGCAACAAACAATTCTGATGTAGAATATGAAACTAGTCAGATGACTAAAAATAATACAGGAAATATCCACGTTTTTCACAATAAAATGAAAGAAAAAGGTGAAGGATGAATGTAACAGAAACAATGTTGAGCCGCTTACGGGACATCATGTGTGCTTAGCAGTTCTGAACATTAAATAAGTTAGTCTCCTTTAGAAGGTATTTAACAGAGGTATTAGCAGATTGTATTTACTGCAGAAGTTAAGTTAGTATTTGGGGAGCACTAATCATTTTATGAAGTGCCTGGTTGAGAATGCTGCATGTTAGACACTGGGTCTTTTACACCAAAAAAGCTCATTCTGCTGCAGAAGTCTTGCAAAACATTATTTCACAGAATCACAGAATCATCTAGGTTGGAATGGACCTTGAAGATCATCTAGTCCAACCATTAACCTAGCACTGACAGTTCCCAACTACACCATATCCCTCAGCGCTATGTCGACCCTACTCTTAAACCCCTCCAGGGATGGGGACTCCACCACCTCCCTGGGCAGCCCATTCCAACACCTAACAACCCCTTCTGGAAAGAAATACTTCCTAATATCCAGTCTAAACCTTCCCTGGCGCAACTTGAGGCCATTCCCTCTTGTCCTATCGCTTGTTACTTGGTTAAAGAGGCTCATCCCCAGCTCTCTGCACCCTCCTTTCAGGCAGTTGTAGAGGGCGATGAGGTCTCCCCTCAGCCTCCTCTTCTCCAGACTAAACAACCCCAGTTCCCTCAGCCGCTCCTCCTACGACATGTGCTCCAGACCCTGCACCAGCTTCGTTGCCCTTCTCTGGACACGCTCGAGTCATTCAATGTCGTTTTTGTAGTGAGGGGCCCAAAACTGAACCCAGGAATCGAGGTGCGGCCTCACCAGTGCTGAGTACAGGGGCAAGATCCCTTCCCTGTCCCTGCTGGCCACGCTATTTCTGATACAGGCCAGGATGCCATTGGCCTTCTTGGCCACCTGGGCACACTGCTGGCTCCTGTTCAGCTGGCTGTCAATCAACACCCCCAGGTCCCTCTCTGACTGGCAGCTCTCCAGCCACTCCTCCCCAAGCCTGTAGCGCTGCTGGGGGTTGTTGTGGCCAAAGTGCAGCACCTGGCATTTGGCCTTATTTTGGAATGTTTTGGAATAGAAGGCATAAGGGAAAGGAATGCAGCTGCATTATCAGCTGTGTTTGTATTTTTTCTGAGGCTAGTATTCACTAGGATTGTTACTTACTTGTTTATAGCACTTGCGCATTGTTACTGTGTAGTAGGAGATATAGACCCCATCTTCAAGAACTGACAGCCTTAACACTGAAAATGACCTAGGGGAGGATAGAAGTAAGTAGGGACGGTTGGAGTATGGACAAGAAAGCATCACAGCATTATAATGACATAAAAACAATTAACACTAGTAAGCTGAATAAACCAGATAAAAATATAAAAATTAGCGTGACAGGGAGATTAGGATGGAAGCCTCAGATGATATAAAGCAACTTATTTGGCTTTATCTACAGAACCTGATGGCCTGGCCACCAGTAACTATTAGTAGTTGTACTTCCTGTAAATGGTATCTTCCAGGAAATTGCTGAACTTTATAGATAATATATGATTCACCATAGAGCAAACATCATGTTTAACACCTTGAAAAGTCACTCACCATTTGAAGCCTTTGCAGCCATGAATCAAAGAATGTTCCGAAAAAGTCCAAACGTAGATTTTGCCAGCTGAGCTTGGTGTCATCATGTCCCTTGCATGGGTAGGAGGCATCAGAAGTTTCTCCCCAAAATGTCTGCAGGCTGTGCATCTGCACCAGGAAGCTCTTAGAACTGAAATGAGACCATGCAGCTGTATCATCAGCCAGAGACCTACTGATAGGTCCATTCTCAACCAAAGAGGAGAAGAAAGAAGCACACGCAGCGATCACCTGTCACTTCTGAAGTGGTGAGTCATCCTGACATGGGCTTGACAGAGCTCGACTCAGTTTCCTGTTGAGCATCCTGTGCAGTTGTCTCATGGCTGCAGCTGGTGGAGCTGAGCACCTTCCATCAAAGGCATGAATAACATTTGAATGGCTCAAAAAGGTTTCTTTTCCTAATCTGTATCAGTTTAACAGCTTTTCCTCCCAGCATTGCCTGCTGTAGTGCTGAAGGTACCGTAGCAAGAACTACTGTCCTCCCTGGTGGACCAAAGCAAGGGAAGGATGTATGAGAATTGCAGTAAGAGACCTGCATGGGGTGATGGGTCTGCAGAGACATCAGACCATCTCATGGTATGATGAGTATGTGCTAAAAAGGAAACCAATATGCCACTGATTTATATCAGCGTGGTAGTATTGTCAGCGCTGTCCTCCACCATATTCTTTATGCGTTCTGTAAGCCTGCTTGCTGTTCAGACAGCACATCTACATTGGCAGTACATTATCACTAAACTGTCCTGTCAGTGAAGCCCTTTTCTCACATTGATACAGTTATCATTTAGAACCATATAAAAATTTTTCCATGGACAATCGTGCATTAACTTCCTTTTTTTTTGACATAAAATTTCACTTGTCATTGTAATGTCGATTCACACGTCTTGTGTAGGCATCTGCATTTCTTCACTGTGTGTTGAAGTCCTTGATCACCTAAATAATCACCTAAATTTTGCTGTCAGTACTCTCTTCTTCCACCCCAGATATTATTAAATTAGTATTAATATTAAATACTTTAGCAACATAACCAAATTAGGTCTGATGATGGATTAGGCATATTATGGAACTGAAAGTAATCCTTATTACATAAATATTCAAAATCAGAGTGAGACGGGGAAAAATAATCAGTGTGCATGGCATATATGGGTACTACTTGACCTATTTCTGTTTAAAATAGTTGTGTTCAATGAGAGTGGCTGATGAGGTAGGGAAAAAATGCTGCTGGTCGTTTGGAAACCAGGAGTAGCTATAAAACTAGAATATCTGTTTCTTTCACACTGAGGTTCTAGGCAAGATTCTGTATGGTGAATGCTTATAGCAACAGGTATCTCTGCCAGGAAGAGCTCGGAGTCTAAATAGAAAAGGTCGGCATGAGGCCAAATAGAGAAATTATTGTTATCCACATTTTACAGGTGAGAATCAATGTGCAGAGCGCTACAGTCCTCAAGGCTACACAGGAAGTCCATAGGCAGTAGAAAGAAAGGAGAAGACACAGTCTTGTGTGTCATCCTTCCTGTCACGAGATAAATTTCAATAAACAGATGCCTGAATAAAAAGGAAACTGTAGAACAAGCTGCTCAAAGTCGATCTGTTATTAAAGGACTGCAATCTCACGGTCTGCAAGTCATTTGAATACTTTTTCCTTTCTTAATATAAAAATGCAGTTTAATGATATTTAAAGTTCTTGGCTTGAGATGTTAAACAAACACTTCCTTAATTTTAATTTCCTGTCCTTAATTAAATTCCCGTCCTTTATTTTTTTCAGTATTCTAAAGCAATCCAAGAGACTATGTGAGACAACAAGTAAGAAGTGGAACTAAATGACAACAAATTGTTCTTCCATCTCTTTCTGACCTACCAACTTAGACTCACAGAGAATGAGGTGGAAAGCAAGCTGTACCAGAATATGGATGATTTCTTTAAATGTGGCACTCCTCAGATGCATAGGAACATCGGTGCAGTGCAGTCTGAAGGACTGTTCTCCAGCGAGCCTGGAGTGAACACCAGCCCTTTCTCTATCTCCTCTGCAGCCAACTGCACCCTGTCCATCTTTATAGTCTGTAGAAGAAAAGCTGCTGAGACAACTACTACCCTGTGAGGTCTATGGGAGGAATGAGAAATGTTTGCCAGTCAACTGCCTAGTGCAAAATGGTATCTCTTCATTGTAAGGACAGAGTAATACCTTCTTTTTTGTTTCCTGCTTTCTTAACTAAAAAATAAAAAATAAATGGAGGGGGAAGGGATCAAGAAGGGCAAGGCACAGGGCAGTGTGGAGCATGTGCTTGGAGGGGACTCCACTTTGTCCTTCTTTCTTTCAGTGTCAGTGTTTGTGGGGTGTGCCGTGGGGTATGATGAAAAGGGGCAGCAGCTCCCCAATCCACAGGTGACACGTGGGCCACGGTGACGGCGTGTAGTGGTGGCCCATGACTCTTGCTTGTGGGGTGGCGGGGAGATCACTGTGACGGTGCAGATGGGGATGGAGGCATGGGTTGCGGCACTAACAAGCAGTTCCTGTGGTTGTAGTGAGGTTGTGGTGGTGACGGTAGCTCTCCTGCTTCTGCTTCTGCTCATGCAGGGAGGGTGGTAGGTACTGGGGAAGGAGCTCTCTAGGAGCAGGAGGGCATGGTCCTGCTACTGTAGCACTCGGATGAATTGCCACGTACTGAATTGCAGAAAGCGTGGGGGTCCTGTCCCTCCTCATTTCCTGGCCACTTTCTCTACTGTTTATTTCCATCCATAGGGGTGGTTTTTCCATCCATAACATAAATAAATGCTGCCTCCTGCCTCAAAAATGGGGTAGGAGCAAGACAAAAAAGAGAACATGGAGAGAAACCAATTGCAGAAGAAGAAGGATACAAACAAAGTGAAGGCAAGGACCAGAGGGTTAAAAATGAGGCACTAGAGGAGAACACCAAGCAGAGCACTCCTCACTACACCTTTTGATCCTTGAAAGCACCCTAAGAGCCAGCAGACATTGTTCACTGATGCTCCCCCAGAGACATAATAGGGTGAGAGAACAGAAACTGACCCCACTTTTGTCACGATCCCACAACAACCATTCTCCTGATAGAAGGCCAACTTGTTCAGAACAGGAGGAGCTTAGAGCCATATTCATTTCTGCACAGATTGCCAAGTACCAACGGTAACGAATGCTGCCATTTTGTGCCAGGGACCGGAAGGGACAAGCCAGCTCCTAGCACAAGCCACCCATGTCTTCATCACCTGCAGAGCTGCTCAGCATACTCTTCTTAAGTGCTGATGTTCTCAACTACATTTGTTCCAAACAGCACTTGGTGCTAGCTTCTTCTCTGAAGACCCACAAGACTTAGAGAGTTTTCCTCTTTTCTAACACCTTGCCATTTCACTGCAGCACTCTGCTCCAAACTAAGCTATCATCAGCCTTGAAAAGCCTCCCTGAAGCAGCAGAAGGCTGTGCCAGAAGATGTTGTATTCTGGACAATGGTCACAGGAAGGGTGATCTGCAATGTAGAGATGTGGCTCTTGCCCCCCTACCTGCTACATGAGGCATTTGAGTGCCAGCAATCCCCAGCATGGAGGGAGTTGCTGACACATCCCATCCCAAATGAGCATAACCCAGCTTTAAAACTAGAGCAAAAGCCTCCGTGCATAAAGCTGCAAAGAAAAGACTCTCACCGTTGACAGTAAATACCAATACCGCACAATTTACAAAATATTTTGAAATGCAGTGCCCGTGCCTTTTTTCCCCTGGCAAACCCTGAACTATGCTGCTACAATTTTGGGGGTCATTTCTGTATTCTGAGGCATTCTGACACAGTATTTCTTAATGAGGACTGACCCTATAATATATTTCCAGTACCAAACAACTGTGCAATTGCCGCTGTAAATGTCACTTTCCAATTACATCAGGGCTTATACATGCGGAAAAATGTTCCTTTCTGCCACTGTGAAGACACAGCTTCAAAGAGATTTCGAGAAGCTGGTATTCAGAGCTGGGCCATGAAGAGAGCTACACACTCTATTCTAGCCGTATGCACTGCATTGTTCATGGAGTATAGTTGTTGCTGTAATTGGTTGCTGCCGTACAATTAATTGTTGCTGTACTATTGATTGATGTTATACTATTGAATGCTGATAGTAATTTGTAATAGCTTGAGATAAATATATATATTTGCTTTCTTAACCATAGGTAGAGGTGGGTTTTTTTGTGGTAGTTTACTTGCTAGTGATGACTTGTGTGGTATTTGTGGTAATCTCGAATAAGGCAGAGACATTTAGAGGATAAAAGCCTCCATGTCCTTTTGTGTTAGGGACTCCTGCAAACACATGGTTGTGATCTGCACACACCTGCAGTCTGGGTAACCCTTTGGGTTGGGACAAGGGGTCAGCTCACAGATATGTCAGAAGTTACTGAAACTATAAAAAAAAGTCCATGGTACCTCAACCTGTGGTACCTGCAGGATAAATATGATGTTATAATGACTGTGATCTGACCCGACTGAGGGTATCTGCCTAGAGGTCTGACTACTCTGCAGAGGGACTGTTCTTAACTGGGGCAGCAGAGCTTTGCCTGCTTTACCGGGGACACCACACACAGGTGGTGCCCCCACGGGGGTCGACCGTGCTGCACACTGGTGGGGTTCGCTCTTGCTTCTAGTAATTTCTCTCTCAACCCATCATGGATGGGGAAGAAGACTGGTCCCCACCTCTGCTGTTTGCAGCCCCAGATCCTACACCTCCCCTCTCGCCTTGTAGCATGGGAAGTGTTTGGGAAATGGGACTGGCTGGCCATGCAGAGAGCCTGGAGCAGCAGGCAGCATGTGCAGGGTTGCAGCTGCCTGCATGCAAGGGAGGACCTGCTGCCGTAATCCTCAGTCAGGGGGGGACGTGGCGGGCGGAGGGATCAGGGTTGACTTTGGTCTACCTTAGCTTTGTTGTTGAGGAAACCACCAAACCCATTCAAACCAAAAATGTGCAAAACCACACTGAATGGTGCCAAGTAGTTTATGGTAAGGTGTTCACACTATGGGTCATGGCCTTGACAGGAGAAAACAGGAAGAAAACCAAGAGAAGCAAAAGAATGAGCTAAGTGCAATGACCTAGGTAAAGAGCTTATGATTTAACTGATTATCTGTGCTTCTTTCACTGGAGTAACTAATCTGGATCATTTTTACAGATCGTTAGGGTGAGGCTTTGCATGCATCCTTTATACCGAGCAGCTCTGTAACTGACCCATAGGCTTGAAGTGTGTATCATCATACTCCATTCCTGTCTGCATTACTTGTGGCAAAAAGCTTATGACATTTGCTTTGTGCTTCTGATCTGCTCCTGTGCTTGTTCTGAGTGCCATGGAGGGCCAATGCTAAGGACTTATGTTTGCACCTGTGCAGTATACCTGAAATGACTCCTGACTTCTGCATACATAGTCCACAAGCATTAAGACAGCTGTCGGTGATATCAGATGAAAGAATAAGGACACCATTCTTAAAACTTAGATGTTGTATTAAACTCCCCTTTCAAAGATACGACAGAAATTGTCGAGTTTGCCCTTCAAGTAAGGAACTGGGGAAAAAAGAAAATGGGAAACAGAGGGTGGTGTATCATAAACCTGTTTCCATCTTCCTTTGTTTTCCAGAAATGTCTTCTGTTACTGTATGAAAATGTTGGGAAGGCAGGCTTTCCTACCCAAGCTTGACAAATGTTTAAAAGTGTCTCCTTCCCTAGGACAAGAGGAAATATTTTGAAACAGGAGGACAAAGAAAGCAGTGTATGAATGGGGAATAAGGAAGGATCCCATCTGATGGACAAAAAGATAATATTCACTCTGAGAAGTAGGCAAAGTAGTGAGGGCAGAAACTACAAGTGGAAGACTACAGTGACACTGCAAGTGGAAGAGAGAGAACTGTGTATAATAAAAAAATCCCCAAACCCTAGATCGAGGCTCTTCTCTTAGAAGCTGTCTCAGTAGCTACAGGAAGAGAAGTGTGAAGTGTGACTGTTCAGAAATGCAGGTACCGTGGTGTCAAAGGGTCAGCCAAGAATTTGACCTCACTTTGGAGAAATGACAGCAAAACCTGGCCTGTGGTTACAGTCTAAGCAGATCAAATAGGTGCAAGCAAAGTTAGCAGCCACTTGGTGGCAACTTTGGGGGAATTTTGCAGTTTTCAGGAAGGGTGAACTAAGTGAAGTAAAAGTGCAGAAGGCTCTGAGTTGCTGCGAGTCCTTTCCTTGGATTGTTGAATAGCTGTTTGCAGAGCCTGCAGGCTGCCTGGCTGCTCTCTGCAGTTCTTCTCCTGGGCAAAAGAGGGAAGGAGAAACTACCCTGCTGCCTCAAACTGGGGCAATTTCTTCTGTGCAGCACAGGGTCTCAAGGATCTCAAGGATGAAATAGGAGGGGAATACCTCTGTCCTCCACAGTTTGTGCCTGTGACACCAAAAAGTTAATCTGAAGTCAGGCAGAAGAGCAAGTACCAGGAAAAGTGAAAGGCCATCCGCTGTTTTCATTTTGTCTGGTTGTAGCAAAGGATTTGTGCCAGGTTCTGAAATCCTTTCCCTGAACTGGCCCATCCAAGGGCAGACCGTTGTTCGTTAGAGTGTTTTAAAACTAGCAGTAGTTGCATGTTTTCTTGAATTATGAAAAAATATATGGAGAGCTCCTTTTGTATTCTTTTTTTTTTTTTTTTTTTTTTTTTGCCTGGGTTTGCATTTTGATTGGAAAAATTAAAAAAAGCCTTAGCATGTAATAGGTGTATACTTTGACATGTATGAGTATTAGACGTGTATTAGAGTATGTCTCAGTTGTAGTGCTTTAGGATAGCTTAGAAACAAGTAGTGATTTTAGGGAATGTGATGCCACCTCCACAGCTCCTGCCCATCAGCGAGAGCTGTGCATCCATAAGTAGTTTAGTACAGTCCCAGTGGCTTCTCACTGTTGGGTGTCTGCTCTTGGAGAAGTTTCTGTCTTATCTTCAGAGTGGCTGTAATGTACTACTCTGTTTCTTCAGCGTAAGAGGACACAACCTTGTAGGCCTTCCGTGGCTTTCAGGGTTCTCCGTAGTTTGCTCGCTGCTGGCACCAGCGGGTGCAGTGTGCATTGCTCTAGAGAGCCAGCTCTGCTGCGCCCAGGTGGCCAAGAAAGCCAACGGCATCCTGGCTTGTATTAGAAATAGTGTGACCAGCAGAAGTAGGATGTGATAGTCCCCCTGTACTCTGCACTGGTGAGGCCACACCTGGAGTATTGTGTCCAGTTTTGGGCACCTCAATACGAGAGAGATCTCGAGGTGCTGGAGCGAGTGCAGAGGAGGGCAACGAGGCTGGGGAAGGGCCTGGAGAATAAATCCTGTGAGGAGCCATTGAAGGAGCTGGGACTGTTTAGTGTGAGGAGGAGAAGGCTGAGGGGAGACCTCATCACTCTCTACACCTACCTGAAAGGACATTGTAGGGAGGTTGGTGCTGGTCTCTTCTCACAGGTAATTAGTGACAGAACAAGAGGGAATGGCTTGAAACTCCAACAGGGGAGGTTCACACTGGACATTAGGAAAAAATTTTTCATAGAAAGAGTGGTCAGAGAGTGGAATAGGCTGCCCAGGGAGGGGGTGGAGTCCCCATCCCTGGATGTGTTTAAGGGTCATTTAGATGAGATGTTGGGGGATGTGGTGTAGGGGAGAACTTTGTAGAGTAGGGCTGATGGTTGGACTCGATGATCCCAAGGGTCTTTTCCAACCTGAATGATTCTGTGATTCTGTGATTCTGTAATACAGATTTTCTGAGCACAAGGTGATACCACTAATAAAACATGTTGACTCCAGTATATAGGAGCATGTTGACTCCAGAATGTAGCCAGCATAGCCTGATGCAGTTACTGACCAATTTATTTTTTCTCTTGCAGCTCCAAATAAGGCCCCCAACCATTTTATTTTTTTATTTTTGCCCAGTGGACCCATTCAAAGCAGTGACACATAACAATGCACCCATCATTCCCGTTCTGGTGTGACTTTCAGATGTTGCTTCAGCTGCAGCTGTGCAAAGTGTGGCATCAGCAAGCCTGTTGCTACTGTTTTGAACGGCCTGAGTGCTAGTTTGCTGGGTGGTTGATTTCAGTGGGACTGGTCCAGCGATCAAGGTGCTTGAGAGTTCTTTGACTGGAGGAACTTGAAATGCTTTTTAAAGCACTTTATAAAGCCTGAGCTTTATAAACCAGGAAGGCATCAAATATTTGTCTTCTTGCCAAGTGCCCTCCCCTTCTGTCTCTCTCATTCTGAGGCTAAGGCTCCTCCTTCCTGGCAGGGAAGTCGAGGTCACTGAAATCAGCAGCTGCTGGGGCTCGTGTCTCGCCTCTTCCCAGGTGAGTGAGTGCTTTCTTCCTCCTTCCTGCTCTCCTTCACACAGCGGCGATGGTGCCCCACTCCCAAGGCGATGCCCCGCTCCCTGCACCCGAGGGCCGTGGTGGGAGATGTAGGGAAAACAAAGATGGCTGTTGCTCGGGCTCCTGGTCTCTCGGCTGGTGCTGGCAGCTCTGGTTAGTTTTGGTTTCAGGTCCTTGTTTGAGCTCAGCAGAGGGGAATTCCTTTCTGAGGTGGAGGAGGAGGGCGGGAAGAAGAGGAGGGTCTCGCATGCAATCAGCTGGTGAAGGGGGGAATGAGGAGGCTGGAGACTTCGAAGAACACCCTGCGCTGCTCATACAGTTCTCGGCAAGTTGCCGTGAGACTTGTTCAGGTGCTGGGCTTGCCAGCACCGAGTGAGATGAGAATATTTGGCAGTAGAAGGTCACATTTTGGCACCCCTTATTTCTTTTTGCTATCATAAAGCAAAGTTGCTTGAAATTTTGCATGCTAGATGTTTTCAGAAAAGTAATGTTTTCTAAGACTAATGGGGCCTTGGATGACACAGGGAGCGATATAGAGCTGCAGTGCCTGAGCCTTACTACACCTTGTTGGCCATGGGGAGCAGGCATCTTGCACCTTGGGTTTTGGAAAGGTCATTGTATTCTCTCCACAGCTTCTCCAGTGTGGATGGATGGACCACTTCAGAGAGACTTTCACACCAAGAACAAAAACCTCCACAGTGATTACACCTAGGTCTTATAAAGGGCTCCAAGGCAATCTGTTTGCTTCCCCCTTATCTTGCTTAGCTAAGCTGAAGTGAGGGACAGACCATCTGAGAAGGTTCAGGACACTTTCTGGTGGTCTGTGGAGAGCTGTCTGAAGAGGGCTGATGCACTTATTATAGTAGCTCGTCTTCTTGCTTCTCCATGTTGATATCCAAAGCAGTGAACTATATTCTGTGCATTCCTAATATTAAATCTCAGGTAGATAATATTGATGCTTATCACTAAGGAGCTTTGCTGTTGCAAATGCTTGAATGGAGTATATAGTTACTTATAATTACTATTGTAATTTAATTAAAATTCTAGCTAGATGAAAAAAATTTCTCCCCTGAAACAATTCCACTAGGTTAAATTGAAAGTATGAATCAGTGCTCAACAATGTGATTGAAGTTTCCAACATTGAGTCGAAGCCAGGGACTAAGTCAGATGCTTGATACCCCAACTCCCAGACTCAGAGTCTGTCACCATTATCAGTGTGTCTGTGAATTCAAAACCACAAGTGTATAGTGTAGCCTGAGAAGAGAAGCCTGGACAAGCAAGATGGTATGCCTTTGGTAGGCAGAACAGTTTGCAAAATTATGCCCTTTATTTCTATCTGTTTTTACGGAGAATGATTTCATCATTTGTGCTTTTGTGGTTTGCTTTTGCAGCAAAGAATGATGGATTTTGAAGAGGAAATTAAACCCATTTTAGATACTTGTATTAGTGAGACCAGTTCTGCATTATCTGCAAGAGCAGGAATAACAGATCTTCAAGGACCACAGGTGCTTCCTGATCTACCTGCACTGGCAGCCCATGAGACTCACCACATCTTTGTCAGTTACAGTAACATGAATTCAGCCTGGGCGAGGAACCTTATCCAGAGCCTAGAAGCCATGATTCCTAATCTGAAGGTCTGTTATCATGAGAGGGACTTTATACCAGGTAAAACAATTATTGAAAACATGGTTGAGGCCATTCAAGGAAGCCAGAAAATTGTCTTAGTCCTCAGCCCTGACTTTGTCCAGAGCAGGTGGTGCCTTCTGGAAGCCAATCTGTCTATCTTCCAAGACTGTTTAGAAAGGAAGCCAGTGATCCCCATCATGTTGGTGCCCTGTTTTGTGCCGCTGCATCTTACCCATTTGACTTATATTGACACCAGTGACATCCACTTTTTGGATAAAGTTATCAAGGTCATTTGCACTCCCAACCACGAGATGAAGAATGCTACCATGGTTCCTTATAGCCCTCCATCTCTTTACAATGGGAAATCTCTCCTAGCCCTACCTGCAGTGGATGATCAGGTTATTTCAAAATGGAGAGGAGGCACATTCAGTGAGGCACTGCCTGACCAGGTGAAAATAGTCTGTGAAGATACTGAGGTCTACAGAAAGGCCTTGCAGATGATTAATGAGGTATCATCTAGGGTATCATCACCTTGTTTTTTAGTCAGTATCTTTGAGATATCAGCTTGCCTGTTAGGAATCTTCTATTTGATGGTTGCCATCTTCTTATTTTCTTCATTAGGCCAGGACTCTGGTGACTCCTATGAAGCTTTCTTTGGCTGTATTATGGTCTTCGCAAGTTTGTCTACCTTTTCTGCTTTTGTTAATTGTGCCTACAATAACAAAATCAGATCAGCTGATGAGAAACTTCTGGAGATGTCCCAGGTTGCTGGTGAGGCCAACTCATTGCTAACAAAGTATTCCCTGCTGGTTGGCTGTGATTCCCGAGTGAAGCTCCAGTTCGTTTACATCTCCCTGGCAGGGTGCAGAAGGCACTTCTCAGAGACTTTTGGAGAGGGAAAACCCTCTGCCGAAGAGATGTTCCAGCGAGCCTTGCACTATTTCTCCTCTGATTATGCCTGTTGTGTAGCCAAGAGGCACTTCCAGTTCTCCTACTCGGGGACCACACTGGGGCACTGGGATAAAGGGCCCTGTTTTTGCCAGTTTGTTTCCCACTGTGTGGAGAAAGGGTCCTGGCACTGGAATAGTGATTATCGTCCAGATAAAAGAGGATTGGGAGGAATTTAGATGCTGGAGAGTTTATACTCTGTGCAGTTGGCAAGATAGATACAGAGTGGACATTCTTAGTCTCAGCAGTCCTTTTTCCCTTGACAAAAAGAGCTCTGGGTAACAGGAAGAAAAGGGATTCTCTTCTATTTTCACTTGACCCTCAAGGAATTTCAAGACTATAGTGTCTGTAGCCCAAATGTTTATGGTGGAAATATCAAAGGGAAAAAAGTCCTTTCTTCATTTACTGTGGGACATACATTTATACAGCCCTGAGGAGCTGCTCACAAGACAAAGGTTAGGGGAAAAAGTGTAAAATACAAAGTGGTTGAAAGTGCAGACATTCAAGCACACAACAGAGGGCTTGATAAAGGCTAAGAGAAAATGTCCACTAGAGAACTTTATTTACCCTCCATTCTAGGCTTATTTGCAGTGGAGTTAAAAAGAGGAGGTTAGGTGATTACTGTCTCTTGAGCACAGCATGTTCTTTACTACACCCCCTTTCACTAATCTTCACTGTAGGTTGTACAAAACAGGTGGGACAAGTGCTCACCTCCAAGTCTAGTCTTGACAATGTCCATAAGGAATTGCCTTGCTGTATATGAGTGCGGGGTAGGAAAGAAAAAAAGAAGAGTACTAATGAAAAGGGCAGCAGTGGGCAGAGCTGAGCAGCAGTGGAATCACTGGAGACCGGTGTGAATTCTGGAAGTTCATCCCTTCTGGTCAGTGTCTTTAGATGGATGCCATCGGTGATGCACCCCTTTCTTTCTGGCCTAGAGAGCTCCAGTGAGAACATCTGGGGAACAGCAGTGGTCTGTCTGAAGGATGAATCCCTGACTTGTCTTTTTCAGGGGGAACATTTTTAGTCCACACGGAACATTTTACAAGACTGATTTCTGGCTACATCAAGATGTTCCTTCTCTCTTCTGCACCTCAGTGACTCTCTAAACTGCAGTGGGTCATTGGTTATTTTCAGATGGTGGTTTCTGGGTATATAGAGTTACAAGAAGAGGGAAGGGGTGTTATGCAAGGGGCCTGACTTACTGTGGCAGGGAAAGAAACCTGGGACAGTTGCACTGACATACTGCTGCCACTGGGCACCACAGGTTGTGTGATTTCCCAGACCAAAATTGCTGGGTCCCAGATGTTCAATCATGTTGTTGCCACTCCTGCTGCTGGCCTGCCCAGCCCAGAAATAATACTGAGACATCTGTCTGGATAGATCTTAGCTGGAGACCTAACTGAGGTATCAGGCATATGAGGCACTTTTGTGGACAGGTGATGGATCAGGTACCAGTACCTTGTACTTACACTGCACTATTTACTTTTCTACTCTGACTGTACTTTTTTGGCTTGTTCATTTTATAGGCAACCCTTTTTAGCAATGGCTATTTAGTCAATTTTATAGTTATTCTGTCTTCAATGACTTGAGTTTCATGTACAAGAAATGCAGATACTTTAAAGTTCTTTTTATTAAATCATACCAAGATATGGAAGCTTTCAGGTTTCCCAGTTGATTGTGAACCTGCGTCAGCTGCCAGAGATCCCACCAAAGTTGCCCATGTTGATCATGGCATTGAAGATCAGGGGGCCTGTTGTGTCCCCAAAGAACTGGATTGTCAAGGTGTTTTGCCAATTGATGGGGTCAACATAAAGGGCACAGACACCAAGTTAAAAAAGATAAGCTTATTTTACTTTAGTTTAAAGCAGCAGAAAGAATAAGCAAGGTAATGTACCTGATAAAGAATAAGTAAGGTAATGCACCTGATCATTACTACATAGAGTTAGCTATAGTGATTAAGAAAGATACATCACCAATTGCCCTAATACTTTACCGTCATCCAGATCCGTGCTTCAGCTGGGGAGCCCCGTCACAGCGAAGGATCAGAGAACCGGCAATGGGGAACTCCTAGGCAGTGCGTCCACTCGTAGGTGAGGTCTCCATCTTTGCTGTGAGAGGGTTCCTACTGTTATACAGTTTAACAAATAAATCATATAAAAAAAGGGCACGAAAACTTCTGGTAGATTGGCTTCACTTCACTCGGGAGCACCCTGGCTCTGGCCAGGATCCCAGGTGCATCCGAGGAGTTCCTGTCTTCTAGGAAACCACTGGCTTAGGGTCCAAAAATATATATTCTTTATCTGTAGTTTTCAGAGGATATTACCGTGGTCATATTTCATGCTGAAATGATGCTGGTTGAGAGGTTGACTCAGAAGTCAAGTCCTAGGTTCACTCAGAAGTCAACTCTGGTTCGAGGCCTATGGTTCAACCTTTGGTTCAAGGCCTATGGTTCAGGTCTTTTTATGTCACAAGGATCAGAACTGAACAGATGACTTCTCCATTTTTTCTGTTAAATGCATGTGAATAAAAATGGCAATGATCGAATGATTTGAACAGTCAGAATTACAATCACTTTCAACTTCATTTATTGTGGGTTTGTTTCCATTCATCTTCTGATATCACAAAGACTTCCAAGAAGACTGGGAGAATGACTCCATTTCTGATGAAAAAGTAAAACACAGTATTTGCACAGTGTTTATATATAATGGAAACCTATCCAACTGCATAAATACTTAAAAAAAAAAAAAAAAAAGGCAACATTTCTTCTCCGTTTCCCTCTTCCTTTTTTTTAACCTGTGAATCATCCTTCATTAACAACTTAATGATAAAAGCTGTTTAAAAGCCAATTGCTTTTACTCAGAAAGATTTCCATAGAGCATGGTGGAAAGGGCTGGAGTGAATCAGAAGGAAGAAATGAAAAAGGAAGGGAAGAGAGGCTTGATACCCTTAGCATACTCTGTTGCCCCTGTTTTTATACAGCCAGATCAGTGTACTTTGAGATAAACTACTGCAATACATGAGTTACTGTGTAGCCTCTGAGTTCTTCAGGGTCTCATGGCCTGAAACCCTTGAGGAAAAGGTACTACATAATTGAGCCCATGAACTGGAAAGAACTCCTATTTCAGTCCAAGCTCTAGGAGAAACATGAAGAAGGCACTGCCCAGCCTCAGAAATTTTCTGGTGGAAGAGAAAAAAATAGAAGAAACTATGTTGTTGAACAGAGCAAAAATAGAACCTTCAAAGTAGCTGAAAAATCATGAAAGCTCTAATAATTATTATAGGTAAATTTCTTAGGCTGTCCTCTGCTGTGGCTTATTGGAGAAGAGCAGGAATTTATGATCTGTCTGCACAAAATTCTTTGAATAAGTATAGTTGGTTTTTACCTATGTTTCTACTCGATATGATTTTATTTTTTTTTCTAAAGTCCTGAATTCCTCTAGATTTTAGCGATTTTTTTTCAATGAAGAATACTGAATAACAATGACCATTAACTTTAGAAGTCTTAACTTTGATGTGTCTGTCAGTTTTAAAAAGACATGTGAGCAGCCCTGAAAAATGTTTATTTTCACATAAGGCACACCAAGTTGGTGGCCACAAAGGGTTCAGTGTGACTGGACGTGCTATAGCTGCTGAGAGATTTGCTGAAGTGCTGGCACCATTCACTAGCATGCCGATATGTCATGTGGAGAAGAGCTTATTTGTAGATTGCTTGTAAGGCATTTGAAACATGCTAGATCAGTAGGCAAAAGCAATTTGAATGGGTATATGGTGTTTTCTTGGCTGATCGCTATGCTCACAGAGCTGGTACAAGACTCTTTTTTTCTTATCTACTCTACTGACATACCTATATGTTTTTTTCAGTAGTTATTTATTGTTTAGCTCCTGTAATATCTGATATTGCATATACAACATAAAATGGAGACTCAAAGCACCCTGTGCTATCCTGGCTAGGCACAAATAAATACAACGTAGTTGGGTTTAGAAAACATATCCAAACATGCATGGGGCAAAATGTCTTCCATATCTATGTTTCTGGTGTACTGCAAAGAGGAGCCGAGCGCTGCCTTCATACTAAATGCAGTGTGTATATATATATATATATATATATATATGCTCTTCTTGTCTGTAAACTTCTACATTACTGAGTCACTATACCATTCATTTAAGGAGTTACGGAAATGTGTGAAGAAATCAATTCATTATTATATACTGACATCCATCCTTTTGTTTTTGAAATTATTTCAGAGGGCACCTCATTTAAAAGCCACAGCAGTGTGACTCCTTACCCTCCCAATCTCCTTAAGTATCTACAATACAAGCAAATAAATTGAATTAGTTGGCACTTACATTCTGCAATCATGATCATGATCAAAAGTGTAACTTTACGTCCAGTTTCCATGTTAAAGTTCTGTTCTCCTATTACAGATCTTATGTTGACATGATAATCTTCTTTTTCCTTTGTCACCTTGATGTGACAGCCCCTTTTCAGTGAGGGAGAGTTTCAAAAAGCCAGACATACTGTCAAGGTACATCCCATTTACTGCGTGACCTTGGTCCTCCACTGAACTTCACTCAGGGCAGTTGTTGTGGACTTTTAGCTGGTAAGGGGGTCTGTTGCCAAAGAAATGTCACCAGAAGAGGGGGCAATGCAATTGCAGAGGGAAGTATTTGTTGCAAAGCGGTGTTAATTTTGGCTGAGGAGATTTTCATTCTGTCTTGCATAATGTAGTTTCACAGCTGGGGCTTCCTCTTTCTCTGTGAGATGAGACTGTGTGGGGGCAGAGGGATGTGAAAGGAAACTGCCTGCTTATTTCTGTGGCAGGATGAAAACCAAGAAATGGTTGGAATTTATGTGCTAGGCTAGACTAGAAATTGTCTTTGAAGTACAGAGAATAACTGTGATGGCTGACTATCCCTCCACAGGAGCTGGGGAGCAATGATTTACTGACAGCTGCGAGTAGTCCAGAGGTACCTCTTCTCTAACCCCTGAGATGAGGTGAGGTCCTGCACAGAAACCCACATGGCAGGGAAGCAGTGTCTGTGCACAGGCACCATGCACAAACCAGGCCAAGGGTTTGTGCTAGTGTCAGCAGTTGGAGTTCATAAAATGAATTTGATGGATTGTCCAGTGTGGGCACAGATGAGGTGGCCTGATGACATCCTAGTGACACGTGGTTGGGACAGTCCTGGGGGGAATATGATGAACACGGTGCATCACCTGCCTTGGGAAGAGCAATAGCTCTTCCCAAGCTCACCATGACACTGCGGGCACTCACTATCTTCTCTAATATCTGAATTTTTTTATAGATATTATTAACACTCTCCTAGGTATCAGTGACCAGACTTATGTTCAGTTCCAAGATACACACTTCCCAGGGACCTTTAACTTCACAGATGAGAAGGACAGGACAGGCAATGAGGAACTGGAGAGCTTCAGGTGCTTGCTATGAAATTCTGTTGTCCTTTGCTTCCTTGGTAATAGCCAGCTGTTGAAGCAGTCTGTCTGAACTAACAAGCATGTTCTCAGCTGGAATTGCTGCCATGAACCTGCTAAGACAAGCATTATGTGCTTAGCATGGTGGAAATGACTTTCAGGTGGTTGGCAACTTACCCTGTAACTCATGCCTCTGTCCAAAACAGCATGCTGATCCTTAAAAAGCAAGATGTTTAGCAACATAGCACCCCAGAAAGAATTGCATCAGGCAATGGGACCCATTTCCAAAACAGTCCCGTAGTCACTGGAGCCAAGGAACATGGCATTCATTGGGTGTATCACATCCTCCGTCACCCACCAGCCTCCGGAAAGATTGAACAACACAGTGAACTGCTAAAGACTGTGCTGAGAATGATGAGCGCTGGGATGTGGAAACATTGGCATGTAAATTTAGCAGAAGCCACTGGGCTGGTTAGCACCAGGGGTTCTGCTAATTGACCTGGCCCTTCACAGACAAAGGCCCTACACACTGTAGGAGAAGCTAAGGTTACCATACTACATGTAAGGGAACTGCCTGGGAAAGAGTGGGGGTTGTTCCTCCCTTGGAAACAGGTAAATCCATTTTTGGGATTGCTTTCACTCAAGGATGTAGGTGCACTTGAGGGGTAATGTGGGAGGATGGGGAAAACTGGCGTGTACCTCAGGGAGATTTATCCTTAGGGGAAAATAAGTCATGATTTGAGTTGTATATTATAAGAAGTATTATAGCAGGAACCACCTGAACCAACAGAGGATAACAGCCTCACAAGAAACAGGGCATGTGCGGTGATAACCCTGCCCAGACTGGTTTTAGCACACAATAATCCATGACAACATGCCACCTCTTCTGTCCTGAGTGACCACCAAAACAGATGGAGCCCAAGTCATGGACTAAATTAACTGAACAGACTTGAATGGATATTGGAATCAACATTTGATGGGGATGGCCTGTAGACTTAAGGGAATGACATCTGTGTATATGTCAAAGGGTGGGGTGAGTGTGATGAGTGGATATGAGCATGATGAAAATTATATGGAATAGGAGGTGGAGACTGTACTGGGCACGGCTGGGATGGAGTTAACTTTCTTCATAGCAGCCTGTATGGTGCGGTATTTTGGATTTGTGGCTAAAACAGTGTTGATAACACACTAATATTTGTCTGTTGCTGAATAGTGTTTGCACAGCATCAAGGCTTTCTCTTTTTCCTACTCTGTTCCCTGCCTCCATCTACCATGAGTGGGCAAGAAGGTGGGAGGAGACACAGCCAGCGCAGGTGACCCAAATTGACCAAAGGTTTTTTTCATACCGTATCTTACTCATCAATAAAAGAAGGAGGCATGGAGGGGATTGGCTTTCAAGGTGGCTGTTGCTCAGAGGCTGACTGGGAATCACTTTGCTTATGGGAGGTGGTGAGTGGCTGCTTTTGCACCACTTGCCTTTTTCCTCTTACCTTCAGCTATAAAACTGGCTTCGTCTCAAGCCATGAGTTTTCTTGCTTTTGCTTTTCTTATTCTCTCCCCTTTCTTGCTGCTCTGGAATTTCACTGGGACTGTCCTGTAGGAGCTGTCTGCTACTGAAATTGGTACTTTTTTCAGTGACATCATCTCACGTCAGTATTTTCAGAGGGCAGTACTGGAAAATATACTGCTACATCAACAAGTCCAATGGATAAAGGGCAGACAGTGCATTTGTTGATGCCATCTAAAAATGTTTTTTAAATAGTCTAGATTCCCACTCCTCATCCTTTCCATATACATTTCTTGATACTGATTTATTTTTTGTTAACATAACTGATGTAGAATTATCATTGTCTCACAGACACTATGTTTACCTCTCAGTTGCACAACTTGAATTTTGCGGTGTAACAGAAGGAAATGAGACTGAGGATTTCAAGGTATCATATAGGTGTTTGTGGTGCAAATAAAAGGAATTAAACTTAATGCATTAAGATATAATGAAAGATACAGTACAATAAAATGATCTAAAAGAAAAATGGTACACTAATCTTATATGATATTACCTTTATGCTGTAGTCAAAAGCAAATTGTATATTTCAAGCAGGAATCCTGAACTATTGTGCATCAGCTACAGTAATGACTTTAGTCCATAAAGTAGAGATCTCTCTCTCAAGACGAAATGCAGTGAGAATCCTGAGTGTGATATCTGTGTGGTAAAGCTATTTGGCTTATCAAAAATCTCTACTCTGCCACTGAAAATAGCTGGAGTGGTGATGGATACATCTGAAGATGGTTTTAGAGCAGATTTTAAAAATAGCCTTGGATACAGCTTCCGTTGCTGCTCTTGAAGCTTCATCTGCATTTTCTCATTTCTGATGCTCTCCATCAACAGTATCTCAACTTACATCCTCATACAAAGTGGTTTGTGTCAGGATGAATTTCATAAGAGCTGGGACAGGAAGAAACTGTTAGAGAAACAGTCATGCATTGCACTTCTCATATCGTTGAGCTCAACTACACAAATCTTCATTGTCTGTGATAGATAATGATAGAAATTTGGAATCTGTACATTTCACTGCAAGATCAGTGTATTTTCATCTGCCAAGTCCAATCCATTTCCAAGGAACTTGCTAAACCATTAGTGATGCTATCCATGTTCTTAATAATTTGTAGGAACACGCTGGTCTATAGGCACCTGTCCCTGTGGCTAGTTTTCAGATCTGGCATTATCTCCTATCCCAGACTCCTGTCCAATATGGAAGTTGAGTATACTTTTGTAATCTAACAAGGTGGGACAGGACAAGACAGATCATTCCCAGCATCTAGTTCAATTACAGCACAGCTGAAATTGGTGCTTTCAGACTTTCAGTCTGAAATAAGAAAGAAAGAAAAAATGAAAATCAGAATCTTCATCCTTATTGTCTTGTGTCTGGGCTGGTTTTGAGAATGTCATTGAAAATACATGATACTGCTTCTACTAGTCATGCTTTATGTTGTATAATGAATGTTAAATCCTCCTGAGACTTGCAACTTTGTCATCCTTTTCACACACGCACATGCTCAAGGTCCACAGCCTTCTCCGAAACACATAGAAACACAGTCAATTATTTGAGTAGCTGATTTCTAAGAGATGTTTCTCATTTCCTCTGGTCATTTGCCAGGGACAGGTTTATTTCCAACTCACAAGCTTATTCTGGGGTTTTTTGCTTACTCCCCCTCCTTGCCCCTCAGTGGTATTCTGTTTATCTAAGCAAGCTGTGAGAAAGTAGCATGTCAAGGTATCTTCCATTCATATGCTAGAAGAGGATTTATTATCACATTATTATGCCAATATTACCCATCTGTTAATTTATCTATCAATCAACATGCCCATTGCTTTCTTAGCCAGTGCATCTCTAATGTGTCTTGATACCTTACACATCTAGAAGATAATACCAGCAAGAGTTTCCATGATGAGACCTTTGGACTCGTTGGCTGAAAACTGATCATATCTGTTATTTCCTATAACGAAGGAAAAGAGTGCTTCTCTCTTTTCCAAAGTAGAAATTTGCACCATCCAACAATCTCTTTCCCTTGATATAACCAGATATGTAGTTAGAATGCAGATGATAACACACACACAGAGGGTGGAGGGTCCTCCACCAATGGTCCAGGTAACAGGTGTGTCATTCTTTGGCCAATGATGCAACCACAGAATCACATCCATTTCTTTTCCCTCCATCAGTTGTTTCTTGTCTTGCGTTTTGGTTGCGGAGAAAGCATCTTTTAATCATATATTTGCATCTGCTAAACTAGACCCTGATCTGTGGCTGTGACCTCAGCACTTCACGCTGTGTTCAAGGAAAGCATTGCACTGTAAAAGGGGTTGGACAAAGCAGAATATAAGAAGGACAGTGTCATGGTTTTATTCCATCTGGCAGCCAAACACCAGGCAGCTGCTCGCTCACCCTCCCCCAGCCCCAGGGAATGGGAGAGAGAATCAGAGGGATAAGGGTAAGGAGACTCGTAGGTTGAGATAAAAACAATTTAATAATTGAAACAAAATAACATTAAAATAGTAATGATAATAATAATAGTAATAATAGAAGATACAAACAGGTAATGCACAGTGTGATTGCTCACCACCCACTGACCGATACCCAGCCCATTCCCGGGTAGTGATCCCAGAGAAGAGAGAATCCTGAAGCCACAATCCCAGAAGTGATAGTGAGCTTCCCGGTCAACCCTTATCTGTATACTGAGCATAATGTTATATGATATGGAATATTCCATTGGCCAATTGTTTTGGCTCTGCTCTATCCCAGCTTCTTGTGTACCTGCGCACTGGCAGGACATGGAAGGTTGAAGAGTCCTTGATTCCTTAGCAACAACTAAACCCATCAGTACATTATTAACATTCTTCTCATGTCAAATCCCATCCTGAATCCAAAATGCAGCACTATTCTAGCTACTAAGAAGGAAAAAAAATTAAAAGCTCTATCCCAGCTGAAACCAGGACAGACAGAGATAAGAATAGCAGCAAAACCTTTCTGGATATTGTCTTGCTTGCAGGCTGCTTTAAAACTCAGTGCTGTTGAGTTGTTGTACTTTCTTTTGCTCAGATTTAGCCTGAAACGCTTGCGTTCTCCCACAAAAAGCTAAGTATGATCTGGTGACTAGCATGTGCCAAGGATTATTCTGGTTACATAGTTTTCATGCAGCCAAACTGCTCTTGACGGAAAGCTTCGCTGCAGAGAAGTGAGTTGTGTCAGATCAAATGTCATCTGAGTCAGAAAAGGATGGTGGCCCATTTCACTTCCTAGAATAGACATTATGTTAATAATCCTTCCCCCGTCCACTTGCAGATGTTTTTCCAAAGAGAGGAAACACTGATTATTTTTTTTATCAGCAGAAAGATTTGCAGAAGTTTAAGCATGAAAGGAAAAAAAAAAAAAAGTCAAGCAGCAGAGAATTGTCTGCACTGTATTGTCACAGGGCATAAGAACATACGAGTACAAGGGCTGGAATTCAGGTAGATGCTGAAGTTATTATATCCTGTAAGTGTGAAATACACATAAATAGGTGAAGACTATAAAATATTTTAAATAATTTCCTCTGAGCTATTACAACTAGGCCTTGGCTTTTCCCATAGAGAAGCACTGTTTTACTATGAATGGATGAACTGCTGGAGTTCTGGTGGAGCTTGGCACAGTCTGTTGCCCAAGGGCTGGGTATTATTTCCAATCACAATTATCCGTATAATTCTTCTTGTGAAGTTGTACATTTCAGAGCCGAATCCAAAGCCCCAGGTCTCAAGCTGCTTGAAGACACAGCCAAAAGTTCACCTGATCATCAAATATTTCAGTTAAATTTTCTAAAAATTAGGTTTGGAAATTAGGGAACATAGACTTCAGAGCAAATTTAAAAAAAAAAAAAAAGTCTTATATCCTAAAAAGAATACATGGTTTCTGAACAGGCTTTATTTTTAACTCTGGACTGGTTTTCAAGGTAATCCTGACATATCTTAACCTGAATAAAATTTTCATCTTAAAATTAAAGTTTAATTATTTGTTCCTCACTTTTATTTTTATATATGATCTTATTATATGAGTTTTATATATGAGTTTATTATATGAGTTTATTCCTCACTTCATGTCAGATTTGTACATCACCTTAACTTTTCTCCCTCCTTTCTAACCGATTCTGATACACTTATGGACAATAAGTGCATTCCTCCATATGTGTCATTTCACTAAGCTAGTCCATGCAGACTTTCTTAATCATCTCTTGTAAGATCCATCCTTTCCATATTCTGGCTCTGCTAGTTATTATTCTTCGTACTTGTTACAGTTGTTGTTCATGTTCAGCATGGGTGGCTTGAACTCTTCATGTTACTACAGATAAGGATGTTTTTTCCTGTAGCATGGTGGTAACATGTCTCATCTCTACTGGAAATATCCAGTACATTCTAGGACTGCACTACTTTTTTATTCACAGCCATGCTACGCTGGCAGTTCCCTGTGCTTAGCACGGACTGAAGTGCACAGGTCTCTTGTCATTTCTAACTGCTAAACTCCCAGTTTAATTCTTGTTATTAGTCTGTACCACTGCACTTTCTGCTGTTACATTTCATTCCGTTTCTTTTGCTACATTCCCCTCAGGTCATGTAGTTCTTACTGTATTAGGCTTGGATCTTCACCTGTTTTGACATAGTCTTCCAGTCTTGCATTATTAAGACACAACCTTATGTCACTTTAGGCATTACTAACAGATGTCTGCGTTTTGCAACAAGGCCACTACTGACTGTATTATATATGACATCTGTTTTTCCAAAAAGCTTGTTAATAATTTCATATGTGGAACCCTAATTAAATGTTTTAATAAAAGCCTGATTTCAGATGAGTCAGTCATTTCCTCAGAGAAAGCTGACCTTGTGAACATATTCACATTGGGTTTTCTCCCATTGACCTCTGTGATTTGTATTACCTTTTCCTTCAAAATTTGCTTGAAAACTGCCTATATTATTGAGGTGAGTCTAGCAGTCTATATTTTGTCTAGATATAAGGAACAGGCAACATCTCAGAGATGGTATTTGGGAAGCGTTATCTGGTCCCTTGTCCATAGAAGTCAGTGAACCCCCGGAAGCTCTGCGCCAGAACAAATTTAATCCGACAGCAAGTGGAAGATGCTGTCCCTTCATCAAGGCTGGATCTATGCTTTACTGGCCCTTTGAAGAAAACTGGGTGCTTTTGAGCCAACAAAGGAAACGGGAATGATCAGATGCCGCAGAGTTATGGTATTTAGCACAGCTTTAACACCAGCTGGCAGAGACTTGTGACCCAGAAGGGTTCTCTGGGATCACAGATGTCTACACATTACTTGTGTCTCATACCAAACATTGCTAAATGACATTAATTATACCTAGTTTTCCCGTAATTAATAATTTCAAACTTATAAAAATAAATTGAGTAACAAACAGGCCTATTCATGCGCCAAACCTGCTTCCCACATCTGAGGGAAATGGAGGCTAGTCTCACGCAGTGAAGCTGCATTGAAAATATCTTCTTGGTCTCTTAAGATCCTTTGCTTTATTAGATATAACAAGTGGCTTTTGCAGATCTTATTCTATAAGGGTAATGGTGTCACTGGCATTTTTCTAAATTTAATTTGCATCATTTAGTCAGAATCTGGCCTTGAGCAAATGTCCTCCTGAACTGGTGAAGAGGCTTCCATAGGAAAAGTCTGGCATAGCTTCATCTCAGCCACAGACACCAAATCTAACTTCCTCACTCATTCCATGCTCAAGCTCTACAGACCTCTTTTTTTTAGCTCTCCTTCTGCCTTTCTGAAGTATTTGAAGCTTTTTCACACAAATTTCGTGTTGTTGGGGATCCTTTGCAAGATGCAGTTTCTACTTCTTTAGGTCCAATGACAGCGCAGAAATAGTCAGAAAAGTCTCTTCTTATAGTAAACCTGAACAGGGAGAGAAAGGCAGATTTAGTTGCATTCCTGACCTAGCTGGATGCAAGGCAGTCAGCATCACTTCCATGAAAGACAGAGTGGCACCTGGCCTTGCTGCTAAGCTATATTATTGTCAGTAGGATTAGAAGCTGCCTTATTGGAGCCTCCCTCCCATTCCTTAATTTTCTTCCCCAGACCTCAACAGAAGTGTATACGCTATGCTTTCCTATCCAGAGACCTTCCCCCTCTTTGGTAGCCTCCATTCAATGGTGTTGACATCACAGTCTCTCTTGTACCTGCCTAGTATATCCTTTCTTTCCCTGTTGAACTCCATCTAGCCAGATTCCTCCTTCCCTGCCAGAACTACAGCTGTGTCCTCTCTTGCCCTCCTGATGTGACATGCCTGTGTTCCCATGTGATTTACAAGCTCCATTTGACTTCTCACAGGCATGTGCTGAAGCACCTGAATCTCACGGTTGCTACAAATTGCAGTCTCTGATCTTGCTTGTACTTCCTGTTGGTGGCTCTGGCTTCCAGATGTTGCATCACAGTGACTTGCTGGAATAAGCTTACATGTCTGTGCTATGTGCCACGTTGTTAATCCACTTCCACTTCTTCTCGTTCTCAGAGTAGGTGAGACCAAGTAAGTAGTAATGACCTTTTGATTGTGAAATAAGATATTGCTAGAAAGGAAAAAAAACCAATGGTAATACATTAAAATTACATTTTCTTCACCAGAGTTACACAGAAAGCTTAGTGCTAAACAGCCAAGAGAACAGTGTGCGTCCAGCCACACCATCTTTTTCCACAGCTTCAGAGGCTGAATTTTTCCAATTTTATTTAATTTCATCTCTCTTCCTGAGGCTTCTTAGGAACAGACTAGAATAACACACTTGTGATACCATTAAAAATATACATCGTAGTTAGCCAGGTGTGACTTGATACCTGGAGACACTTTTCTATTCTGGTTGTGATGGGAAAGCCTTTTCAGTTTTTGTCAAAGCAATGGCTCTCACACATAAGTGTCTGTTTGACTTGCTTGGTCTTGGTTTGTGTGCTAAATCTCTTTAAAACACAAGCCAGCTAGGCGGAGAGTTTGCTTATTTGCATGGGAGCATGCTCGGGGAGAGAAGCTTCCAGACGCAAGACTTCAAGCAATGAGATGCATCTTACTGTGAAGGTGATTGCTACCATACAGAGGGGTTTGGTGTATACAGCTAGCAGTAGATTATAGACCCCCAAAGACATCTAACATGAGAAGACACAAGCGTAACCCATCCATCCTTTGGCATACAGGTCAAGAAATTCTAGAAGCAGCCCCATGAATTCAGATCTCACCAGTGTTTTTTTGTTGTCAATGATCACCAGGTCTGACTTCATGTCAATACATTCTTTACGGGAGGCGTTCCAGTCTTTTTCTTCCTTTCTTTGAGAAAAGAAGTAGCATTTTTCCCCATATTTTTGCCAGCCTTGGGGGCAGCCTGCAGGAGGTAAGAACAGGTGTGGAAAAATCCATGTTCACACTAATGAAAGGATCCCATTACAGAAGAAAGGCAAGAAAGTAAGTTACAGCCAGAAAATTACCTGTGTGATCCTGATTGTAATTTTCACCAGACCACCGTGGATCCCTGCTAATAGCTAATACCACCCCAGGAGTCCCTAGGCATGAGTCAGAGAATTAGGATCACAGATAACATTATCCAGCCTTTTAAATCTTTGCTCAGGAGATAAAGACAAATGGTGAGGGTAAAAAGCAGCTTTCAGTTTTCAGATGTCTTCTTTGCCTGCTGCAAATTACGGCAATAGTGATGCTACTGAAAGAAAGAACATTTCTCTCCATTGCCAGGCAGGGTAGCAGGAGGAACAGAGGTGGGACCTGGAAAGGGTGATACGATTCAGGGAGACAGGGACTGTGTGATGTAGTTTTGTTGGTTATCCAGCAGCTCCTAAATGACAAAAGGGAATTGCACTTCATTAAAATGCTAAGAATGGAGGGGTATTTGAAAAGCAGTACACGCACATTGATCCATCATGCTTACTACAATGCTGTGATACCAAAGGGATTGTTATATTCATGCCCATTCCCCTAGCCATGGGCTCCTCTGTACTAGCATGAGAGAGTAATCAGTTCTTCCTCTGAAACAGTAACGCAGTGCTGACCAAACACTGCTTACAAAGAAGATGAAAATGTGAAATGTCTCTGGCGTTGAGAGCTCATCCTATGAGTGTCCAGGATAAGGCTGTTTATTCCTGAGGTGTCAGAGTTTTTGCTTGGTTGTTTTTTTTCTGAACAAAAATCTATACACATACCCCCCACACCCCCACCCCAGCCTTAAAAGGCAATCTAACGGCTTCTGGAAACTGTCTTTTGAATGACAGAGGATTACCTACCTAGTGCCTCTTCATAGGTGGTGGAGAATGGTTCTGAGCCAGATGGGCTGCTTGCAGTTGGATAGTCTGGAAATAACAATACAATTTCTGCTTTTAATGACTGACTGTTTTGCCATACACCATCAGAGCTCTTCCGGACCTCTTTGACACCTACCATCACCCCACACAGAATGCCTACTCCTCACTGTTTTGCTTCTCCATTGGAAAAAACCAAACCTGTAGTACCATATTGAGGAGCAGATTTCTAAAGAGCCTAACTCAGGAATTTAACAAAAAAATGCGCTGCACAATTTCAGAATAGCGGTAAATATGGTGTACAGTATACTCATAACTATAGCAATAACAAATAAGAGCCATCTTTGAGAGATCAGTGCTCAATCCAATCTGTTCTTGGTTAGGCATGCTTGAAGCTGTGGTCACTGTCTGCTCCTACCCCAAACATCTGGGCTGAGATATTGAGGCAGAGCTCACCTGTGCCCCAGCTGGAAGTTGGTCTAATGGTGTTGCTCCCCAGACCAAAATGAGACAACAGTGTTCATTTTAGGTTTTAAAGCAGATACCCAAGCTGGAATAGCATTGATTTTCCTCTTTCTTCTGACACAGTGGTTGTGAGGAATTTGTGCTCCACAGGAGGCTTCTTACCCCCAAGAAAAAGGGACTGTGGAAAGAGGCTTGCAAATTTATTTTTATTATCTGATGACTAGCTAGACAGCCTGAATTTATCACAGAGAAAAAAGGAAAAAAAGAGCTTTGAGAGGGTGAAGAAAGTAGCTGAGGCCTCAGATGAACTAAACTTATGTTTAGTTTACTAGAGAAGCTCATGTGATTTTTATGTATTTTTCATGTCTTCTCAGGGCTTTGGTTTTATCAGTTTAGAAACTCCCTCAAGAATATAGATCCTGTTGAAAGTATGGAGTTCAGGGATCACTCACAGTCAACAGGCTAAAGGAGGATTATGTTGTTCCACATGACTCTGTGTAGCAGTAAGAAAGTCTTGATAGTCTCTCAGCTTCTCTGCTTAGGAAACCTCAGCTTTGGAGACACAATTGCCCATTTCATGAATGGGTATTATTATTTCAACTGACTGAGAGTTACTAAATTGTCTATAGCAAATTTTAAGGAGGCATTTTTGAGGTTATTTGAAGTTAAACAATGAAGGGATGAATAATAACAGTAAAGAAACATTAAACTAAAAATTGTAGGCGTAGAATTCTTATAGTTGAAACCAAAATTGATAAATTCCTTTTAAAAAAGAATAGGAAATGAGGAAAAGATTGAATTAAAGAAAGTTCTAAGAAACTTGTGCCAGAATGACATGGAGCATGAAAGAACTGACATCTCTGCAGACTTCATACTAGAGACAAATGATAAAAGAAACAGAATATTAAAGGAAGAACTTTGTTTACAAGCAGTAAGCTCAAAAATAAGATGAGGGAAAAGAAGTGGAGTGGCAGTTAGATTCAGTGACACGTAATCTCTTCTGGATATTGAAAATTGGTAGTGAAAGGATGGATTACTAGCCCAAAGCATTCAAACTGCAACTATCAACAAGGAAGGTGGCCAACCTGAGCTCTTACTTTATTGGGGTAGAACCACTTCCCTAGTACCTCTGCATCCTTACAGAGGCAAGACTCTATAGTGCAGTAGGACTGATACCTTGGAAGGGGGTTCAGCCCACCAGAATGCAGTCATAACTATGCTGACAAGAAGTAACTATTGGGTTTGAGAGGTGAGCATGTCTGTTACAGAGAATCCTTTTTTGCCTTGTACCCACCCCTGGCAAAAATACATTATTTTATCATAAATGTGGCATCTCTTCTTCCAATATATTTTCTGTAGCCAAACTTTACTGACAAAAATCCTGAGGAGCATCTGTGCCCTATTGAATATCTTATTTCAATAAGATACTTAGTTTTCAGAGAATGCTGCAGAAGTTAATTATTTCCTCAAGAAACAAAGAATACTAGGAAGGTGAAGGTAGCACACTTTTGCCTGTTGTGAGAAACAACCTGACCAGCCTTTAACACGTGGGGATTTTTTCTACCAACTCCATCTCAGAGAGTTCTTCATAGCCAAAATGAAACAACTTTTAGCCCTATGACGATCATAAAGAGAATATAGAATTTTTTTGTCTGGCAGCTCCAAATACTCCTAATGGCTGAAATATCCCCCCAACTACTACATTAGATGATTCAGTAGAATACTCAATATTGAAATAATTAACAAATATACGCTTGTCTTATACAACATATCACTTCTCCCTACATATCTTGTTTCAATTTTATCTATAAACCATCAAGATTTCAGAAACTCTACTGCCAAAAATGTCCAGAAGGATTTCAAGGACTACCAGAGACTCCAAACTGAGCAGTGACATAAGTGAATCTCAGTTTTAGTACAAAGGATTAATCAGCTTCTTCTGTAAGCCTAGAGTCAGACAGTGAGTGCCGAAAGGAAATAGGTTTGAAATAACAGTATTATTTTGGGAGAGGATTATATTTCCTTTCCCAGAAAAAGAGTCATTGGACCAAGTTCATCTGTTCTGTAATTTTGCTTAGGGTTCCCAGCATCTGAAGGGACATAGAATTTTCTATACTGTCCTCTCTTTCTTTATAACATTAACTCTAATATATATAGCATTTTAAATAATACTTTACAGAGTCTGAGTGCCTTTTTTTTTTTTTTTTTTTTCTACTGGGATTGTAATGAGTTGGCATCTCCTGGTGAAAAACAGTTATCAAACTACTGTTTTACAAATCTCTGAAGTATAAATTGTAAAAGCCGCACTTCAAAAACACACTGCCTAGGAAGTCCTACTAATCTACATTTCTTTCCTGATGGCAAGCAAGAACTAGACTTCTGGAGTTGGGAGAAAAAAGTTTCACTGTAGCACCTAAAACCAAATGCTGGCTATGTATAATACTGTTCTTACATTTACAATTCAAAGATCAAAGTTGATCAATAAAAGTCTAATTTCGTGGAGACCAAATTGTATGATTTGCCCTGTTCCTTTTAGGGATTAACTTCCAATATATTGGTGTAGGGGAAGTTGAGTCTTACATATCACTATAAAAAAACCCCAAAACAACCCACAAAGAAAGGTGTATGTCCAAACATTTGAAAACAAAGGTTCTTAAAGCTCTGGTATATAGAATTACATCCAAACCTGTAGACAGAGATACACATGATAAAGTATGCATTATATTTTATAGTACATTAAAACAGTTCATCTTGGTGGAAATAATGAAGTTAAAGCTGAGGACTGAAGCTGAAGGAGCAACCACGTGTTTGGAAGAGGAAGAAACAGAATTCACTTTTCAGGAACGTTTCATTTTAGAAGATGAAGAAGCTGGGTTTTGCATATAGCCTGAGCCTGTGGGTGGAAGCTTGAAGTACTGCTTGTAAAGATACCCTGAAGTCCTTAGTATATAATAGTACCAAATACTGGGACTAAAACTACCTACCATTAATTTAAAGCATTTATTTCTGTGAAAAATTAGAAATTAATGCATACTGGTATGCCTTACAAAAATGAACACCACCCTACTGATTCTCCTACTGGATGGAAATCAATTTACGACACATAAATGGTGGGTCAATATTTTCACCTGGAATATTGTCACCTTTAACTCTGAAATCTGCCTGAGAGATTCAGACAGCAGCATTACTGAAAATGGTTCAAAGGCACAAATCTTAACAAAGCGACAATGTGTTATTTTCTAATTGGAGCAACTTAACACTGAATTTTATCATGCTTTAGTCATATGCTAATTTGGAACATCAAGGCTTTCTTTGCCTTTTACTGAATCCCTAGAGCAACAAGAAAAAATAAAACAGAAACATCAGTTTGAAATTTTATGTTTTTCATGCATATATGCATTTATATGCATATATCTTGAGGCTGGATTTCAACTTCTGGTTTCAGAAAAGAGCAAAATTTAATTAATATGAAGGATCATTTGAAACAAAGTTAGACCTGCCTGTTCTTGGAAGACCAGCTCATGAACTGCAGTGCCACTTTTTTACTTACTAGCAGATAAATTTTCTCAAAAAGAAAAAGAAAAGGATATGACACTGATATAAAAATCATAAAAATTTCTGGTCAGGTTCTACTGAGTAAAATTTTTGTCATTTTCATGAACAGAAATGGAAAATGCCTTCTGGCCTCCAGAGCTCTTTTATGATGCAGCAATATCAAAAGGTGACAGTTTAGTTCATTTAAACAAGCTGTTCATCAACAATGGCATATTTGACAAAACAAAACTGCATGGAAAACTCATATAAAATTAAAACTTAGAAATAAAAGGGTGAAAATGACAACCGTTTTCATTTGGAATACAAGTGAAAACTGTATGGTATTGAAATTAAAAACTAATTTGATTTAGTTTCTCAAGTTTGATCTAGATCTCAAGTTTCTTAGGAGTATTTTTTTGGTTCACTGAGGCAGTACTAAATCCAAACAAAGTAACTATACCTGAAGCCAGACCTGAATTAAAGTCTAATGACTCCTCATTCAACTCCTGACTTAAAGTTCTACTAATGCTGGTAATTTCACCTTGTTATGTTGGTTTGTTGTTTGTTTTCTTTTTGAAATTTTACCTTTCCTGTGGTATTTTACATTTTATAAAGGTCAGAGCACTATCAGACATCCCTCCTTTATTCTTTGCCTTGAAAAAGAAAAAACAATTACCTCCCCCAATCCTATTTTTTAAATTCCATGGATGACAGGTTTTGGCATGTCTTCAGAAAGAGTTTCTCCATGTGCATCTCTGAGTAGAC
The DNA here is from genome assembly GCF_047716275.1 of Strix uralensis. Classification (NCBI taxonomy): domain Eukaryota; kingdom Metazoa; phylum Chordata; class Aves; order Strigiformes; family Strigidae; genus Strix; species Strix uralensis. Next base: position 82,867,007 of record NC_133976.1, read on the forward strand.
TCTGGGACTTGAGTGTGATTTATTGTGGAAGCCTCTTAAGCTTACTCAACTATCAAAGGATGAAAAGAAACAAGCAACCACATCTGAAATTTAAAAATGGTTACTTGAAAATATTCAAAGGAAAGTACCACATGGCTCTATTAAAATTTGGGGTTTTTTTCCAATGAAGATAAGAATGCTTTCTTTCTAAAAATATATATATCCTTTTATGCAGTTTAAAGATTGTTATGAACTCAGTGATATATATGCAGAGAGACATAGTACTAAGCTTTTATTTGAGTAAGGGACAAGCAAATTCCTTTAAGTTGTGACTTAGCTACCTCTTTCAAATTAGCTTTTATTCATATTTATTTAAAGATTTTTGGTGTTATGGACCCTTGGTGACATGATACAAGATCATTGCCTTGAAATATTCTCACGGATAGCAATCATAATAGTCATAATAGGCATTATCTAATCTTGACTTGTTTCTTCAAAACATTTGTATAATAAATCATTTATTGCTCTAACTTTGTCAGTTTTTTAATTGGGTTTTGGCTTTTTCTCTTTTGGAATTTTAAACTTTCAAACCACTCAACTCTTTTACAGATTTCCTCTTATGGCCATGGTTGGCTAAAAACTACTGTCCCGTGCCTTCAAACTAGCCTTCTGTTGCTACTGGGTTTGGATGTCATGACTTAGACTGTAGGAGTCTGGGCCGCGCTGGGAGAAAGTTAGTGCAGACAGAAGAATGCAAGGACGAAGACAAGGCCAGCAAATAAGGCTGGCAAAAACACACAAGATAGCAGATAAGTGAGAAACACCTGTGGTCAGCAAAAGCACACAAGTCTGAGCAAAACAGGGTATGAGATAAGGGAGTTTTGGCAAGTTTTGGGCTTTACGTGCTAATTGCAATTAACCAATGCAAATGCTTGTAGAGGCGCGTGAACAGCGCGTGTAGATGACCTGTAGCCTATTAGAAGATAGATGAGTGCGTGTACGGAACTTAGTAGAGTATAAATGTAACCAGAAAAGGAATAAAGAAAGAATAAAAAAAGATGGACGACCTGATCATCACATTGGTGTTGCGTCGTTTCTGTTCCCGCATGGAGAAATAAGGACCCCGGCTAATGGTGACCCCGACATTAGACAACAGTCAGTGGGTGAGAGTCACAAATCAATTGCAGTTATTACATTTTTAGCAGGACTTACACATAACTATCAGACACACCGCTGAGACCAGTAGGAGGATTGTCACAGCAACCAATACAGCGACACATGTTCGGGAGCAGCAGATTTTACCTACACATAGACAGAAAAATACTAGATATTATATTTATATATAAATATAATATTTATATTTATATATTTATATTATGATACTAGAGTTAAGTGCTCACTGGGATCCTTATCTGTCCTCTATAACAACATGAAAGCGAAAGCAAATCAACCTACCAGATAAAGTTCCTGCCATGTTATACTCCTCAACACAGCAAATTTTTCAGAGGAGCTGAACTGTCCCCTATTTCTCTTTTGACTGTTGTTTATGGGCTTTTGTTCAGGATTTACTTCAAGGGGATCCTTGTGATATTCATTAGTCTGTCACCTCAGTGGAAACTGGCTGGGTGCTATAGAGAAAAAGCAGGTCCAAAAGGGGACAAATAGTATGTTCAGTGGCTGACTGGACTCATCAGACACTGAATTAAAATGTAAAGGAGAGCTTTCCATCTCTTCCTGATTCATGTATCTGCTAGGGTATTTACTTACGTCTTCTGCTATCTTTGAAGTTTATGGTGTCTGTGTGACAAGTAGGATCTGAAAATCAAATTGAGGTTTTTGCTGCTATTACCCCTGCTCTGTAAAGTAAAAAATTTTAGATAAATGAGGAAGCCATCCTGAATCTTCATCCTATCTGCAGTCGATATCTGGTTTGTTCTGTCTGGTAACCTCATTTTCACACCTACTTGTGCATTGCTATTTGAGTTACTGAAATGTTGAGAAGCTATCATACTTAGTATAATATTAAACTAGACTGATTTTAAACCAGTCTCTTAAAGAAGGCAGCACTCAAGAAGTCTGGTTTTCTGCCTGAGGAGGTTTGGTCAGGAAATGGTCGCACCCTGAAAACATGTTGATTGCACTAATCAAAAAATCTATCTGATAGGTGCAAACTGTCTACTGCTACACTAGTCCATGTGGTTATGAACAAGACTGCGAGGGGTGGAGAGAAGTTTTAGTAGCAAAATGGAAGCTTGTAGGAAGGAGGTTGGTGACCAGGAATCCTAAGGCGCAATTCCAGAAATGGTCCCAGTACCCTGTGCAAGACTGGAGGGAGAAATGACAAGGCAGCATTTTAGCACCTGGCTGAGAAGATGGGATAAAGATCCAGATTCCTGATTCTTCAGGAATTTGGGACACATCTGGTGCAGAGTGTTCAAGTGGAACAGATTTCATCTTAACTATAAGGGAGTCAAGCTGCTGGACATGACATCTGGAAGATTTTACATAACTTTTAAAATTAATAAGAGCAAGCTGGCAGGGGCTGAAGGTTGTAACTCACTCTTGAAATGAGGAAGGGGAAGCTGACATGGGCTAAAGAGCAGTTTAGGTTGATATTACCATTATGTGTGACTTCAAAACCACTGTGTTCTCAGGAAAAGGGAAGGTCAGAGTATATAAACACTCAAGCAGAAAATGCAACACTGACTGTCATTTAAATAAAGTGTTAAGAAGCAAACAACAGGTATGTCACACTAGCTTCTACACAAATACTAGAAGTCTGAAAAATAAGATGGGAAGACCTGGAATGTCCACCCCAGACTAAAATACTCAGATATCAGGTACCTGAAAAGGGCTGGCTTCTGCCCTCTGAGATACCCTCTGGTATCAGATAACTGCACAGATCTGGAAGATGCTACACAAGACCTCCAAGAATCTGTGGCCTTCCAGATTTGCATACTGAAGCCAGACCAAATGTATTGATGCTTCCCAGATGGCTTTGGACACCTGTGGTTAGGTAACTGAACAGCATCCCAGTACACTGTGTATATGAGGAAGGGGTTAAAAGGGAGACAGTCATCATAGTACTAGACTACATAAGGAAAAATAGAGTGCTAATGGGTAAAAGAGGGGAACTACAGGAAGGAGAGGGCACTTATTAAAAAGAACTTAAGAAGAATGGCTATGAGAATGAAATCCATACCGGCAGCCCATATATTATTGAAGGATAGCATCCTGGCAACATATGACCAATAGAAGGCACCTACCAAGAATGGAATTATTCAGAAGGAAAAGAAACAAAAATCAGGGCTGTTTTGTCTGTCCACGATTCATCCCTACCTTCAATGGTGCATGCAGTTCTACGATCCTTATTTCAAAAAGCTTATAGGAAAAGGTTCAGAGAAGGGAAGCAGTAAAGGATGGTGTAGACTAGGGTTTTGCAGTATGGAAAAGAGGTGATTAGGAGTTATATAAAATCCTGAGTGTCATGGAGATCTTGGATAGGGTTTGGCTGCTTACTGTCTCTTTCAGTGAACATCAGCTGAATCTAATAGGAGGTCAGTTGAGAGTGAAAAAAATGCAGCTGGTTCTTCATGTGATGTTAAAAAGAACTGTGGATCCTCTCATCAAAGGATGTTATAGAAATCAGGGCTGTGCATAGAACCGAGGGCAGATTTGGCAAGTTTGTAGAAGAGAAATCCATTGAGGATACATAAATAGAATCACATCTGTCTCAGGAAGTCCCTGAGTAGATGCAAAGTAATGTGAAAGTATTACAGAAAGGCATCATATATGGGTTCTTTGGCCCAAACTGTATTTGTGCTCTTATATCACAGAATCACAGAATCACAGAATCAACTAGGTTGGAAAGGGCCTTGAAGATCATCTAGTCCAACCATTAACCTAACACTGCCAGTTCCCATCTACACCATATCCCTCAGCACTATGTCAACCCTACTCTTAAACACCTCCAGGGATGGGGACTCTACCACCTCCCTGGGCAATCCATTCCACTGCCTAATAACCCGTTCTGTAAAGAAATGCTTCCTGATATCAGTGAAGCCAACAAGTGTTCAGTTGCATATAAGGCAACACATCAACTGCCCCCTGCTCTGGCTACGTAAAGCAGATGACTGTATCTTCCTGACTCCCATATGGCTTTGTATCACTGCATTTTTGGAAAATAAGGAATGGCCTCCTCTCCTCTCATTGTTTAAATTAATTTCCATTTAGCAGACAGCTAAAAACTCACCGCATGATGTGTTTCTAGCTGCAGCATTTTTGTCTAGGGACTGCACTTTCACTTCTGCGTATATAGAACCTAAAACCAGGCAAAAATAACAGAGAAAGTTGAGAAACATCTTAAATGGAACAAAAATGACTGAAATGATGTGAAATTCTAAACACATGACAACAACTGATTTATGTGGTTATATTTAACTATGCCCAAATAATATTTTTGTCTGTTGGATTCACACCTTAGAGGACTTGCTATAGGCGGAAACAGATCTGGTTTATCTTCAGTGCAGACAATAACAGAGGAGACATGGGCACATGCACACGCATTTTAAATATAAACAGAAGTGGAGAAAAATGTCTAAGGTTGTCTGATTGTCTTAATTCACATCCATATGTGAGTGGTGAGAATGGCTACAACGTCGAAGCAAACCTGAAAACCGCAGATCATGCTAAATTTGAAGGGGTTAGTAGTTAACGATAAGACAGTGAGAAAAGTGAAAACTTCTAACATCTGCAGATCATAAATACAAATGAGTATGGAACAAAGCGTGTGAGGAAGGAAGGAAAGGCAGGGACACATAAAAAGGGAGTGGAAATTAAGAAATACGATGTTGCAATTTTATAAGACATTGAAAGTCATCCTGACATGCAGCACTGAGCCCGGTTTTTTCTATCAACATACAGAGTTAATGTCTTCTATGAGTTTAAGTGCATTCTCCTGGCTTATGGAATTAATTTCATTCCTTTGTGAACACTGCATTTGATTGTGGGAATCCATTATCACAGAGAAAATAGCAAACTGGGGGAGAAAGAAAAAGAAGACAGAAATCAGTGTTTGAGCTGTTTTCTGTAATATATGCAGAATCACTGGGAAATACTGTGCATAAATTAAGAGAAGAGTTGATAGGGGTTTTCCAGAAAAGCACAAGCAGAGAAACATAAAAATGCTATTAAAACTGTATAAAAACTGTAAATTAAATTATAAGGAAAAGGGAACATTTAATCAGGAGGCATCTATTATGGGTACCTGTAGCTGTTTAGCTGTGGAGTAATCTATTGAAAGAGGTGATAGAAACACTGTTTCTTGGGGCATTAGAAACTCCAGCCATCTCAAAATAGATGACAAGGAATCACACTTTATGCAAAAGACAAGCACAGAGTGGCAAGAAATAGAAACTACTATTTCTGTCAAAGAGATAGTAAGGTTAAAAAGAAAGGAAAGAAAAAAGAAAACGAAACACAGATACAAAGTGTATGAAGTCTGTTATTTTAGGATGTAATTTTATGCAAATGTAGAAAAATAAGTGCAAAAGTTTATGCAATAGTTCCTAGCGCATTAAGGGACGATAAATTTAAGGTTAGAATTTTACAAAGACATTTATACTAAAACAAACTAAATCTGTCCATGAAACATTTTATGCTTGATTTATTAAACAAGTGGTTTGTACAGACAAAGCCAGGAGGCAAAAACCCTGAAGCAATGCTTGCTATGCTCAGGAGGCAGAAACAGGCTACGCACAAGACTGCTTCAAACAGCAGAAACTCCTGGTCAGTTTGCTGCAGGAATCAGAGTCTGATGCATGAGAACATGCCTCGATCAGGACCAGTTGATGTTCACCTGTGGAATAATCTCCTAAATTGATAGAAACTACTCAATATCACACAAGAAACTCCCCCTCACACTTGCACCTTAACAAATGAAAAGTAGATCTCATAACAATCCCCTTTTTAGGGTGTAAAAAACCTACATGTACACCCCACCTGCAGTTTTTTCACAGCACTGGCCCTCACATTTCCTTCATCCTCTTTGGGGTTTTGGTGCTCCATGGCACTCTTTCAAAATATGTGGGAGAGAGGCTGAAGAATAAAAAGAAAGCTCAGTGCAGATCGATCGACTTACCTTGGGCATCAGTGACTTTCTGTAGTCTGGGCCTGGTTGATTCAGTCAAGTTCAAATCAGCATAGATGAGATTTTCTGACATTCTTGCTCACCCTTCTTTTTTCCTCTCGCTGCTGTTTTTAAAATGGTACTCTGGAGTGAGGACGAATCATAGCTCCCTTCCCTCTCTAATCTTCAGGAGGAAGTTCCTTCCTCTTTCTGTCATACAGAAATTCATAATGAGAAGAGAAACCTACTTCTAATTGATCTTTTGTTAGTAGTGTGTTAAATGTAAGGTTGTGGTCTTGATGTGGTGATCTTTGTCAGGAAGCAGTTCTGCACTAGTAATATTTTGAGTTTCCAGATCTTGACACCCTGCCCCACCTACTCCACCTGGTATTTCAAAAAAACAATCTTTGTATAGAAAGAAGAAGAGAAATACAGAGATCTGGAAGTCAGTCCCAGGACACAGAGTGAAGATCTCAGGGTGGACCTATAGCACATCATGGGGAGCAGCCCTGCAGAGTCCAGAAGACAGTGCTCTCAAAAGCAGACATCTGAAAGCGTGATACCTTTACCCCTGATCCATAGAGAAATGTAACTCATGATTCTGAAACAGGACACTGCCACACTTTGGGCCTCTGTCATGTGTCTGCGGCTCTTCTAAACCACAGCCAAGCTGACTTGCTGTGTTCCAAAGAATGTGGGTTTTGTGCAGTTCAGAAACATGTTATCCCTCTCTGTAGGTAACTTCTGATAGCAAGTTGTGATTCATAAAGTGAGATCGGTCCAGCCTGTTTTGGGAAGGACAAAGGGTGTTTAATATGCAAAGGCAGCAACTAGAATAGGTTAGACAAGCCCTAGGCTTTCCAGGTTTTTAATTCCCACATGACTAATGCTTTCACAGAACAGGAGGTGGCAGCTATGCGGACATTGTGCTGTGAATCATTGTTAGAGGAAATTTCCTAGCTCATAGCAGCATTTACCAATTAAAAATGCTAGATTTAGTTTTTGTGCTGGTGACAGATGTAATCTGCTAGGAGAAGCCCGGTCGCCCAGCCTGATCTGCTGGCTGACAGCAGGGTCACTATGAGGCAGCAGTGTGCCCTGACAGCCAAGAGGGCAAACCACATCCTGGGGTGCATCAAACACAGCATGACCAGCCGGGCAAAAGAGGTGATTATCCCACTGTATGCAGCGTTGGTGTGGCCTCACCTTGAGTGCTGGGTGCAGTTCTGGGCCTGTCGTGGTTTAACCCCAGATGGCAGCTAAGCCCCGCACAGCTGCTCACTCATTCCTTTCTCCTGTGGGATGGGGGAGAGAATTGGAAGGGTAGAAGAGAGAAAACTTGTGGGTTGAGATAAAGACAGTTTAATAGGTAAGGCAAAAGCCTCACATGCAAGGAAAGCAAAGCAAAGAATTTATTCACCACTTCCCATTGGCAGGCAGGTACTCAGACATCTCCAGGAAATCAGGGCTCCATCACGCGTAATGGTGACTTGGGAGGACAAACACCATTACTCCAAATGTCCCTCCCTTCCTCTTTCTTCCCCCAGCTTTATATGCTGAGCACGATGTGATATGGTCTGGGATATCCCTTGGGTCAGTTGGGATCAGATGTCCCAGCTGTGTTCCCTTCCAGCTTCTTGTGCACCCCCAGCCTGCTCGCTGGTGGGGTGGGGTGAGAAGCAGGAAAGGCCTTGACACTGTGTAAGCAGTGCTGAGCAATAACTAAAACATCCCTGAATTATCAGGGTGCTGTTTCCAGCACAAATCCAAAACGCAGCCCTGTACTAGGTACTATGAAGAAAATTAACTCTATCACATTCAAAACCAGCCCAGGGCCCCACCATTTAAGAAGGATATGAAGGTCCTTGCATGTGTCCAGAAGAGGGAAACAAAGGTGGTGGAAGGGCTGTAAGGCATGTCCTGTGAGGAGTAGCCAAGGACTCTGGGTTTGTCTAGTTTGGAGAGGAGGAGGCTGAGGGGTGACCTCATTGCTCTCTACAGCTTCCTGGGGAGGGAAAGTGCAGAGGGAGGTGCTGAGATCTTCTCCCTGGGATCCAGTGCCAGGATGCATGGGAATGGTTCAGGGGAGGTTTAGACTGGACGTTAGGAAACATTCCTTTACCAAGAGGGTGGTCAAACACTGGAACAGGCTTCCTAGAGAGGTGGTTGATACCCCAAGCCTGTCAGTGTTTAAGAGGCATTTGGACAATGCCCTTAATAACATGCTTTAACTTTTGGTCAGCCCTGAAGTGGTCAGGCAGTTGGACTAAGTGATCATCGTAGGTCCCTTCCAACTGAAACTATTCTATTCTATTCTATTCTATTCTATTCTATTCTATTCTATTCTATTCTATTCTATTCTATTCTATTCTAATTCTAAAGCCTCTTGCCCTAACTGGCCTTGCTGTGACTTGGCTACACTGTGAGTGAGAAGGAATGTGATATATTCCCATAGGAATTTGAAGGGGAACATGTTTAGTGAGAATTAAGATCATGTTACCAAGTACAGCACAGTGATCTCAGTAATGTGTTTTATTTGGGACACAGCTCTGAGTGCCTGGATGATTCTCCTAGAATCTCATGGATTCTCTTCATGAGCTTGCTTTCAAGGCAAATATTTTTTTTTTTCTGTCCATGCTTCAGTTTTAGCCAAGATAATTACTAGCTAATAAATGTTCATCAGACCAATGAGGAAAGAATCCACTTTGCATTGTTGGTTACCCTCCTAATCACTCTGTTTTGTGATGTTTCCTTTAAAGTCTGAGGGTGTTTTTACCTGGTGTACGAGTTATTGTCAAAATAAGCAGAAACCCTGCTTTGGGGAATGTGGGGAGATATTTTTTTGAAAAGTCCCAGCACGAAATTTGAAATTTGGAGGAGTCAGTACAGTGACAAAGAACATAACTATCATCAGATTTGCTCTTATAATTCTCATGTATACATTGGGGGAAAGTATAAGAAAAGAGAATAGCAAATGGTTTAGCTTTTGTACAATTGGAATTCATAGGTTTGCTATGTGACAGTGTATAAGGTCTATTTTCCAGTAAACACCAAGTCATCACCTCATTATTACCTGGCAATCAGCAGGTAAATTCCCTGTCATGCAGTCATTGATGAATATGGCAGGACTAATTTTAGAATCAATCATATCATTTAATAACTAAGGACTCTAGTTTTCTATACTGACCTAAGTACAGGGAGTATGTAGATAGCTTGAGACTAGATAATGATTACAGTGAGCAAATCCATAGAGGAGTCCATCTATGAAAGATCTGGATTTAATAATTAAGCAGCAGCTATTGAAGAGATGACTGTATTCCTGTCTTTACTGCATTATAGTACGTTGCTTTTCTGATTTAGAACAAGCTATACTAGAAAGTAATTTTTATGAAAATAAAATAAATGCCAATGCCCGCTGAACCCATTTCTTGCAAAGGGAGACAATTTTCTATTATATAAGTATCCTTTCATGTTCAGCGCCATCAGATCTGGAATACCCCACTACTAGGTGGTAATTACAGAGACTTCTTCAGCGGACCGGTGATCTGTTCTGGTATTCTGTCCCTCACTTCCCATACTCAGAGGCCAAGGTAAGGCAGGCAAACACCAGCTGTGTGAGAGAAAGAAGAGGAAGTGAAGCAGTTTCTTTGGTGGTTGATGACTCAGAAGTGCATACTGCGGTCAAACGAAGGTTTGCAGTGGCCCTCAGACTCGACAGTGAGATGTGTCCAGCAATATTGTGACAGGCAGCCTGCTCTGGAATACTAATGCCTCTGATTAGACCACTCTCATTTCGTTAGAGTTCCTGGGGATGGAAGGAAAGAAGGAAAAATAAAATTACATGATCTGTTTTTAAGTTGGGAGCCACAAGACTGTGGCATAACACTACATGTTTTGGATGCATTTTAGTCAGTTTTCTTGCTGTGTGGATGTGTAATTAGCCATCTCAGAGAAAATAATGACATGGGTCTCCCCTCTGACAGCAGAGAAGCTCTCTGAGAGAGGGGAAGAAGATGGAATTTTGATCCTTTCTCAATTTAAGAGATTTTTTCCCTAATTTACCTCTAAGATGAGTAGGTACCAGACTGATGCACTGAAATGCAGCTGGATAAGTTGGATACAGGAAGCCCTGTTCCATGTATGTGGATTTTCTGGATCATCCTAATTCCTTTTGTGTGGACATTGTCTGAGGGATCTTCAGTACTACTTTATTGCTTATTCTGTCCAAAATGCTCTGCCACAGCATCGCCCCCCAGGCACTGTTATATTACCAAGACACAAGAGTGTTTTTTCTTTTTGGAGAGGAATTTTTAGCTTTTTCAGTTCAAAGTTAAATGATGACTAGATATGTCTTGGACAGTTACTTGCAACTTCAGCCTAAGAGACAGGACTTCATAATTCTTGTAATGCCTTTCAGTTCCTATAGCCATCGATAGGCCACAAAAAGCTGGTGGTACCCAAGGTGTTGTGTGTTGGCTCTATCTCTCAGCTGTGCTTTATTCTTGGAACATCAGAGCCAAGTCCATTTCCCCACCCACAAATTTCTCAGAAGGGGGACTTACATTAATGGCTTTAATCATGACTACTTGATCTGCCTCCTTGGCTGCTTTCTCTGCAATTTTGACAGTATCATTGTCCCAGTCAACAAAGTCCATGGCCATCATTGCTTCCACTGCACTGGGGAAAGAGTAAAGGGCAATGGGGAGGTGAAGACATACAATGAGAAGATAAGGAAGGAGGGGGAAAAAAATGAAGGGGGAAAAAAAGATAAAAGAGAAGAGATTGTTAAAATGGCACAGTCGATGGATTCCTGAAACAAGGAAGTTCAACTTGACGGAGCCAAGTACATGGCTCTTTCTTCCCTATCAGCAACATTTCATTTTCTTTATCTTTTCCGTTTGCCATTCTTCATAGCTACATTTAGCTCTGCTACTTCCAGAAACATGTTGACTCAGGACTCACTCTGAGGCCTCCTGCTTGAGTACATGTGCAATGTACAAAATATCAGGGTAGCCCATACAACTGGAGATGTTGTTACGAGGGTAGTAGAAGAGGAATGTGAGACACATCTCATTCATGGTGCTCGGCCCACCCTGCAAAGACACAAGGATGACTCAGAGGTCTTCTGAGATATGAGGAGGATACTTCTCCTCAGGAAAGCACTCTTGTTCGCAGCTCATGCAGATCCTGTCTGGTGAAAAAAAAAGTTTTGTCTGAGAGTTAGAAACAGAGAATAAAACTATCCTCACAAGAGTCTGATAATAGGTTGCTCTGTGGTTTTATAATCTAAATCTGCTTGTTCTTTCCTTAGGGAAAACTAACACAGTTTTATTTCAATCTACAAGATCCCAAAATGTGAAACTTCGGGAATTTCAACTAAAACATTCAGGGAATTAACTGAGTGTAACATCCAGATCAGAATTTTTCAGTTGATCCCTACTTTTGGAATGGTCCCAACCAAATCTAACAGTGTTACTCTCTGTGAATTTAAGCTCTGAAATCCTCTTTAGGTTGAATCTCAGATTCTTGTGCACATTTCTAAGTGCAATAACATCATTAACTCCTCTGCATGGCATATGCTCTAAAATAAGTTATGAAGGTTGGGTATGACAATAATTGTTTATGTATGATGATTTGCAAAACTGATGTCTAGTCCGAATAAGAAGAACTAAAAAGAATGTCTTCATATTTTTAGAAGTGCAAATCAGATCCAGCTGCCAAATTGCGTCAGCTTCTGTATTTGACTTCTGCCTGTCCACTAGATCTAAAATGTTCAATGATTGGAAACCAACTCAGCTGCAAGTTTTGCTACTTGCACTTGATGTTTTGGACAAGACTTAGCTTGTATGGTATTAGGTGCAAGATAGCTTTGGGATCTGTTCATAAGCCTATAGTAGGAGGGTCTTGCTGGAGAGCTACTGCCCAGCCATGGAGCAACTGTGCAAGACATGCCTCAGTACATCTGTAATATTGTGTCTGATGTGAGAAGCTTTTGCCAGGGCCATGTTTTCTTGGGAAAGAGAGGTATGTCTGCCCAAAAGATTTTAATGGTGATAAACTAATTTTAAAAGCAATAGAAGATTTGTAAATAGAAAAAACAAACTTACAAAGGTAATCCCTGACCGATCCAGTGTCTGAAAGTTGCATTCTACCAGGATCTCATCCCCCTAGAGAACACAGCAGGTCACACTGTCAGAGAGATACAGGCAAAGCATGCAAAACAAGCGCTTGCAACATGGGGAACCAGGAAACAGTGTGAAAACAATGGGCCACAGCCTGAGGTGGAATGAAGGACAGAATATGTCGATGTGCTCTGACACCACCTCCCCAGCCTGCCCACCCACAGCTACATCCCAGGGGAGGATCGTACTGGTTTGATTATGAGGATTTCCTTCATGTCCCGTATCTCCTGCAGTCTGAAGTCATATTTATTGTCTTCACAGATGATCCTCAGCTGCTCACCATTTCTGGGGAAGACAAACAAGGGGAGAAAGTTATAACGTTTCCAGGGAGGGGTGTGGAATAAATAATTCCTGGATGAAATAAACAGAGCAGAGAAAAATCCCGTCCAGAATTCATGCCTGATCTCCGTTGTACCATAACTCACAGAATGTATTTTCAATGACAGTCAGTCCCAAACATACATTTAAAATTTCTCACCCAACTCTCTTTGGTCTGGAATCCAACTGTGGGCTTTTTACATATCAATAATTGTTGTGCCTTGAAACTTTCACCTTTCAGATGACAGTAACTCCAACACCTGCTTTAAAAACACTCTCCTAACTAAAAAGACTCTCTGACCCTAGAGTTGGCAGGCTGTTCAGACCTCCCTTGCAGAGGCAGAAGTATCACATGTGAATTCTTCCTTGATATTCTATAGTGCTTTGTGATATTGCTTTTTAGGTGGTCTCTGCTCTGCTTGAGCACTGCTTATCCATTCATGTTACAGGTTCTTAGATCTTGCTAAGTACATCCACGGTGCACCCTGCAAGGTGCTCCAGGGCACCCAGCCCACAAACCCTCGTGGGCCTCATGGCAAGGTTGTCACAGCAGCTGTCACACACCCTGCTTGCTTGCTGCAGGCCCACTTCGAGACTGCTGGCAGCTCTGAGCAGACAAACTAGTAGGCTCACGCCACTGTCCAGCTGCACCTTATAGCAAAATGGGTTCAGGAGGGAGGAACCTGGTTTGGAGGCCAAGCTTCACAAAAATTCAAGTCAAGAAAGAGGATGTGGTACATGGTTTATGTGTACCAGGCAACTTGCATAACCAGCAGGAGCCAAAAAACTATTGCTATTGTCTGGAACAGAATAACTCTTGATAAGTCACTCATACTGGCTGTGTGTGACTTTTGGCCTATTCTGGGGTATTCTGAAATTAACACCTAAAAAGGAGACGGGCCTGCCCCTAAATTGCCATCAAAGATCACAATCTGCTATATTCTGCCGAGGTCAAGTTCCAAAGAGTCTGGGGTCTCCACTAATTAGGCAAGTGACTAAGAACATAGTTATCCTATGTGTTACAGGGGAAATCTCAGAAAAAAAAAGTCACCCCAACTGCTCACAGTGCCTGAATCATCTCTGTTCAGAAGGTGTTTCAAACACTTGACCTTCTGCTCTGGAGCCTGTGCTTGAGATGGCTTCAGGACATGAGCTCACTGTCTGGACCTGTTTTATTTAACAGGAGGCACAGTCCCAGTCTCTTACTCTCTGCTGAGCTGACCCTTCTTTCCTCAGGGGCTAGTTCTTTGCACTATAGTTCAGGCACTGCAGAGTCTCCTGCACTGACAGACAGATGGAGACTAACCTGGGAACATCATTCAGATCTTGACAGGCTGGAGAGGTGGGCCCGTGCAAACCTCAGGAAGTTCAACAAGGCCAAATGCAAGGTGCTGCACATGGGTCGAGGCGATCCCATGCACAAATACAGGCTGGACAGAGAATGGATTGAGAGCACCCTTTGGAGAAGGACTTGGGGGTGTTGGTTGACAACAAGCTCAACATGACCCAGAAATATGCGCTTGCAGCCCAGAAACCCAACCATATCCTGGGGTGCATCAAAAAAAGAGTGACCATCAATTCAAGGGAGGGTATTCTCCCTCTCTACTCTGCTCTCATGAGACCCCACCTGCAGTACTGCATTCAGCTCTGGGGCCCCCAACATCAGAAGGACATGGACCTGCTGGAGTGAGTCCAGAGGAGGCTGTGAAGATGATCAGGGGGCTGGAGCACCTCCCGTGGGAGGACAGGCTGAGAGAGTTGGGGTTGTTCAGCCTGGAGAAGAGAAGGCTCCAGGGAGACCTTATAGTGGCCTTCCAGTACTTAAAGGGGCTACAGGAAAGCTGGGGAGGGACTCTATCAGGGAGTGTATTGATAGGACAAGGGGTAACAGTTTTAAACTGAAAGAGTAGGTTTAGATTAGATATAAGGAAGAAATTCTTCACTGTGAGGGTGGTGAGACACTGGAACAGGTTGCCCAGAGAAGTTGTGGATACCCACTCCCTGGAAGTGTTCAAGGCCAGGTTGGACGGGGATTTGAACAACCTGGGCTAGTGGAAGGTGTCCTTGAAGGTCCCTTCCAACCCAAACCATTCTATGATTCTATGGTCCTCATCCACTCCAGCCCAAGAGGCAGGGACTGATCCCGTGGCATGGGCAGCAATACTGTTAGTTTCCTTCTCTTACCGGTATTGAGCAGCTTTCACTCCTCTGCCAGACAGGTGGGTGTGAAGCAGGTAGGCAAAGACATGGAGATCTGGAACCAGCATCCCATTCATCTGCAGTTCAAAATGAAGTAGGTCAGAGCCTGGCAGTCAGAGCATAGCACTATGTTTTAGGCCTGCCCATCAAGTCAAAAGCTTGATGGAACTCATGTCAGCGTAACATTTCTTTTAAAAAGGAGGTTTAAAACCATTTCCTTATGGAGGTCACTACTGATTGAAAGGTTGATCTGGGGAGCTTTTCTGAAAATTGCTCTTCTGGCTTCAGGTATTCTGGCATAGTTGTCTGAGTCTGTGATATGCTGGGTAGTGTAAGCATACCTTGCTATCAGCTATGTAAAAAACAAAGACAAGATGCAAGAGAGGTAATTAGTTACACATGCAGGTACATATAGCAGATAATAGAAAGAGTAAAAGCAGAAATTGTAAGACACTGATCAATGGGACGTTAAAAGAACTGTCAAAATATAAACCATAAAAGGTTCAAAGAAAATCTTTGAAAACTGATGAAAAGAAGAAAACCAAGATTACTGCAGGTCTCATAAGAGGGAGGAAACCTATGGGTTGTTCAAGGGGGATTGTGGGACTGTGTAAAATGTATGGGATATTCTAAGTGGATTGTGGGAACGTGCAAAATTTATTATCGGACACTTAGGGAAGAGGTCAAAGTTAGGGAAACAGAGAAACAAACATGGGAAAATGGAGAGAAGAAGAGGAGAGTCCAGTTGTCCTTAAGCATACTGCTGGTTACTATGTTTGTCTGACCAAACCTGGTACCTGATTGCTGCAATCTAGACTATTTTGTTAAACTCTAACTATTTGCTGTGTGAGTGTGCTCTCTATACTGTGTATAGGTGTGTGCCTGTGGTTTTGAGGTGGGATGATCCACTAGGGAACTTCAAGCTAGAAAGATCCAAGGTCCAGGCCAGGGACTGCGTAAAAGGGCCCTGGATCTGGACACAGATGCTGAAAGGACTTATGGTCTGGACCAGAAATCAGAGACCCACATACGTGATTTCATATGGGAGCTGAGCGGGTAAGCATATGGTCATGTTCCTCGAGTGAACTTTAAGCCGGGTTAGCCAGAGAGGAGGAAGAGGTTTGGGTCATTTGTGTTCTTCGTGCTCGTGTGGACGTTGTTCCTGTCTGCGTGGTGCATGTAAAGGTACTGTACTCCTGTCTGTGTTGATCTGTTTGTGGCCAGCTGAGTTTGCTCTCTGGGCATGTGCATTTGGGTGGGGTGGGGTGTCTCTGTATCTTTGGAGTTTGCCCCCAGTCTCAGCACCACCTGGGCCTGGGAAAGGGGAAAGTGACAACCTCACATCTAGCAGTCCTGGAGGGACCTGTGAATCCCCTGGATCCCACAGTCCACCAGAGCTGATTATTGTGAGCAACCACTTGGCTGTGTTTTGAGGGATGTTAAATCCCTGCTCTAAGAGGTACCTGCTTGACCTGAGAGAGAGCACCACATCCTCCCAGCCTCGTACCTGCCTTCCTGCAGCAGTGTGACACACCTATGGCAGGACAAAGGTCTCTTGCATATGGTGGAGCCAGCTCCCTTGAGCTCTTGGGAAGTCACTACAACCCTTGGGTTTTGTTTCCCTTTCACTTAGATGGGGTGAATGAGTATTCAAGCCATGGTCCTGACATGCTTACACAGCTCTGCTAATGCTCTTGAGCCAAATCTTGGGTATCTGCTGAGCAGTGTTATTGGAAAATATATTCATTTTGCAACATGCAGAAATGGAGGCTAAGATAACACCCTGCACCACATGGCTTTTGGACATGTCTAGAGCAAGATGAAAGCCCAAAGTGAGAAAGATCAAGAGGGATTTTGTATGACTTTCCCCACACTCACTTCATCAAACTGGCTGGAATTGCAAAGGCTGTAAGATCTATAGGATTCTGCTCCAGGAGGAATGAAATGCACAGGGAAAGGGAAGATGCCTGTTTGCAGAACCCCCACATCATATTTCCGTAGCTCTGGAGTATAGTAGATTCGGACCCCTGAGCTGTCGATCAAGCCTGTAAAAGAAAAATAACCACTCCTTCAGCAATGATGTCAGAAACATCAGAAGTGGGGCCTGAAGCAACAACACATATAGTGTCCCTTTCCCAATCACGGTTTGGGAGCAGGCACAGATTAACAGGAAGGCCTAAGCCCTCCACCCTACCCCCAGTAGTATGGTCCACTGTAACGTACAGCCTCGAAGTGATGCAGGGTGCCTGGTTGCACAGGTCTTCACTCATAGTGCATCTGGATCCATCCTTGCTTATAGACTCAGATGATTCCCATAAAATCACTCTACACTTTTGTTTCCCCTTCTGTAAAATGATACCTGTCCTGGTTTTGGCTGGGATAGAGCTAATTTTTCCCCATAGTAGCTAGAATAGTGCTGTGGTTGTGACATTCTTCATCACCTGCCATAGGGATTGAGTGCTGGGGGTCATGGTAGAAGCCTGAGGTGGTACTATTAGGCTCTCAGGACTTCATCTGACCCTTGGTCCACCCTTTTCTCCCACAGCCACTCTGTCCCTTCCCACTTTGTTCCTTTTTCCTGTGATACCCACGTTTCCCTGACCTTTTCCCTAACACTCCCACTAGTATCATAGCAGGAAGATGTGCTCAACATATTTGATGGTAAAACATCTCTAATCTGAACAGATATAACTATCAATGTTTCTAAAGTTAAAGTTCTTCCTGAATGGGAGCCCAGTCCAGTTTCTTCTTACTGTCCTGAAGGTTGTACTGAGCAACATAAGGAAGTGTTTCATCCAGAAGCTTGATTCTAATGCTTGTAGGTGGGGTCTGAGGCTTCCATCCTGAGGCTGTTCTTTGTCAGACAACTGCCCAGCATTACCCACCTGGTAACAAGTCAAAATTGCTGTAATGGATTTCTAGTCGGATGTACTGAGGGTCCCAAGGTGTCCCTATGGAAACCGCAGCTTCATCTGGAAATTGATAAGACTTGTGGAAAGAGGAAGAGGAGGAATAAACTTATATGAAGTTAGTTTTCAACTCTTTGTTGTTTCTTGATTGAAGACTTACAAAAAGAAAGTTTTTATTTTCTTGCATTTCTGAATATTTATTTAGACATTAGAAATCAGAATGTTGTGGGAAATTCTGCCAATTCCATTTATTTTCCTTCTGAATTGGAACAAAGAAGAATTTTCAAAATTTATTTTTAATTTATCATTTTGATTGGTTTAATTTTTATTTTGATACTATATTTAATAGGAAATTTTTATAGCATATGTACGGTCTTGCAGCAAATTTCATATCAGTATTGGCACTGCATAATATAAAATTGAACAAAATTCACATAAGGGTTTTGTCCAAAGCTTATCTCCTTTCTCTCTCCATCCCCGTGTACATGCATACTATGGAAATACAAAATACATTCTGCTCTGAAAAGCACAAGATAGATGTTAAATTTGTGCAGCGCTGACTTCTAACTAGGCCACTCAGTCAGAACACCAATTTCACTGAACTTTTAATTTTACTCTGCTGAAAAAAAGACAGAGCCAGTACACAAAAAAGCAGAAAGTAGGTATACCTCTTTCTGTTATGCAAGACTGGCATGAGGAAAATTTTGTGAAATTAATGGCCACATCACCAAAAGGTCAGAATGAAAGCCTTAATGTGACATATAATACTTGTTTAATGCAGATATGCACATTTACATATAAATCGCCAGCATCACCTGATGCAGCAGAATTAGTCGAGTGGGGACAGTATGAGGAAACTTCCCCGGTTTGGTTGGCCCTGCAGGACTGTGGGATCTTACTGGGCAAGCTGACAACAAGGGTATTATTGTTCATAAGCAGTAATGGGGAAGGGAATGGGCCCTGCAGACTCACCTCTCCTCCAACAGCCCAGCCCACGAGCACCTGAGAGCACAGAGCAAAATCTGGATTGGCTCCATAGCAATCATCTATGCCATTGGGTAGCACGCTGGCATTGCCACAGGCATAAACAAGAATATGATGAACCAAGGTTATGTTGTGGGGTGTTATGACAGGTTCAAACTGTAGCCAAGAGAAAGAGTCAAAAAAAGTTACTGTCAACCCTAAAATATTTCTTTTGCAGGCAACCAGAAAAAGCAGTTAGCCATATCTTAGGCAAACAGATGTAATCTGATTTGCAAAATGGATGATAAACTGGTTTATCTACTCATTTTGGTATGCATCCAGTAGAGTCCATTTTCCAGAAAGGATTTGCATCTTCCTCCAAAGCACCTTCCCTTAATCAGAATCACAGGGGTGTCTATTTGACCTGTTATGCTGGGCAGTGTTGTTTCAGACTAGAAATGTAAATAGTTTACCTCATACACCATTTTCTTGGCTGCAAAGCAAGATAAGGGACCTTGATCTCAGGTTGACTATAATTCACTGCTCCATCAGTTGTGCCAAAAGTGCTATAATCAAGATAGTCTAAAATAAACCCTGCAAATAACCTGTATCTGTTCATTAATCACTGAACTTTTTACCAACACTGATGAGATCAGGCCTTAAAATCCTGATGTTACCACAAGAACTGACTAAAACTCCTGAGTTTTTTCTGTAGGATCACCCTGTTGAATTATTTTTTTCAGTCCATGCAACGTCTTCCTTATGAAATTTTGCCTATGCCATTGCAGTCGAACACCTCTTTTAAAACCTTCAAAACCCACAAAACTAAGAAGAGTTGCTTGACCTTGAAGCAAAGTTATCTTAATTTGAGAAGTAAGCTGGGCTTGCCTTGGAAAATTCCTGTTTCTTTTCTTTGCTCTTCACTTTTTGCATATTCATTATTGAAAACAGGACGGCAAAAATGTTAGTTTTGCCTTTTATACAAATATTCTTAGCAATCTCTAAGAACAAAAGCAAAAGTCCTTTCAATATACAAAACTCTGTAGGATCCCTTTGCTCTCAAAGATACCAACAGGTAACATGACCTGAGCTCACTACACTGAGACATCAGACTTGTAGCAAGAATTCTTCAGGTGTGATGTACATAAAGACAAAGGTACTTCCAAGGCTAGAAACAAGACAGAGCTTATCTCCACACAAGCCAGCTGGCTCATCCCAATGACAGTGAAGGACAGATGGAATGCTCCCAAATCTATACTAAAATGCTGTAAAAGACAGACTTGTGTGCATGATTGCAGGAGCAAGTCTGTCCTGTCCTGGTTTTCCCCAGTCAGGCAGCCTGCACGTTTACCTTGTAGATATGGTGTTTCTGCCTGACCATGGGCAGAGGGATAAAGGTACAGGCATACTTGGTTTCTTCAGCTGGAACAGCAAACTGGAAAAGAAACACACACAGGTCACCTGAAGGTTCCCCTGGCAACTCAGTAATGTGCACAGGGAATTGGAGAAGCCAAATGGAAGCAGTGCAAGGAGCATGAGACCCAGAGCTGAAGGGGGCAGGAAGGATGATGCATTTAGCTAGCAACTGCTTGGGTTTGGGTTGCAATGAGTGAGAGGATTAAAGGGTCAAGAAGATGAAACTCTATTCTGGTGAAGAGCAATCACATCTGTCAGATCCACCAGGTCTTAAATTATTTTTCTTTCAGATTTTTTCTGTGTGTTTTTGGTTTTTTTTTTTTTTTTGGTTTTTGTTTTTTTTGTTTCTTCCCCAAAAGGGAATTGCGTTACTAATTTGCCTATTGTAACACAAGCCAAGTGTAGGAAACATTCATCCATTTCAATCAACATTTTAAATTGCTGGTTTTCTGGAGTCACAAGCACAACACATGACAGCACTAATCCCACAAATCTTTACATAAAAATAGTGCCCCTCTTTTCTATGGAATATTGCCCACGCTGATCAGCAGATTCTGCTGTGTCTTGAGTGAGTGCTGTCTGTGTGGGCTGATGCTGTTTAAAGAAGGAAGGTGTTAATGCAATGCCACACTGAGCTGGTATTTTGAACTCCGTTTGACAAGCATGGCGCATGTACCACAAGGTGATGCTAACAGGGGGGCTCCAGCTCTCCTGGTAAATCCTTATATCTGACACTGCGATGCTGCACAAGGTAATACTGGAGGCAGTGCAGACAGTAGTGTGTATTGCATTTTCTGAGCTCTTAGCCAGATTTGCCACAGAGCATTTAAATGTATACCCATTATTTCTCTTCTCTCTCATTTGTGTAGTTCCCACAAAACTAAGACAGGAAACAGTAAATATCTTCAGTATATTATAGATATTTTTATACAAGTCCGTATGGATGGGACAATAGACCTGTATACATATATGCCTGAGTTAATAATTATATTGCTGTTCAGTAGCACCACAGTCTGTGTTTGGCTCCCTAAACTCTAGTCAAGGGAACAGACAACACCTCACAGCATTTTCCTAGCAATTAAGCCCTTTACTCTCCACACAGCAAGCCTTCCATTCCCACTTCATTCCTACTCTTTCCAGCTCCATTTGCATGTTTCCAGGATCAGTCACATCTATCTTTGACCTGTGCAATCCAAACTTCCAGCACGGGTATGATCAACTCTGCAAAGAAAGTCAGAAGAAGAAATTTTCAAAATGCCAAGTAAAGTTCTTGTCCAATACCTACATTGTCCAGCCTCAGGTCATAGGTGAAGAATATTTTGGGGTCAGTTGACTCAGATGGGCCTCTGTACCTCATCAAGAAAAGAGATTTGGAAAATCTTTGGCCTTTAAAGAATTGGACTGTGTCATCTGTGCCAAATGCAGCAATGAGGCGTGCTGTGTCCACCTGTAATGGAAGCGTTTCATTGGAAAATCTCCTTCATTCTTTCCCATCAACCACACACACATGTATCCACCCTACATCACATGCCTTATACCACTGCACACGTATTAAAACACAATCCACGTATTAACCCTGTGCAACTAGAAGTCACCTAAAATAACATAATTGTGCATATTTGGTACATACCTGGGCACTCAGACAATATGTCAGAACACACAACAAAAAGTAAGCAGTGTAACACACAAGATTTGTCTCATCCAGACAGAGATATAATGTTTTGTGTTTTTTTTTTTTTTTTCCCAAGGAGAAGGTGCTGGCTAGAAAAGACACACTGTCATTTCACACACGTTATTAAAGCACTCATGGATTTAAAGTGCTGGTATGTGAAATGAAAGAAAGCTGAAAAAAAAAGGCTGTGAGGGATTTGGTAAAGATTTCAGAACCTGCATCACTGTGTTTAAATGTTCAGATACTGAGTGTATGGATGCTGTTCTAGCTGTGGCAGCTGTACAGTGGTGCTAAAATCAGATTTTCAGATCTTGCATATCCTAGAGCAAGCAGATGCAGTTCATTTATCTGTATATACTGTTGATGTGCTTTGGGCAATTTTTACTAAGAATTACTGAGGGACTTCCAAGAAAAGCTAACAAAACTGTGGCCCCCTGATTCCCTATTAGCAGCTACTGTTGAGCACGAACGTGCTCAATAATCCACCTGGATCTGCCCCATCATGTAAGGACAGCAGCAGCCATGGGAGTCTGTAGGTTCTTCCCATTCAGAATGGGGTTATATTTCTTTCAATTAGTAAAGGTCATTAAGGTTTATGACTACAGAGGCATTTAACCAGTCGCTGAATATACACCTAATTCTGAACAAACATTTTTGAGTGGGCTAAGCCTTGGATAATGCTGATTTACCGAGAGGTCCCTCAAGCAAAGGTGAAGTGGTGTAAACAGTGTCTATATCTGCAGAATTCCAAACCTGTGTGCATTTGAATGTTTGTGAACCTTGGCAAAGCATATTTTTTAAAAATCTGTGACTTAAAATACCAATTTGGGTTGACTAATCTTTTAATGCTAGTCAATACCAATATGAAGCACTTCCAAGAGAGAAGGACTGAGATTATTGAAACATTCTCAGTTTGATAAACACAATTGTTACCAAAATACTGCCTTATATTAGGCAAATAAAAATTTTATCTCCCACACAAGATTGATTTTTTGTATGTGGCAAACAAGAGAGAAGCAGAGAAATGAGCAGGATCTTAAAGAGCTGTGTTCAAGCTTAAGAAAATGTTGAGATTTGTATCTTCTCAATTCTTTGATGGAAAAAGTTATAAGAAAACATCAATGACATCAAAATAGTGCCCCTAAAATAGGCATTATAAATATGGCCGTATGGTTCCATATTTTTATTTATATTCTTGGTTTTGTACTATTGTGAGAAAAACCTGTCATGCTCAGATTTGATCTGGGGGATCTGGGAACACAGTCAGACATGAGAGCAGGTTTGTTTGGGATGATGCTTGAGCAACTCCCTTTCTTACTATGATATCCAGGTCATTTGGGTCGCATGTCCGGAGGTGGCGTTTGAACAGCATGGTGGTGGAGGTCTTATTCTCTGTCACTGACAGCAGTTGGTAGTCCTGGCTCTCATCTTCCTCAAGTGTTGTCTCACCTGCCACATGACAATCCTGGAAAAGGAACAGTGGTCAAAGCAATAGAGAGAAGAGCTTCCTGCACTCCAAGAAGTCATGTTTCTGAGTACTGCTAGTGGGACCTGAGTAATTATCAAAGCATTGCATTCTCCTAAAGCTCCTCTGCTTTCACTGGTGATTTCCACAAGCCAGTTGAAAAGAACTCACATCCAGCCCCTGATATATACAGCTGCTCAAGGGAAGAGCAGGCCGTGGGTCCCATCACCCAGAGGATGGCCTGGGTAGGATGGAAACTAAAGGGTCTTCCCTGCTCCCTGAGTGAGTGAACTGTTGCACACTGGGGCATTGTAGCACATCTGGCTCAACCACACAGAGTGGAAAGTAAAATAAGCCCTATTGAAAAACAGAGGTAGTTCAAAAGTAAAATATTTTAGCCATACCAAAGTTTCTACTTTAACTCAGGTTTTCCATAACACCTGCAACCTGGGCCTCATTGTGGATGCTAAGCTCTCCTAGAAACTACAAGCTAACCAATGGCTTTAGCAGCACAGGCATAGTGAAAAAGACAAATAATGCATTACTGAGGTCATCAAATGCAATTATTAGATGGTAAAAGGGCACAGAAACATGAAGCAGAGTTTGAAAAGCAACTAAATATCTAGTTCCTGTAGAAATCTTACTGGGAACAGAATGGGCCACAATAACTGCTGGTATGAAAATACAAGGTGAAAAGGTGGGACTGTACACACAGCTGCGGAAAGGGAAGAAGGATAAAAAGGAGCAAGGGTCCAAGTTGACTGACTGAGATCGCATCATATTTTTGTGGCAAAGGAGTTTAACTGACCAGAAATAAGAAGGCAGTGGCTGCAGATGAGATGGAAATCTCTCCAAGAGAAACCTGAAAGCTGAAAATAATAAAGCAAATGTCTCCCTAATGTACAGCTGTGAAGTGCTACATTGAAAAGTTTTGCTACAGTGCTCAACTTTGGAGGGATAAAAGAGAAGAGAAAGATTTTACTAGACAACAGTCTGATCAAGGAAGAATATTTTTATGTGAAATCCTTCCTTGTATTTTTTCCTCCCATCTCTGTTCCTTTAAGTCATTATTTCAAAATCTGCTTATAGCTTTTGCTAAATTTCCCAGGATGTCCTCTAATATTCTTCTTGAATTTATCTATGCATTTGGACTTTCAGAATACTCTAATCAATTTTTCTCTAAATCAAATACTCAATTTACAGAGACACAGTTTGAAAATACAGCTTTTGTTTTCCTACTGTTCTGAAAATCCGTTGTACTCTTTTATTAAAAGATCCAAATTCAAAGATAAGGAGTCTGCAAAGGAGCTACTTTGAAAAAATAAAATATTTAAAATTAAATATACTTTATGAAAGAGGAAGGCAGTAAACAGCTGGAAAAAAAAAAAAAAACCACTTCTGTGAAAACAAGCCTTTTTTGCTAGTTTTTTACCCATTGGACATTACTC
This sequence comes from Strix uralensis, assembly GCF_047716275.1. NCBI lineage: Eukaryota > Metazoa > Chordata > Aves > Strigiformes > Strigidae > Strix > Strix uralensis. Next base: position 82,891,685 of record NC_133976.1, read on the forward strand.
AGCTAATGATTTTGCTATGATTGTAGTAAAGAGGAAAATTAAAGCAAAAACCAAAGATGAGAGAGAGGGTTAGAAGGAAGAATGCAAAGGGAAAACCCTACTTAAACTCTATTTACAGTAGCTAGCATATTTTTCTTTCAAACTGTCTGTCCCATGGGTTCAGTGGATGTGCTTTACAGCCTCTGAGCAAATGTGGATTTTTGTAGTCATTAATGTGCTCGTTTACTGGAATGTCTCCAGACCTGAATAGTGGGGAGATATTTTTTGATCTGTAAAAGAGTTGAAAAAACCTGAAACTTTTGTAGGACCAAAGTTATTTTGTAATACAAACAAATACTTTCAGCTGCCAGTGCAGAAAAGCATTGAAAATGTTAAATCTCTCTTCTGAAAATAATGGAATGTTTAGCATTTTTGAAACTGAACACTTCAATTTTTCCTTTCAGGATGTTCCTTTAGGAGAAATTAAATGGTTTGGTTTTACCCCAAAACACTTTTAAAAAAAAATATTAAAAAATAAAGAACAAGTGTTTCTTCTAAATTGAACTTAATTTTTTTCCCTGTAGTCATTCATTGACAAAACTTCCCTGTCTGTGTCACAATCACAAGATTTCAAAACTGGGTATTACTGAGAATGGTTTTGCAACCAACTAACGACCATGAGTAAGGTTAGCTGCCTCAGCGCCTCCAAAGTTCACCCTTTTTAGACAAGCACCAAGACATATTTCATGCAAAACACATTTTACTGTTGTGTGAAAAGGGAACTGAAAACAGCTGAACAAAATAAAACCACTGCAACTGGCAAACACTTCATGAATGCAGACACTTTTTCTTTCTCTCTCTGGATAACATTAAACCGCCTGTTTCTCTCTCATGATTAAAACAAAACAAAACGAAACCGAACAACACCCAGCTTTTTTATTTAGCACCCTCAGTGGCATTTTGTTCCTCTGAACTCCAGCTGTTTTAACATCAGGCATCTATCCTTAGTGGTTGCCTTTATAGACAATGGAAAAACAGCAAGTCCCAAGGATGTGCTATCCTATTCCTAAGGGAGACATTTAAGACTGTCAGGAAGAAACAACTTTTGGAGGTGAACACGTCTCCACTTACTACAGAGGAAACCAAGTAAATTAACCTTTGAAGAGCTTCAGTGAGGGAAAACATGGGAATTTCACATCTGACTCCTGTCTGAACTGACCTCTGGTTTGGATGAATCAGAAGTTACACTCTTCGTAGCCCCTTCTAACTTCATGGTGGGTGATTGCTTCAGTCATGTCTAATGGTTCTGGCTGTGGTTTTGACTTGCAGATGGGATCAGTTTATTTGCCTAAGCAACATCAAATGGCATCGGACATCTATCTTTAGCCAGTTGAGCCCATATGCTTTCAAGTCAATATACTTGGAGCATGACTTTTGGCAAAGGGAGAAGTCTTTTCAACTTACAGAGAAGTAGATACTGCCATTTGGGAAGACACCTCCTATCACAATGTCAGATCCAGGCAACTCTCCATGAGGGCTGAATCCAAATGCCACCCAGCCAGTTGTAAGGACCTGCAGCTCAAACATCATCAGCTCCTGTTTGTCATGGTCCCAGCGGAGGTAGACCATGTTTGAAGGATCCAGGAAGATGGAGAAACGCAGCAGTGGAGGTGCAGGCTGACCAGAACAAAAGCATGGGAGGAACAAGAGGAAGAGCGTACTCTTGATTCTTGAGAAGAGAACTGTCATCATCAACAGGACCACTGCAGTTTCTGAGTGTTGCTGATACCTTGGGCAGCTATTCTGCTATGAGGGGCCCAGTTTATATGGAAGTGCATGAGGCTGGGACTGTTGCCAGAAAGGAGGAGTGGAAACTGACTGTTCTAGATCCAATTTAACATGGTAGGAAAGATCAACACTTTACATAATATGCCCTGGCACCCTGCCTCAGTGAAACCATACTAGGCCATCACATATACATCTTAAAATATTTTTAATAGCTGTTTTGTAGTACACAACCAAAAACAGCAACAGTGTTTGCCTCCTACACAGTACTCCTCAGGGTGGGTGAATGCTGGCTCTTCTCACCAAGGAAAAGGGGCTCTTCTGACTAACTTGCCTTTCTATTGCAAATGCTGAAATGAACCCTGACTATACCACCCTATTGTATGGTGTGAAGATTATTGGTAAACTGGTTGGAAATGGGCTGGTGAGTCTTAGTGCCATGGTTTATCAGAGGAAGCTGCCGTGGCACATAAAAAAGACTCCTGTGGTAGCAATCTGGACCATAGTGGAATAGTAGAATAAGAAAAATGCCTTTGCTTCATGCACTATACCTTGGTGTGGGTGAGTGGAAGGAGAAAAGGGCATCATCTTTTGCCTTGCCTAAGACCTTTCAGCATAATGACATTAAAAACAGAGAGCCTCATCAGGTTTCCAACCAGTTCTGCCAGGAAGTGCCTTGTACATCTCATCTCCAATTTGCCCAGTTGCATAATCCACTACAAAACATCGCCTGGGTCTGTGGATTTTGAACAATGTGGTAGTTTATTCCTATTTACTCGCTAGGAAAGCTTAGAAAAGTCCATTTGTATTAATCTGCTGAGACAAGTGCTTGCAGAACAGATGAGTAACAGAGAAGGAGAGATATATAATCTGGTCTTCAGGGTCAGGGTTTAAACAGATCAAACTTCATACAGATTGAGTCCCAGGTTATGTTGTTGACAATACTGCTGTAGACAACAAGTATATTTGTGGTTTCTTTTGTGAATTATGTAATACAGTGCCAACATTTTAAATTTTCCCTGCGCCAGGGAGTCCCAAGACACTGTTCTGGGGACACTAGGCAGATCTGAGGGATATGGTAATGCAAAGTGAGTTTTTCAAGGCTACGATAACACAGGGACATGAAAACTGAGGGACTTTGGGGAGAATCAAAGACAAAGTTAATGATGAAGGGGGAAGGGAAAAAGGGAAGGGAAACCACATGGTTGCATTAGGGTGTTTTGCAGAGCTGCTGGTGTGAGAAATTTTCACCGTTGCTAGCTCTCCACTCTTTTAAGCAGAAAATCCCTTTCTCACATGGAGGGGAGTGTGAGATTAGCGGATGCAATTGAGACACTCTTGGAAGACATGCCTATCCCAGGATTACCAGTGTGGATGGTTTAGCTGTGTGACAAAGATTAGAATTGCATGGTTTCTTTGATGGAGCAGGATGTGGTGGTGGCATACCACTGCTGAGGGGCGTGGGAGAGATATTCAAGAACAGGAAGATAGCACAGATTGGCAGTGAGCAACATGCCAAAGAAGATTATAAAATTATAGATGACCCGAGTAGAGGAAAGAAGATAAAAACTGCTTCCTTTAAAAAACTAAGTGGTCATACAGAAGCCAAGTGTGAAAAGAAAGAGGAGAGTCAGAACCACAGGGTAAAATGACACCTCTGAGGATCTGCCTCAAGCAGCAGAGACACAGAGAGAGAAGAGGAAAGCAGTGATGTTTCACTGAGCTTTCTCTTTGGTGATTATGATGATGTACAACAAACTCAGCAGATGAAGAATGAAAATGCTATGCCCAGTACTCTTTTGATATGACCCTGAAGGCTCCACTGCTGAAACCTTTTGCTGGCAGCACACACGTCCCTGACACACAGCCAACTCCAACCCCCATGTCTCCTCAGCTCAACAATTCCCTGTTGCAGGGTAGGAAGCACAGAATTCTCGTTATAACCAGTTGAAGCAATGTCATTTTTTCATTTCATAATATCTGACTTTCTGTTGAGGTTACTTAACACCTTAGCTTGTTATTTTAGGCCAATTTTTAACAAAATAATTAAAAAAAATGTCACAGTCTTTTTATGGAAATGTGGAAAGAATCTTCACTCACTAAGCTGTCTAAAATCACTGTTTATGAATATGTTAAGACAAAAGATTCATGTCTGCAGTGACAATAAAAAGTCTGGACAACAGATTTATATCTTCTCAAAATGAGGGATTAATGAGGGAGAAAGGCAGCATTTTAAAAACAGCTACTTCTGCCAGTCTTCATGTGTAAGGATAGTTAAAGGACTCTACCTCTAATAATGCTGACACTTCTGTTGTGATGGGTGATAGAAGCAAAACTAAATATTGCTGTTTAAAATGGTTTAAATTACCATTTTCTGACTTCATCCTTCATTTTATCAAGGTGTTAAGCACCACTGCTCTGCAGCTATGTTCAGACTAAGATTAAAACCTACTTTCTTTCTACATTTGCTTTTTGGGGGTGAAATATGGAAATAATGGAAATATGCTACATTTTGGTTTAGAGCAAAATGGTGGGAAGACCACTGTCTGTTAGACAGTAAAGGGAACAATAGTAACAGCAGTAGCATTGGTCACTTATTTTTCAAATGAAATATTTTTCTCAGAAAATGTGGACTGACTGAAACCACAGCTTTTCACATAGACATACCACACTGCCAACAGTTTGTCAGGGAAATCTTTCCGTTCCAAGTGGAATTAGGGACTGAAAAAAAGAGAGGAAAAGAAACAACTTCCCAAAGGAGCTAATAAGAAAGGACATTTGGCAGGTTGATATCCAGCTTCTGGACCTTGTGTTGTAGTATTTGGAGCAAGGCTTGAAGATGAATCCTGTATCACAAGTCAATAGACAGTCAACAGAATATCCGCTATTTTGGCACCGGTTCATTACCTTCCTTTAAAAGGCCTTAGCTGTATTACCCAAGGGAACATAAAAGGAGGATGTTAATGAAAGGCAAGTGAAAGGACAGTCACAAAGGGAATGCCCTGGGTAAAAATGAAAAGGTTGTAAGCACTGGCAAGAAGCAGGAGTGTCAGTGGGGGAATCAAGGTTTTCAAGTCTAGAATAAGTGCAGGCAGCTCAACTCTGTGTCTCATGCCCAGAACAAAGTTTGCTTGATAGAACTTGTTATAGTGCTTGCAATAATTATAGCATTTCCTATTCTCTGAACAAGGCATATTGGTACGGTGCGAGTGTGTAGATTAGTGGTGTATTAGCTTATCTGCTGAAAAGGGAAGAAACAAGGCTGCATTATAGAATTTACTGACTTTGTTTCCTGGTTCTCAGCAGTTCAGGTTTCAAGTATAACAGATACTTCTTGCCCTTCCCCATATCCAACCTTCCCAATGGCTGTGTCCTCTAGAAGGCAATGCAGGACTGCTTTCTATATCATACTATATCATACTGGGATGGGTGATACTCCCCTGTAAGGCATTGTATGGTATGTTATTATATTATACTCACTATTTGGAGTAAAATTAACCAGCAGGTTTAAAAATGACTGGAGACTGATACCCAGACAGATACTCTAACAGAGTGATAACTTGAACATTTGGCAACTAAGCTAAAAATATCCTTGCATTCAGCACCACACATTGCTGCACGTCTTTGACAGCCCTCCTCTTCCAAGTTTGGATCCATCCCAGATCCTCTAGGTTTCATAAAACTGTAGACTTTGTGAAAGATGGTGCCATGCTGACTTACCTTTTGCCACACATCTGCAGGATTAATTCTACCAAATCATATGGGGAGCCCATAGCAAGAAGCAGAGGAGATATAGGCTCCTCATTGAGTAAAGCATGAAATCCTGAAGAAACGGTGCTGGAATAGCAGAGATTTTTTCATCAGCTGCCTTGTGAAAGGACTTCACCTTTGCTTAACATAATTTCTCCGCTCTTTCAGTGCCATTGGCTTGTTTTTCCATTGCAGTGTTGCACAAATACTCCTGTTCCTGCTGATATCCCACTGCAGATGTGAAAGCCCTCTCTTTCTTCACAGGTTGAAAATCCTGGATGTCCTGAACAAAACTCTGAGGATAGAGAGGTGAATATTCTCTTTATATTAAGTAATTTCCAAAGTGGGCCAGGAAGGAAAGAGACAGTACAAGAGCATGTGAGGGATATTTAGGGAAGGCAGAATTGTAGGACTGTAGTACTTTTACCCCTCTCCCTTCCCAAGCTTCAAAGGGGTGACAAAAGTACTGTTGAAGGCAGGGGCGTTGTAGGTTATGGATAAAGGCCTTTTGGAACAGACATAAGCTATACAGTGTCTACATAGTAATTTTGCTGGCAGACTTGTAATTTGAAAGCTAAGAGCACTGGGAAGGATAGAGGGTCAAAGATGACCAGTTCCCAGACTGAAAAATTGGCTTTTGCTGTCTCACATAACAAATAGGAGGGCACATGAACACTTACAGCCACAGAAATTCATGCCTGCTGATAAACCCTGGCACTGCAGACCAGGAGTAACCAGGAGGGTCTCTACTTGTGGAAGTCACAGACCTGGGCAGGCAGCAAAACCACAGATTCATTTCTAGCAGGAGAGGTTGTTTGAGCAGTGCGTTGTCTGGAAATAAGCATGGAATGGTGAGAATGAAATGTGTCCCTGCTGCATGACTCCAGCCATGCCCCAGGAAGCAGGAACCCAACTACCTCCTATACAAACACACAGAATCCCACTAAAAAAAGTCTTGATCATTATTGCTTGTTTCTTTCTAGCAGAAGCAACAATCCAGTCAATGGCCAACCTTTTTGATGTGAAGAACTAGCAGTTTTTAATGTGATTAAATTATAAAGAATACCTGTAATGTCTTTTTCTTTTTTTAATTATGCAATTTAGTTCCCCGTGTATAATTTGCATTATGTCCATCCCATACAGTGCAGTGCTATGTGGATACTGGTGTTGATACAAAGAAACTCCAATCAAGTAAAAGATAAGACTGGGTGTTTCACTGGAAATAATTCTTAGTGCTTTGTCTATTCAGTACAGTTAAACAAGTGATTGATTCTCACAGCATGCAAGTAATATCCTTGGAGCACAAGGTCACAGAGCTGACAACTGGGAAAAATTTAATTCTAAGAGCTTAAACCTTCCTAGGTTTTCCCTATCGCAAATTACTGCAATTCAATTCATGGAGCCTACCAATGATTTTACTATGACAATTGTGCTTTAAGAAAAATATCTGGAAATAATGTGACCAATCTTTCCATTTCTCTGTCAAACCTCTCTGCAGACTGAAAAATTCAAATGGCTTTAGTCTGTCCAGTCTGACAAACATTAAAAGTGTGATAAAAAGATAAAAGCCAGCATTACAAAGAATTTATACTCCTGGTTAGCACCTTGCCTGAGGTAGGTGATCCCTGCTTATTCACACAGATGTTACAAGAGTCACAGTGTGTTATATGTACATTACGCATTGTGAAATCAAAACAAGGGCAAAGGAGCAAGCTGCAAAATCTCTGCTTTAGATTTCTTGAACTTTTTTCTGAGAGCTTCTCAGCTGCATTGATTCAGTGAAGTAGATGCTGAACCCTTTGCTCATTCTTTGTTCCCTCCCTGGAGGTGTTCAAGGCCAGGTTGGACGGGGCTTTGAGCAACCTCATCTAGTGGAAGGTGTCCCTGCCCATAGCAGAGGGCTTGGAATTAGATGACCCTTGAAGGTCCCTTCCAACCCAAACCACTCTATGTTTTATTTCTTTTTCTCAGTGTGGTACAGACATATTGTTGCACTCTCATGGCTCAACTCTACCCTTATAGGGGACTTTTTCTGTTATTTGGGTTGGGGTATAACCCTGAAGCACTCTGTTCCCAGGTAGAGCTACAACATTCTGAATATAAACAGGGACCTCACCACTGTCACACACTGTTCGATGAGATGTATTTGGTGGACTTATTACTCTTTTTGCAGGGGGGAGACATTAAAGAAGCGCCATTATCAATGTATTCAAAAATTGAATACAGGCAACCTGTAGTGACACTAGATGGCATTGAAACATTAGTGAAGGATCCAAAACCAGCGTTCAGGGAACACCTCACGACCAGCTGCACCTCTGCATTATGGGAATTGGGATTGTGATGTTTCAGGCTGATTGCAGATGATATCTTTATTAACTCTGAATAAAAGAACTAACTTCAGGATCCAGCATGAGGAAGACTTAGTGGCTTAGACTTAGGATTCCCGTGGTCTGTCTGCGCTCTGGCAGTGACTGTGCATTTAATTTATAGCAGTTATACTTAGGCAGCCTCATAGGAGGGGTGGTGAAGTGCAATTATTCCAAAATGTATTCGATTCCATAAAGGCAGCAGGGCTAGGAGTGTTCATTGTCATTATTTTTTTCAGACAACATCTTCTTAATGAGGTTTCAAATACAGAAGAGCTATAACAGCTTGTTCACTGAGCCTTTGTGTTCTCACATCTGGATTTCCTAAAGATTTGTGTCCGATGTCCTGTAAATACCCACTGTTGCAACAATGCTGGTTCCTGCAACTTCTCTTCAACACAATGACAAAACTGCCCAACACTTCTCCATACCATGATGCCCCTTCTAGCCTTACACCCCAAATCAGTCATCTCCACTGTAAAATACCCAGCTCTTTCTATGTCCCACATTCTCTAATGGTTTTTATTTGGCCCAGCTCTTGGTCAAGGGGCAGCATATCCTTTCAGTGATGCAGAAACATGCGTGTGCTCCCTGGGCAGCCAGCACTCTCATGCTGCTCCGTGGGCCAGCAGAACTAAGCATAACCATATTCTCCTGCCTTTCCCTCACTGGTAACACTAACAGAGTCTCACTCCTCTGTCAACTGTAGCATACAGAAGCAAATAACTTTTGAGAACACTGTTCTTCTGCATACCTCAGCTAATATCTGTTAATAAGTTGAAGAGCTAATGGGGGAAGAGGACAACTGGAAGATAGGCAGGGTAATGTGAAGAGACAGACAAGAAAGCAGCCACCCCATTTTCTTGTCAAATGTGGCTAGAAAATGACACTACATCATCCAGAAACAAAATGTGATGCATGGTTTGGGCTTTTCAATTTAGTAAAATGATCACTCAGTGTCTCTTTTGTCTATGAGTCTGTGCCATTACCAGTCTGTGGGTGGCTCAAGCAGAGCAGGACTACAGAGGCTTCTTTTCAACATTTTGAAGGTTGTCCTCTTACAGCACAGAGACAAGGATGCTACCTGTATCTGATGGATCTACTTGTTTCTGCAGAGGAATGTGAAAGCAGTGATGATATCTGAGGGCTTGATCTTTCTCCCAAGTAATTTCTATTTATTTCTGTCACCTCTGAAAAAAAAAAAAATACAACAGTTATCTAAAAGAGCCCTTATTAGGAAGTATTTTGAAGATGGAAATCACTGTGGAGGCTGAAGGAGTTAAAAAAGAACAGCAGGTCAGCAAGGAGAGGAAGACAGGAACTATATGGCAGGCAGATAGCTACAGTGAAATGCCATCCGTCTGCCTTCTGTGAATAGAAGGATATTCGAACTGAATTGCAGTCTGAAGTGGTTTTGTCACTTTTTCCTCAACATTGAATGCCTTGAAAAACCCATCAACATATGCCATAAGAAGTAATATGGTGCTGCTTACTACAAAAAGCTGTTGAAATGTATTAATTGTGAAACTATTGAAATGTATTAATTGTGAAGAAAATGCATCTGCAGCACATAAGGACTGAGCAATACTATCAAGAGCAACTTGGTATAATTGATGCCAAATTTTGCCTCTGGGGTAGAGCAGACAAATATACAAGTGCACAACTGTGAGAAGACAGATATTTTAACTTGGAGCAACCTAAGCAGTCAAGTAAATGTACCACAACAGAGATAATGAACAGCGTCTGAATCAAAACAGTACAAATTATACTTCCAAGAGTGTAAGAATCAGACCTTTCATGTGATGTGGTATCAAGATAAGTACTCTTGCTGTTCTTAGTCCACACTGTACCCTCGCACTTAAACATAAACTCTTTGCTTATTTTCTTCTGTGTTACTTGCAGACAAACAGCCAAAGTATTTTCCAGATATCTGCAAAAACCTCTGAATATTCCCTAAAACTGACAATGAGCCTGACTCCTTCATTCAGCTCTCACCAGGCGTGGGACTCCTTCTGTGTGAAATGTGATAAGGGCTCTGCAAGATATTCAGCCACCCTGGGATCTCTGTGCAATCACCAAAAGGCGATGCAAAACAGAACTCATTTGTCCCAGTACATCACTCTGGTGATGAATAGGAGCGTTTCATAGTCTCCAGGAGGGTCTCTCTGAGGCCAGAGATACAGACAATTCTGGTACTGAAAGCTGGCCTGCTTGTCAGTAATGTCTGCATCACAGCAGGATGATATTTATCTGCCAAAATATCTTTATTATTCACTGCTCAAATACACTCCATAATGGGCTATTGCCTTTCTTGGGTCACTCATCTTCCAGGTGTTTCTTCATGAGTCCCAGGATTTGCCTGAAGCCAAGGGAATGGTCACACTGCATTGTGCAGTCCCTTTTCTCCAAGATGACTGTTACCATTAACTTTCTATTCAATAAGAGATCACACCTGTTATAGGCTTTTTGTCATGCAGTCACCTCTGCACCCTGTCAGATGGCTTGTTTATTCACTGTTAGATTAGAACTGTGTGAGGACCATTTTCATATCCTTTGGGTTTTCCTTTGGCACAAAGAGCCTGTGGGAGTTTGCTGTTATGGTGACTTTAACACCTACAAACATCTATTTCTCTTGGGACTGCTGCAGTGTCACTGCTACAGTAGCAGCTGCACTTTGTAGGACATTTTCCTCATTATTTCCTTTTAAATTGCGGTACTGTCTCTAAGCCACAGTAAAGTGTAAGAGTCATAATGAGGTGGGTGCTTTACAAATGCAATGAAAAGACAGTCTATTGTCCAAAGAGCTAAATGTTTAAATTAATTAAATCTATACATCACAGGGGTCATAGAAATCTGTTTTTTTCAGAGTATTAAGTTAAACTTCCTGTGGAGGACAATTTTTCTGAATCAAAACAGCTTGCTTTGATCCATCCTTCTTGTTGATATGAATACTGAGTGGAGTCCCTGCATAAGTGGGCCCAGAGTACCACTCTTCTTTGTTGCTGCTAAAGAGCTAAAGAACATAATTTACATTCCTAAATCTGCTAAGAAAGTGTGACAATGGTTTCCATCTAGTCCTTCACTATAAAAAAGAGAGATAAAGAAGGAGGAAAGTGAAGAAGCTGGGCTTGGTGTCTCTTATTTTCTATATACAGAAGTAAATCCAGTAATCCTATCCACGAATTGTTCCTGACTTACATTGATGTAAGTGAAAGTATTCAGATTCTTCAATCAATGCATTTGTTCTTTTAGATCCAGGAAAATCTAAAATGTGAAAGTCTATTCTAACATCAAGAATAAACCACTCTTCACCTGTACAATCTCCATTTTATTGCTGCTGGTTGTGAAGGATCTCTGATCACAAAGATGTAGATGAGGAAAAGGAACGGTTTTCAAATTCTGTTTTGGTTGCCTGGACTATTTCAGGGTAAAATGAACATTACATGTACTTACAATGTGCACAGCCCATGTACAGACAGATACAGCTTATATTCCTGAGTACAAGTAATACCTACAAAATATACCAGGTATGCAACAAAACCAATCATCGCTTGTGCCGTGTATTACTTAATTGGTGGGAAAAAAAGAGAATTTTTTGGAAGAGCTGTTTCACCACTGTGTTCTTCTTGATCATTTTTTATAGGCTTTTCCATTTGGGTTTCCAAATGTTTCTCTGGGATAACATGTTTCCTTGTGTTCTGCACATGATTTTCTGTTGTGCCTGTGGAGGACACAGTAGGAGTCAGTCTTTTATCCAGTTCACTTTTCACTTTGTCAGCCGTATCTTTCCAGATATTTTCTGTAATAATAAATAAAAAAAAAGTATAGGGTGAGAAGGCAGACTCTTAGCAACAGATAAACATGTGATCACCACAAATTCACAAAAAAACAGTTGAAAATTCTCTCTGGAATCTTACAACCACCGTTGATACGTTCTTTTGCTCTGAAAGGGAAGTGTACTGTGGCGTGGTGTCAGATACCGTAACTATTTTGCTGTCTATGTGATTCTTTAGTACTGCCAGTCTTCTTGATGGCAGCTGCTATAAAACATAAGTAATGCATTTCTACAGAAGTGAGAGATGGTGTCTCTATCCACCACATTCCAGTGACCATTCATTATCTGCACACTGTGTACTATCACCTCACCTTACTTCAGACAGATGATATTAAATATAAAGAAATACTAAACACTAATATAAATGCAGTTAGTTCTCCAGGTAGCACATGCTTACGAATATTTTCTTTTTCATTTTCCGGTGTAGAGAAAGAGCCATCGCTCATCTTCCTTGAAGTCTGTGTTTTCTGTTTTGCTCTGAATATTTTTGGTTCCTGGATCCATGCATGCTTCATTGCTTCATCGGGAGTCATGCGCAGGGCAGGTTCCCACCTTAAATCCATGGTAGACAAATAGTTATTCAACTATTTCTAACTGAAAAGTAGTTTAAGCCAAAAGATTCAGTATTGTCTTCAGAAAGTCAGGTCATGAGGACGTTTTTTGAAACAAAAAAATTTTAACTGAAAACAAGGAAAAATCTTAGGTGATCTTCTCCATCCTTTGAAAATTTATATTTGCTTCAGCACTGTGTGCTTTGCTGATCAAACCCTCTACAGCATCAAACCATTTTTAACACGCAGCTCATGGTGTTATTAGGGTAGGGACCGTACTGAATATTTGCTTCAATGTTTTCACATCCTGTTAATGAAAGCTCCCAGAAAGGGAATGTAAGTGAGACATAGGGTAATTAATTAAAAGATATGTCTTCCCTAATTTAACTGCACCTGAAACTACTGTAGAAACTTAGTGTAACAAAACTCATATGAGATGTTATTATGGAAATGAAAGGTGATTTTTTTTTGCAAAATCTGTACGTTGACTTTATCCTCTCACAGGTTTCATTCACTCAGTTCTCACACACACATACTTGCAAGTACCAAGTGTTCTGGCCAAGACCACCTGTGTGTCACACAAAGGACAAGGGTTGTCAGCTACTGAGTCCTCATCACATCTCTGGAGTTCTTCTTGATTGGTGATGATGTACTAGTCTTTAGATGGATCTTTTATATCCTTTAGGAGTCACCTGCTGTTTGGGCATGGTCGTTCAGATTAGAACCTTGCAGGCATCAGTCTCCATAAATGTTAGGCAAGGTAGCTACTCATGGTCTGGTTTTCCTTGTATTTTGGAATATATGTTTGTTTTCCTTTCGGGCTAACAGGAATGGATGGCATATGTGATATTCTGCAACCTTGTTGCCATGCAATTGCTGTGAGCTTTGAGATTTTTCACCTGTGGTGTGGTCTCACCAGGGCGCAGGCTTCCTGGCAGTGACACAGACAACACACTCCCCAGTTTTACAAGTGGGAGCAGTGTCCTTTGTTACCAATACATGCCATTCTTTCAACCCCTGTTCTGCTGTTTCTTCCAGTGCTTAAACACACGTACATTTCCATTCATACTGCATTCATATCAGTCCTAATATTTCTGTTTGTAATCTCTACATCAGTTGCAGACTATTTTGTTCTAATCTCAGTGCCATCCAGAACTGTACAGAAATAATGTAGAAAAACAAACAGATTCTTGTCATAACAAGAGCTGAGTGATTTTTTTTTTTTTTTTTTGTCTGATGTTTTCATCCGCAAAACAAGTGTATACAAGTTGAATAAAGGTATTTGTGAAGTCACGGCAAATGTATCAGGCCACTTTGGACAGACACAGATTAGCAGCTGAAAAAGACAAGATAGTTCAATTCTTTTTGTCTCAAAAAGAGTTTTCATTTCAAACCTTACTTCATTCCTTTGAAAATTTAAGGAATCACAACACATAACTTTTTTTCCTGTGTGACCTGAAATGACTTGTTTACAGGGTTTTTTTACTTCACTGGGATTATTTTCTAAATATTCTAATTCAGCCAACAACGCAAAATGGATCAACGATTCATAAAGATTTAGCAAACAGAGAACATTAAAAACAACCTTCTTGTGAAACAGAGGGGGACGATTTTTTTTTTTTTTTTCATATAACCACAAATTAGCTTGGATTTCTTTAGGAAAGTACTGCTGAACTGCTAGAAGGAAACTTACAGTCAGTGCTAAAGAAGACACAAAATATTAGCCTTACATAAGATACAGGTAACACTGGAAAAGTTATGGGATCAGCTTCTGCTGTCATTACACAGTACGAATTAGGATCCAAGCTCACTCCAAAAGCCTCCCTGTGTCTATGCAAGAGGTCAGTATTTAAGGCAACCAGACAAAAGTTTGTTCCTGCATGCTCAGTCTTTTAGTTTGATAGATGAATAAAACCTCATTAGTAACTATCTCCCAAGCAAAAAGACCTATTAGTAAAGTGACACCTCCTATCAGCAGGGTCCATGGAGTCCCACCCTGTAAAATGCTTAGTAACCTGACCACCTCGGAAGAGACACATGATCATGTTTGAGCCATGAAATAGTTTGCTTCTCCCACAGTACTTCATCTATTTAAAAGTTCCATTTACTTTGTGATAACACATGATATGCTGGCGACACCAAATCACGTCTCTCTTTCCCCACACAAACATATAGACACTTTGCCACTGACGGTCTCGCCATGAGTGTGGCTCACTACTGGAACAGGTTGCCCCAAGAGGCTGTGGATCTCCCTCTCTGGAGATACTCAGAACCCAACTGGACAAAGTCCTGAGCAACCTACTCCATGTTTGCCCTGCTTTGAGTGGGAGAGTGGGCTAGATGACTTCCAGAGGTCGCTTCCAACCTGAAGTATTGTGTGATACTAGGTAAAAAGTTCCTGGCATAGAGAATGTGTGGGATTTCTACCTTGTGTGAAGACTGTTAACAATTAGATGTTATTTGTATTTAGCAGTTGACAAAAATGTGCAAATTGTCAATTTCCTTTAAGAAAACAGCTGTGGACCACTTGTCATACTAGGTATTCAGTAGCAAAATCCTTGACTGGAGTAAAGTCAACATTTTATCCCAGAAATGACACGATCTGAGACATATTAAGACTCTTCTCGCATTCTGAACTCCAGTGATTTATAAAAATCTCTTCCAATCAAGAGAATGGACAAATACATTCTATCAAATAATTCTTGAAATGTGCAATGTGACTGCTGTCAATGAAAAATAAGTATAACTATGATAAGGAGAAAAAGGGCTTAAATCAGCATGCAAACTACAAGGTAACACTCTGGTAACTGTGCTAAGTCATTCTCCTTGCTAATTACCACAGTAAAGAAGAAGCAAGCAAGCAATACCATTGATTCTGGGTTGGAGACATGGCTGAATGTACTTTGCCTTTTAATCCTCTGCTACGGGGTCGCATATGGTGCATTTGAACTAAAAAGAGTCTAATCTCACCCAAGGGAATGTGCATGCAGAGAGCAAGATCTTTGTAAGCAGATATTCGAGTCAGCAGAACTGTTTTCATACATATACCATGGTGCATCACCTGATTGCCATTTCCAAGGCCTAGCACAGAAAATATAGTCAAGACATTCAATCCAGTTAAGTCAGCTCCAAATAGAACTCCTGCTGGAGGAAATTGGAAGACTTTCTTCCCACCAAAGTGGGAGTTAGATTTAAATCCAAAACCAAGCTTTGATCTCCAGATATGCACAGCCTTGGGACAGTGCAGTACCATTATCTATGTTATCTGAATGAACCTTTATCAGAAAGGATTTAATACAAAAGTCTCAGTGGGTAAAAATCATTGCTTTTAGAGTTTAGTCTCTAGCATCAGAAGAAGAAGATCTGCTTTTGGATATGATGGTGTCAGCTTTCTTTTTGTATCTTGGACTAATCCCATATAGTCTTTCTGTGCAATCGTTTCTCCCTGCAATAAGCTGTGAATAATAATAATAGTTACCCAAATACTACCATGTGGAAAAAAACAACCAAAAAAACCAAAACATCCCATCAAAAAACCCCAAAGGATACAAAGATTTTAAAGGCACGAGAAAAGCAAAAGTCAAAACTAGCCTGCTGCATGTAAGTTAAAACCATGAACTCACATTAGACATCCTTTTAGAAAGTCCAAGAAACCAGCATCATGGGTTTTCAGCACTGTGCTTAGATCCTTGGAGTCTGGGCATCTCTTTTTTCCCTTGCTGTTAGTTATGGATTTAGGAAAACCTTTGGAATCTTAAAAAAATAAAGACATGCTGAACAAATTATGCTAAAAATCCTCACTAAATAGTTAAGAGATTTACAAAAATGGTACCCATACCCATCCCACTAACTCTGGTTTTGCCCTGTTGGATTGATAGTCTGCCAGCTTTGTGGCAAACAATATTAGTTACATCCTAGGGACTGCATCCTACACTGTGATTTTTTGTTCTTTTGTGTAATTTCCAAAACCAAAACCAACTTAGTTCCCAAAGCCCACTGTGTTCCTTTTAGCAATAGTATTTTTAAGGAGTAACAGTGGAATGTATTTTCCAATCCCTTCCCTATCACCTTGGTAATGAGAGGCCCGTACGACATGAAGAGCACAGCACCAAGTTCATTTGTAGCCCTCATGTTACCCGTTTGCTTCTCCTCAATACCTCTTCCTGGTAGAAGTTTTACCAGCTAAGAAGCAGCTAAGGTTGTCTGACCCTACTCTCTACCAGTGCTATTAACTAGTGTTAACTAGCAGGGAAGGAATCCAGCAAGGACAAACCATCAGAAGCAGTTACCAAAGAACGTTCGCTTCCTTGATGCAGCCTGGATAAAATCAGCTGGTGGAAGACCCAATACCTTCAACATAGAAAATGAATTCATAGAGTTACTTCTCATTTCATAAACATACATAACCATCAAGAGAAATGTGGTATTTCACCCTCCATTTGAAAAGAAGTTGAATGTTGCAATTTACTGTGAAATGTCTACAAACCATTTCCTCTTGTGCTATTTATTGTGGAAGGAATTGAGGGATTCCTCAGAGCTGTCTGCACACAGAAAATGTGATCTCATAAAGGATGACACTGGGATCTTCACTACCACAGAAGGCTCTAAGAACAAGCATCTCTGTTAATGACAGCTGTTGTAGGAGACCACATGGAGAGGTGCTGTCTTTGAAAAGTCTTGTACAGACTAACATGGCACTAGAAGGATCAGAATTTGGGCTGAGTTCAATGTCAGGTTGCAGTTTAGTGATTGGTATGGGGTAACTAAGTAACTTGCTTTCATGGGTCAGTTTTGCACCTATTCTAACATTTGCACTGGGTAGGTGATGTCACAGTACGTTCATAAAACTCTTTGAAAAACATTTACAAAGATGATATAGCCAAATTCCTTGGTAGGTGCAGACAGTATAAGAAGGGACAACATCCACAAATTGTGGTTTGAGAAGTACAGGGTGACTATAAGAAAAAAACTTTTTCACCAGGAGTGTAGAGCAGCACTTGAGCAGGTCACCCGGTGGGTTTCTACTCAAGCCTTTGAGGTTTTCAAGATTTGCTAGACAAAGCCACAGCTGAGGACTCAAATGTTAGCAAAAATATCTTTCTCAGCAGGAGTTTGGACTAAAGAGATCTGATTCAGCCGACACATAGTTGATTTCTAAGAGAAGAGGACCCTGTTATAGTTTGGATTGCTTTTCCTTCCCCTTAGATATGCTTCTTCTGTTCTAACTTCTCAGGACAAATTCTGACCAGATTAAAACATGTTTCCTTCAGAAGCAAGACAATGAGTGTACAGAGCAGTGTTTGGCACATGAGATGGAAATAACAGTTTTGCATTAGAACCCACCCTCTCATAGAGCCCTTTGGCTGTAAAAAAACCCCTTCTTAAAGGCCAGCCCATAGCCAATTAAATTTCATTATCCCTTGAGATTTCTCTTTGTTGCTGGCAGTGTAGTTTATCAAATGAGTATGCAATTCAAAAGACAATCCCAAAAGTTACCTCCATGATGCAGGCAAGTTGGTCAACTTCATTTTCCCCTGGAAACAGTGGGTAGCCTGTGTAAAGCTCAGCTATGATACAGCCTAAGCTCCACATATCAACAGCCATAGCATAAGGATGACCAAGAATCACTTCAGGCGAGCGATAAAACCGGCTCTGAACATAGGTGTACACTATATCAAAACAAAAAATTAGACAAGAAGCAAAATATCATAATTGGGACAGAAATGTGGATTCCAGATTTCACAGAAAAGTGAAACACATGTTCAGCCATCATATATCTACTCTATCCATTAGCTGACATTAAGGGATTGCTCACACAGGCTCTGAAAACCTTTTCTAATCCTTTCCTAAAATCAATGGGTGATATGTTTTCCACTGTTCTATTTGAAAATTGTTCTTCAGCAAGATTCACTGAAAGAAACTATTCTATTAATGCTTTGATTCAGCTTACTCCATGTTGATTTTCCTCTTTGGAGGTCTTCCCCTTGCATCAATCAACAGTTCTTCATTATCACAGGCTTGCACTGTAGGAAATACTGATTTCACTGACACCTAGGGTACATCTCCTGCTGCCTTCTGATTTCCCTATTAATGCATTATAGCCCCACAGCAGATGCCAAGAGATCTCATTTCAAGACTGGGTTTCATCACAGTGAGTAGACTAATTCTTTTACCTCCTGTCATTCAGACAACTGAACATGATGACAGCATGCAAGCTCTGTTATTTTCTTATTCCTATCTCTCTGATGGCCACTTTGTTTATATTTCCGCACTTCTTTGCATCCCCACATATTCAAAATCTTTCAGGAAGGAAAGCACCCTGGAAAGTAAGTGCTGCACAACTTGTGATTTCACCAAATCTGTACAGTTAGAGAATACCGTGGTGGCAATCTGTGCCTTTGTGCATTTGACCAACTGCAGAATTATTGTCTGCTTTTTGTCATTTGTGTCACAAATAAATAGCTGACTTTCTGTTTTCTACTCTCTAATCCTGTACCACTTTGAGGACTGTACCAATTCTTGCTTCAGCTGGCAGTCTCCTCAGTCATGTTCCATCTTTCTTTTCACTTGTTTTGTGTTTCAATATGTTACTCTTCACAAATATTTCAGGCTGCTTCTCAGATTATGTTCTCTAAAACTTGGGCAAACCTAAAATTTTTATGCACTCCTACAAAACTGGGATATACATGTAATGGTCTGAATCCCAAAACATAGAGGAACAGGTTTGGCTCAGCTTAAATATCAGTCTTTCATAGGAAAAATATGAGCCATTTAAGATTAGTTTTCTTTTTCGAACTTAATAAAATGCAGTGCAGATTTCTTTCTTGGGTTTTGTTTTTTGTTGTTGTGAGGGTTTTTTTAACAGATGATACTTGCATTCCTGATGATGATATCATTTGTGCTTTACAATATGTCTATTAATGTTAAGATTTATTATTAGGTGAATTTTTATACATTCATTTCTCCTTTACAAAGTTTGTTCTTGTTATCTCCTGCACATTCTACTTAAATCTTTCAGAGAGTAAAAATAAAACCTAAGGCTTTCTAAACTTAAAGTGTAATTCCCATTCCCTGCATTGTGTTCATCCAAAAAGTACCAATTATAATTTAACCATCCCACTGAGAAAGGCTCTCTAGACCTGATAAACTCCTTGTTAAGTGAAGTATTGGGATTATCCTCATAGGCCTGTTTCAGCTAACCACTCTTGCAAATGCAGTTCTGATTTCAACAGAAGTAGAGGAGCTGATCAGACTTGGGACAAAGAAAAAGCGTGGTAATAGCTTACTTGTCTCCTACCAGTATTTGTTCCACAACCATTGGCTGGACAGTTCAGCAGATTCTAGGGGCACAGGTCACTATATTAGCTCAATCAAAGAAATAGTTTTTCCACATTATTTAAATCAAGAAAGCTTATTAAGAAAATTACATCAACTTGACTTTTCTGCAAACCTCTTTGGTGTTCATAGCAGCTTGATCCAAAATCAATAACTTTAACTGAACCTTGGCCTTTGTGATATAATAATATGTTCTCCTAAAGAGAAAAAAATCACAGGGAAAAAAGGGTTTTAACACCACATTAGGTTAGTGAACACTTTGGAAAATAAGCAATGCATAACACATTGGGTTTACACTTACCTGCATAATAAAAGCTTCAAACTACAACTTCCTTGGGAATGCATTTGCTAACATGAGTAGGCATCCAATAATGTGCAATTAACCAAAGCAGAGGGGAGATTTGTAAAGGTACCCAGTTTGAAGGTCGGCTAGACAGGGGCAATAGTCCCTCACACACAATCCAGGTCACTGCCCTGTGCAGTGTGTGGTGATACCAAGGCACCCTCCAGTGACAATGCTGCCGTGTGAGCAGGGTGAGTTCCCCAAAACTCATTGTTGCTCGTCTAGTAGAAGGCAAACTGCACCTGGTTGCATGCTGTGCTAAATTAACCAGAACCATCCTTTTGTAACCACAGAAAGTCCCTGCCACATGAATGAGTTGTACTTCACAGTTCTTCTCTCCACTGTTTTCAACTTTCTGCAGACTCTCTGTAAGCATACCTCTCTCCACCTCACAACAGTGGGATGCAGAGATCCCACGGTAGTGATGAACAGAAATGGTAGGGTACTATGGATAATTAGCTGGGTGCTGATGGGTACAGCACTGTGTGCCTACAATTCCAGCTTGAGAAGTGATTCTTAAACAGCTATCTCAGGACTAGTTGCACTGATGAGTAAACATAGACTATTAGTTCTCTGCAGCAGAGTTGAATTTTATCCTCATCAAAAATCTACCTAAATCAAGGATTTCCTTTGATTTCCTTTCTGATCATACAGTCTTCTCTGCTTCTCAGCAGAGATGTGGCTACCTTTATCGACCAGTTTTAAAGTGATTATATATCAAAGCTTTGAGAGACTGAGCAGTTCCCAGGTTGATGCCAAATAACGATAAAGTAGTTTCTTGGGTAATTAGTGGACTCGTAAGGAAATACTGTGTGTGACAGGAGGGAGAAGCTGCTACTGATGAAAGTCAAGGCAGGGACTGACTTCCACTATCCAGGTGTTCTTGGTTCTGTTGTGGGAAGAAGCATTCTCTCTCTGCAGCTAGCTATCCCTTCATGCTCATGGTAGGACTCTGTCTCTAATGCTGAATCTCTCACAATGCAAGAGAGCTGATTAACTGCAAAATCAGGTTCTGGGGGAAGTGATTACCTAGCATTAAGTCCAGAGAAACTCCATACTCCACCTTATGTTGAGAAATATCATGGGAGGCAGATGGAATAACAGATGCGAGTTTCAGGCAACATAAATCAAATTCATGAAACTCTACAACTGTAGAATGAGAAGAGAATTATCTTTTAGTTAACTCACTAAATGTTCACTAATGTGTTACTCTAAATACAGATTACGCTCATTGATCTCGCCAACCTCGTTCCTTGTCAGTGGCTGCCTGGAAACAGATTTCCCATTGGACTAATTGTTTCTGATTAAGATATTTTGGTTATCTTGCAAACCTCACTTCTCACTGCAAATTGGTCTGGCAAAGATGTTGGCAAGACAATGGGTACAGACAGTATGTGACTCTTCAGACTTCTGAGTCAGGATACATTAAGCAAAGTGAGACCAGAATGTCATCCTTAGTATTTTTACTTGAGAGCGGATTTATTTATTTATTTATTGGTTCATTTGCAGTTTTGAAGAAGAAATCAAGAGAAACGTTCACCTGAAATGAAAATAGAATTAAAATACTTCAGAAATCTCAGAAAATTACAAAAATGTAAGATTGGAGCTTAAGGAGAATGGAAATGTTTCACCTAGCATGAATGCTTAGCAGATATAGCAGCAGGAATTGGATCACAGATGTTCCTCCAGAAACAGGTGAGCACCCTAAATGCTGTACTATAGAATTGCTTTGTCATTTTCTAGGCTACTTAATTTTATAGTTATGCATATGAAATTAAATACACTTAACAGGATAACCTGAAACAGGCTGCCTTGTGAATATCTCCTTGCATCATAAAGTCCCTCATATTGTAATGCTTAATTTCACAAGTACTTGGTTCTTTCTTTAAGCAAAAAGCCATTACCTGAATCTGATTAATATTTGCATACATTTTGGCAACCAGATTATCTTGTATAACACTGCAGTGAATGAACTGAATCAATGGAAAAAATCACTTGACTCTAGTGCTAATACAGTCTGAAATAAACTCTAGCTTCTGTACAAATACCCTACTGGGTTTTAAGGATTCTTCTGAGAGTTCCTCTCGATCGATAAGAATAGGATGAAGCTGATGTATTGTGTACAGAATAACAGGTTATGAAATGACTGTACTTACAGGCTTCAGATCACAGTGAATGATTCTCTCCTGGTAGAGCACTTGTAAACATCTCAGCACACACTGAGTGAAGTGTCGAATTAAAGACAAACTGAAACCTTGGAAGTTGTTCTTTTTGATCAACTCATACAAATTTATTCTGCGGGGGTTGTGGGGGTGGAAGAAGAAGAAGAAGACAGAAAGCAGAAAGGAGATTAGGGAACTTATTTTTAAAGGCATGATTAGTTTACAGTGCATTAAGACAGTATTTAGCCTGTCTTCCTACATGAGGGAGGACTCATGCAGAAGAAAATGACTTAGCTATTTTCTTCCTTGAGAATGCTCTTCTGCATGCAATATGCACAAACATCTCCCTGAGCCTCCAGATCTAAAGAAGACATAATGTCAGTGGACTTGCTTGCTTGCTAAATTCAGTGCTATGTTACGCAGCTGTGCTGATTTTCACCAAGAACAACTATCATTCAGGAACTGAGAGAAATAAATTCTCTTCAGTCTTCTTTCACTCTCATTTGTCTTTGCTTTGTCACTTTGTGTAAATCCTTTTCATCTAAAGAGTCTTTAATCAGCAGTAAAGCTTTCTAGATGAATACCCCCATAAATTCAGGTCTCGTTAGGTTTTTATTTCCCTCCTGTCACCATCGTATCTTAGCTCCTTCTCGTAAGGCATTAAATGATGCTGCTAACTTCTGCCAAGCATGGCTGGCAACATGTGAAGGCTGCCCAGAGACCCCAAGGGCACCACCAGCCCTGATGGCCCTGCCCAGGACCCCATGCCAGCCCCTGGGGCCATCAGCCCCTGCTCCAGCTACACCACAGCAGGACTGGTCTGTGGCTGCCCACCAAGATGGTCCCACCTGCAGGCCCACGTCCCAGCCCAGCCTTGGCCCATCCCTGCACCCAGGGCTGGGGCTGCCCCAGTGCCCCCCAGCTGCCCTTCTCCTGCCTACCAGGCCCTGCCCTGATAGACTCAAGGAAGCCCCCATAACTCCCGGTGCCAGAGCCCTGGGGAGCTCCCAGCCTCGGCTGCACCCCAGAAAGTACTGAGTGCTTAACATGTGGTGATTCTTTGGAGGAGGAAACAGCCACGGGGATGGTGGCTATCGAAGGGATTGAAGGCACAAGCAATATGATCTCAAGAGGTGTCCTCAGCAGGACGACACGTGTCTGCAGGGACATAAACAACTGTAGATTTCTGCCTGCCCCACTTGTACATGGTGTCAGGCAAGGCCCATTCCTTCAGAAGTAAATTAAATTACCAGGACTTGATGGAGAAGAAAGTTCACAAATTAAGCAGTTTTCACTATATTTTAGAAGCAATAAAAATTTCACAACCAGTCTTCAACTCTTCTGTAAAGAGCTGAACATAGTGGCTATCCCATGAAAGTTTTCCCTCAAGTTTTCACAGCAGCTTTCTGAAAAGGTTCGTCTGTGTCTTCTCTGGAAAGGAGTCAGCTCTTATCCCTGTGTGTCTGTGTGTGATAGACTCACATGCAGCAACGCAATGAATTTAGGTCTCTTTGAGATCAAGCTTTTCATACGATGATGAATCTTCAGCAAGGACTATAACACATGCAGCAACGGGGGCTTTACTTTAAGGTATGGGGAACTGTGGGCAACCTTCATAATTTCAGTCATGCCCTGATTACAAGGAGGCTGGTGAATAGAATAATATGAATTCTCTAAAATTTCCCCAGAATTCCTCCTAAGATGTGTCCTGCAGCACAGGTTCATAGAAAGCAAGAAGAAACTATATTTATAAATTATTTAATATTATTCACATTTATATAACCTGACGTTTACCAGTCCTGAGTTCATTGTTTTACTCTTTTCCCCATAGGTCTTTCAGGGAAGAAGACTTCAATACACAGCACAGGAAATAAGGGATGGATCATGTCATTGTCTGTGTGAAGTCTGAACAGGGCCTTTTTCAGTTCACCTTTGGTGATCAAAGACTCCGTTATGCAGTCTGTATTTAGACATTGTTCCTTCCTTGTAACATTAAGAGCTGCAAATTCTTCCAAAGAAGACATAAAAATTAAAGCTTGTAAGGCACAAGATCTACAATACTTCTTAAAATTTTGTAGAGGAAAATATACTTTACCCCAGCAGTTCAAAGGAAATACAGAAGTGATTGCGAAAGTAGAAGTATTCCTTCATGTGGATGATATTGTGAGTATCATCTTTATCCTTCTTCAGGAGAGCATCAAGGATCTTCACTTCTACCAAAGCCTGGCTGTGAAATCTGAAATATCACATGACATAGGAATGATAACATTAACTCAGTCTAGCATTTCTAGAAATACAAATGCTACAAACACCACAATCTTACTGTAAACTCAACATGTGGGACAATTATTAAAAATTTACCCTTCACCCCTGTTAACTACTGTAACTTTGAGTCATTATGGTTGTTTCCGAGTCTAAATATACTGGCCTTACGTAACACAAGTAGTTATCTTGACTTGTAAAGACAGTAAAATCCTAGTGCTTTCAAAGTCCACAGGAATGCTGCTCTTTACTCGAACAGGGCCATATTTCACACCTACCACAGTAAGACAGTTTTGAAGACCATCTTTACATTTAGTGTTCACTGAGGGGGAAAAACACAACAGCTAAAACTGTTGCTGGAATCAACAGCATCATTCTCATCTGCTTCATTGACTCTGGCTCAGGCTAAACTCAACTAAAAATTTGTATTGAGTCACATAACAAGAAGGGGTTGTTTAGGACCATAGTGTAGAATTTTTCATGTTTAAATGAGCAACTGGAGCCTCCCAGCATATTCCTGTGGTTTTGGAGTCTTAGGGGGAATGTAGGCTCTCAGGTCTCAATCATGCAGGGTGGGTTACCTGAGCTGTGTATTAACTGTGTCACAGATACAGAGACCTCCTTGTAAGTCTGGAAAAACTGTGCCTGCTTTCATAGACTGTGTCTCTCCTGGGTCCAGGCCAATTCTGTGTCCCTGACATCACCCTTCCTCACTCTGTTCTCACTGTGTTTAATGAAAGCTTGATGTACAGGGGGATTGATTTTGCTTTGTTCACATTATCCTGGATTGTCACTACGCTACCTACATAACAA
Source organism: Strix uralensis (assembly GCF_047716275.1). Taxonomy (NCBI): domain Eukaryota; kingdom Metazoa; phylum Chordata; class Aves; order Strigiformes; family Strigidae; genus Strix; species Strix uralensis. The sequence continues at coordinate 82,916,866 of NC_133976.1, forward strand.
AAAGCTGATTGTACTGGTATAAAGTCAACAGATGTCTCACCTTTTCTTATTCCTTATTATTTTCAATGCCACTAATTCATTGGTTTTATGATCCAAGCATTTAGCCACCTGCCCGAATGACCCTTTCCCAATGACCTCCAACACTTCATATCGATATGCAATATGGTCGTGTAAAACCTTCAAAAGAAAACAAATAATTCAGATTCAAATAGTACAACAAAGATCAGGCTTTAAAGTCCATGTGTGTGTGAGTTTACCGTCTATGAAAGATGCTGGACTGGTAGCAAGTGAAGTCCACATTAAATAAGGGTGACAGAGAAAATAACAAGTGCATGCTTCATTAATCCACCTACCTTGCACCAATCCTGAACGAGATGCAAAGTGAGTCTCTCTTTAGGATTCTCTTCTGAGCTTTAAAGTGATTGGTACTGATGTTTTCACTATGTGAATATTTATCTTCTAGAAACAACATTTATCTCACATAGATCATTTAAGAGTTGGCAGTCACTACAAACTTACTGAGCTGAAAATAAATACCATAATTTTTCCACTTACCTTTAAGTAGGAACCATGCTCATCATCGTAACAATTATTATTCTGGGTTTCAGGCAAACCTTCAATCTTTTTAGCTTCCAGCCCAAGAAACCATAGCTCTGTATAATTGAAAATTTCTTTTTGCTCATAGACTGTTAACTGGTTTCTAAAATTTTTCAAGGCTTCTAAATCAGAAAACAAGAATATAAAACCAAAAATCAATAAAATGTCAGAAACCTGATGGCAAATTGCTTTTACAATGGACCATTTTATAGTAGAGCATGCCACTTTGAGCAGGAGGCTGAGTAGCTGACCATTAGAGGTCCCTTCCAACCGACATTTCTATGGTTCCACAGTGTTGACATTTTGCATAAATTTACATTTCTTTTTTCTTTTTCTGACTTACAGTATCATGTTCAACAAAGCATTCATCATCTGTCAGCAAGACTTTCAAGAGAACTTAGGTAAAAATTATTTGATTTTGAGCAAAGTTATGTACCTAGTTTTTGAAAATCCCATCTGTTGTCTGTCTGCTTCAGCAAGCTTCATAGCTTACATAAAAAAAATTATTTTATTGGTTTGATTGTCATATTCATAAAATGGCAGTAAGCCTTAGTTAACCAAAGCTTTCAAGTACTTGTTATTCTGATAGAAAAAGTCGAGCTCAGATGCAGGAGGTTAGGAATTAAATAGGGTCCAGATCTGCTGTCCTCCTGATTCTTCCTGCATAGAAACATTTCAGCTACCCTAACACCTCCACTTATATAATTTAAATCTAGATAAATAATCTGACAGTAGCATTACAAATCAATGTGTTCTCTAGGCATGCAAGTGGGTGTTTTGTTAAACAGTGGCAGATCTTCATCCACTAATGCAGGGATGATAAATAATTTCAAAGCAAAAGGCCGCTACTTTTTTTTCCTAGACTCCTTCTAAAAATAGATTAACTCTGCCAGAAACTTTCTAGATCTGAGAACTCCCAAAATGCAATTTAGCCCACATAGATAAAAAATGTGACACAGCTGCAAGCAAGTGGGAAAAGTGTTTTATCACTGTAATAGAAATTGTTGTCACCTGCATGACCTGTCATGAATCTCAGACAAATATACATTATTTTGTGTAATGCATAGTTGTCTCATTTGTATGTTTGTGTTAGTATATTTATTCTCCTATTGCATACATCCCCAAGTAGAAATTTTCAAAATCCCTGAGCCCATCCATATTCCTGTACTCCAAAATGGTTGTTAAATATTTCAGTGACGATTTAGCATGGGACCTCTGGTCACTGAGTATCCTGACTGCATATGCTCCTTATCTGTGCAGGCAGCTTGTCACTCCAGTCTTTTTAGCATGTTCTGTTATATTCTACCTGAAGCTGTCATAGGCAGTTTGACACTGATGCTGGTGTTTTCCAGTTCTGATGGTTTTGTCTGGGCTCTGGTATCACTTTCAGGAAGACTGTCTGGAAGGTTAAATTGGGAAAAATTGCCTCGAGTTCCATTTTCCTGCCAAGAAAAAAAAAAAAAAAAAAAGGTAAATTTTGTTTTCAGATATCTTCATGAACATTCAGCTGATCTGCAATTATATAAAAATATAAAAAAATATATTAAAAAATGCTACATTCCCAAAGACAAAGCTGCAAGATACTTATTTTGGATTTACTGAGTGATCTCTACATCAATTTTGTGCTGAGACAGAACAAGCGTGCTTGGGGACTAGAACACCCTACTTACCCAGAGAGCAAATTCTGCCAATAACACTAGAGGCTATTGGACCATGGAAAGATAAATCTCCAAATAACAGAAGGAAGTTCATCTTCCAGGTTCATTCAATACATGCTAGAAATGCTACAAACTGCTGTGGTTTGATTAAGTTGCAGTAACTCTCATGAACTAGTATAGAGGGCAGGAAAGATGCATAACAGGCATTATCCATCTTGGATTTCTATGTGGGCACATCCAGTGGAGAGTAGTGCTAGAATCCTTGAGATTGCTTGTGAAGCCCACAGAACTGCAGGGACACCAGCCTGGGTCTGCACACACACACACTTATAACAGAAACAAGACTGGTATGAGTGGGGAATAAATGGGCCTGCATGGGTGAGGAACCGCTAGAAGGAAAAAACTGCAGAAGAAAGGATATACAGATGTCACCTATATCAGCAGGTGGTCAAGATCCCAGCACATGCAGATTCTCTGGGCTCCCAGAATGGGAAAACAAAGGTCAGACTACAGAATCAAGAAGAGATGCTGGAGGGTTGGAGATAAAAGAGCACCAGATAAGGAGACAGAAGACAGTGTGCTCTGGGATAAGGATGTAGGGTATGGAGGCCCAGGACATGTTCTCCTCAGTCCTTCACTGAAGGGAAAAGACTCAGCTGGAGATGATGCATCCAGTGGATCAATACGTGGCTGAAGCTACAGAGAGGGCTATGACTTCTACAAACATAGGATGAGAAACAAGAACGGATGAGCAGAAACAGGATCCATCTCATGAATCAGGGCTAGAGTGTCCGCAAAGAGCTTTGCTAACCTAGTAAAGAGGGTGTTTAATTAGGCACAACTAGGAAGAGTCATTATAATCTAAAGGCCCTGATACTCATGGGGTAATTCAGTCACCTCAGTATCTGCTGAAGTGGCAAAAGCATTCTGGGAGATATCTGGACTGTGTTCTTAATGCAGGTGATCTGAGAGGCACTGCTGGACCTGTTACTCACACGCAAGGAATGATTGGTTGAGGCTGTGAAGGTTAAGGAAAGGGCAGCTTTGGCTGCAGTGACCATGTACTTGTGGAGTTTAAAATCCTCAGAGAAGTGAGTGAAACAAGCAGAATTACAAACCCTGGTCTTCAGAAAAGCACCTTTAGGCTTGTTCAGGGATCTTCTCATCATAAACCCATGGATGACCGCCCTGAAGGGCAAAGGAAATCAGGAGAGTTCACTGAGTCTGCAGGACCAGATAGAATGCACCTGAGGGTGTGGAAGGAGCTGGCCCACGTCACTGCAAGGCAGCTCTCTATCATCTTTGAAAGTCGATGGCAATCAGGAGTAGTTCCTGACCATTTGGAAAAGGCAAATATCACACCTACCTTCAAAAAGGGCATGAAGAAGAAGACTACAGGCTGGTTAACCTTACCTCAGTCCCTGGAAGGGCTATGGAACAATTCCTCTTGAAACCATTTCCAACCAAATGAGAGCCAAGAAGTTGATTTGGAGCAGCCAGTATGGATTGGCCAACATAATTTATGAACAAATGATGTCTGAACAACTTGATTGCCTTCTCTGATGAAATGATTGGCTTGGTCAATGAAATAATAGCAGTGGACATTGTATACTTTGACTTCATCAGGGCTTGTGACACTCTCTCACCGGCTTGAAGCCTGAAGAGTGAGATATGAACTGGATAAATGGATTATAGCATGACTGGAAAATTGGTTGGATGGTCAGGTTCAAGGACTGTGATCAGTGGCAATTGGTTAGGAGTGATACCCCTCAGGGAGCAATGCTAAGGCCAGTACAGTTTAGTGTCTTTATTAAGGACCTGGACAATGAGTTCACCCTCAAATCTGCACACCATAGCAGGGCTGCTGTCCAAATGGACTTCAGCAGGCTGGAAAAATGGTCTACAGGTATCTTCTAAAGTTGAACAAAGTCAAATGCTAAGTCATGCACCTGGAACACAATATACCCATGCAACAGAACAGGCTGGGGGACAACTGAAAGGATGCAGCTTTGCAGGGAAGGGCCTGACACCAACCTGAACATGAGGTAGCAGTGTGCCCTTGTAACAAAGAAGTCCAAACACATCCCAGGTTGTGTTAGCAAGAGGATAGCTAGCAGGGTGGGGGAAGTGATCTCCCCCTCTATTCAGCATTTGTGAGACCATGCTGGGAGTGCTGTGTCTAGTCTGGGGTTTCCCAGTACAAGAAAGACGTTGACCAGCTGGAGCAAATTCAGGGAAGAGGCCAGGGGATGGTCAGGAGCCTGGAGTGCATGATGTACAAGGAGAGGCTGCAGGAAATACATTTGTTCAGTCTGCAGAAGAGGAAGCTTCAGGAGTGATCTTACTGCTGTCTAGTTGCTTGTCAGGATGGTATAGAGGAATACCAGACTCTTCTCAGAGGTGCATGATTCTAGGACAAGATGGGTACAGCGGCTAATGGATACAAGTTACAAAACAGGAAATGCTGACTAGATATTAGGAGAAACATTTTTTAGCATGAGTGGTTCACTATTGCAACAGGTTGCCTGAGAAGCTGTGGGCTCTCCAACCTTTGAGATATTCAGAACCCAGCTGGACCCCTGAGCAACCTGCTCAAAGTTTGCTCTGCTTGTAGTGGGAGGTTGGGCTAGATGTCTTCCAGAGGTCCTTTCTAACCTAAATTATTCCTTAATTTATTTATAATTTCTCATCCCTAGAGAAAGTTCTGATGACTCCCAGAAGTGGGACACGATGGAGACACAAAAGATCAGCATCTCTCAGTGTCAGAAGGGTACAAAAGCCATATTCAATAACCAGCACATGGTTGCCAAGACAAGAAGAACCCAGGCCATGTGGTATGGACTAACCAGTGGGCAATCCTAGTCCACCATGTCCTTGTAAGAAGTCCCGTCTGGTACCACTTGGGTACGTGATTCTTGATGCTTGTGGGTTTTGGGTTAAGAACATGTTAACATTAGTGAAAACGGGTTTGTTTTAAAATGAAATAATTTTCCCATACTTACCTCTAACCTTGCTACTTTTTTTTTGCATTAACTGCTACAAAAGCAGGGCAACCAGGTATGAGGGACAGCACTTGAACAGCTCAAGTGCAGGTCTGTGCTGACACAGGTCAGCCCTACTGCTATATTGCTGTGCCCCAGCTTGAGACCTCCACCTTGCCCATTCCAATCCATACTCCCTCAGTTCAGCAATGCTGTGTTATTTCTAAGGAAGGGTAAAAAAAGAAGATCTCCAGAACAGACAGCACATAATCATGCTTTCTAAATTGAAATTTTTATTGTCCCCTGCCATTTCTAAATGCAAAAGCAAAAGGCTTTCTTACTGGTCTTTACACAGGTTCTTATATAGGTCTATAAATTCCATTTAAAGAATTAAAAAAACGTCTGTAAAATGCTTGGCTCCAATCTTTTCACAGAAAATAAAATGGAGGGATGGTTCATTTTCAGATGCAAAGCTTAATCACTGCCTTTTGTAGGAGTTGAGTGCAGGTTTGACTTATGAAGGCCACAAAATTAAGCTTTAAAGAAAATTTAAATTATTTTATATACTAACCCATTCTACCTCATCATTCATGCTATTTTGCATCTTGTAGCTTCACCCAATGATGCACACACCTCCTAGACAAATTAAATAATTTGTAATAGTAGCAAGCCGACAATTTCAAAGTCAAAGTATTTGAGAAGACTTGTGACTTCCCAAACAAAATTCTTTATGTGGGGACTTCCAGTGCAAGAGATTTGAAAAGACTTCATATCAGAGACCTGTGGAACCCGTCAAATCTCTCAATAAAGAGACTCCATTGAAGAAGAAAGGTGAAAAAGGGGGTGATCAGAGTAGTGGTGGTGAGTAGTCCAGGTCCCTGATTTGTTGGGGAGAGAAGCAGCAAAGGAAGAAAAGTACAGACCGAGGGTGGGCACAGGATTTGTAAAAAATTCAAAAGAAGGAATGCCAAAAGTGAAGATGACTTCAAAAACTTCCTGTGATGTTGGGTGGCCATTAAAATATCTGGAGGTATACACAACCATACTGGTGTATTTGACTGTTTATAATTCTTACTTTTTTTCTTTAACTCTGGCTGAAAACAGAAACTGATGCAAATGCTGACACTAAATTATTTCTCTTCCCACACAAAAACACACTTGTGACACTTTGTCACTGACACTCTCTTAGCAGTACTTAGAAGGAAGCTGATTAATCAGACAAACGCGAGATGTCTAAGAGCTTTATAACTCACCTGAAGAGAGGGGAGGACATTCTGCAAGCTCTTATTTGTTATCTGAGGCAGGCTGCTTTCAAGGGGGGAAGGGTTTGCAGTGTCTGCAACCAAGCCATGCTTTGCTTGACCTTCCAGATGTGGGAGGGAAATAACACCACGACTGACTTTCTAAATAGAAAGCATAATTAAATATTACCCAACGACCTAGCAAGCAATTCTGTGAAACACCTTCAGAGGGATTTTAAACCTTGGGAAATGTGAACGGTTCCCTTCTGACACCTAATGGCGAAGGGGAAAAGAGCAGATACTCTCTAGCAGCAACTCGTTGTAACAAGGGCAGGAGTAGTTCGTCCAGACAATCAGGCAGCCTGACACATTTTAGGGCAGGAAAGTTTCCCTACAAGAACATCTCCATCCAGCATCAGAGCAGTGACTGTTTCAGCTGGAAAAGGTGGTTGGGCTTGGAAACCCAACAGCCGGTCCAGGCAGCAGGACTCCTTCGAGTAGAGAAAATAAAGCGTAGGTAGGGTAATAAGCAGGCATTAATTATAAACGGCAGGCAACATTATTAGGTATTCCCAGTGGTGGAAGAGAAATTGGGACTGGACTGCTGCCAAACACCAGGGCTGGAGACAGTGGGAGTATCTTCCCTGCACTGGTTTCTCAATATTTCCTTCCCCCTCATTTCCCATGGAGTTCACTCGGACTAGGCCCCTTTGTTGCCCTCCTCATTAGTGAGGAAAAGGCAAGCTCTCTGCAAATTTTACTGAAAGAGAAATGCTTATACTCATTTGAAAACTCCAGGATTATTAGTCCTTCCTTTAGATTTCTCCCATTTGTTATTTGCAAAACATTTATATACAACTCATTCTTTAAAGCCAGTCATTTAAGGATGCAGTTTTATGAATGTTAGGACCTCTAATATTCCTGGCTATCTAAGGTGTGAGAAATCACACTCTTGGCAGCAAAGAAAATTTTTGAGGTAGACTATTTCTTTGGCAAATAATTAAAAAAATATTTGAAATAGATCTGAAATAGATGAACTATGCACTATCAAATGCAGAGCAAGGTCCAGAGACTTAAGGCTACAACCCATGTAAGCCTGTGACATTTTTGTCATCGGGGAAGGATGGAAACAAATTTGTCAAGCTTTTTATAACAAAGGAAAGGTTTGATATTTTCTCAAAAAGCAAAGAAACAAAGCTCTCAATCCAACGAACTTGAATGAGTAATTTTTCTTTTCCAATACGACAGAAAAGTTTTTAAAACCTTAGAACTGAGATTCCAGTGGACTTTTCATGAAAAGTGGCTAGGCAGAAGAAATGCCTCAAATGCTACTGAACAGCTTAGCAAAAACAAAATACTTGCAGGCACTTGGGACAGTCGTACAGCTACAGGGGAAATGGAAGAGGGAAGGGAATAAAGGACTTCCCTCTGCTCAGATTTATTTATTATAGGGGGTCTCTTACAAAACAAGCATTCAGATATTTTTTAAGTCAGCTGAAGAGTCACGTACCTGATGGAAGACTCTGTTAGATCCCAGATGATCTCTCTCTTGAACAGTCAGTTGAGACTGAGAAAATGCATCCACATGGGAAGACTGCAAACATGAAATGATGCTTTAATAAAAATGATTCTGGAAAAAAAATCCTGAAATCTCTGTATGGTTTCTGCGTTTCTTTCCTTTGTGGCAATGTCTGTGCCAACACAGCGTATGAGAGAGGACCACAAAAGCTGCTGAAAACACGCTACGCTCTAGCAATTCCTCTCCCAGTCGAACAGCTGTTTTGTGGGCAGGTGCAGAGACAGCTTGATTTGCCTATTATGCCTCTCAGCATGCTTGATATGCCCATGTGGTCAGCGGAGGGGAAGGGGGGCCTCTGCCATCCCTAAATACGTGCTTGAAAGCTGATAGTGAGTGAGTCTGCTTGGAAGGACAGATTTAAACTGCCTCACAAGGTGGATTGTGAGCCCATCCATGGTTAATAGCAGCATTAAACTGATTCAACTTGTGGTACAGATTTTATAAAAACACAGTGCTTAATTAAAAACAATGTTTAAATTTACTGAGATATAGAAAAAAATTCATTGGTTCCAATGGACAGATAATATTAACAACAAATACAAAAAAAAAAGAAACATGGGGAAAGTGCTAAGCAGCTTGTCATTTTTAAGATTTTGCTGGTGCTTTCAGCAGGTTTTTTATAAACATGATAAGTAGCACTGTACATTTCTGTCAAATAACAGACTGCAGTGAATTGCAGAAGTCTTTACAATAATTTAGATACTGAAAACTCTGTGGCTAAAGCAGCTTGGAGCTCTGCTCTATAGGCTGGAGTGAACCCTACTGGGTTGGGTCAAAAGTGCTCCCTCATCCCTGGACTCTGAGACATGACGTTGTTCCACTCACAGTCAAAAAATCACCTTTATCCAGTCAGACACATCAGTTCCACTACAGAAGTTCTGAAGTTGTAGAACAGCGATATTTTCTCTAGAAACGGAAGCACTTGGACTCAGGAACTTTAAATTTAGAGTTCCAAAATAATGAATTTGCAGCCAAAATTATCTTATGGATGTGAGCTGCAGATTAAAAATACTTAAATAAAGCAGTATGGTGTTCTTCTTTATCTGTTTTGCAGCCAGGGCTTCCATGGCCTGTACCTGTCACACGGTCTTAAATGAGCAGAGCACCTGCTGATGATAAGGTCTTTGCTCTTTGCAATGACTTTTAGCCTATCTGGTACCAGTATCAGTGCCAGGGGATCACTTTTTAGAGGCCTTTGTCATGGACTTCAGTTAGTCCACATGAAAAAATATCTGCATACTGGAGGAGTATGCTTAATGTGTTTTGTACTGGCTAGTACCATAAAACATCTGCCATGATGCAGCCTCGTTGCGCTGAAAGGGACTCTATCTGAGCCTGAAAGAAAAAGAGAAGAAGAGGAAAAATAACACAAATAAATAAGTCCTTCTGCAAGTTTAAAGGGTAAACTTCAGATTCAGAACAAGCTGAGAACAACAGCTCTGGTTTTAGTCTTATTATGCTAATTGGGTCATTTTGAGAGGAAAGGTCGTGGATATCTGTGGAGTAGAGAATATTAGGAAAGGGAAAGGTACTAAGACCTGTCTTTGCAGGACATAGTAATTCCCGTCTTTGGAAATGGAGATCAGCTGGCCAGAGGTAAGAAGGGATTATGTGCTGTAAATCCAAAGCATCCCCAGAGCCACCACAACAAATGTCCCCAGAAGAGAACCACTGGATTACTGCAACCTACCTATGAATGTCCTAGAGCATGATATACTTTGCCCGGTGCACCAAATATCCTTGCGGTCACTATTCTTCAGTGTGAATTTACATAAATGACCCATGGAAAAGCCAGTGCCAGAGTATTTCTACAGACAAACACTTCACATGCAAACTACGTGTCCAGCATTTCAAGGGAGAATCACATCTGTTATGAATGTGAGTCTGGGATCCACAGTCATAACTCTACCAGATATACCAACCCAGATCTTAATAAAGCTATTAATTTTAGTGCATGTTGTACTTTTTCATCTATACTTCACTCCCAGCTAGTTTTATTTTTCAGTTTCTGGAGCTGATAAAAACAATACACTCCATTTAAAGACAGTTTCTTAACCACTTTGTGCTTTTCTAACTACAAGTCAATATAAAGCAAGGATTTCAGAGAGAACCGGTTATCACTGAAAACCAAAGAAAGAGTGGACTTCACATACCTGGACAGACTGCAGAGTCTTCATTCCAAAATGGCATTTTATATCTTAGCAATACTTTTAAAAGGCTATGCAGTCACGTCTCTATTACTAAACATAAATTTCAAAATATTTTTTATTTACTGACAGAGCATGAACAATTCACAAAATGTCTTTAAAACTCAGCAAGAACTAAGGAAGCAGGTGGGTGAGCTCCAAGATATGGAATCCATTTAACTTCCATTCACTGGGGAAAGATGAACAAGATTTTGAGATGGGTATTTCTCCTTTTACACTGCAAAAGCAAAATCAGTCCATCAGCCCATGGCTGTGACTTTTTTTAATAATGAAAATTTGGGATTCTCTTTGTCTCTCTTTCTCAAAGCCTACTTATTAAGGGTTTATAGTTCTTCAAAGCTCTTCAGGCAATTTATTCAAAACACCTTAAAATCAAAAACTGATCAACCCTCATAACATTCCCCCAAACAGGTGAATAGCATAACCTTTTACCAGTGGAAAAACTGATCTGTGCCTACAACAGTCCTGCTGGTGGCTGAATGGGGATCTGGTGGCTTGATCAATTAGTCTGCACAGTGACTTGATGGTCTTGATCCAGATGACCCATCGGCTGCTGCTCTCTAGCAAAATCCTATACATCTAGTATGGGATCTACAGCTGAGCTGTTGTGACTGGTTTAACTCTGGCAGATGCACACTAAAGAAAAACTGCAGTAACTGTTACTATTCCACTCCATTTCACTTCTGGCTGTCCTACTCCTATAGCACTCAGCCTGTCCTACAGCTCCAATATTGCACTTCAGTCCCAAACTATCATCTCCTGCTATTCCAGCCCTTCAAATCATGTATTACCTTGCTGATTCCAGTTATCACTCAAGAAACAGAACAATGTCCTCATTCACTACCTACTCAGCAGTCTTAAGGAGTTTTAGGTACTGAGCATACAGCATTCTGCACGATCAGAAACTGTGACACATTTTCATAATTCCCAAAATGTCAGCTTATTTTTTCAGTACCCAGTTGACCATAGAAATCAGAAATGCATTAAAATTTTAGAAATTATTAAATACACAGCTATATAAAATATAGACTCCATTGTCCTCTCATTTAAATGGGCACTTTGTTCTCTCTGTCCTCAAAACTCAATAAAGCCTGTAGAATACTTAGAGAGAATGCAATGTAGGTGTTAAATCATGCAATATATTGAAAAGCCATAGCAAATGCGCTCTCAGTCACTCAAAATACAGTAGGAACATAAACATTTTCCCCACCTTGTCAACTATTTCTGTCAGCATAACTGCAAGAGCCGTTAACTGCAGGAGAAATGTTGTTTATTCCATTCGGTGAATGCATTTCAGGAAGCCCACCTTCATCTAGTCAGAGCATAGCAGGATCAGTTTCATACACAGTACCCTGATCAGAAAAAAATGGATAACCCTTCTGCTTGGTTTCAGATTTAAATTTTCATCCCGGAAATATGCCAGTGACTATTAGCTGCTCTAGTATTCTTTTGGTGGCCATCTGTTCCCTTTCTCAGCCTCCTTCTAGCCAAATATAATTTTCCATATTTATCATGGCAAGTCAGTAATAAGAAAGACAAATATAACAGGATTGGCTGTTCTCCTTGCCGTCTCAGTCTGTTCTTTCTCACTGAGCTCATGTGCTTGTGAAACCAAAAAACACTTGAACTTGTATTTTTTCAAAATTTGTCACACTGACCTCGCTATACAGTGAGTGAAATCTATTCACCAAGACTGCCAGTCTGGAAAATAAAAATAAATTAATACATCAAGGGTTGATTTCTCATGGGACATTATATGTAATTTACTGAGGACCAAACTGTGGCTCCTTGGTCTGTGGTTCCTGTTGGCACCAGTGCAGAGCTGCTCTGCCCTGTGAGATAATGAGGCTCTCATTTGGGTGTGGATAGTGAGACAGAGCCTAGCTGCCATCCTGTCTTTCCTTTTCCTCCTTTGGGTGTTGCGCATGTGTGACGGAGCACTGATGGAGGCGTCCCTATTCCTCCACCATTTTAGGGGAATATCTAAAACCGAAATTACATTGTGATCTCCTCCTTCACACAGCCAAGGAATGGCATGTTCCCTGCTGGTCTTAAATCTGTTGACAACCCAGAATAGTTCTACTTTCACTCAGAAACCAGGGTTTTCAAAGAAGAAATACATGCTCACCCACAGAAGTTATTCTAGAAGGCTGCCACTTTTACTGATGCTCCTGGAATGAGCACCGCTTCTCACAGTGTGGTCAAAGGACACACAGCATTCATGGTGGCCCACGTAATGCCCTTGACTAATATAATTGCTGAGGTGCACCATCCTAAAAGGCACATCACTCCCATTTCCATCACTCCCACTTTTCCATTCTTCCAAGCTTGGCAACTCTCTAGTCAACAAATCCTCCCCAATATTACACCTCACATGCAAGAGAAACTTCTCGTTCTCCAGCCAAATAACCACACAGTCATGCCAGCAGGGCAGGTTCAGCCCTGGGAATGTATGGACATGCCATGTGCTGGAATGCAAATTAAACAGCATAAACATGCATCAATTGTATTTAAGTTAAATCACTCCTGCACAAACATACACAAACAGGCACGTGCAAGCACTTACAGCCAGTTACACTCCAACTCTTCTCTCCCACAGGTATATTAAGCATTTCTGAGTAATTTCACCAAGGTTCACAAGAAGGGATTTAACTAATGTAGTGTGTGGCATGTACTCTAACTGTGAAAATATAGATTTGGGATACTGGGAATTATCCATACAGTCCACTGTTGATATCACGTTTATGAACTACGTAGATGGGGAGGTACCACAATCACTACTGGCACTTGCTAATAGCACACAGGGTTCTTCTTTCGACCAGCTGTGCTAGGTATATGAGGTGGGGTATGTGACAGAAAGCTGCACACTGCATTTCCTCTGGCTGCTTATAACGCAGCCATTCTTTTAATGAGAAGATTTATAATACAACTTTACGTATCTCCACAACCCTCTTGGCCATACCTTTCCCTCTCAGGTTTTGACTCTTGTTGAGAAACTATTAACCTTCCCAGGATAGCCTACATAGATCTGATACAGATCTGACCATGCATTCAACTGTCCATAGATCTGACACAGATCTGACCATGCATTCAACTGTCCCCCATTAAGAAGAATGTGCTCTATTTTCTTTGATTTATTTCTGTTCTTTATAATGCTTTCTATTCTTCTCATTTTATTTTATTTTATTACATTCTTGTAAGCATATTCAAATTTGCTGTGCCAAGTCATGCAGGAATAAAAACTATCTTCAGGATGATTCTTTTCTCATACCTGAAGAGGACCAACTAATTCTTGACAACACAAGAAACTGTATAATATACTACATTTTCAACAATACTCTCAAAGCAAGAAAAACCTTCCAGGATTACTACAAAGTTTCAGTCACGATACACTGAAGTAAAAAGCAGTGCATAAAATGTTTCAGCTATAAATTACAAAGCAATTTTGTTAAGTTTTAAGGAAATATTTATGGTGTTTGTAACTAATTTTTTTAAAAATACCCATTTCTGAAAGATATTTAAGGAACTAAGTGCAATGGTAGGTAAATTCCTCATGGATGTGATCACTGGCTGTGATCATCACATCGACAAAACCTTAACTATAAATCCACTAACTTTAGCAACATGTCTGTGAAGTAGAAATTAAAGAACTTCCCCTGCAAAGGAACAGGCGTTCTGGAGTGGAAGAGAATGAATTCCATCTTAGCCTAAACACTCAGGGTAAACAAATTTCCCTGTGAAAATCCCCCTATCTTTTTATTGGCTTGGCTTGAGAAGGAGCCTATGCAAATAATGTAGACTAGCTATCCCAAATTTTTATATCCCTAAAATTAGATTAGATTCATTCTACTCTTTATACCATTTACTGTGCTCCTCCTGCACTTTAGTCCTCCTGATTTGAGTGAGAACAAAAGATCCAGAAGAACAATGAACTGAACACTGTCTCCAGCCCTGTGCTGTGACATACATACAGGCTTGACCAGTGCCATGGAGAAAGTCAAATCCTGTCACTGCAGGATGAAGTAGGGAAGGTGAAAACTAAAAGTCCATAAAGAATAATGTGAGTGGAATTAGCAGAAAACTTCTTAAATCACTCCTGCCCTATTTGCTGTAATAAAGCATATGAACTATGTCAATAAGACTGTTGCAAAATCAGTGCAAATGGAATGGGTGATTTAAGGTTTTGCATACATTTACTTGGGCAGAGATCCCATCAGATGAACCAATTAGTCCAAGTCTGATGGAAATGGAAAAGCCAGTTGCACAGTTTCTGACTTCTTCAGAATGTGTCTTCCACAGAAGAGTGCAAAAGCTTGGGATAAAGTCAAGTTTCTAACATTTAAATTATTTGCTAGGAAGCTGGGTCTTTAAAGTTTATTAGCAATTCCTATCATGGTTAGGATCTGCTCTTTTTCCTAGCAAACATGAAAAATAAATTAATAATGCTGTTCAGTTCTAAAAGGGCTCAAAAGCTAGATAAGAATCATGAATGGAATTTTACATAGTAGGAAATTAAGACATTGTGTAGCTAAGGGAGATAATTCCTAACATCTGATCATTCATGACTGAATTCAAATAGAATTTGGGTACATGGGGCTTTTCCAAACAGCTGTTTGACTGTCTGAAGCCACCAGGACCTTAGCGACATCATCATTTCTAGGAAACAGACTGGGCAAACAAAGGACGGCCTAGAAATCAGTGCTCAAACAGGTTTTTCTAAAGCATCAATCTGTTCTTAGGACTATTCCAAGAACAGAAAATATGGTTATTCCTGGATTCAGAAAATGAAGAGGAATCACATGAGAAGCAGGAATTGGACATGGACCAGATAAGCTCATTTCAATTGAGTGGGGTGCACAGATGAAATGTAGCTCTAGATATGTGGAAAAGTCATAGCAAAAAAAAAAGTTGATAGGCAGATAAGATCATTACCATGATGGAAAAAAATTTTTAGCTTTCCTATCAAGCCCTGAAAGCCTTGTAAGATGTTCCTTTCAAGAAAGAGCTCCAGCTGTTTCTAACGATCTGCAGGTCAAACTTGGGAAACGCCTGTGTCGCCCCTGTGATGACTGGGAGTGGAAGCTGGAGAGGCTGGTCCAGAAGAATCAAGGCCTCTCGGTCCTTGTATAGTTCATAACTACACTGCTACATTCCTTCCCAAATACTACTGCCATCAGACATCCACCTGTGCATTCAGATATACTTCCTAAATAGTGCCATCTGGGGAGGAAAAGCAGGGGCATCATTTCACAACTTCATTACTTCAGAGGGGTTATACTAGTTTAAAATTTACTAATTTAAATTACAATTTTTATTTAAATTGAAAATTACATCAGTGAACGATCCCTCACATTGATTTTCCTGTAGAAGGTCAGTTTAAACAAAATGATCAAATTTTAGGTTTAAACTTAGAAACATGTGTTTTTAAAAAGGCAGAACTTTTGATTTCAGATTACTTTCTATAGAGCATCTCTTTTTCCTCTAAAATATAAAAAAGACTGTCTGTCTACAATATACATATATTTTTAATAAATCACAAAGCAATTAAACCTAAAGGTCAATCGGAAATCTTCTGCAGAACCCTAGGTAATCTGGGATTCTACAAATTAATTATTTATTCACCATTTATGCACAAACCTATAAGATATTCCTGTACCTTAAAAACGTTAACAGTTCTTAACTTTGTAGCATTAATAATGTTAATGTTTCCATTAAAAATTGTCATCTTAATTCCACTTCTCCAAACAAATCTAAATAATGAATAATCCAATAAAAATATCATATGGAATTAATAGTAGATGGTACTAACTGTCTTATTTCTGTTTTCTAACAGTTATTTTCCATTCCTCACAAGATGTATGTACCTAATACAAACATTTGTACCTCAAACAATAAAAACAAATGCCAACCACTATTACCTTAGGCTTGATTCTTCTATTTCTTCTCATTCGTAAACAAGAGTTATTGAAGAAGCTGAAATCACAGCAGCTCTCGCTGCTTCCTTCTTTCCCCATAATGACAAAGCTCCATGTTTTAAATCTGTCTCCATTAAATTGTTCTCCTTGTAATTTAAACCTGACGCTAGTGTTCATCTAATCCAACACGGCCGCACAGGTGCCCCTCTATGAATAATAGCATGGGTTGACTGATGATTTTTATGGGTGAGCTGGCTGGAATCAAATCACATGTTGTTTTACCACAGTTCCACAGCATTGACACAAACCAAATAACATCCAACTGAACTGAGAAGAATAGCATATTTGCTGACGTGCTACGAAATCTTTGAGGACTTAACGCGAGCACAACATGTTTGTCAATTAGGCTCAGCATGATTGCAAAACCGTCCCTTGAGGCACCACAAGGTGCATCGTTTGCTTTCCTTTTCTTTTCTTTTTTTTTTTTTTTTTTTTTGAAAGACACAACCATAGCTTTAGCTCTCCTGCTATAAACATAAACTGCCTAACGAAGGTAATTCAAAGGTAATTCAGCGTTTTACTGAGAATCCAAAGAGTGCCCCAAGCATTTCACTCACAGCTTCCTCTTAGCCCTCAAAACTACTTGCAATCTTGGAATGACTGTTTCTAGGTAGTCTTGTTTCTGATTAAATTTTAATCTTCTATGCACCCTGACAGCCTTTTAGATACTCCATCAGCAAAACAAATGCTTGCAGAAGGTGCAGGCTTAGCTTGGAATATTAAGGGAATAGACTTCAGTGATCTTTTATTCAGCATGCCGTAATCTATTTTTGTACTCCTGACAGGCTCCATGGGGGAATAGCTAACACTTAGTCTCAATTCATTATTTTCTTTATTTTTCTTCTGAGAACAATAAAGCAATTCACATTTCATAAAAAGCAGAAAAATGCAGACAGAATCTTTGTCAAAGTGAAAAAAAGATTTTAAAAAGCGGAAGAGCAACACAAGCCTTATGACAATAAAGCCATAGTGGGTTTGGAATAAAAAAAGAGAAAAGAAATCTCCAAATCTTTTTGGAAAAGACTGAAATTAATACCAGTTAAATTTCTTATATTTTTAATGTTAAAAAATAATTTTACAAACACTATTATTATTTGATCCTTAAAAATGTTTTCATGCAAAAAAAGATTCAGGACCACAGAGACATAGAAATTATATTCTCTTGTTATTCAATTTTTATTTCCTTTGGAAATTTGAAAAAAAAAAAAAAAGGGAGGGAAGGAAAGAGAAGGATGAGAAAAAAGACAATTGGATGACAAAACATAAATGCCAAACAGTCAAATCCCAGAACTGTTTTGAATAAAAAACCCAAGGAAACAATGAAATCTGAAGACCATAACTTTTCTTACAAAACAAATAGAATCTCAAAGCCTGAGAAAGATTTTAGAGAATCAGCAAAGAGTTTGTTCCACATGGCAGGAGATACAGCAATAAAATAATAAATGGAAGGACTTGCACTATAAAATCTATAATGAACAAATTCTGCGTTTGTGTTCATATCCTGCTTCTACAGGATGTGAACTGTTCTTCTGTTCCCAGGAGTCAAATTTAGAGCTTGAAAGGAGACAAGGCAGGTGATGGAAAATGGAGAAACTGTATGAAATCAAATAAGTTTTTTGTGAAGTCTAGTGGAAGATGGATCATTTCCCAGATCCTGAACCACAGTCACTATTAACTGAGCAAGTCCACATGACATATGTGAGCTTCCATTCAAGCATTGAGAAACCTGTAATGACTCTCCTAGTTTTCACAAACACAATACTTATGAACCTGA
Organism: Strix uralensis; assembly: GCF_047716275.1. Taxonomy (NCBI): domain Eukaryota; kingdom Metazoa; phylum Chordata; class Aves; order Strigiformes; family Strigidae; genus Strix; species Strix uralensis. The sequence goes on from NC_133976.1 coordinate 82,934,878, forward strand.
CAATCAAAAGGTGCCAAATAACTCTGATCATTTTGGTGTAGGTTAGGATAATTGCCAAATTAATTTGGAGGCGTCAGGAGGCGGCAACTTGAAAAACTTAAGTTGATTTGGAGGAAAGACAGCTAAATGAATCTGCACCAGCTCCTTCTACAGCTCAACAAGTGCAGGTGCATGGCAATGACTTGTCATCAGTATACTACTAGAGTAAATATTACTCACATTTGGAAAATAATAGATATTAAGAGGTGCTGAGCTTGTGTGTACCTCCTATAAGGGTATAATTTGATCTGCACTTGTGAAAAACTGAATGGGTATGTACCGCAAAGGGAGTCTGAGAAGGGCATGGCTGAGGGAACTGGGTTGTTTAGTCTAGAGAAAAGGAGGCTCAGGGAAGATCTGATCGCTCTCTACAACTACCTGACAGGAGGTTGTAACGAGGTGGGTGTCGGTCTCTCTTCCCAAGTAACAAGTGATAGGACGAGAGGAAACGGCCTCAAGTTGCACCAGGGGAGATTTAGACTGGATATTAGGAAAAATTTCTTCACCAAAAACATTGCCAAGCACTGGAACAGGCTGCCCAGGGAAGTGGTTGAGTCACCATCCCTGGAGGTATTTAAAAAACATGTAGCTATGACACTTAGGGACATGGTCTAGTGGTGGACTTGGCAGTATTAGGTTTATGGTTGGACTTGATGATCTTTAGGGTTTTTTCTAACCTAAACAATTCTATGATACCCTGTTTCCCAGTGTGGATCTCCCAACTAGGCAGGTCCTAGACCCTTGAGAGCTGAATCCCTTTCCTGCAAGTTAAAAGTCACAGTGCTCTGCCATTGCAGCATCTGGTTCAGTGGTTAAATGTTTGCCCACCCTACCACAGATATCTCCTGCCTCTCTGCTGGATAGACATCAGGCCTATTCAAGCAACAATGCCACCGACATTACCTGTCCATACTTTTCCCATTTACATTACACTAACATTTTCATGTCAGTCTTGCAAATTGTTTACTGCTGTATTTCCCTAGAAGTTTCCAGAGACCTGCTGCTAATCATAGGCCATGTCTCTTCTAGTGTAATCAGATAGAATCACTTCAATTCCTCATACAGAGTGCTCACAGTAAAATAAAATCATTGGTTTATTAAAACCATACATGTAACAGTTCAAGACCCTCCTCTATGGACTCTCCTCTACACTTGCTTCACTACACCTTTGATTCTTGCAGCTACCTCTATGGAGAAAAAGTCTTTGCTATACACAACAAGCCTATATAAAAAATTACATTTGTTTGCTGCCCAGATTTAGGGTTCCTTGAGGAATCTTTATTTAATGAATCTTTTCTGGTTAATGTTTGATAAAGACAAACAAAAGTATTCTCGTAACAGAATGGGCTTCACTCTAGGTTTGCCTTTATTATCACATACACAACTCAGAGTTGGGCCACCACCTCAGTGAATGGCAACTTACAGCAGTCCCTGCTCCTTCTTATGTAGGTGTTCTACACCATTACATCATACAACGTCCACCCCAGTTTCCCTTGATGTTTCAATTCTCTATTCTTTCAGTGATCAAAAGTGTCCATAAATTTCCATCAGTCAGCAAGCCCTTTGTTGTCTTTGGTTCTGCTCCTGCTCACATTGTCTGTTTCAGGGTCATCAAGTCATCCATCTTCAAACAACCCTCTTTTCTTCAACTGTCTTCCACAACCTTTCCTTGATGGTCCATTTAACATGTCTAATTTCTGAGAAGTTAATTTTAAGATTAAGTTAATCTTTAAGAACATTAAAACTAGATGCTTTGATTATCACCCATTTCTTATATCAGTTAAAATATTATAATTAGCTTAAACATGCTTAAATTAAAGGTTTCAATTCATCTGTCTTTATCCACTGATTAACTAGGCTGGGTTTTTTGGCCAGTCGTGGTGAGGGCTATACATGGGACGAATGAGCAGTACAGCATGGTTGTATGACTTCAGACTGTTTGAACACCTGCATCCTTACAATTGTTTACTAATTTCTAGTCTCTTATTCAGAATCACAATGACCATTGATTTCTTATTTCTATGATCTCATTTATTTATAAGTAATAATTAAAAAAGAGAAATCTTCATCTGTTTCTTAACATGTTTTTATACATTATTTGACTGGAGTTATCAGTCAGGTGTCAGGACAACTTTGTGCTGTTAATGTTTAGCATTGCTAGGTAGGGACTGATCCACGAAATGTGGTTTCATGTAAAGCTGACATCAGTGGTCATAGCTAAGGGGAGGGTAGAAGAGGAGGAAGAAGATAAGATCACTGCAGAACAATGAAGCGTTACAAGCAAAGAGGCAATCACAGTCTTTTCCAGCTAAATAGCAGAGGCTGATAGTAGGTAACCTGGGAAGAATGTTGGAAGAAGGAACAATTTAAGAAAAAAACACTTTCAAAACTGGACAGTTAAATTCTGAATGCAAAATATAATAAAGCAGATAACTGAATACTAAAAAACCCAGGCATCTGTATATGCAATCACCTGAAAACGTTAAATCTTCTGTGACTCCTAAACTGAAAGAAATCAAGTCCCAGTCCACAAGATAGATGGCCACAGTTTTTCTGGGGAACTATATCATGGCTGCCAGTGAACCATTTAATAGAAAAAGTATATGGTAAATGTAATCTGAATGAGTGGATAAATACAGGAACAAACTTCAGGTCTGCACATTAACTATCTAATTATTATCAGAAAACACAACCTAGATTAAAAAGAAAAAAAAAAAAAAAAACAAACAAACAAGCAATAACAACCAAAAAAAGAAGTCTGTGACTTTCCAACATTTTTAATTAGGCTGATGAAAGAAATCACCTCTCTCTCCAAACTTTACTTCACTTATATCCTTAGTCATCACAACTGCAATTACATGGCCCCTACTAAAAAACAAAGACAGCCCTATCCATATATTTTTGATTAGGAATAAAAACAGATCTAATGATTAGGTGGAAGTATGTGAAGGCAGGATGCCACTTCCAGGCACATCCCTCTGCCTGCATTTTGCTTTTGACTAGCTCTGGGTGACTCCCTCTGGGTGTTTTGAATGGTTCTGCCTTCCTGCAAGGGCTGTATGTGAAGCCCAGGGACCTTATTTAGGGAGACTGGACTATCTGCTCCTGGTATTTACTTTTAGGTATTGCAAGATATCTACATTTAGCTATACAGGTTCCAGTGGCCAAAAGCCAATTTTCAGAAATGCTGTAGGCACTGAGATGTATCTGGAATGCGGGTGTGTGCGGAGTCCAGGGGTTCACTGCTGTCCAGTCCCTCCTGCTCTCATCCAGTGCCTCATTTAGGAGTCCATGTCCACCTCCTTCTCCAGACCAGCAGCAGCTACAGCTGCAACTAGAGGTACAGAGGTGCTGTAGTATGAGGAAGGGGAACCAGACATGGAAAGGGTTGAAATTGCCTCCCATAATAGCTGCACTACCATCCCCACCGCAGCCTCCTCAGGGTGTTAACAGCTCCTGGCAGCACTGTGTTTGGCAAAGGGGCCAAGTGAGCAAACCTGGCAGGCCTCCTTGATTCACCTATGATGCTGACGTGCATTGTTGGCTGGCAACCACTGTCCTAGTGAGGTATTTCTCAGTGCCTGGACACCACAGGAAACCCCTGGGATTCAGACTAGTTTGCATGTCACGTGCTGTTATTAAGCTGAGAAGTCAACTAGGTCTTGAATAACGTGGTAAGGCAACACCTCTGTGGAGGAGACGAGTTAAATAAGCAGTCTGAGGCACTGATTCAGTAAGGTATTTCAGCACACAGTTAATTTGAAGTATGCAAGTAGTTCTATGAACTTCAAAGATGAGTGCTTACAGTCTTTGCTAGATCCAGGTACGGACACAATCTCAGTACACATGCTGAATTTTAATACATTAATCTCACTGTATTAAAGACAGATGTGACAAAAAGTCCATAGCTGGCACGTGTGTACTGCTACCGATAATTTAAATAAAAGATTTTAAGTATATATTTTGCCTCACTTTCTCTTTGGAGAGGAAAAACCTGTTACAAATCATGCCCCAGTGGGATTCCAGGAGAAATATGTATTTAATAAACGAGCTGTCCTATTATTTCAGGAAAACACTTGAATAATACTCTCTTTACATGCATTATAAATACACAGAATATTAGGGAGATTTTAAAGGAAAACTATTTCCTTAACCATTACATATTATTTTACAAAGAATAATTGGGGTTGAAGTAGATGATATCAAGAGGTGCCTTCCAACCTAAACAGTTCTGTGACTGTCATATTGCAGTATCACTGCAGAACACACAAAGGTTGTGTTCACCTGTCTTTTTACTGGTGTTACCACAGTCGTGTCTCACACTTTGGACAATAACACTCATTTTCTTAGCTTGTGTCAAAGACGCCCCCTGCATGTTCAACTACAGAGTGTAAAATAATGTCATAATCAAAACAGTAATAAATCATATCACATGTTAACAAAACCAAAATTTGTTCATAAATCTTTTTTCCCTTACAGGGAGACATGCAGAAAGCATGAAGAGTGTAGAGAGGAGCTACTGCAGTATGTGCTGGGTAACATGTCTCAGGAATGATACAGATCAAAATTTGGGAGTTAGGAACAGTTTCTGCTTAGGAAAAGGCTGGCTGTGAGGAGGACAGAATGTTTCACATCACTTTAATAACATACTTCCCCACTCTTTCAGGAGCAGCTGGAAAAATCTGCCTCCAAATTTCTTTGGCAAGAAAGATGAATCAAAGCAAATGAAAAAAAGGGGAAGCAGGAGCTGATGTCAGCAGAGACAAGCTCACTCATGTTCCAAAGTGTACACAATTCAGCAGAGAACATACAGTCTATTATCACTTATTTTTTATTACAACCTCACTGGGGCTAATGAAGATACAGTGCACAAAGGTGATGAATGAGGAGAATCAGACTTTCTGTATACAACTGCATAAATTAGAGGTGGAAAATATATCCCATACAGACCATGATTTTTCTTGAAATGATGGCTTCAAAACTATTCAGTGCTGTATCTATATCTTGCTGATTTAAATGTTCCCAGGAACTTTCGCAGCTCTCCACATTTACATTTCCTTTGTAGGTAGCCTGAATTCAGCCAGCTCTTAGTAAATATATCTCATCTTTGTGCTTTATGGGCACACTTCAGCCTTCCTAGAAAAGGCTTTGGGCTATCATGTCTGCAGGGCTCTGTCAGAAAGGCAGATGGAATGGGTGGGGGCAGCCAGACGAGGCACAAGAGCACTAAGACCCATCCACGTGGCAGGAAAATGAGCTCAGAAGTGTTCACTTAAGGATCTTTCTCTCAAGCATACCAGCTGGCCCGCTTCTCTGAAGCTGGCAGCGGCTTCATGCTTACTTCTGCACAGCCATGTGAACACTGTCAAAGAGAACATCTTTTACAATGGATTTGAGTTCTACCTAAACCGTTACAAAAGAACTAGATATTATCAAAATTATTATGATGAACCTGCTAGGTCTTCATATACATGGACACAGAGCTTTAGCATACATCATGTACTGCAGAAATGCCTTTGATGTAAGATATGACTCAACTCAATGTATGCTGACGTGGTCCAGGACAAGTAGAATTTTAAAACTCTAATGGTTACAGGTTATATAAACGCTTCACTATGACTCGCCAGTCAGAGAGGGACCTGGGGGTGTGGATTGACAGCCGGCTGAACAGGAGCCAGCAGTGTGCCCAGGTAGCCAAGAAGGCCAATGGCATTCTGGCTTGTGTCAGAAATAGCGTGGCCAGCAGGGACAGGGAAGGGATCTTGCCCCTGTACTCGGCACTGGTGAGGCCACACCTCGATTCCTGTGTTCAGTTTTGGGCCCCTCACTACAAAAAGGACATTGAATGACTCAAGCGTGTCCAGAGAAGGGCAACGGAGCTGGTGCAGGGTCTGGAGCACATGTCGTACGAGGAGCGGCTGAGGGAACTGGGGTTGTTTAGTCTGGAGAAGAGGAGGCTGAGGGGAGACCTCATCGACCTCTACAACTACCTGAAAGGAGGGTGCAGAGAGCTGGGGATGAGTCTCTTTAACCAGGTAACAAGTGATAGGACAAGAGGGAATGGCCTCAAGTTGCGCCAGGGAAGGTTTAGACTGGATATTAGGAAGCATTTTTTTACAGAACTGGTCGTTAGGCATTGGAATGGGCTGCCCAGGGAGGTGGTGGAGTCCCCATCCCTGGAGGGGTTTAAGAGTCGGGTCGACATAGCGCTGAGGGATACAGTGTAGTTGAGAACGGTCAATGTTAGGTTAATGGTTGGACTAGATGATCTTCAAGGTCTTTTCCAACCTAGACAATTCTGTGATTCTGTGATTTCCATCTTATCCTCAATTTCCTGAAAAAAGTTAGAACTTTTAACAAGCAATATTCCAAGATTTTTTAAAGCCAGAGAAACCCATAATCAACTGTACACTGGAGGCAGTGAATGTGTTGAATTTTAGTAGAATTTCTACAGATGAGGTTCTAGTATTTTACTATATTCCAAAAACAGCTTAAAAGATTTCAGAATATAAGCATTTCTTTGGAGCCCTCCAGCTTATTGGACTGAAATAGGGATCTGGGAAAAGAAAGATGATTACTGAAATTGTTCATTTTTTAAAGTTTGAAATCTTATGACCAAGGATAACCAAGTATGAATTGTCACTACAAATGGAAAATGGGGAAAGAAAAATGCCTCTGAGTCTTCAACTAATGGTCCTTAAAGGCATTTTAACAATACTGTTTGAATACCAGTTCAGGGAGTGAGAAACTCTGCATCTTAAATTAGTATAATTCTATTGTCTAGCTACATTTGAGATAAAGGCAGTCTTCAGTGTCAAAAGCCCTTGTGTCCGCTTGTCATAACCTAATTAAACAAAGACATATTTAATGCTCAGCCAAGCTTCTACACTGAAGAGAAAGTGGATCAGCCACTCTAAAAGGCAACTCATTATCCTGGCTCCCTCTTAAACAGAGATACCCCCCCATGCCAAGAGAAATTATCCACCTTGTTTAAAAAAAAGCAACCAAATGCAAAAGATCACAGGTAAAATTAAGTCTCTACATGTCAAGCAGTGAGAACACAATGATGCCTTGCTTTAAGTTCTTCCTAGGGTATCCACCGTGGGTCAGCTCAGAATTGCTCCATTCAGTGAATTCTGCTGGGCTTTTCCAAGGTCACCAGGAAATAATGCATTAAAAAAATAAAATAAAACTAACATCTTAGTTATTACCAGGTACTGTCCTCAAACGACCTGACCAAAAGCCTCCTGAAATCAAGACTGACCACAATTTCAGTTGGCCTTGAAGCAAACTTTGAATTTCTGGACCTGGTGACCTAAATCATGTTGCTATCATTAAAAGTGAATTTCCTGCGTTGAGTTGGTTGAAATTCAGATTCATATTTTGAGAGGATAAAATGTAAGTAATTGGCAGTTATCCCTCATATACCACATCTTTTCCTATTGGGATGTGTTATCACAGATAAAATGCCAAATACAGAAGAAACTGCATATGTCCAACATTGTTATTGTCTGCTCTCCCTCACCATGTGTTTAATTAACACACCTTTCAAAAAACGTTAAGTCTTTCATACACCAAACTAATATTTAGAATTAATAACAGCAGTTTGGATGGGTCCAAACTGAGAACAATCGAGAAAAACTAGATGTCCAAGATGTCACTTCATGCATACTGAGACTACAGCAGGACAGAGAAGAGCACTGTATTTTCATGAGCATTTTAAAGCAGCACTGTTGCTAAAAGGGGGCTGGGGAGGAGGGGAGAAGTCTGCTTCTCCCTTTGCTATTTATTCTTAATCCTCAGCTGTCCCCTTCTTCATGCCAGCACAAATGTTCACAAAGTCCTACAATAAATTGGATCAAAAAATAACGCAGGTTAAAATTAAACCAGCAAAGCAAACTCAGCTTAGTTTTAACCTGCACCAGTCCACTTCCAATTCAGCACACTGTGGCAGAAATGTTCCCTGGGGTTAAGGACAAGTGACTGGGGTCAGGGAGGTATCTGAGTGCCTCCTCCAGCAGTGGTTGTCAGTTTATGCTGCTTTGCTATGCCGATGGAGCCACCCTCTTGGTAGCATCTCTGTTGTGCTTTGACACTGCCATTGCTGTCTGACATTTAAACTGGGAGCACAGAAATATCTCAGCAAGCTGGGGGCTCTTTTATCTTTTGCTGGTGGAAATATTAATGCTTGTGTGGACCTTCCTGTTTCCAGCAGTCAGTTCTTTGTATCACTGATGTTCCCTCGTAGCACCAAAATAACAGATCAAAATCTGTGCCAAAATGGTAACAATAATTAAAAGAATAATTGTCAACACTCAAGCAGAGATTATTTTTATTGTCAAGAGAATTTGAATCATTAATCAGGACTTGAGTAATCCAGCAAAAGTGAAAATGACAAGTAGCACCCAAAGGAAATCACAGTGTCATGAAATCAGCTATGAATTCCACATTTAATGACACATTATTGAGACTGAACTGACAACATCAAGAGTACTGTGATTACTTGAGTTCAAATAAGAGCAAGGCAGCTATTTTGCAGTCTGAGGGCTTTAGACACCGGTGAAAATACTGATGTATGGAAGTTGTCCCTAATGTCAGATTTGATCGGAACAAACATTTAATACAAAAAAGATATAATTCTGAATTTTTCTCTCATTCTTATACTGTTGCCACCATGAGTCTCTCAATGACTGATTCCCCCACTTTCACTGACATTTAGCAAAAAAAGCCACTACTTTGCCCATGTTGCATATGGATCATCACTCTGCTTGCGGTCCTCCAGTAAAACACAATCCTTCCAATCCCCTTTATAATAATCCAAGACACGTAACACATGTGGCACAACACGGCTCACTTACTGGCATAGGTTAAAATACAAACAATTGTATAGAACAGCAAATTTGTTTTTCTATTATTTGTGCAACCCTGAGTTAGAAAAAAATATGAATTTTGGAAGAGAAGATAGGAATATTTGAGAATCTTGCATTATTACTATCACTTTTTGTTTTCACACAGAGAACCCACAGTTAGCAGTTCCCCCAGTTAATAGACCTCTGAGTCTCCTTCAGTCATCAGGAAGACAGATCAATACATCTTTGAAATCTCTGGGCAAAAACAGTAGAAGGTGGTCAAGAATATGTTGGCTGTGTCACGGAGGAAGCTGGGAGGTGCAATGCACTGAAGAGCACGGGGTGCCAGGCTGCAAAGGGGGTGGGAGCCACCTGCTATGCTCTTCTGAACATCCTACACAGGCAAAATGAGGAGAAGTGCCTTCTTGAGACAGCAGTCAAATGTGGGAGGGGAAAGGAGCAAGCCAAGACATGGTCTGCCCTGCCACCGTAGGGGCCTTGGTCCTCTCCAGCTCCTTAGAGGGAGGTTGGTCTTGAGGCACGGGAAGACAGATTTCCCTGCACTGCTTCAAGTACAAGTTCGTAATTGCAATTGGCCTTTGTGAGAGAAGCAGAGAATGAGGGAGGATTTGAGTGATGACATACCATCTGGACCTGGACAATAGCTGCCAATTGCTACCTAATTTCACTACAGGGAAGCACTATGGCATTCTGAATTATTGCTAAGTTAAACCTAAGCCTCCAACTTCCGAGGTCAATGAAGTTCTCTTACCTGTGGTTGTGCTGAATGCATTCCTTTTCCTTGGAAGATGACCAATCTGGCTATTCTTACGTTTTTCTGACTTGTAGTAACTTTTTCCTACGAAATAGTGACAAAGAAAGTGAACCAGCTGGACCACACTCACAAATTGCATCAGTATGATTTTTACCCAGGTAAGGGCAGGTAAAAATGCTTGAGAAAAATTATAGCAAACATCTGGAAAAGAACTATACATTAAAGCTTATAACTGAATGAAATAATGCAGGAAATACCTACTAGCATTATTACTCACTTCATCTATGAAAATGTATCAGAGTAAAACTGTGTTGCTGATACAATTTGACAAAAGTTAAGACGATTAATACTTATTAAATTTTTATTCTATATATTTTGGATTCAAAAGAAATAGTTGTAAAATAGATAGCTAGAATACCTTCTGGTTATTTTTTTCCCGTTCAGCGAAACATATTAGACTTTTAAAGCTGCAAGATACATTAGGGCACTAGCAGTGTACTGCAATGTAATATTTTATTTATTAAGTGATAATTGCATTTTTTGTAAAGCACTTGTGTTCAGAGAGTAATAGACATCAAATATGGAAAAGATTTATAAGATCATCTTCAAATCAGTACATATTTGTTTTCTGTAGAAATTAGAGTCGAATCTTGCTTCTCTAAGACTCACTGTCACTGGATAATCAAATGCTAGGCTGATGATAACTGAGAAGCACCCGTCACTGCTGGTGCAAGTACAGTATAGATACCTGAATGTCTTCATTCTTATTTCACCTTCTGCCAAAATACTACATACATTCAAAAAACCTACAGCAGACCTGAGGAACAGCTAACTACACTGGCAACTGCCACCTAATAGCCTCATTCTCATTTTTATCTTTTTTTCCTAATTTCATTGCAGTGTGTTCTTTCTGTTTACATCCAAGTCTTTCCTATGCATACACTTTGCAAATACAAATGTTAACCATATAGCTCTACTGCACTGGAATAATAACTTAATGTACTGCCCTCTAACGCTGATTTCCAATATAGCTGCAAGCTCCTGTGTGTTCCAAGAAATACGCATCTACCTTCTAACGTTTCTGCTGAGATGGGTTCACAAGGTATTTCTAAAAGAACTACCTGATAAACACTCTTCAGAAACCTTCAGTTTAATGAATCCTGCAAAACTAACAGGATTAAAGATAGATTTACACAGATTTAGTGGAAGTAAAAAAAGTGAGATACTTGAGGAAGATCTCTCATCTGTTTAAGGAGGGAAACAGTAAGATAATCTGTATTTTTGGCTCTAGTTTACAAGATGGTCTATCTCCAGGCAGATAAATATCACCTGTCTTTCATGTTTGATCACTTCTATTGTCTCATATTTCAGATGGCTTCTTTGTTCTTCAGAGTCTGAGGATTTTTGATGACAACATAAATATGATTGCTTTGGGCATAAGGACTGTAATTACAAAAAATAATTTGGTGAGAGGACTGGAGATGCCTGAGCATTAGATAGAAGCTTAAATACACTAAGGAAAACATAGAACCTGTCTTCTACACACAATGACAATTAGTTAAGCTTTAAGTCCTTTCATGCTGTTATTCAGTTAAGGCTAGGGAAAATTAATCTTTAACTTTTTAGAAATTAGAGTTATATTCAAAAACAATGGTGACAGAAAAAAGTTAAGAAAATTAATTTTCATATTTTCACTATCCCAAATGTATGGGAACAACACGTGCTCAAAGTCTCTGTTTAAAATGCACACAAGCATTGTGAATATTGGGTGTGTGAGGAGTGAAAGATTCAGCACAGCAGAAGCAGCCTTAATTCAAATCAGATCTGTTTTTTTCACAGCTTTTTGGCTTCCTCTCAAGAGAATGATGCCACACATGAGTGGAGACAGACCAATAATTCTTTGAAGTAGCAGGACAAACTGTTTTAAAATGCAAAGAGCAGGTTTCTGCACAGAGGATCACAGGAAGTGGTAACATTGGTTTTTCATTTTTGTGGTTTGCACTGACACGTTACTCGTCAGCTGGATAAAAGAAAGTTGAGACAACACAAAGGATCAAACATGGAAGACAGATGATATTTATCTGCTTAGACATAGTGCATCTTGTAAATGACACCTAACCCCTGTGTCAAAAATTAAAGAGCAGTTTAGGGAAGAGCAACCCACAGAGTTGCACAGAATTCCTGATGCAATTGATCTCAGGAAATGGTATTTGGGCATTCTTGTTCCTATTACAAAAATAATGCAAAAAGGTTTGTGTCCCTTATTAAATCCCATGGCTCCGAGTAAGCATTAAGTTACACCTTTATTATTTAGCTACTCAAAAGATGCAGAATTTCACATTAACAGAATATCTGAGAAAAACCAGTACAGACCAGGAAATGAGGGCTGGGTTTCAGACCTTTTGAATCATATAATGAATTATTCACAAGCTGAGAGCTTCTGAATCAAAAGTAAGTTCATTTTTTTCAGAAAGCTGAAATAGTGGTTTTTGTGTTATGACGGTAACATGATTGATAATATATCAAGAGAAAATAAACAACAAATCTGCAAGCAAAAAATAAGTGAAGCCATTAATGGAATGCTTTGCAAAGGCATGGATTAAGGATGATGGTAGCAGCACATGTATTTGACTAAGTATTTAATGATAGCTAGTGATTTCTCCTATTTCATAGAGATTTGACACATATCATTCTCTGCACATACCATATTCTATAAGATAATGCTAAAGAAGAGAAGTGATTGCTCAGTAAGAATTGCTAGTCAGTTAAGTTGCATTCATTTCTCAGCTGCAAAATTTTGATATTCTCACACGTTGCTTCCCAGATATGTTACCAGAAACAGGAGGACAAGACAGAGAAACACAAAGGAAAAACTTGGACTAATAAAACTGTATTAAGACAATATTCATGAGTTGGTTAACAACATTTTGAGGAAGAATTATACTGCATAGAGAGATTCAAACAACATGAGAACATGTCATCATTAGACTTTGAGTAGACTCCAGCTCTACCAAGTCTGAAGACATCAGTTTATACCTGGAGACGTAGGAGAGTGTAACAAGCCTACAGGCTAAATTAAAAACTCAAAGATCTCCTTACCCCTGCTGAAAAGCTTTTTGACAGTGTGCTCTGCCAGACTCAAGTTCTAGAACAGATCACCCAAGGAAGCTGGGGACGCTCCACCACTCTCAGAGAAGATTTAGACAAACCTCTGTCATGACAGGATTAATGGATCCAGCCTCAAGGATGGGCATATGAACTGCTCAGAATCTTTCACACTTACTTCGTCTAATCCCCAGAAAAGCAATTTTACAGGTACAAGTTCTTAGATATCTTTTGCTGAAATTCAGTGCAGGGCTGAGTCTGAGCATAGAAACAAAGGCTGAACAAATTATTTTCAAGAATTTACAAGTAGAAAAATATTTTATAACTATCTGAACACTAAACACAAGGATTATTTGCACATTATATAATCTATTCCACTAAATTACAGCTCATCAGTCACCATAACCAATTATTTATCTATCCCAAACTCCCTCAATTATAATTGTATACAATGACTTTGTTTTATTTATTTTTCTTAATGTTAAGCTTGTTGTTTTATGCCATTATTTACCTTTATATATAGACTAGAAAATCAGGATGAAGAAAAAAATCATAACACTGATAAAACTCTGTTTTGAAGAAGCCTATTTATTCTTCCAAATCAAAATCTCTAACTCCTTCATCCCACTGTGATATTTCAACACCATCGAAATAATAATCTGTGACCATGTTATCTAAGCTGTTCTCTGAACAGCGCAGAGGAATTCAAAATCAGCGCAAAATCCAGGCTTTGTGAATACAGTGCCAATTTCCTTCGCACACTTTCAAATCTCATTAGTGAACAAAACTCTCATGGAAAATAAATGCAACTTTTCGACAGACCATGAATCTAGACTACGCAACGGAGCACTTGAGCGTGGATCAGAGTCACTGAACATAAATGAGGAAGCTGGATCCAAGAGCTTGGTTTTCATTCTCTTGAATGTGGCAAGAGGCCTTGCAGGGGGATCTGGATAGATTGGAGCATTGGGCAATCATCAGTGGCATAAAATTTAATGAGAACAAATGCTGGATTCTGCACCTGGGATGGAGTAACACTGGGCACAAGTGTAAATTGGGAGAGGAGTGGCTGGAGAGCAGCCCTGCAGAGAGGGACCTGGGGGTGCTGGCTGACAGCAGGGTCAACGGTTGCACTGTGTTCAGCGTTGGTGCAGCCTCACCTTGGGTGCAGTTCTGGGCCCCACACTTTAAGAAGGATCTGAAGGTCCTTGAATGTGTCCAGAGGAAGGCAACAAAGGTGGTGGAAGGGCTGTAAGGCATGTCCTGTGAGCAGCGGCTAAGGACTTTGGGCTGTCTAGTTTGGAGAGGAGGAGGCTGAGGGGCGACCTCATTGCTCTCTACAGTTTCCTGAGGAGGGGAAGTGCAGAGGGAGGTGCTGAGCTCTTCTCCCTGGGATCCAGTGCCAGGACACGTGGGAATGGTTCAAAGCTGCATCAGGAGAGGTTCAGACGTGACATTAGGAAGCATTTCTTTACCAACAGCGTGGTCAGACACTGGAACAGGCTTCCTAGAGAGGTGGTCATCAGTGTTTAAGAGGCATTTGGACAATGCCCTTAATAACATGCTTTAACTTTTGGTCAGCCCTGAAGTGGTCAGGCAGTTGGACTAGATGATCGCTGTAGGTCCCTTCCAACTGAAATAATCTGTTCAGTTCTATTCTATTCATTCTGATGCTGGAGCTCCCAAATACACATCTGTTGCAGTTCTGCTGAGTATCTACTGAAACCCTGTGTCCAACCAAAGCAGGAAGGCTGAGCCCTGCTCTTGCTTTATATCTTATTCAAATATTCTCCTTTAAATAATGCTCTGCATTTAGTATTAAGAATATCAAATCTAAAGTCAAACCCTTACTGCATTAAAAGTTACTGCTAAACCAGGAGTTCTTCAGAGCTGCTGTGGCAAAGTGTCACTGTTAATTGCCAAGCTGTCATTGATGGATCTTAGTGCAGAGACATGTCTTCTGTGAATTGCCCAGTCAATCACCGCTGTCTGAAACAGAATCTCTGTGGCACAGAGAGTCAGGAGGTGCCGTAGGTGTCCCTGAAGACACAGATTTATCCTACCAAGCTGCAGTACTCAACTTTTACTTTGTAGGTTTCTGCTGATCTTGTCTGGCGATTTCCTCCTCTCTTTTTGTGGTATTATCAGTACTCTCAAAGAGAGTAGGAGGTGAGAGATGCACTGATGACATCAAATGTCTGGAGGTACATAAATCTGCTTTATGAATATTCAAAGCAATTGCATGCTGCTGTGTCCCTAAATTATAGCCATTTCTAACTTTTTTTAAGCTTGTCTCAGACCAAGCCTATGTATCAGCCTTGGAGCACGGTGTCTTCAGACTGGTGGAATTCTGCGAAGTGTTTTTGTGATGCAGCCCTGCTCCAGGACTAACCAACCTGTGTCCCCATGGGCGTAGCAAACTGCTCGCACAGCCACGCAAAGGCAACTTTCAGTTGTCCAGCAGTTGCTTCCATCACTAGCAGTACGGCGTGTCGTAGTTGCAATCAGCGCTGGAAAAACCCTCTGCTGTTCCGAAGCAAGAGCTGATCTCCAGATCAGACAGGGGACCTACTCACAGTCGTGACTTTGATGAGTTGGCAGCGAAGTTTACATCTATAAATAGCGATCTCTTCTTTAACAATCCTGTTCTTATTTTTTTTAGTCATACAGATACAGTTCTAAAGCAGCAAGTATGTGAAAACTGTAAATTCTGACACACAAACCAACACACTTTCTGATTGCTTTACAAATTGAAATCAAAACGCATTTCATGTCGTACCATTGTGCAACCATTGGAGAAATGATGCACGGACAAGTCTATGTTGCATTGTTTAAAATTTAGAGCAATAATGGAACTGTAAATGTTATTTTCGGCAAAAAATGAATTTTCCAAGTGTCATGGTTTGAGCCCAGACAGCAACTGATCACCACGCAGACGTTCACTCACCCCTTCCACCCCAGAGCTGGGAAGGAGAAAAGTGAATCAAAAGGCTCAGGAATCAAGATAAGGACAGGGAGGGGTGGCTCACTCGTTAATGGTCACAGGCTCGTTAGGGGAAGAAAAATGACATCACTTTAATTCAAAACACTAATGATAATGATACTTAACAGACAGAATGGGGCAGTGAGAAGCATTACCCTATCTTAAAACACCTGCCCCCACCCCTCCCTTCTTCCCAGGCTCAGTTTTGTTCCTTATATCTCTACCTCCCCCGCCAGCAGCGCAGGGGCAGGGGATGGGGGTGCAGTCAGTCCACTGCTCCTTCCTGCAAGGTGTGGGGGGGAAGCACTCTGCTGCATTCTGCCCCTTCTCCGTGTGGCACCCCTCTCACAGGAGACAGTCCTCCACAAACTCTCTCTGCCGTGAGTCCTCCCCACAGGATGTATCTTCTTGAGATGCTCTGGCATGGGTCACCCCCACGTGTTGCAGTCCCCCCAGCACCGAACTACAACAGCGGGGGCTGCTTCTTCCCACAGAGTCCTGGGGTCCTCCCCAGGCCACAGGGGAATCTCTGCTCCTCCGGTGACCCCCATGGGTGGCGGGGGGTGGCCCTGCTGTCTTACCACGGGATACAGGAGGGGTCTTTGCTCCAGCAGACCTCCCCCTTTCCTCCTCATTCCTTCCACCGACCTCAGTGTTGGCAGAGGTATCCTTCTTGTAACCCGTCCTCAAAGTCCCCCCCCTCCCAGGTTCCCTTTCTTAAATACATTGTCACAGAGGTGTGGCCACCATCGCTAATCAGCCTTGGCCAGAGGTGGGTCTGACTTGGAGCTGGGGGGGAGCTTTAAGAAGCTTCTCACAGGGGGCCCCCCCTGCACCCCCTCCCTCACTGCCAAAAATCCCAGCACACCAAGGTTGAAAGCAGCTGGAATAACACAGACAACCTGTTACTAATAGAAGAAAAAAATTACGGTAACAATTACAGCCCCTAAATCAATTTGGCTGCTTTTGACCATGTCCTTTAATAACCTAGAACAGAAAAGAAGTTCTTTTATAAAAATAATCTACACCTATCAGCAAGAACCTTTTCTGCAGGTCAGGTACAGAGTAGCTTTGAAATATACGATCAAGGACATTTACTACTTCCCTTTCAAAGACATTTTTTTCTAATTGCCTATGTGAAATTTTCACTCAGAAAAAAAGTAGAGAAATACTGGCAAATCCTCATGAACTTGAAAACCCCACAAACCTAAGGAGGGGCTCAAGGACAGGTGGTGGACTGAATATTACGTAAGCCCAAGGCTCTCTGTGCTTCCCATTTTGCTGCAGCCAGTGATCCGCTGTACACCTCAGAAAGGGGCTACGTAAGCAAGCACAAAGAGAGGGAATCAAGGAGAGAAACAGCAGAACACATGTACTACATACTAGTTGTCACAAGCATTGTTCTTGCATACCTACCCTTCCTCCTGCGGGTATTCCTGCCTCGCCCTTTGTGAGGAACTGAAGGAGTTAATGCCTCAAAGATTCATCGATATGAAAAGCCTCAAGGACAAATTGTGGCCTTTGTGGTTAGTGTAAGGAATTAATTAACTGCCGAGGGAAGCGCAGAGCGTGTGGAAGGGTGCACGGCTCCACACCCTTGCAGTTGTGTGGCCCGATTCCCTAGATAAGCCTTGAAGCAGGGAGACGCAGACTGAGTAAAACCGTATGTTCGGGTTAATGCCTACACTTTATGACTTGAAGAAACAGCTAAAATATTGATAAGAGAAACTGCCCACCAGCAGATGGAGCCAATGACTGGATAATTGCCCAGGAGACAAAAAACCGAGGAAAAGGTCAAGGTGGTAGGGGGAGATGATGACCACCAACTCAACTGGACAAAAGGGTTAATGCACCCCGTTCCCCCTCAATGCACACACGCAGAACCCATGCTCCACCTTTCCCCCATCTCTCATGCAAATGAGTTTGTGGAATACCTGCCTCTCTTCATCTAGTATGTAAATCAGTCCATAAAATGAACTTAAAAGGTGTCAGAAAACTTTGCTGGGTGTGCACCCACCACCCGAGATTACCAGACCTGAGACAACACTGGAACCTGGGGGGCTGATCTGGATTCTTTAACACTCCTCTCTCCTCCCCTCCCCTCCTCTCCTCTCCATTTATCAATAAGAGAACACATTGCTTATTATCCTTTTCCAAGTTTAAATCGTGTCTACTGCAAGTACATTTTAACCAGTCGGTTGGTGTCGTTTCACCTTAATTTAATCTGAGGGGACCACAGAACCTTTACGACTCCCTGGGCTCCCAGTCTGGGTCGTAATACCCTTGTTTGGGTGCAGTTTCAAGCTCATCTGACGGGAACCTACTACAAACTTCTGGTTTTGCGATGTGCTGATTTAGCAAGAGAAGACAAGTGACGACCAAGTCAGCCAAGCCCCAGGGACAGCAGGCACATGCCTCCCCTCCTGAACTCACCCTGTGGTTCCATGCCAGCAATCCAAAACGCGTGTGATGAGAGATTATGTGTCACAACGCCCACAGTTCCTTGTTTCTGAGAAAGAGATTTTCATCCACAGATTTCTCATTCCTTCCATAAGGCAATATGTGTATTGTTTTTAGTAAATATGCATTTATTAGTATCTTGGTTTAATAGTGGAAGTATTATACAGTTAAAAAGTAATTTGTCATACCCTAATTTTACTTTAGGCAGCACCATGCTTTTGTCTGTGGAATTACTCTGAACAGGGCTACATATTCCTTTGCTAATGCAATTCACCCAGTCATGACCAGATCCCTTAAGTAATAGAGGCAGAAATGCATCTGCTGTGTCATCTGACAGTCAAGATGCTCAGATTGGAAATGATTTACACTGTGGACTAATACATTTGAAAGCTTGGCTGCATTACTCAGTAACTACCACTTCAACGCTTTACCAAAGCCACGAACTACGCACAGTATTGGGGTCTTCAATGAAGACCAAGGAGCTCAAAACAAAATCCTCACTGTCTGAGCCTGACTAATGCTGCTGACTTCCAATAAGAGTATGCAGATGCAGAAATATTTGCCGGGCTGCAGCCAAAATTTAGAATTGATTTTCAAAATGGATGGTCAATGAATATGATTCATTAGATTATAGAAAGCATTTTATTTTCTTTTTTTTTTTTTTATAAGAACAACATTCTAAAAACCAGTTATATCTATAATACATAAAAATTAATCAAAATCCACATATAAGGTATGCAAACATTAACAGATTTTGAGAGAGTGGTGACAAACTTCCCAGGAAGGGGGTGGAAAGTGATAACTTCACTCTTCCAAGAAGTATTTTTTAAACAGTGGCTTTCACTTGTGTTAAGAATCCATCTGAGACACCAAATTCTATAACTGACAGTGCTGTCTAGACTATTTTAATGCCAAGAGTCCAGATAACAGAGAATGAAAATTATCACAAACCCACAACTCTGACCCAGGTGTCACCTTGATTAAATAATGCTGTTGTTCAGTAGCACTTCAGGCTGCCTAGCATTTTGCAGAATAAAAACTCATTATGGTATTAGACACGTACATAACCAACAGTCCTCCACAATGGATGATACCATGAAGCTTTTGCTGCCCAGCCTCTATTTATAAGTAAAACCCTTTCCAAAGTCTTTTCCTTCATGTGGCACCTTGTCACTGACCACTTAACTGCTGGGAGCACTGGGATGCAGTGGTTTGACTCTCGCTAGTCTGGAGAGGCCGAGTCTAAGACACTGAGTAGGTGACTTCACCGAAACATATTTCATAGAGTTATTGCTGCTTCCCGATGCACCTGAAAATAATTTTAAAACAAAAAGGTGTAAGAGGTTTAGAGGGGGGGAAAAAAAAAAGCATAGGACTGTTGTCTTTTTATAGTTTTCATAGCAGAACAAAAGAAGTATTCTAAATATACTGCAAAAAGGTCTAAACAACCACAGAAGCACATGAAAATCAGCACACTTACCAGGAATGAATCTATGTGGGAGCCAACGCAGCAGGTATGGTGCAGAGTTTTAACTAACCAGCAACACC
The DNA here is from genome assembly GCF_047716275.1 of Strix uralensis. Taxonomy (NCBI): domain Eukaryota; kingdom Metazoa; phylum Chordata; class Aves; order Strigiformes; family Strigidae; genus Strix; species Strix uralensis. The sequence continues at coordinate 82,954,637 of NC_133976.1, forward strand.
CTGGAGCAACACTGGACAAGCACATACAAACTGTTGCCAGTGTACTGTGCATTTTCAGGTTTTCCACAGAGAATCACACAACTGAACACAATTCCAAGTGGAAAATGAAGGCTTGAGAGAAAGGAGCCAAACAGAAAGAAATGTGTACAGAAGAGTGAATATGATAGAAAATCAAAGTAAGAGGCAGGAGTCAGCAGCAGCATGCTCAAACACTTTAAGAAAACAAAACTTCTAAGCATTTGCTTTACTAGAGTGGTTAAAACACTCCAACATTTTTCTAATATTATTTGTTTAGAATCAATAATAATGCAGCACGTACCAGAGATAAAGAAAGCTCTTAATGAGAAAGAAATGGCCACAAAACAACCTCTTGATTAAGATTTGATCCACACTCTGAAAAATATATTATCCTCCCCACATAAAGGAGTTAAGGATAATGCTGTAAAAGGAAGAGAAGCATGGAGATAGCTTCTCTTTTTCCTTTTTTTAAAAATCTAAGGTCAGAAGAATACCTTTCCCTATAAGAGGGCAGTCGTTTGTCTGAAATACTGTTTATTTGCTTGTTTGCTTTTAGGAGAGATTGTGAAGAACTTAAGTCAGCTAATGTATCTGTTTATAGCTACAATCTTACAGGTACCTGGTGGTATCCATTTGGGTTTCTTGTCTGTTACAGGACTTGATGTGTGTAGAGGCCTCCCAGCTGGTTCTGAAGAACTGGACATTTTCTTTTGTGTTGCCTCAGATTTTTGTTCCATTATCCGTGAAGGAGAAACTACAGGTGATACTTAGTTGGAAAATAAAAGCAACCTTAGAAGGATACTCTTTAGCAGAGATATCATCATACAGATCACTGTACAGCACCAGCTCTCTGCACTGAGTGAAATAATGACTACGTTACTAGATTGTCACATCTTTAACAGTATATCTTTATACAGTCAGTCCTGTTATACTCTGGAATTTCAATCCTGGTTTGAAAATAAGCAGTGTAACAATTTCTTCTTGAAGTTCTGCCAGGTATCAGATTTCTAAGAGGGAAGATTCTTCTGTCAGCTACACAAAGCAAACCGTTCCTTGTCATAACTAAAACTAATTTTAAACTAAATTACATGTTGTAAACTCAGGCCTGAAATTAAAACACTTTACCAAGTCAGACACAAGATTAACACCATGATAAGAATTTTCTTAAGCTATTTAAAGTAAATTGTGTTAGTCACACAGTGAACAATTAACTCTGAAGGGCGTGCAGATTTAATGTTTTTCACCACATGGTTAATAGAACTAGCATTGTTTAGCTACCCTTGAATTAAAAGTTCAATGCAAGAGGAGGCTCTGAGATTATAATTTTTTTTAAAAAAATCCTCACATCACTGTTATTTAACCTTTTAAAAAACAGATATATAAATGAAATGAATTCTGTCTATTCACTTTTGTCTGCTTTTATTGTAAGGAGTGTTATTTTACTATAAAGTGTTTTTTCTTTCAGGATTTTTTTTCTACTCTGCTCCCTTTACTCTGCACATAGTCATTTTCATCATAACCCTGACCAGTCAGTCTGTCAGCCAAATTTATCTATTCCTTCAGTGAAAATAAAGGGACTTTTATTATAAAGAAGTCTATTTCAAATTCATAGTACAAACTTACCTGTAGTATCAATCTTGGGTTTGAGAGTTTTCTTTTCTCTTTCAGCTGGCATCTTTTGTCTGGTTTTCTTTTTATTTCCTTTGGCTTTCTTCTTTTCCACAGCAAAGTCTTCATCATCACCTTCACTATAATCTGAATCTTCTTCTGACTCCTCACCTACAGCAAGGAAAAGGGATGTCATCTCTTTACAGGAAATACAATTTACTATTACTCCAGGACTTTCTAATCAAATTCTGGACATAAAAAACCAGCATAGCTTAAGGATACAATAAAACAAATTTGTCCATATTTATATGTTAAACTGAGAAAGAAATAGCCTCCATAAAACATTCTGTATTTACAGAATTCTTGCTCTGTACTTTAATAATGGAACGCCCTGGTATAAACTGCATACAATAATGATTTTAACAGCAGAATCACCAATATTCCATGTGGGCAAGATGAAGCAGTTAAAATTATTTGGAAAGGTTTCCAATTTTTACATATATCTTAGTCATGACTATTTAAAGTGGAAAAACACTACGTCTAATTTCAGCTGTAAGAACGATTTTATAGATTTATTGCTAAAAAAGCCCAGACATTAGCAAATCTTAAAAATAGCTCTCTATCAACAGGAGTATCTGGATTATTCCCCTGATGTTTTATTTCACTGACAATTCCAGAAATATTTTCCAATAAACCTTGCAGTAAGGAATAAAAGAGTGGATACAGACACATTAACCATTGGGGAATGAGAGAGAGACGTCTATCACACTCTGTGCGTGTTCAATACCAGGCTGCTACCAGAAGCAGAGTGAGAGGCCAGCTGACCTCCAGTCACACGCAGCACAGTTTTTCTAAAAGTTGAGAACTGGAGGAAGGAAAGAAGGGAGGCTACTCGCTTTTTTAAACAAGCTTAAACAAAGCCAATACTGAAAGCACTAACACCTGACACTACTCCAGAGTCACTGTTTTGATGCAAATCCCAGTCAACAACTGGAAAAATGAACAGAGGTTCTTTAAAGAGACAAAACTTTCCTGGACAAAAATGGTAGAAGAAATTTGTTCTGACATACTGCAGCAAATGCAGAGAAGCAGCATCATTGCTGCCAGTTTGGGGAATGTGTATGAATAAGCTCCAGAGTTTAGATTTAGTATCAAAGTGCAAATGCCACTAGTATTAAAATTCAGTAATGCTGGGGACAGGGAACGTACAGTAGAAGCAGTATGCATTTCACTGAAAATATAAACTAAACGTAAGGCATCCCCTTCAAAGCATATCTAAGGAGAGGGTTTTTATAGAGAAGAACTTACTAGGTACAGACTCTGGCTCAGAGTCAGTAGCACGCTCTCCATCATCACTGTCAACAGTCAGTAACTTCTGATGTGCTGGAACTTTAGATGCTGCTGTCCTTTGCCTACCACCACCCCTAGGTATGTCATCATCCATAACCTGATTGAGACCTAGAAAACAGAAGGTGCTGTAATTAATTCAAATTCACAGTAACTCTATTCTGCTTCTCAAAAAGAAGCAGGTATTTGAGCCCCCAGAACTAATTTTTGTGATTCTGAAGTATACTATACAGAAGCACATCACCAGCACTTGTTTTCATGTGATTTTCATTTTACTCTTACAATTGACCAAACTGGACCTTCTGGTTGTGAAAGTTATCAATATTAATCTGTAATCAAGCTAACAAAAGGACAGAAGACCAAAAACAAAACTGGAAAAATGAAAAAGTTTCCAATGGCACAGCAAATGTTTTGGTCACATTTATTTGATGCTGAGGCATTACAGACCCATTAAGGAGTTGAGGGTCAGTGTAGCTCCTTGAAGAAGTAAATAAACTCAGCATCTGAAAACACACGTCAGTTGCTTTTTCCAACTAACTTTTGGTGATCTCTGACAATCTCACTCAGCAATCCAGAGGTTTTCCCAAAGACTGGGACCAAATTTTTAATGAAAAAATTAATGGATCCTTTAGTCTTTATTTAAGAATCATTTTTTTCATGTAAGTGAAAAAGAGAAACCAATGGAAACAAAGAAGGGATAAGCTACTTAAATGTATCTTGAAATGCTAGTTCTGAGAAGACAGAGTATGAGAACAACTTACCTAAAAGTTCACTGTCTACACTGCAGTTGGAAAAAAGGGGTCTCCTCTGTACATTTTCTGATTTGATGTTTTTACCTGTTTTAGGATCCAGAAAACAAACCAAAAATAATATAAAATATTAGTATTCCAAAACCACATTACAAAATGCCAAGATACTAAGAAATGAAAATAGCTTAACATTTTTATCTGTCTCTAATGAAACTATATGTTTGGAAGATCTTAAAGAATAGTTATTTTTCCAACAGAAAAAAAATGAACATAAGAAGACATGCATTACCTAGAGATTCTCATTTCCTTAACATGACATCTTGAAATAAAACATGACTTTCAACCTATTTCACTGTAAAATGAATTAAGTCATGTTTGAATTCACTATATATAAATAAAGAGTGTTGCATTGAACTGTAAAATAACCTTGTTCTTCTGAATTTTGCACCTCAAGGATATCTGCAGATTTTTCTTTGACAGATAAGGCTAAGGCAACTTCCAAATCTCTTTGATAAAGTTTGTCATCCAAGGATATCCTGGAAAAAAAACCCAAACATGCTAAATAATAAAAGAATGACATGAGGGTTATAGATCTACTTCTGACTCACTGAACTTCTTGTGAAGAAATTAATATTTCAATACATACTTTATAGCATATCGTATCATGAATATTACTTCTCCAAAAGACAAAGTATACACTAATATTTAAAGCACATGATACTTAGAAGTATTATAATTGCAAACCATTGTGTGTATATATGTACTGGCATTATCACAGAAAAAGGTGATTATGTTTGTTTGAAATACCACACTGAAATGTAATATTAATATACACATTTGCCACCAAAACAATCAGAAGTGTTTTTTCATTGACTTTGTATTTTCTATCAAGCTTTAAATATGGGGTTTTTTAAGGAGTCAAACTTGTCTTTATGTTTCTCAGTTTTAGGAGCCCTTAAGTAACTCAGACTTGTTACAGTTATTTTGCACTGTAGAGATATCAAGACAAGATCAGACACGCAAACCTGTTTCTGCACCTATGCAGGCCACTTGTTCTGGAGTTCTTTAGAGCTGTAACAAAATAGACATAGCTCACTACTGAAGTTGGGCAAGTTTTCCCCACTCTGTGCATAATCACGTTATCCCTGATTTGCAACTATATCAATAAAGCTGAAAATATCACATTAATATGTTAGTTGTTTATTCTCAGCTGCTTAAAACTCTAGGGGAAAAAAAAAAAGAAAAAACAAATAGTATTACTGAAATCCAACTTTACACAGAGTTGACCATGTTTCAACATTGCTTACCTTTTACTAGGTGCCTGCTGTTCTGACAGGGGCAATTCTTTCTGTGGCTTTTTTTGCTTCTCTTTTTTCTCCTTCTTTGGATCCTTGAGCCGCGTTCTGGATTTTTTGCTTGAGGGTGCAGTTATACAGGCAAAGTCTTCATCTGTTTGGGAAACAGCAACAAGCTTTAATGAGTTTTCCTATATTTTTCCATATGACCAAAGGGAGTCATTCAACTTACTTTCCTCACACACTGAAAATACACCAAAGATAACCATTTTGAAATTTATTCTATTTTTAAAGAACACAACAACTGTAACTACACTATTCGACTCTTAAATGTCTTTTAAATGAAAATTTAACAAAACCTCTTTTGCATATACTTTTATTCAAGAAGTAATGATTTAAATTTTTATTACCAATATGGCAATAAAGCTTCAATGTCCAGTGTGTTACCAGATTTTCAATAACTAGACGTTCTCCTTTTGATACACTGAACAGCTATCAATTATAAGAGTAACCACTGTCATAAACATTTTTAGAGTTCTTGGTGTTTTGGGAATTGTTCCCCTTCTTAAAAAATGTCGGCCGCTCCCCTTTTTCTCCCATTTTCATACTGCCTCTTCCCAAATACAATCCATTTCTCCAATTTTCAAAGAAAATTAGAAGGCATGAAAACTGTCTTTCTTCCAGCTGAAGACACTGCAGATCACAGTGAAAAGTAAGGAAAAAAAATAATCTTCAGTATTCTCTAAATGATGGAGAACCTTAGATAAGATCACTCATGTTTCTGAGAATTTACACTTTTATTTCATATTACAAGTGGTCACTTATTCCTGAAACCAAGAATCTCCATTAATCCACATGATTCACAAGAGACCTTCAATATTATTTATTTTTGCCCTCCCTTCCCCACCAATTCAAACTGTTTCCTAGATCCTGCAAACAGCATGGAAAAAAACAGAGAAAACAAAAAACCATTAAAGCAACCAAATTCTGTAAGAAAAATGCATAACACCCATTAGGGCTTAGAAGTAAAGGAGGACTGTCACGAAAACAAATAGCCTGCAATCTATTTTTCTGATCAACAGAACTCAAAATTTGACTGCCATGTCCTTAAACAAAACCCATCAAGATACAGAGCTGTAGGAGAAACGTTAGATCTACGTACAAATGATTTACACCTCCTTTATATTCTGATTTACAATCCTGCAAACTGATAATTAGGAAGACACAGAGCAACCAATCACCACTGAAAACTAAGGCAGGGAGAGAAACAGATTTTCCTGCAACAAGACACAGCGTATTCACCAGTTTATTGACGTACTGTGGTTATACTCTGGCTTACAGCCATCATATTCTTGTTGAATTAGGATATTTAACAGTGTGCCCAGATTACTTCCAGTGAAAACAGTTAACAGCCTTCTCAATGAACTAATTCATTATAAACACTGATGATGTTTTGGGTGGTTACATTAGTGCTTGGCATTTTTCTTACGTACAAGAACAGGTCACTTACCATCATCTTCCAAATCCCCAAATTGAGAATAATCAACAATTTTCTTGTTCCTGCGGCAAAAAACATACACTATTATTCTTTTTAGATTGAGCATCTTGACTTGCTAACACTTGATTTTTGGGTGAATCGTGTTTTAGAAGAAAAAAGCAACACATGTTCAAATGTATGTATAACCAGTGCTACTGTACACAATATGGTTATTAGGAATCACTTTTAGGGTTTCTTTTAAATCTTAAAATAACAGTGCTTTTTGTTGTTCTCGTCGTGGGAGCACTGTGTTCTCCTTACGTACGCGCTGTCTCAGAACTGCTGAAGTGCAACGGAAATTAAATAATTTAGTAATTCCCCCGGGTCACTTTCAGGCACTTGAAATGGGGTTTCCGTGCGCCTTCTAGGCAGTTCCCTACCCGGCCCTGCCGCCGGGGCAGGCGTTACCCTACCCAGAGCGGGGCACCGGCGGCACTTTCAAACCCACCCGAGGCCGCCACCCGCCGGGGCCGCTCTTCGCGGGACACAGTCGCCCCCGCCGCCGGCCCTAGGGAGAAGCCCCGCTGGAAGGGACACGGCGCAGGCCCGTCCCCGAGCAGACGCGGAGAAGCGCTCGGTGCGGCAGCGCAGGGGCCCTGGCGGGGCCCGCCCGAGCGGCGGCGGCTGAGGGGCGGAGGGGAGCGGAGGGCGCCAGCCCGCTCCCTCCCTCAAGCGGGCAACGGCCGCCGCCGCGCGCGCCCCTGGGGCTTTCTAGGAAACGGCACCCGGCGCCGCTCGGTGCGAGCTCCAGCGACTGCGCGCCGCACGCACGCGCGCGCGCACGCGCCTCACGCACGCACCTCGCGCCCCGCGCGCCTCACGCACTCACTCACGCACCTCCTGACCGGCCGCGCCATCCCCGTTGCGGGCGGGGCACACGCGCCGGTGACGACACTGCTGCCCCTCCCTCCGTTCCCTCTCTGGGCTCCGGCCCGGCACGGCACATTCGCCACAAAGCGGGCGGGTGTCGAATCTGCGGCTCCGGAGCCGAAGGTTCTAACGGGGAGGCGGGAACCGCCCGGCGTCGCCGCCTTCCTCAGCGGCTGGTCCCCAGCCCCCTCGCCTGCCCGCCCGGGGCCCAGGTGAGCGAAGAGGGAGGAGGACACCGCTCCCGCGCTTCATGGCTGGGGAAGAGGCTCCGGTCCGTGTGGGCGCTGCCTCTTCCGAGCTGAGGGGCTGTGTTTACCCCGGGGTTTTGGAGCCTTCCCGGGGAGGGGGGGGATAAAGGTGGATGGGACCGTGCAGGCCCTTCCCTGCCGCCGCCAGCTTTACTTCTGCTTTTTCAGTAAGGGGTGCTAACTGGCTCTTAGGAAGTATTTCTTTCCAGAAAGGGTTGTTGGGCGGTGGAACGGGCTGCCCAGGGAGGTGGTGGAGTCCCCATCCCTGGAGGGGTTGAAGAGTCGGGTTGACCCAGCGCTGAGGGATCTGGTGGAGTTGAGAAGGGTCAGTGTGAGGTTAATGGTTGGACTGGAGGATCTTCAAGGTCTTTTCCAACCTCTATGATTCTGTAACGTTGCCTCTCTTGGAGTGGGCCACCGGTCTGGCACCCCAGAGCCTGCGGTGGGGCTGTGGGGGGGCACAGGCTCCGGTTTGGCGCTTTCTGCTGCGGCACAGCGGCTGCTCGGCTGTACTGGGGTCAGAGTCGGCGGCTGTCACCTCGTCTCGCCCTTTTCCTCCCCACTAAACCTTGTTTTGTCGGGGAGTAGCAGAAAGACGTTCGTCAGTTTTGTATTTCGAAGTGGTGCCGTTTAAATCCCTCTCTGTGACGGGCCAGGAGAGCGGTTCGGTTTAGCTTTGGTTGCCCTGAGATTTTTTTTGTTACCATGAAGTGATTTGAAACCGATTTGCTTAATCCGTTTCCAACAGGTAGGTTTGTTCACCACAAAAAACCCAGACCAAAAAACTATAAACTGGTCCCATGAATTTTGCTGTAGAAAATACACTTGTTTTTCCTTCTGTTTTCTGCATTTCTTTTTGGATTGTGGTTTTTAGCACTGGGGAGATTTCAGCTGCAGTAATGTTTCCAGCTTTGCCGGTAATATTCCAAAAAGAGGAATGTAAATGAGTAGGAGGAGCCCTCACGGAGGGAAAAACTACTGACACAGGTATGTGCTCTCATCCCATAGACAGTTCTCTTGCTTTTCTTTTGGCTCATTTTTGATGGTATTATTAAAAAATAATTACAATCTGTCCTAAAGCAAATTACAAAATGATAAAATAAGCTTTTTCTGAAAATTATTTCTCCCCACCCCCCCCCCCCCCCTCAGTCTACCACTGCAGAAAGGAGGAAATAAAATCCTAATGAGCTGTGAAGAATTTCAGATTTTGAGATGTGTGGCAGCAGTTGTGGGGTCTCAGTTAAAGTTTGCTATTTACGAGGATTCTTTCTGTCCTGGTTCTGCCTTTAAGTCAGGAGGCTTGTACTGTAATTTGTAAGAGTAATTACCCAAAGTCATATACTGATACACTCAGTTAGAATTTAGAAGCATTCAGTGTTTTGGAAACTGATCTTTATGCTTCAGTTCCAACCTATGTATTTGGAAGTCAGAATGGAGATGAGTATCTATGAACAATTTGGGGGTTTAAGTTTTCTTGCCAGAAGCTGTTAATTGTTAACAAAGCCATGTTTTTAGTTATCATTTTTTACTTATGACTTTGCAAGAACGTAACTCGTGTTATTTTCATTTCTAATGCAGGAAATCAACTCAAGAAGATGAAGCCTAATAAAGGAAAGATCTGCACTAGGGAGAGAGACTATGTGTACAAATTCAATGCTGGAAATCAACACTTAGTGCTTACTGTGCCTCTCAAATTCCCTGTGCAAGAGAATATTAGTCATTTGCACGGACGTCTAATGCTTCTGCACAATCTGCCATGCTTTATAGAAAATGGTAAATTGATTTCTTAAATTAGTGTCGTATACTGATGTCCACAAGCATCTTACAACCTGCTTTAAGAAACCAGAATAAGCGTATTTACTAAAACAGTCTTAAAAAAAAATTTTAAAACAGCAAAACATTAAATAAAATTACTGTCAGTACTAGCAAGTAAGGTGCCCAAATAACAGGTTTTCAGAAAAACGTTATTTGTATGTTTCCTAGATGATTACTGATACTTCCACTGACATGTTTTGTTGATGGACCGTTCTCTTCTTGTTATAATAGACCTGAAGCAATCTCTTAATAAGTTCATAGAAGAGGAAACTATAAAAGATTATGATAGAGAAGCTGAAATAGCTCTGGAAGCAGTGAAATCAGGAAAAATAGACATAAACCAGCTGGCAGATACTTGGGCTAAAGCTTATAAAGAGGTAAGATTAAGGCCGAAGAGTTAATATTCAGGACTTGCTTTGTGAGAGTGCGTGTGCATGTACAGACAGAATCACATCTGTGAAGAGGCAAAATGACACTAAAATTCACTTTTACTGATCAATTCTTACAATTTTTTCTTTTTATCTGAACGTGATCAGTAAGTCTTCATTGTACAAGTTGCCAGTCAGGTTTTTCCGGGATTTACTAGAGTCAAATGATACAAAATCGAGAGGTAAATAGCTAGTGATATTCAGACAGGAATAGACATAAGGGTTGTAGTGTATTAGAATCAAAGCAAGAGATAGTAAAGTGGTACTCTTACCCTAAATGTGAGTAATAGCAATGAAGATTCTAAAGAGAAAGTGTATAGTTGGTAGAGACTTTTCCGCTCATTTCCTGAATTCACGTGACTGTTTTATGTTACTTAATGTTGCTGAGGCTTTAGCTGGAGTAACGAATCCGGTTTTGCATGAGATCTTCAAAATAGAGACATGTGAAAGAACTGAAGGGGTCCTAGCAAAGAGAAAAAAAGAACAACAAACTGCAGCATTTGAGGAAAAATTTGTAGGAATTTGCTTATCATGGAATATAGAAGAATATTGTGAAAAATTCCAAAACATATGTCTGTTATAAAGAGAACTGGAAGCAGATCATCTGCCTTAATGAATGTCAACAAAATGAGTTTAACTTAACCCTTAAGAAGCAAAAAATCTGTGTTGGGGGAGCATGGGAATGTGATAAAACACAGGAAGAGTTTACAATCTTCTGTGCTAGTGGTTTCTATGAATAGGTTAGCCTGAGCACAAGGGTTAGGATTAGATTATTTAGATTATTAACCTATACTTCAATGATACAATCTCAATTTGTCTGCTGAATCTGGTGGGAATGACTGCAAATGTAAGGACTGTTTCAGTATAAAGGGGCTTGCAAAACTGGCATCTCTGGGCCGTTCTTTGGTCAGTAAAAATGGCTTTTCTTCAATCAGTGTTGCTGATCAAATTCTAATGACATCGGAGGTTAGTCATCCTTTCTAGCAAAGCATTTTTGTTTGCACAGCTGGTATTTTGGGCCCTATCTAAAATTAATCAATTGCAAACATTGTTGTAGATATTATTATGCTTTCCAAGTTGGTGATGGCTGAAAATTGGTAATTCCTCACTGTAGCCAACACCTGAATGTTTTTGCTGTTAGTTGCTTTGAAGGAGAAAGAATACGGGAAGGGAGAAAATGTTAAAGCTGAAGTAGAATACAGAAAGCTCAAATTAGATAATCACAAAGATAATTCATGTATGTTGAAGGTTGTGCAACAGTGTGCATGCCCAGCTGGATTTGCACCACCATTATGAGGGATCCTTATATGTCCTAAAACGTACCATATGCTTTAAAATCTCTTATAATTTTTAGACAACGTTAGAATATGCAAAACCTGAAGAAACCAGCTGGGATGAAGATTTTGCAGATGTTTATCATGATCTGATACATTCTCCAGCTTCTGAAATGCTGTTAAACCTGGAACACAATTATTTTGTTAGTATCTCAGAATTAATAAGTGAAAGAGATGTGGAATTGAAAAAACTACGTGAAAGGTATTCCTTTTTTTTCTTTTTTTTCCCCTTATCTTATTAAAGAGGGGTGCATGCCACTGGGTGTATACTCATGGGACAACGTGTGTCAACTTGTATTTATCTGTGTAAGCCCTATTTCAGTTTTAGATTTCCCTCATTAAAGTTATGTAATACTTATCAATACTTATCAATACTTATTGTTACCGTCAGCTATCTTATATTCTCCTCAGTCACTGAAAAAAATAAAAGCTAGGGCCATCAAAGTAATACAAGGTTTGATTTCCATTGTTCTATCCACGTTGGAAGTGGTATATAGCAATGTGAAGTGCTTAGGATATCTAGAAAATGAAGTACATGTATGTACCATGTTTTGCCTTTGTTATGATGTAATTTAAATGAAAAACTGGAAATTCTGTGGAGGGAAAAGATGAGCAAAAAAACTTGAACTAACTTTAAATCAGAAACTTGAATTTGAAATTTAGGAAAGTCTATGTGGGATCCTGAGTTTCCGAATAAGCGTGAATAGCTGCAGGTGGCTGCTTTGCCCACAAGAGGGAACACATACAATGCGGATTTTTCTTTCCTCTTTTTTTCTTTTTTTTTTTCTAGGGAGACTAGGTTAAGGAAGACGAATGCACACAAATACAGATATAGCATAGATACTAAATACTGTAGATGCTTGCAAGGTGCCAGAATATTCTAAGTAGGTCTGGTTTAGCATTCTAAGTGACAATATTCCTCTTGAATTGTGTGTGTTTAAGCTTGCATTATACAATGCGTATCTGTTTATATAGTTTCTTCTAGACTGAATCATACATATTTCTAATTTGGGGATAAATGTTGCCAGTAATGTTAGCAATGCTTTTTGTTGCTTATCGACTCTTCTCAAGTATGCACATAGGAGAAAGAGCACTTAATCCTAAAAGCAGTAATGTTGTAGAGCTCTGGTGTGCTGTAGCTGTATAATTGACTCCAGTGGAATTTAACATATCAATCTGTTATAATCAAGAAACTCCATATGTTGGTGGCAGCTGAGGCTCTCCCAGATGAGCGTAGGTGTTGTTCTGTTTACACAGGAGCTGACTTGGAATCCCTGACCCTCAACTCAAATTTGTTTTGTGGGTATTCACTGCTAAATCCGTGCTAGGGTAAATCGAATGTGAAAGGGCTGAATGTGAAAGACTAAATGAAGCCAGGGATTAAGAAGACTAAGGAGGGACTAGGTGTTGGTTGAACTGATGATAGCAGGGCAGTCCTTTAACTCCAGGTCCCCTTGTTGAATGTAGTTTGATCTGGAAGCTCATCTTACTGTGAAAAATAGGTGTGTTTAGCCTCCTTCCTGGTGTTTACCTGTCTGCATCAGCTGTGATCGGGGCGGGAGGAAAGCAAGGGACTGAGTAGGTACATTTCAAAAACTCTCCTACTGATAAGGATAGTGGAGTGCTATATTAGAGTACCCAGAGATACTGTTGTACCTTCTTTTGAATAAATGTGAGGGCAGACTTCAAACGTACAAATGCCAATTCCAAAATGAGCAGATGGACAAAGTACTGCACGTCATATCTTCCAGCTGTGTGTTCAGTTGTACCTCTGCTTTGTGATGAGCATTGACCAGCTGCCTGATAGAGCTGATCATTGTATCAGTAACGGTATCAACAACAATGGGTGTTCTTCTACCAGTGTTTTTTGAAAGTGTTGCTTGTTGTAAATCTACATTTGCTTCTCTTTCAGACAAGGAGCTGAAATGGATAAGGTGATGCAGGAGCTAGGGAAATCGCTAACAGACCAAGATGTAAATTCGTTGGCAGCTCAGCATTTTGAATCTCAGCAGGTAAACTAAGTTCAGTGCACTAGAATACATCATGCAAATAATTGTCTTAAAAAGAAAACACAAAACACTCAAATTATCACTGTCATATTGATAGGATTTGGAGAACAAATGGACCAATGAATTAAAACAGTCTACTGCTATCCAGAAGCAGGAATATCAGGAGTGGGTGATAAAGCTTCACCAGGACCTAAAGAATCCCAACAACAGCTCAGTCAGGTATTTAATTCCTCTGCAATGCTTGCTTCCATCTGTAGTAGTTCAAAGTAATTGCTTTTGTATAATCTTTATTTCAGATTAGCCATTTAAACAGGATAATCAAAGCAAATCAAAGGCAAATAAACCATCATAATTAAATATTTATATTTTTAGGAGTTTCTTCATTGTGTAATGTTGTAACCTTTCTGTACCAGAAAGTGTTGTAATGCATTAAAACTACAACTTGAGCTGAATGGAGTTTTCTCCTATTTTGCCTTTACAATGTCTGTCTTTAACACCATTTCACAAGGCTTTCTGTCACCACTTAAGGATGTTCTGCAGAATACCTTTAGCTTAATAAATGGTAACAGTGTAGCATATTTTGGATTAATAAACGTCTCTTTTTTTTTTTTTTTTTTTGTTTTGCTTTATGTATACATCACTGGACAGTCAAAAAAAAAAGTAATTTTTTAGTGTGAATGCTTGTGGTGAGAATGAAAAACTTTCTCACTGAGGAAATTGCAGGGAACTCCAGAATTTGTAACTTGGGGAGATCCTTATTTTTTATAATTAGTAACCAGCAGCTTTGCTACTCGTAGGAAAATAGAAGAAGTAAAACCTGATGCTTTCTCATGCCTCGCATTAGTAGAAGAGCCTGTCTGAGTAGATTTAGGTGGATGCAGTAAGGAATTTATGGGAAATGCAACACCTTTGAACCAAGTGGATGCCAGTGATGAGGAGACAGGCATGGATCATAATGCGTGAAATACTTCATCACTTTCTCTTAAGTGTTTCCTTTTGGGATAAGGAAGACGAGTGTATGGAACATGAGGGAAGATAGAGAGGAGGGGGAGTATATTGGAAGATGATGCCGTATGTTTAGATTTCTCACTACTTTTCTCAGGACTCAGGTTCTCAGGTTAGTCTCAGAACGCCTTAGAACTGCCTAGCTCACACTGCTGCAGTAGTGACAGTCTGCTCAATCTCTAAACCCAATCCTAAAATATTTTTCCACACAATTTTCATGTTAGCTTTGTTGATTATTTCCATGAGGCTTTAAAGATAGTGAAATTACAAAGGCTATTCATATTTACCACTGTCAACCTCTTCCCATGTTCTGGCCTTCTACTCCTGTGAAATAAGACCAAGGTGAAGTTGCTTAGAGCTGAAAGCTAGCAAAAATGGACTGCTAAAAGTCCAGAGGCAAGGACCTCTGAGAAAGGGTGAGGATGTTTTGGCTTCATAATCTTGGATGCTTATAACAGATGTGAAGTGGTAGTATTTTAATCGTTGTACTCGCATACAGTAGCAAAAAGTGTGATCCCTCAGCTTGTGTTGAGTCCTGAAAACTATAGGTCCCTAACGCATTTGAAAATAATGCACAGGAAGTCTAAAGCAGGGCGACTAGAAGCTCAAAGAGAGAGAGAAAGATAAAATGTGTGTGTTACACACATATATAGACATAAAAGATACTTATACATATATATATACACAGACATATATATCTTTATGCATCTACTTCCTTTTATGGGTTTGTGTGTATATATATATATATGTTTATTAATAGTGTATCTTGGTTCTACCTCTTTGTTAAGCATTTTCAATTAGTGAAATTGCTTGTGAGTTCATAAAACACCTTTGAAGATTAGGCACTTTGAAAATAAAGACAAACTTTTCATTTAATGCAGAAACAAATTGGAGAGATGTTCATGTAGCAGAAACAGTACTTATTATATCCCTTACTACCAGATAGTTGAATTTAGGAAAAAAAATTAAAACAGGTATCTGAAACATTTCCTTCTTGTTTGAACACTGGAGCATTTGATTTGGCTTTTTTTAATCTCCCATTTTGTGTGGGGAAAAAAGAAATGTTTTATCTAATAACTTCATAATTAAGGCTTTGTCTATTACAAATAGGCTGAGAAGTCTTTTTTTTTTTCCTTTTATTGCTATGTTCTTGTTATAACTAGGTATTGTGATTTATTTTTATTTCTCAATCTCAGAATGCTTTACAAATGAGCTAGGTAATGTAAATCTAACAGTGGAGTCTACTCTTCCTGCTGGTGTGCTCCTGGGGTCTTGTGTGCCAGAAAGGTAAAACCTCAGCTGAGTGGAGTTCAGTCAGATAGGTTTAGTTTCTTGGTTTCCACAGACTAGCCGAGAAAACTTTGGATAGCTGTCACAAAATATTATTGGTCTTGAACAAAAATCAGGATAAACTTTTCAGTACGTTTCTCGTTATTTCAGTGATGAAATTAAGGTTCAGCCCAGCCAGCTGAGAGAATCTGTAGAAGGAAATGGAAGAATTTATGACGAGCAAAGGCTGTTAGAAGAAAGTTTTACTATTCACTTGGGTAAGTAAACTAACACCAAAACCAAACATAATAACAGATGCTAATAAATAATGTATCTAAACCATGTATTATTTATAGTATTTAACTGTCAACATATATAATATATACAGTTTGTAATTGTTTTGTATCTGTTCTTTACATTTGTAAGAGAAGTACAGTATGGTATAAACTGTATCAAACAGTATGTAGCTACCAGAAATATACTTAATGGAAAACATTCTAGAAGCAAGTTTTTATCCACGCTAGTAAGGTGACTAGTGTAGAAAGGCACACTAACATCAAAACATATAGTAGTTAAAAATTATATTTTAACTTTTCTTATGATTGGTAAGAACATGTGGGTATTAAATTCAATTCCCACAATCAATTAACAGAAAATAGATACTTAAAATTTTTAATTTTAGTTTATGCAATATAGATACTTAAAATTTTTACTTTTTGTTTATGCAATAGAAATTTCTTGTTGTCTGTTTTGACTGCATTAGTATTTCATCTATAGCCTTATAATGAGGAACAAGGCTCACTTCTGGTATAGACAAGCCTTGCTTTGTGACAGCATGTGGAAAATATTGCATTTTTGGTCTTTGTAAATTGCTGATATGTATGTAAAACTGAATGTACAATTAAGAACTTTCTTTGAGTGTTATTGATTGTATTTCCCTTAGGTCTTTTTCACAAAACTTAGGGGAGCACTTTGATCCCTTGCATTTTAATAACAGTCCTGACTTTCCTCTTTTACTGTATGTATTAAATCATTTATATTCCATACAGGAGCTCAGTTGAAGACCATGCATAACTTGAGATTACTGAGAGCTGATATGCTGGACTTCTGCAAACATAAGCGCAATCATCGAAGTGGAGTAAAACTTCACAGACTTCAAACTGCAATGTCTCTCTATTCAACTTCTCTCTGTGGCCTGGTTTTGTTGGTAGATAACCGTATCAGTTCATATAGTGGCATCAAAAGAGGTGAGTCCTCTAATGGGGTATATCGTGTCAGTGAAAACAAATGTCACTTAAAAACTTGCTGTCTTCTCTCACAAAAAATATTCCCTGTAAAAGTAAAATTTACTGGAGACCCTAATGTTTTGGACATGGTATTGCAAAAGGGTAACAGATGCAAAGAGAGATCTGGATAAGGGTGGGGGACAGAGTTGTGCTCTGATATGCTGTTATCTCTCATCTCCTCCCTAGGTTTTGTGTTTGAGTAAGGAACATGTTAGAGTGAACACTTCAATGTTGTTTTCCCTCCCTTTGACTTACTCTCTAATGTCAGATTAGCATCCTGAAACCTGTTTGCAAAGATGAAAGTGAAATACGCTAGGATTCGAAGTTGATAATTAAGTTTACAAAATTACCATGTGCTTTAGATATCTGCAGTGCTATGAATTCCATCAAAAAAGAACAATAGGAATATTACTTGCCTACTCCTGGAAACCTTGATTAGTAGCCATTTTAAGTGCCTGTCTTTTTGAGTAACTGGACACTACGAAGGTGTGCTGTATCAAGGCTTACCAATGAAACGTGTTCATTCCTGTGCCACTTTTGGTCACGGAGGCTTTCTCTGAACCACATTATTGAATTTCCCAGCTTCCTCTTGAAGTTTAATACCAAAATATTTACACCTGAAGTGTCTTTTTGACTGAAGCCAGTATTACTTGTCATTATTCTAGCATGCTGTAAAAAAAAAATAGACTTTGATGGTTGATATTATCTTAAAACAGCATGGAATCAGGCTTGTAGTAAGAAGGAAAGGGAAGTGTACCAGTAAAAATTGCAGTTGCATTTGTGCCGTTCACGGTTTCCAAGTTAATTCTGACAGTATTATTTCATATCTGTACTCATTTTCAGTTACTTTTTTTTACTGCTTAAATATTTAAATTAATAACAAATAGAGAAGATTTGGTTTTATGCTAAACCTTAGGTGGTAAGAGAAGATGGACATTTAAGTAATACCCTTAAACACAAAATTGCATCTTCTAGCCACCAGTTAGATCTTGCAGCCACAGCAGAGGGGAAAATAGGGACTGTATCACAATCTGTAAAATATAATCCTAAATAAATTTTGATTTGAGTTCTGAAGAGACTTTGGCAGACTTAACTCTGGGAAAGTTCCACAGCTGTCTGCACCACCGTTCTTTTTAAAAATGTTGCAGAAATTAATGTGTCTCATGTCTCAGCATCTCTGACCTAGTCGGATATATTAGTTAAAACCATTAGCAAATGTCTGGTTGTACTGAGACCCCAAACCACTATGGGCGGCAACTGAGGTTTGGGCACTTTTTTTTTTTTTTTTAAATCCACTCTGTGGTGACAGTGGTAGCTTCTGGCAGAAGAGCAGTAATAAACACCTTTTGAGAGGAGACTTATTAAACTGTTAAAGCTGTTTGTTGCAAGAGCACTAGCCAGAACCATTTCTCCTTCCTAAAAGGCTCTTCAAGAAATAAATGCACCAGGGGGTTCAAAGGTTTATAAAATCTTCTATAGAAGACCTTTAAATAATACGTTGATGCTATTGTTTAAATAGTGAGGTTGTGGCTTGCACAGTCTAAATTTCTGGATTACAAAGGTGCAGTAACAATTTTCTGCTTCCATTTTAAAGCTGGCAAAAAATACAAACCTAATAGCCTTTATTTTGTGATGGGCTAGGAGCTCCCTCAAACCTGTGAGATTTTCAGAGGTAGTTGAAGTAAATGAGCTTCATGTGAGCACGCTATTTATCCAAACATTTTACACTGTTTTGATCAACACCACCAATCACTTGGCAGGCACTAAACGGAGGTACAAAGTCCTGCAGCTTGCTTGGTTGACTTTGTTTAGCTGTATCCTGAGGAAGCTTAGGAATGTGCTTCATTTAGTGCATTTTGTTCCTTCTGTTGTGTCTGGCAAATATTTTGATGTTGCACCTTTGGTAAATCCAAAATGGTTCCATTTGTCTCCAAAATTCAGGATGTATGTGAGGTATTTGCAAGACTGAAAACCAATACTGCAATGTTTTCTGTGTTTCTTACAAAGTGTAAATGGCAACTAGTAAAACGTACCTTTGAAATTGGGTTTGGGCACATCTCTAGAAAACAGCCTTGAACAGAAAGTTGAACTTATTTGTGAACTTTCAGCATGCTAGTTCCATTCAGACTGTTTTTTCTAAGCTAGAAGAATAGTTTCTTCATATACATTATATTTATGCATTGCCTAGCTCAAGTCTCTTATATTAGGACTTTGTAAGGCTACTGTGACTCAGGTTTTGAGTAGGTGTAGCACACTCACACACATGATAAACTAAATTAACTTTAAAATTAAAATACAAAAGATTTTTCAGTTGTTTGTTTCAAATAAAATGTCTTGTGACCTTATTTTATCTTGATACACACAGAAGACACAGTCTTTTGGAATATGAGCTTCTTCCTTCCTTGGTTTTGGACACTGGAATTTAATAAAGCCTTCTGAAAATATGTTTTATGATGGAAACTTCATGTAAAAAGATAAAATACATTAAGATTATCGTGTCTACCCTGCCTGTTCCTGTTGCAGCCTGTTCACAGGAGTATGCAGTGCTCTCCAGATAGGCAGAGTACATTAAGAACTTTAAGGAGGACTAGAGCAGGTACCTCAAAGTGGGAAGTAAGTAGCAATTGCTTAGTATAGTCCAGCCCCTTGCTAATAGCTTGTTTTGGCTCCCAGTGACTTCCTTGGAGAGATGGCTGGACATCAGGAGAAGCAGCTTAGAATACCAGTCACAGAGGCAGTATGTTACGATCCTAACTATAAGATTTCCAAGTCTGCCATAATACTTGCTTATCAGGAAAAGGAACTCTTTTCAGCTGATGACACTTTTCTTTAGCTTTCAGAACTGTGTTTTGCGAACTAAAAGGAAAGAACTGTAATTCCAGCCTTCCAGATAACGCTATTTACAAAGTTCATTAATAGCTCTGATATTTCAAAACAAACTGGAATGCTGTTGTTGCTGTTGGAAGTATCTATTATGCATGTTTTGATAAAGTATCACAGGTTGAAGGGCTGTTAGTAGTAAGACATAATTTTTAAAGCACAATTGCATTTAATGCACATATATTATCGCTGTTATTTTGGGGTTTTTTTTGGTCTGGGTGGTTTTGTTTGAAGAGCAGCAACACTCAAGGTTACTTTTTTCACCAAGCAATTCATTTCTTTCAAAAAGTGTTTTGTCTCCGCCATAAATTTTTTAGAATTTAGAGAGGAGTACAGCAGGGCCTTGTTTGGTTTTGGGGGGGGTTGCCTTTGTAACTGACCTTGCTTGAACAGTAGAGCAGAATTATGTAATGTTGCTAAGCACAGCCTTATGACGTGGATTTTAATCTTATTTTTTTTCCTAGATTTTGCAACTGTTTGCCAAGAATGTACGGATTTCCATTTTCCTGGAATTCAAGAACAGCTTGAAATTGTCCAGAAGGTTGTACTTAAGGCCAGAGCACAGCGTAGCAGTAAGTCGAAAAGACATCATGGTCAGTGACAACCAAAATTACTTTCCTTGAAATAGAATAGTGGTCAGCTGAATGTTTATGCTTATGGACAAGTTGATTTCACTTTTTTCTTCAGTTACCTGATCTGTAAAATGGAATGGTTGAGTTTATTGATAAACTCTGAGAATTCTGCATTAAATTCTCTCTTCACAGACAACATGTTCACATGATGTCTCTGCTGCCATAACAGACATAGCTTACCAAAAAGAAAAAAGTATAAGTCCTTAGGTTCTGATCAGACTTTACAGCCTGGGAAGCATATAGTGCCATTGTGCTTTTCTCAGCAATTTAAACTGCCTGTAGCAGCACAGGCTTTCATATGACTTGACTTTTTTTATTTCTATTTGAATATGAAGCTTTAAAAACTGCAGAAGAGGAGTTATGACTTCTTCCCTTCCTTAAAAGTGACTGCTAAAAGCTGAATAATAAATTGACTAAATGTGTATACTTTTTAGTGCTAACTAAATCCTTGTGAATGGTTTACTTTGCAGTTATATTTACAAATGGCTGTGAAATTATCTGACCACATGGTGTTAAGGCAGTACTTGTACATCATGAAACTTTGTTTTTCTTGCAGAGAACTACTTATGTGATTTAAATACGTTGGTAACATGAATAGATTTGTAAGAGTACGTAGAGAAACAAATTTTCTTAGGAACCTGCGTATTGCTGTAGTCTTGAGAAAAATTCTGAAAGCTGTTTTTATACTGTGAATTTATGTAAATCTCTTTAAAATTTTTCATGTCATACTAGGAACAAATTTGTTTTAAATAGTTACATTGTTTAAAAAACAATAGCAAGATACTATGTAGTTGTGGGTGTAATTTGGAATGCTTAGTGTTATGTCTGAGAATATTGTGGGGTTTTTTGTCCAGATGAAGAGGTATCGTAGGATGATTGAGTAAGGAAGTTAATGATTTGAGGTAGGATTTGGTTCAGTGTCTACTGAAGACAGCAAAAACACTTCCTGTGTATCCCTCTGCTTTTTGGGGGTCTTTATGGTAACTTTATGTAAAAATTCAAGCCAGGTATCATCTGTACATCAGACTTTCATGCCAAAGTGTAATTAATAGATGATACGTTTAATATTTGTGTTATGTATTTATATACAGAAAACAAAAGTAGTGGAAATGAAGATAAATTGAAGAATATTGAACGAAACCAGTCAAATATTTTGCCGGGTGAGTTCTGTTGCATTCTCCCCCTCTTCTTAAAGCAAATTGTGTTTTATAGATGCACATTTTTAGCTCTAAAGTCAGAACATAAATTATAATTATAACTAAACCCAGGTTGACCTCAATCAGAGGAGAAGGATGTTCTTGTGGCTAAGGCAGAGAACTGGGTGTCAGGACATCTGGTTTCTATTCCCAGCTTTGCCATTGCATCATGTGACTTGGGGCAAATCACTTAACTTCTCTATGCCTAAAATCTCTTTTCAGAATTTGAGTGTGAAAAAAAAAAATAATCTCTGAGGATCTTGGGTAAAGGTGAAACTTAAATACTAGCAACTAATTTTATTTATGAAAATAATTATCAGTATGTCACTGTGATACAGCAAAGCATTTTAGAATGTATTTTTTAACTTTGAGAATGTACAGATCCATTCCTCTCAAAGAGGAAGTATCTTCTGTGATATATACTGTGTATACTGTGATACAGTATACTGTGTATACAGTATATACTGTGATTTTTAATAAGGAGAGCTTCTGTGGAATTTGAAGATGAATACACAGTCAGAGAGGGGAGGAGTTAAATCCATACAACCCATGGTTGAATAAGAGTGCTTCTTAAAACTGATTTCATGATTGTCTTAGATCTTGTTAGTGTAAGCGGATTATAAATCAACTTGGGTCCTTAACAGATAAATCCACGTGAATCTTGTGGCAGTGGCTTGTGTGTTACTACTCTTAGATGGTCAGTGCTGGGGATTACCACCTCCTTAGCAGTCATCAGACAGGAGTGCATACCCGTTCTTCAGCTGTCCCAGTATGAAGGTAGTATTTTCACTTAAATGACCAGTGAGAATAGGTTTGAAGAACGATGTTTCTCTGTTGATGGAAGCAGTAGGGGTGTTGCATCCCTGCTTTTCTGTTGACTCTGCTATAGACTTGATCTCCAGCGGAAAGGTGAGATGGAGAGACCTGCATTTCACTGCCCCTTACTCTTTCTCTACCTTTGATAAACAAATACCAAGTTTAAAAATAACCCTGACAAGGTGTCTTGGTAACTTTTTGCAAATAACTCAGTAACTGTTCTTTCCATTACTATGAATTACTTTAAATTCTAATGATCACTGATACCTTTGTCCTATCTCACTTGTTATGTAACCCGCTATCTTTTTCCACAGACTTTTTGCATCCTTTATTTTAACCCATCCATTTTTGGTATTTCCGCCTCCCACATCTGTCTGCAATTCAGTGCTTACATTATGTATTTTGAGTATTACACCTCCTCTGTGTTTGTTTTTCTGTTTCGTGCTATATATAGATCACATCCGCCTGTACCAGCACTGTTATGTCTTATTACACCAGGTGTCCATGATGCCAGTGAAACCCATCAAAGCAGGAAAGTGAGTGTAGGATGAATGTAAAACAATGATATTCCAAGAAATTTTAGATCAGTTGGTTTCTAACTTCTTTTTTCTCCTTATGTATGTGTTCTGATTTATGTGTTCTGATCTCTGTTGTATATTTGTATTTGCCTTTTTGTCTTAACTGACCCTATCCTTACATTGCCTAACAATTGTATTTCAGTACAGATCACTACTGTGATATCTTGCCTTCTTGGTTTATATTATTCTGTAGGAGAATTCTACATCACACGCCATTCAAATCTTTCTGAAATTCATGTTGCCTTTCACCTCTGTGTGGATGATAATGTAAGATCTGGTAACGTAACAGCTCGGGATCCTGCTATCATGGGACTCAGAAACATTCTGAAAGTTTGCTGCACACATGACATTACTACCATTAGTATTCCTCTCCTATTGGTGCACGATATGTCAGAAGTAAGTAAATGTAAAGATTTTGTTTGTTTTTCATCTTCTAGGATGCAACAAAAGTGATTTTTCAAAGGGTGTGTTTCATGCTGGTTTAAGCTAAATGGGACCATTTATCCCAATCACATGCTCCTGCCACATCAGTGTGCTGGTACTCGTATCTATAGGGTGACCCAAATTAAGGAACTGAACCAGTTAAAAACATTTCAGCCAGCTGAATCACTTTTGGTTGTTTATTCCCACCCCTCATTTTGGACGCTTCACTTCCTTGGTCCAGCTCGTTGTGCAGTTGTACAAGTATTAATGAAAGATAGAACTACATACCTGGAAGTCTTCTGGCAACAGCTCTTGCTTAGAAACTATACCTTAAAAACTATACTACTGATGTAACAGTGATACCAGCTCCCCAGTTTTAATTGTTGCTAGCTAGAAAACCTTAAAACTAAGTTTAATCAGCAGCAGAACTAGCAAAGCTTGGCTTAGAGTTCTGTATCCCTAAAAAAACCACTCTTTATCACCTCAGCCCTGCGCAGCAGCAACCACATTTCACCTTTGCTCTGAACTTTTTCACTGCCTAATCACTTGCATCCTTATAAATTTCTGCCCTGTTTCCTCTTTTAAGTCCCCCATATATCAGCTGGCCAAGAAGCAGCATATTGCTGAGGTGCTTCCTAGCTACAAGTGTGCTTGCTTGTTGTGCTGACCTTTTGAATTCTCTTCTTCAGTGGGATGCCGGTGTAGAGCTTGTCTCTTACTCCACTGTAACATTTCACAGTGCATAGTAATTTAATACCATTGGCAACCTCTTTCCTCTGTCACAGCTGGCTCACAAGATACTAGCAGAAAAGAAAAGGGGTAGGGAGGCAGGGAGAGAAGTGGTGAACAGGCAGTATAGCTACGTGCCTCACCTCCCTAGGAGGTGAAAATTCTCTAAACTTAAAGAAATGAGAAAAATAAGATAATGCTGACATTACTGATACCCTTACATGCATAATTATGGTCTATTGTGGGTTTTTTTAAAATAACCCTTTGATTTTTGACTTGTAAATTTCAATACGGCCCTTCCTTCTTTGAAAGTGCCCAGCTCGTAGCAAGACAAAGGCTCCCCAGTGTATTACCTTTAACAGTGACTTTTTTTTATAACAGAATTTGATTGGAACACAGTGTAGAAGTGGTCCCCTTTTGCAAGATCAGGGTCTGTTTTTCTGAAAGTGCAAGCAGTGCAAGAGTTAAAAATATCCAATAATGAAGCTTCCAAAAGATGGATTTCCATACATAAAAGTAGACTTTTAGGAACAGGTGATATTATTTCTGAGATTTTTTTCGTCTCTGATATCAAGACCTATTTTGGGCAGAGATGGAAGTAATCAACTTGCAGCACGGCAGCCAGGCTTACTCATAGGGCCCAGTTAACCATGTTTCGTAAACGTATTCATCTTTTTTCTTAATCAAGTTGCCATCTGACTATATTCACCTTGCTAGTTTTAGCTTTCATTTACATATCTGTGTTTTAAAATACAAATAAAGCACAAGACCAAGTGTTCGAGGTGCTTTGAGAGTGTGGTGTTGCTTGGATGTATGAAACTGAAGAATTTTCTTCTTGCTTAGCACTGGATTCTTAAAAGATCCTAGTGAAACGATTTACCTCTTATGTTAAGCTTTAAGTCTTTGCAGAGTGAGCAGAAAGTGCTTGTATGAAAAGTTTATGTTTAGCCAAAGCTGCACTGTGTGAATTGCATTAGCAGCATCGCTTATTACAGTGCTTTGCAGCTGGCTGACCTGATTTGAAACACACAAATATGTAACTTGTTGTTGAGGGAAAAGTGAATAATAACAGATTTCTGAAAGTTAACCTGAACTTGGTGCCTTCAGCAGCCCCAGTTTTAAATCTGCATTTACCACCTACATAAAAACATTTTTGTAAAGTGGTTAACCAGGAGCACAGCTGCAGAGATGTTTGCATGCTTCACTGTGACAGGCATTCATCATGAGTTTTCTGTGTTTTTCCCAAAGGTTTTCTTCTCTTATGGAAGGAAGAGTTTATAACCTCACAGAAGTAATGAGTGTATCAGTCTCAATGAAGCCATTACATTTTGTTACTATTTCTATGAAAAAAAAAGTAGGAATTCCATTTTCCTTAGTTTTTCTTATGGCGAGAACAACAAAACCAGATTTCTCTATTCTGATCATTAAGTTAAATGAAGGAAAGAAACTGGGTTTGATACTTGAGAAAGGCAAAAGCAGACAAGTTCAAATTCAGGACAACGGAGGCGTTACTGTCTGATCACTGTTCTGAATCTAATAGAAACTGGGGAGCGAAATGGCTCTAATAGCATGGCATCGCTAAAATTGCCAGAGCTGGCACACTTCCTTCATAGTTTCAACGTAGGAGCCGTTGCTCCTGTCCACACAGCAACACAGAAAAATGTGACTCTTCAGGGATTTCAGGCAGCTGCCTCTGTTACCATAAGTTAAGACAAAAATGTTTTGGAGAGAAGTAGAAGTGAAGGGAGTATAAGCTCTGTAACAAATATTTATGAACGGGGTTTATGTATATAGAGAGATTATCAGTGAGTGTATTTACCTCAAATATTTCTCATCTGAGTTTCCTGCCTTTAAATGTACAGCAGCTCATACAGTGTTTAGGATATGCATAGATGTGCCTCGAGTAAACAACTTGCTAATTCTTAATAAAATTAACCGCTGAAATTTGGTTCCATATCTTCATCCCACAAGACATTATTGTTTTCATTACCTGGTTATGACATGGTTCTGCAAAGGTGTAAGCCCTTAGCTTTACAAAAACAGCCCCATGTAGCGAGTGTGTCACAAATAAAAAGGTTTGCAGCATATCCTTCTAATCAATGAAGCTGACCTCCCCCCCTCCTTTTTTTTTTTAATTCAGAGGAAAGCTTAATTTGACAACAAATCATTGCATCCTAAAAAAGGAGCGTGGTGTGGTCTCTGCTAGTCAACAAAACCAAAAGTCCCAGGTGGTTTTTTTACTTGCTTGGATGCTATTAACCAAAACTCACTATGGTGATGGGGTGTTTGCCTTTGTTTTTGGCCCTATCCCCTGCACTGTATTTTGAATTGGTACTTAACCTGATCCTTCATCATTTCCACAACTGTTACTTAGTTTGCATATAGAGAAAAATCCTGATAACATGGCCAAATCATGAGAATGTACTTTTTTAAAGATGGGTTACAATTTAATCACTACTGTGTCATTTTCAGTTCTTGTGGCTTGCATGGAGTGACATTCTGGATTCAACCTGTTATTTCCCTGAGTGCCCACAAGATTTAACATCTATGTTCCTCTGAAATAGTCCAAGGAATAGTGTCATATCCTGCTGGTTTGATCAGGCCTTTTAAGGCTTAGTTCCCTTTATTGATTACGCAAGGTACTCCTGAGTTGCTTTCAGAGCAACAGGACCTTTCTTTCTAGACACTTGGTGGTTTTTTTTTTCACCAAAGCCAAAACAGGGATCAAAACTAACAATAAACACCTACATTATTTGTGGCAGAAAGTACACGTAGGCAGATAAATTATAAGAAAGAGCAAGTATTTCTTCCAGAAAGAAAATTAAAAAAAAAAATTGTCCAGCATGTGTTGTCTACCCTAAAAGCAGTGTCTATTGATGCAGTGATTTACATAATGAAAGAAAGTTTTCTGAAAAGATATTTCTAGCTTATGCTGGTTTTAGCATATTATGTATTTTGGGGATGGCAGGAGATACCCCCACCTATGTAGGAACTTTGACTGTCAGTAGTTGTTTAATGCGGCCACGTGCAGTATGCTGTTGCTGTGTTATCAGTTGGCATTCTTAGATAACCTTGCTTCTCCAATAACTTTTTTTTAATCCTGAAATTAAGCTCTTTGATAATGACAAGATTGCACAGTGTTTGACACTGCAAAATAAAGTCTGGCTTTACTGAATAGAGAATTATATAGCGCTTAAATTTGTAAAAGTACATAGAATGATAAATTTGTTTCTGCATTTATATTCCTGTATTCAGACTAGAAAGTGCTCATTTTCCATGTTGAAGAGTATATCAGAACAAATAGGTACTATTTTCTTTGAGAAGTGTTTACAGTGACAGTCATTCTGTCTCTGACTTGGAATATTCATCTTGATATAATTCACTTTGTAGCATATAGCCAAAGGATGTTCAATGTACAAAAGCATTTAAACTGTTAAATTTTTTAGACCAGTGGTTATAGCCATATCTTAAGATTAAACCACTGTTTTCATATCCCATCTTGGTATTTAACTTTAGGTAAGGATTTGCTGTCTGTTTATATCTGAAACGCCTCCATCAAATGAAGATGGGTTTTGTTTGTTTTAACAGTTAACATAAGTGCATCTTTAGGGGAGAAAGGCTTCTTCCAGTTCCAGTATTAGAGAGGTTTTTCCTGAAGGCAGCAGGTGTGCCAACAAACCTTAACCAGAATCATCAAGAATAGCTAGGAATCATCAGTTACTGCCGTTAAGATGTGGTCACGAGCCTATGTTTGGCTAGCTGAAACACAAATGTGACTTACCCATTGGATAGTATACATTTTTCTGAAGCTCCCCAGGGGAATTCAATAACCCTGTTTCCAATGACATTAATAAGATTGTCAACAGTGTTTTTGTTCAACACCTCAGCTTAAAAATGTATAGATTGTTCTGACACTGGGCTCTCCTACCAATAAGCAGTGGCAGTGCTTTTATGGTCACCTATAAAGTAGCTACCACCTGCATAGAATACTCTGGAAAACTGCATCCCTCTTCATGGCCTGTAATGCTGCTTGAGTACCTGCTGGGAAAATGGGGTTCTGTGGCAAAAATGTATTATTCTTATTAACTTCCCTGCTACTCTTGTTGGTTAGATCCATTGGGCACTGAGGCTTTTCATTTATTCTTTTTTCAGGAAATGACCATTCCATGGTGCTTGAAGAGGGCAGAGCTTGTGTTCAAGTGCGTCAAAGGTACAATGCTTCAGCTGGGGCTTTTTGTGTTGCATTTGGTGACATCCAGCCTTAGCTGAGACTGTATATTTTCCAAGAAAAAGGTGTTTTTCAATAATTTATTGTTTGTTAAAACCTACACTTATATTTTCTCTTTTTAAAATTATTAACTGTCATACCAGGAAATAGTCTCAGACACTTAGAGACTAAAAGTGTTTTGAAAGTATCTTTACAACTTAAACATAGACAGCAGAAGAAAAAGCCCTTACTGCAGCTTTGAGTAGTCTCTGAAGGAAGGTAAGAGCTGGTGGTTCTCTACAGTATAATTTTCAGTCTCTTTTGTATTTTGGTTGCTTCAGACAATGAGGACTCTGTGCATTTTTCCAAGAGTAGTTTATACCCTAATTCATTTCTTTGCTGGAAAGTCCTCATGATTCAACTTGGTTTTCTGTCTTTGCAAGTGGTGTTATTACTTACTGCATTCTTGTGTGCTGCACTTAAATACCTGAACCGGTCATTTAGAGTATTTAAAATGTTAGTAGTGTTGATGTTCTTTCCACCACCTGCTTGACGAACTTCTTCCTGTCGTGACCTTAAGTAATTCACAATGGAGTATCATCCACGTATCCACTTTCATTAAATCTTTATTTGTATCTTTACTTGCTATGAGTGTGTTCCTGTGGACCCTGTAGTTCATTAGTAAGGAAAAGTTAGCATAAAAATGCTGTACCGTAACTTGAGCAATAAATGAGCACTGAGCTTTTTCCATGTAAGTAGGTCCAGGTAGTTTCTGTTGCTGCCAGATTGTCAGTGTACTTTTGGCAACAGGCTTGTACTCATTCATGTGGATGTGGTCACATCAGAGCTAAAGGAAAGAGCTATTTCTCAGTGAAAGCAAGCCATTGAAAGGACTTGTAACACGCATATTTGGAGAAACCTCTCGCTTCTGCTGGCTGGCACTGTGATGTACAGTAGGACTGCTTATCCTGCTCTCCAGGGGTATATTGATTTTTCTCCATAACTCCTCACTAGTTTTTTCCAGTTAAAGCAGATTTCGGTCGTGAGATTGGCCAAGTCTGATTTAATTGTGATTTAACTGCCTTAACTAAGGATGTCGTTAAAATCCTAATTGTATGTGAAAACTTCCTCGCTGCTTGACAACGGTGTAATTGGCAGGGAAGATTGCATAGGTTATGCATATAATATGAATGCTGGTTTTTAGGTTTCATGATGGAAATGGCCTCGTGGGATGGAGGAATTTCTCGGACTGTACAGTTCTTGGTACCACAGGTAGGTTAAACCAAGTTCATATCCAGCCTAGTTGGAACAAGAAGTTAAGTGTCAGCAGATCTAGTTTTGATTTCTTTGCTATGCCCTGCTCCTTTTCTGTGAGCTTAAATTATTCAGTGTGGGTTTGGTTCCTTGCCTATAAAACAGTAATAAGAGGGGTTTATATTTTTGGATGCCCTGTAGTATCTTCTGATTTCAAACTGGGATGTTCACCTTTACGAGCGGTGAATACATCATCTTCTCACAAGATACATTTTTGCTATTTACTCTGAAGAGATGGACTAACCTTGTGTTATTTAAGTTTAGGTGTTCACTAGTCATATTGTCTAACAACTTGGAAAGTTGCAATGCAATGAGTTCAGTCATGCTTCCACAAAGTCATTAATGACTCCAGGTATTTGAAGTTAATTGTAATTAAGATTCTGAAATTATTTAATTCGGAGTTCTGACTGATTTTTCAGAAACAGGAAGTTTTCCAAAGGGGGCCAGCACTAAGTTTTATTTGTTCTAAAAAGTGGTACTGGAAGTAACATAAAAATCAGAGTTATATTAGGGAAGAAGTAACATGTATTTCTTGAAGGTAGTAAACTGCTGAGCAAGAAGGAAGGCAAGAATAAAATAAGTACTGAAGTTGAATCTAATCCTGGAATTTGGAGAGCAGGAGTCCTGTAGATAACAAACAGCACTGTCCTGCTTGTGCTAGGCAGAAATAATCAATTACTGGGATAAGAAGTCTACTGGAAACAGATATGTCACATAAATAAACAAGCAGTATTTTTAGGTCAATCTTTACCTTTTGATAGAATTAAATAGAATTATAACACATAGTTTGAAAATGATCTTCGTGGTCATCTGAAAAACAGCAATTCTCTTAAATGTTAAGAAACAAAGTTGAGAGAGACTTGGTTCTTCCAAACTACAGCGAAAAGCCAAAGCTTACTGGTATGTTTTTTGGGGGGGGGTTGTTGTGGTTTGTTGTTTTTTTTTTTTTTCCAGACAATTTCTGAGGAAATGTTTTACCAACTGAGTAATATGCTTCCACAAATCTTCAGAGTGTCCTCTACATTGACTCTGACCTCTAAACACTGAATTTTGTGCAGCAGTAAGATGTATCCTGTTGACAGAGGATGAGATTACAGAGATTCTGGACTGGAATGTCTCTCTTTCTGAGGGATGATGACCCTGCAGTGACATTTGTTGCAATTTCAAGAATCATGTCGTCGTAATAAAGGATAAATGCTGTCTGTACTTGTGTGTTAGCAGTTGATTTTTGCCTCTTGTTTCATTCAACCCTGTATTAATGTTGAATTCCTCACCTATATCTGAAAGACACTCAATGTAAGTTATTGTATGTAATCTACCAAAATATATAGGTGATTTTCATATTTAAGTAGTAGGAATAAGAGTTTATGGTTGGAATAGGCTTCAGGTTGTTGAGATTCACTGAATTTGCTCACTGACACTTATGAATATATGAACAACGTCAGCTGTCGTCTCAGAGTAATTCTGACATAAGTTGCCACATTTGTCTTTCCAGTGTCACAATGACCACAAAATAAAATGTATTACTGCCTCATTTTACTCTTACAGAATGAAAGACATGAAATGACCATTTAACCTGCTGCATTTTGTAAATCATGGAAGTATTTAAAAAAAAAAAAAAATCAAAATAACATACCTGTGACAATAATCAGAATTTTTCATTATTATTTCTTCCTTTTTTTAAAGTATGTTAACTTTTTCCTTTATTTCAAGATTTCATATTGACAAGTCTGTCACATGAACAACTTTATAGGAGCACTATAGTCTTCTGGACTCTGTTGTACAGGTCTGTTTTGCTGCTTATTAATGTTTTATGACTAAACAATCTAATCAGAAATGCCGAGGAGACAGCTCAAGATGCAACTGTGACATTTCTTGGGACAAACTTGAATCCAGTCAAAAAAAAAAATTTAACAAAAGCCCCCAGGCCCTGCCTCCCTGTGATGGGGACAGGGGGAGGTTGGGAACTGCTTTTCCCCCATCTTGACCAGACAAACTTTTTGAACTGAGCTGTGGCCCCAGGCAGCTGGAAGCAATCCTTCCGTGCAGGGACTGGCCACGGGGAAAGCCCCGTCTCAAACTGGGACTCTGGGGGCTGCAGCGAAGCAGCTGGGGGTGGTGAAGGTCCCGGGTGACTTTCTGAACTCCACAGTCCTGTTTTGCAGGAAGCACGGGGATCCTGGCAGAGCTGGCTCTGAGTCTGAAATCACTTTCCATGCATTGCTGAAATTCTGCCCTTTGAAAATTGGAGATCCTGGAGGCCACATAAAACCCAAATTATTTTCTATTTTCATTGTGATTTTATTAAAAAAATAATATTTAGTTTGTTAAATGTGAAGATTGCAAAGCTCTTTTCTGGGGAAACGGCATAATTCAAAATTCTCAGAGAATCATATTTAATATTAAATTTAAAATAATTTAAATTATTAAAATTAATAATGTTGTTAATCTGTTCATGTTATTTATAAAGTCACTATATAATTAATGAACTCTTAGCTTAGTATTTTTATTGAGTCCTGCATGCTGTACAGAAGCCATGTCAGTGACCTAGCAAACATCTATTGCTGAACTGTCAAATGCTTTCTTTTCCTCTGCCAGCAGCTTCTAAAGAAGAATCATGCAAGTATTGTGACCTAATTTGGTGTTCTAGAAAAGAAGGATGTAAATTCATCTAGAAGGAGCTGGATTAATCCTGTTCAAGCTCATTTTACATCGCTGGCCTTCAGCTGAAATCAAACTCTGGTCCCAGAAAAGCAAGTGCTGTAACCACTATTCTGCCAGTGAAAGGTGTGGTAGCAGAAGTGTTCCTTTTTATAAGTTGTAAGACTTAGCTGTGTTGTAACACAAACTTTTTTCACATGCTTGGTACTTCTGTTTAGTTTTTTTCTTCGGTCAGTACCTCTACCAACAAGTAGCCTTTGCCTAAAGGATTCTTGATACAACATCTGTTATTCCTGGTTTTCATATCTATTCCCCAGGAAGTAGGGCTAACAGCAGATTTTTAGCTGTCTGTGTAGAAAAACAATCTAGAGATGGGGTGACCTAAACTGTACTTTCTGTTTGATCTGTACCTGGCAGCCATACAGAACAGTAGTGTACAGGCTGCAATTTATGGAGTAAAGCCATGTGAGAAATCCTGTTGGGGTCATGAGAAGCTATTTGAGATTAAGAGGAAAATGATTCAATAGGCATGAGGTTTTCTATTTGTATATGCAGCGTTGCATTCCTTGGAAGGATGACAGCATTTAATACCTTGAAAATGTTGGGTAAAATTGTACGTTGTGGCTTATATTGAATAAATTGTTCTTGCCACTGAGAAATGAGGAGCGAATGCCATTGTTTAGCTTTTTAACCTGCTCATGGTGACCAGTATAAACTGCAGGTGCCCTTTACAGTATCTGGACTGAGGTTATTACAAGAAAAAAGAATTGTAGAGAGTCTCTGTTTGTCAAGGACGTAGCTAACTGACCTTCAGCCTCTTCTCTTCAGCTCTATGACCTGTGTCCGTTTGCTTACATGGTGGCTGATGACAAACAGGAGGAGAAGAGCGCAGGTAGCTGAGAAACAGGTTTACAGACCTTGTCCTGACCCAGACTGCTTTTACCCTGTGGTATTTCCAGAAATTTCACTGTAAATAGATGTCACTGCCCACAGAGGTAAGAATCACATCTGAGGTCTTTCCTTCTGCTATAGTTCACTCTGGATAGCAGAATCTCAGTTAATGAAGCAAAACTGAAAGATGTTATTTTGTGATTTTTCCTGTTGTATGAGAGATGAGTGAAGGCACAGAAAATTATTATGGAGAGGCAATATAATTTAAAGGAGGAAATTATGACTAAGGTTACATGTTCTAACCCAGTTCTGTTATTTCTGTGAGCTTAAAAGTTGATCAGCTTATTTGATCTGTACCTCATTTTTCCCTCATTAGAGGAAAGTTTAATTTCTGCTTCTGTAATATTTTGAGCATTAGTCTTGCATGCCACATTTACTCTTATATCTTGCCTGTACTGCATCCAAAAATACGGTGCTGTTCCCTGGTATTCACACCAGGTCAGAAGTGTAAAGAGATGCCTGCCCTCTTCTTGTATCTCTGCCTCATGGAGGTATCAGGACAGACCATCAGTGCTGCATAAAAATAAATTTATTACTTCATACTGTATGCTGGATGTGGTAGAAGTCAGTACCAACCACAGAATTATGATCCCATGGGACCACAGAATTAGAAGAATATATTATTATGCACGAGTACAACCAACCTTATTTCTGGTTGTGTAAGTTGAAGGGCTCGCCTTCATGCTATAATAGCGTTTAAACACTAAGTTGCAGTCTTACCCCAACATTTAGAAGCAGGTGGAACAAAGCAAACACGCAGCACTCGGAGACCAGCCACAGCCGTCCTCAGGGGTGAGCTGAGGACCCTGGTAAAACTGGTCACACTGGGGAGAAGGAAGGGACTAATGCCAGCAACAGGGTGGTATTCTGTGCATGAAGGAGCCCTTAGCAGAGTCTGTCCTGCTCGTGACTTAAGCTATTTGCTCACAAAATTACTTTGGAAAGCTGGACTAAGCCCAGAAGGCAAAGCAGCCTGGTGGTTACAGGGAGCACGGTCAGCAGAGGGGCAGCCCCAGGTCCCTCAGATACTGTTTCCCCCTTCTGCTCCCTGGCACAACAGGCCCCGGGCAGCTCCCACGGGTGGGCAAGGTGGGGTGATACCCCTCGCTCTGTAAAGCCCTGCTGGCAAATGGGTCTGTGAATCCTCTGAGGTGGAAAAGCAACTTGAACTGTGATGTTGAATGTGCTGAGCAAGTGCTCCAAGGGGTGGGTTTTTGTATGAAGTGGGGGCCATCGTACAATGGTGGTGTTTGCCAGGGTGCACGTCACAGGTTTGGCACGTCTACTAGCTGAGCCCCACAGGGGGTGTCTAGTGGAGGCAATCTAACTGATAATCTGATTATCTGGACAGAGACAGTTGCTGATGTGCTTGTTACTCTTGAGATGAATTTATGAATGCTCAGAAGCAGAGCATTTAAATTCCTGGGAAAACTTTCATTCCAGTGCTGCAGTACTAAGCCCTTCCCCAGCTGGGTACTGGCTAAGCACGGGTGGCAGGCTCACAGCATCTGAAGTAGGCATATAAATTGCATCTTAATTCCCATTTGGAATGTGCTAACTGCTTTCTTTGCACACAATCCAGGCTGTCTTGGTGATTTTTGGCTATAGAGGAAGCCATAAGAAGCCTGCAAAACTCTTTTTTGGATTATTTCTTGGAGGTTAGGCCAGATTACAGGAAAAGAAAGGTGACTCGTGGTTCTTTATTTCCATTCCCACATCTGTCAGAATAACCTGCAGAGTCAGAAAAAGTGTTCACCCTTTATAATAAAGGCTTCAAAAGAGAAAAGCCATTGAAAGTAGTCAACATAAGATGTGAAGTCAGTCTCACAAACTCTGTCTTGTTATATAAGCTGTCCCATATGACGTGTCATGCCTGAAGTCCACTGCTTAGGAGGCCCAACCAAAAGTATCGCCCTGGAGGATGCTCCGTGTGGCAGGAGTTGCCCACCCATCAGCTCGGACAGATATATCAGTGTACCTGAAAATGATGTTTAATCTGTTGCCTGCATCCCACTGGATGAGTATGAGGAAGGTGGCTGCTGGCTGTGGAGGAGGAGAGCACCTCCGCTGGTCTCCCGCAGGCCGTGTCTGTCATCAGGCCCGTGGGAAGGCTGGAAGGTGGATCCCCCACAGAGGTTCATACAGCAACAGGCATCGTACCTGACATAGCTGGGTGGAGTGGAGGAGAAGTGGAGGGCAGCCACTAATCCTATCTAAAGGTATTAAGGGGCAAAGCGTAAGGAAAATAAACCGAGTGGAAGAATGTAGTGTAAAACAGCCCAGAGGAACTTCTTGTCAGTGAACAGTCAGCTCTTTTTTTTTTTTCTAAATTTAATAATGCCTTTCAACCAGGAAAAACATTGACCAGGTTAAGAGTCTCTAACGTGGCTGTGACAGCAGGAAGAGTGATGCTGCAAGGGAAGTCAGCTGGAACAACAACGTGATTTACACAAGGCCGAAGGATATGGCTGGGAAATAACTGATGTAATTTTGTAGACCATGAAATATTCACTATATGTTTAGTAGAATATAGCAGAACAGACTGAGCAGGCCACAAAAAAGACTGCAGAGGTGGTAAAAGATAGTATAAAGAGTGGGGTGGCAAGCACACCGTGGGGAAGATGAGATAGCTTTAGCAAGAAAAGCTTCCTTTGGGAACTTTTGTCCCACATGAAGTATTTTTTTTTCATTGGAAAATGAACTATGGACCTAAGTACTGGACCCATAGTTCTTGTGTCGCTGACCAGTTTCTCTGCTTTCAGAACTGACATGGAACAGCGGCTTCAACCAGCCCTATGCAGGGCTGAGAAAAGGCGAAGAAATTTTCTCTAGTGGGGATCATTATCAATACCCATAGGAAAGAAAAAGTCACAGAACCAAAATAAGGTTCTTGCGCCATGTTTGTAACACAGATGTATAAATATGAAGTAGCTGGTATCAAATATTCTTTGTAACATAGAAAAAACCCAAAAGCTAGCAGTGTTAAACCATAAAAGAACTCAGCAGGGACTAGCACATAGTGATGTGCTATATCTGCACTTCTCAGAAGAGCTGTGGTAGATACTGGCATGTTTCAGATGGCTGTTGCCATTCACAACGTCTTCTAAATCTTTGTTCCTGCCACTGGGAATGCAGCAAAAGATACCATGATGGAAAGGCCACCAACCTTGTGCAGTCCAGGGCCCTCAGGATGTGATGTTAGTTTTGATTGTCTTCCTAGTTTTTATTAAGTATTTAGGAGTCACTTTTTTTTTTTTTTTTTTTTTTTAGGAGTCACTCCTTTATTTTGGAGTCACTTTTTGCTCTGCGTTTTGCTGGTGTGAATTCAAAGTCTACTAAAGTTCACTTACTCCCAAATTACACAGATGTAACTGAGAGCAGAATTTGGCCTTGTGTGTCCTTCCAAGGGTGCTAAGTTTGAAGAGATACAGAGTAACACTGGTTAAATGACAGCTGAAGGGGAATATGAAAACCATCTGTAAATATTCAAAGGATGCAAAGATTAAAGAGGAGGCAGGTTTGTACTGCATGTGCCAAGAAGAGTTTCAACTTAATTAACAGAGATAAAACTGAGCAAAGAAAAATATGTAAGAATTAGAGAAGCAATATTTCTAAAAACTTAGAAATCAATCTCATAATGTACAAAAATTTCTCTGACAATGGAGAGATATCCACTGTGTAATTTACAAAATGACAGGAAGATACAGCTATGCCTTTGTGTTATAAAGTACTCTTAAGCTGCCTGAGAGGTGGCAAGACAGGG
Source organism: Strix uralensis (assembly GCF_047716275.1). NCBI lineage: Eukaryota > Metazoa > Chordata > Aves > Strigiformes > Strigidae > Strix > Strix uralensis. The sequence goes on from NC_133976.1 coordinate 82,991,605, forward strand.
TTTCATGTCTGCCTTCCTGACTGCTCAGCTGAAATGGATTGATTTCTTCTGCTGTTCCATCCTTGGGAAGCACACGCATGACCATCTGCATCCAGGCAGACATGGTTTGTCCCCAGTTGGCTTGATATATTGATCGAAGGAGCATATCATGGAGAAAAACTCTCTGCTCCTTCAAGACATACTTTCTGTGAAAGACAAAACCTTGGGGGAAGAAACCCTTTAGTTAGTTACATTAATCCAGGTTTGGATAAGAGGTATAGGGAGTCATATGCTACATGGCACTGCCAGCTCTTTCCTAATGTGCACTGGTTCATTTACAGCAGTGCCAAATACCATCAGAGCATCTTTGAGACGCAGTGGTTTCAACAGGGGCTCAAGGCCCTTGGCCCCCATGCAGGAATGGACCCTGTACATACAAATTTAGGAGTGTCTTGAACTGGGAAGTTACCAGAGTTGAAGCTGGTTTGGTTGTCTCCCAAAAGTCTTATTTTAAGTGCTTTAAACTGAACCATAACAGCTCCTGCCCGGCATAAATTATAATCCTCCAAAATGCTCTGTACTCACTCATGCAAGTCATTTATAGTGACTGTTTCAACTTTGCTCCAAAGAACGCTTTTAAATCCTGGCAGAAATAGCATCACTCCACAAACAGGGGCCTGCTTCCTTCCGCCACTCCTCGTGTGTGCAGCATCCACGTTATCAGTCTTCTGCAAGCCTATTTCCGCAGCGGAAATCCTACCAGTGCAAGCCGGCCAAGCCTCCTTTTTTTGAGAAGTGAATCTTTCTTCGCTCACCAATAAAAGGTGGAAATTGCAGTGGGTCAGTGACGGGAGCTTGGCCTCAAGCTCAACCAGCTACACAAGAGGATGTGAGTGCTTCTGTTGAGTAGTTGTTTGGAAACCGCTGCCTGACCACCAGTTGTTATCTTGGATATGTTTTTAGCCATTTCAGGCAATTCTCCCTGCCCATGGAAGTGGTTCTTTCTTTCAAGCAGTCCATAAATCATGGGCAAGTCTTGCAAGCTGATGTTACTACATGCAAAATGGTACATACCACTCTTGCGTTGATAGCTACTCCTTCTCAGCTCTCTTTATGGAGCCTTCCTGTTGAGAAATATGAACTGCAGATAAAAATACATTGTTGGCATCTTTCTGAGGTTTGCTTGATTTCTAAACCTTCAGAATAATTCAGGGAAGTGCTGCCTAACCATGAGGGATATTGTGCTTTCCTTGGTGCAGATGCTTTCACTAGTGCCTGTTTGTGCTGTTTCAGTAGATGGAATTTGCTGTGCAGATTGGAGCACTGCTTCTTCCGTTCAACCTTTCATAATGGATGTGCTCTGCAGTCCTCAAGGAAGGCAAAGTTTCCCCATAACACATTTCCTACTTGTGTTTCTGAATCACTTGGTAGCTGGCAGTTATCATGAGTCCCAACAGAGATGATGAGGTGCCGGCAAAGCTAAGTGACGAATGTAGCACTCAACACGAGCAGTGCAAAACCTAAACATCTGGGTGTCCAGCCCAGGGCATGTGGCACACGAGTGACCACAGCAGTGCAGAAGGCAAAGCTTTATGGTCTGACCACCGCAGCCTTAATGGGAATTAGCTGCTTAACTCTGAAGTACCCAACACTTAACAAAGTCAAACTCTTTATGTTTCTAATTATCTAGTTCTTTTAAAACCCCTGTCGTTGCATCGAACAATTTATTCTACTAAGTTGATGTAGAAACTGAAGGACTCAAGAGACTGAACAATGTATGGTTGACAGTCACACAGAAGACAGGCAGCAGACTTTAAGGGTTTGTTGTTCTTCGCTCTGAAGCTACATACTGTGGGCTAGGTAATGGTAGGATAAATTACAAAGAGGTGAAACGTAGTTGACTAGGAAAACTTTACTGACTGGGATCATTATCAGGCTATAGAAAAGTTAAAATAATTTAAAAACACTTGGGCATTAAAAATCACCTGGACAGTGGACAGGATGTTCTGTCACATAATGGATGTGGTGTTGGGGGATGTGGTGTAGGGGAGAACTTTGTAGAGTAGGGCTGATGGTTGGACTCGATGATCCCAAGGGTCTTTTCCAACCTGAATGATTCTGTGATTCTGTGATAACGATAGGAGCAGCCTTCCTCCCTGTGAAACAGAGGCTGCTCCTCATTCTCATAGCTTTCTCTCCAGCCTTAGGTTCACATCAGCCCCACCACAGGCACCCTGAGCGGGAAGGAAGCTTGCTTGTTGATTTTGTGTTTGTTGGTTGGTTGTTTTTAACGTTTCACTCACTATTTGCAGGACACAAAGTTCTTGAGATCGGAGTCCATCACATACTCCAGGACACCTAAGTCCTAACTCAGAGGCTACTGGAATTACTGAAAATGAAAAGCCAGTGACTCGAGAGCACTGGAGAACTCCAGATCAAATTCTAGGAGATTTGATCACTTTATTATTAAATGGATTTCTGTCTGGCCAGACTTTCCTCACAACCTTGGCCTTTTCTGCCTCTGTAGTCAAAACCACCAGCAATCATGGATGTTCAGACCATCGTGGTCTGCGGTGGGGTAAGTAACATGCCCAAACTCTGATAAGGCCTCAGAAGAACATACCAGCACCCACAGGTCAATTGAAGTTAATTACTTAAAATTGCAATCCCATACCAGAGAAAAGACAAGGGTCTTCCAGCCAGACCAACATATGTAAGCAGCCACATTCTCTGCCCCTGAAAACAGCAGGATTTGGACTGGAAAGGCTCAGTGTTCTGCCATGGCTGTTATCTATGAGCTATCAGATGAACTACAGTCCAGTCCATTAGGCTGTCTTAATTCTCACATATGTAAAATACTATCTAGGGGAATTTAACAGGCTTTTCCCTCTCAAAAAAATAAAAAAAACATAGTAAAGACAAGAAAATTCTCTGTTGATCAACTGAATAATAATGCAGATGAATATAAAACACTATGTTCAAGAGGATGGCTCAAACAACACTAAGAGCAGGCTTTCGAGTAACTTTTACTTCATGTGATGCAAGTGAGTGATGAAACCAGAGATGAATCTTTCCAGACCTTTCCTATAAAATCTCTGCCCATCTGTTTAAACTCCTTTGCTCTGTAAAGAGCACCATCAAGGCTGTTTACACTGAAACTACAGAATTTGAAAAGCTAAAGCCCAAAACCTTCATATGATGAATCTTTGCTGGATGCTGTTACACTGTCTGACTTTACAGTCAGTCTCCTCTACTCAGTTGCATGCCTAAGCCAAATTCAGGGCTTTTTTTGAGAAAGTAATGTTAAATACTGGCCCTACCAAACTTTGTGGGTGTTTTGCTATTGGCTGCAGTGGGCTCAAGATTTCACTGCCTAGCATATCTCTAGCAGTATGTAATGGTTAAATAAGACGATGAATGTGTGTAGAATATGGAAGATGTTAAATATTTGCAACTCTTCTATACAAAAGATGTCTAGCAGCCAGATCTAAAGGCTCAAAATCCAGATTGGGCATCAGAAGAACAAGACTCAATTCCTTGGTGTTACCAATGCCTCATGGTATCTTTAGCCAACATATCCCCTTTCAGCTACTTCATTTGAAAACCATGGGTTATGAAACTCACCCTTGCAAAATTGAGAAATGCAGTACAAAAGTGCTGGGTAAGTGTCATAATATATTTAAACCACCAGTGGGCAGATGGTTTTCCAGTAATAATGTATAGAGCTCCTCACCATGCAAACGTATACTTCCCAAAGCCCCCTTGTTAGCAGTGTATCAGTGTAGGCCAGGTAAATCTCATGAAAAATGAAACAAATTAATAGACATTTATATGTTTCATTCACGTCAGTAACGCTATTCAGGTGCTTATGTTTTCACAAGATCTGGCCGCTTGCAGAAAAAGGGAAAGCTCTGAATATTTAACTTGAAGTTAAAAAAATAGAAAGACAGACAAAAAGAAAGAAAGAGAATAATCCATTGCAAAAGGTCTTTGCAATAAATTGAATCAGACGCTATGCAGTGTATTTAAACGATCACCCTAGTCAGAGAATTATTCTTAGCCTTATAGTAATCATCATATGTTAAGTTAGATGGCTATCTCTCTACGGCTGGAAATACAGCATGAAGGTCAGCCACGGCTTGATCTTTTCTAGAGTTGGCAAGAGTCCCACTTCAAGTGGGAGGTTAGACTAGATGACTTCCAGAGGTCCCTTCCAACCAACATTTCTATGATGGCATGATCTCACGTCTATATTGCAATTAAAGGGACTGTGTTAATTTTTTAAAAATCTTTGGAGTGTGCAGAACTCGTTAAGGGTATTCATATATACAGAATTTAAAAGAAGGGGCTTTCAGTCGTGTTGATTCTTTATCTGCGTACACCACACTCTAGACAACAGTATATCTTACTTTTGCTTACAGTGGGAAACAATTTGCTGAAAGTGGACAACAACATTTTCTAGTTTTTCTTCTCGCCGTATTTATTTTACAGTAAGTTGATAACTGTTTATTGATGAGGATGATCAGCCCTATTGTCTGGGTGTGAGACCAACCTGGGGAGGTCATCTGGCGAGGCTCTCCCCACGTCACTTTGCAGACTGAGCGGGATTACTGCCTACAGGGGTGTGTGACTCAGTAGGGCATGCCAGGCAGGGAAAAAACATTTGGGGGTCGCACCAGACATACTATGGGATGTTTAGGGGAAGGACCAGAGGTGGGGAGGGAGGAATCAAGGTGGACTGGGGAGGAATAAGTCTGGGAAAACAGAGGCATAAGGGGTCAAAAGGGGACAGTTGCATTTAAACAGGTTGGTGGTCAGTACACTTGTCTGGCCATGCCCTGCACATGGTCTCTGCAGTCTCTTCCGTCTTCTTATTAAACTCTTGTTCTTATTGTTTTCCTGGGTGAGGGGCTCTCTGTTCTGTGTGCAGGTGTGTGTACAGAGGTCTGAATGCCAGCCGCTGGTGAGGGGCCCCTGGGTCAAGAGGGACCATGAGACTGAGGTGCCAGCAACTGGGGAGACTGGAGAGCGTGCCTGTTACATGGATATGCATGTTACTGTGTGTGGTTGCTCGTGAATCTCACACTGGCCTACCCACAAGCAGGATTAAAGGCTTGCCAGCCAGGTATTGGCGTGGTCATAAGCAACCAGGGAGTCTGAGAGGTGGCTACTGGAGGCACTGTGGCTACTGGGAAGGCTAGTGGAGAGACTGTATATGTCTGTGCATAAGGCGACAGGGGGGCCAGGGATCCAGGGGCCAGAAACTGGAGAGACTCAACGTCTCAGTCCAATTGTGGAGGGGGGATCCGTAGGAGGACTGAGTACCAGCAAGAAGGTTTGCAGGACTCAGGGTCTCGTATGTCCAAGTGCTAGCAGCAGAGGAGATTGAAGATCAGTCTATCACTGGATAGACTGAGCGTCTAAAAGCACATCAACTACTGGAGGGATACATATAGCATATATGTACATTTTGTATGTGTATGTATACATGCATGTGTACATGCACATATATTTTCAACTAATGGACTTTTCATCCTGATTAGTCAGAGCAGGTGACAGGATGAGGCCATTGGTGCTGTCTGTGTTTGCCTGAGTGCTCTGTTGGCTGCCTGTGTTGATCTGTAGGACCAGCCACACAGATACGTACGTATTGTGTACATGTGCGGCTACTGGGAATACATGCTCAGCCTCACTCCTGCCTGGACCAAGGGGTAAGGAGCTGCACCAGCCTCAGCTGGATTTGGGCTGCATTCAGCAACCCCCAGCGCTCAGGAATCCTCTGACTCCCAAAAGCTCTGACATCTTTTTGTACTGAGAACTTATAGCTCATCTGTCTCATGGCTAAAATAAATCATACCCACCATCTATACAAAATGCAAAGTCAAGGTGGAGAACCGATTTCTTTATGACTACCACTCTGCAGAACTGTTTAGGGCCCTAATTCAGAAAACAAGTACTTGTCTAACTGCAGACATACAAAGAGTACCCAGACGTGAAGTTATGCTCATATTTAAGCACCTTTTTAATAAGGTTTTATGACAACAAGGAGTCATCTTCATAGCTGAGTCCCCAGTCAAGGGTGTTGTTCCTAACTCTACTTCTCTCTGCAATAGCCTTAGCATTCAGAAGTGTTTCCAACCCAGGTTAGGTGTCTTTTCCAGTGTATGGCCTGAGCTTCACACAAGGCTTTCAGATCGACTGGTAACATGCCTGCTGTGCAGTGAGGACACATGCCTCATCCACACGTTCCCTGGCTTCTGGGACACTTGCTAACAGTGGTGTTTCTTTCTCATTCATCCTTTATTCCAGCCAAGCCTGGCTTCGTAACATAGTCTTTTTTCCCTTGTTGATCAAGCCATTCTTGAGCTGTATTCAAACATCTTCAGGCCAAAGTGGGCCTGTAATGTGAGTGTCCTGCTTCAAAGAGATTGATATAGATGTACAAACATAAAACATCCCTGCCACAGTAGAAAAAAGCAGGGTGACCTTCCTTCCTTTTTGGTGCCAAACCTCAAAAAAGGGTTTGGGGCTACAATTCCAGGCCTGAGAGAAAGGCCTGAATCTGGAGGCCTTTGAAGACACCCCTTAGTATTCCCTTACAACCACAATAGATGGTGCTTCCATTGGCTGCTGTTGTTCTCGGGTGACTAATCCTCCTCTGCTGCCTGACAGGGTCTGGATTCAGCCTGAGGCAAGCAAAGTGCTGCCATGCTGAGCGCGTGCATGGGGGCTTCACCTGGGGAGGCTGGAAAACCGAAGAAGCTCTGAACCCTCCTTTGCTCTCTGGCTGCAGCTCTGCCCTCTGAGAGGGTCCCGACCTGCTGCTGCTGGTCACCCTGGCTGACTCCCTCTCCTGCTGAAGGTTGCCACTTCCATTGGGTGAAACTCTCCCCAAAATGCTCCCTGAGCCTCTGTAGGCAAAAAGAGGTGGGTCAGAAGAGCGCCTCAGTTGTTCTGTATAAACTGACCCACCTCTGAGTGAAAGGCAGCAGCAACGAGCAGCAGTAGGTGATAATCTTTCAGCTGATGTCATGGCAGTGAGAGGAAAACTCGATCGAGGCTGAGGTATTTATTTGAGCAGGGCAGTGGAGACAGCACCCTAATTCCTTTGAGAGGACTTAAAAAATAAAAGAGCCTTTGGATCTTTCCTGACTGCCCTTCCTGTTCACCAGGGTTTTCATCTTCCCTCCCAAAAAAGGCATGAAGAATGTGGCAGTGCAGGCTGTATACACATGATGGATCCATGTCATTTGTGTATTTTCTGTATTTTTGTGGGGAAAGATGCATTTGGTTGTGATTTTTGGGAAGCTCAGGCCATGCACATAAAGGAAAGCTCTCTCCTGGCTACCCAAACACCAGTGATGTCTTCATTTTTGAGTGTCCAAACTAAGGCAGCTTAAGCAAATTGGCTCTGAGATGGGGAATATTCAGCACTTTCTGAAAGCCAAGGCCACATGTCTGAAGTTTAATGCATCTCATAGATGAGGGTGCTTGGAATCGCAGGCCTTGGTCTGCACGCTGTGCAAGGCCCCAGTACAGGGGCACAGTCTGGCTGTCTCCCTGCAGTCTGCTCACACCAGTGGCAGTGCTTGCTATCCCAAGTAACTGTAAAGAAGCGTTCTGCCCAGTAATAACTGCCTGCCAGATCACCTACTCACTGCATAAACCACCTTAGTTTTTACAGGGGAGTCATACACAGGCCAGACCTGCCAGGCACTTAGAAAAACAAAGCAGAGCAAAGGTAGCAAACACAAAGCAACCAAAGAGAGGTAAGGATGGGTCAAGCTGGAGACGGTAGCAGGATTCAGCAGCAGGTGGTGTAAGAGGCTTTAACCTCCTGTGTTTGTGTCAACCAGACAGTAACAAAGTACAACAATTCAGGGTCTATTAACATGCACTCCCGTGGCTGGTCCTTAAACCAGTTTCTCAAGGTGGATTTTATTGTGCCATGAGCACAACTATTTTTCACAACATTATTTTCATGAGAGGTTATTACACATTAAATTACAGCATTCCTGTGCCTTCAGGCTTTTTGTAACAGTAGGAGAAATGGTGGGCTGGAGAAGACAGCTGGGTTTGCACGTGGTCTATGTCAGTTTACTTAAGCAGAACCATTTTACTGCTGCTGGAGGAATGCAGCAAAAGGTCAGTGCTGAAACTCCACTAAAGTAAGTTGAGCACACATTCCAGCTGCAAACATATGCTCACTACTTGCTTGATCGAAAAGGAAATTTCAGATCTCTGCTACATGCTTGCCTTGACCCTGCTCCATACCGCCTGTCTAGCGTGCATCAGACAAACTATTCTTTAATCCTGCATAGAATACACATTCTGGTTGAAGGATGCTTGGAATAGTTGCATATCATCGTTAGCAGCGTAATCTTAAACTGGGCCCATGCATATGGAGAAGGATGTCAAGAGGAGAAGTGTTATATGAATGCATGAAATGTGTGGCTTTATTTCTTAGTCCTGTGCGCCCATCACAGCCTGACCCTGTCCAAATGAGACTCATCTTTGCAGGGGAAAATTAAACTCAACGTTATTATTCAGATCTTGCATTTTTCCTTGCCTGTGTCTTCTTCAAGTGTTTAATCTTCTAGAGTCTGCCTGATCTGGTCAGTGTCAGAGGGAGAATTCTGTGCTAACAAAATGCACAAAGAAGCTACATCAGCTGAGGTGGGATGTTAAAAATTGCAGAAGTGAAGCTCTTACAGCTACAAGAGCTTTTGGCTGATTTAGAACATGCCCTCATAACATCACTTGATAAAAATAAGACTCTGACTTTTTAATAGAACAAATTACTTAGGTTTTATATTTAACCACAGTCACTGTTAAAGCTATAACTGGTTTTCAGAATATTTTAGGAATCTGATCTTGATCGTCCATATGTTAAAAGCCATCACAACAAATACCTTACATTACAGTTCTTGACGAAGAAATAACAAGGTGGCTGCAGCCTTAAATACAAAGTGTTTATTTTGTGCTCAGATTTGCTGCTCTTATATCAGAGTAAGTATTAGAAATAATCATTTCAAGCAAGGAAAGAGGCAGATTTGAATGAGAGAAACTTGCAAACCTGTATGATATTTGGAGAGAGGGCACTAATGTTCTAGTTACTCACAGCCAGGTCTTCAACAGCTCCCAGACTCCAGTGTGAAAAATGGCACTAGTATTGAGGAGCCCTTGATGCACTGGGAGCAGAGGAGATTTTGACACAGAGAAGTGGGTTCCTTTCTGAAAATGGGACTTGCAGGCTTCAAAAATATTACCAAAGACCATTGTAATCAAACAGATTAAAACTCTGGGTTTACTGATCTCACCTTGTCTTTCGGTTGTGCCTTGGGGAGGGGGAGCTTGAGTGAGTTCAACTATATTGTATAGTTGTGGAGTAGTAGCCAAACATATAGAATCATACACAGATTAAAAAGACTGTGTTAAAAATATGATGTTAATGAATGAGGACTTTTCTGGCAAAAACCCAACCCCTTTTTTTTATATTGTTTTTTACTACGGGTACTGTATGGGATGACCACATAGTGCAAAATCACATGAATAGGAATTTGGAGAGTGGAACATGCTGCATAAATGTAGTAGGCATTTGAGGAAGAATCCATTGCTAGCACCAGATTAGTTTATTTTCACTGACTCAGCAAGTTTGCAGCTGGCAACAAGAATTCGTAGGAAAAGCTGATGCGATGAAGATAGGGCTTGCACCCAGCTGGACCCTGAAAAGCTGGAGGAATGGGCTGACAGGACTCTCGTGCAGTCTGGCATTAACAAGTGCAAAGCCCCTGCCCTGGGAAGATGTTTCTCCTGGCAATAGTACAGGCTGGACACTAACTGGTGGGGGAGCAGCTTTGCTTTTAGAAGAGGCTGGGGATCCTGGCGGAGAGTGAGCTGAACCTAAACCAGTAGTTGTGGTGAGGAAGACCAACCACATACTGGGCTACATTAGCAAGAATGTGGCCAGGAGCTTGAGGGTTGAGGGAAGTGGTTACTTCCCTATAACTGGCACTGGTGAGGCCACATCTGGTGTGCTATGTCCAGTTTAGGGCATCCCAGCCCTGGAGGAAGTCCAAGGGAGAGCCACTAGGATGCAGAGGGAGCAAGTTGAAGATGTTCAAGGAGAGGCTGAAGGTGCTCTCAGCAACTTACCAAGGATCAAGGTACTGCTCAGCTGTTTGTAACATTTTTGACCAAAGAAAAAAATGCTTCTGTTTGTCTTGGAAAGATGCCTTTTGAACAAGGTCTTGGATATCATCAGGGAAGTCATTCTGTCATCATTCTGTGGAGAATTCACAAAATGTGAATTCTGCAAGTGTGCCATAAATGTATCCCTTCTTCAAGCACAGAAGATGCCAACAGGGTGCAACTCTAACAGATCTCTGAAGGAACCATACAGGTCTCAGAATGAACAGAGCTCATATTATGGTTCAGTTCCACTTTTTTAATGTTATATTTTACCTTTTTCCATGGATTTTTTTGAATTTCTTTATTAATCCCTTTATACCACTGAGCTATAGACCATCTCATCTCATTTTCCTCTTCTCAAATACTGATACTAAAAATAGGTTCACTAACTCTGCTTATTTTGAACCCTCTGCTCCTTAATGCTCTGATTTTAAAACAATTTCTTTCTACATGTGCCTATCTTTACTGCTGTAAGTCACGCCCGTTCAGCAATCTGCAGCAGCATGAGCCCAATCTTGAGTGTGTGAACAGTCCCAGGTTCCACAGGAGTCAACAACCAGAGATCCAAAAGTGCAATTTGCTAAAAGTTAGGTACTGGTTGACCCCAGCCACCTGCTGCATAGCTTTGGTCCTTGATGATGTAAGCCACAATACTTACTAGCTGCCTGTTCTCTATATATTTTTTTAGTGTTTGCTCTGCACTTTAACCATTTCTATTTTTTTCCTGTATACCTTTGCAGATCTGATGTGCTCCTCACAATTTCCAAGATCAATTTCCACACACATGTCTGCAAAATTCCTTCCAGTCTCTTTTGGTATCTTTGAATACCACATCATCACCCTTCTGTCTCAAAATTATGTGTTTGCTATCCTTCTCCTTTTTTCTCCATTTCCTGGACAGACTTCTTCCCTTAATCTGTCTTTAAAGAACTAAGTCTTATCAGTTATATTGCCTTAAAGAGCTCACCTGTCTTGCATTCCTGGTCCCTTGCAGGGTCTATACAAATTTGGAGCTCCTCAATAAGCTATGGCATAGCTTGAGCCCCTTTTGCTTTATTACTTGTCCTGCTGTTGAAGAGCTAAAAATAACCCTATTCTTTTTCCCTTACTCAGAATAGGAGCTATAGGAACAAAGCCTGAATTACTGCATTTATATATGAAAACTCATCCTGTTTGCTTTAGCCTGCAAACCTGGCCAGAATGTAGATCACTTCTGAAATGGACCCATTTCTTCATTTAGCCAATTAATTTTCTCTTTTGATGAATTTCGGGTGAATAACTGAGCTTTAGCCACCCATCTAGATAGCGTTCTGAGAATGCAGCTTTACTAGACCTCTGGTGATGAGAACAGGATATAGTTTTATATGCACATTTTCAAAGAGGGCATGAAAAATCTACTGTTGCTCCTATAGATCCAGTTTAATCTCAGGTGCCTTTTAATCAGTCCCAGGAATCAACTTATTTATACTAAATAACAAAGAAATAAAACTTCCTTACCCTCCCATTCTTGTTTGCCTCTTTATAGAGGTTCCCCTAAAGAGCAACATGAAAAGAAAATACCAGCTCCATCATTAAGCTAAAGTGACATTTTGGAGCCATTGAAATGTTCAAGCTGATGGCTGTCTGATTTATGCTCCCAGGGACTGAAGGTAGAGCATTCGATCTTTTGGACAATTTTAAGGATAAGGTTCTATAAGGAAAAAATATTTATTTACCCTTAAGACTGGTGCAGCACCAGAAAGGGAAGCCAGAGAGGAAAGGAATCTCCTGTCTTTGAGGATACTTTTTCAGAGCCTTGAGTGCATCAGGAGGCTGTAATTGCTCTGTACAGCCCCACCCCTGCCCTCCAAACTGCCCCCTCTGCCCATTGCTCCAGGAGCTCCATTTAAACTCGGAGCTGCGCCTGCAGTCCTGGCCTAAGCTGCAGCATAGGTGCTCCCGAGTCCAGTTCCCATGGGCTTTTGTGTTGATTTTTGGATTTCCTGGTTTGACCTGGGACCTGACTTGTTTTTACCTTGCTTTTGTGTGCCGAGCAGTGGCCTGTCGATGGGACCTGTTGTATCAGCACCCTTGCTCTGCTCACCCGGTTTGGGTGCCGGTGAGGACCTGGCACTGTGTCCTGGCTGAAGGCACTGCCCCTGCCCACACTGTGGTCACCCTCAGCTGCTGGCTTCCCTGGTGGAGCAGCCTTGTTCTTGCCGCTGCCTGATGAGGGTAAGGATTTGATGGGGCATCCTGCTTTTGCTTTGGAGTTAGCACTGCTTGGAGCAGGAGGTTGAACTTAGTGAACTCCCTGGGTCCCTTCTAATGTAAATATTTCTCTGACTCTGACTCAGTAGTTACTCAGGGAGTTAAGGAATCAGGGAGAAGATTAATGGGGAAGGGCAGGAGAAGGCTTGATGAGTTCTTCAGTAATATCGTTGACAGTCTAAATTCCCCCCCTGTATGAGCTATTACATGGTTGCTCCTTTTGTACATGCAATGCCATGATGGGTACATTGCAGCACAACGTTGAAACCAAATAAATGAAACACCCAAGGAAGAAACAAGGTATTTCTGCAATGGGCAGGATGAGTCTGAGAAACCTGCCATGGGCATGAGAGCAGCAGCAACAGGGAGCTGGAATCCCACGGCTCCTGCAATTTCAGAATCATTAAGGATTTGGAGAATCTATTTTTCTTGCTTTGGTTCCACAAAGTATTCAGAGCATCACCCAGCATTTGGGAGGTGGCTGGTGAGACCTGTGTCCCTGAACTCCTGCTAGCTAGGTAGCCCTAGAGGGCTTAATCACATGGAAAGCACATGCAGCTGATGACAGAAGCCAGGGGGTTTCAAAGCCCTGCATGGGTCACTTAGCTCATTTAAAAAGTTCTTAAAGCATGCCCTTTAAAAAGTTCTCCCAAGTGCAGATCTGGATGCAAGCAGGGTGGGGGTGAGGCATGCTGCACAGCCACCCTCCACCCACCCATATGTAGCTGGGAATGTGCAAACACTCTAGAACATGGTCCTTGAAACAACCCCTACCCTGAAAACATCCAGGATATTGCAGCCAGGATACCGAGACATCCACCTGATGCAAGTATGCGTGAAGAGTCTGCAGGGCTTCAGATTATGGACTTGAGATTGTTTTTCAGAACTTTGATTGAGAGACATGTCTGTGCTATTGGGAGAGAGGTGCAAGAGGTGCAAGAGCTTTCCAAGCAGAAGCTGTCACTGCAGATGCTGCTGGGTCCAACACCAGCTCACACGCCTTTACCTGCAGTCTGTTTGTTGCTCCATTCCCAGGTAGGCTGCTGGACACTGGGGAAGGAATTAATCTCCAGAGTAAAAGACTTCCATTTAGGTGTCTCTGTGTGTCTCAGCTCCTGTGAAACACAGACCTTCTCAATAAAGGTAGTGCAGTCCTGAGAGTGCTTCAGCTCACCCTGAAGAAGACAACTACTGGGTGGTCAGCTGTGGCAGTTACTGGGCTCCTTGACTGTATTAACTAGATCCCCACTACCTGTACTGCGAGCTTAGACCTTCAGTGCACATGGACCCACACACTGGTGTCTGAATATGAAGTAATTTCCCACCTCAAGTGGCCTAAGGACCCTTTTCTTAGAACCAAGCTCTACTATCCTCTCCTCCCATGGTGGGACACCCTGCATATTGACCCCTCCCCCTTCCTCTCACTCTCCAGTAACTCTTTCAGTCTTCCCCTGTGGAAGAGCAACATGAAAACAAATGTTACACACCTCCTACCTTATGGGATTTTGAAGACTTCAGATGCTGTGAGTGCAGCCAAAACATGAAGTAGTGTTGCTTTCCCTCACCTTCTGTGGACCAGAGGGCAATTCAGTTGTGTGCTCACACCTCCTACCTTATGGGATCTTGAAGACTTCAGATGCTGTGAGTGCAGCCAAAACATGAAGTAGTGTTGCTTTCCCTCACCTCCTGGGGACCAGAGGGCAATTCAGTTGTGTGCTAGAAACATCTGTTATGCTTCAGTTCAAGTCTTACGTTCCACTTAAAGACTAAAACATACTACCTAATTACCAGGGATCTGAGGACTTTCACTTCTACCTCTCAGGTAGCTGTGGTCAGGACTCAGGAATGCAGTATCTATCCACACAGCATCTTCCTATCTTCTCTTCACCCACCAACACAGCAGGGGAAATGGGAAGAGGACAGGAGGAGATGTCAAAGATAGGATCTTTTCTATGGAAATTAACAAATCGCAACTGCTATCAAAGATGGATTACTAGCTTTAGATCTTCAAGTGTTGCCTGCTTTGCAGGAAAAAAGGTTGACAAAACCAGGAAAGAGTTCAGATGACTGCACAAAAGGCCCAGGATTCAGAATTCTTCTCTGAAATACGAGGAGGGATCCAGACCAACAGATAAAGAATTGGCATGCAAGAGAAAGTCCTCAATTGAACTAATGGTACACAGCACAAGGAAGACACAGTTACCTGGGAAATGGCAGAAGCTGCCTTTAACCTTCTATACTGGATTACAGCATATCATCTGAATAGCTTCCATGGTCAGGAATCACCCAGAGGTCTGGCCAGTTGGGCTCTTGGACAAAATCTCATCACCACCACCACCAAAACAAAGTTATTTTTGCTTTCCTATGAATAATGCTACCTAAATGGGGCATTTAGCACCCCTATTCCTGCAGTGTCCCTGTTCCTGCTGTAATGAGAAAGCCATGCACATAACTAAAACCAAATTAAACATGTTCCATGTCATTCCACTCTTCTAATAGATAACACCAAACAGATCCCTGTGGGGGCTGGAGGCTGTCACTTCTTTTTTCAGTTCAGCATTTTGACCTGGGACTGCCTGTCCTTGCAGAGTGGGAACAGCTGAGGAGGTGATGAGAGAGACAGTGTGGGCTGGTGCGCAGAACACCAGCTTGGGAACCCACAAGTTTGCCGTGGAGTTACCACTCTGTTTTATGACAGTCATTTCAACCTCTGTAAGATATGGAGAGGCAGACATGGACACCTCAGACCTGTTCAGGGTGGGACATAGCGCTGAGGGATATGGTGTAGTTGGGAACGGTCAGTGTGAGGTTAATGGTTGGACTGGATGATCTTCAAGGTCTTTTCCAACCTTGATGATTCTGTGATTCTGTGGATGTTATTGTGCCCACGAATGGAGAAGGACCAGAAGGCCAGCTACACTAAAATGTATCTCTTGCTGACAGCTCTGCACTATAGAAGGATCTTTATGCACTTCTAAAGAGCTCCAAATCTCCAGGTCTCCTTCAACTTGCACTGGCAAGAGCTCCACAGGGGAGTCAGCGCAATCACCAGCAGCTTTGGCTGTTCCCCTTCCAACTCAACGTCAACTGCTTCTGCAGGTTATGTGGGTTACCTTCTTCTCCCATCCCCTAGCATAGAAAAGAAGTTGAAACACAATTTCCTTTCCCAGAGGACTTCCTGCCTCTGGGTTTCTATGCCAAGCTTTAAACAGTCATAAGCCTAGGGCAGATCTTGTGCAGAAAATGGTAAAGATAAAGCCTGCAAGTTCTACTCTGCTACTTCATAGTACATTGAGAACAGCTTTGCTGCAAGAAGGAATTTGTGGTTGTGTCATAAAGAGCAAGATTTGCCTATAACCCTCTCTGTGTGCAAGCCTAAAGATGGGGCTCCATGGTCATATTTGGGCTAACAGAGTTTTATGCAAGTTATCCAGAGCCTGCAATACTCACCCTGCCACAACAGTCAGATTTGTCACCTGGAAATCTCCCTTCTCATCCATTCCACCACCAGCCTCGGTCTTCAACACAGGCAAGGTGAATAATTTTAGTCTGTCCTTCTGTGTTTGAATGAGGGATTGCTCTTTCCAGGCCTTAAAATAGGGAGAGACTTTTAAGAGATTTGAAAATGGAACTTAGTACCCTAAGTCATCATGCATTTTTGAAAGATATGCTCTGCATCCATATCACGTTACTGCTCAGCTGCATGGCTTTTCCTAGACTATCTGAAAGTGGATCCACACTGCTGTGTTCCAAAGGGGGGTTATTTTAATATTGTACTGAAATACTGACAATGAAAATTTGTTACTTTAATTAGACAGTAAGCACTGTCATCCAGGGTCTTAAAATTTTGAGTAAACAGAGGCTGATTGGTGAAGTAAATTTTTACCATTTTGGAGTTCACAGGATTTGTTTTACTGCAAAAGCTATTTGTGTCTCCCTTGATGCCTTCCAAATTTCACTGGGCACATGAAGCCAGGACAACATGCTATCTGAAAATCGAAAGATTACAGTGTGTTCTCTGGAAACAGTTACTTCATGGGCCAAAAGGACAAGTTTAACCAGAATGAGACATCTTTTAGAGGAGACAAGGCTTGCCTAAACGAATCAAAAGCTCCAGGATTTACATGGCAGTTCATCTTCAGACCACTCTGTGAATACACAGAAACTCAGCAACCTGCTGGCCACAGATCAGACTACAGAATGGTTCAAGACTCGTTTCAGCTCCAGTGCAGGGTTGCTGAGCAGTACAAGACTACAGTATACACTTCATCTCCCAGCTGCACACCATTTGGTCTTAGGCCAGATACCAAGAGTCTTGCTCTTATGAAGGCCAGATGTCCCAGTGAAATCACGATTTTTAGCTATTTGTTGTGGTTTCCAGATCAAGCAAGAGAAGTCTTGATTTTTGCAAGCAAGCAATCTGGACACCCTTTCCATACAGTATGCTGTCAGCTCTACTTGCTCAGCAAGAAACCAGCTAGACCTGTCCCCTGGTCTAGCTACCCTGGCCCACCACAGCTCTCAGCGGTCACTTTCTAGCTGGGCTGACTAAAAGCCAAAGCTGTGCACCCCATAGACTTAGCAGAATTTACCCCAGTTTTTTGTACTATATCTACTATTCATTCTAGGGTTGAAAGTATCGGTATGGGACGGGGTGCATCCCACAAGGTGTTCCTTTGACTTGAGCCATCAGAATAGCTTGTTGGGAATCTGCAGTGGCAGATGTGCCAGCACAAGTTAGAGAAGCTCTTTTAGCCCATGCCTTGGCTTTGCTATGAGAAACCTGACAAACAAGGCACAAAGATGCAAAGGCGGTCAAAAGCCGGTGATGGAAAGGCAGTCCTGCACCCTCCTCCCCCAGCCCATGAAACCACCAAGTGCGGTTTTGCCTGCTCATTGGCAGCTGTATTCTGATTTCCCTCCTAGGACACCGATTATGAGCAAACTGCAAAATTACACTTGAAATATTCTGTAGGGAAAATAAAAAGTCGATTGGAAAGAAAATTTTACAATGCATATTTTACAGTGATGGCTCTGAGATTAGATAATGTTTCTAGGAGTCACGTGCATTGGGAATGTGCAGGTCTTCAGACTGTAGCATAAAACAACGTAGGAAATCAGTGCTTCAGCTCTATAACAGTGACCCTGGGCTTTCTTTCCCACCCACACTGGCCTCTCATAAAGACTGCAGCTATGTTGAGTGGGTATAAAACACTAGTATTATTCCTTGCAACAAATTATATATGCAGTTTGCATAGCTGAAAAATCATGAGATGAAGTAGAAGGCAGGAGAGAAAAGGACCTGGAGATTTTCATTGTGAGCAACAGGCAGAAGATATTCCAAGTGCTGCTTCAACAAAGGCAGAGAGGTTTTGAAACACCACCTGGCACAAGTGAGGGTCTAGTCCAGTGGTTCCCAATCTTTTTATAGCTAAGCCTCTCTTGAGAATAATCAGTATTTCCTACGTCACTGAATCTAACCGCTCACCTGCCTCAGGGCTGCCATTGCCTCCCCTTTGCTCGTGGTGCTCCTGCTTGAGTGTCTGCAGCATCCAAGGCCTCATGTTACACCCCTGTTAATGTGAAACTCTATGTCACGCCGGGTGTGCTCAGTTCAATTACGCTTCCAGGTACTCTCCTCATTAACGTGCAGGCATCTCAGATGACATAGACGACGCAAGTTCTGTGCTGTGAAAAGCTGACAGACATATTGGCAAAAATATTTGCAGAAATCTCAGTCATTTTCCTCCCACTAATGTGTTAATAAGTCCTGTGAAACTAATGAAGATAAAAGTCTAATCTGTCCAGCTTCGAAGAAGTTGAAACAGCATCAGTGCAAAATGAGGGGAAACAAGTAAGACAGTCTGAGCAAATGGAAGGAGAGGAAAATTAAGATGCTCGTTAAGGTGCTCATACTTTATTACAAAAAAAGAGATTATTTGTGCTTGAGGAAAAGAGACAGTGAAACAGCAGGGAGGTGTGGCCATTTCCCTTTCTCCTCTTCTTTAACACATTACCTAAACGCTTGTCTTACAAATGTAAATACAAATGCACCCCTGCAAGAGGCACACACCCTTCCCAAATAAATGTCATCATTTGGAAGTCACCTCAGTGAAAACCATGATCACTTAAGAACATACCAATATCCCCAGGTACGTGCAAATGCAAGATCAGTGCTCCAGCCTGCACACACTGCTCAGCAGAATTCCCACTGCAAGCAGCAGAAATGTGCTTGCATAAAGACAGTAGGAGCAAGCCCCGGGGCTTCCTCTCCCTTTAACATGGCTTACCTCACTGTTAACCAGCCAGCAGCGCTCCTTTTAGAGGTACAGACAAGCTGCTAGCGCGTGGGCTGCTATAGTAAGAGGTGCCTTGGATTTGCTGGGTATGTACAAAAAGAGCAGTGAGCACTTCAAGCCAATTCTCCCCAAATATTGAGCTGCCCTGACATACACCCAGTGATCGTGCCACCAAGGAAGTGACTGCAAAGTTTTCATTGCTCCCTGATGAGGTCCATAACTGTTTTTACACCTTCTTCTCTAAATAAGGAAGCCGCCTGCGAGGCCTCCGACTGCCCGACCCATTTGACTCCTTTGCTTTCAACAGCCAATGAAACCCCACTCCTGTCTCTGGTCTTGGGTGACAGCATTCATCAAACCTCAGCCAGCCTGGGAGGACGGCAGGTTAGTGTTACAGCCGTGGCAGGCTTACCTTTGGCAAGCTGTTGATGTCAGAGTGATGATGTGGGGAGGGACAGCCTCTGCACTATAAAGATGGGTCAATCAAATATAACTGAGGCTGCCCACCAGAGAGCAGGATCTACAAAACATGGTCCCCACCAGTTTGGGTCCTGCTGGCCTGTCTCTGCTTCCAACCCAACTGCTCTCGGGCTTTAGTTTCATGTCAGCAATCTCTATTTGCTTTCCAAAAATAAGCCTCTGCCACCATGCTGAAGGGAGAAAAACAAGAAGGGCGGTATTTTTAGGGTCATTAATTCTGACCACGTGCCCAGGAGGTGAACCGGATGACCACTGCACAAAGACTTCTCATCACTATGTCCTGCGAAGCCAGCATTCACCGGACGTTGCCTGCTTTCGTTCTCCTGGGTTTTCTATCTGGGATTGCTTCAACACATCCAGTTGTAAGCAGAACTAATGGCACATTGCTGGAAAGAGGATGGCAATCTCTGTTGTCCAGGTCCATTGCTGGGATGTCAGGGGAGAAGTCAGATGTGAACTGGGAGAGTGACTATTTGCTAGGAATCAAGAGGCAGCGGAGGCTTTACTGCAACGTGGGCATCGGGTTTCACCTTCAAATCCTCCCAGACGGAAAGATAAGCGGAGTTCACAATGAAAACCAATACAGTGAGTTGCATCCAGAAATGAAATAGAATAGATGTCACTTAATTGCTGTGAACTCTAGTAATTACCCTTCATAGAATGCAAATGTTATTACTTGATATTATTAATCTGTGCTACATCTGTTGCCTTTTAAAAATCTCTGAGATCAATAAACATTAGAACCCTCCAGGCTGAAACATGTCACAAATGCTTAGACAAATTTAGATACAATTTATTTTTACTCTGCTTTACTGCACAGATGAGAAAAGACAAACCAGGCTGAAAACTGTTTCTCTGCTGCATTTGCTCACTCCTCACCTTCTCCTTTGCCTTTTGAATTTGGGAGGTTGTCGCTGAGCTCAGAGTGCCAAAGCATGATATTTGAATCCTAGCTGACTAGTACTTTTGGGACACTCGGTCATGGAAGGGGCTTGCTGTTCCTCGTTTGCTTGTTCTTATGGGCGCTGTTCTGTTACCATAAGATTAAAGAAAAGCATTAGCCCTATGGGCTTGAATGTCCTGTAGAAGGCAGTTGCTAAAATCTTTTGCAGCTAAGATATCGTGGGGGACTTGAAAATGCAAGCCACACTTCTCCGAAGCTCAATAACACTCTGTAATTATAGTATATTAGATAAAAATAATGTACTTACTAGAAAACCCAAGAGTCTGACACATCAGAAGAGTTTGACAGAGCAAAAGGATTATTCTGCATGTGACTACGACGCCACAATAATTATTTTAAATTCCTACGGCATGTAGGAGAAAACAAGATCTTCTCTATTTCTATTTTGCTGGACTAGGGAGATAATTCTAGTAAAGAAAATAGGAAAAATTCATTAGGGTTTAAAAAGAAATAAATTATATCTGAATTGACTTTGATTTGCTCTAAATTCTGTGCTAATGCTTCTATTGAACTTCTTACTTTGTAGGTCTCTTTGAAATATCCACTGTAGAGAGAGGTGTTGTTAGCCTGTTTGGTGTGAAAAGTGCTCTCTTCATCGCAATGAACAACAAGGGGAAGTTATATGGAACGGTGAGTACAAGTGTAAACAGTTTTTCAAGGCTTAAACAAAGGCTGCAAGGGGTTTGGTTCTTTTTTGTTTTTTGTTTTCTCCCGAAAATCTCTGATTACAAGCAGAGAAAAGAGCCTTTCAATTACAGGGAGCCTGCCCAGCCTGGTGTCATCAGTGTTATTTAGTGCAACAAGCAGCGTGGCTGTTAGAGGTCTGTTATTTTAAAGCTGTACAGGGAGCACCTTAGGAAAATGTATGTATTCTGCAAATAGTACAGAGCAATTAGTGATGGCTTCTTCTAAGGGCTCAGTACTGCATCTCTGAAGCCTGTTGATTCCTTTTTGCGTTGCATTGCATGTAAAGCAAAGGGGCGTGCTCTGCAAACCCCCCGAGGGGGTAAAGCATGTGTATATGTGAGTGCATGCATATGTGTGAGCGTACAGGTGTGTAGAAGAGGTACAATTAGAGCTATCTGTACCAGCTACTATCAGTAAAATCATGACCACATGTCTCCCCCTTCCAAAAACAACCACACCATGAAGAATAAATAGGAAGTCTACCCTATAAAGTCAACATATGTTCCTGGGGTTATTTTAATGACCAGTTTTCTGAGATCAGTCCCAAAGGGTGAGAAAACAATGATAGCTATTAACAAAGGCCTGCAAGTCATACTGAAACACCATCACCATCATCCTCATCTAGAAAGTGCTAGTAATGTCATCTAAATGCAATTTAATCTCTGAGGCCTGAGCAGGGCATCTCCAGTCTCAACATGCAGCAGAAAAAGGGCTTGTTAGGAAGTGCTTTTGAAAGAGGCTGGCTCTGGGCAACAGGCAGAAGCATTCCATCTCAAAGTGATGAATGGCACTGATTGCATTTGTTTCTTTGGTCAAGAAACAACAAAGTCATTTCCTTTGAAACAGCTGTAATTTCAACAAGACATTTCAGTCGCATAATAAAATACCAAATGTTGTGAAGGACCTGTAGCCATTACTAATCTGACTGATTCCTTCTCTCACAGATGACAGTGGGACTTTTCCAGGTTCCACTCTAGGAAAGTTCTTTCAATCATGTCTGATTTCAAGCACCTAAGAAGTGCCACAAGCCCACTTGTTTTCCTTGACTAGGTCTTTCTAAAGAAATGAAGGGTCTGGCTTCAGAACTCCCTTTGATTTTTTTCCATCAGTTTCAATCCAGTCTTGCTTATTTTCACAGACATTTTTAAAAGCTGTAAGAGATGTGCATTTTCCCTTGCACAATGCAATGCCCTAAGTTAAACTCTTACAAGCTTTGAATGGTGTTATTACCAAGATGTCCAAATAGCACTGGTGGTGTCTCATGTGACAGACCTGATGTCAGGGAATTATTATGCTTTCTCTTTTAATTTTCTTGGTGCTCTGCATTTGTCTCCTTCTTGTTCTTACACCTCCTCTCCCAGAAAACTCCCTCTCTGTGGATGTACATGATGTGATATGAAGAAAAATAAAACTGTTTTCCTGGTTTAGAACCTGATGTATAATCTCACTAGCAGTTAAATACAATATCACTAATGATTTAACAAAAGATTTAGTGCTAATCTGAGATCTTATTTAAATGCTTTATTCAGGCAAATAGTTCTCCCCGGCCGTTGCTGCTTGTAAGAGAGCTGAAGGTTTTGACAGCCAGCATATGATTCTTTTATAAATTACGGGATCTCTTGCAGAGGGGAGATGTGAAATAAAGCTACGTCATTTGGGCGAAAGGGCATGATGCTGACAGAAATTATTGCTTGCAAACAAAATGAAGAAATGCATGATTTATGATGAATTAACTTGATCTGTAACAGGAAGTACACAGTCCATTATCTGGACAGGTGGCATGTGAGTTCATCTGACACCAAATTAGCACTGGGGAGGGAGATTTATTGTTGGATGCAGTCACTGCGGCACCACCTGTTGCACACTGCAACAAGTTCTGTAAAAATGCTAGTAAGAAAAATGACTTGAGTCTTTGTGAAATATTTATTTCACCTGCTTTGTTCTCCCTCCTCCCCCCCCCCCCCCCCTTTCCATTCTTTAGGCTGTTTTCCAAGATGAGTGCAAATTCAAAGAATCCTTGCTGCCCAATAACTACAACGCATATGAATCAAATGTTTACCGTGGTGCTTACATAGCACTCAGCAAACATGGGAGAGTGAAAAGAGGAAACAAGGTTTCTCCTGCTATGACAGTGACCCATTTTTTACCGAGAATATGAACATGAGCAAAACAGAAGATTAAATCCCAGGAAAAACTGTTTCATTTTGCACATGGGAATAATCTCCCAGGTAAAGTATTTATACTGTTCATTGATAAAAAGTCTATATATCTATGTGTATATTTGGATAAAAATATTTGTACTACATTCATCACATAGCATATGTAATACGATGCTGCTTCTCTTCTACTCTGTACAAATTTTACATGGCTGTGTGCCTCCTTTGGTGCTGAACAGAGAAAAATGCAAGCTGGAGTGCAAAGAAAGTGTTTGGAAGACATAGAATGGCTGTGGGTAATCATCTAATCAATCATAGATTATTTACTAAATAATATTAATTACCTCAGATAATAACCTTTCACAGTGAACTGTTTACATATCATGGGCCAAATCAACAGATGACTTTGCTTCACCAGAGCTTCAAGCAGTTCACTCCATCTGAATATCTGCCTGCACCACCCCTTCTACACACTGTGTCCTGTCTTGTAAAGTCCTCAATTTATTTTGATCATTAGGGTGCCAATTCCACAACCATTTCTACACAAGCAAACTGTCTACCACCAGAGTCCCTCTGTCTCCGAAGGGACTCTCCAGGGTCTCCTCACATGGACTTGCTGGCAAAATGAAGATCTACAATCAATTTCCCTTAGGAAGGGCCACAGGATAAATCACAGTTAGATCCCAAATGCAAAATATGTTTGGAGGTGAGGATTTTCAATGGCATTTTGTAAGCTTCGTTTAGACTCACCTCAAATATAGATGTGTACATCTTTTAATATAAATACTTGTCAATATATAGACATGGGATGTGTGAGTGTGTATCTATGTAATTACATACTTTTAATGAATCAGTCATCCCAGTCTTTAGATGCCCAGGTGCCTTTATACGCATACACTCATAAAAGAACATAAATATTTAAAGGCACTATATTTCATTTAGGCTGAACCTTGCTAATCTCTAAGAACTAGAACTGGTCTGCAGGATGCACTTTTTAAAATGTATGAAATTAATGAAAACTTCCAGCAAAGGGTTATTTCAGAAAACTTCTCTGTTTTGAATTTTCTTCTATTTAATGCTTTAAGTATATTTGGTTCTTCTCTATCATACCTCACTGAGGTATGAAGGACAGAGAAAGAAGGAGGCTATATAAGCATTCC
Organism: Strix uralensis; assembly: GCF_047716275.1. Taxonomy (NCBI): domain Eukaryota; kingdom Metazoa; phylum Chordata; class Aves; order Strigiformes; family Strigidae; genus Strix; species Strix uralensis. Next base: position 83,015,771 of record NC_133976.1, read on the forward strand.
TTCCTGGGTTGGGGCAGAGGAATTTCTGCCATTATTCCAATTTCTGTCACTTGCAAAGCATCTGTTTCAAAGACAACACAGCAAGCTGTATGCAATACTCTCCAAAGCTCGCCTAGAAGCCATACAAATGGTATATAACCTTGCCTTACTGTTTTGACAACCTTTTTCCAGATCACCAATGAAGCTGCATTCTCTGTGCCTTTCAAAGAGTATTTTAAGAGGCCCTAAGTCAATAGTCACTATAAATGTCAGTTACCAGAAGCCTTGGGATTCCTGCACTGATGGTGTGCTCCTAAATTTGAAACTAGATTCAATGCAATGTCAGAGCATGAGCATTTTCAGCATAGATGGACCATGCTGCTGCAGAAGTGAACATCTGAGTGCAAGATAATCTCCCACGTCCAGCCAAAATGTGGCTATGTCCAGCCTTGACATGCCATTCTATTTGCAGGGGGTGTCTATTCATGACGAATTTGAGACTTCTGACATGCATGAAAAACACTGTCAGAGCCAGATCCTCAGTTGGAGTAAACCAGCTTAGTGAGACTATCAGTTTATAGCTGCAGAAGATTTGGCCCAAAGAGCACACCTACAAGGATGTATCTACAGCCATGTTTTCTGAAAAATTGTGAAGACAAATGTTTTGTGAAGGAGATACAGTTTTCCGGCTACTTCTGTGTGATTTATACTTGAATTTATTTTGCTCAAATGTAAGTGTTGATCACAGTGTAAATGAAGAAAAAAAAAAAGAATGGAACACTGCTTACAGTACATGAATGGGACGCTTCGGATATGGCAAAGGAAAGGAGTTTTACTCTTCATTTTCTGGTCTTGCAGTATGTAGAGAGAAGCCAAGTTGGCACACTTTGTTCATCCACAATATGTGCAGCACTTGATTTGGAAAAAATGTGCATTTTAAGAGAAGAAGTGGGATGTTTTGAGTAGGGAGAGTGGGTCAGAGAAAAGTTTGGAGTATATCAGACAATTACATCGACCTAGAGTCCCTAGAGGTACAGATAGGAAGACTACTGCTGTGCTGAAATACGTTAGCTGGCAACCTGTATCTTTGTGTTATACTCCTAACTGTCTTTGAATTGAAGTTTGAAGAAGGATGGGAAGAGTACGTGGACGTAGAAGAAATCATAGTTTGAATGCTGACACACAAGTTTGTTTCTGATTACAGCTTAAACTGGTGTCCTTAGGATAGGATGAAGTCTGTTCCCTCTTAAAGCAGTGCAGTCTAGAGTAATTTATTGTTGCCAGTACTGATAAATAATGGGATAGCTGGCATAACAGGTGAGAATCAGACTCACTGACTCCATTTTGCACATACTGGTCAACAGTGAGAACAAAAAGTAGACCAGGTCACAAGAAGCCTGTTTGGATGCAGCCCGCTGGGCTGAGCTTGTTCTTAAGAACTGCAGACCCTTGCAGATGCAGTTTTGGGGGGCATTTGGAAAGCCCCACCAGTCACTCTGCTGAGTTACTCTTTACACCACTCCTTTTTCCTTATTACATATCAATGCCAGATCAACACTGAAGTCAACACTGAAATCAAAAAAGGTCTCCCAGTGCCAGGAATCCGGACGAATATGAGAGTCATTGTCAGAAGTGACAACAGAAGGTGCCACTGTCGAGAGTGGTAACCGTGGCAGGAAACCCCTCCAGCACAAATAGCGCAGTACTGAAGCGTTGTGGAGTTTGACAGAGGTGCTTCTTAAGTGAATACATGGCTGCTTTCAAGAGAGGAGTTAAGGTATGTGTTGACACACTGCTGCGGATGTGCAAGCAGCCTAGGGGCAGCTCACCATAGCAGAATGCACTGTGGCAGTGTTCAAGAAGTTACGTAACTTGCGTGGGAAATGGCCTGATACTGTTCTGCCTCATGCTTGATTAGCTAAATTCCACCTCCTCCTCCTCAGGCCGTTATCACATGCATGGGAGAAGGAGGATTTAGGAAGACCACCATGCATTCTACACACATCAGGATAAATTTGTTGAGCTGGCACAGAGGAAAAAAAAAAAAACCAAACCATTTGTAAGCTGAATGTACATGATACAGAAGCTATGGAGAGAATATGGGCATAATCTGGCAAACTCTTAAGCAAAAGTTTCTTCAAAAGAATAGTTCCATGAATATGTGACTATGTAAAGAAAATGCATGGAAAAAAAGGAGTTTCCCAAATCAGAGTCAAATTAGGAACCTATTATTGATGGTTCTTGTGGTGGTCCCTTTCAGAGCATATCTCATCCCAGTGTGCATTAACGCGGAGTCATGAAAGGGGCTACAAGCTTTGAAAGCATTGCTGTGAATGCCCCACACCAGCCTGTCTTGCCCATATTTTGCACATGGGATTCTCTTGTAGAGTTGATACCTATTTTCAAGGTTTCTTCTTCCATAGGTAAATCCCATAATAATTTAAGACCTACTCCACCTCTGTTAGAAAACAGTCTTGCCTGGAACTGAATCATGGTCTTAAATAATCTAGTTTTCCCCAAACATGCGGAGATGCAGACACACACACACAGTGGAAAAGCAGAGTAATTTTGTATACCTCACTATCTATTTCAATTCCAAGATTTTATTTTGCACAGTAAAATGGTGCCAAAGTTCTCACATTATTTTTTTTTCACTAAAATATACCTCATATTCTGACTCAATATGGACTCACAATTGAGACTGTAAATTTGCAAGAAACACAAAACTGTCTAATCAATTGTTTGTGAAATTGCTTCTATTTTTATATGTATGTGCTGCGCACAATAGTTTAATGTATTCATAAAATAAACTTTTATACATTTTTGGTAGTGTTTTGACTCCAAATCCCTCTTAACATTTGTTTCTTTCCCTGCTTCAGAACTGCTGTATTAATTCCTCCCCTCCACACACAGTTTTTATTCACCTCTAGAACCAGAGATCCTAATGGCACACTTAAAATTGTGGTCAACTTTTGTGTTCTTCAGAATTCTTGCCTGGGAAGTCATAAGAGAGTTGTGCTTGTTATAGAGTTTCACAGAAGAGAAGGAAAATAAAAGTGCAATCTGATTAAAGACGAGCTGTCACAGTCACCTGTCTAAATTCCAGTGCTTTTTAACCTGGGGAGGTTTTAGTGCTGCTCTCCTGTTACTAGTGCTCTTCAGTGTGTAACTGCCCGTGCATATCACTTCATTAAATAAGAAAGGCTTCTTTTTTTTTTTTAAAATGGTGTTTTCTTCTTGCCTGGGACTAACCTGGGAGAGCAGCTTCCTGCAGCCATCGCTGAAGGTTTTTACCTCACTATGCCTCAAAGTTAGGTATTTTGGAATGACCACTACATTTCAGTGATTTGGTAAGTTTTGCTCTCCCTTTCTCTACTCCCGAGTTGTCTTTTAATCAGTCCTTCAGTTAGTTAAATTACAGACTTCTCCCAATCTGGAGACGTGGACTAAGGTATTAGAAACCAATAGCTGGGAATCTGCCACCTGCGTTTTGGTACAAGTGCGCTGTTTAATCCATACCAGCATGATATTGCAGAGTGGGCAAGTCTCCAAAGTTCTGATTGCTGGCAGCTCTTCTCAGGAGTGTAAGAACATCAGCACCACCATGCTGGCTAAACGCCATTCTCTGCATCTGTGTTTCAGCTGCCTAAGCTCCCCCGTAATAACTCCCTTTGCTTACCAGTCGTCATAAATTCTCACCTATCGTGGCTCTGCATATGTGTCACATTTCACCTGAGAGAGGACTATGTTTCACTGGTGGGTTAAGCAATGCTCTGCTTGCTACAGAAGTGCCTTGTTTACAGCTCTGGAGGCCAGTCACTGTAGGTGGAAGTGGGAACAGGAGAAGATACACAGCCCACATGCAGTGACTGGAAACAACAGGACAAACCACAGCTGATGTAAACCAAGCTAGCCCCAGCAAAACACAAACATAAGCGATCTGGTAAGGAGTCATCTGCAGAGGTGAGGAAAAATCTACACGTGGCCATCTCACAAGACACCCCCTCAGACACAGGCTAGTTTCTCCTCCCTGTTTCTCAGTTTGCCCTTTGAAAGGTGACGCTGGCCAGACACACCTAGGCAAGTGCCCAGGTACCCTGGGAGGCACGGACGGTTCCCATGCTCCCTTCCCACCCTGTGCTCTCAGCTCAGGGAATGAAAAATCATCAGGGAATTCGGGGGACAAGAGATGGTGGCTAAGCCCCACATTTCTATGAAGAACAGGAACAATTTTGGCTGAACTTTGCTCAGTTTACACCTTTTTCTGCTCCTTCCCAGGTCATTTGAAACTTAATGCTGTACCTGTTCCTACAGGTACGCCTGTGACACAGTAACCTTATCCTTTTCTTCACCACTTTGACTTGGGTTCTCACCTCAGCAACTCTCTGCTGCTAATCCTGGATAAGCTGTGGGATGCTTGTCAGGGAAGAAGAAGCTTTAATACACAATGGCAAATGCAATTTAAAAAAAATAATAGTCAAAGGGTTTAAAAAGGCACCTCTCCCAGCTCCCTGCACTAATCCTGTTCCTCTACTCTGTTCTTTCCTCCCAAGTCTTTTGTCTGACTTGTCACTGAAAATATAACTGCTCCTTGAAAGATCTCTCCCTGCACCCGGAGCAGAGCAGGAGTATCCCAGCACGTCCCTTCTCTCCCCACTCTCCCAAGTCACGCTGCCCTCTGTGTCCCCTGGCCTGAAGCCATTGGCAAAGGCCCATAATCTGTCCACTTACTCAGGCTCTGGCTTCTCTGATGACCCACCATCTATACGAGGCAGCAGGTGCTGTTTTCATTAGCTTGATGAGCCTGGGTTGTCAGTAGCTCCTGAGAGATATGTCAGCCCTGAGCTGGCTGGAGGTTACAGTGTGAGGAGCACAGGTGAAAGCGGGCAGCACTACACCTTCCTGAAGCCAGCAAAAACTGCCCAGCCATCACAACAAGATGAAAAAAAGAAAAATGTACATGTGAAAGAGCAGGAAACATTTTCTGCTCAAAGAAAGTTAAAGGCTGAATAGGTGTTACCCTCAGAACATCCTAGTCATGGAATCAGAGATATTCAGAGTGGAAGGGACTGCTGGAGGGCTTGGATCCCACCTCTAGCTCAATGCAGGACCAACTTCAAAGCTAGGGGAGGGTGTATCAGGAAGAATCCTCCCTATCCACCTCCTCCAACGGCCCCTGTGATAGCCTCATGATTCATTAAGCTCTGGATGAAACTCTGGATAGCAACTCAAAAGGGGCCAGTCACAGGCAGATGTTTCAAACGGGTCACCAGCACAGCTCATGCTTTGCTGGAAGGCAGTCTAAGAGCTGATGGCATCTTCCTGTCGGGCCTTCACACAAACCATATCTGCCTGTGCACTGAGCGGAAAATGTCCTTCCTACTGGAACCCACCCCGACCAGCACAAGTGTCTGCAGAAATTATCTGAAGGATTCAGTTCCCTGAAGGGAAGGAAAGAAAGAAAAAATAAGGCTTTCTGACAACTCTTGGATGCAAAGCTACCCCAGTTGTAGGTACACAAGATTTGGTGAAAGACACAGGTACATGAACTGTGTGGCTTCAGCACAGCCCCAGATCACTTTCAGGGAAAAGGGTGTTATTCCGAAACCTGAAATGTCACCTAACATCTCCGGTGCTAGAGACAGGTAGAAAGTCTGACCTCCTGAGGCTGATTACTGCAATTTTTTATTGGCTGTTATTATTATTGCCCTCTGGTGGCTATTTTGTAATTTAGCAGCTAGCGGTCAGAGACCAAGCATGGGTTCTGCACCATGGGCCTGGGCACAAGGGGGAAAGGAGGCCACCACCTCATGGCTGTGGTTGCATACAGGCTTCAGGTCCCTCGCTGGGCTAGTATCTGTTCCACCCTTACACAGGAAAGTCACAGTTTTAACTGGGAAGCCACTGAACACAACGTTTGGGATTCAAGTATCTTCCTGATGAGCAAATTTCCATAATGCTAGGCAGGTAAATTGAAAACTACTTTGCTTCTACTCCAAATTTTCCAATCTGCAGATTTGCCACGGTTTTTGCAAACATAAAACCTGAGCCTTGGCATCAAAGGCAGTGCCACGCAGAATGCCTTAAAGGACCTAGACATGGACCTGTTGGAGCAGGTCCAGAAGAGGGCCACAAAAATGATTGGAGGGCTGGAGCACCTCTCCTGTGAGGAAAGACTGGCAGAATTGGGTTGTTCATCGTGGAGAAGAGAAGGCTCTGGGGAGAGATTATTGCTGCCTTTCAGTAATTAAAGGGGGCTTATAAGGAAGATGGGGACAGACTTTTTAGTCGGGGCTGCTGCAATAGGACAAGGGCTAATGGTTTTAATCTAAAAGAGGGTAGATTCAGACTAGATATAAGGAAGAAATTCTTTATGATGAGGGTGGTGAAACACGGGCACAGGTCGCTCAGAAAGGTGGTAGATGCACCATCCCAGGAAACATTCAACCTGATCTAGTTGAAGATATCCCTGCTCGTTGCAGGGGGGTTGGACTACAAGACCTTTAAAGGTCCCTTCTAACCCAAACCATTTTATGATTCTATGGTTCTACGACATAAAATGGCAAAGCTCATTGAATACCCCTGCTATTCCTCATGACATCTGTGGCAGGAAATACCATTTAGCAGCATGGAGCACCTTGAATGGGAAAGCAGCAGCCTTTTCCAAATTATTGAAGACAGAAATTTTAAAGCATGTTAAGAAATCCCTTTTTTTCCCCATTATCTTACTGACCGTTATTACAAATAGTGCTGTGAGACCATAAGTGACCACAAGTGATACAGTCTCCAGTTCATCGACTACCAGAGATGCTCTTTGCAGAATCAGGAGCCCTGGTGAAGATGCTGGTGCTCTGACTGCCAGGGGGCAGTGTGCCACCTGCAGAAACGACAACTCCGGGGAAAAAGAAATATAGAAGGAAAAAGAAAAACACAGGAGAGGTCACTCACACTTAGAAACAAGCATATTGTTAAGAAATTTACTGAACAGAGTAACCTCACCAGCAAAATCTAGAGCATCATACAAATGCTATAGCCACTTCTCCATCAACTACTGAGCTAGCACAGTTTTTCTGGACAAGTGGCAGGTACTATACTAGAGTTTCATGAAAAAATGTAGCCAGAGTTTTCCTCTAAGGAAAAAAATAAGCTTTCAATTCAGTAAAAAGGCTCCTTTCAGATAATTTGTTTACTTTCCTTGGAACATGCAAACGGGTACATCAGAGAAGTGATAGCTGAAAACAATTTTCAGAAGTTTTCACTCATTTCTTTTTTAGATCAAGAAAGTTTATAGCAGAAAACATCAAATTTTATTCAATAGGTCCTTATTTTCTGTGTTGTAGGGGAAGAAAAAAAATCTTCCTAGTTTAAATTATAGATATATGAGACATCTTAGTGTTAATACATTTTTCTCTCTTCTAAAGGTGAATCTACTGGGGAATAATAGGTTGGCACAGCCTGAGACCAAAGGGCCAGCCTGTACATTACATACATAAACGTTGCCTGACTTATAAGGAAGGTAGGAAGCAGGTTCAGGCTTGCCCAGTGTATTTAATCTAAGCCTCCAGCCCAGTCTCTATGATTTTCTGTGCAGGATCTCAGCGCTGATCCCAGGAGTGGGAGAAGGGGTTGGGACGCATTGTTGAAATGTCACAGGGACCTGAGGACCTAATTACCTCCTGATCCTTTTCTCCTTATTGAAACTTGCTGTTTCATGGAGGAGACCACAGCGTATACATCACAGGGTCTCCAGCATCTCTGCAAAGCCTGTCTTCTAGGAACCACAATAAGAAACCATAGCAAAGGTGAGAGCTAGGCACAGTTTCTCAAGCTGGGCCCAGTTTCTCACAGATCAGGAAAATGCTGCACAAGCAAAAGGATTGCCTGACTCCATTGTATGCCAGATAAACTCAGCCTTGCAGAAGACAAGGCCAGCAACCCGTCCAAGGGTGCCTCCAGGGCCCGGTTTTGTTTAAACCAGCCTGAGCCGGGACAGAGCCACATGAGAACATCAGGCACCGTGACGCTGTCACTGAGCTGCGGGCCTGCCTGCCCGAGCGCCCCACGGCCTAGGGAGCCCATCCAGGCCAGGCCTCTGTCCCTGCCTGGCCACAGCAGGAGAGCAGGATCCCCCAGCCCACCATGTTGCTCCCTGAGGGTGAGCTCGGGCCTTCCCAAACCTGGAGGCAAGCACCATGGAGCTGCCCTCCAGCCATGCGGGAACTCGGCCCCACAAGTCCTCACAAGGGATGGGCCTTTCCCTGGGCTCTGGCATCCCCGCAGCACCAAGCCCTTAAGCTTGGCCTTGATTGGACCTAATGGCCCTGACCAGACTCACCTGGGACCTCCTGGATGAGGTACATCATCATAACTCTGGAGATGAACAACATGTTTGTCTGGAAATTGGCAATATTAAGGAGAGGTTAGCATGGATTTTCACAATTCTGTACAATCTTTCTGATTCTGGAACTGGAAGAGAAGGTAATCTCCAGGAAAAGCTTCACATTGGTTTTCTGTGAAAAAACCTCTGGAGAGGCAGCAGGGAACAGTTTACAGCATGCTGGACCAGCATTTGGGAGTCCCAGGCTCAGTTCTCAGCTCTGCCATGGGATTCCTGTGTGAGTGTGGACAACGCACTGAAGTTCTGTGCACTGTCTCTTGTACACAGGGAATGCTGCAAAACTGACAATGTAGAAAATTAAGTTAGCCATACGTTCTGGATTGGAACAGTCCTGGTAAATGCAGACTGGACAAATACCTCAGCAATGTATTTTCTGCATCCTAATAATAAGCACTTCCATGTTATCCTTCACGTAGAGAAACTGCAGCCACATTTGTCTCCTCATCTTTTCCAGGCTGAACAAACCCTGCTTCAAGAGCCTCTCCTTGATATCATGTTCTCCAGTCTACACACCTCTTAGTGATCCTTCTCTGGACTTGTTCCAGCTTGTTAACATCTCTCTTGCAACATGGAGCTCAAAACTAGACACAGTGTCAGATGTGGCCTCACAAATGGGAAATAAACACTTCCTTCGATCTGTTGGCTGTGCTTTTGCTAATGCAACCCAATATGCCATTGTTTTTTTAATGGTTGTGTTGATAGTCTTTCTTACACTAAGGAGTCTCAGAGGGCAAGGAGTGGCAAAGGCAGAGAGTCTATAAACTGGGGATTCCCCCTCCAGCCTCTCAAGGGAACTGCCAGACATTCATTTAAGACAGTTTTGTGTAAGAGCATGACAATGGGGTGAGGCTGTTGTCTGGATTTCATTAAGTGATTTGCAAACAAATTAAAATGTTGTGAAACAATCCGGTCCCTATGGAGCTTAGCAATGCTCAATTCCATTCCCACTGTTGCTAAGGAAAGCAGAGGATATTCAGCATCTTTGACGGACATTTGCAGGCCATGATCTAAAGGTGTCTCAGTGACTTTAGAGTGCTGGTCAGTATTAGCCATGTAATTTAAGATATGCTCATAAAATGAAATAAACAACCCCAAATCTCTTTCGCATTCTCTGTTTTCTTAGCTTTACTTTTGGTGTTTACTGAAGCTACCCTCTCTGCATCAGTTTAAGCAACGGAGGACAGAATTAGGTCCCAGGTATGTAACTACAGATGGCTTTGTTCCTTGGTAAAATGACACAACTGCAAGCTCTTGTGCCTCAGGTTTGAAATCACAAATGACTCAGCAGAAGCCAAGAGGACATTTGGTTTCCTTGTCAGAACGCAAGAGTGAAGGAGGAAGAAAGAATCTCTTCCAGCTGTTGGGTAACTGAGGGGGAGATCGAGGCTAAAACAAACAATGTGGGAATCTCTAGGTTTAATATATATAATGCAAACTGGAATTAGAGTTAACTGCAGTGACCAATCCTGGCTAATGAAATAGCTGTCACTGGAAAAAAATCCTAAAAACAAACAACCAAGTATGCAGCTACAAGCGGAGATTTCTTTTTTCTCTCCAGCCAAGCTCTGCATCCAGCTCAACCCAAAAGCATGTTTGTTTTGGAAGCCATAGTCTGCTGAAAAGTGTTTGGCTAAAATCCAAGGGGCCAATAAGTCCAGATGAGCTGAACAAGCTGTGTCCTTGGATCATGAGATGTGAGCATATTATTCAATCCTGGATTGCATGCATGCATATTATTGTTGGTTATTTTTTGTTACAGGGTGTGGACCAAAATGCCTTGATCGGGACTAAATTTCTGTCCCCTAAGTTAACCATTTACAATTCACAATTTTATTGTGTGCTGTTGAATTCATGGACCAGAGCTTTCAGCACTAGAATATCTCCTCCAAGGACAATGCAACCATACCAACTTATGTCAAATGATTACGATAATGTATAAACCCGAGTTGTTCGCAATTATAATTGTTTCAGGGCTGTCTGGAGAAGAGCATCTATTTTTTTTTCTTAAATATTGGTTATGAGAAATGATCCATACTGAGTCATTCCAGGTGATCAGAGCCTGGTTTTTTTCCTGGGGTTACTCTGTGACCTGGGCCCAGGGCTCACTGCACTAACAAAAATATTCCAGTTTATTGAAGAGGAATAGATCTGCTGTAAAAACATAAGGAAGGTAATTATGATAACCAGCATGGATGTCATCCAGCAAGATCATAACCTTTTTCAATTGCACTTTAACTACCTTGGCTATCCAGTGAGGGACAAGCCAGCTTACATTTACCACAGGGTCAAAACAAAAGCAGTTACTGTGAAGTAGTGGACACGTGACAAATCCTTACCCTACCTTGACTCTTGGCAATGCTTCCATGCAGCCAGGCCTTCAGATCTCAGGCTGAGCTGATGGGAACAGCAAGTAATACAAGCGACCTCTTTGACTCTAACCTCATGATCTTGCCTAGTTTGATCCACAGTCCCTTAGTGAAAATATGTTAAGTACTTCTGCACTTTAATATAACCATGTACCTAACCCTATGCAAAAGCACTAAAACCCAGTGCTAGGCTAACAACAAAGTTGGGAAATAGGAAACTTTACATAAAACTTTTACATAAAAGAGTTTTCCCAAAATAAAACTGTCAGTCAGACTTCTTTTAGCCACCTTACACTGTAATACAGTAGGAGGTGGATGCATGAACTGATTTTCTTTTTGGGGTTGTATATTTGGATCCTCAGTGTTGCTAAGGACCTAGAAGCAAGCACCTGGGTAGGCAGGCCAGCAGAACTGGGTATGCCAGTGATGGACAAACTGTAGCACAGTGCAGATCTCAGAATCTAGACAGATAAGCTGCAGCCCTTCCATGCCAGCTCACCAGTAAACAGCATTTTGCAAAGGCAATGCCGAGAGCAATAGAGAATGTGGGAAAGGGAAGGGAACATGTATGGAGCATGTATCGGTGCCACATTCTGTAAAACTTGAGCAAATCTGTAGACATTTTGTTGCAGATTTTAAAGAGAAACTTGCAGATTTCAAAAGAAGACAGGATAATATCAAACAGGATTATTTTCTACGCCGCTATAACAATCAACACGCAGGTCTACAAGTCACTTGGTTGACTGCGAAATTTCTTCTGTATGAAATTTCTTATGTATGTTTGTGTTCTGTACAACCTCCGTTTATGTTGACATGGTCATCAGCTGCCATGAAGGTGTTAACTTGAATTCATTTCCATTCTTTTCCCAGAAGGGGACACTGAGGGATGAATGAACCATGGAGTAAGAGGTATTGAAGTGACACCAGTGTCAAAGAGACATAATCATATTCAGGCTAGGCAGGTGGGCTAGCCAGCCTCTGGCATGTGAAGGTCCATTAGGGCTATGGAAAGGATAATAGAGAAGATATTTTTAATTAAAAAAAAAAAAGAAAAAGTGGTGTTAGGTTGCATTTATAAGGTTTTTTTTAAATGTCAGCCAGCAAATCTTTGGTTTTGGAAAACTGAGCAGTTTGATGAGAGTCCAAAACTTCAATAAAGATGACAAAACCAGCCTGCTTGTCTTCTTTGAAAGAGCATGCATTTCCCAACCAGCCCTGGCATGACATCAGCTTGTGCCAGCTGTGAAAATGGCCAAAGATCAGTAGGGCCCAGGTGCAGGATCAGTGTCCCAGCAGCTGATGAACCTGTGCATCCAGGGCGCAATGTGTCACTCAAGCTCCTCCTTGCCAGCAGCATGACAGCCTGAGAAAGCAAGATGAACTGTTGTGTCTGCAATACACAAAGAAATGTTGTAGCTGTAAATCTACCTGAAAAGCTATTCTGTGATGGAAAACCTGAATCAGGGGCAGAGTTCAAGATGTATCTTTGCCATATTTCCATTCAATCTAATAAATCCTTGTCTATGTGCTCCAGGTGCCCCCACCACAGAAATACTTCAACAAACAGACCCCAGCTTCCTAGCAAAGCCGAGCCAACACAATTTTAGGTTAAAAAATGAAGTCACTGTTACTTATCTTACCCCGACCTTTATAAAGTTTGATCTCCATGTTGCTTTAAAGGAGTCCAGAACCACATGTTAGTCTTGCAGTAGCTTAGGAAATCTTTCTACTTTCCTTGCATTAGAAGTACTGGGTACAAGAACAATGCTTTGTTCAGTCATAGTCTTCTTCATTTACTGTTCAGGTTTTCAGGTTAAAAAATTACTCTTAACACTTAGAGAGCAAATGTTTCGTGAATCAAGTTTTAGTTTCAAAGAGATCCCACTAAAATATAAGCCTCGTAGCTAAAGAGCAACACATGCAATTGTACTGAAGCAATTCTAATGATATCAGTCACGTGCTAAGTTATTACTGTCCCACAGCAAAAGGACCCTTGGCTGATGATGAGGTTGTTTTTGGACAGTTTCATTGCATCCTCCCTCCCTTTTTGCATTTTCCAGTCTTCATTTCTTTAACCTAAGCCATTTTAGCTTTTCTCCCAGGAGACAGAACGAGTGAAACATGTGAACACAAGAGACTGAAGTTTAAAACCAGTTTAGAACAAAGTTTATTATCTATTCTCATCTTCTATCTAACAAAGGGAAATCATCCTATTAGTTTATTGGAAACTGTCAATGAATGCAGTGGCTTATGTTATCATACTCAACGTCACAGAAATCAGACAAAGACTTAGGTGGGAAAAAGCCCCTAGAGGTTTCTAGTCCAAGTTGATAAAACAGGAGTGCCAACTCTCAAGCTAGATCAGCTCATTCAGGACCTTGCCCTTTCAAGTTTTGAATATCTCCAAGGCCATGGGCTACAGCCACTCTGGGCATCTTCTTGATCACTCTCAGAGGAAAAATTTTTAACTTCTCTCTAACCAAAATTTCCTTTGTTGCAACTTGCGACCACAGCGTATTTTATCCTAAATTACTGATACTTACTCTCAGTCTTAATGAATTTTAATGTACAGGGTTTGTACAGAAAATGTACATTACAGAGGGCTATGAGAGCAGACTTTGAAACAAAGCACTATCCATGGAGATGACTGGAAACCAATTCACTCATGTTTTTCCTTTTCTTTTTCTAAGATTAAAAGTATGTTATATGTTCTGCTCCTGCTTTATTAGTTTTAATTCTGCCTTTTTTCAGTGCCATTTATTAACCTAATGTCACTCTGTTTGGTTTGCAAACACTACTCAGAAATACTTTATAGTTGCATTTCACATCTGTTTGTCAGAATCTTTTGTAATATCAGTGTATCTTTTAAATCTGGCAAGGCTGTTCTTTGTTTCTTAAGATCTGAAACTGAACTGATGCTAGAGAGGTCCGTTTTTAAGATGGCATCTCTTCTTCAGAAAAAAATTCAGAACTTGCATAATCACTAAAACTCAAGTGCAAAGCTGTGGAAGTAGACTGGTGAGATTAGACTGCCTAGACACCTTCACTTATGTCTAGATCAAATATCATTGCTGTGAAGTTGAAAACTTAAGGGTTGTGGATAGCGTACCGAATTATTCCTCCCAAAAGGAGATTTGGAAACATAAAATGAGAAAACTGTCATTAAAAAAAAAAAAAGTCTTTTAAAACTTTTGCTTCTGCTTATAAGGCTGCCATCTCCGTCCCTCCTAGCCCCCTGTGTAAGGGCATGTATTTCTCAAAAGTAAACTCATATTGCAGCCTAGAAACTAAATGCCCTTCAAAGACTGCAAGTAGTTTGACTTGCTAGCAAACTACGTTTTACATCGGACTCCAACCTAAGTGCCACCGACCCCTACAGGTCTTTACAAGAGACAAGGAGTTCACACATCTAAAGAAGTATCTGCAAAGCTGAATTCTCTACTTTGTGTGTGTTGATGTGCAGGAGAAAAAACAATTTTCTTGATCTATTCAATAGCAACACCATTTCAGTAGTATTTGGCTGTAATGGTCTAGATTCAATATAACGGCTATAATCAAATATCAAACATGATAAGAGCATCAAGAATTTTGAACCCTGAGCACCCAAATGCTTCTGTTTCAAGTCTGAAAAGCAGCACAGGAAAAAAAGGGTTCCCCAAGGGCACATTTCTATTTACACTGACTGTGTTTCCAGTGCTAAGAACAATTGAACAGAAATGAAAGACAACAGAGCCGCTGTGGGCAAAATGCTTCACAAACAGCAGAGAGCCAGCCTTTACAGAATCACAGAATCATCTAGGTTGGAAGGGACCTTGAAGATCGTCTAGTCCAACCGTTAAACTAGAGTGTAACCAAGAGGAGTCTTTCAGAGGCTCCTTTTTATCTTTTTGCTGCCTTCCCCTGAAGATGAAAGGGAAGACATTATGCTTATCTTACTGTTGTTTTGTTTGGGTTTTTTTTAAAAAAAACAAGGAATATCATCTGAATTCTTTGCCTACCCATTGTTATTGCCTACTGAGATGCCTGAGCTGCTGGTTCAGCTGCTGTTTGCTGGTGACAATGCCTGCCAGGTCTCTGCTGGCCACGGGTGTCCTCTGCATGCTCTTCCCCCCCAGGAGCTGCGCCCCAGCCCGAAGTCAGCCTGCTGGGCAAAAGCCACCTGGCACACTGACATCCTTCTCATCTCAGGTTGAACATGTTAAAGAGCATTTGGTTATACTGCATTAGAGAATGTAGGAAACAATGGAGGTGTATCCAGAGAAGAAAGGGTCATGCGGTAAAACAAGGGATGGACAAGTGCTGCAGGTTCTTGCTGCTGGGCATGTGGATTTTATTTTATAGAGGGTGGACTGAAGCAAATCAGGCTGGGATCTGAGCAGCAAGAGCAACAACCAAAGGATGCTCAGAGAAAGCATGCAGACGTCTCCATGTGAGAGCTCAGACTGGGTTGGGCTGTCTAGTTTTGAGGAGAAAAAACACCTGAGAGCTGATACAAGTATGTGTGTAGGAGCAGAACTAACTTGAAACTCTTTCACTCTTATGGTACCTTAGATGAAATTACAAGTTGCACACCAAGAGATGAAATTATGTGTTCTTAAATATATATACATATTTTAAACCACAGATTATCAGGAGAACTTGATACCACAGGACACTGAGAAAGGGCATTTGGTTCAACCACCTGCATCGCTCAAGCAGATTACCTCAGATTGCTCATATACAAAGAGCAGAAGCTACCACAGACAAACATGAAAAGAGGTCTGCCTTCATGCCCTCTTCCTCCACTTTCTTGGTGTACCCCCTCACATCTATGCCTCCCCATTTGTCCCCCACTTATTTCTATGCTGAGACCCACCCTCAGATCCCCACCAACTTTTCTCATTTGTCTCACCCTAGGGCGAGGACATCCTCTCATCTACCTACCACCAAGCATATTAGATGATCTGTGGGGTTGGTTGTGTCCATGTGTTGACCTGAGCTGCAGGAGAAGCAGGTCCCCCCATGTGAAAGGGACTTCCCATCCCCAGAGGAAGGGGTGCCACAATCTGAGAGACTCCATTTCAATAAACTAGAAGAATCTCTTTGGAAATGGAGGGTATCAGCAGCTCTCATCACAGATTGTAACCATTCCACAATACCTAAGAAAATTCAGACCCTTTAAAATGACAGAAACACTCTCTGTTCAGAAAACACAACCTTTTAGGGACTGGTTCTGCTTTAACTGGGAGCTCTGCCAAGGTTTTCAGCTGGAGGAGGAATGAGGCCCTTCATTTCAGTTAGAGCAAAACAACACAAACAGCATCACAAATGCCCATCTGGGACATTTACAGGCAGGGAAGTCTGTTTTCTGATCTACCTCCTCCTCAGAATACAGTGAAATACTGTGTCTTTCTCTTTCTGCCTGTCTTTGTTGCATTAAATTTTGAAAGCTGTCTCTAAAGCCACTGGTAAAAATCTGCCCCCTCTTTTGGACTGATGAACCAGAGCTGAAAGCTTATGCCAGTCTTCTGTCTGACTGGAAAGAAAAGTGCCAAGAAGAAAAGACAGGCACTTCTGAGGAAGACCATACATCCCGCATCCTGTAGAGAAAGGCATCAACGAAGCTACTCTAGCAGTATCACTGTTGGAGCTGCCTGTGCAGGTGACTTAGCACTTCTGAAATTGGAAATGGATTTCCAAAATGTCTACTACATAGAGAAAGGGTGAGGGGGAAAAAATAGAAGACCCAAAACAATATATTTGGCAAGCACATTGCAGAAACTGCTAGTACATGCTGCGGTCCCAGACCCAGTGGGCTGTGCTTACCTCATTCGTTTCACGTAGGTGAACCTAGCCAGGATGTTTTCTTTAGTCGTGGGCAGTGTGACAAGAATGGGACATCCAAATAAGGTCACTCAGGATGTGTTTAACAACACCGGGTAAAGTCTGTGGCAAAGGCTCATGCACACACATACACACAGAGCATCCACTGTACATACCGTTGACTTAGTGCGTCATTATTCCTAGAATAACTCCTGGAGAGGCACTCCACCCTTGTATTTCCAATGCTGAAAATGTGATTGTCCCAGAGCCAGTTATTACAGTGATTTTAAGGAAGGGGAGGCAGAGGGAAGGGCCCCTGATTTCTCTGACCTCTTTGAAGAGATGCAATGCAAATAAAATTGTTAAAAGCAGAGGTAGATTCAAATCTGTCAACCCAAACTCCCGTGTGATCTTTGAAACAGCAGAGAGAAAGAGGCTTCCTGAGGCCATCCCAGATCCCAGATAGCACAGAGTTCTGCAAAAGAACAAGCCACACACCTGTTTAAATAGAAGTCAATATGCTTTATTAAGCAAGAGTGCTACAGGTGCTCCTACATGATGAAAGGTAGTCCAGCACCCTGAGGGAACGTGCATTTTTACTCGTAGGAGAATCCTGGAAGGCAACCTCATTATATTGAGTTAGGAACTCCTTTTTTTTTAAGCCTGCAAATTTTTGATGGTGCATAAAGCACTTTCAAGGGGTCTGCAAAAGGTAACTGAGAGCAAATCACTTGTAGGAACTCAAATCTGTTGTCAAAATCTTGCCTTTCCCAACTCCCTCTGCAGTTGACTGAAGTGATAAGCAATAAAAGAAAAGAGTTACTTTGCTAGCAGTGGGACAAGGGATGATGCACAGTTGCTGAGATCAAGGTTTTACAGATTTGAAATGGTAAGCTTTGATCAAAAAATGACCTAAGGCTGAAACTCAAAGCAGTCAAAATGGGGGGAAAGTCAGATCCCAGGCTGCTCCAATGACCCTAACTCAGTTCCTTCTATGTACAGTTTTGGTTATAATTTGCAGTTAAATGACCATATTTTAATAAATTAGAAGACTTTCCACTGTTCGGCTTTGTTCAGCAGAGGAAGTTATTACAGTCATTTACAGATACTCGGTGCTTTGTGGCCCATTTTCTGTGTGTCCTGGGCTAGCACTCCCAGCACATGCCGCACCGGCGAGGCACAAGCATCGCAGGTTTTACAGTCGAGGCTCCTGGCTCTGCTGAGCGCCCAGACTAATGGGCTTAGCCAGGCCCATGCTGCCTCCGATGCAAGGAGCAAGGAGGCAGCAGGAACTGAAATGAAGGCATGGCAGAAAGAGGGAGGGGAATGGGACCCACTAAGGGGCAAAGCATCATTGATTTTCTCAAATTAATTTCAGCCCACAAGCTGGGATCTGTCTTATCCATCTTTTCCTTTCAACCTTGCTCTGAAGTGAGAATTTCCTCACTTTACCTCAGTGGTTCCTGACATCCACCACCGGTGCTACCTCGAGGGTGTCTCCCAGATGCCCTATACCACTGTGGCACCTGACACTGGCTGTGTAGCATCCCTGCAATGGGAAGTGGAAAATGTGGAAACGTGGCCGTTCTGACCACAGAAATGTCCGTGTTCAGCCCTGAGGCAGAGGTCAGACCTGCCCTTTCCCACCAGCATGGCTCAGGCTCCACATGTCCTCACAAGGTTGTTTTCACAGCACCCACTTTCCCTCCTATCTGCTTAAAAGTGTAGGCTCCTCATAGGAGGGACCAACTGTTTTCATGCTTGAACAAAACTTAGCACTACCTGAATTATCCATTTGGGCTAAGGTAGCAGTTAAAGAAGAGCAGTCTGAGTTTGAGGAAAGGGTTTTGGTCTTCAAATTCGGTTCTTTTTTTTTTTTTCCTTCTAAAACAAGCAAAGTCTGTAAGACTACAGCTAATTCTTTACTGAGAACTGAGAAAAGTTGTCTCAATTCATCAGGCATCTCAGAACAATATAGAGATCTAAAAAAGCAGTATCGACATATGTGGTAAAAGTTGCAGAAATATTGTTATTACTGATGCAAAGCGTAACGATACACGAGGAGAAAGGTTGTCATCACTTCTATTAGACTAAGACACGGCTGAAGAAGAAAACAAGCTTTCATACACCCAGTTACTTCATCAACAGCTGAAGGGGTAGGAGAAGGTAAGTGTTATACCAACAGAAGGATAAATGGATCAGCCTGAAATAAAAAGAAATGAACTGTTAAAAAAACCACAAGCAGTGAACATTTAGAGGTTTAAAACAAACAAACAAAAAATCTATGAAAAGGCAAAATTTACATTATCATCCTCACAAGCAGACTTAAATAAATTCTCTTTAGCCCATCAGCTTAAACAGAACTCAGCAAAGTCTGGAGTTTTGCTGACCCTATGGGAAACTTTTGAAAATGCCGAACAATTTAAGCATGTGAAAGTAGTCTTTGCTTCTCTGACAGATAAAAAAATGAAACAGCCACTGGCTGACAACTGACATGGGCTAAAATGGGTTTTGAATAAATTTGTCAAACATCTGAGACCTCTTTCTCTGCAGCTAAGACACCAGAGAGAGATCAAATCAGTGCATAATGGCAAGCACGGAAAAATTTCGTGTTGAATATGAAATATCAAACCAGAAAAACTGCATTCACGGAAGAATCACAAAAAATTCCAAGATGACACACTATCCTCTAAGTGCTTCTCGCAGAATCTTTTGCAACTACTTCTGAGTTATACTTATCCACATTTCCATCGTAGTCTAATGAAAGGGAGCAAAAGAAAAACAAAACAAAAACCCAGCAACAATAAACCCCAAACATTTGTTTTAATACCAGAGTGAAAAACATTGATGGATAATTTCAACAATAAATAGATACATCGCCTTAAAATAAAAATAACCCTCCTTTCCTTCCAAGCTGTCTTTTAAATTACAGCATTTCAGATGTTATAACCAGTAAAACATCTGTAGCCTAGATTGTCTCTCAGTGAAGACAGCTTTGTCAGTCTACTCAGTTTAAGATATGACCCTTATACACTTTGGCTAAAAAATGCTGTCATTTACACAGGTGTATATACACTGACGCAAGTCTCTAGATTTACACAGAAGAATTTGGCAGAGTTTTGCTAATATTAAACAATAAAAAAAAATCAGATCAACTTTTGCAGTTGGTTACAGTTGTATCAATCCATAATATCTTTGGTGCTGATGGCACTGCTCCACAGCTTGTTAATGAAACTAAGAATTTTGAATACTGTGTCCAACTACAGACTGAAACTGAACCTAAGACTGCTACAGTCAAAAAATTCAGCTTTCTCTTTTGAAAAGTTATTAATGTATTGTTTGGTATTCTTTTCCATTTTGTATTAATTTTTAAATAAAACCTTAACACAGTCTAGGTTTATAACTTGTTATTCCTAGCATCATTGTTTTATCCATATACACAGTGTCCCATTAGTACAGCATTTTCATACAATAAAATGAACCATATTTTTTTAAACTAGAAAATTTGTTTGTGAAGACACAGAACATTGGCAGGACAACTGAAAAGCAGGTATTGTGTCTTGGAACATTTTTTAACATTGCTCTTCATCTATTACTTTTCAGCTTGGTCATGTCCCTTTGTAGTGCTTCCAAGCTTGCTTGCTATACCTGAAGTGATAAAAATGTGTCAATATGAGTGATTTAAGGTTCGATTCAGATCCTAGATCTACTGGCCAGGCTAACTGGTATGACTTTGTAAAAGACTGCCAGCCGGATGTGCAATGCAGGAACAAACATGCAGATTTTGTGTTGTACAGGTAATTTTCAGCCATTTGGTCAACTTTAAATTATTTAGGTGACTTAAAATGAAACTGGAGAAATAAAAGGGACAGCTTATTTGAAGTGGGTTGTACTCATATCAAGTTTCCTTTGCTTAAATGGAGTGACACAAATACCAGCCCAAGAGGCTCACTGCTAACCTTATACCATAGTGAAGGGGAAATCAGTCCAAGGACAACCTAATATCAGCTTTTGATACATTTGCAAAAAATTTTAGCAGTATTTGATGTTTTCACTAAATCAGAATGTAGTTTGGAAACTGAGAGTGGAGGTGGGAATCTGAATAAACATATCTGAAAAGAAAAGATAATTCAGGTCTGAAGGGTCATTCCCTTCAGCAAAATTAAAGTGCAGTGGATTGCTCTTCCTGGATCTAACAGTAGGGGCGTGGGAAGCTTTCAGATGTCACAGGGTTGTAGATAACATTTGAACATATGATTAGCTTTCGTGAGCTGTCTTTAGAAACCTTACATTTCTCCCCCCGCACCTTAGCCAGAGATCCTTCCCTTGAGGTTTCGGGACACTTAAAATGTTGCTTTGACAAAAATCAAGGATGTGGAGAGGTTTTTCCTGTGTGATGTCACTTTGCTGCTCTTTATAAGCCTCTGCAGAAGAGAAGGGAACCTGAGGATTCACACTCCAGACACAGGCGACCAAGGGCAAGCGAGAAGCACAGCGGCGTATCAAGTTGCAGATACCGACCAACTGCTAGGAAGGGCGAGCCATGCCACAGAGAAGTCCCTACAGCTGCCTGGGGTACCTGCTGCTGGTACTCTGTAGCCTGAAGGCTACCCTCGCCTTTCCCAACTCCTCTCCACTGCTGAATCCCAGCTGGGGGAATGGGGATCACCTGATGCACCTCTACACAGATACGGAGAGGAACAGCTTCCATCTCCAAATCAACGCTGATGGCTACGTTGATGGTGTTCCTCACCAAACCATTTACAGTAAGTAGCTTGCTATGGACCCTCAGTCTTCATGGGAGCAGGGAAGGGAGGACAAGACTTTTGCTTTCTCACTGACTGTAGAAAATCCCCTCCTCTCATTGGGCAGACAGATGGGGGAATATAGCTATGGGATGGAAAACACACAAAATTCTAATCCTCCTTTAGTTTAACAAATAAACAAAATCACTCCAAAGAAATAAAGTACATAGGGAATTTCATTTCTCGCCTAAGAAAAGTCTTGTGATTCCTGTAATGTTCTGCAAGCAAAAGCTACCTGACTTATCCTTCACTTCATGATTTCACCCACAGCTTCTTGTGGAAGTTCCTATTAGGGGCTGGTGATGACATCCCCCAAATAGCTACTTCCCATTGCAGTGACAGCGTTACCAAAGGAACTGCACTGAGGGAACTCACCACAGCAGTGGTGGAAAACTGATAGAGTCTGTAAAATCTTTATTTTTGGGGTGGAGAGATGATAATTACTAAAACTAACTCTGATGTGCATAGAACACGGGCGTGCAAAGGTTGATTAAAAAGGGGGAAACTACAAAAATCCAGACTGGTGAAAAGGAAGTGTTAAGCCTTTGCGGTTCATGAGAAGTGACTATTCCCTACTGTAACTAAAAGGTTCTCAGATTGTCTCATCATAGTTTATTTTCATGGAAAACTAAAGGATTCTTCTTCCTTTGCCGAATACCTCGCCCAAACACTATCATTAGTAGAAAAAGAGGGTTTTTTTAAGACTTAGGATTCTTTCATAATGTTTCAAAAGTACTTCTCTTTTAGCATCACTCAAATCACAGGTAGCTAGGCATCATAAAGCCATGTTTATTATTGTTGCATCACATCTTCTTTATACATTCAATTAAAAATGTAATCATATGTAATTATGTTTTTACATAAGTATATAAGGAGCAAAGGATATTTTTAAAAGTTGTAATTTAATCAAGGAGATAAAAGGATCAAGTTCTGCTATTTTTAGGAATTACTAATGAAACACTTGCAGGAACGCTTTGCACTGTCTTCTTGTTATTCTTCCTGCATATTTAAAGGTTTTATAAAACTCATTTTAGGTACGTTGGTCAAGAACTGGTGTGATGTTTTAGACACCAATAGACAGCAAAATATGTTTTCCCCATATCTGCCATGAAGCAAACACACCAGTATTTGGAATGGCGAAGCAGGAAGGATGGAAATCAGGCAGCGAAAGGGGTCGTGAAAGGGAGGGTAACTGAATCTCTGCCAGGTCACCATGGTACCACTGAGACGCCATAGAAATGAGAAGTGCAAAGTTTGCACCAGGGCTGCAATAAGACCCTGCAGCCGCACAGGCTGGATGTGTACAGTCCTCCTGGGTAGGATCTGAGGGCAGGCACGAAGTCAACCATAAATGAACAGCACACTCACTTTGAGAGGAAGGCAAACCACCTACTGTGGTCAGCAGATGAAGGAAAGTTTTTATTTCTGCCTTACTTGGTACCAGTGAAACTGCTCTTGGAGCACTATAGAAACCCCAGCTCAAGATGGATATGGAGAAACTGGAGCTGGTCTGGCAGAGGATTTTCAGGATGGTCAGGGGCCTTGAGCACCATCTATCGGGAAAGGTTGAGGGATCTGGCCTTGTTTAGCAAAAATTAGGTTAAGGATAATCTAATACCACAGGGAGTCACAAAGATGAGGAAGACAAACTCCCCTTGGTACTGGCCAACGACAGAACTAAGGGCAATGTCCCCAGACTGTGGTTTGGGACTTCAAAGGAGATGTTAGGGGAAAAAAAAAAAAGTTGTCTTGGGGAGGTTAGTGCAGCATTTGTAACAGGGCCCACGGAGAGGTAGTGGCATCTCCATCCTGGGAGCTTTCCAAAACTCAGACAGACAAAGACACAGCTAACCTGATCTAGGGTGGGCAAAAGTCTCGGGTCATGTGGGAGGTTGTTTCGGAACCCTGGGGGACACTTCCAGCCAGACCACCTTGGACCTGCCAGGCAGCCGTGCAGTGTCAAACTGGGTCCTCGATTTGACATCTTTGTTTTTCTAAACAGGTGCCTTAATGATCAAGTCTGAGGGTGCTGGCTCAGTAATAATCACGGGTGTGAAGAGTGGACGCTACCTATGTATGGACATGAAAGGAAACATTTTTGGCTCGGTGAGTGACTTTACTAATACTCAAGACTGAAAGGCAGGTGCAGCCTGATACTCTGGTGCTTATTTCCTCAGCTAAAGAAAAACTCTATAGACACAGTAGGAGGATGCAGATTTAAGCGAGCTGAGGACCTGACACTTAGGTTTAGCTTTCCTCTCTTCTTTGACTGTATTGAGTTGTAGAGCTGCCAAAAATCATCTGAGTTCCTGCTTGGGTAAACGAGGCCAGAATGAGATCCAGTGATGCACCAGCCTGAATTCCTGCAGTAGCGTAGAGCCATGGGTTGGGAGTAGCTCAAAGAGTGCAGCCCTCTGAAAGAAAACAGTCTTATCGTTATAATACCTTTGCTGAAAACATGGGTGTGCATCTCAGATCTACATTTGACTAAGCCTGACCTGTCTGAATTACAGACCTGGCAGATCAGAAAAATACCTGCTGCAAGATTTCATCCCTCTTTCCGTCTTTAATCAGCACTTGTCATTCACCAAAGCCCTCTGCTCACAGGTGTCATATTTTTTTCCCTAAGCATTACTTCAGTCAAGAGGACTGTGTGTTCAACCACAGGACGCTGGAAAATGGATATGATGTGTACCAGTCTCCCAAACACAACTTCCTGGTTAGCTTAGGCAGAGTTAAACAAGCGTTCTTCCCTGGAATGAATCCACCACCATACTCCCAGTTTTTGTCCAGGAGAAATGAAATCCCTTTATTTCGATTCAACACACCTGAGCCCCACAGAAATACTAGAAGTGCAGATATCGATCCAATGGATCCTCACCAGATCCTGGTCCCGCAGAGAAAGATCTCTGCATTCGGATCTCAGTTGCAGCCGCAAGCAGACTTTTCCCACATACCCAGAAAACCCATGAGAATCAACCAGAACGACGTGGTCAATCCAGACGACCCACACGCAATGATGGATGCCAGGAGGTACGCAAGTCCTCGCTTCTATATTACAAGATAACTGTGGCCCCGTCACTTGCAGACTGAAGGCGTGGGTGAATATAATAGGCAAAAGGAACCGTCTAGCACACTCAGTCTGAATGTCAAAATGGCTATTAGAAAGCTGAAAGACATTGGGAAAAAAATCCTTATTTCAAATTTTGTACTTACAGATGACAATTTACTGAAAAAACAAGTTGCACGTTTTCCAGCTGGGGGGTCTCTTTTACTGGAGAGAAGATACATTTATGAAAAGAATAATACGAACCAAACATTTCAGGGTCTGAATCACCTTAAGTATGCATCAGTGAAAAGAAGAATTCGTTCTAGTGAAACGAGAAACCGATGTTACATTACTGATGTAACCGGGAAGAGACCTGGAGCATCTACAATTCCAACAGAGACAGGGAATCCTCTTAGGAGCACCACCCCCAGCTGTGCAAGCACAGCAGACAAACAACCGATGGTGTGTTATATTATCATATAAAAATTACAATGCATGTTTTTAGCTGTTAAGTTGGAACTTCAGTCTCTTTTCATGCCCATATGAGTCAAGAAGTGACCACTCTGCTGTCATAGGAGCAGCACACACAGAAATTGGAGTAACTGACAGGACAACAGGACAGGATCAATTGTTGTGTAAATGGTGTTGTGCAGAGAGTGATTTCTGACATTTATTGAATCCAAGCTGAGGTTTGAGAAGAAAAGACAACAGTCTCACTGTCTCTCAAGTGCTTCTCTATCACACTTCTACATTCACTAAATTCTAGCATCACAGTATGGGCATATAATGTAGAGACATTCATTAGTTTTGCATATTTCCAACCCAGAGAGAAGTACCGGGATTACTAATAATCAGTAGTGTGTTAAACAGGATGTTTTGTTTTTCACACTGCTGAACGATACAGGGGGAAAAAAATGCAAAAAATATGCCTTATAGGAGTCAAAGTATTAATAGCTCATGAGGACTCTCATCTAATGAATGAAAATTAGGTTTGTATTTAGAAAAGGAAAATCTAAGTTTAGCATCCATGTTTCTATTTAGCTCTGAGCAGGTATCAGAAGCTTTATACTTGTACATTTACTTTAATATTAATCAAGAGATGTCTAATGTTGACAAAATCTTTTCCCTAGATTCGTATATGTTATGGGTAAGTTAATTTATCAGAATCTAACTTCCATATACACACCTGAAGTTTACAAATCTTTAATTAAGATGCGATATCTGCAGAGCAGAGCTTTTCCTTGTAATTCAGACATCAAATTGTTAACTGGTAGAATTCAGTTTAGCTGGATTGGTTTTAATGGAGTTATATTCATTTCCACAAGACTCTGAAAACTGTGTACATACTTAGCTATTTTTCTCCCTTTTTTCTTTTTATGTTGATTCGATCTTCCCATAGTCTTAAACCTGTGTGGCTTTGAAAAAGTTATTCTTGATGTACTCTGCAGAAATCAATAGCAAGGTACCGATGAGCTGCACAATAATCCGGTGTGGTAAATGTTTGAGAAAAGCTTTTTATTCTGGTGTGTGTGCATTTTCTGCATGTCAAGATGCAGATTCTTCTGTTTTGTTTATTTAGTATATTTAACAGCCTGACAACAGCCTGAAAATGCTACATTTGTCCCAGGCGTGCTCATAGCAATAATGCAAAAGACATCAGGCTGGATTCTGGTCCTGTTCTTTTTTCTGTCTCGTGAAGTAATTCACTGAAGCCACTGGAGTTACAGGAGTGTAACAAAATCAAAATAAGACCCCCTGTGTTTCTTGCTTTCATTGAAATTCTTCTGGATTTAGTACAGGCTCTGTTCTGCTGACAGCATTTAAAATATCTTTTTTCCCCCTATATATGAATATATACATGATACCTCTTTATCTACAACATCCAAGCTGTTATGTTAGAAAAGTCATAGAGCCTGATTCTGCTGTTAGAATAGTTTTCCTGTGTGGAGTGATACCTAATTCATATAAGTTCTTAGGAGCACAGGACAAGCCAAATGATTAGGATTAGACCAAGAGTTCTGTCTCATAATTTGTTGGTTTTCATCCTCTAAACTCATCATGTTTTGATTAGGTTCAAAAGGAGAAGAGTGATTCTAAATGATTTAGGAGAATTGCAGGGTGGGCAGATAATTGTGTATTTTCTTGCTTATTCAAAATAGAGGAAGATTTTTTACCTTGCTGTCTATACAGTGGAGGTGTGATTTTATTTGTATGTTCTCATTTAATAATTTTACTTGTTTCCTATACCATTCTTTTTGGCTTTTGCTCCTTGAGAACTCTGGACTGCAATTACACGAGTGAAGTTTTAATTTTGCATAAATTGTTGTAAGCTCCACAGGGCTGTCTTGGACTCCAAGTCAATGGGCCTACAACAATTTGAATCATGAAAAGTTCTGTCTCCATCCATATCAAACTTTGACGAGAAGTGTCGGTGCGGTTAAATCTCCATACCAAGTCTGTATTCATACATTAGAGCAAAGTAAGAAGGGTTGCTCACTCCATCAGTAGCCAGGGGATTGAGTCTCTAAGCTAAGAGTGAATGCGAAGTGGATTTTGCATCAAAAAACATATTTGTAAATATGAAGAACTGTACTGCAATGTCAAAAGAATTAATTCTTCAAAGGAGATGCTGGTAATCACCAGCTATAAGAAAGCATTACTTATTTATATTGCAATATTTATTTATTTATTTGAGTGGGTCTTAAGTCCCACAGAATATTTATAAATATATTTATAAATATAACAATGTATTATAGAGACTGTTTCCTTTTATAAAAGTACCAATAAACTTTTCCTTCTCTCTAAACGGTGGATTCTGCATCTTTTGTTCAAGCTCCCCATTCCAGAATTACTTGAGTGAACAAATGATAGTAGCCATGTCTGAAAATCTTTGTGTCACGCTATCCCCTGTGATTTTCAGACTCTTATGTTGCAGCTTCCTGGGTGTTTCATGCACCTCAACCATGAAAGATGATGAGGAAAACAAAGTCTTAGTAGCTCTAGACTGATCATGAAGAGATTGTCACCCCAACTGTGAAACTTCTTATGCAACCCAAAAGCAACGGAAAACCACTGATCTAGAAATTTAGTCCTGCTAGGAAATATTTGTGATGCTGGCTCTAAGGTCATAGGGCAAAAGATACTTGGGAAATTACCTTTACTGCTCACACAAAATATTCTAACTCCATTCCTAGGGCTATGCTAAGGCTCTGCTTTGCAGCAGACAGGTCACAGATTGAATAAATTGCAGATACCATCCCCATAGTTCTTTCCTGCAACGGTCCCCAGGCCCACCAAGACCCAGCAGAGAGCTGCAAAACAGCAAGAGCCCATGGGTCTGACAGATGATCTCCCCGCAGTGCTGTCCCTCACCGCAAATACTCTGTGGAGCTGTCATACTCAGTAGCATCGTTTGCATCTGCTGTGGTGCCAATACCAAGAGAAATGTCATATTACCACCAGGTACCACAGTACTGCCACACTTTGTGGGCAAGAGGACAGGGGTCTTCAGTGGGAGGGTGGTCAGGTAGGTGGGGAACTCTTTTCTCTTCTCCAAGATCCCTTTCTCCTCCCGTTGCTAAAGTTTAGGTCCACAGACTTAAAGGGGGAAGCAGCACAGCAGGAATGTGCAACAGAATTGAAGTATATGAGAAACTTAATAGGTGCCAAGGTATCATTAAAAAAATCAGCTGGTATCATTTAGTCTCTCACACGCTTGAAATCTCAGTACTGCCTTGGGGCTGTTCCAACTCATTCACAGTAAGCTGTGCACAGTGAAATAAGAAGAAAGCATGCTGCAGAGCAGCAGCCATGGCCCCAGAAACCATCTCTGCCACCTCTCTCTCTTTCCACGTGCAGGACAAACATGAATTTTCAATTCAATTGTTATCTCTCCTTGCCCAGGAAGCTTGCTCTGTTATGACCTGAAACTGCAACGGGATCTTAAAGCAAGGAAAAAATGTTGAGAAAGAGGAACAATGCAAAGACTGTTGTTCTATGGATTATGATTTGAATGATATGAATCATAATTTCTGAGACCATTTTCTCTATGGAGTAACCCACATAAAACACCAAGCATCTGCAAGGTACCTTAGCACAGCACTGAAGGCAACAGCATGGATGATAACGGCAAAGGATAATCAATGAAATCCAGACTGCCTGTTCCTGGAGTCATTCTAAAAGCAGAGATCTCCTAAAAAAAGCACTTGATCCCCATCTCTAGGCCAGACAAATTCTGGGAAATGCAACTGAAAAGTGAAACAACTCTTTTTCTAGAGGTGTCTGTAAATGGTGACATTAAAGAACAGCACTCAAACAGCAGTGTGAATGGAGACTCTTGGAGGACGTCACAAAAGAGTTAACTGGGCTTTGTTTATTTATTTACTAAATACAGAAAGCTTTATCATCTAACTCTTTAAGTCCACATTGCTACAAAGAATAAGCAGAAAGCTGGACTGCATGTAAACTAGTCCACCTATGTACACATCTGAAACATCTTTTTCTAAAGACATTTTTCAATTTTCATTTTTCAGGCAAAATCAAATTAGAGAGTCATTAGAATCAGTTGTGTTGGCCTTTTTACAGGTAACATGTGCCTGCAAAGTGAGGGGACAAAAACCCCTGCAAAGACATCACCCATCTCCGTTTCATCCCTGCTTCTTTTGCCTGGGTCGGGGCTTGGAATTACAGTAGCTGGATGCCTTCGTGTAACCTTCTACCTTCCCTCCAGAGACCCTGACATTGCCTTTGGCCAGTGCTCTCTCCTTCCAGAGCTGCTGAAGATACAAGGACAAGGAGCAAAGGGGGCTGAGCTGGCCTCTTCAAGAGCCCCCAGCTATTCTTTCTATTGCTAGGTTTTATCTCATTGCAAATTGTATAATTTTACAAACTGCTCTTCAGTAATAACCCTGTAATCGTGTTTGATAAGAGTACCAGACAGTAATGGTGCTCAAAGCCCAGAACAAAAAGGCTTTTGCAAAACACCCATCGGCCCCCGAGTTTTCCTGTGGCATGGGCTGGGCTGTTGGACTTGCCAGCACAAGCTCAAAGGCTGTTAGTGCTTCAGGTGTAACAACGGGGAAGGACCAAGTACTTTCTAGCACAAGCCACACCTACTGAGTATAACACAGGCTCTTGCAACCACCGGATCTGCTCTCCTGCCTGCTGTGTGGGCTGTTGCTAGGCCCTTTTCATCACCTACCATCCTGTGTCCCCTGAGTATTTTGCTTAGTAACTTAGCTGAGGGCTGTGTGGTCTTTCTGAAGCACACTGTGGACAGCAGGTTGAATACGACCATTCCAGAACTCTGAGCAAATCCTCATCCCCAACAATTCTTCACTGTATTTGAACAACGTCTGGTGCATAAGCCAGGAGTCTATTTGCTGAGTCTACGGCACAATCCTAGATACAGCCCAAATGTTTTCAGAAGGGAGAAGAACTGATTTTAAGACTCAGGAGTAGGATTGGCAAGTTAATTAAATTTAACCTCAATTTCTATGGGGTTTTTTTGCATTTTACTGAGCTTGAAATCCTTGTGTAAAGTAGGTCTCCCCTTCTCCAACCCTACTCCGAGCATTTAAATAAGATGCAGGACTTGTACCATTTATCTGCTCAAGAGTGAACTTCATTCTTGACTGTGAGCCTTCAGGATAAGCAACATGCTTAGGAAGGCACAGTTTAGAACCAGCAACATTCCTAAGTGAAATATTGCCTACTCGTTCCCCCCAGAACTAACCGTGCATTAAACACCAACCCCTAGATCTATGGATTAGAGGAAATCTACAAAATGCTGGTGGTGTTTATCTGAGTAATTCAAGGATTTTGACTTACTTAACCCAGGTCATTGTTTCCCATTTTCAAGGTAGAGTTACGTTTCCCAGCTCCTCCTCGAAAGTGGCAAGAATTACACAGTGTTGCAGGTGAGATCTCATCAGTGCTCGTGCGATGGCATTAATGACCAGAAACACCTTTCAGGATCGAGCTTATCTTTCTAAATGCAACAACACCAACTACCCATAGTAAGTCAGAGGTTAATATTACCCCAGGTTATTCTCTTCCTTTGTTGTTTTTCAGTATTTTTCTTCCAGCTTGTAGAGGACATTCTTGTCATTGGTATCGAAGTGCCAGCGCTTGCAGCCCATAGTAGGTGGTTTCATGCCATGCCTTTGAAATTAATCACTCCTCAAGTTAATAATTTCTTCCTCTGCATGATATTCTGACCCATGTGGTTATTCATGATGCTTCCTCACTAATATTTCCACATTCTTATATTTTTATTCAAAGTCATTACAAAAAAAATGCCCCATAAGGAATTTAAATATTAACTCCAGTTCAGTGCTTGACCTTGGACATTACTACTTACTCATACGCCCATAGATTATTTGCATACCTATTTCACCTTTTTTTTTTTTTTTCACAGTAACATTTATCTTTTCCAGTTGAGATGATGGTTTCCATCGTGGCATTGTGTGAAGTGTTCAATTAAAATTCACCTAGATCATATTCCATCATTTTTTCCCTTGCCTAGACAGTTATTTCATCAAAGAACTATCAGTTTAGTGTGAACTACTTACAGTAAAAATTCATTTAATTATATTCCAGGTTTCATTTACCTCTCTTGTCTGTAATTACATTCTCCTTCAGAATTTGTTCTGAAGCCCTGAATGTTATTAAGGTCAAACTAACAGTTCTGTCAGATTACTTTGTCCTCTGTTCTCAAATAAAAAATATTTTATTTTCTATTCTCTAGTCATACGGTTCCACGCCCAACGTGACAGATCTATTTAAAATACTTGCTTACGGATGTGTAATTTTAGATGTGCTTTCAGAATTCTGGGATAAAGATTAGTCATTTCCCCTGACAGAAGCATATTAAATTCTTTAATTCTTGGCTTTAAATGTGGTATTTTCCGTATCCTCATTCCCATTATCCATCCTCTTTTTACCCTTGTGTTCAATACCGCTGTAAATGAAGTAATTCATTTTGGGGATATAATTTAAGACTATCTAAGTTCTATTCCATCCACCCACTGCAACATTTCTGATACTCCTTTCCTCGTTCTCTATTTTGATACACACATATCTCAAGATGTTTTTGCTACTTGCTTTAATTTATTTTGCAAATTCTCATAATTTCAGAGCTAAGATACAATGTTCTATATGATACAACTTTATATCTACTCCTTATAGGCTTTCTTCCCAGAATCACTAACTTGTTCTGAGAGGATTAATGACGTAACAGGGCCTAGAGACCCTCCCCATAATTTTTGCCTGTTTAGGATGCGACTTCTACATAATTTTTACATCTCTGATTTAAACAAGCAAAGCTTCCCCCCCTTTTTTCCATATTAAGTCCATCTAAGGCTCTTAAGTATAGCTGACCTTATTAATTTTGAGATTCTTAAGCATAGCCGACCTTCTTAATTTTGTGATTCTTAAGCATAGCCGACCTTATTAAACTAATTTTCCGATTCTTGCCCTTCTGCAATAAAACCTTCTTTCTTACCTCAACTATTAACTTCTGTAAATTCACTTTTCAGCAACTAGCTCTTCCAAAATATATTCATGATTTATCACAGTCAAGCCTAGTGCATCACCCCATTCAGTTCAGCTATGGCTTGATCAACCAACTGGCTGTCAAAGGGAAAGAGTATCCCATCCATCGTGCCCCAAAAGGGCTCCTGCTACCTCAGGAGCATTCCTTTAGCGACCAGTAATTGCCTATTCGTGATTTGTGGTTTTATCCTGGTATCCCCCTCTGTCCCTATTCTCAGGGCCTCTGCTGTTATTCTCTGATTGTGTTCTCAGGGACTCCACTACCAGCTTCTGGTGTTCAGGTAGAACATCTGTAGACTCATACAGGGCTCCCTGCATGTCAGGAGATCCCAGACATTTGCAAGTGACACTAGAGCTGTCTCAGCACAGGAGACCTGCCCAAACGGCATTGGATTTACCACGCACAAACAGATCACCCACACAGAGGGTTTGCCATATCCACAGATGTCAGGGAAACAGCTCACACACTGTGCAGTTGATTTGTGCTCATGCAGCTGCCATTTGCCTGGGATTATTATATATCCAAAAACCTCAGGCTCGTGGCCAAAGCCCTCACAAGAGGGACCCATCTGGGGAAAATCTGACATATTTTAGGTCCAGGCATGTGGGCTGTGGATCTAAGGCAGTCTCATGAAATACCAAAAGCTTGGATAGAGAATGCATCTGATCTAAATTGCGTACTTAAAAAAAACAACCACCACCTCCTCCTATTGCAAAGACGGGGCTATGTCTGGAAAACATAAACCCAACAGAGAACTGTGGGAATAGAGCAAATATCTTGAAAAAGGGCTGATACTTTAGAGGAAGGAAACTGTGATACTCCCAGCGCGTGCTGCCAAAGCACATGCCTGGTGACTGCTGGACATTCAGCAGACCTGCTGGGAGATGGTGGTGGTGGAGTCAAAACTGAGGAACAAGTGTGCTACCCTGCAGTGAACTCTGAACTCCTCTTTGTCTCTCCTGTCACCTTTCCCAAATCAAGCCCAGCCTGGTAAAGCACTGCTTGAACATGAGCAATGGCTTTATCAAAGGAGGTCACGACTCTCCCACCTTTCAAAGCATCGCTTGTTTGGGAGCAGAATACTCCTCAGCAAAACATTAGCTTAGAAAGGAGCAGACCTGAGTTTCCTCTTGATCTTGGTGATCTCCACAGTCACCTTTTCTTTCCCTATTGTTCAGCTGAAAAAGCCCGTGATGACAGCTTTTATTTTAACCTTCACCAGTTTAAAAGATAATTTTAAAGCACCCATTGGTTCTCTCAGATCTGACTACAGGCCAGTGTGTGGGCAAGCTGAGATGTTTCTAACATGTAGTTCTATTTTCCTACAAAGCTATTCAAAAGAAATGTACCTTTTCCTTATCACTTGACATTCTCATCATCCTGGTAATGTGCTTAACAGCTCGATCTGCTTTCACAGCCTCTCTTACATCTTGGCAGCTACCGCTGAAAATCCACCCTGTAGTTAAGGCCTTGTCTCCTGCTGCTAATTAGAGACTGGCATTTCACAAGGACAAAACATTCATTGCCCACTACTGAGTAATCCCTCAAATATTTATGTTCTGTTACTATTCCTAACAGAACCATCTATAACTGCAGCTCTCCTTTCCCATGATCCCAATAAACTGTACAGAATTACTGTACAAATGTGCGAGAGTCACTTTATTAAAAGAGCAAGAAGATTTAACCTCAGCGTGGATGTAAAGATTTAAAAAGACCACTACTATACACAGGCCTAAATAAAAAAGGTTTTACAATTAAATTCAGAAGCTTCCAAAATTACTGGTTCACTTTTTAATGCATAGAGAATCTTACATCTGATATAACAAAGGTGAAATTAAAAGTGTAACTTTATTAGGGCAGGCTATAAGACCACCCAGGCCAGGACCCTGCCTCCAACGCTGTCAAGTGCAGATACACAGGGAACTGCGGAACATGCTTGGCTGCTTATAGTCCCCGGCTGCTGGCAGATGTGTTTGCACCAATTTAGTGTGTTTAACAGTCTTAATTAGAAGATTCTGGCTCGTAAGTTTTTCATTGTAAAATGTTACTTCATTAACACAGGAGCTGTTTAGAAAACTTGGTCTCACCCTTTGACATTTTTCATGGTCAGACACTATCGTACTGCCTGCTTGCCCTATGTAAGAGTTGAGACATGATGAAAGGATTTGTTAACAATAACTTAAAGAAAACAATCATAAAGACAGGTTTCTTAGGATGGGTCTAAGTTTTAACCACCTACAACTACATTAAAGAAGGTAAACATTATTATAGAGAAAGAGTCAAAAATCCCGGTGGGTAGAGTATTACCCAGGAAGGGGCGAAGCATTTAGCAAGTAAGTAGATGTTCCTGTAAGATATTTACCTCATCAGCAAGAATAAAATGTTAATTAACCTGCTCGAGGGTAGGCAAAAAAGAAGCCTTTCAAATGAAGGGAAGCACACAAATCACTGGTGCGTTTTGAAGTATTTGACAAAAGTTACTGACTTAAGGAGGAAAACCTCTTAGGTCCCCCCTCATTTTCTGGCTGATGAAGAATACACATTTTCAACTTGGTTACTCCAGCTCCAAGAAGCATTAATGGAATGGCTGACCAAATTCAGGACACGGCAATTACAGAAAAGTTCAAGCTATTTAAAGCACCGACAGGATAGTCTCCTGCTTCAGCCTTCCTGAAATAAACAGGCACTACCAGGGACAAGCAAATTAAGAATGAGCTCCCCGCCCATCCTCTGCCATTAACTCTCCTAATAGTCGTGATTAACTTTTCCACCTTTTTTGGCTGTCATCATCAATTTAATATTCCAGAGTCCTCTAGGAAGACGCATTTCACAAGAAGCTTGAGGGGTCTGTGCAAAAGCCCACATTCCCATTTTTCCTTCCTGCGTACACAACTTATTTCCTTTAATATACTAAGAATTGTTTTATTTGTGACAAAGAGCTATGGATGCTTTCAAAGATGCCTTAAGCTCAAGCTACCACTATCATCTCTGTACTTTTGAATTGAAACAGGCCCTTTTTAATTTCATAAGTACAAACTTACTGTTTAGGTGGTAATCATGCATAATGTCAGTAATGGTTGGCTAACAAGGATTTTTCCAGTTTGCTGGCTTTCTCAAAAAAAATATTTTACTAATTTTCTAAACATTCGATTGTGATTATTTGAATTCAGAGATTTTTCCATCTGAATAACACTGAAACACTTTGCTTAAGAAGCCCTTTGTTTTGAACAAAGGCTGTTTATATAAAATTAAACTTGAAACGGAGCCATTTTGACCAAAGCTTGTTTTTATGTTATTGAGAAATCTTAAGTTTCCCAGGATACTATGTTATGAAGATTTCAGGTTTGCAGGAAAACCCCCAGTCATAAAACTTTGCCCACGTACACCTGCCCATTTATGAGCTGCCTCATACGGGGAAAGAGAAGCCATAAGGAAGTGCCTTTCCTCTGCGTTTGTAAAGAAATGGAAGGAATCCAGCTGATAGTAAGTAACCAGTTCAGTCTATCGACGTAGAAGTTCAGTATAAAACTCCAATTTAAATTCACCAACCCAACTTAAGGGCATCCAGTCCTTCACATTCTATAACGTGCTGGAGGTTGAAAGACCAACCCTTGCTGACACCAGTGACTAGTATCCACTTTCCACACACGCGTAAGCTGCTTTCCCCTCTACGGACCCGTTTTTCAGACACAGCGGCAGATGGTTTCGCCGTTATTTGCTACATAAACAACCCCCGCTACAAGGGAAAAGCCTGAGGTTCATTTCCAGGCTCTGGGAGCCCTCTCTGGCCACCACAGGGCTGAACACCTCGCACCGCATCCTCGGCACCTCAGCAGGACTGGACAGACAGCACCGAGAAGGGAGGGAGATCCCCAATCTGTGCTCAGGTAGGAATCAGGAGAACTTTCCTAATGAACCACAGTCACCGAAGCAAAGTACAGTCACTACAGCTGGATTAAGTAATTCTGTTGCTGTTTTTTTTTTTGTAGGGCTGCAGTTAAGTATAGGTGCCCACCTCTTCAAAGAAACAATAGCAACCTCTTTTTCCTCCTCAGAACTCAAGTCTCTGCTTCAAGGTAAAGGAGCCGAGTTGTTCAAAGTACAGAGGACAACTTATTTTTAAAAATTACAAGAAATCAAAACTTCAAACAGTTAAATTTGTACAGTTGTAAGCAATTTACGTCCTTAACATTTTAACATCAGTGGTTCTTCCAGGTAAGAGTCAGGGTGGCACTGATCCATCAGCCCTAAAAAGGGCTCTTTTCTTTTTCACAGTAAAAGACCAGCCTAGGGTTTTTCGGAAGGAAAAAAAAAAAGAAAAAAAAAAAAGACAGTTTTATGATCTAAGCAAAGCTTCATAGAGTAATATTAACAAAAAATTTTATCTCAAAAGAAATACAGACAAAATGGAATGCTGTTCAGGAGCCTTTAATTTTTTTTAATTTAATTTTTTAAACAGGCTTAAAATATGCAAACGCAGAAAAGGTATGTGGATATTATAAATAACATAAATCAGATAAGCTTACACAGTAACACTACAAACACCCCAGTGGGGAAAAAAAATGCAGTACTAACAGCAACTATAAGCAACCATCAAGCAGTCAAACTTGCCTAATTCTAGGCAAAAATATTCATCCATCAAGTGTATCCTTGTGATTGACAACAGGATTCTAGTCGGGTACAACTCACCCGATCGATAAGGTTCCTTTTCAGAAGAGAGACCCTCATTTCAACTATGTGCACATGAAGTTCCTCATCCTCCTTACAGCTAAAAATAAATACTTTATGTTTGTGTACAGTGCTCTTCAACGGAGGTCTCAACAACACTAACAACTTCTTACAAAACACTCCTGTGAGGTAGGTGTATCATCATCCCCATTTTACAAATGGAAAAGAGATTTGCCCAGAGTCTCACAGCTATTCAGTATCAGAGCCAGGAACACACGCCCTGACCCTGTACCAAACCTTTTCCACTAGGCAACGCTCCTGTTTAGGTTAAACTATTGCATTCAAAAAAGTTATTTTAAGACAACATAATGTTTAATATTACAATATAGCATTTTGTAATAAAACAAGAATACAGTATAACTTGTCTCTGAGGTACCATTCTTCTCCCCTCCCCAACTCTTTTACCTGGAGATAGCCAAAATAACTATGGGCTAACGAAAATAAGTTTTTAAAAATATGCACTATAGGAGCAGATATGCAAGTGACTGGAAGCATCACATTTCTGTTCATAAAGAACATTGTGTCATTTCTCCAGTGCCAACTTATATCAGGCACTAGGACTGTGCAAATCATGTTATTTTAAGATGGTAAGCAGTTCCATGTCTTCAGTTTTGCAGTTTAGTGTCAATAACTCCAGTCAGTCTCAGTAATTACTACAGATACCTTTACCCAAGCTTAGTATAATAGTGAGCTAAAACCCCTACAAAGACTCTTAAAACACTTTTGGAGCTACACATTCAGCTCCCACATCCACTAAGTGAGAGTCTTGATTAAGACAAACACATGTGACTTCAGGTTTTAACAAATTCCCATTTTCAAGTTTTATAATGAAGTGACTAACTCCCGTATTAGGACTGACAGAAGACAACTGAGACTTTGTTAAATTTGTTGGTAAAGTACAGTTGAGATCTGAAACAAAATAACCAAGCCAGTTCCTCATGTAGGCTCCATGACTTACCACTAATATATTGGCATCTAATATTTTAGAAGCTCCACCGTTATCAGAGCTAAGTTCTGCTTCACTGCAGTGGTTTGTCCAAGGGAAAACTAACTGTTCTTCAGGTGTTCCTGAGCTTCTGCTTGCTGCACCATGCGCATCTTGCTCTTTCTGTTCCAATTCAACAGCTAGCTGACACAGAAATTCAAAAAAATCCCTTGCACGTTCTCTTACCTAAAGAGAAAGGTCAGAAGAGCACATTGTGAAGAATGCAAGAGACTTTGGCTTCTAGAAATCTGAGATATAACTACTTCAGCAAAAAGAAAAACATTTATCACAGACAAGTCTCAGAAATCAATGATAAGTTACCGAATGCTTTAAAAACTCCTCTGCCCTCCAAAGCCAAGGCTGAGAGTAACTGCCATCATCCTTCTGCAAACAAGGACTTATGAAGTCAATC
The DNA here is from genome assembly GCF_047716275.1 of Strix uralensis. Taxonomy (NCBI): domain Eukaryota; kingdom Metazoa; phylum Chordata; class Aves; order Strigiformes; family Strigidae; genus Strix; species Strix uralensis. The sequence continues at coordinate 83,053,850 of NC_133976.1, forward strand.
ATAAAATCAGTATTTTGGTTCTAAAGAGATTCCCTACTTGGCAGCCACTGTAATCAGGTCAAGTAGTGATTTTAGCTTGGGAAGTAACTACCTTTGGTTGGGCTACGCTCTCAATACGGTGTTTCTAAGTGCGCAACAGCTGCATCTACACGGGTAAAACGGCCTAGAAAGTAGGGCACAAATAAATAAATACCATACTTCATCCAGTGTTTCTCCTCCAGAAGGTGTGAATGACGGACACTGCTCTCCAGCAGCCTTTGCCATAGCTTTGAGGTCAGTCAAAGGCCTTCCTTCTGCAACACCGTATTTCTGTAAGAGGCAAGTTACAAAGAGCGGTGTAACATGCAAGCTTAACTACCTCTTACATTTTATCTCAATACTGGCAGAGGAGCTCTTTTTATATCTGCTACTGAAGTTAAAAGTATGTATATAAAGTGTATATATATATATAAAAATACAGAATTGTATATGTATGTTATACAGAAATACATTAAGAACAGCACCTCATTTAAACTAACATACTAATTAAACTAACATAACTAACATACTAACATTCAAAACACTACCTTCAGCCTGATCTTTGCCTTGAGATTTTTTCCTACATTCTTGACACTCCTCCTCAGCACACCAAATTCAAGTGTCTCTGTAACTGAGGTTACATTGCAAACACCTCTGTCTGTAGCTGTTCACACAAGGATAAACTCCATTTACTTTTCATTCGCAGAAAGACTACATAGCCCTCTACAACTCCCTGAAAGGAGGGTGCAGAGAGGTGGGGATGAGTCTCTTTAATGAAGTAACAAGCGATAGGACAAGAGGGAATGGCCTCAAGCTGCGCCAAGGAAGGTTTAAACTGGATATTAGGAAGTATTTCTTTCCAGAAGAGGTTGCTGGGTGTTGGAATGGGCTGCCCAGGGAGGTGGTGGAGTCCCCATCCCTGGAGGGGTTGAAGAGTTGGGTTGACCCAGCGCTGAGGGATCTTGTGGAGTTGAGAACAGTCGGTGTGAGGTTCATGGTTGGACTGGATGATCTTCAAGGTCTTTTCCAACCTTGATGACCATGTGATTCTGTCAATTATTTTTCATAAGAAACAAATAACTTCTCTACATATCTCTGAAATCTCCACAACAGAGGAGGAGTGCATTTTAAAAATCAGAATTTTTGAAAAAGACAAAAAACCACAAGTACTCTACCTATTAAAATAAACATTAAGGCCTCCCCCCACTTCTTCAAGACATACAATACTGCTGTGGACAGTGTTTTCAGAAAACAAGAAAGGCAAAAAAAAAAAAATCTTAAACACATACGCTAATGGAGTCAGAGAACATGCATTTAACTATCTTTAATGACATGCTTGTTCCCAAGACCCCCAAATGCAAGGCCCATATGAGAAACAGTAGTAAGAACCCATATATACCAGCCATTTATTCTGGATCACTAGAAGTCACATTATAAAACATAATATTTCTCATCAGTCATGTATTTTACAAGAAATATATACTTGGATGTGCATTACCATTTTTGACCTTGAACATCTTTCCAGGCACCTCTCTAACAATGCTAAACAGATTAAGACTTCTCCCTCCAAAGATTAATACTTCGCTACCACCAAAAGATGAAAAATATATTCAAGTGGAAAGCTTTGGTCTTTCCTTGGAATGTCCGAAGACAGTGAAAACGCTGCAGTTATGGCTACTTTGAGAAAGTAAGAGCTGATGCTATACTGTCAAAAGCTCCATTACACACGGTCCAGATGTTGGTGACTAGGATACAGACACGTACTCATTACTGAGGCTTTTCTGACTTCTATGTCACTATCCACTTGCTGTGGATATGCAATTCGATGCCATAATAATTAATTTATTACAGTCTTCAGAATTTAAATGTACTGAAACACGTTTACTTCAGCCTCTCAATTCCCTTCTCTAAAGCAAAATACTGGCAGTTTAAGAGCAGTAAGAAAGACATGAAGAAATAAGTGCTCTGAAGCTGCTGAAAACGAAATCCTAATCTTAAACGTTTTTTCCAGACTTCTCTCAGGAAAGCAAGGCATGAGAGAACAAAACTTTCTTAACAGGGTCAATGACATATGTTCTTTTAAAGGACCTGGCTTCTTTTCATGCAGTTCAAACTTAATTCCAGTTATCCAGAGTAGTGACTTATAACCTGTGGCCTGCAGACACTGTATTGGCATTTCTATAAATCCACACAAACACCATGAAAGGGGAGAAAAAGCGTAACAGAGACTTAAGATTATCTTTCTAAATTTCTGTATCAGGAACCATAATATTTTCAGAAATGTCAGGTGGTTAAGCAACTAAAGAAGTTTGCGAGGCATTTAACTTGCTGATCTCAGGGGGAAGGACTGGAATTTCTGGCAGAAAGAGACAACCCAATCATGTTCTGCTCCTTAAACACTTATTTGCCTGCTGGCAATATGCCATCCCACTTCAGGTTTTTTAGCATTTCCTTATTTAAAACTCAGCTGACACTCTCAGTGCAGCACCTGAAGGGCAATTTACATTAGCGGAAACAGCCAGCATCTGAGTTTATTCTGATCAAGACACACTTAAAAACAGATAGGTACAAATCTATTATCAGGCAGAGAGGCTAATCAGGAAAGCAGACTGTTCCACAGGCAGCAGAAAGATTTTCAGTAGTCTTTGTGCAAATGAAAAGGTATAAACAGCCAAAAAGCCAATAACAAGTTGTGCCATCAGGCTAGATAAGGTAGGCAGAGGGAGTTTCTTTAACACTTTACATATGGGGTTAGAAAACAGAGCTAAGCTTTTTATTACATTTAAGATAATTTCCTCTACGTGTAAATCTTACCTTACTTAAATCATTAAAGCATCATAGTTTCAGCACTAGATTTTGGCTTCGCTTCACAATTCTGCAAACAATTTATAGCACCTGATGTGAAGAGTTCAGTTTTCAGTGATTAAAACCACATCAAATAGTGCTCTCCACTGTTAAACCTACCGTTTAATAAGCCAAGATATCCTTCAGCAATAAGTTACATTTTCAAATTGTTCAGTGTTCAGTATTAGAACAAACTCTTTTAGTACTTACTCTCTCTCGAAGTCTTGCATCATACTTGATTTCCAAATCTTTGCAAAACTTGTTTTTTCCTAGAATTGTAGCAGCAGTCTAAAAAGTTAATATACAGTCAGGTCAATGAGCTGCTTTCTCATGGGATAACAAGACCATCTTACCCCACCACAGCCAGTGTGAATCACATCAGTAGTACCCAACAACCCAAACAAATGAGATAAAAAAGTTTTTCAGCCTGAGGCATCTGTCAGAATTGGATATACAGCCTGCGTCTGGCCACAAAAGGTAGGAAAGCTGCAATCTTCTGACAGTTCTTTCACAATTCAAAGTCCAGAACAGTTCAAGACACTTAGCACCCATGAAAGGTGGGCAGCAAGACATACGGCCGCAGCAGGATTTACCAGGATAAAAGCCACATCTTCTCTTGAGGATACTGCCACTCACAAAGCAATCGTGCTGACACATTCTTTACATGTAGTACGTGGGTCAGACTCACAAGCAGTACCTTCCTAAAAACCGATCAGTTAATCTGACTGCAAAAAACACAGCATCTAACAAATGGAATTACTTTCTGGCAAGTGGCTACTTAATGCACCTCAGAAATCAAATACTCTCGAAGAAGTTAAAATGCAGGAAGGGCGTTTGCTGGCAACACACCGAAGCGTCAGCCTCTATGTTAGGAGGGAGAAATGCACTCGATAATACAGTTCAAGGGAAAGAAAAAAAAAAGCTAGCTTATTGTATTCATCTGCCTTTTGATAGCATGGCCAAGAGACAGAGAAAACCCAAAGGGCTTAGTTTGCTTTTATCAATAGTCTGGATGACTTCAGTTTTGTGCTATATGTCTGTCTTTCAAGGAAGCATGTGATTTTGGGGGTGCAGGGAGGGCAAGACAACTGATCAAGAGGAAATTCTGATACTGCTTTTGAAAAAGCATTGCCTAAGCCAGGCTCTAGCGTGTTGGATTACTGTACAGCCAACCAGGTGAACTAAAGCACGGCTAAACTGCTCCTGTTCTTATAGGCACCAAAGTGTGAAGGCTGTACTGGATTTGCAGACGGTTTTGTCTGGTAACATCAGCTGAAAGTCTTGTGCAAATGTCCACATCCAGTCGAATTGACATTCAAAGACCTCACTCATTTTGAAAAGGCTCCTTGGATTCTGGCAAACAACAAGCAGCCTTGCTGTGCTAACAAGATTTTATGACATATTTAATGTATTGTTTTAAGTTGCAACTTTAAAATTCTGTCACAGAATAATGTTAAAATTCAGATAGGGTTGAAGCAACTTCCTTGTACATATGAATAGCATAGTTAATCATACGATTACATCCTGGAATTTCTCCAGGACTGAGATCGTGTTCAGTACATAGAATAGACAACATTCCTCTACTGAGCAGTAATTCATACTCTGAACTGTGAATATTAAACATGAAGCCTCATTTGCTGTGCTGAACCCAAAATCTGCTCTGAAGAAGAGATTAACTTCCTCACACCCTTCCCACCCTATCCATTACTGGAATACCAGCACGCTTTAGAAACGTTCTTGAATCTTCACAGTACCACAGTGAGAGAAGGGATAATCAGCCCCACTTCACACCTGAGAAGGATTCAAAGATTTTCTCTCATCCTTCTCAAGGCCCAGCCTGTCCCAGTCCTGAAGCTACCATCACTGCTGCAGAGTTCTTATCCCAATGGCATGAGCATCTCACAGAAGGCCCCATATTCCCCTGCAGACTTTGGTGTTATGCTCTGTTAAGCTTACAAGTCTTAGAGAGTTCTGCTCTGTTCACACCACATCCCAGTCCGCCCAACCAGTCTGGTTTTATTTTCACACTGCAGGTCTGCCTGCTCTCTTCCACACTGCTGATCTCCAGAGCTAGGCTTGCACCCTCCCTCCTAGGTTTACTCTCTCAAACTGGCTTCCCTGCAAAGCCTCTCTCTGCATTTCCCACACCCACTCCCTTTGCACCTCCCGTAGCTCTCGGAATTCCCGCCCAGCTAGTACAACTCTCCTTGCACACATCCCTGTTTTCTCCTGTCCTGCTCGGGCTTGAACGTTCAGCTCTCAGCCACAGGCCAGAGGACCACGTACCACTCCTGGTTCCAGCAACCAGTACACACCCTGCCTATGGCTGATACAGGAGACACTGCAAGGAAAACTAAACTTTACCTCTAACAGTTTCATTAAAAAGCATTTTTTCCTCTTTTGCAAGGGAACTTGCACATTCCTCTCATACTTGAGCTATGAAGTGACAGCGTAGTAAAGGACACTTCATAGATTTGCAGCTGCCTAAGAAGGGAGTTCCAAGCAAATGGAAACCGCAGCTTTACACATCTTTGGAAAAGCTTCCAGAAAGTCTGGATAACTTTTCAAACAAATGGCAAAACACATTTTCTTTACGCAAAGGACAAATTCAGGTCTGTCTTCCACATTATGAGTGCGCAAATGCATCTCATGGAAAAGTCTGCCTGGAAAAAAAATACCAACCTCATCCTCAAGTGGCTGAGCATTCAAAAACAATCCCCTTAAGGCAGGCACGTAGCACAGACAGTCTTACAAACGTTATAAAGGGCTATTAATGATTTTAAATATAATCACTGCCATTCGCACACTTAAAGGAAGTGACTTGCCAGGCAGTTAGCATGCATTTTTAAAATATCTAATCATTGCACTCCTCCCTCCCTGCCTCTCTAGTTTGCTTTCTGCCTAAGATGTGCTGCTACAGCAGTTTATGGGATTGTGCTGCAAAACTGATGAGCGACATTAATCATGTATGTTTTAATAAAAAAAGGGGGTTTATGCTAGATTTTGTTGATCTGGTTTACAGTGATGTGTCACAGACTTGTAGCAGGACAACAGAGCAGAAGACAAGCAACCAGCAGGACTATGAAGAATAGCTTAGTAGTTTCAACCACGTGAAGCCTACGTGTCTCCTGAAATCACAGCCAGTAACAGAAGGGAGAATTAAGGACAGGGCTTCCACAGGAGACATGACCCTCCTAGAACAGCTGATCTATGCCTCTACCTTTAAAAGTTCTGTTTCCCTAATTTGTTGAGTATTTCATAATCTTGCACACAAAATCACATGTAATCCCACTCAGTAACTAACATTTTTTCCTCTTTAATTAACCTATTAAAATAGTACATCAAGGCAAAAGGCATGCCATTACATTCCTGCCAAAACCCAAACTCTGCACCTTTAATGATCCTTGTACTGACTTTACAGCAAAACTTGAGCTTGCCTGTATTGGTCTGCACTCCTCAGAAAAACACAGAGTACAGCCGCAATGCATAAGACGCTACAACAACATCACTGCCAATTTTTGTTTCTTCAGAGAAAAAATGGGAAGTCCGTAAGAACAAGACTGCACGACATCCTGCAAAGCCAGCTGGCCTTCATCGCCTCCCAACTGAGCTGTTCTCATCGAAATTTCCCCTCAGAGACTGCCTTGAATTCTACACAAGTCAAACTTCAGTTCTAAGTCCATCAAAATAGCTTTTGGCTCTCCATCACTCTATTATTTTTGCATCATCAATAGCAAATAAATGCCAAATTCCGAAGCTAATATTTACATTCAGTTGCCTGAAGAAGCACTTGCCTGCTTTGCTCGAAGGAGGTCACTTGAAAAGACGTGAGTAAACTTCACGTTACTGAGAAATGAGCCAGCAGCATCTGCTTGTCTGAAACCAGTTGCAGAGAGCGGCTCATCCACTCCTTGACCTAAAAAATAAAAACACATCAGCATTAAGACATGCAAATTTTAGATCATTTAGCAGCTGGGCAAGCACGGCAGCAATAAAGAATCTGCTCAGTCGCAATAAAATGCTCTTCTCTCAGTAAAGCAAACCATTAGTAAAAGTCACTGTTCCTCTGGTCTTCCCTTAACTCAGTCACAAAAATTGCATGAAAAGAGGGAGTATAGCCTAGGAAGACAGAAGGATCGTTATCAATGATATTTATATTAATGTACACACATGACAAATTTAAACATAAACCAGAGGCCTACATTTTCTAAATGTGAGTAGTCATTTCAAATCACTTGTCCTTTTTAGAATGCTCACTGGTAGGCTTCCTGCGAGAGGAATCTCACAACTGAAACTCTATAAACATATTTGCTGATTGTAAATAAAAAGGACAATAAAATTGAGATAACATTGTTGATACTAAAATACATATACGGAAAAAACACGCACATTGGGAGAGTCAAGCCCTGACAAATATGAAACGCCTGCTCCTCCCCATTCCCCAAATTTGACAATGCCTTGAAGAAATGAGGCGAGAAGGGATTCTGTGTAACGTGGAAAGCAGCACACACTCTTTGCCAAAGACACAGTTTCACAAGAATTTTACAGTTGATGTAAACACAATCTGTTGCGGTCTCTTCCTCTCCCCTACCCCACCTCGCACGTTGACACCAATGCTCACGCAACTGCACAGCAAGCACGTTGATGGAACAAACCTAGCTGAAAAGCAGCAACCCTTCCAAAAATTGTTTTCAGCCAGAGTAGTCTGTGAAACTAGCCTGTCACAGAGCTGTAGGACAGCACTGAGAGAACCAGCACTTTGGTAATCCAACCTGAATTAAATAGGTGCGCTCCTGTCACAGCTCAGTCTGTAGGAGAAACAAAACTGTGGCAGAGGGACAAACTGTAACAAATTGCTATGTCCACACCTGTATCGCCTATTGTACTTTTGAGGGAAGTCAAAGCAGAGAGCGTGTAATTCTCATCTGATCCAGAACGACAGAAACAATTTTCACCAAACAAATGCACAATCATTTATATGCTTCCAATAGCAAAAGACAGGACAGCAGAAGTCCAGGACTTGAGTTCTGAGCACCTCATCTGTAACACAGCCACGTGAGAACCTGGACCCCACCACACTGGTATGGCTTACACCTCTCGAAACACAAAGCAGTCTTCACTTTCTGCACTGGAGAGGGGAGAGGAACCTACTACATGTCATTTGACAAAGTGGGCTAGGAATTAAAGACATCATTGGTACTTTTAAGAACATAAAGCAGAGGAGTATTCTTTATTCACTTTATTATGAGCACAAAGCCATGTTGCAAGAACTGTAAATTGCAATGTCAAAACAGGGGTAGCGAAATTTAGAAGCACCATTCTTCCTCACAGCACGTAGCATTGTATAAAGTTTATTTATTCAGAGTACAGCCCCGTTAGGCTCCTCGTAGCGGCAAGCCTTTGTTTTCCTACAACAGACATCTAAGCAGCTCAGCGTTTTCAGTTCTGGTTGTGCAAGTCTGCAGTCACTGAGGAAAAGTCTGGTTTTAAACGTTGTGCCTAAAGACTGCCTTCCTACAAAAAGAGCTGGGATTGAACGATCCAAGCACTTAAACAATCTCTGCTTTTCATTCTTCCTTGCTCTACTCTAGGCTTTTTTTGCAGGTGACAGACTACCTTCTTAAGGCAACAGCCTCCTTCACAACATGACCTTTATCCGTCCTTTGGCAGCTCCTTATCAACTCCATCGTGCAAACGTGCACCTCGCTGGCTCTTCACCAGAGCTGCCGCTCTCACTTCTCCCCTGAGCCCCAGAAGCCCTTTTCCCAGACCTCACACCACTGAGATTCAACACGGTGCTACAGGACACTCCAGCATCCTTAATAACAGGCACTGCTATCGCTTTATTTGATTACAGGTAACTTTTTATCTCCTCCCTGTTTAGAAAAAGGATCTATTCTAATACTCCTGTTGATGCCAGAAATGCATCGCCATTTGTTGATATTATGTGGAGACTGACTTAGAATCTTCATAGTTCTGTAAAGCTATCAAGCTAACGTCCTGGCTTACAAATAAAGTCTCTTAAGGTTTGCAATATTACTCCGTAATAATACTTAACATTTCAGCAGTTGGTTACAGGATTTCACATTTTGCAGGGAAGAATAATTTTCCATCTCTAACAAGCTAGCAGAATAACTGATACTAACCTTGCAGTATCTTGTCTTTGTTGTATCTTGTTTCTCCACTGAAAGAGATTATAAACAAAAAAAATTAACTCACGATTTTACTGAATGTTCAAACCCATTATTATTACATTAGATACCAACAGGAGACAGCAGAGTCTGAATATGAAAAATGAGATACAGTACAGCAGAGCCTCTTTTCAAAAAGACGTATCTGAAGACAAAAAAGAGAAAAAGACGTATCTGAAGAACAAAAAAATCCCATTTTCAAGTAGTCAGCCTCAATCATGCTGTCAATATTTACTAAGACAAACCTACCTGGAATAAAAGAGAAGTAATTTCTTAAACTTATCATAAATGCAGCATAATTTATCTATTACAATTACACTTCCATGCTGGAGAGGAAGATTGGAGCCCGCTTCGGAAAAGCATGTGCTAGCCAACTGGACCTCTGCGCTTTAAAAGGAAGTCAATTCAAGAGATAATCAAAGATAGCAGCAGAGCAGGCTGCACACCTTGAAGAGACAGCGTGTAAGAAGATAAAGCTGTAGAAAAACTAGTAGAATAACGAACACTAGTAGAATAATGAACATCACCATCTTTAGGAATTAGAATATAATACCTTGAAAACCATAACTGATGGTATTTCAAGAGAAGAGTGACTAAAACTACTTGCAGATTTATTTAGGAGGGAAAATCTCAGAACTAAACTTGACAGAAACAAAGTTAAGCATGCTGACTTCGTTGAGACTCCTGCCCTGACTGAAAGGTCACATGATTTTTTGCAGTACTAAGGCCAAGTGTGCCGCTTGGTTTTTATACAGAGAACTATCACCACTGCTGTGCAGAAGTCCTCAAGATGAGTCCCAAATAGGGAACTGATCACGGAAGGCCAGTAATTTTAAGATAAAACACTGTATTTTAGTATGCTTTAAATTTCTCCCTGCGCAGGGGGCAGCAATTTAATCCTTCAGGATTAAATCACCTCATGTCCTGACAGTTACTTCCAGCCTCCCGAGGAAAACGAAGCGGGCAGGGTGAGTCCACCCTGCCGGCCATCAGCTGGAGGTGGGGGAAGAGCAGAACGTGCCGTTTTCCAAATAGCACTAAGCTAGCACAGCCTACGCAGGCACAGCCTGATGGATGAACTCCCATCCATTTGCTGGTGAATGAACTGGGATCTTTCTGAAGTGTCTGCAAGAGTCTCACCTGCAGATTTCCAGTTCAACAAATCGTTTCAGGCTCACACGTTTTCTAGCCGATGTCAAAGGCAGGCTGCAACTACAGCACCAAGTCAGCAAATCCTGGTTTTTAAGGGAAGTCAAGAGTAATTCTTAACAGGAGGAAAATCAGAAATCAAACAAAAAGTGATCTCTGCAGTTGCACTGATCAAGTATTAAAACTGTATTATGCTAAAGGAGAAAAAAAGCTTAGCTTTCATAAAAATTAAACAGTTAACTACTGTCAATTGCAGGAAGCTGGAGCTATTTAGTGTAGTTAAGGCCAAATCTTCCTCAATATCCGCTGTAGCTTGAAAGGAAAACTCACTTTAACAATTCTAACTAAGCCACAAACACCAATTCTTTAACGTTTCACGGCAGAAACGTTAGACTAGCATTCCTAAACGAGCTCTGCGCCCCGCCAGAGAGCTTCTGGCAGGAGAAAGGTCTCACGAGCAGTCACCCAAGAGTTCACAAACAGCGCTTACGGATGTTACGTGTAAGCCCGCACTTCCATCAGTCCCGAACTACACCGACCCGGTTAACGGCGGTACCCCAGCGCGGGTTCCCGTGCCGTGCCCTGCCCTGCCCGACCCGGGGGGCGCGGACCCCCCACGCCGGTCCCCTCAAGGCCAGCCCGGCGCGCACCGCGCCCGCCACCTCCCTCACGGCGCCCCCCGCCGACTGACACAGGGGCCGCTCCCCCTGAGGGAGCCGCGCGCGCTTCACGGACCGCCCCAGGCCGGGGGGGGCGGAGATCCACCGCCGGTACCGGCGGGGAGACGGGGGAAGGGCGCAGACCGGGAGGAGGGGGGGGTGGGTGCCGCGGTACTCACTGCCGGACGACGGTCAGCCCGAAGCGAACCATGGCGCGGCCGCACAGGTGGGCGCAGGCCCAGCCGCCTCGCCCCGCCTCCACCCCCCCTCACCGCCACCGCCTCCTCCTCCGGGCCGCACTGCGGCGCCCGCCCGCCCGTGACGCCACGGCCCCGCCCCGCGCGGCGGCGGGAGGAGGAGGCGCCAAAGGGGGTGTCGGGGGTGTCGCCCCCCCCCCCCCCAATAATATTTTGTTCGACGTGGTTGCAAACCCGGTTTCTGCGGGGAGTTTCTGCAAACCCCTCCCTGGCCTGGCCGCGGTCCCTGGGCGTTGGGGGAAGGCGCAAGGCGCACCTGCATTCCCCCGGCTCACACTTTTCTACAAAAGTAGAGATTTATTTTGCTGTTCCATCCCCGCTTCCCGGTTTTGAAGATTCGTGAAAAAACACGCAGACATCTCGGCGAACTGCAAGGGTTAGGCATAGAAGAGGTTTTCCTCAAGACAGAAATACAATTCGCCTCAGGAAAGGTCCTGCTGGTCAGAAATACTAAGGATTCAAAATAACCAGTATTTGAGGAAATTAACATAAAAATTTGGTCAAATCATCGCTGTTACTGATGTAGAATACGGTAACAGGTAATACGCATGTTATGGTTGTGAAAAGCAAGGAAAGAAACGGAAAAGTCACATGGGTGAACAAAAAAATCCAAGGAACTATAATAGCACACAAGAACTAAGAAAATAGCATTTAAAATTAATACCTTAATCATTTTGCTAGTGGTGCTTTATAATAGACAATGAAGGCAATGACCCAATTGCTATTATTAAATAATAGCATTATGAAGTTACTACTGGTAAAATGGACAAAGTAGCAGAAGAAACAACGGCAAATCATCCTTTTCCCCTCAGAAATCTGAAGTTTTATGCATTACAGACAATCTGATTAACCAAAATGGTCAGATAGCTGCGTGTATTTCCTTTAAGATTTCACAACCGAATGGAATAAAGGCTATCTGAAAATTAGTCATTTGAGAAATTCTTCCGGGTTGCCCAGAGGTCTGACCTAACTTTGAAAATGGTTTGTGCCAGTTGGGAGGCAAACACATTCTAAATGAAGACTAAACCATGATTTGTTTCATTTGATAGCAGTTTAAAACAGACGCGAAATTAAATAGTGCAACGGTGCGTCTGTTTCATTCCCTGTTTATCTTCCTTCGGCAGAGTGGCATGACCTTGTATTTCTGCAGTGCCTCTCCTCCACAGATTTCAGAACTGACATTTTCAAAGGGTGAGACTAGTGACATGTCTAGCCTCTAAACAAGTCAGTGCCAAATGACTCAGCTCTGACCTATTTCTATTGTATCACCATTAAAAAAAACTGTCTTTTGCCAGGATGATAAGACCCCAGCTGTGTTTCAAGCATGTTTTAGAAGGACAAGAAACAAGTACGAGCCAACACTGCTAGTGTCTATATTCTAAATGCGTGTTTTGATACAAGTCCCTTTACAAAAGTGACAGTCCTTCAGGAAAAGTGTTAAAGAGACTTTGTTGGAAGTCACACAGTTCAGGTTTGTGAGAAAACAGCTCAAAAGGCCGGCAGCTTCTGACTTACAGCCTCGTGGTTTGGCTACTAGATCATCTTTCCCTTCTCCATTGTTTAGTCTTCTTATCTGTGCTCCTGTCTCCTTCATCTTTATAGCATGTGCACATTTTTTCCTGAGCAGTAAAACTCTGATTTTTCATTTCTTCCTTCTCAGTAATTTCTCCGATCTGCTGTAACACGTCAATTTTTTAAACTGACCCATTGAAACAAAATGTTTATAAAGCACAACTGCTAACATGAGCACAGAAGGTCACCAGATGAGGGACTGTATTTTGAGGAAGTCATCTTAGGAAGGAAAAGCTTTTGTGGAGCTGGAAATTAAACATTTTGAATGAGAAAATTTTATTCTGATAAAAATTTTAAACTCAAATCTAGTAAATTCACCATGATACGGATCGCATAGCACTAACCTCAGACAATATCATCAATCCAGGATGAGTTTATCTAGTCTCCATGGAACAACAGTTGACAATTAGGAACACAAAACAGAAATCATCAGCTGGGCTCTACTCCCTGCAGCCCACTTGTCGTTTGGGATCAGATCTTGCTTCCTGTACAAATACACCAGCCCAGCAGAAACCTAGGCTAAATTTCTTCAGTTTTTTCCTCCCCCACTCCCCTCCCTACATAACATGCCTCTAAAGGATGTGCTGGCATGAAGAAATTCGTAACTTGGTCAAACCCAAGCACAGAGATTGTGCTGTGGACAGTTCTAGAATTGGACAGGCTGGAGAACACGGTTCTGCAATACCTTTGCGGCAACTACATCAATTGCTTTCATGGAAAAGTAACAATAGGAAAGTGTTTTAATTATTTTTAAGATGGTTTTCAGTGTGATACACCGGCTGCAAACAGGGAGCAGAGCCAGCCCCTTGTGACTGTCCAGCCAAACAGAAAACCTTTCGTGCTCCTGCAACAGCACTTGAGATCGATTTGCCCAAACCCTCAAGTGTCGAAGTTCAAAGTCGTGGCTGCAGGCTTTCTGGTTGATGAGGGCGTTCCGGTGAGGAGCTGTCGGAGAAGTGAGAAGGTTCAGTTAAACATTTTACTTTCCAGAAGGCTAGGAAACCCCAGGCAGCTCCTGGAGTTGCTCCAGGAGTAGCTGCAGCTGTAGGAGTTACGTTACCGTCATCTAGCGGTCCTCCAGCAGGCTGCACTCTTGGGTTCTACAGTCCAGTTTTAATCAGTTCCCATTCAACAACCTTTGCATTTCGCTTAGATTACATATTTAATCTTTTGCTCTTGTGTTGCTAGCCATCAGGGAAAATCACATCCAAATTTTATGCATTTCTGTTGCAAAGTTCTATGACGTTAGACCAAGCCTTAATACCTAAACTTGGGAAACTATATAATACCATCAGGGCACTCCAGAAAGATAAATACTTTGTTGTGTGTAAGAAGCAAATCCAAAGCAATCGAAATAAAAAACTTCTTGGAGAAGCAAAGAAGTTGAAGTAGCTGGAAAAATTGAGAGACTTTTTTGTTTGGATGTGCTGGGTAACGATTGTGAATTCATTGCTCATCCTCCAGCCAGTTATGTCCCACTCGCAGTTTTGTTCAAGTTCTATCAGAAAGGTCAATCTATTGCTCTTTAGGGATGCTTGCTAGTCTCCTGCCAGACGAACCAGAGTTTTTGCTCTAAGAAGCATTACCAAGTAATCTGAGGAGCCACAGCCCCAAACGCGGCCAGTCTGCTGACCTTTCTCTCCTTCACCGCTCTGTCCTAATTCTTCTTGTAGTTTCTGCATGTTACATCTTGGAAGAGCTCAAATAACATCTCAGTTTATTTTTAGAGAAAACTCAATAGCAAGACAGAGCTATCACCGCATCATTTCCACAGAAGGACAGACATTTAAGGAGACTGACATTTCCCCCCCCCCCCCCCCTTTTTTTTTTTTCCCTCTTTGCATCAGCTCCTTTCTCTCTCTCTAGCAGGTTGCAGCAGTCCCTCATGCCAGGCACATTGCATACAGACCTCATACCTAAGTATAAATACCTCACCTTTACTCACCTTTCTTTGTTGCCCTAACAGATCTTGATTTAATGTATCTTCTACTGAGGGATTCCCTTCCCCAGAGTGCACCTGAAGCCCAGCCGAGTGCTGGCCTGATGTTCTCCCCCACAAGTGTCCATACTAAGACCTCCACAATTTTCACTGTCATCTCCTGGCAGCAGCAGCAGCAGTAACATCAGCTGCCATGCACTCTTTTTGGTGTAAAAAGATTGTGGTACCTGTGCCCCCGTGGCTGCACGCACCTGAAATGCAAATCACCTTTGAGAATCCTTTTAAGAAAAATGAAATAGTGCGTCTGGGCTTTGTTAATATTTCAAGGAGGTACAAAGTAAAGGTGGTACAGCTAGCCTTCTCTCAAGATCTAAAGGGATCCCCAAAGTCTTTTAAAATAAACTTTCCCTTAATTGGGAGAAATGATTCAGTGTGCTGTGGGGGGCAAAGAAGTAGAGCATAGCCTGCTTCCCTTCGTGCCAGCTGGCTGGCTTCGATTTGCAAACAGCACAGAGAAGGCTCTAATACAATTCTCTAAAAACTGAATGCAACTACTCTATGTTTATGGCTGCAAGGGACTGCAGAAAGGGTGGGTGTGAAAATGTATCAGCAACAGAGTCGCCTCCGTGAGCAAAGCCATATGCTTTCCTAGCCTGTTTCTCTCCATGAAATGTGAGATTAAAATACACCTTTTCTACCTTATTATCTACATTACCATTGGTAGTGCATGCTTTATTTCTCCCACTGTTTACCCATGGGACATTCAAGTTACAGTGTGTTTGAAAATACTTGTCATTTATGCATCCTTCTGTGCATCAGAGTACGGATGACTGATGGACTGTGACTGCAGACAGCGAGCTTCAGTCACCTAGGGAGTCCCGTGTGCTGTTTCTAACAGGGTGAAGCACCAATGTAATGCTTAAGGGTTAATACCATATTGAGAAAGATGGTCTCTGCACCTCATACCTACCTCTTGGCAGTTAAATCCTGACTTTTCCTGCTGAAGAAAAAAAGGAAATGACTTGGCCAGACTTAGCAGAAATTCTATCATCTGTCTTTACATCAGCTTTACATTTATTGATGTGACTAGTAATTTACAGTACAAGGCAAGAATGAACTGGAGTTGGTGGGAAAATTATTAAATCTATTAGAAGTCAACAGCGCAGTTCCCACTGTCTTCAGCAGGGATAGAATTTCATTCTGCTTGTGCTGGTTGCATGAGATTTGTAGGGAATTTTGCCTTTTTAGAGCAGCACAGAATGAAGAGTGGCTACATAGTTCATGGACAAATTAAAAAATACAGCAATTGCAATGGAAGTGTTTGAAAAGACTCCTGAAACAAGCATTAAGGATACCTGCTTTGAAACACAAAGGAAGATTCCCTGCTTAGAAAGATAAACTGCATTTCTGGTCCTTACAGAAGATTTGGGGAAATATAAACTAAACTATAATCTAACTTGTATACTGAGATTGGAAACACCGAGCAATTGAGTGGTTGGGTTTTTTTGCTGGAATCTCAGTGCTAAAGCTTTATTTCCTTTGCCTCGGAAATTTTCTTAAACACAAAAGTCCGTCCAGCATGCAGTTGTTTTAAAGCATGGTTTTGCTATGTTGTCCCTCCTTAAGATCCTCAGGCTGTCCTTATGTAAAGTATAGGACCATGATGGGCAGAAATTGTTTGCAGATGGTAAGAAGACGACAATACAAAACGGTTTCACAGGCCACATAATAATGGAACTTAACACTATTGTATGTGGCTTCTCAGCATTCAGCCAGCTTTCTTTAAAGGAAGGGAACAGGCTGTTGTCCAATTAATTTCAATTTTAGCTTCTGCGCCCTATACCCACCAATTCTGGAAACATACATTTACTTAAACAACAGAAAATCTCTTTTCTGCTAAATCTAGATTTAGTAAAACCTCTGAAAACACAAAGCTGCGGAGCACATCCCTGCTGTTCCAGAAGGACTGTTGGTGACACTGTAGTGAGAAAGGAATTAATCCCCTCAAACCTGACATTAGGCCAGAGAACACCCCTTTGAGCTTTAAACCACAAATGGAAGGTGTAAGGACAACCCTCACAAGTTCCAGTTCTTCCTAGGCTCTACAGGACACCTACAAAATGCTGCAGACTGCTGGTTATGTTGTTAAATGGTGGCCAGAGGAACACGAGGACTCATTATGCTTTAAAATCTCCACCTTTGGTGCAGACAAACTGTGAAATATGAGGCTCACAGGTCACTTTGCAGGGAAGCCTTAAGAGACTTTGCCTAAAGCCACACACAGGTCCCAAGGTTGTGTGATTATGGTTAGAAAGATCTCAGTCTCCTGACTCACAACCTCATGATTTAGTTCGTATTTCCTATCCATTCCATGATTTTTTTCTGTTTGTTCATATCTATTTTTGCTCATATGTTTCTTCATTTTAGCAACATGTGTTTTTCCTTTTGAGTATTTTTCCTTCTCCCCATTCATTACATCTTGGGGGGGGGGGTTACTTTTTTTTTTTCTTTCTCTTCTCTGTTTTTGGCTGTATTATTCACTTTATGTTGGC